>NC_081295.1:118662500-119862500 GCF_030435805.1 Mustela lutreola | reverse complement strand
ACCAGAAGGAAGCAGATGGAGAAGATGCTGATGGGGGGACAGTGGCAGCTGCTCCCATTCATTCAGAGGCTGTACTGAGGCCAGTGGCTGGCGTGGCCGTGACTTGGCTTACTTCTGTCTGGCACACCTGGAAAGGGCAGCCCATATGTGGCCAAGACAGTTTCTCAAGTCTTTCCCACCTTCAGATTACGTGGTATGTGTATGGAAAATCAGTGTAGGGGGAAAAAAAATCAGAAGGCTATGATAGACTTGCTTTGGAGGGCGGGAGATGGGCTGTTAAATTAGCCATCATAAACACATGACACTTGTCACTATCTAAATAAATCAGATCGTTTTCAGAAGATTGGAGGTCCGGAGAGAGATTCCGTTTACACCCCGAATCATCACACTCCATTCTCTTGAGGACTGCATTCCAAGCCTTCCGAGGGACATCTGTGCAACAAATTTATAGACTCCACTTCCAGCTTCAAGGGGTGGCAGTTTCAATTAAGGAAAGCCTCAACGTGTACCATCAAATCAGTGTCTGGTTTTGCTTTGAGAAGATAGACGGTAAGAGCAAACGAGTGGGGGAAAGTTGATTTCTTCTGGTTCTGTAGCCCCTGCCATGAGCCACGTCAGCTGCAAAAATGGGGTAGAGTCTGGGCAATAAAAAAATGAACTGTTCCTTTGCCTCAGCTGAACAGGCCACGACCTTCCCACTTCTTTAACCAGAACAGACAGCAAAAAAACCCCAGAAGACATGCAGTAGGAATTTGAAGAGCAGAGTGCCTTATGGCCCCTGAGAAGGAGAGTGTTCAGCTCTACCCTTCCAGAGACCAAGGAAGCCACGGAGTGCACAGAGAAGCTCTTTTTCTGTTCTCTCCCCAGCCCCTGCTCACACACTGTCACCAGAGGTCTGCTCTCCACGTGGACAGGCTCCACGTGGCCCCTGGGAAATTCCACCTACCGCAAACCCTCCTTTGTGGCTGGCTTTGTGGGCGGCGGTGTCCGCAGTGGACACACCAGGACCCCCAGCCCCACGACGGGCCCTCTGCCGCCTACCTGCATCCCACAGATGCGCACACCCAGGCAGGCCGAGGTGCTCTGCGCGCACTTGTGCATGTGACGAGCCTTCTTCTCCTCAGATGCGTCATCCCCGTGCTGCCGGGTCCCCATCTTCAGGTCCAGGATACAGGGGTGCTTGTACTGTGACACGACATTTTCCAGCAGCAGAAACCCTGGTCAGGCTAAGTTCAGGAAGGCTCTGTGGACTGGAAGGCTGCGGCCCCTATGGAGGCAGTTCACACGGCCCCATGACTGCCCGGGACCCCCTTTTCAGAGTGCCATTCCTTCTCCCCCTGCTCCGCACGGACAAGCCCATCACCCCTCTTAAGAATGCAAAGTATTAGCCTAGCAGGCTGCTTTAAGAAGTCCATTTATTTAGGGGGAGTTTATGACTCTGGGAGCTTCTTTTCCTTTCTGCTCGGAGGTTGAAATTTAAATGCAGGCGTGAAATCCCTGGCAGGCCATGCCCAATTTACATTTTACGGCAGAAAATCATAAGGCTAAAACCTTGAGTCACTGAATGGGCCAATACCTTTTGGGAGAAGTGGGTTGATGTTAGCTTTGGAGATGAGTTGCAGGAATATTAATTTCAGCGGAGTAATTATCCTGCAAAAGCTTCTTAGGGATTAGGGTTGCAGATGTGTCTTAGTAAATACTGTGGAACCAGTCACCCGTTTGCAGAAGGAGCCCAGCATTGACAAAAGGGTATTTCAAGCCTAAATGTACTCACTGAGAACATGGCAGCCTGAGGTGGTAGTGGGGAGTGCCTCCCCTAAGAGTCTCCCTCTCGGGCACTGCCCTGAGGGGGCACTGCACCCCCACACCCCATCAGCTCCACAGGGAGACATCTGCGGGGAGAATTTGGAGGGCTAGAAGGGAGGCTGGGGTGTGGGGAACCCACCCAGCCCTCTGAGCCCCCTGCCACCCCCACCCAGCATGGCTGTCATAGTTCCTGTCTGCCAACAGACACCCTCAGCCCAGCCCCTCTGCTCAGGTGGGAGCCGCGACATAGCCAGAGGCCTGGCCATGGGCATTATGTTCAGCTTAATTCCCAGTCCGACTTCCCCCATAATCTCTGATTTTCTTTTTCTTTTTTCTTTCTTTTTTTATTTTTTGGAGGGATTAGATGTCTTCTAGGTCCCAGATTTGAGGGCTTGTGCCTCCATGTCTCCCTTGAACTGGTCTCTCCCTGCCCCCCCCCCCCGTCCTGGCACCCATGTCTGTGTCTCCCCCTCCCACCCCTGCTCCCCTGTCTGCCTGTCTTTGTCACCCCCTTCCCCCCGCTGCCCTGGCCTCTGACAGGCAGCAGGGAGTGCCGGCAAGGATACGGTGCCGCTGGTTCTCCGGGTACTCGGTGCACAGGCGGGTCAGGTGGGCTTGGTGGCACTGCAATCCCCACGGGTTAAAGCTTCTCCTCTCAGCCTGGTTCCCTTTAACGTCTTCCACGAGCGTGGAGACTGGGGCATTGAGATGGAACTCGGACCTCAAGAGCGACGTGGCCGGTCTGTGGGAGAGGGAAGCACATGGCAGTCAGAGCAGCCATGGCCAGCAGCTGTGGCCGGAGGGCTGGGGGTAGGTGCCCGTCCCTCAGACAGGGCTCTCCTGGGCTGGGCTGTGATAGGGACAGCCCCTAGCTGCTCTCCAGGCTGCCTACAGGGCCTCAGAGTACCCCTGCTGCCCCATTCAGGCCTTGGGCACCAGATCGGGCCACATTGCAGCCCTGGCAGGGCGTCTCTCCGAACCCCAGAAGAATTCATTAGAGCCTGGCGCCTCCTCAGAGGGCTGAGGTGGTTTAAGTTCACTCGTAAGTGATCTGGATTCCTCTTGCACTCTCGAGATGATGCAGTGTGGGGACCGCAACCCTGCCTGGAATCAGAAGGCTGGGATTTTAGGCTGTGAGTGTGTTGTGGCACTATTTCCTTGAGACCTCAAAATGCCCTTAGGGCCGGGAATCCTGCATCTTTGGTCTGCCTTCTCTCCAGTCCTCTGCATCTCGGCTTCCCCATCTGTGAAATGGTGATAATACGTACCTGCTTCCTGACGCTGAGCCAAGAGAGGTAATTAGATCTGCTGTGCTCCTTGGAGAAAGGAGGCACTTTCATTGTATTAGCTCCCTTTTGTTTCCTATAAATGTTTTGTAAGTCCCCAGGGGTCCTTTTCATCTGAGAAAGGTCGGCTAACATTATCAGAGAGGTTTTGGAGACTTCTCTGGGAACTTGGGTGCCCTGAGCTGCCTGGTCTCTGAGATCCACGGTGGGGGTGAGGGGTGCAGGGGGATTGTGTTGACCTCTCTCCTAGTCCCTTCCTGACTGCTGGGGAATGGTGACTTCGGACTGCCATTAGCCATTTGTCCCTTGCGTCAACTTTTCTGGGTTTCTGTATTCCCCCCACCCCCACCCGGAGACACTGCACAGTCTCCGTAAAATAAGTATTTAATTAAACAAGTATGTGCTGAAATGCCTGTTCCGTATAGGACCCTGCGTATGTGCCAGCTTCTGAGATAAATACATTGTGGAGTCCCCCCTCTGAAACCACATAAAGGAAAACTCATGCCTTCCTTTGGTCACCTGGATGTTTCTAGAAGGAGATTCCTGGGAATGTGTCACTTCCTCGGCCCTGTTGGGAAGCTGTGGGCCTTGGCGCAGGTGGGAGCAGAGCTGGTCCCTGCTAGGTTAGCTGTCATCCTGCCATGCGGCCCTTACCTCTCCTCGAGCGAGTGAGCCAGCTGCCACTGGACGAGGGGGTGGGCGCCACCACTGCTGCCGGTGGTCTGCTGGAGCGTCTGCCATATTGCCACTGCTGCCGATTCCGTGGAGACCTTGAAGGGCCCCCGGTTCTCCTTCAGCGGGGTGGCCACCAGGCTGAGATGGCCTCGGCTGTCTTTTTGGAGGTGCACCGTGATGGTGCCTGCAGAGCACACAGGGGGAGGGGAAGGGGGGAAACCAGATAGAATTTACCTGGTGGACATGTTGCAAGGCGTGACATCCTTCTGAATTGCAGTTTAAGGGCACTGATCAACACTCCCCCCACTTCCCTAACTGCTCTCTCAAGGAAGAGCTACGGGGACCGTTCCAAAATGAGCCCAGGGCCGCGGAGCCTGCAGAAAATAGCCTTGGGCTGGTCAGGGCGTTAGCTCTCCTTCCCTGTATCTCTCTGCCCTTATGAGCTTTGAACAAAGCCAGCCCCGTACATTTTGTCCTCACCTTCTGATTCCTTGGTGCACACTGGCACCTTCCCAGGCACAACAGAGCTGTTCCAGTGGGGCCCAACCCAGGGTCATCGGAGCCGGTCTTCCGCCAAGAGGGCCCCTGTGCCTCAGGAAGGCCGTGAGGGAAGTTGGGGCCCATCCCATAACTTCCTGTGCCTCCTTCATCATCCTTTCTCTCTCCCTTCCCGTTCTGTCTAACCAGCTTCTTCCAGGAAGCCTGCCTCAGACAGCCTTCCTGGGCTCGGCCTCTCTGTCCCCATCCTTTAGACCTCTCCCATACCCACCATCCTGGCTTCAACACGGATGCCCGCCATCTCCTTCAGTTAGACCCACAGCCTATGAATATTACTGACAGAACATGGTTCTCTGATAGAAAACAGGAGGCTGGTGGGATTTCTCCAGCTACGGTAACTCCTGCCCATCGAGTTTGTAATCAAGGCACAGCAGCCCGCTCTGAACGCTGCTTGTGAGCGTGGAGAGTGTGAGGAGACCCAGTGAACAAACATGCTAATTGGCTTCTCCGGGACAGGGGCCAGGTTGGGTAATTAGGTCTGGCACGCATGTCAGCGGCTCTGTGGTCACCCCTGTTGGATTTCTTGCTCTGGCGGCACAGTCCAGGCCTTCCCCCATGGGGCTCAGCATCTGCCCTAAATGGGTGCCTGGCCTCGCCCAAGTTCTGCTGGAGGTGGAGCTATGCTCTTGGCAGTGTCAGGGGAGATAGCCCCGCAAGTAGCTTTGGAGTCCTCGGTTCCCTGTTCTTCCTGCCCCTGATCCCTGACTGTTCCAGTGGCTCCTTCTCTCTCCAGGCCACCCGGCACCTGGCTCCACCCTGCTTTGTGCCTGGCAGGCTGACCCTGTGAAGTGCACCAGTGGCTTCTGTGCCCCTGATTTCCCAGGGGCTGGGCCAAGGAAGGACATCGGCAGGAGATGGACTGGAGCCAAAGAAAGATCGAGGTGTTTATCTTCCTGGTTTCCTCCCTGTCACAGCATGGTCCTGTCCTTCTGTGGCCTCCCTCTCACTGGGTCCGTGACCCCATTCCCATCAGGCCTAGGGGTGGTCACAGCCTTTCAGGGGTGCTGGTCCCTGCGTGCCTCATCGCCCCCAGTTCCCTTAATCCCACGTGCATGTCTATGAGCCATCCTTTTGAAAACTCTCTTCATTTAAAGCCCGTTCGGCACACCGCTCATTGCCTGCTGGGACTCTGACCTGGGTGGGCTGCATGTGATCAGGTCCCCCTCAGGTATTTATTTTCTCCCCTGCCACTTGGTCACTTTCTCAGCACGAGTGGTAATTTTTGCTGAACCAGCGCTCAAGGCAGCTGATTTCTCTGCTTGCGTCCCTGCCCAGGCTGGTCAGTGCAGACGTTCATTTCCAGGGCTGCTCTCTAATTCAGCAAGTCGCTCTTCAGGGCCATCTGTGCCTAGCTCAGCGGCCTTTCTGGGCTAGTCCTGTCATCTCAGATTCCCAGTGCCCTAATTTCGCAGCCCGAGAGTGACATTCAGTTTTTTCTAGCTCCTTAAAAAAATTCTGTGTTGCCTCAGCTCATCTCAGGCCCCTGAATCTTGTGAATTAATAATGATACAACTAATAATACTATCCCTGAACCTGGCATTTTGTCGTTTACCTGAACCCAGGGGTTCCACCTGGGAGAGTGAGGGGCTGATGGCAGGTTGGGGAAGGAACTGCAGTCATGCTAATCAGTGCCGTGTTCGTCTGTTACCACTGAGTGACAGCAAGCCTGCGAGGCCCTTGCCTGTATCACGGGGACTCGGGGAGATGGAATGACTTGCCCAAGGTCACACAGTAAGGGGCGGAGCTCTGAGAAAGGCCACAGCAGACATGGCTATGGAAGAGGGAACAAGCTGTAACACGGAGCCAAGGACGTTATTGGGAAACTCCAGTGTTGTCATGCTGTGTTTACTTGTGTGTGGATGAGGAACGCTCCTGCTGTGTCCTCATCACATTTGGTTCGGCCCTTCTGTTCCATGGGAGCGAACAGAGAAACCTGTTTTGAGAAGGCCATTGGTTCAGAGGGGTGGGAGTGCCAAGAAGCCTAAGGACGCGGCGTTTCTCTTGCCATTCCTCTTTCCTCAGGCAGGAGGGCCACTCTGCTTGCTCCAGGGAGGGCCAACCTGGAAGCTGGCGCTGGCCCCAGAGCCCACCCCTCCACCATGGGGAAAGGAGAGCGCGCTAGCGTCTGTGCTTGTCCTTGGGGAGCTTGGAGCCTCGTGGCTGCTGGGGAGCCCAGGACGGTGTGCCAGCCAAGGGCATGGCCCTTTTGGGTCTTTTGTAAAGTTCAGCTCACCCTCTGGCCTTTTCTGCTGTGGGACTGTGGGATTGGGACACGCTCACCAGAAACCACTGTCTTGGGGAGCCCCAGCCCCAGGAGGCCTCCCTGGAAGGACAAGAAACATGACCTTCTCCTGCTTCTCTAGGCTCCAGCTCTTGTCTGATCTCATCAGATCTGACTGTCTCAATAAATGGAGGCGAGGAGAGGTGCAAAATAACCCAAAACCAATAAAATCCAAAAATCATTTCTATTTCTCATATTGTCAGAGCTACCCAGCCAGACTTCGTGTTCCTGCCTCTCCATCTTCCTGCACGCCTCTGGTTCTGTGTCTCCACCTATCTGTCTTCTCCCCTCTCCCACATCTCTCTCCAGCTCAGCCCAGACTTTGCTCTGAAGCCGGAGATGCATAGCAGATTGCTGCAGATGATCTCAGGTTGCCTTCTCTAAACCTAAGCAGCCGGTCATTGGAATCCAAACGTCTTGGGGCTTGGCTTGGTTTTTAGTCAAGATTGTGCTGGTCCCAGCCTGGCTTCCAGCTTGCTTTGTGTGTCCATGGGAGCTAGGCCCGGAGGGACATGGGCCCCCCACACTCTGCCGCCTCTGCCTGGCTGGGGGTAAGTGGGGGACAGCCAGAGCTTTGCCTGCAGTCACGCCAGCCGGGCAGACAAGAGTGCTTACTGCCACAATTGCCATGCCCAGAGCATCTCAGCAATTTTGGCTTGGCCAAGCAGCTTCCCCAGCCTCCGGGAATGTTCTGTCATGTATTTATTTTTAAGCTCATGAGAGCATTTATTTGCCGGCGTGTATAATATGAATCTGGCTCGTCTGTTAACCAGCCAGACTTAGGAGTATGTCTTTGCTCACCCAAAGCTGACAGGTACACTGGGAGGCAGAGAGATGCAGGTCCAAAATGTTATCCTGCCCTAGGAGCCCATCAAAAGGTCTGGACAAGCTCCTGGCATGGGGAGGCTAGCCTTGGGAGTGACGTTCCTGCCCAGCACTCTCTGATTTCATCACAGTGCAGAGCTATGAGAAGGGAGAGGCTGTGCTCCATGGCACACAGTGGCCACTACAGAAACAGCGCCTCTCTGGGGGAAACCCCCTGTGGCAGCCTTGTGGGCATTCAAGTCCCCCTGACCTGAGGTCACTCATTGAGTGACTCTGGGTAAGGCACATCACGTCCTTATTGGGCTAGATGACCCCCTGACCTAGCTTGGGAGGCAGGCTAGAGTAGGGGTCTGGACAGTAGACTAGTGCCCGAGAGTGCCCAGGAGGGGTGCTGTTCTCCCCCTCCTCCCTCAGAGGAATGGGCACTTGTAGACAGGACCCAGGGAGGGCATCAGAATGGGGTCCTGCAGACCAAGCAGCCTCTTTCACTTTCCTGCTCTGCCTGTGGCTGCCCCGGCCATCTGCCTCAGCTCCAGAGCCATGTCCAACAGGCGTGAAATGCTGCGGGCAGGAGGCCCCTCCACGCAGGGTCCTGCCACCCCTTTGGTAGATTGAGTTCCGTTGCGAAAGGACAGACATTCATTCCAGTGGGTGCTCTGACGACATGGGCAGTGACGACAACAGATGGGCAACCCCGGCCTGCAGCCCCAGAGGCCCCAGGGGAGGCCTGCACAGGCCACGCACCAGCCACCTGCCCCCCTCTCTCCCAGCATGTGGTGCTCACAGGCCTCATCTCAGACTCTCAGAAGGTCTTCGCAAGCCGGCACTGAAGCGGTGCTTGGGGCTCAAGGCCTTGGCCCCCAACAGTGGATCTCAGTCTGAATGCTGGATACAGATTCTTGGGCCCTGCCCCCAGGGGTTCTGGTTCATAGGAGTAGAAGGGAGCCTGGGAATCTCCATGTGAACCCCTATACCAGCCTTGGTCAGTCCCAGAGCACACTCTAAGAAACACCCACAGAGCTAGGCCCCATTTTTCCTGGTTATTTTGATCATTGAAATTCAAGTAAGTTTTTGACTGACTTGCTTGGATATTATCATTACTTTTACTGCTGATGCATATTCGAGGGCAGAAGCTTGTAGTCACAACATTTAAAACCTTTAAAAGAGATCTTTTCTCTGGGGACTCGTCCCATTGAGGGGTTCAAGGCCAGCGTTCTTGCCCTGAGCCCTGTGAGCCGCATTTACTGAAGGCTGGGTGTGATCAAAAGGCCTGCCTCGTGGATGCTGGCCAGCTGCCCAGAGGGCCTCTGCCTGGAGGCCCACAGCTGGCGGCCAGCCAGCTTCACCTCCAACCAGCCTTCACCCCCCTGAACCCACCTTGTACTCAGATCTAGAACACACACGGCTCTGTGCCCCGCTTCCCCAGCTCTACCTGGAAGGCAGCCCATGGCCCCGGCTTGGTCACTAGGTGAGAATGAGGAATTCTCATCTCTTAGACATGTCAGGTCCCTGCTCCTTCATGCCCTGACCCAGGCCTGAGGCTCCAACCATCCACCTGGGTCTCCAGATGGAGGGACAAGAGGCCTTGGCCTGCCCTGTCTTCCCCAGCCCCAGTCACATGGCCCAGCCATGGCACCCCTGAACCACAGAGCAGACTCCCTAGCAGAGCAGGGTGGGGCCGGGGTATCATTTCACCCCACGCTCAATTCCTCGAAGCCTAGTGGCTTGAGCTCGTTTGTAGGGATGCCAAATGGTATTAGACTCCAGGCCTGGAGGCTTGAAGAGTTCAGAGAAACTAGGACAGTGAGGGCCAGCCAGACTGTGGGGAGGGGGCCTGTCTCCATGGCAACCTGGGGAGGCGGTGGGGGTTGGGGGGGCGTCCAGGAGCCTGGCCTGCGATGGCCACACAGAGCTGCAGCCGGCTGCCGGGAACACTCACCTTTGTACTGCGGGGTGAAGCGCTTCATGGCCAGAGGCAGAGACTCATAGAACCTCTGCTCCTGGGAGATGAGAGGCTTGCACACGGTGTGCTCATCGTACTTCATCACGCTCAGGTGCCCCCCGACCTGGTGCAGGAAGGGCTCTAGCCGCACGCCCACTCTGGCCTCCCCAGCATCTTTGCTGTCCTGCACAACCATGTGTCCACTAGAGGAAGGCCTGGGCAGCTCCCGTACAGGGGGTGGGGCCGTCAGTGGGGCTCAGCTGTCTCCTTAGTGGCCTTGATCCTCATCATAGCACAGCTGTCCCTCTGTCTGTTGGCCTGGGAGGGAGCCCCTGGAAAGCAGAGGAGGAAGGTGGAAATGGTGTGAGGGAGACAAGGTCCTGGGAGGAGTGGAAGGACACACAGTTCCCAGCCATGCCCACTGGTAGTTGAACAGATTGTACAGAGGCTTCCGTCACTTCTAGAATAATCCATTACAAGAAACTGGTACTGTGGTTGCTCTGGGGAGCCAGGATGAGAGATAGACTTCTCTGAATCCCATCCTGTTTAGCATTTTTGAAAAAGCAAATAACACACACAACCATAGGCTTCCAGAGTGCCGAGATTGTGTTTAACTCCTCATATCGTGTTTCCTGCCTGCTTTTGGGAACGTTGGTTGCAGGCCCAAGGAGAGAGCAAAGTTTCTGCTGTCAGGGTGCTTGGTGTCTCGCAGGGGCCCGGGGGGCACAGCAAAACTTTGGTTTTGTCAGCACAGCTGTGCACACCCGTCTGCGTCACATCTTCAAGACATAATTGCCATGTGACTCTAAGAAGTTACCAAACCTCTTTGGGCCTCAGTTTCCCCATCTGTAAAGTGAAATAGTAAGGATACTTTATGGACATAGGACAACATTGAGATAAAGCCCATGAAAAGGTTGGCTGAGGGCCCAGAGCTAAGTCCTCAATAAATGTGATTTGTTGTAATTATTTCTAGCCTTATTGCCTTAGTGATCATATTTTTCCAACAGCTCTGGGTTGGAAGGAAGGCCGTGTTTCTCACCGCCACTTTGCACAAGAGGGAAGTGGGGCCTGCAGTGCCTTGACCGGGCTCTGGTGCAGGCCAGGGGCAAGAAAGGAGGAAGTGGGGACTGTTGGTCTTGGGGCCTTATTCCTTATGAACTTCTGCTCCCTTTTCCTCCTGCCGGAACTCTGGGCTGGGAATACAGCCCCGAAAGACACCCTGACTTTGTCTTAGTGCCCAAGGAGACACTGTGAGGGGAGGATCTTCTGGCCACATTTGTCCTGTCCCGCCTGAGAGGACATTCCCACAGGGGTGCCCATCACCGCCAAGTTATTAATACTCTCTCCTCCGCTGGACTCCTGGCCAAAGATGCCACCAAGCTAGGCAGCCCTGGACATGATTAACGCTCTAAACGACCTTCAGTGCAGACCATGAGCATGGCCAGCCAACTCCATGCGTGGAGTGCCTATCAGTTTGTTCAGGACCCCAGCTCAGAGAGACCCCCTGCTCGCCCCCAGGGGTTTTTCTCTCTCTCTCTCTCTCTCTCACTGGCTACTGATTTTCAGGCCACAGAGTGCCCCTCTAGGAAGGGGGAGGTGTGTTGTCTGGTGTGTGCATTTGCTCTGCTGGGTGCAGGACGAGGCTTCTGAGAGCTGCACGTATGGCCAGAGCAGGACTGGGGAGGTTAGGGTGGCCGGGCCAGGTGGCCAGGGCAGGGGGAGCCTGAGGCCTGATGGCGAGGGGCTGTGCTGACGCAGCAGGCTCGGCCTCCCTCCGGGTCTGCTCCCAGATAGCACAGAGGGAGCCCCACTTGGAGCCTGTTCCACGAGCTGAGAAGTCAGTAGGAGGCATCTAGATGCAGAGGCAAGTCTGAAATCAGTGCAGGGACAAGCTGATACAGGATAAGGTAGCCCAGTTGCTTGGCAAACCCAGTCCTACTTGGCAGATGTGGTGAAGGCAAGAAGGAAGGTAGGAGAGAAAAACCCAGGTGGCCCAGCACCAACCAACCAACCAACCAGGCGTGGCCTTGCCAGGACTGCTTAGCAGTGCTGACACCTCCAGGTGGCGTCCCAGGCGAGCCCTCCTGCGTACCCTTCTTACCCATGCTCCTGTCTCCCTAATGCAAACTTAGGGTGGGTCAGTAGTGAGGTAGTGGGTCTGCTGGATAATCAGCTTGTACTTCTAAAAAAATCTAGATTTGGGGCACCTGGCTGGCTCCGTCATAGAGCTTGTGACCCTTGATCTTGCAGTCGTGAGTCTGAGTCCCATGTTGTGCAAAGAACTTCCTTAAAAAAAAAGTCTATACCCAGCAGGTCAGGAAACTGAAGCTATTTCTGTCAGGGCTCACCTTAGGGTACAGATGAGGTGATCTCTGAGGGTCGTCCTGCTCCTGAGCTCTGTGGTCTGTGGTTCTGACATGGGTCGGCGGGAAGGGGCAGCGGGAGCAGAGGCATCAGTACCTGAGCTAGGCAGGTGGGCTCTGCTGCCGCTCATGGAGGTACTCTGTGGCTTCCCCTTGGCACTGATGCTGACCTTCTGTTCCCAAGGTTGTCTCTCTGTCACTGGGTATAGTCTTCTGCTCTATGGGAATGAGCTAGGGAAGACCTCCATTTTTCTCAGTTCTCACCCTTAAGTTCCAAATAAATAATTCAAGCAGACAGATCTTTCTCAACCAGACCTTCCTTTTGCCACACACAGGTACATCTGTCATCGGTGTGGGCCTTGGCCTTTGATCAATGCCCTGTTTCCTCAGAGCACTGGGCAGGGAGTCAGGAACCCAGATCTTTCCCAAGTGTTCCCACCAGCTTGCTGAGGCCCCTGGGATGAACTTGGTAATGTTCGTCTGAGTCTTGGTTTCCCACCCACTGCCACAGCCTTGTCACGATGCTCAGATGACAGAACGCACAGCATTCCTTTGTGGAGTCCTTTTCCCAAGCATCCCCACCCCTCGAGGCTTGTCACTGCGTGGGTTATTCTCAGGACTGACTCAGCTCGGGTGCTGGGAAGGCAGGTGAGGCGCCTGCCTGAGACAGGACCTTACGCCCCCTCTGACACCCTCGCTAAGTACACTGGTCTCCCTTCAGTGCGTCAGAGGGAGACAAATGTCTGCTCTCCAGCCCACACTTCCCTCCATAGCCCCACAGCTGGACCCTCACTCAGCATCCTGCCCTGGTGTTCCATGGGAAGGAGAAGAGGGAGAGAGCGAGGGAGGGAGGGGAGAGAGTGAGATGCCCCCAGCCAGAAGAGCTCAGCTAGAAGCCCCTTCCCCAGGAGTCCTGGACAAACGGCCCAGGTCCCCGCATCCTATCCTGTCACTGGCTTGTATCCTGAATGAAATAACTCTGGGCTCACTCCAGGAGACTCAAGGGCTGAAATTTCTGATGGGCCCCACTGTCCAGCTGGTGGTTGAATGAGGCTCCATGGTGCTGTCTGTGTCTGTGCAGCCCCACGGGGCCCGGGTGACAGCCAGCCTGCCCCCGGTCTGAAAGGAAGGTTACGGACAGCAGGGCCTGCAGTTGTGTTTGGCTTCCAGAGTGGGGACAGATGATGGTATCAGTGATGCTAGACACAGGGACAGAGGCCACCAGGCCGAGGTGGATGAGTGCCTCTCTGGCTTATCACTAGCAGCTGGCACCTTTTCTTCCCGGAGAATCTGTGTTTATGTAATCTTTTGCCCCAGGCTGAACCCGAGTTCATTAAAAATTACAGAAGATAAGCCCCTGTTCCAGCTTGCTGCTCGCATTTTAGGCAAGATGGCAGATGAGGCCACCAATCAGACTTCTACCGGCTCTAACTTAGACTAAGTTCGTCATGAACCTGGTCTTACAAAATCCTGTCAGCTCCCTGTAATATGGAAACAAGCTGGCTGACTGTGGTCCTTGTTGGTGCTGTTCACAAACACTCGGGTTTTCCTGCGGGGATGTGGTGTGATTGCACTTCCTTGCCCTTGGAGGATAGGCGCAGCCCCATGACTTGCTTCCGCTGACATATGCGGATGGGAGTGCCCTGTGCCACTGCCGGTGGGATCCTGGAGGGCAAGCCATTGCCGCGTCCTCTCTCCCTGGCCTGCCTTGGAACGTTCTGGATATGTATGTAGCCTGACAGAGAGGTACATCTTTGCTCTCAGAGGCCGCTGCGACTCGGGGCTGGTTTGTGAGGCTGGTGGCCTCGTGCCCACAACAGGATGCCCAGCAGGGAGCCTGGAAGTTGCAAGGGATCCCACTGGAACCAGGCACTCAAAGACTTCCTGCAGAAATGCACCCTGTATGACATGAGCCGCTCCTCTGAAGCATATCCTGGGGTCATGGGCTCTGTAGTCCCTATCTCCATTTCTGAAGTCCCCATCTCTGGTGGAGAAACTGAGGGGCTGAATTGGCAAAGGCCACTGGCTCACTTGGGAGCTAGAGAGCATTCCCTCTCCTCTAAAGGCCTCAGGGCTAGGGTCCCATCCGAGGCCCTCTCCACTCTTTGTGCCGCTGTGGCCTGCCTACCTGGAGCTCACACCCGGTGGACAGGGTCCAGAGGCCCACTCAGCAGTGTGGGTTCACAGGGCCATGGGTGAAGGGCTCCCACCAGCAGGCCCCTCACGACCTTCCTAACCCTACACCACCACAAGCATCATCCTCAGACCAGAGCAGTAGGACCTTCAGAGTGTGATAACCTCTCACATGTACACGAACACATCTGTGATTACCAAAATACAAATTCATTTCAAGGTACTCTTGAGCCTCTAGTAGTTTTAATCTTCATCCATTCTCTCAATCAGCGGATACTAAAAGTATAATGAGTATCACAGGGGGATGCGTAGGGAACAAATTATGCTGAAATGGAGTCCTAGCTGAAAAGTTTAGCAGAGGTACTGCTGTCTCCTAAGGTGGGTGTGGTGTCACGGGTTTTGGATGGAGTCTTAGTTGGGGTAGGCCATCAAGGCCTGAGGAGGGGCTATCTCCAGTGAGGGTGGGGCAACAGTAAAGTGGTCTGGGCCAGCCAGGAGACCAGAGGGAAGGCTGTGAGCGGGGGTAAGCCTGGCCTGCTTCACTCGCAGGCCTAGAGGGGGCCTGGCCACATAGACCCGGGGTGCCCAGCTTGTCTGGCTCCTGATCAGGCCAGGGAGGAGGGGGTTGCCTGAGAGGGTGAGGTGTGGAAGGAAGCCTTCAGCATCGCATCCCAGTAAATCTGATGGGGTGAGGAGGGTGGGTGCTGGGAAGTGTTCTGAGGAAAAGATAATTAAGAAGCAGCTTGTAGCAAAAGAAGACTGCTGTATAGGCAGGGTCAGCTGCAGATTCAAAGGCTGCATGGTTTATGGCCTGCCCTCTCGCCTCTGAAGTCCTATCGTGCATTTTGCAGGCCTGCTGGAGCCAGAGGTTTGGTACAAGTACCATTCAATGTCTGCAATGCCCGAGGGAGCATTTTTTTAGATCTATTCGAGAGGAGAGGACCCAAAAACCATTTAAAACTGCTTAGGTCGTAATGGGCAGGAGGATTTTTGGAGTTTCTCATGTGGCAGAGGTCTGTGTATCATCTGGGGCCATCCAGGCTGGGAAATCAAGAGATTATTTCCTGTGGGGGTGGGGGGCATGTTTTAAAATCCATTCTAAAAATGACTCAAGGGCCATGGAATGGTGGGCCCTCTGTGTGCGTGGCCACTCCCTGCCCCCCCCGGCCCAACAGGATCAATAACGAGCCCTGGTGGACGTCACATCTCACCTTCTCAGCCATGGCTGAGATATGTGGCTTGGCAAAGCGTCTGTTCCCCAGGGAAGGCTTGATCCCCAGAACCCCAGAGCAATGGGGAATATTAGAGATATTCCTCTATCACACAGACTTCTTTCGGGGCTGATTTTATCCTTTGAGAGATTTCTTTTGTCTCTCTCCTTTTCTCTTAACATTTAAAATCTCCCAATGTTCCTCCAGTTTGAGGACCAAATGCGATTTTAATACAGCGATTATTAGTTTAGAAGCCCTTCAGCCACTGACAAATGTCCTTAGCGGCGGCAGCAGCAGCAGCAGCAGCAATGTTCTGAGCTTGCTGTCAGGGCGGGAGACGCATGGGGCAAAGATGACTCCAGAATCCCAGTGGCCCTGGAAGGGCTGCTCCAGGGAAGGCAGAGGCTAGAGACTTCTCCCTCCCTGATCCCTACCTTGTTTTGACCTCATAACAGCACCCCAGGTCCTTGGGGATGTTGGGTATGGCTAATAATGGCTCCAGCAGCATTGCCCAACTCCCTCAGGACCTCACCCCCTTGAAGCTGCATCCAGGATCTTGGATACCGCTAACCATCTAGACGTGCACATTTCCCAACCTCTGACCCCCTTCCCCGCACCTCCCCACCTTTCTCTAAGCACTGCGATCAGCAGCCACCTGCCTTACGTAAGAGGTCTTTGAGCCAGAGACAGAAGGTTTTGGCAGTGGTTAGCATGGCAACTTTATGGATGCAGGAAGAAACAGCCTTTTAAGGTCAAAATGCAGTCATGGGTGGAGCAGACATGTGAGCGTGCAGACGAGTGCGTGCGTGCGTGCGTGTGAGCATGTGGTCGTGGTCCTTCACACCACGGGCTGGAACTGGCCAACTCTGAGGAGCCTGCCGCCTGTTCAGGGAGAAGGTGAGTGGGCCTTCCCCCAGCAGAGGGCAGCAGCAGACGGGCCAGAACCGCCCTGAGCAGGAGTCCCTGGCCCAAACCCCACAGCTGGCCAGCCCTGGTCCTGACAGGGAACACATCCGGGACCTGGCTTTGCCAGGCATGCCCTCATAGAGCCCAGGACAGTGGCTTGGGGGCCACTGCCTTCCCAAGGGGCAGTTTTTCAAGAGCTCAAAAGTTACCATCGAGGGGCGCCTGGGTGGCTCAGTGGGTTAAAGCCTCCGCCTTTGGCTCAGGTCATGATCCCAGGGTGCTGGGATCAAGCCCCGAATCGGGCTCTCTGCTCAGCAGGGAGCCTGCTTCCTCCTCTCTCTCTGCCTGCCTCTCACATACTTGTGATCTCTATCAAATAAATAAATAAAATCTTTAAAAAAAAAGTTACCATCGAGGTTGATGACCCTCTCTCTTCTCTCACCACGCCCTACTTTTTCTGAGGAGTGTCTGGCTGGTGGCAAGGGGAGGCATGTTCTGAGGAGTGGGGTGCCTGGCCCCATTCACAGTATGAGGGACCTCAAAGCCAGGGACAGGTCTTTCTGAAGAGGGGACAAGGCGTATGAGCTAGAGGGCACATCCGAGCTGAAGGGAACATGGTCCTTCGCAACCCGACTCAACCACTTCCTCCCCGTAGCAGCTGGACCCCACAGTCCCAGCCCTGCTGGATAAGGAAGAGTATTGGCTTTCAGTGAGCCCCTGTATTCCCCATTCCTGGACTCCTCCTGGCCTCTCATCTCACTTCCCAGAACAACCCAATGCTCATAAAGTTGATTGACATTCCCTGTGGCTGCTGGTGAACAAGATAGCAACCATATGTAAAGAATTTTTTCAGGTCCCCTGCTCAGAGCAGAAGAACGCAGGGAGAGACACGGGATGGCTCAGCCTGGCCTGCTACCCCAGAGCACACCGGCAGGGTCCCAGCGGCCATAGGCCCTTCGCAATGGACAAGCTTCTCAGATTCCTGATACAGAGCTGGCTCTGGGGGAGCACAGCACAGGAGGGGACCAGGAGACCTGGTTCTGCCTCAGATTCCCTGTCCCTTTCTCCATGGGCCTCAGTTTCCCTTTCTGTACTGAGAGCTGTCTGACTCAGCCATATTCTCACCCTCCTATGAGACAGCTGGCCCTTTAATTCAGGAAGTCAATGTGGTGGGCGGGGGTATGGAGACAGGTGGTTGGAATAGACAGTTTGGGATTGAAAGGGACTTAAAAGACATACTGACCCATATACCTTGATTGGATCCTGGTCTAAACAAAGCGATAAAAAACATCCAGGGGGCCACTGGGGAAATTTGAATATGAACTCCATGTGGCCATTCTTCAGGAGCTGTTAGTTTTGTTAGTGGGATAATGGCATTGGGGTTATGTAAGAGCCTCCTGAGGTACGTTGGGGGGAAATGCTATGATGTCCCAAAATTACTTCAAATACTTTAGCCTTAGAGCAGTCAATGAAGCGTATGGCAAAGGTCAAACAACCGTGTAAATCCTGGGGTAGGATATGCAAGGTTCGTGATATCACTCCCTCTACATTTTACTGTGGGCTTAACATTTTTCATAGTAAAAAAGATTCAGATATAAACTGGTAGCTTTTAAAAAACTTGGAAGCCTGGGTCCTGCCCCACTGGATCTGAATCTCTGGGGAAGGAATCTGGCATGGAGGTTTTTAGATTCCCAGAGGTCCCAAGGACCATGCCAGGCTCAGACAGGTTCAGGTCTCAAGTTTACTGAAGGCCAAGAAGAGCCCAGAGAGAGGAGGCCCCCCAAAATTCTGCCACTGCTCAGGGCAGGGGCCCTTGGTAGTGACCGTGGTCTACCAGCCCTGCATGGGAGCGCCCCGCACCCAGGCCATGGATGGCTGGTCACAGGAGCTGACGTCACCCCAGCCTGGTGCACTCCTCCCCCTGGCGGAAGGGTGGGGCTGCCAGGACAGGACACGCCGTTCCTGGAGCCCCAGGGTTGCTGTCCACGTCTCCTGGGACAGCTGCCTCTGTGAAGGGTTAAACAGTGCGAATCACTGGCTCCAGCCCCTGTACACAGCTTCCTCTGCAGTCCCAGCTCCCCAGAACCGGCCCTGCCTCTGTGCAGGAGCTGAGGTTAGAGACCCGGGGACGCCCTAGGAAGGGTTGGAATCACTCCAGGGGTTGGGGGATAGAGATGGGAGACAAGTGAATGACAGAATCTCTGTGTTTCTGACTTGACCCAACAGCACCCCCAGACACATAGGTGCACACAGAGGTACAGACACCCCCAGAAAGACTGGCCCCTCTGCAGGGTGGGCCCCTTGTTGAGGGGTGGGGTCATCCCAACCTGGGTGGACCCTCACTCCAGCACCATGAAGGGTTCAGCAAGGCCCTCCCTGCCCTATCCTCCCTGGGGCGGCACTCACCAGGGGCTTCTTCCTGGAAGGATGGCAGGGAGCGTGTGGAAGGGAAGGTCCAGGGGGAAGTGATCTCCTCGTTCGGTGCCTGCTGATGGCAGGCTCTTCCCAGCGTCCCAGCACCGAGAACTCACTATCCACGGCAGTGCCGCTGGAGAGGTCTGCCTAGACTCCAGTCTGCCCACGGGCCTGGATAGGGAAGTCACATGACCCTGGGGGAGGGCTGGCAGGGGCTGGCACATCCAGCTGTCAGCTGGTGTATGGCTGCCCTGAGCAGGGCCTGAGGGCCTAGGAGGGAGGGGAATGAAGAGGAGGCCGAGGAGGAGAGGTCTGAAGGGGAGAAGCAGTCAGCTCCGCTGCCTGGATGGATGTCAGGCCCCGCGCACCCAGGGCCCAGTGCGTCAGGCCCCTGGTGGGTTTTTGATGCCTTGAGGTAAGAGTAGGCTAGGGAGTCTTATTTTCCCTCCCCCAACCCTATTCCCCCATAATTTTACTGTCAGTTTGCCCCAAGCTGTGGTCGCCAGAGAGAAAGTCATGCAAGAAGACAGCCAGTCAACAATCAGCTTAAAGACAGTCAAGTAGTTTTTGAGACCCTTATGTGTTCTGGACTTGCTCCTTGCTCAGCTGAGCTGACCCAGGAACCTGTCTGACCTGACCAGTGATGGTTGTCAGGGAATTATGGTGAGGGCAGAGGAAGGAGTGTTTATCAAGTCGAAGGGCAATCCCAGTGTATTTCGTGGGCAAACATGGAGCTTGGGGCAGGGGGCAACTTGCCCAGCCTGGGGGAAGCAAAGAAGGCATCCTGGAGGAAGCAGCCATCAGAGAGACCTGAAGGACAAACAGGATCATCCAGGTTGGGGTGGGGAGAGAGGGTGTGGGAAGAGCATGCTAGCTAAGGGAAGAGTATGTGCAAAGGCCCAGAGGCAGCGGGGAAGAGGGTATAGTCCAGGAGGTGGAGCCACTCAGAGTGCCCAGAGCATGCGAGAGGTGGGTAGTAATGACAGAAGGGCCTGAGGTCGGAGATGCAGGCTTCAAAGGTCTCTTGGCTTCTCAGGAAAAACCGAAGGGCTTTATATCAGGAAGGGCCGGGTCCAGATTGGCATTTTGAGCACGTCCACTCTGCTTTGGGGAGAGTGGATCAGGTCAAAGATGGGCAGGCAGGTTAGGAGGCTGCCAGGTGCTGTCCTCCAGGTTAGCCCAGCCTGGTGACAGGGCTGAGGCAGTGGAGTGGAAGGGAATGGTGAGTTCCTGAGATGTTGAGACAGGCTCGACAAGGTCTGGGGACATGTAAATGGGGAGAGATGTGGTGTGGACAAAAGATAGAGGCTCATCAATGCCAGGCTTCAGGTCTCAGCAACTCTGGACCAAGTATTAGGTCTGAAGTCTGCTGCCCCAAACTTCTGATTGTAGTTCCCTTGGGTCCTGGATGCCCCACTAGCCTGAGGCCCCAGCCTGCCCCTTCCCAGGCTTCTCCAAATATGGGCACTAGGCCTCTGAGGCTACAGTTCAGCTCTGAGGCTCAGCTTTCTCTCAGGCCACAGGCTCTTCCCCAGGCCCCTTGGTCTGGTCCAGCCTTCTTCTGACTCTGGGCCACTTCCCCCAGATCCCTGCCTCCCTCAGGGTGCCCTCACCTGTCTCCTGGTTTTAACAGGGCTCCCCCAGATTTACTGCTGCAGCACTGAGAGCCACGATGGCTGTTCCATCCCCTCACCCCCGTTTCCGTGTGTCTGTGGAGAACTCCTTCCGCACAGACAACCTGTCTGCCCTCACTGCTCACGCACAGAGCACATGAGCCCTGGGCTTTGATAGGAGTCGAAGTGGGAGGTGAGACAGGCCTGGAACGCAGGTCTCCTGGCCCTTGTCCCTGAGGTCCCATGGTCACTGTGTGCTCGGGGTGCTCTGCGCCCACTCTGGGATCTGGCTTCTCACCAGCTGCCCGACAGATGTGTTAGCAGCAGAAAACAGTGTCACGGCAAGGCCATGGCAGCCTTGGGGGCTGTCAGCAGCTGCCCTTCCTGTGGCCAGCCTCCTTTCCGGTCCCCACCCTGAGTCCTCCCCACACCCAGACGGAGTAGAGCCCTGCAAGCATGACAGGGATTCCTGGGCACCCTGAGGATGTTGGTTTAATGGGCTGAGGATCCCATGCCCCTGCTTGCTCCCCAGGGCAGGGGATCACATTTCACTGGGACAGGCGGATGCTCAGGCTGTTCCAGGAGCCTCCTGTGTCCTTGGTCTCTTATGCTGCCCAGCTATGTGCTGGGCTCCGGTTACCAGGCCCTGGAAGAGAGGGTGTGACCTCCTTTCCCCCCAGCCCTCCCCCACCTCCTCATTCCCACCTGCTGGACTCAAAGCCCCGTTCTGGGAAACCTTGAATCAACACAGGGCTGAGCCGCAGGCCCTTGAGGGCGGAGGAGAAGGGACCTCCCATCAGAGCCATTTGGCCAGTGAGTGGCTGAACCCAGGGCCTCGGGAGGGTGGAAGCACATTCCAGTACTTGCTTTCTGGTGTCCTTTTGTTGTTGTAAAGAGCAAAGTTGCATACTGACTTCTGACACATCAATTTATTGAACGTCATTTTTGAGCCCCTACTATGTGATCCTCTCAAGACACACGGTAGTAAACAAAACACACAGGGCCCTGGGGTTACAGAGCCAGTGATCTGGTGCTTTCCATTATGCAATCACATGAGCCACTTTGTTTTCCCACTGTGGCCAAGTTCTCTTCCTGGTCATTTTTCCAAAGCTCAGCTTTCCCTGCCAGATACCTGCAGCTAAGCCTCCTTCTACAACCATGGCTGGGACCAGCTCTGCCCCAAAACTCCCAGCTCACTCTCCCTCTGGGCCTGATCCTGCCTCTCCTCTAGGCAATCAGCCCTGACCCATGAGGCTTGTCTGTGGACATGCCATTCCAGGCCAGCTCCTGGATGCCACCATTTGGAGACAGAAAATGCCTGGGGGCTCATAAGCACACAGCTACCTTATTGGGGGCCAGCCTGCTGGCTCAAGGCACAGGGGTGTTCCCCCTTCAGCCCTCCCCACCCAACTGAACTACTTTTAGGACCCCCCACCCCAATTGCTGCATTCTCGGGCAATTTACCCATTACCACATCCTGTGAATTTTAAGTCCCAAACTGGACTCCTTTACTCCATCTCCACGGCCGCCAGCCTGGCTCACCACCCTGCCATCTCCCACATGGATGGCTTCAGTGGGTCCTCATGGCGTCTTCCTTTCTCATTACACCTCTGCTCCTACAGTCCAGCCTCCCCAGAGCAATGCTTGGAGACAATTCAGGTCATGTCACTTGCCTGCTTAATTCTCTTCAGGGGCTCCCTGTCCTTAGAATAAAGTCCAAAGCCCTCCCTAGGGCCCAGCCCTGCCCACCTTCCCAGCCCGAACTCCAGGGGTGCCTCTTCGCCTTCTGTGGTCTACCACACCTTGTGGGGGGCCTTTGTACCTGCTGTCCCTTCTGCTTAGGACACCCTTCCCTCACCTCTCTGTGTGGCTAATTCCTCTTCACACTTCAAACACTAGCTCAAGTGTCACCTCTTCCAAGAAGCCCTCCCTGACCTCTTGGACATGGTCTGCTACCCAAGACCTTTCTTTAGAAGCACTCATCTCAGACAGAGTTGAGTTTGTACTTGTATGACTATTTGCTCCCCGCATGTTTTCCTTCCATGAGGGCAGTGACCTGGATCATTGTGCTTAACACTAGGTCGCCGGACATGTAGTGTAGCGCCAATTGCCTGGTACCTGTTTGGTGGCTGAAAGAAGGAATAAATGTATGAACTCATTCTGGGTCTACAGCTCCCCTTTCCAGCCTCTTGATGCCCCTGACTTTCACAGCTGGGGGTGTGTGGGGTCATGAGCTGGTCTCCAGGGGTTCCTTTTCTCTTCCTGGCCTCCGGTGTGGAGGCCCTGCCTGGTCACTGTGACCTGGGACACCCTTCCCCCTCTGCCTCCCCTCTACTGCCCCCATGACCCAGTTTTCCTGCTCTGGAGACAACAACATGTTCCAGAACATGTCGTCACCCCCTTCTCGAGGCATAAACATCGTGGCTGTTGTGGTCGCTGCTGACCCACCTGGGCTCCCGCAGAAGTCCTGCCCTGTGCTGGGCCCCTCTTGCTGTACCCCAGCGTGGCATGCCGCTCTCCTCTCCCTTCCCCTCTTCTGCTCTCTGGCTGGGTGGGGCCCTCCAAGCCCAGTGAGTCCATCGCCCCCTTCACAGCCCTCCCCCATGTCCACTCTGTGTGAGGAGACCCATTTTATAGGCTAGCATATTGAGGCTCAGAGAGGAAAGCACCTCAATCTTGCAATTCCCTCCACAATCTCCTTTCTTCCTCCTTTTGCCTTCCTGTGGGTTATTTCCTGTGCTGTCCTGGCCTTTTCTGTCTCTGGTTTTCCTTTTTTCTCTCACATTCTCTTGTCACCTTTTCTGTTTCTGCTGGTACTTCCTGTTCTACTCTGCTGTGTTCAGGCCTCATGCGGGTGCGTGAGGGTCTCGATGTGGTAGAGCCCATTGGGCTGAAAAAGTATGTCCTCGTTAGTGGGCTTTTGGGAATGGGAGCCCTGAGGAAGGCAGGGCTATGAGCTTCTGCCCAGAAACCTGGGTGCCGGGGGGCCTCACCCAGGCTCTGGGTGCCTCGAAGGGAATCCCAGAGCAAGGCGGCTGGCATGGAGGCCCTTAGCTTCTTTTGTGGTTGACACGTTAGTCTCACCTGCCCGCCAGTCATCCAGAGCCTCCCCAGATGACGGTGAACTGGGCCCCCCACATCAGCGGCCACCCCATTCCCTGGAAAGCCCGGGATACAGCACACACAGAACGAGGCCACTGTCCAGCCCCTTGCCATCGGTGAAGGGCTCTGCCAGCAAGTGGTCCCACCTGGGAACTTCTAGCCTGGGCATTAGGATCCCGTCCCAGAGCCCGCCTGGACCTGTGGTGGACTCCCAAATGGCTGATGCTCAGAGACCCCTTGGTGGGGAGGGGCGCCGGCCATGGCAGTCACTTCCCCCCTTACTGACCTCCTCCTGCCTCCTAGAAGCCTGGAATCTGAGGAGACAGTACACAGTTGGTCAGGCAGGACACCCTCTGTATGTCCAATGGACTCCCTTGTCTAAGAAGCAGAGGGCGTGTCATCACTCCCCCTTCACCAGCTTGGGAGAAGCATCAGGAGCCCCCAAGATGCCAGCCAGGTGCTGGGGGGTCAGGGTGCTGGCTCAGCATCATGGGGGGCTCCAAGGGAGCCGCCACAGACCCCTACAGGGTTATCATTCCATGGGGGCAGCTAACATTGATGTATTTTGTGGCCACCTGTTCTTTACACACACACACACAACCTCACTGGATTCTCACAAGAGCCCTGTGAGGGAGGGGCCTCTATTACTCTCTCTCTATAGAGGAGAAACGGAGGCTCAGAGAGGCCTCTGGTCATACAGTGGCAGAGCGGGGACTTGAACCTAGGGTCCCCATTCCTAACGCCTATTTCACTACCCAGACAGCCCCCTAGACACATGCTGATGTAAGGACACAGCCCCACGCCCCAGGGGAAAGCCGGGGGTTATCCCTCTACTTGCCCAGTCAAGCCCACAGGCCAGCCCTGGGCATGGGAGGTGGCAGGAGTGAGGTGTTGGCTGTTCTGGGCGTGTGTGTGGACACAGCTGCGGACCCCGGCTTGGGACTGGTTTTCCCTGCGGCCTGGGCTTACTGGCCGAGTCCCCCAGCTCATGTCTGGCTGAGGCACGGAGAAGACGCCTTCCCCAGACAGCTCCCAGGAGAAGCCGCTGACGTGTGTCACAGAGAGCCTGGTTCCAGCCCGCAGTGCGAGGCTCCTCTGCCCCACACAGTCACGGTAACAGCAGCCACCATCAAAGGCCACCAGAGGAAGGACCCTGCCCTGCCCACAAATGCCCAGAGGACTTTGCCCCCACCACTAGACTCAGGAGCTGCCATCCTTGACAGAACAGGCTGCCACCTGCCTTCCCGGCCCACGGGCAGGACCACTGGCAGGGCTCTGCTCCAAAACATTCCCCAGGAGATGAACCCACCATTCCAGCTTTGTGGGTCCCACTGGTCTGAGCCATGCTTTACAGAAAGAAACGGAATTCCAGAACATCGGAGCTGGAGGTTCCCTCAGAAGCCATCTCTTACCATCTTTTCATTTCACAGCAGGGAAGAGACTGAGAGAGGCTGCAGAGGGAGGCCTGGAGTCGTGTGGAGGCCAGTGGAAGAGCCACACTTGAACCCACGTCCTGAGACTGCTAGTTCTCCCTCCCCAACAGGGAGAGGCGGGCACAGAGCCTGGCCTGCAGGTGTGGAGCCCCCACCCTGCTGTTCCCCGGTGATGTGATGTTGGACCAGCATCTTACACTTACCGAGCCTCCATTTCCTCCTCTTTAAAGCCGGATTAATTTTCTTAGGGTGAATATAATACTGTAATGACAAAATGCCGGTGAAAAACCATTTAGCACAGTGTGTGACCCCAGGCCTCCATGATACTGGCTATTTGTACCATTATAACTGTCCAGCAAGGTCTCACGCAGACGGGACTGTCAGGGAGGGACCCCACAGTGGCTACCCTTCCCAAATTAAGATTCATGCCCTGACATGGTTACGGGGACAGTGGCCCAGAATATTTGATCCTGGGACTGTCTCCCAAATGCAGAAACTGTAGGAACCACAGAGGCATGTAGCATGCTGTGGGAGCCTGAGGAGGGAGACGTCAACACGCTAGCCGCCGGGGGCAGACCTCTGGCCCTCCAGGGATGTGGCGTCCAAGCTGGACCTTAAAGGGGGCCGAGAGTCCCCAGGCCGAGAAGTGAAGGAAGGGAACAGCAAAGGCGGTAGCATCCACAAAGGCCTGCAGGCTAGAAGAGCAGGGAATTTCTGGAAGCCTGGAGTGGAGGTGAGGGTGAGGCAGGTAGGGAAGACACCTTGTCTCACCCTTGACCCTGCCTTGACCCTGCCCACGTTCTGACCGCGAAGCCAAGTCCATAGCTTTTTGCAAGGGCAACACTCCCAGCTCCCACACAATGTTCTGTCATTTCACAGATGAGGAGCCAGAGGCCTGCCGGAGGATGCAGCCCCCCAGAGGTGCACAGCTGGGCAGCCAGAGCCACAAGGGACCAGATCTCCCAGCTCTGCGGCCAGGGCTCGATTCCAGATGCGGGTGGGAGAGCTGAGGAGGACTGACTCGGGACAGGGCTGCGCACGGCGATGGCCCGGTGCTCCCAGGCAAGTCCGGCCCGGGCGGTGACTGATGCACAAGGATGACGGCCTGGAGGGGGCAGCTGATGCGGGTTATTTATGGCTGTTTCTCTGTGAGTCCTTCAGGGCCGCGGAGGTAATTGAATAAGTGAGCGTGAGCAAACTCGAGCGATCATTTAATTGTGACAGAAAATGAAGTTGGTTGCAGCCGGGGGCCGCCAGCCCATTACCGCCGGCCCAGCTTTCTGCTGAGTCGGGCAAGCAGGGCTGCAGCGGCGATCCGTCCTTGGTCTGCCCCCGCCCCATCCCCTGGCAGCCGTCCCTAGGTCCCTATACAGGCAGGGCCTGGGGGTGTTGGCGGTCAGGGAGTTTGTCCTCTGGGCAGGCCACTCCCTGTGCCCCCTTCTCTGCCCCAGGAGAAAACCCCAGAAGCTGGTGCAGACATTGAGGGGGCTGGAAGGACCTGGGAGCTCCGGGGGTGGCTGGTGGCCTAGTGGGGGAGGGAAGGGTCTCAAATCATGAGGTCTGGAACAGCAACTTCAGCGCGTACATGGGAAGCCCTTGTTAGGTGCCAGGCACTGCTGTAGACATGAATTCTCTCAACTTAGTTAAGCCTCCAGTCACACTGAGATGAAAGCAACATTATTATCCCCATTTCAGGGATGAGGAGACTGAGGCCCTGGCTCGTGACTCAGGGCACTTCTCCTTGCGAAGCTCCTGGGAGGCACTGAGGTTCTGGGGGTACAGCGATGATCCAGGTGAGATGCAGTGAGGACCTGGCCAGATGGCTCCTGCAGGGCCCAGCAAGCGTTCTCTCTCACCTCCTTTTCAGCCGGTCGGCCCCCACAGCCTGGCCCCTCTAGGGAAGACCAGGTTAGAAGCCTGGCCCCCAAGTTCTGGAGCTAAAAGAGGCCCTTGCAGCCCTGGACCAGCCTAGCCACCAGAGCTCTGGCCCTCTGGCCTTGTGTCCTCTGGCCCTGGTCCGGCTCTTCTGAAGAAGTGGATAAAATTAGACCTGCAACGTGAGAAGCCAGTCCACCTTCCCAGGCTGGGTGGCCACAGGGGCCCTAGGGCAAGGCCGGGGAAGGCAGACCCGGGCCCATTGGCAGCCAGAGCAGGGGTGGGCTTGGGTTTAGACCCAAACTGAAGTAGACCTTAGGCAAGTCCCTGGGCTGCTGCATGTTATCCAACAACACTCAGGGTGGCCCGGGCCTCAGTTTCCTTCCCTATGAAGCAAGATGTGACTGCTCCATGCCACTTTCTCTGGGTGACCCTGTCATGAGGAGCTGGAGAGACATCAGGAGCGGCTCCTTATTCATTCATTCAATTCATTCATTCATTTATTCATTCATGGGACACATGTTATGTACTATCTGTGAAACACTATTTGACTTAAAAAATGATTCCCCTGCGTTATTTTTGTAAAAATTGAACTTACTTCAAAGGAAGGGGAGGCTGTTTCACCACAATTAAAAAAGAAAAAAGAAGGAAAAGGAGTCCGGTATATTGGCCCAGTGCACTAAAGTGGGCCCTCCCCCTGCCCCACTCCCTTCCCTCCTCCCCCATTCCCTGCCGGAGCCCACAAAGAAATAGCCTTGGGGCAGGAGTTTCCCTGCAGGGGAATCTGGCTGAGCTTGGAGAAGGCAAGGAGGGCAGCGGGAGGGGCACCACAGGAGGTGCCAGGCCCCTGTGATTGTGGAAAACTCACCCTTGATAATGGGTTCCTCGAATGGGTTCTTCACTGCGCCTCTCAGATGTCACAAGCATACTTCTGCAGCTTCCTGCAAACTCTCAGTAAATATTCACTGGCTGAGAGCTTTGAGCCCAAACCGGAAAGCAGTTCCAGGTGGGGATACTGCTCCCGGTGACCACCCTGGAGAGATGCTGGGCAGGGAGTGGGGGTGGGTGGGGAGTGGTCTGGGCCCAGAGTCTTCTTAGTTTCTGGATTCCAAGTCAGGTGCAGAACCTGGAGGGTAGGAGTGGTGATGGGAGTCGGGGTCATGTTTGCCTGTGGAGTCTCTCAGAAGTGCCCCGAGTACCGGGGTGGGGGGTGCATGTGTGAATGGTGTCTTTGGTTGGCGTATTGGGAGTCTGTTCTGTCCAGTTTCACTCCCTGAACACAGGAACAGCACCAGGAGACTCATGCAGGTGAGTCCTTCCCATGCAGGTGCCTTTAGAGCTGGCCCTTGGCCAAAGCTGTGTAGCAGGTGAAGTAAATCCTGGGAAATCCGCCCCGGCTGCTGCCCTCTCCACTGACCTCCTCACAGTGTCCCCTGCTGCTGCTCTCCCTGCTGGTCTCTTCACGGTGTTTCTTCACAGGGGATACTATGCATTTTCCCTTTTCTTTCCTCTGACAAACCTACTTGTAGGTGAGGCTCTGATAGGTCTGCATTTTTAAAAAGGACAAAGTGTTAAGCTAAAGGAATGAATCTTTAATGGTGGAATTTCAGACCTCTTCCTCTTAGGAGAGGTTTTATTTGTTTTGGCTTTGGTTTGGTTTTGTCAGGGAAGCTTCCCTGTGTCCCCAGAGCCACCCTGCTGTCCCAGGCACACCTTTGGTCAAGTCACTTTCTCCATCACTTGCCAGAGCATTTGGGGGTAGGGGTGGGGATCAGTAGCTCCCTCTGGCTCTGAAATGGGCCCCCAGCCGGGGAAAAGCCACTTTTTGCTCCTGCCTTCAACCTGTAACTTTCCCACGTGCCCTGGCACACCCTCCCTGCCACTCTGGGAGTCAGGAGTGGGAAGAGGGAGAAATGCCATCTTTTTTTTTTTTTCCTTTTAAAAGCTGTATTTATTTATTTATTTATTTATTTATTTATTTATTTATTTATCTGGGGGAAGGGTTGGAGGAAGAGGGAGAATCCCAAGCAGACTCCCTGCTGAATAAAAGCCAGGGCTCCATCTCACAACCCCAAGATCGTGATATGAGCCAGAATTCAGACACTTAACCCACTGAGCCACCCAGGTGCCCCAAGCAGCACCATCTGTAGGGATCTTTGGCTGTACCAGTTGGGGCAGGGTCTGGGGACACAGCTGAATCCCTGGCCCTCCCAGCCCATCTCCTCATCCTCAGTCTCCTGGCCCTGGGAGGCCCCTGGTGGAGCTAAGGGAGGGCTCAGTACGGACCCTGTCAGCCCTTGCTGTGGAGATCAGAAGGGAAGAAGGCCCCAGCTCTGACCACCCGAGGGACCCTTCTGAAGGCCTGTACTTAGAGTTTCAGATCCTGGGGTGCCAGCACCGTGTTCTTACCTCCCCAATTGGCTCAGACCTCAGCTGCAGGGCCCCTCACTGGAAGTCTCAGAGCTTGCCTTTCCCATCACCCCAACCCAGCCCCGCTGGGGGTTAAGACTCTGGCCTGACCCTACAGGACACGCCACAGCCTGGGCCAGGTCCTGTGGATCCTGTCTGCCTGGAAGCAAGGCAGCCTGAGCCAGTTGTCACTACTATCCCCAGAGAGCTGGGGGTGTGGGGGGTAGGGAAGTTTACTGGCCATACCTTCCTCTGTCCTGCTGTGTTGCTGACCCCTGCTGGCCATCTCCACACACCCCTCCCTGCACAGGTATCCCTCCACAGAGCCCTAGTGCTTAAATGCTCCCAGAGACAGGGGGCTCACCACCTCATGCAGGAGCCTGTTCCAGGCAGAGGTGCTTTGTTTCTTAGGAAAGTTCTTTGTGTTAGCCGAAGTCTGAATATTTGGTGGCAGCCATCTGTTTACTTATAGTCACATGCCGTGAGTAAATTCTCATCATTGTGCACTATCCGCATAGCAGGCTCAGTGCAACATGTCATTTAACCCATCCAACACCTGTAAGGTTGGTACCTGTGTAATCCCCATTATATAGATGGGAAACCTGAGGTCCAGAGAAAGCATGTCTCCTAAGTGGGTCACAAAGCCAAGCAGTTACAGAACCTGGGTTTCAAATCCAGAGCCCACGCCCTTGCCAGCCAGGGATCTCCCCAGCTCACCCCACCTCCCGCTTGGCTCCATCTTGTTGTTGCTTTTCCGCCAAGCCCTTATCTCCCATGTAAGCTCCCACCTTCCCCCAAGAACCTAAAGTAGATTCACTCCTCTTCCAGGAAGCCCTCCTGGACAGCAAAGGAGTAAGGAAGGAGACTTCTTCCCTAGGCATCTTCTCACAATGAGAGGAGGGGAGGGGAGGGAAGGAGATAGGGAGCCCATGTCTATGATGTGGGTGAGTCTGTGGTGACACAGTCAGGAGGTCTGTTCCTACAGCTCCTCTCCCCTCTAGGCCAGATTTGGTCAAGGACCTACTTGGTGCCTGGCCAGACCTCAGGAGTCCACATTTGGGAGGCCTGCCTGGGCCTGGTCTCATATGGACCCTTGGCAGGACGGCAGGGTTGGTGGCAATGGGGGTGGCCTCTCCCTGCCTGGTACACGAGGTTCTGTTGGGGTTAGTGCTTGAGGGCAGGGCTGGGGGTACAGAATTCCTGGCCCCTCAAAGGACAAGGAGCTGGAAGGGGGCATGGAGAGGTTTCCTCAGTTTAGCCAGCCCTTGCAGGGTGAGAAGCTGCACAGGTGTGGGGGTGGGACACAGGACACTCTAGTTACCAGGGGTCTGGATTCTCCCCCTTCCTTTGACGACCTCTGGCCATCTTCCATGGCCTCAGTGCCCTCAATCATGCTCAGGCACTCCCCTCTCTGGCTGCCACCTTAAGCTCCTTCCATTTTCCAGTCTCACTGTTGAGACCACAAGGAACAGCCCTGCTTTCAGAAGGATTCCCATGGGTGAAAAACTCTTCAAACTTTAACCAAAAGCATCTCAAGGTAGGACAACACTTTCAGACTACTCTAGTTCCATCCATTCATTCCAGGCTAGCATATCTGCTGAGTACTAAGGCAGCCTCTGCTTACATACCTCCAGTGACATGAGGCTTACTACCTTTCGAGGCAGCCCAAGGCTCAAAATAGTGAGGACCTTCTTTCTCCTACAGAGCTGAGCTTTGTCTCCCTGAGGCTTCCACTCTCAAAGCCTCAGAATCCCCGACCCTTCCCCTGATGATGTTTGGAGTGAGTGACCACTTTATTTGCTGAAGAGTTTGAAGGAAGAGGCTGCCCTAGGGGTGTCCTGGCCATAGGAAAGGAAAGACAGGGGTGCCTGGGTAGCTCAGTCGGTTGAGTGTCTACCTTCAGCTCAGATCATGATCCCCAGATTTTGAGATCGAGCCCCATGTCAGGTTCCCTGCTTCTCCTTCTCCCTCTGCCCCTCCCATCCATTCATGCTCTCTCTCAAATAAATTTAAATTTTTTTTTTTTATTTTAAAGAGAGGTGGATGTGGGGACCTGATCCCAGGTGGATGGCGTGGAAGGAGGCCAGGTTTGAGCTGCCTGAAAGGCCCCTGCCCAACAGGAGACCTGACCATCCTAGACTTCAGATTCAGGCACCCCAGTCCTCACTACTCTCCTTAACCTGGATGCTATGCCTTTATTGATGCAGCCACAGACCCACGGCCCCCATTGCTGCCTGTGGAGCTGACCATCATCCCTGGACCCCCAAGCCCACACCAGAGTTCGGTCCCCACCCCCTTCCCCTGGGCCCCCAGTTCTGTGCAGTCAGCTCTGTGGCCCTGCGTGCCATAGTTACACTTCCCTCCTCCCATGAGCCACTGTCCTTCCCCCATTCCTCTGCGCGTGGAGGCAGGGCACAAATAGATAAATAAAACGAAATAAACACGTTCGTCCCTGTTAAGTTTCATCTCGTTAGATCCACCCCGTCGCTCCGGCCTGTCAACTTCCCTTTAGATCCCAGCTCTGTCATCTGGTGTATTTGCCATCATCCCCTCCAGCTGTGTGGCATCTGCAAATTTGATAAAGTACATGGAGCGTGTTTGTCTCAGAGGAAGCCCCCTCCCCTGCATTGGGTGGCTGGAGCACAGGCGTGCACAGGCGTGCACAGGCGCGTGTGTACGTACACACACACACACACACACACACACACACACACTTGCGCTTTCCCCTTTCTTTTCTGGCTGAGGCTTGTTAGCCCTGTCCAGTCACCCGGATCCTGGTGGGGATCCTGGGCACCTGTATCCCATAGAGGGTTTGGCACTCTCAGCCACTTGCTGTGCACGTGTCCCTGCGGTGGATGGGATGCTCTGGGGACGTCCTCATGTCCTCGCCGCCATCAGCAGGTGTTTAAAGAGCCTTTGCCCCGGCAAGACCCCACTGGCCCCTTCCTTCAAGCTTAAGGCGAGGCTGGTGAACCAGCATGGACCTTGGCTCTCCCGGCCAGCTGTGCATCCCTCCCACTGCCGCTAGACACACCAGACGCAGCATCCAGATGTGTAGCTCTTCCCCCTCTTGGCTGTGGCTGCTGATGGTGAAGTCAGCACAACTGCTTGGGGTGAGAGCTCCTTCTTGCCAGTGTACCTGCTGTGTGCTGTTTCTCTGATCCTTCTCTTCGGGGGACCCCAGACCTTCTCTTTGGGGTAATCGCATAGCAGGCATAGCCAGCTTGGAAAGATCCAGATCTTTCCTGCAGAGCCTGGCAGACATTGCCTAAATGGAATGAAAAAGATCGCAGGGCCTAGACAGACCTTCCAGAATCTTCTAGGCCATGCCCCAACCTCCAGGCACTGCATGTTAGACCACGGAAGACTCAGGCATATTCCTCTAGCTCCCCTCCTGCGATGGGAGCTGTTCGTTCTTCCGGCATCGAAGGTGGTAGAAGATGGTTACCTGGGTCAGGGAGCTGAGGTTGGTAATAAACCAGCCCAGGTTCTTGGTAGCGGCTTCTACCAACATGCATTGATTTCTTGCTCACATCACTGCATTGCAGGTCCGCTGGGGATTCCGTCCAGGCCACCATGGCTTTGGGTCCCAGGCCAAGAGGGTGGGAGTACCACACCCTAGCAGAAGGAAAGACATCATAGATCACGTGCTAGCTCGTAGGCTTTCCGCCTCCACGCGCCATTTGTCACTTCCATTCAACATATCACTGGCCAAAGCAAGTCATGTGGCTATGCTTCATTGCAAAGGGACTGAGGCAGTTCTGAGCTTTTCTAGTGCCAGAAATTCTGGCAAACGGCCTTCGTGATGTCTCTGGATACTGGCTGCTTCTGTCCCACAGACCCGTCGTGAGTTCCCATCATACCACTCGGATGCTCATTCTGAGTCTAGTGTGGAATGTTCTACTTCCCACCCGAGGAACTGTGTCATACACACTCCTGGGAGGTTTTGTCCAAGCCTGGATCAGGTATCCATTATGTGTCACATACCACCCCAAAACTTAGTGGTTCTGTGTGACAAAATAGCATAGAACTATACACACACACACACACACACACACACGAAGTGCCTAAATCAGGTCTGTGCGTGAGTTAGTAGTATTGGATCAAGGTCAATGTCCTGGTTTTGACAATCGGGCACAATCATGTGGGACATTATCACTGGGAGGAGCTGGGTGAAGGGTACCCGAGAAGTCTCTGCACTCTTTTTGCATCTTCTTGTGGATCTTCAACTATTTCAAATTAAAAAGTTATAATGGTAATAATATGGACTTAGTGGCTTAACACAGCAACCTTGTATACATTCATGACTCTGCCATGTGGGCAGTGCTGGGTGGGAACAGCTTATCCCTGCTCCCGTGGGACACACTCACGCGTCCAGGGTGCCAGCTGGCGACGCTGGAACAGCTAGGGGCAGGCGTGCAGCTGTCCCCCACAAGCTCTGTCCAGCAGGACAGCTGGGCCACTTTATGTGGTGGCTCAGGGCCCCAGGGATAAAAGCGGAAGTGGTCAGGCCTTGGGCTGGCCCTGGCCAGTGTCCCCCTAACCATCTCCCTTCCGTAGATTTCAAGAAGAGGTAGACACGCCCTCTTGATGATGGGAGGGGCGGCGTGTTCAGTTCATTGCCTTCACCAGCTGGGTCAGAGGCTTCTCAATCACCCCCCCACCACTCGGGCTCCAGTCCAGCTCCTTGACCTGTGATATGGGGGCTGGAGAAGGCAATGGCGGCAGCCACGAAGATAGTGTCACCGATGCGGGGATGGAGCTGGACTCACACCCCAGGGCTTAGCCCACCTTACCGCTTGAAGCCCCGGCTGGTGGCGGGCGGGACCCAACTCCTCAGCCTGCCACCGCTGGGGAGTCTGTTTTGCACATGCTGGTGTTTGCAATCAGAAAGTTCAGCGGCCCTTCCAGTGTGCTTAAATTAGTCCCCATGAAAACCAAATCATTTCATTTGCAGAGAAGGGCTTAATTGCAAGGGGAAGGAGGCAAAGGGAATTCTGTTGCCTGTTTTCATTGAAGAAAATTGCTGTACTTTCCCCTGTCTCCTTCCTAAACAGAAGCGGCTCAGAAATTGGGCTGTAATCACCAGCGATACCTCTGTTCCCCTCGCTTCTCAGAGCTTGTTCAGGTCCTCTGCTCCCAAGCCCCTGCTCTGGACTGTCCCCACCTGCAGCCTGGTACCTGCAGGAGGCAGTCCCTCCACGGTGGCCAGCAGTCTCAGCACACTGCTGCTGCCCGGTTGAGGGGTGCGCCCTTGAGGTCCTGGGAGGCGTCAGCCCTGGATGCCCCAACTCTTGGCAGGAGAAAACATCCTGTCACTTCCTTTAGAAATCTTGGCCCATCTGCTCCAAGCCCCCACTCCAGGAGAGGAAGAGAGAGCCGCCTGGCGCCCTGGAGGAAGAGCAGACCGGGTGGAACAGCAAATGCAGAGGCTTGGCAGCCGTGGGCTTGGCAGCCGTGGGCCCCGGGGCAAGGTGAGGGCAGCAAGCTGTGTGGCCAGAAAGCATAATGGGGGCAGGCATGTGGGCACGTCAGAGGAGCCTCCCAGAGCCATTTTGAGGTCCTGGCATAGTTTTACTGTTCTGGCAAACCCAGCACAGCTCAAAAAATTGTGAGTGGCTCCCATTGCTTTCTTTGGAGAAGGGAAGAGAGCAGGGCTGAGGACACAGGCTCTGGGCTGTTGTGCTTGGATTCAAACTGCAGCTCTGCTACTTGCCCGTCAACCCTTGCTTCAGTTTCCTCCAGCCCCCATAAAGGGGATAACAATAGCAACTACCGTGTGCGGTGTCATGGCCCCACAGTGGGCTACGGCTCACTAGGAGCATGTCATGATGTTATCATGTGTTGGCTAATTTTACCATTTCTTTCTCAGTGACGTCCCTTGGTACAGGGATAAAGTGATTGATCTGCCTGAGGTCTCAGCCAATAAGGGACAGAGCCGGTCCTGAGGATGCTGAGTGCCTGCCTGCCTCGCACTGTTCAAGCCCCAGGTGGCATGCTACCCCCACCCCCCACTCATTCCCTCTGTCTCTTCCCTGGTGTACCACGAGCCCCTCTGTCCAGATTCTCTCCTTGTCTCTAGAGCTTTCTCTGGGGACAGGGTGGAGAAGCTAGCCTGACTGTCCCAGGAGGCCTGTTTGGAGCTGAGTTACTGTCTGACCACTCCCCTGCCCCTTCCCTTTGGTGGAGGCCAAGAGGATAATGGATTTGAAGTCCATAGGCCTGCTTCAACGCAGGGATTTGTGTGTGTGTATGTGTGTGTGTGTGTGTGTGTGTGTGTGTGAGGGAGAGAGAGAGAGAGAGAGAGAGACTCAAAGTCAATGGTGTATTAATTAAGGGGAACAGCTGCTACTGCAGTTCTTATGATAAGTCAGTGACAAATGGCTGTGTTTACCTTTCTTCTGAGCGGAGGCTCCGGAAGATGCCCTAGAGCTCCTGGGTGGATGTCCATGGCCGAGATTTGTGGGGTACAACCTCTCCCTCCTTCACCACCCACAAGCTTCTTTATCTGTGCCACCAAGCCCAAGGGGGCTGTTTGTCACTGAGGAAAGACAGGTCCGCGGCCTGGGGAGGCTTGGAAGGGAGTAGTCAGAGCCACGGAAGCTTCTCAGCAATGGCTCCCACTAAAAAAGAGGCCCCTGGATCCCATCCTCAGGCAAATCCCTCCACCCTGCCCTGTCCCTTGTGCAGTAAGAGCTGCTTGAAAGAGAAGCTTGGCCCTTCAAAGCAGAGGAGGGCTGCAGGGCCAGATCTGAGGCTGAGCAGCAGAGGACGCACCTCCGGGCCTTTGTGCCTGCGCTCAGTGCTCCAGAAAGCCAGGGGCCGGCTGGCAGGGGCCTTTTGTTATCTGGCTTATTTTGATCTTGCTGCCGCTCTCCAAACAGCCTCACAGAAATAGAACCGTGCATTAACTTCCTTCTCAACTTAAGACGAAACAGGGGAGAGGGAAAAAGAATCTCTCCCTGAAAAACAGAAACGGAAAAGGTGGGCTTGTTTCTGTCTGGGTTGTGTTTCTGGGTGCTTTGATGGTCAGTTTCTCCACAGAATTTCCCGCAGATGGTGCTCCTGCACCAGCCACCACCTAGAAGTGGGCTGTTGTGGAGGGTGCAGCAGGGCCGACAGAGAAGGACGCCAACCCCCATGCCTGCAGCTCTTCCCCATACCCCACTGTGCCCTCTGGGTAGGGACTGTCTTGGCGGAGGGCGATGGGACCCCGGAAGCTCCGTGAACCCTTGCGCTGCAGACCCCCATATGCCCTGCGCCCTCCCTCCCAGACTGCCCCCGGGGCCTCCAGAGCAATGGAGGCCCAGACACTGGTCTGTGGCAGACATTCATCTCTGCCTCCTCAGAGAACACAGTCTGCAGACAAGGAGCCCCAACCAGCCTCACTCTGCTCTTCCTTCCTCTCCCTCCCAGGGCTGAGAGGGGCTGAGCACCACCCGGGAGTGTCTGGGGCCCTGCGGGGAAGCAGAAATGGGGCCGAGGATGAAAGGTTCTACTGACTCTCGCCCCTTGCACACACTCACTGGGACCAGGTGGGCATGTTTTGAGCTCAGCCCGCCTGGTATGAAGGCCATGCAGAGTGATAATGGGGAAACTGAGGCTCTGGGAGGTTTGGGGGCTTGCCGGAGAGCCTGTTGGTGAAAAGGCTGGGTCCCACAGCGGGGTGGGGCCAGCCAGCCATGGGAGAAGGCTCAGGGCCCCTAGTCAGCCCACCCCACCCTCCTCTTCTGCTGACCTTTTGGCAAGCTGCCATCCCTTACAACGTCACTCTAGGGGGAGAAAGGGGGAGAACCATGGACAAGAAACACATCCATTTTTAATAAATAGTTTATTTATCCAATAGTTTCAACCCTGATATTGAAGCCTGTTGCAGTGTTATTCTTCTGGCTGGAGCCTGATTACGACTGTTTCTTTGCCACGGGGCTGGCACTCAGATTCCAGCCCCGCCGATCATCCAGATATCAGAGGAAATGAGAGAGTATTGCTCAAATGAGGGAGACTGGAGCTTTATTAGAGAAACAAAAAATACCAGAAAGACCGAAAGGGGGTGGTTGATGCCTTCTGGAGGCAGCTGTTTCGGCCCGCTTGCCCCTCTCCCGCCTGCTGCGGCTGAGAACATATGGGAACGCGGCTCTGCCGGAGAGGCTCCCCGCACTTAACTAATAAGGCCCCCCGCCAGGGCGGTTCTGGAGCCGGGCTCCGGGCCGGGCCGAGGGCTGGCGGGCTGTGCTGGGGGGGCCGTGACGAAGGTCTGCAGCGGCGCATGCACGCTCCCTGGCGGCCAGCAGGGGGCAGCCGTGAGGCCGCCGCACACCGCGCGCCCCGCGCAGCTGGGGTCGGTGCCGCCAAGTTCTGGCTCCACTGCCTCCCCGTGGGGTGGCTGTGGTCGCCCTAAGACACGGTGACCTTCGCACACCGGAAGCGCGGCACTCCCAAAGTACCGGAATGCGCATCGTGGCCCCACACAGTGCCGTGGCTGCGGGGCTGGTCTAGAACGAATACTCTGTGAGAAGCACCGCTGGAGTCCCGGAAGCCCGACCCTGGGAGGCTGCCTCCGGCGGCCAGAGATGGTGGCAGCGGGCAGCCCTACCCTCCTGTCTGCTCTCAGGCCCCTGTGCCTGCTCCAGGTCCTCTCAGGAGGCCACCCTGGCAGCTCACTCCTCCTGACCTGAGGGTTCCGTGTGCCAGGACCTGGCATTTCTAGAGAGTTCTTCTACAGTACATGTTCTACTTTCTAGCACCTTACCCCTTCGGGATAAAACAGGCCCCACCCAGCTAGAGGACAGGCTTTCTCCCCTCACCCTTGAGCTCCCAGGTAACACCCTCTGAAGGCACATGGACCCAACTGCTCCCCAACCCCTGCTGCCCCAGCCTGCCGTCCCGACCCGCCTCCCAAAGGCACGATGCCCACCCTGCTGAGTGCTCGCCAGCGGTGGGAGAGCTGTAGCCCACCGAACTGCACACTTGCTCTGCAGGGTCTCACGGCTGCTCTTTCGTCTTTTCCCTGCATCAAAAACAAACCCTTCTCCCTTCTTCTGCCAGCAATCAGGGCAGAGAGGATCGGACCAACACAGAGGACAAGCTAGGCACTTGGCCTCTGGCTCTTCCCCACCGCTGCCCTTCAACGAAGCCCATGCTTTCCTACAAGCTGATCTCTGCAGAGTCTTATAGACAGACCTTTGGAACCGGAGTCGGGAGGAGGGTGAAAGTCAAGGCAAGTGTGAATTCAGCACTGGCAGGTCTGGTGGCCTTCTTGTGCCCCTGGAGGGGACTGGCCTGGGATAGGCCGACTGGGAACAGGCCCCCCTCCCCGCCTGGGATTTATCGCTCGGAGTCAGAGAAGGAAGAGGGCTTAGTCCATCTCCACACCAGCATATCTTCTCCAGCCACGCGGTGGGACTCTGTCTGGATTCGGGATTCGTTGGACGCCAAGAACTCCACAGCCCGGTCCCAGACCCGCTTCATGCGCCTCCTGCAAAGAAAGGAGCCAGGCTCAGCAGGCCAGCAGCGCCCCGGGAGCTCCGTCTGGCACTGATCAGAGAAGCGAGTGGGCCTGTGTAAACCCTTTGTACAAACCGAGGCCAAAAATCCAGGAGCCCGGATGGAATTTATCTGTGGGAGGAAAAGGCGTCAGGTACTAACAGAACTCCTGCAGAGGAGAGAAATTTCTTGAGCCACAGAGAAATGATTCCTCAACCTTCTCTGCTCTAAAAGCATTCAATTAAAGGGAGCTGAAGGGAGCCAGAGGTGGCCAGAGTACCCCCAGGTGTCCGAGTGGGAAGGGGCTGTGCCGGCCTTGGCCAGCTCTTGCTGGGGCCTGTTCCTGCAGCAGCCCCGGTCAGGCGGCCCCCCACCAGTGCTGGCTGCATTTTAATGCCCCATGTGGGCCAATTAAAGAGTGGCCACTGGGCTGCTGAGCCCAAACTCCACAGTACTTTGGAGCACAGGAATGAGCTCAGCATCTAACTGGGGAGGCCAAGAAACCAGAGCTACTCCTGGAACCAGAGCTACCAGGCAGGGCCCCTTCTCTGTTGGCTCCCCGGGGACTTGCAATCCCTTGGACAGCCCCCTATAAACTCTTTCCCCTCCAGGCTAGACAGGAAGTTTCCAAGGCGGTCAGGGAGGGTTGCATTGACATCTTCTCTTTGAGTCCCTGTGTTTTGTCAGCTCTGCACACTACCTCCTCATGCCCCCTCACGTGGAGAGGGGCTAGGGGTACGTCCATGTGGGAGAAGGAGAGGTTCAGCCTGGGGGCGGACAAAGGAGCCTGAGGCGGCCTGTGGGTCAGGAGTTAGAGTGAGGGTGCCAGGGCTTTCTATCTCGGGGGTCAGTCCTGCCACCAACAACCCCTCAGACGGTTCAGCAGTCCCCAGTTGGCTGGTCTCACACCAGCCCTCCTTCTCAGGCTGCCCACGAACAGGTACTGATCGACGCCCTGCTAGCCAGCTGCTCTTAGCTCCCCTGCCTTCCTTGCCAGCCAGGCTCCCCAGCCCTCCTTCAGCCCTAAGGGCAGGCGCTTCTCTGCAGGGCCGAGGACAGTGGAGGGTTTGGCTGTGATGGCAGTGAGGGCTTGGCTACGCAAATCAGGGGCCCTGGGAGATAAATTGAGGGGCTGAGAGCCAACAGGGGGTGAGTCTCCTGGGGTTCACTGCCAGGGCTCAGTCCCCATGGACCGCCATTGCACCTGTGATCTCTGCATGGAGGCTGGGCAGCTCAGGCCCAAGACGAGCAGTGGTGGTGCTCTTGCTCTTACTCCCGTTGGTGTGCAGGCCCCACCGAACGGAAGGAAGCCCGAGAGCGTCAGGGCTGCCCTCGGAGGAGCGTTCTGGCTAGGCGCTGACTTAATGAGTGGTGAGGCCCTCTCCCGACACACCCGCGCCCCACTTCCCGAGGACCGGTCACTACCCCACAGCAGTTTCCTTATTCCCTCCCGGGAAGCAAGGCCAGGGACTTGGGCTTCTTCCTCACAGCCTCCCCGAGACCCAGGGGTGTGTGACCCATAGCAGGAGCTCAGTAAACATTTGTTGAGTAAATAAGGGGCTTCCCTTTGCAAGGCAGTGTTGTTATCTCCACTTTGGACGAGGAAACCGGCTTGGAGGGGCCATTACCCATGGCCACATGAGGACTCTGGGCAAGCCAGAAATTTGGTGGCAGCATGAAGGCACCAGGTGACCTTGCCCCAGAGGGCCATGTGGCTGCCTTGTGCTCACACCAACAGCAAGCACTGGCCACTGCCGGGGTCCAGCTGCCCCTGCTCAGCTCCTGCCTGCACCTCCCCAAGGAGGAGGGGGGCCTGAAAGTTCTTAAAGCATCTTCACCTTTAAAAGGGGTCTTCAATGTTTTACTCTATCAATTCCTCTTGGGTTGCACAGAAACACCACCAGCAGCTGCATTTTCTTCAGCAAGTTCTTAGTCTCTCCAGGTGCCTCAGTTCCCTCCTCTGTAAGATGGGACACTCGCCGCCGTAACCTCCCATGGCTGCAGCAAGGAGTGAGTGAGCAGGGTGGTGTCTCCTGAGGGCCCAGGGCAGTGCCGGCTCCCAGTGAGCACTCAGCCAGTAAGGGCTCGGCACCCCCTGAGGGGATGGCGTCTGGTCCCACACCACAGCAAGCTCTGAGGAGGGCCCACAGCCTGGGCTAAAGTCGTGGCAGGCGCTGGGGACCCCATCCTCCAAAGCTATCCGTGCTGGGTTTTGTCAGGCTCCATCCAGCATCTGCGGCCCAGGCATGACCGTGGCCTTCTCCCCTTTCCCGTGCAGCTGTGCACCCTGGAAACTGACCCCAGCCACCACTGCATAACCCTGCTCTCTGCTACAGGCATGCACATGTACATGTGCACGCGTCTGTGGGACGCACGTCACGGTATTTTAGGTAATGGGTCATGGTTCAAAATGTTTGCAAAACAATCTCCTCCTGGCTAGTGACTGATTCAAGAATATACAAGTCACCGGTTCCGGCCAGCAGGGCCTCAAGGAGCGTGTCACTTGCAGCTTCTGGGAATGTCTTCTGCCCATGAGAATGACCCGTCTCTCCCCTGCTGCCGTGACAAGGGAGATGTTGCCCCCACTGCGGCAGGCTACCATCTTGTGACCAGGGGGAACTCTACACCAGCTCACAGAGTCTGCGGAGGCGGGGACCATAAGCATCGCAGAGAAACGGAACCAGAGACCCAACTCTTCTGTTCCCAGTGTCCACAGGACTCTGGACCTCCACTCACAGAAACCCAGCCTGAGCCACCGCGGAGAAGAGGGTGCCAGTCACCCAGAGTCAGCCACCCAGAGTCAGTACAGACGCTCACAGGGGCTTGTTTCTTCCAGAAGCTTCTTTCAGAGCTGCGCTTGAGCAGTGGCCAGAGGTGGGCACAGCCCTCTCCCCGGTGCCCCTCGGGGCTGCACTGCCCGCCCCCAATAACTGACGCTCTGGGCCTCCTCCCATGGCACTCACCGGCTCTGTGGAGGGATGAGGGTGTCGCGCACGTGCAGGATGCCCACGTATGGGTAGCGCTCCATGTCCTGCTCCCAGTCCACGTAATGGTCCTGGACCACGTCTGCAGGGCAGGACAGAGGGCAGGACTGAGGGCAAGGACCTTCTGGCAGGTGCCAGGAGTCCTCTCCCTGGGGGCCACGCACCTATAATCTTCTTCACCATCTCATACATGGCTTGTTCCTCTTCTTCCAGCTTCCGCCACCGGTATTTCAGGAGGATCAGGAGCCCCCATAGGAAGGCCAAACCTATGAGGGAACACGGGCCCCATGACTCCGTCACATCCCTCCTGGCCGCTGAGCCAGTGGCCAGATCTCAGGGTGGGCCGGCCGCCATGCCGGAGGCGGTGGGGGAGCAGCACCAGGGTTCTGCCTGCATGCCTGCAGCGTGTCAGGCCCAGGCCACCCGCAGCAGACGTGGGCCGTGGAGGTGCAGGGGGTAGGCAGGCTATGAAGTGATCATGCTCCTCCCGCCGGCTGTCACCACAGAGGCCTCCCCAGCTGCCCAGATTGCGGCTCCTCCCAACCTCATTCCGGGCCTTTCATCTCCTCCCTTGTGAACTGGAACACGGCATTTCATACATATATACATGTGGGGCCCTTTGTATTCGGAGACACTGCTGCGGATAATGATGTCTGCACCCGGCGGCCTGAGGGAGGGAGCCGTGTGCACGCCCAGATGGCCTGAAACTTGTAACTCTGCCAGCTCTGCAGAGCGGCAGGTCCTGTGACTCGGCCTTTGGCCTTCAGAGACGCCCCGAGGTCTCTGCTCAAAGGCAGCCCCTGATGTCAGGCGACAGGACCTGTGTTCGGATTTGTAGCTCAGCCCCCTGGGCCTTTCCCGCTTTCATCGGGTACCTAGAGCTCCCAAGGAGATGTTTACATTGTTCAGGGAATAAAATTAGGCCAAGGTCCTGCTGCGCCTTCTCCTCCTTTGAAAGGCTTGCCCTCTGAGGCCCTGGAGGGTTGTCGGGAGATGATGCTGGGCTCCCGCCCCGGGCCAGGCTTCCCCCCACCACTCCGACCCCGGGGACCCTGATCGTCCTGACCCTGATCAAGGATATTTTCCAGTTACCCTCATGCTCCTGCCACCAATCTCTAAAGATGACCTAGAGCAGAGGCTGACTTGTTCATCTCCTCTGTTTTATTACACAGACCTTAGGTTCACTAGATAGAAATGAACTCTCAGGGCCTGGGTTTCTAGAACTCATCACTCATGCCTAGGAGCGTCCCTGAGCCTGGGCTCTGGGGAGGTGCTGTGTGAGCAGTCCCCACAGCAAGGATGGGCTGGGGTGGGGGAAGAAGGGCAGCCGAGGACTTACACCAGAAGAAGATGAGCACATTGGTGACCGCGGTGAACAGGGCGCGGCTCAGGCGGCAGCCCACACCCATGCGGGGGCGGGCAGACTCCAGGCAGACCACTTTGTCCACAGTCGTCACCAACTCCGATGGATCTTCCCCCTTCAACCTGAAACAGGACATGGGGCTGCAAAGACGTTCCCAAGCTCCCAAGAGCCCTGGGATCAGCCCTACTTTAGAGCAGATAGAGAAAAAAGGATGAGCTTTGAGGCCTCTACTTGCTTATAAAATTGACTTAGTATCCTGGCTGCATGCTTTCCAGAAATTTCCCACGTTGGCTACTTAGAAAGAATAAAGCTTTAAAGACGGCAGCAGGCTTGAACCCCTACCGCTAAAGTGAAGTCCCCCTCTGTCGGGTCTTTTGACAGCCCCTCTCAGCATGTGGAAGATTAAACTGTAAATTGGATTCCCACCTCCCAGCACAGAGAAATGGAAATGTTTACTGAATTGCTGGCTTTGCACTGCATGGCAGGAACTGAGAGTCTGGGAGGGTGTGCTTTTCCTCGGTGACGGTGACGGGGATAAGAAGGCACATAGGCTGCTTAAGAGTAAAGATGGGGTGCTGTGAGGCTCAGGGAAGGACAAGCAAAGGATTCTCCGAGGCCAGGCCCCGGCCCCATCACCTCCAGCCTGGCCCCTAAGAGGTGATGTTGGGATGTGTGGGGATGCCCACGCCTGCACCTTCTTCCGGCTAGTTGACAATCCCGCGCTCCAGACCACACAAGGGAATGCCCAGTCTCTGAAGCGGTCCAGTACCTCACGACCCACTCTGAGCACCGGTCATCTGAGCTGGGCTTGGACACTCTCCTGACAGCCTTCCCCCAATGTGAAAGGGTGAGTGCCATCATTCTTCTATGCTGGCAGCTTTGGTGAGTGCTGCGGAGGATAAAATCCATATTCTCTCCTTCCCTGTTCCTAACACAAAATCACTCAGCCACTCAGGGAAGCTTTTTTTTTTTTTTTTTTAAGCCAATGAATTTTAATCGTGCCCTGCATCCAGTGAGCAAGCTTTAGGTTGAGCTGCCCAAGGGGCTTCTGGTGGAGGCGAGGCCGACAGAATTAGTAGTCTGGGTGGGTTAGAATGGAAGGGAACAAAACCCTAGAGTGTATTTGAATATCAGGAGCTGTGGCCTGAACAGAGACTCCACAAACCCTGGAAAGCGAGAGGGAGCCGGATGGGGGTAGTGTGGCTGGTGCGCCCCTCCCCCACAGGCTGACCAGCCAGCTGGGGCTTCTCAGGAGGAAGAGGGGGCTTGCCATCTCTACTAACAGAGTTCCGCAGAGACAGAAATGAGGTCGAACTGCCCAGTCAGAATAAAATTCAGTATTTCCTTTTGCAATGTCCATGCTGAGTAAAAACCAACAGACAGAAATGTTTCATCTAGGAAGGAAAACTAGCAGCGGACAAAAGGAAGTGCAGAAAAATGCCTTCTCCAGCAACCCTATGGAGCTGGTAAATGCAAGGGGCGCAGAGTGAGTTACTTGAAACGCTTAGCTAGAACACTTGGCTCACAACCCAACACCTGGATTTTGTGTCTTATCTTCAAATGGCTCTTTATGCTGCTGGCCCCTGCCCCACCCCCAACCCCCACTGCCCTGGCCCCAGTGCTGCTTCTTTCCATTGCCCCGCTGCAGGCTTAGCCCACAAGGACTCAGCAGGGAGACCTGCCTCCAACTTCCGCCCTGAGACACATCTGTGAGTGCTCAGCAGCCGGCCAATGGGTAAGGACCATGGCCGCAGGGGCCTGTGGCAGTGTCGCCACCCTGTGAGGCCCCGCCCATACTCACCAGATGCCCACGTCTTTGTTACTGCTCAGTATCCAGGTCAGTGCGGCTTCAAACTTGGCGGAGGAGTTGCCAGTCACATTCTGTGGGAGGGAACAGGAGATTAGTGCTGTGTCTGGGCGGATCAGCTGGAACATTATTCTCCTCCTGGATTAAGGTGTCCTCTGCAGGCCCCAAAGCCCTGTTCTGCTAAATGCACAATAAAGTGGCAGGTGGAAATCTGGCCGATGAGAGCCAAGAAAGAGCTCTACTGGGAGGAGTCGATGCAGAAGCACACAAGAAAGCAATGTAGGCCTGAGGTAGCCAAGACCACAGCATCTTCTCAAGGACCAAAGTGTGAGGCCAGAGAACTGGCAGCTCATCTTGGGGAAAATAAAAAAAAGGGGAAGGGGGGTGGGGGCGGGGTAGGGTGGGAGGCCGGTGGCCAGTCCCTGCTCCGCTCTGGGCCTCAGTTTCCTCATCTGGGAAATGACAAGGAGCTAGGTGACCCTTAAAGTTTCTGCTGGCCCCCAAGTTCCAGAATTCTATCAAACTGGGGCCAGGCCAACAGTCCAACAGACCCTGAGCAAACTACACAGCGAACATAAAGTTAAGAGCGGATAGGCAGAGTGCAGCTCCGTAAAGCTGCTGGGAAGGAAAGAAAAGTGGGGAGCAAGTAACAGGGCCCCTGGAAAGAGGCAGCAGGCCGGCTCACAGCCCACCTTGGACCAGTCACCCCTGCTGCTGCCCAAACTGAAAGTAGCCTAACACTCAGAACTAACTTTAAGGAAAAAAAAAAAAAAAAAAAGGGAAAACAAAAAAGCCAAAAAGCAAACACAAAACAAAAAGGGAAAAAAAAAAAGCAGGGCTTGCAAGATCAGTACAAAAGCACGAGGACCTCTCGGGAATGGGTAAGCACCGCAGCCTACTTACTGCTAGGTACTCCTGGGCTTCCATTACAGGAATGCATTTGCTTTTTAGCTTCTCTGGATTTCCACATTCAAAATTACCTAGGAGGAGAAAACACACATTCAAACACAAAGAAGAGGTGGAAAAAAAATTATTCGGAAACGGCCTAAAAAAACTGCAGCGAGAATCAAGCCATCAGCTCTGATGGGGAGCATGTGGCCCCGCGACTCCAGCTTCCGTGGGGCATCTTCACTCCGCAGCAAGATCAAAAGCCACTTAGCTTGGATCGATTCCAGATCATTAAAACCTGACCTGCAAAGCAGTGCGGTGATTTGCATTAAATGACTAAAAAGCTGCCCAATCCTAAGGTCTGTTTGCAATTGATCCTTAAAAGGATCAGACAGATAGCTTTGGAAGGTACCAGAATGGCACTATAAATAAACGCAACCTGGGAGAAAAGAGAGGCTGGGAAGCCGTAGGCACTGCAGGGATTCTGACCGTGACACAGGCAGGTGACCTGGTTGAGGGGTTCTGGGGATGTATGTCCAAATGCCCCACAGAGAAAAAGGGTGTCTCTGTGCTGGGCAGTGGGGCCTCAGTGTGGAGCCCCAAGGTGCTGTTCCCATCTGAGCACCCTAGGTGACCAGCTCCCACCTAGGAGGAAGCCCACCCAGGGACATCTCCTTGGAAAAACCTCTGGCCTGTAGGGGAATCCTGTTGAACCAAATTACTCTGGACTTGGGGGCCTGCCACAGTCACTGGCTCTCGACAGCCCACTACCGCCCACCCACCACGTGCTGCTTCCCGCGGGTCACCAGGCTCCTTGAGAGCAGGGACAGCACATGGTGCACCTGCACAAGACCCTGAAGCCACAAACTCTTAACCTGGTGCCGCCTAGGGGCCATGGAGGGCCAGTCTGTGTGCTGGGGGAGGAAGTGGCTGAGGATTCTCAAAAATCTTGAGAATGAACTACAGCTTATCCCTCTAATGCCGAAGTTGATTTTGACTTTAGGGGACCCCTGAGATCAAGTTGGCTTCACCTACCCTGCCCTGATCGCCCTGCCCCGCTTAAGCCTGCCTGGATCATGGCCATGGTCTCCTAATTGGTTTCCTCCTCTCCCCCTTCCCATCCATGTCTTATCAACAGGAGTTTAAAATGATTCTGCTTAAATGGCACTACTACCCCTGAGCTGCTGTCGCCTTGGCATTCCTGGCTCCTGGCTCCTAGCACCTCTCTCCCCTGCTTGAAGGCCTCCCTGGCGTTCACTGCCTACGGAGATCAAGCACCCGTGGCCTGCCGTCCACAACTGGGCCCAGCTGACCTTTCCAAACTCCATCCCTTGTTTCTCCTTCCCCTGTGAGGCCAGCTGCTTCCATCCCTGCCCCCGTCATTTCCTGCCTCTCTGGCTCTGCCTTGCCCCCCACATACATAGAATCAACCTTCCTTGGGCTTCAGGGCCTGGTACAGACACCACCTCCCCTGTGCCACTTTCCTGACTGCTCTGGCTAAAAGGCAACATGCCTCCTGGAACTTCTGGCCTCTCGGTTCTCATCCAGTCATGCCTCATAACAGCCAGTGGTCAGGGACGTAGGTGGTGTGTCTCTTCTACTAGACCAGAAGCAGCCTGTTAGCTGCAAAGGCCAGCACAAGGCTCTGCTTACAGGTGATCTGTGGGGGTGGTGGGGTGGGTATAGCCTGGTAGAGCCCTCATTCCCCGACAATGAGACCCTAGGGTTGCCCCTGACTTGTCAGAGGACAGAGGGCTTATCAGAGGACAAGAGGCACTAGGCTCCCTGATGGCATAAGCCAGGACCATAGTCAGAGGGCAGGAAGGAGAAATGTCTACCAGCATCCACAGCTTAAGACAGAGTTTCTCTACTTTATACCCTGGAGGTCTTCTGAAAATGCAGACTTTGATTCATAGGTTTGGGATGGGTCCTCAGAGTCTGCATTTCCATCCAGTAACCTCCTGAGTGATTTGACTGGTTCCCGGACCACAACTGAGTCACAAAGGTCTACAATACCCTCTTGGGCCAGAATTTATATTCCAAGCACTTGGGCCGCAGAGAAAGGCCCCTGAGGCCTACGGTGCTGTGAGCTCCCACTCCTATTGCTCCTCCTCCAAGCTCCCAGATGCCTCTCTGCCCATCACCAGTCTCCTGCCGTTCAGGAGGAAGGTGGTGGCAGAGCTCGGGCCAGTAAGACTGGCCCCAAGGGCTGAGGGCCCAGTACAGGCCCATCTAGCCTCAATTCCCTAGCAACAACTTTAGAAAAGGCCCCACAGGTCAGAGGTGTCTCTGGAACATCTCGTAAGACTGAAGAGCTCCATCTGGTTCTTGTGCCAAATATATTTCACCGGGGGCATAAGCTTTGGTCATTACCTATGTTTTTAGCAAATGATTCTTAGAGGTGTGGGGACGGGTTATCTCTGGCCTCAGAGAACAATTTTCTAAATAAAACAGTAGGGGAGCCTTCCGAATGGATGACTTTTTAGGGGGTATTCATGGGGGTGCTGAAAATGCCCTCTCCTAGAGTACAGGACTTCCTTTTTCATTTTGTTAAAAAAAAAAAAAAAAAAAGACCCAAGACTACTTGGTGGGATAGGAAGATGGTTTCTGAGACAATAAAGGACTTATCCAAGGTCCTCCAGCCAGATGGGGTAAATGGGACCAGAAGTGACCCCGGGGCCCTGGCAAGCTGGATGGACTTGAGTGTGACTAGCCTACCTTGCCGACCCCTGGCCCCTGCACAGGCCTCTCCTCCTGGCCTGGCCAGCCACCTGGTACAGGGAGGCCCTCCAAGTCAACAGACCTGCACTGAGGAGACCTAGGGCGTGCCACGCCCCCTCCAAGGCAACATGAATGCCCCAGACCTCAGGTAGTGGGCATCCGGAGAAAGCAGAAAGGCTTGGGGCCAGGAGCCCTGGGACCCTTCCAGGGGATATGAGAACCAACTGTAGGCTGAAAGGAGATGTGACTGAGTGGAAAAGTGGGGAAGGCAAGGCGTGGTTTTGCAGGATATCTTCCGGGAGACATCTGGCATCTTAGCCGCCTGCCAGCCAGCCCCCACTCAGCTGCTGAGGGTGAGAGCCCACCACCCTGGGGCTCTGAGAGAGGCACTCACCGGCTTGGATGGCCAGAAAATTGTAGAGCTCATGCAGCAGCTCCAGCAAGGCCGCCTTCTGCTTGGCCTGACAGAACTGGAAGAGCACAGGACAAGCAGTCAGCAGAGGGGTGATGGCCGGGGGGGCTCTGTCTATCTGGCTAGGCCTCCTTGTCTGTACTGTCAAGGGCTGAGCAGCCCGGAACCCCGCAAAACCCACATTCTCCAAAGGATGGGTAAGTATCTGGTTAACCATAAAAGCTGAGGGAGAGCTAAAAGCAGCCCCGGTTACTGTCTAAGAGGCACCCCCGGCCTCTGTCCTGTAACTCTCCTCGGAATGAAGGCCATGAGGTTGCGGGAAGATGTGGTCAGGCCTCCGTGGTGGGCCAGGCAAATGCCACACTACCACGGTCTCGTCCCTCCTTGGGCCATTCCCGTCTGTTTTTGGAGAGCCAGCTGTCTTCGTTCCGCCCATAAATCATCTACTGTATGCATGAGCTGCAGCAAAGGCCTCATCCTAGACATCCAGATTCTAGACTGGAACTGTGATATCTCTAGGCATCTTGAAACGGGGGAACGAAAGTCACCCGTATGAGGACATGGGCACGGGAATACAGGCACACCTAGCTCTCCTGCACCCGCAGCTGAATTGAACCCATTTTGCTAGGCTGCTAGCTTGAGAATATTTAAACGGAAGGCTGCTGTCCTTGAGAATGAATGACAGGCCACGGGCTGTCAAGAGTCTGCTCCGACTCCTCACCACAATCCTGACCGCACCCCAATTTCTCAGATGAAGAGCTCAAGGTTTAGAGACCTGCTAGGACCCCAAGATCCCACAGATACCAAGTGCTGCAGCCAGTCACCTCTAAGCCTGCCGCCCCCTGTAGACCTCCCCTGGGGTGTCATTGGCCAGGGCGCCTGACTGACACCGAGGGCCAGGGCTTGGGGCCTGGCATGACAACTGCCGGAGGAACCACAATAATATCCTTCTTGGACTCACTTGTGGCCCTCATCTGCAATGTGCGGGGCTTGGTTTCTCATAGTCTCAGAGGCCAAGATATGTAACCTCGTGTTGCTTAAAGACCCAAAAGCCTTTACAGGGTACAAAATGGCAATACCAAGATTTACAAGTATGACCATGAACATTCTAAGACAACTCCCAAGTCTGTAAGTGGAATCAGGTACCCAAGATACCTTTTAAAGACGAATGAGACGGGAAATGTTGATGATAGAAAATGTAACTGAATATACACAGAGATTCCAATTCTATAAACATACGTACGCAGACAGGTGAGAGGGGGAAGGAAACGCCCCCAAAATGTCAAAGGCGATTTATTATCTCTTGGTGGCAGATTCATGGCTGATTTTGTCACACTTTTCAAATTTTCTACACTAAACATCTCTTACTGTCACAACCAGAAAGAAAGAAAGAAATAAAGAAAGAAAGAAAAAGAAAAAAACCCACAAAAGGACAACAAAAGTGGTCACAATGAGCTCTGTTCCAAACTCACCGACATTTAGGCAAAGCAGGGCTCACACCACCTAAAGGGAACAGGACAGAAGGCACCAGACCACGAGACGGCCTGCCTGAGATAGCACACCCACTCCCAGCCTGTCCACACGTTTTCAGCAGCACAAAGGCAGAAAGAAAAACGCTAAGTGTCATCGTTGGCTGAGAAGGGAAAGAACATGTATATCTATAACTCCAGTGCCCATCTGGGTTCTGGGGGAGCCTGAGAGTCGCACAAAGAATGAAACTTTCAGCAAGAGCCTCACCAAAGCCAAGAAGCGCCTCCCAGTTCCTGTGTCCGCCCTTCACAAAGACCAAGAGCATCCTGTGAAATCTCAGCTCAGTGGCGCCTGCTGACGATGCCAGACCCTGCTCTCGGATGCTCAGAGGTTGTAAGTCCCCAGTCTGCTCACTGGGCACGTTTTTAGCAAGGCCCTGGATTGTGCCTGTCGGGGCTCACTCAACTGGGGTGAAGAACCAAGAGACAGAAACCAGAGAAATCTTACAGACTTGTTGCCCATTTTCTGCTTTCGGGGTTCAGAATTCTAGTGTTCCGTCTGGCCACTACCTATTTTTCCGGGCCACTTCCTGTAATCGCCAACTGTGGTTTGCACAACACGAGGGAGCTGAAACTTAAGACGAATCTGTTTTCCCAAAACAACTGAGAAGAGGCAAAGATACTTGGTGGATGAACGCAATAAATGAATGTTAACAACAAAACAACCCTTAATGCACAGCAGAAGCCAAAGAAGAGATGAAACCTATTATCTGCCCCAGGCCACCCCTTCAGTGACATGGGTAAGAGAGTGAACACATGACCCTGTATTGTTTCTTTCCCAGCCGCTGGGCTGCTAGACGTGGAGACTGAGGCCTCCAGAGAAGCCTGGCACTGCACACTTAATAATTAGACTACTAAGTCATGCCCTCTGGCAGCAAAAGGCTCCTCCTGGTAGGATTTATGACCTGAAAATTTACTGCCTCCTATCTTCCCTAGACTATCACCAGTGCCAGCATCCCAGCTCCCGGCTAATGCTAGGGGCATGAGTCATAAATGGATGGGGCTGCTCGCCTTCCCCAAATATTATTTGTAGGGAACATTAAAGCTTCATAAAACAAATCTATAGAACTGGGAGGACTCATTCTACTTCAGATATATTTAAAACAACCTCCCCCCATCCCATGATGTTTCAAATCCGAACGGCACCCGTCAGTCAGCCACAGACGCACTACCAGAGGGCATATGGACCTGAGAAGCCAGCCTCCGGGTGCTTAAAACCATCAGCCCCCACCTTCTGCATCCCCCTAGATTAACTCAGGCAGAAGATCAAAGTCCCCAGCGCCGTGATTGATGGGAGAGCTTCCATAACAAGCCCAGGGTTGGATCCTGGGAGTTCAATTCTCTCTGTTTCAAATACTCCTTCGCCTGCCACAATTGAGTCTGACACAAACACCACAGAACACGATGTGATTCTGGTACATTACAGGAAGCACTCCTGAAAATGAGCCTATTATGATCTTTTTCGGGGCCAGCTTACCTCCTGGCAGAGGCTAACATCCTTGGGAGGAATAACAAAAGCTTAGAGGAACGCAGACTCACCTTATCTGTTTTGCTCTCACAGTCCACTGGCAATAATTTCACTGAGACCAAGAAAAGAAACACAGAGGAAATTAAACGTGTGGGTGGAGGAAAAGACTGCAAGAAAGGGACCAGTCTCAAAATTCAGGGGAAGTAAAACATTACCAACATAAGGGTGGGGATCAGGAAGGTGTCATCTAAGTGGCGGCATTTTTAAAACATAGACAGTAACACGTAAGAGTTTCCCAATCCTGGATTAGGAATGAGGATGAGGGCAGCTAGGTCCAAGTCCTAGCGGGAAATGATGAGCCACAGGCTCTTGGGTAACTCAACCACTCTGAATCTCCGTTTCATTTGTAAAATGGGATCGATAAAGCTTCCCCTGCTTAACTCAGGGAGTTAACCTCCAACAAGTCAATATACATGATGGTTTTGTAAATTGCCAACAGTGATATGTTGAACAGGGATTAGTACCATCATGGGAGGGGCGCTCCAGGTAAATTTCAGTATATATCCAAGAGCTGTGGTCTTAAAGCCTCTCCAGCAGTAAGTATGACAGTAGACTCACTGTTGTGGTACCAGTACAGTCCCACGACACTCCGGGGTCTGCTTAATTTCTTTAGCAGGTGGATAAACTGCTCTCAGAGCCAAGAAATTATTTGGGTGTGTGCACAAGTCTGGTATCCCCGTGAGCCCACAGACTCGTTCGTATACCCAAACACCCATCTGCTGCAAGAGCTAAGACACAATTTAGCTTCTCCCTCCATCTTGGCTGTTCCTACCAGGCGTGAAGAGATGTGGCCTTGGCCTGAGGCTGGGAGCAGGATTAATCACGATGCTTTCCAAAGAATATAAAAAACTGGTGCACTCACAATGTCACTTTATACTTAGACTTTAAATTTATACACTTTACCCTTTAAATTTATAAAGAAATGATGTCTATGTTGTTTTCTGTTAGACTAAAGCCCAACGTTACCCAAGAGGCAAATTTCCCTTTTAAGAAACATACCAATCCTCAACTCTTCAGGAAGCATACTGTATCCTGCAGACCACTTATTGGCATGTCTAGTCACTGAAGTGTGGACAGCAGCATGGCTGGGAACATGAACCCTCTCTGCACACACTCCAGGAGGATAATGCAAGCAAGGATAAATGCCTCCATTTATATCGGTTTAAACTCTTCTGGTGCTGCAAAGCTGGGAACCCAACCAGATCTGATCTGTGGGCAGTGAAACCTGGGGTGCCTTCAAATGGGCACTAACGTGTGAATGAGCAAGAGATCCAAGTTAAGAAAGAACGAAAAACGAATGGGGGTGGACCTGTCTGTTGGATAGGGGTGTGGTTTTCTCTAGATGGGGGAAAACCAGAGGTTGAGGTGGAAGTGACTAGGAATGAAGACTGCTTCCAGCACGTGGTTGAAAGGGAGGTTGGCAGGGAGGGTTAAGGCAGAAAATGAGAACAGCAGAGAGTGAAGACAGAAATTACTGCGGGAACTCCAGCCCTCTTCTCCCACAGCGGGAGGAAGGAGAGTCAGGGTCTGGAGGTAAGAAGACAGCCAGAGGCATCCGACAAGGCCCCGGGAATGTGCAGCCTGGCGCTGGGAGGACCGGGTGGCCGTTCTGGTGGACACTCGCGCGCCCGGGGCCCTCCCCTGCGCCGGCCCGGGACGTACTGTTGTCCTCCGCCTCCTGCGGAGCCGAGGGTTTGCCCATCTTCACCCAAAGGATGCCCAGGAAGACGACCAGCAGCCCCAGGCTGGCCCAGAACAGGAGCCGGGACAGGTAGCGCTCCAGCCGCCGTCCCGCTTCGGGCCGGGCCCGCGCCGCTCCGGCCGGGCCAGTTCGCGCCGCCCGCGAGCCGGGGCGCGGGTCCGCGCCTAGGAGGGCTGAGGGTGGCCGTGCTGGGGTCGGGGTCGGGGTCGAGGCCCACCAGCGACGAACTCCGTGGCCCGGCGCGGCCCTGTCGAGCGGCCGGGCGTCCTCGTCCTCCTCGGAACTGCCCCGGACCGAGGTGCGGCGCCTGAGCGGCGCAGGGCGGGCGGGGTAGGCGAGGCCGCGGCTCTGGGACCAGGGAGCCGCGGAGGCCCCAACATCGCCGTAGGCCCCGGAGGTCGCGTAGGCCGAGCCCGAGACCGACGAAGAGAGCCAGGGCTCCGCTCGCAGGGAGGCCGCGGCGGGCCGTGCTCGTAGCGGCGCCTCCTCCCGCAGCCGGGCCTCCTGCCGCAGCCGCTCCTCGCCCCGCAGCCGCTCCTCGCCCCGCAGCCGGGCCTCCTCCCGCAGCCGCTCCTCGCCGCGCAGCCGGGCCTCGCCCCGCAGGCGGCGCAGCTTGTTGCGGTAGACGTCCCGGGTGGTGTCGGTGATGGGTCCTGGCTGGAAGCCCAGGGCCTGCAGCTCCCGCCGCAGCTCCAGGTCCGACAGGCCGGCCATGGCCAGGACGCCGCCCCCCACCCGCCCCCGGCGCGCACCGCACCCGGAACTGCTCCCGCCGCGGCCGCGGCGGAGCAGGCGGGGCCCCGCGCCATGATGGGAAGGTCTGTCTGGGTCGCCATGTTGAGAAGGTCCGCCTCTGCCTGATTGCCGGCCATGATGAGGGGGTCAGAGTCGGCCTTTTTGGCCGCCATGTTGGGGAGGTCCGAGGATTTTTTTTTTTTTTCTTCCCCCCCTCCTTCTTCCTTTTTTCTTTCCCCTCCTTGCTCAGTCCGTCTCCTCCGGAAGACCGATCAGGGTTTCTTTCCAAATATTCCGCCCCATGCGCGGTCCCTTGCCCTTGGTAGGCATTCAGCAAAGTGTTGATGAATTGCCTAATGGTGAAATAATGGATGAATTGCTTAATGGTGATAAGCGCCAGTGGAGTATGAGGAGATGGGATTCTTTGCCTCTGTCTGTGCTTGGGGAAGGGCTTTGTTTGGCCGTGAGCTAGATGCCGGAAATGTTCTGAGACCCTGTCCGACTTCAGGTCGAGGGCGGTAGGCCTCCGTGGTGTTTTCCTAGGAGTTCGCTCTGGGGTGGAGCTCCGAGGGGATGTAGGCCCTGTCCCAGGTCCTCTGCCCCAGGTCCATGCCACGGGCCTCAAGGAGGCAGAAGACCCAAATGCCCTTGGGCTTGAGTGGGCAGTACAGGCTTCTGGGAGGAGCCCGTATGTGTGGGTAGTGGGATTTTTCACAAGAGATGGGTAGAGGAAGACCCCCGAGACACAGTCTTGTATCACTTGCGAGTTTAGGCTGGGGACTCCCAAATCCTACCGGCGCCACTTTCAGATGTGTGATCACATCCGATTAACATTTATAGTCTGCTGGCCAATAAAGTTGGTAGGGCAGTTATGAGGATTAGAAGAGGTAATTTGTATGAGAGGTTCAAACAGTGCCTGATAGGCCTCCTAAGTGGTGGTGGTGTTGTTTTTTTAATTTATTTTTTATTTATTTTCAGCATAACAATATTCATTATTTTTTCACCACACCTAGTGCTCCATGCAATCTGTGCCCTCTGTAATACCCCCCCCCCCCACCGGCCCCCGCCACTTTTTTAGAGTCCATAGTCTTTCATGGCTCCTAAGTGTTTATACTTAATCCCGCTCTCTGCAGGGGCAGCTTAGGGGTGGGGAGGGCCGTTTTAGAACCTCCCATAGGGCACCCTATTTGATTACAGGAAGTGAGAGGCCCCTAAGGGAAGCATGGGGGAGTGGTGACAAATGGAAACTGAGCTATGGCTCACAGCCTCCTATTTGTCTCCCTACCCTCTTTGTAAGCCTTCCACATCCTTCTCCAGCTTCCTGTCCCAGACGTTTGTGGCTGCCCTTGGCCTCCCAGGTACCATGCCACTGCTACCCTTCCAATGAGGTTCCCCCCTTCCCCACCCGTGGCCCAGCCCCCGCCTTGTGTGTCCCTATTCCTTCCCTGGGTCCTGGGCAAGGCCCCTCCGCCAGTGGTTTGCATCTCTGCCACTGCCACTTGCTGTCCCACCGGGGTAGTCCTACACTGGCCACAGTTGCTGGGAAAATTACAGCCTCTGCTGTCGGGCTTCCATTGTTAGCCTCCCCATCTCCCCCAACTTAGCTGTTCCCATGTGGTGCAATTTTTCTCACCAAGTGTTGTTTTCCTTTTCTCTGCCTGTGTTTGCACGGACTGCCATGAATTTGATATAGTGATTGCCTAACACATACACCACATAATAGTATTTTATTTTTTTCTGAAGCACTGTTTGCATGACAAATGAGTTGGTAACATTTGTGCAGCTCCTTGCAGCTGTGCAGTTCAATATATAAGGAACGAGCCTTTCGGCATCAATACTGGCCCCGTGTATTCTAAGAGGGCTTGAATCTGATGCTTAAACAAAGTGAACATTCTGGCACTTTGCAGAGTTATGGTCTGTTTCATCACAATGGATCCCAGGACGATTTAAAAATATGTCCTGAACTGGAGCCGCCCCCAGCAGTGGTCCCCAGTGTGGGCTTTGTCAAGCCAGGCTTGGGTTTGGGGCTGCTGCTGTTGATATACCGACCTAGGGCCCAGTGACCCCCACCCGCCAAGCCTGTTGTCTTCCCTCTAGCCTGGAACCCATCATATCCTCAGGCGTAGCTTTCTGTCCCCCTGCGGTCCATCCTCTGTCTCCGTGGGGCTTCTAGAAGTTCCTGGATATCTCGCTGTGTCCAACGGGCCTTTGGGCTCATGTGCCCCCCCCCCAGGGTGTTTGCCAATCAGTGCTCCCATGCAATGCCTGCCTCCCCCGCACCCCCTACCCTCCACCCCTGGAAGAATCCTCACCGTTGGATGGAGAAAAGTCAATCAGAAAAACCCTCACAAGGCAATCGTCCCTCTCAGGTCTGGGGCCTTTCCATGTACCCTGCCCTGGAAAGGTCCGGTTCCAGTCTGTTCCAGTCCTGGCCCTTCCATGGATTGATAGCCCCCTGGTCGCCCTCCACCCACATCGTCTGCCAGGACGCCTTCACCTGCTCCTTGCTGCACCCCCACAGTTTCTTCACTGCCCCTGGCATCTTCCCGGCCTCAGGCTCAGCCCTCGTCCTCTTCCAGCACCACTGCCTTGTGTTGGGAGCCACCCTGGAGGTTCATGAGAGCCTTCTCAGAGTTTGCCTCCTGGGTCGAGTATGGGAACGCATATTTTAAAGCAAAGGGCAATATTGCAAAGTCAGCGGCTGCCCTGCATGCCCCCCTTTCTCCTCACTTTCTTGTGGGTTTTTTTTTTTTTTTTTTTTTTTGTGAGCAGCTCAGGCTGCAGGCGGTCTTCCTGATTTATTAAAGGCAGAAGAGGAAAAGCAGGCTCCAGTGTCCAAAATCTACTTAGTAACCACATCCACACATTTAGCAGAGGTGAGGGGCCTCTAGGAGAAGGCTCTGGATTCCCAGAGGGCCGGCACACCGCCGGCCATCCTGCTGACCTCTCTCTGTCTCAGCAGAGCCTTAGAATAACAACAGCCATAAATCTTTTAGTGGGTTCCATTCGCCTTCTCCTCCTGCAAAGAGCCTTGCACACATTTATCAGGTCCTTAGAGACCCTGGGGGACCATGGCCTCATCCTTGACCCACCCCCTTGCCAGCCTTGTGCATTTCTCTGGGCTTGCTTGGAACCGCATCATGGGTGGTATCACACCGTGGAACAGTGGGGTGCTGGCAGAGTGTGATTGAAAAGTGGGGGACAAAGTGGGTGCCCTCTGGGCTCAGGTCTTGACAGGAATGGTCCCAGCACAGCCCAGCTTCCGGCTGCCTTATCTCAGTGCCCCCCGGGGAAGAGGAGAGCTACCTTTCATCCCTCCAGGTTAGTGAGGCGGCAAATATTGTCACAGAGAAACGCCAGAACAGGTATAATGGACAGTCCGGTTGGCTGCTTTTCACAATCAGCTGAAAATATAACAAAACTCTCATTCTTTTGGCCACACTTTGATACCTGTGGGTAAAAGTTCCTTTAGCGGCATGGAATATGTTCCCCGATGTCAATAACGAATTGTGTATGAAGAAAAATGTAATGCTTTCAGAACATTTTCTTTTGGGCTTTGTCCATGATTAGATTATACAAAATTACAGAGTACAGATATCAGGCAATTACTCTTTGCTTTTAACTATTCAATTTCATGGCAAATCCACGTAGCTCGGTAATTATAAAATCATACCGATGTGGTTACCGAGAAAATACCTCATCATCTCCATCTTGTGAAGCGAGGCTCAGGTTGCCCTATAATTACCCGTGGTCCTGTTAAGTGTAAAGTACATTCCAGACGAAGAGGGATAATCTGTAACTCTCCGTAATTGCCAGTTTTCTGGCGAGATTCTTGCAGAATTCACGGGATGAACCTCAGTTAAGATGTGAGGAAGATCGCGGTCCTCTCCTGCCTGGTTCCTCTGGGCACTTTCCCCTTTCCCATCCCTGCTCCTGGCTGTGAAGAGCTTTAACCAAAAGCGGATCTCTCTTTCTTTCTCCTTTGTGAAAATAGGGTCATTTTTGTCTCGGCTCAACTCACACTATCTTCCCCTATCCCTCCCTCCCCACCCCCCATTTTAATTTCTTCCAGGGCTCTGCATGTCCAGTAAGCAATCGAGTCTGCTGTCCTGGAAACTGGAGGAACTCGTTGGAGAAAAAGAATTATTTGAACCGATTGTGAGAAATTGAACAGCGGCAGGAGGAGAAGGAGAGAAGAAAGGAGCGGACACATCCAACCAGGCAGCTGGGGCACTGTGCATACAGATGGAGGTGGTGGCTGGGTCCCTGTTGCGGCTCATTACTGAGAAGCACATCAGAGGCCACTGGGTGAGGGTCAGGGAGAACCTGGCTGCCACGCTGAGCTTTGAACAGGGCTGTTCTGCAGAAGGAACCCCACCCTCGTGCCACCTAAGTGCTGTGGCTGCGGAACCAATTCCGTTTTCAGAAATGCAGATTGCCTTTGGCACAACCACCTAGAGCTCTTGTTTCCTTCTTGTTACCTATTTCAACGCTGCTCTCCAACCCCAGGATCTTAAGGAAAATTCCCCTCACGCGGGCGGTGGGCGCGGGGGCGTGGGGGCTCGGAGGCTGGGGCAGGGGGAGTGGGAGTGGTGAGCGCCCCCATCTGGTGATGGGGGAAAGTAGTCTCATATAGCGACAGATCTGAGCAGAGAGGAAAAGACACAAAAGCTGTGTTTTCTGCCTTAGAAAGAGGACAGTGAGCATTTGGTCTGCTTTTTGGAGTGGCTTCCGTGGAATGATGTGAATGACACGGCGGAGCTCCGAAGGGCCAGGAGGGGTCTTGGATCCAGTTCTTCCCAATGGCATACTTTGTAGATTTCCCTGCCTTTCTTCCTCCTTTTCCTCCCCTGCCCTGTGCAGCCCTCTCCCCGTTTATAACAGGGTGTCTTGGCAGCATTTCCCATAAACCTGCAGCTGCACTTGGGTTGATCAGTGCATGCATGGGAAATTGTAGGACTGGGTGGTGTAAAGGGTCTGGGTTCCCTGGAAGGTTCAGGTGTCCCTCAGCAGCAGTCACAGCGCACCAAAAGTGTCCATTCTAAGGGTTGGTTTTGTCTGGTCCCGCTAACTACCAACTGTGGCTAAGCTCCCGCGATGACTGTGGTGGGTGGAAATGCCGAAGGGGCAGCATGTCTAATTGCTGGTTACCTATGGATAGCGGGAGCTGTGGTTCCTATACAGCCCCAGTTTATAAATAAATGAACATTCATTAATGCAAAATGAAATCAGAATGATATTTCCCATCCAATTTTGTTCAGAAGGCAGAAATAAGTGTGTTGACGGTGGAATTTTGCTGTGGATGCTGGAGCGTAGAGTCACAAGATGATAGTAATAATAGTGATTTGCTGGTGCCTGTCCCCCGATCTCAAGGCACATATTACCACCTTGCATTTGCAAAGGCTCATTGAGGTTAGAGGGCTAGCTGGAAGTTACACAGCAAGGGGTTGAGTGCAGAAGTCTCACAACTCTCTGGCCCATTAGACCTCGAGCTTGCCCATACACAGAAAGTAGACCAACAAGGGTTCAGGAGACCTGAGTTCCGGTCCTTGCTCTGCCACTGGCTGGTGTGTGTGGGCAGAAAATGCCATCTTTTCTCAGCGGCACAGATCTTCCAGTTCCGTGGGTCTTACTTCATATTTGAACATAGAATTTACCAAAGGCACACATTTTGCTCCTGTACGTACCACCACTTACGGCCCATTCCAAATTTATCCCCCCACCCCCTTTATATGACCTGAGTTTAACCTTCCAAAATTAAAATATTAAATAAAAGAGTCATTTCTGTGTATTTCCTGCTTTATTTGCCAGATGGGGGGCTTGCCTGGGAGAGAGTATTTTCCTTCGGAGCCCCGCTCTTGGGCATGCAGATTTTGGGGCCTCCTTTGGGTGGGAGGAGGGCTCCATCTTCTTCCCAGAGCGGGCTGTCACTTGTCTGCTGGGGAAAAGCAGGGTTTGCGCTCAGGAACGTTCGCAGGTCCACTTATGAAACTGACTTCTAAACCTGCCTGCAGAGCCAGGAAGGAGGGGGCACATCCAGCCCCCAGCTATCTGGCAGCTCAGCCTCTAGCTTTCTCTGTACCCTGGGGCAAGTCCTTTAACCTCTGGTTCTTCCCACTCCAACCCTTCCTCCCCACCTCTCTCCTCCCCTCCTGGGGAGGATGAGAAGTCATTAGTAGCTGTTTGTCAGGTAAGTTCTAGCTTCGCATAAGTTACTCTGGCAGACCTTGAACGGGGCAAGGCCAAGTGCAGCTCAGCACTACGATTTGTAGAACAGATTAAAAAAAAAAAAAAAAAATGCAGGCTTCGGGAGCCAGACTGTTCCAGAGTTCCCTTCAGAGGAAGCCCCCAGTGCTGGTGGTGCTTTGGGGGAGGGAATGAACGAACTGGAGCAGGGTCGTGGTAGTGGAAAAGGGGCCCGAGCCATGGGACAGAGCCTTGAGATGCCGCTGGCTGGGGATTGGGCCTCAGTGGTTCCCAGGAGCTCTCAGAGCCTGCCATTGTCTGTGATGAGGCTCCCCTCAGGGACAGGGGCACCCTTTCCCCCAAGAAGGCAGCTTCCTGTTCTCAAGTGCAAGGCAGCAAAACAAATCGCCGTCCCCAGATTGCGCTCAGACGCGCTCCTGGAATATTAACACGGGGTGGATGAGGCCAGGCCCCAGCTGCAGAGGCGCCCGCCTTCCCTTACCGTTCTGGGTGGACAGCAGCGCCTCACCCAGCAACTCTTCCAGGGCAGCCCAGTACTTTTCCAGCTGCCTGGAGTTCATCTTCATTCCAATTTCCACGGGAGCAGTCAGCTGTGAAATAAGGCAGAGTTAACAAGAAGGAAAAGACACGGAGCGCGCCATTAACCCCCGGGTGCCTCACAGGTGGCAGGAGGGATGGCCAGTAGCCACACGGCTCTGCGGCGGCCCCACTTTTCCTGATCCATCCTCCGGGGAAGCCTCTGACCTTCCAGGGCCAGCCAGAGAATTCTGGCAGGAACCCCCCCCCCCCCCCCCCACCAAACTCCAACCAAGGGGCTGGATCCTGGAAGTCACCCTAGTCTTGCTGGGAGGAGGATCAACAAATCTCCCCTGGCTGGGAAGCTGGGACAGGAGGGGAGGGGTCTGCAGGAAACCCCCTGGCTCTTCCTGTGGGAGGAAACTCTCCGTCCCTCTTCTCCTGTATAAGGAGAGCTGGCACCTGGAGCCTTGCAGCACAGGCGTTACTCCAAACGCTTTGCATGTATGATGACTCTCAATAGCCCTAGAGGTAGATATGACTAGTGGTGTGCCCATTTCACAGATGAGGAACCTGAGGGCAAAGAGGTAGAGTAACTTGGTCAAAGCCACACAGGTACTAAGTCGTGGAGGGAAAGGGTGTGACACCCAGGGGGTCTGACTCCAGGATCTGCGCCACCAGGTGAGACTTTCTCTGGACCATGGGGACACAGGTGAGACCCCAAAGGAGCTGTCTGGAGGCTCGCCACCAAGAGAAGTTGTTGTGGCCGAGCTGGGGGGGTGAGGGGTGGGGGCCTGACTGATCTTGCCACCACCCCAGAGCTTCCTGGTTCAGTAGTCTTGGTTCACAGGCCAGCCGAGCTTCCCTGCCTGTCTGGAGAGCTGTGATGGAGGAGTCCCAGGGGCTCCCTGGCAGTGGGAAACAGGCTGAGGCTGCCTGAAGGGCCACACAGAGGGTCTCCAGGCCTGCCCATGCCATCCTCTGCCCACGCCATCCTCTTGCTGAGCTATGCTTTTCTCTATGCATCAGCGTCCTCACCTTAAAATGAGGCGGCTGATGGAATGATCTGGAAAGGACCTCCCGACCCATATATCCTATTCTAGGGAGATGGAACAGTCTCCCCAAGACATTCTTCAGGATGTAACACGTGCTTTACCACTGCCCAGGGTGCAGGTAGCGGGCAGTTCCAAGTGAGCTCCCCTTTGCCAGCTGAACCAGTCCTTCCCCGTTCCTCCCAGGGAGCCCAAGGAGCATGTGGGAAGGGAAGGCACACTCCCCTAACCCTGCCACCCAGTGTGATGAGTGCACCGAAGTCCCTCTCTGGGCCACAACTGACCTCCCTGTTTGTGGACAGTGTGCTATGGCGACCCGAGGGGGTAGAAGGATCCCTGGCTGGTGTCTGGCAGGAGGCAGGAGGTCTGGAGTCCAGCTCAGTTTTGCTCTGATGACTGTGTCACCCTGGCTCTCACTCTCCCTACTATCAGTCATCTCCCCTCCCAAATCCCTATACAGGGAAGTGTCCCCTGCTCAGACCCAGGACCCCCTTCATTCTCCATCCATGCCTACTCTCTCCAGGATCTCACCCGGTCCTGGTTTGAAATTCCAGCTAATTGCTGATGCCTCCCACAGGGAGGGATGTCTCCAGCCCTAAGCGCTCCTAAAGTCCATCATCTATATCCACCTGCCTGGGCAACGCCTCCACCTGGGCGCCCACCAGGCATCTTAAAGTTCACAGGTCCTATCTGACCTCCTGACCTTCCTCCGGCCATCCTACAGCTAACCATAGGCTTCACCGTCTCCATGAGTCATGAACCCATCCTTCTAGGTCCTCTGGCCCGAACACGGGGCTTGAACTCACTACCCTGAGATCAAGACCTGTGCTGAGATCAAGAGTCAGATGCTTAAAAAGCCACCCAGACTAAGCCACCCAGATTCCCCTGGGGAGATGCTTTTAAAATGTAATCTGATCTTCTCCCTGCTCTGCTCCAAAGCCCCTAGTGGCTCCCATCTCAGCAGAGTGAAAGCAAAGTTCAAACTGCAGAGTCTGCTTTCACCTCCCACTTTCTCTTTGACTCCCTCTGCCCCAGCCACTCCAGTTTCCTCCCTGTTCCCACAATGCGCCAGGTCTACTCCTGCCTCAGGGCCTTTGCACTGATTACTTGTGCTGCTTGGAATGCTCTTCCCCCAGACATCTTAGCGGTTTAGTGCCTCACTGTCTCCAGGTCTGTGTACTAATACCATGTACTGACTAAGCCTGCTCTGACCACCCTATTTAAATTGCAACACATCCATCTCCCCTCTCTGCTTTATTTTCCTCCATGGCACCTGCCACCACCGGCCACACTAGGAAGGTTGTTTATCCTGGTTGTAGTCCATTGCTGGTCCTTTTGTTATCTCATTTCTGCCCCCCCCCCAATGGATTGTGAGCTCCATGAGCTCAGAGGATGTATCTGTTTTGTTCACCACACTATCCCCAGGGCCCAGAGCCCGGCTTCGCACTTAGGGCTCGGTAAATACTTACTTCCTGGGCAAATGAGTCTGGAAATTAAAGAGCTGTGCTGGACAAACCCAAGACTGGCTCTGGCTATGCCAATCTGTGCATCCAAACTCAGCACTGACCCAGGGGGGTTCACACTGTAGCTGTCCCCAAGGTTCCTTGCTAGGGGAAGAACTGGCACCCTTGCCATCTGTCCCCTGAGGACCACACCTGCCTCCTGACTGGTCTCCTGCCTCCACTTGTGCTGCCCCAGATCTTCCTAAGTCAGATCAGGTCACTACCCTGCTTTGAACCCCAGTGACATAGACATCTCACCTGGACCACCAGGCCCGCCAACCTCTTGTCCTCTCCCAGTATGCCCTGGCCTTGAGGGCCTCACACCTGTTATGTGCTTCCTGAGCAAGGCTTTTGCACTTTTCCTTCTGGAATGTTCTCACTCTAGCGCTTTGCATGAGAGGCTCCTTCTCATCATTCTGGTTTCAAAGAAAATAAATGTCACCTCCTCCAAGAGGCCTTCCCTGAGCCCTCCTCTGGCGACAGAGTACCCCCAAGCCCCACCCTGTCATTCTCTATCCTTTATTTGGATATGCCTCCTTTATTTGGTGCCTGAAATGATTTACTGTCTCCTCGTTGGTGTTTCCCTCCCTTTCTCCTAGAAGGGAGCTGGGTGCCTAAATGTCTGGTTCGCTGCTGTATCCTAGCATAATCGGTGGCTAGCAGGGGAGCCATTCCCTGCCCCCACCCACTAGGTTTCTTTGTATTGTCGCCCTGTCTGCTCACCTTGATAACCTGGTTTTCTTCTTCTTCTGTGGGCTCCACAAGGTCCAGAGGCCCCACTTCCTCAGACCTCTTTTGTAAAACCAGGGACTTCTTTTGACCTTTGTTGCGCTCCTTTTCCTAAGGGCAGAGCACAAAATCACACAAAACCCAAAACCGTGGTCTGTCCACTGCCCAGAGGGCACCTGCCTGTCTCTGTCCAAGGTGCTAAGTGACCTGAGCTTCCCACAGGGACAGAAGCATTCCTTCTCCCCAGGTGCCTCTATGGCAAGTCCCAGCAATGCGATGGCCACAGAAGCCTCTCCGAGTTGTCCACCAACAGGTCAACTTGCAGAAGAATCCCTTCCTTTCTCGTTCCAGCACTGCACCCAGGCTGTTACTGTTAATTAAGTTAAAATGCTGAAAATAATGGCTGCCCTTCATGCATATTAAGCGTGAAAATGGGTTTTTCTTAGCAGAGAGCCTATAAAAAAGGTGGCAAGACAGCCTAGCCTGCGAGGGCACCACGGGGTGGCCCAGAAACTGGAGTCCCTGGGAGGTGATTTATAAGAGGCGAGACAGGGAGATGAATTATGGAGGAAGGAGATTGCAGCTTCTTCATAAAAATCCTGGTGCCTGGCAATTATAAGGAGCAAAACCATAGAGTGGATTAATGCAAAGTGTCCTTTGGTTGCCATTTTGCTAGTTTATGTTCTACTGAGTTTGACTGTTTCTGCCCCAAATCTTACGTGGCATCCTGCTTTCTGGGTCCCAGGGCACTGAGATCAGACACACCTCATTCCTTTGGTTTCCCTAATGGCACCCTTGGGATTCAGCTCAGGGCCTTGCCTGAGACATGGTGATTCTAGAACAATGGGCTGTCTCTTCTGGGGAGGAAGCTGGTGGCGGAGGAAGTGTGTTTAGAGAGACTGACACATCTCCTCCGTATTTCCATGGCTACGCCCCACCCCCACGAAGAAGGGAGGCTCCGGCCAGCCTTGCCTTGGCAGAGGACACTGGTCACTGGGTCTGGGGCAGCCTGCCCTGTACAGAGCACGTGGGTCCAGAGGCCACGCAACCTCCCAGAGAATGGATTCATGTCTTTGTTCCTAGTGGAGCCTTGGTCTCAGGTGGGACATGAAAGTCCCATTTTTTTCACCTCCTCAGGTCAGAGAGAAACAACTATCTGTACAAGATACTCAGAACCCCTGGACATCTAAAGTAAAAGGCACGGGGAGCCAGGTCTGGTGGTCACTTTTTCAGGGGACCTGCCCCCCTGAGTTCTGTTAAGTCTGCCTGGTTTACTTCTGGGTTCTCAAGAGGCGGCTCTGGCCGACACTTCAGGGAGCAGCAGCTTCTTCTTTCCCACTCTGGGCATTTGCTCCCACCAAGTGCCCCTCCTTCTCTCTAAAGACCCACAGATCCATGCTCACCTCTTCTCTGTAGGCTGCCAACATGCGCCAGCCCGTGGAGACCTCTCCCTCCTCCGAGCTTCGCACTTACCATCAGCGTCACTCGCTGGGCAATTAATCACGTCCTACCTCGTGACATTTCTCTTGTTCTCTATTGTTAGTGAAATTTTCAGGTGTTTGTATCTTGGCTGCTGAGCCTGCTCCTTGAAGACGGAGGCTCTTAGATCTCCTTGTGTGCCTGGCCTCTCACCCAGCGTGGCCGTTTATACCGCAGAGATGCTCAGCAAATATTGATTGGCTTGTTAATTGAAAATCTCCTCTGAAGGATGGGCAGGGGCAGGAAAAGGTGTTGCGTGTAGGAGCTGCAGTCACCTGTGTGTGGTGCTGGGGAGGAGTGAAGGTGGCAGGTAGACAGCTGGAGCTGGGGGCTAGCTCAGCTGATTAAACAAGGGTTTACCAAAGGGACACTTACTTGTGCCTTAGAGAGACTAAGGCCACCTGAGTGCTGAGCAGGGCTCTGCGCCACTTGGGCCACACAGGGGAGGTGGGCATGCCTTGAGGTATGTGTGTGGTGGGGGAGACTTCCTACCCGGATCTTCTGAAGCTCGCTGTGGGTGAAGATGGGAACGAAGGCTTCTGTCTGGGAGGCCAGCATGGCAGCCACGTGCACCACAAGCAGAGCAGCCACAGCCTTTCGGGACACCATCCTGGAGCTGGATAGTGACAAGAAGCTCTTGTCATGGGGATTATGGTGCACACGTTCCCTACAGCTGTGATTTTGAGCAAGCCACTTAGCCTCTCCTGATGCGGGCCGGGTGTGGGGCTTTACCAGAGGAGCTCAGAGGCCCTTCTCTGTCACAGAGCCAGGCCTGAGAAGAGGTGGCCCGGCCCCTGCCACATGCTGGGGGAGAAGTCGTCCATGTGTCAGCTCCCCTCTTTGTCACAGCTGCAGTCCTCCAGGGTCAGGGGGGCTCATGAAGTGGGAAGGACCCATGTCTCAGAAGAAAGACTAGATAATCAACAGAATTGTGCTACCCCCTTGAGCCCTCCCTGTGCCCTGAGCTGATGAGGATGACAAAAGGGATAGACCCAGGCCAAGATGACCCCAGGTTTCCCCAAGTGTGCCAGGTGGCACTGGGTCTGGAGAGAGGAGCTGGAACACTCTGCGCAGATGGAAGCAGAGCCAGATGGAAAATTTCAGCAGGGAACAGCATCCTAGAGCTGAAGTGGGGTCTCCACCCCTCCAGGGGCCAGCACTGGCTCTGGAACGAGACTCTTTCAGTTAGACTCTTTCAGCTAGCTGCCTGTTGGTTGTCTAGAAACAACACAGAGTGCGTCTGTTCCCAGCAACCCCCTCCCCTGACACCTCAGAATGCTGCAAGTGCTGGGGGTGCCTGCTTGCACGTGTGGGGCCTCGTGTCCCAGGAAGTGGGTATGTCTGGATTGGCGGGCCAGAAGGTGGGCCGCAGACACCTACCAGAAACAGGTAGGTGTGGTGACCCCAGGAGAACAAAGGCTTGAGAAATGGGGTCAGCTGAGCAGACTCCGGGCTGGGTCCAAATGGTCCTATGGTGGGGGTGGGGGAGGGTGCTGCCTGCTGGGTGCCAGCCTCAGTTGACTCCTTACCCTGGTGCACAGTGCCCCCTTCCAAGCCCTCTCCCACACAATCTGCACACTCACCTGGGAGCAGGTGCTATCTGGGGAGGGGAGGGGACCTAGACAGGTGAGGAGACTTATTCAGAGATGGTGGAAGTTGGAAGGCTGGCTTCCTGAGGCCTGCTGCTTGGCCCTGCACGCCACTCCATGTTGCCTCTGCTCACAGAAAGTGGAGAAGCACATCGCGGGGGCAGCCTGCTGAACGCAATCCAGGCCCCAACATTCCTGTGTTGAGTGGGCTGATGAGAGCAGGGGCCAGGCCCCAGAGCGAGGAGGAGAGACAACGGGCAGCCTCCACAGCAGGCAGAGTTTGGAGGATTATAGGGTTGCAGATAAAGAGTTTCAGGGAGTCAGCCTGGGGCTCCCACAGCCCTTGGGCAGCCTGGATTCTGTTGGCAGGAAAGAGTCCGGCCCTGGATTGGTCTCCAAGCTTCCCTGCAGTTCCAACCCCCCTTACCCCTTTGGAGAGAATCATCCAAGAATGCCGACTTGCGTCCTGCCTCCCCATGTCCAGGACCCTTATCCTCAGTCATCTGAAGCCACCTCTACTAAGCAGGACACTCTCTCTGCCTTCTTTGAAGCCTCCTGTCCCCGTCCTACTTTCTCTCTCCATCTGGCTAACACTCCATGAGATAGAACATGAGAGCTCAGATAGTCAAAGCCTCCCATGCCAGCTACATGCAAATTCAGGGTCAGAAGACCACCCACCCACCGACTGCCTTCCCCATCTGTGGGGACAGCCGAGATCTGGTCTGGGACCCCAGGAGGACCTGGAGTAGTACAGAGTCTGGGCAGGGATGGAGGGCTCCCAATCACTCTTCTTCCTATCCTCCCTCTCCCTATGGAGGCTGGAGGGCCCTGACTCCCCTCCCCAGGTGGAGACCATGTGTCACATCGATGGCGTCCCGTTTCCTTCACAGAGATGCTACAGAGCCCTTTTCATTCTGGTGTTCACATTTAATTCCCTCCATAAGAATCAATAAAAACCTTAAATAAAAAAAGGCAAAATCCAATTGCTGCTCATTTTCTTGATCCAACTGGCAGTTGGCATGTCACCTACGTTCATTTGCGTTCCTGGGAGCTCGGCGTGGGAGAGCTTTTCGCTGTATGATGAGACACTGACTTCCCTTTTCCATCTCCCAGGATGGGGCTCCAGTCTTCAAGCGATCAGGCTGGAGGAGGGGGCATCTGTCTGCTCCCTGCCCTCCCATAGGATCCCCGGCTCTGGCGAGTCTGGCTTCGTCACTCAATCTCCCTAGGGACCCGCTTCACCTTTATCTTTCCAGAGTGAAGCCTCCATGCCATGCGGGGGTCCTGCGTCCACACTGAGCTCTGGTTTGTAGTTGTAGTCAACGGCACCGTGCACCCACACAGCCTCTCTTTTGCCAGGAAAGGCACCCACCCACTCCCCCCTCCAGCTTCCCTGCTCCGGGGCAGTCCTGCTTTAACACACACGATGAGTGGCTTTAACCTGCTACTCTGGAAATCGGCTCTGGGGCTTGCAGTCCAAAGCCTAGTGAAGTATTGGAAGGTGGCAGGAGAGACACAGGGGAGATCTTTGGACCGGCTGGCTCTGCTTGCACCGCTGTTCTGCCCTGGGGCTAATGCTGAACCCTCCCCACTCCCCCCCAACCAAGGCTACTCACATCAGCGCAGCGGTGTGAATGGGACTGACGGAGTCTGTGTCTGCTTATCCTCTGGTATCTGGCTGATCTGACCGGTCTTTATATCTGGTATCTGGCTGGTCTGATGGTCCCTCTGGCCCGTCCTTGGGAGCCCATTAACCTTTGGCCACACCTTAGGGGCTTTGGGTGGGGAGCCCAGATTCTTGAAGCTCATGGAAACAGCAGGCAGGGCCTGCCACCTGTGGACTTCTGGGGCCTTCCTGGAAGGCTTCTGCCTCAGGCAACAGTCAGGATTTGGTGGAGGCCAACTCCCACCCAGATGGCACTCTCTGGCCCACTTAGAACTCAGCTGCTGGGGATACCTGGGTGGCTCACTCAGTTAAGCGTCTGCCTTCAGCTCAGGTCATGTGGGATCGAGTCCCGCATTGGGCTCCCTGTCCGGCGCGGAGCCTGCTTCTCCCTCTTTCTGCCCTCACCTTGCTTGTGCTCACTCTGTCAAATAAATAAATAAAATTAAAAAACAAAACAAAGCACTGTGGGGCACCTCAGTGGCTCAGTGGGTTAAGCCTCTGCCTTTGGCTCAGGTCATGATCTCAGGGTCCTGGAATTGAGTCCCGCATCTGGCTCTCTGGTCAGTGGGGAGCCTGCTTCCCCATCTCTCTCTGCCTGCCTCTCTGCCTAATTGTGATCTCTGTCTGTCAAATTAAGAAAAAAAAATTAAAAAACAAACAAACAAACAACAGAGTGTGAGGTCCAGAGGGCGTGGGCTAGTGGAGACCCTTTCCCCAGTGGAACCTTGCTGGCCAGTAGCACTTTCCAGAGAGGCTGCTGCACACATCCAGATGGGGATTGCTCTTGGTCCAGGAACCCCTCCCCGGTCAGACCTCTCTGCCGTGGCTTTTCTCCTCAGAAAGAAACAAATGTTTGTGGAGCTACAAACCCAATCCTGTGCTCATCAAGGCTTCCTGCCAGCGGGGTCTGGGCATTCCACTTCAAGGCCAGTCACACTGGATCGCTGGATCGTGGGCTCGCCAACTGCTGTTCAGCCTGTCCCCTGGGTCTCTGCAGTCCCTGAGACTTAGCCCAGAGGAATGAAAGCTTGAAATGCCGGGGCTTGGAACTGAGATGCCACTGCCCACCCTGCCCCAGGTTGCAAGAATGGCCTTTAAGACATAGTCACAGATCTTGGTGGTGGCAAGATAGCATGAGCAAGGTGAAGAAGTACCTCCCTCCCCACTTCCCAGACTCCGGGGGTCTCTGTTAGCACCATGTTCTCCTGGGGGAGGGAAGAGGAGAACAGGGCTCAGGTCCATACCTTCATCTCTAACACATGGTGAGGTGGGGGGCAGGCCAACTGTGGTCCATGGGCCAAATCCAGCTTGTGAGCTAAGAGTAGTTTTTACGTTTTTTAAAATAATTCAAAAAATCAGAAGAAAAAGGATTTTGGTGACATGTGAATTTTTATGAAATTCCAATTCCTGTGCCCATAAATAAGGTTTTCTTGGAACACGGCCACTCTCATTCATTTGTTTGCTGTCTGTGGCTGCTTGGGGGCTCTAACAAGAGAGTTGAATAGTTGGACAGAGACGTTAAGACCCACGAAGCTGAAGCTATTTATTATTTGGGCCTTCTAGAAAGTTTGCTTATCCTTGGCCTTCCTGTGTCTGGAGCATGGAAGGTGCTTGATACGTTAAAAAATAACAGCCAGACATCCTACGTATCAGCTTTTTGAAATCATACAATACTCTGAGGCTGGTGCGGGTATTGTTCCATTTTACAAGTAGAAAAACTGAGGCGAAACATTGGGCCCAAGATCACACCTATTAAAACGGCAGGGCCTGTATTCAAAGCCTGGCTTCAGAGCCCACTGCAGTTTTTGCCACTTGATGTTTGATGAGTGAGCACGTGGATGTTTACAGCTGGGGAAGGCCCTTGATAGGGCCCCGTAGAAATTCTACAAACCTGCCACTTTCTCCTAAGTCAGCCCCTGGCAAGGTACCTGAGCATGACCCAGTCGGAATGGACCAACTGCGACAAATGCAGGTTGTTCTTGTGTGTTCTCGGGTTTGGAGAGGTCAGACTCAGACCCGGGGAGGACTGCATGTGGTGGGCCAGGCTGTCCACCATGCACAAGGGAAAGTTCGAAGCCTCTCCCCATCACCCCTCTACACCAGGCCTCTGAGACCAGCACCTTGTCTCTGCTGGCCCAGTCTGGGCTCTGATCCGGAGACACTCTGTCTGAGAAATGATAGGAACCTGGGAACCGGAGACAGGACAGCGAAGAGAGATGGGGAGGTAGGAGGTGCTGGAAACAGTAAATAATCTGGGATCAATTTTCTGGGCATGAGTAGCATTATCCTGGAGCTCTCCTGTGACTCAGGACTTCTGATCCAAGCACTTTGCAGTGTTACATATGATATCTGCAGTTTGGTCTGGAGGAAACGCAAATCGGGGTTCCCAGGGAGCTACTCCCTATAATGCAGGGGGGAACGTGGACCAGTTTGGGGCTCTGCTGTGGCCTCTGTTCTGGAGTCACAAGCTGTAAGGAGGAAGGGGCCTCTTCTTCCTGCTCGTCTTGGCTGCGGATCGTGGGGGTCTGACCATTAGGAAGGTTCTCACCAGGAGAATGTCTTCTCTCTCCTCTCTGTCCGGGGCCTCAATCTTGAGGTATATTTTCCACTGTCGAGCGTAGTGCTTCCAAAATGGAGAGATGGTGGATAACAAGCCTAATAACAACTACTTTGTCTTTACCATGTACACTGTCTCGCCCTACAAATGCTCAATTAGTGGCTCGCTCTTCTGCTAGAAACTGGACAAAAATAAAAGGCAGGCATAATCTGATGTTCTTCCTTCTCTGATCTGGGACCGCCTCTGATGTGCAGCGGCCGAAGCAGAGGGGAGGCAAAAAACCTGACCCACGTCTGGGAAAGGAAGTTCACAAAACTCAGAGGAAGCAACTCAAACCACATGTGGGTCCTTGATTGCCTCTTTCCCCCATGTTGGGCAGAAGTATTAACAGTTCAGCTCGCCTCTCCTCATGACCTTGAAAATATTGTTTGCTGGGTACTGCATAACCTCTTCATTAATGGCCTGGAACAGGGAGGCAACCGCGTGTTAATTAAATTTGCAGAGGATACTAAATTGGGAGATGTAGCAAACATCAGGGAGGACAGATTCCTAATACAAGAAGACGTTGGGAGGTCAGAACTATAAGCTGGAAAAGGCCAGGTGAGCTGCTGGACATAGGTCATCAAGGCCTTGAGGACATGAGATGTGGATGGTGAGGAGAGGCCAGCAAAGAAGGAAAGCTACAACCGGGGTGACGTGGCGGGGGGGGCAGGAAGCGTGGTGGCAAACACATTGCTCTCTTTTCCAGATGGCACCCTCAAAGAGGCAGAGGACAGTGGCTAGAGGAAGACAAGAGTCCAGATAAGTCAAAATTGCCCGGAGATTGCTAGGAGTGCCAAAGCTTAAGGTATAAAAATGAAAAATGAGGGGCACCTGGGTGGCTCAGTGGTTTGGGCTGCTGCCTTCGGCTTGGGTCGTGATCTCAGAGTCCTGGGATCGAGCCCCGCATCGGGCTCTCTGCTCTGCAGGAAGCCTGCTTCCCTCTCTCTCTCTCTCTCTCTCTGCCTGCCTCTCTGCCTACTTGTGATCTCTGTCTGTCAAATAAATAAATAAAATCTTAAAAAAAAAAAGAAAAATGAAAGGTTTCGAAAGACTGGCTTGCCCAGAATGCTGGTAAGAATTAAATGTGCATTGCTGACATTGAACAAAGGCCAAGGAGAGGCAAAGAACACAGTGTCTCAAAGGCAGAAACGGGGTGGGGGGGGCCCTAAGACGCGGCTCCACCTACAATCGGCCCTCCTGGAGCTAGAGGGGTGTGACTGGGCTCATGAGCACAAATACTAGTTGACAGTGATGGCATTTAAAACTAAGGTAGGCAGGGACCCCCTGGCTGGCTCAGTCAGTTAGGCATCTGCCTTTGGCTCAGGTCATGATCCCTCAGGTCATGACCCCAGGGTCCTGGGATAGAGCTCTGTACTCAGTGGGGAGTCTGCTTCTCCCTTTGCCTCTGCTCCTGCCCCTGCTCACATGCTCTCTCTCTCTCTCTCAAATAAATAAATAAAATCTTAAAAAAAAAAAACAAAAAAACAAAAAAACAAAAACTAGGGCAAGCAAAGCACTGAAAGATGTATTTTAGGCAACAACAGTGTCCTGGCCCATGGGACACAGACTTTAGTGACCTGTGGGTTATTTTTATTCTTTTCCTTCCATGGCTTAGGCTCTTTTTTCAGAAGTCACAAATGATTTGTTGAGAAATGATACACAGCAGACACCATGCACCAAGAAACGCCCCCGTATAGAAATAGTGCGAGTGGAAAGGAAAACACAAATTTGAAGAGCGTCCGTCCAGATTTAATTTCCAATTTGTTGATCTTCCTGTGTGTTACATCTGATACTTGAATTAACATTCCTGCATCTCCGATTTCCTGTTGAGTCCATTCAATGTGTGCCAACAACCCTGGACCCAAAACAATCCAATAAAATGCTTTCCTGTTCAGCTCAGCTCTGTAGACTATTGACAGTGTACGCGGAATTTGGGAACTTTGTTGAGTTTTACAATAGCATTCCTGCCGACTTCCCGGTCAATACTTCCCCGGGTGGTTAATATACTCCTAGAAATGTCCCAGTCACTAATGTGCTTCTGGGTTCCCTTTCTATTTATGGGGGTTTATCACAAAAGCTGCTGCTATAAAATTTAAAAAAGAGGTCACATAACTTTTTTTCCAGGGACGATGATGGTGCTTAGAGCTGGGTCTATGGAATGGACTTTGATGGGATTTATTTTTTCTGTTCTTTCTGTTAATTGAGCTGGTGACACCAAGTCTCCTTGTAATTGAATTTTAAATCTATGTATTTATGTTTTTATAGAGATGATGGATGTGTGTGAAGGGAAAGCAGATGGCTTTGGAAGTGATGAATTAATTATAAGGGAAGCCAAAGCCTCTCCTTTTTCTTCAACTCCTTCAGGGCAGGGGGCTCCCAGCACCCTGATCGGAGGGAACGAGGCACTAGAACATGGAGGCAGGGACAGCTGACACATTTTCATAAATGATTAAGGAAGTCCGTGGTTGAGAGAAATTTGTACTCTCATGTTTCAGAAGGAAAGAAGTCTCAGTAGAGGTTTTACGCCATGTGGATAGGAGCCAAAATCATTTCAAATGTCAGCCTAATCCAGGGTAGATTCAGGTAAAAGGAGCTAGATGTCCAAACTTTTTCTCTACCATGGCATCAACGAACCTCATTCATTGTCTTCCCCACACCTGCTGGGCTGGTGGGTTTTGGATTTTGGGGGCTGCCGGTGGCTGCTGATGGGAACCATGGGCTACATGTAGCTTCTGCCATTGACACCAGTGGCAGTCACGCAGACCTCCTTCCCACCACCTCACTCTGGAGGCGAGAGGCAGGGGCGAAGAGGCGATTCTGTTTCCTCTGTGGTCCATGGCCAGGGCTGAACTGCCAGATGGGGGATGGGCAAGAGTGGAGGAGGTGAAGGAGGGTGATTTCACCTAGGAATTGAGCAGAAATTGTTGGTGGCTCAGGTTTGGTGCTCAGGAGCCATTCACAGCTCCATGCCTTCATAGTGTCTGTCTGAGCAGAGACCTGGTCTGCCACCACAGCGAGCATGCTCTTCAGGTCCTTAACCGCTGTGGTTTCCTGTGGGGCACATCTAAGGGAGGCATGTGTCATATGGGCGGGTCCAAAGATCTCAGTTGGGATAATGGGGCGAGCCAGAGGCATCACAGGAGCCAGGATGGGGACAAGATGAGCTTGGAGCAAGTGCTGTAGATAGTGGCAAGACTCAGCTACTCCTACTAGGATCTTGAACAAGACCTGCCCTGAGCAGCTCTGAAGACAAGGATGTTAGAGCTTGTCAGCCTCACCTCCTCTTGCAGCGCCCGTTCCTCTTTTTCCTTTTCTGCTTCCTAGAATAATATTTCCCTTGGAAGAGCAACCAAATTACTGGAAAACTGCAGCCAAACAACACTGCAGGATTTTGAGAGAACGCTCCCAGGTCCCAGGCAAGACCCAATCACAGTGGTAATTCATCTAATCATTATTCACCCAGGGCTCATCTCCTGAGTGTTTGACTGTCAGAACTGAATTCCACCCCAAAGAAAAGTTATCGTCAGAGAAGATTTGCAGTTCTTCTTTGTAAAAAAGGAGAGAAAAAAGGGGGAATTTATTTAAAATAGGCACGTGTAAGCTCCCAAGGGACAGGAGGCATAAATTGCAAGAACAGCTCCAATCAAACTTGAATCCTCCCGGTTTAGGATTTTACTAAGGAGGACGGAATATGAAAGGGAACGGAGTATCCCCACTCACTTCCAAGTCACATCAAGGCAGCCAGCTTGTGACAGGAAGATTACCTGCAGGAGGGCTTTATTTGATGTGAAAAGGGTTACCGTCATTTTAGCAGATTAGAAATTCTCTAGGTCTCTTAGGAATGAAAAGCAAATTTGAGCTTTTCCATGAAGGAGTATGCATAAACCCTTTTTAGACACTGGAAACAAAAGGAGGGGAAATGGCCAGACTGACTTGCTTTGTGTTTGACACACAGGTTCATGAAGATCTTGAGTTTTATGATTCTCCTTTTATGGATGGCCTTGCTGAGGGGTGGGTAAATAATAGGAGGAATGGTGGGACTATATTAAAAGCCTCAGCCATTGAACCAATCAGTGCATAGTTAATGATCACCTAAACAGGGTTCAGCTCTGTGCTAGGCACTAGGTGTGATGGGCAGTGGACACTGATGACATAAGCAAGCCTGTCCCTGCAGGGCCATACGCTCTGGTTGAGAAGGAAAGATGACAACAACGAAGCAACACTGAGTACCATAAGATGCACTAGAGGACTCCAGAGGAGACAACTTCCTTAAGGCCAGAGTCATCAGCAAGGCAGGCGAGCAGGGTAGTGGGAAGGCATACGAGCCTCAGAAAAGTTCTCCACCACCATGCCACCATCTCTGCCTTTCCCTTCCTTCTCTCCCCTTGTGCTGCATCCCTCTGCCCTCAGCACCTCCCCACACCCCACCTCTACCCTCCCCAGAGACTGAACACACATTTCAGGCCAGCCGTATTATTGGATTTTAAATGATGCTATGGCTTTTTAATTCTTGGTTTAATTGCCTTTCCATTCAGGGTACTGAGAATGGTTGATTACCAGGCAACTGGGCCTGGCGGTGACATTCCTTATCCGATGTCCCTTCAAGCTGCAGTGAAAGGGACATGCTCTCAGGGACTCAATGTGGACTTTAATAGGGCCTAGTCTTCAGCATCATCCAGCTGCCAGACTGCGGTGGTCTGGCCCAGGGCGCTGTCCGTGGTGCTGAAGGCACTACTTAACCAGCCTCTCTGGCCAAACCAGGGCACTACTTCCGGCAGCTATGGAACCTGGAGGGCTGAATAATTTTTCTTAATTTTTAATTTTTTGGGGAAATAGGGAAGCCAGGGGAGAGAGTGAGAGATGGGGGGGGGGGGTTGGGACAGAGGGACAGGGAGAGAGAGAATCCTAGGCAGACTCCAAGCTCACTATGCAGCCCTGTGTGGGGCTTGATCTCGTGACCCTGAGATCATGGCCTAAGCTGAAATCAAGAGATGGACACTTAACTGAAAGAACCACACAGGCACCCCTGGAGGGCTGAATGATTTAAACAAATGGATATATTTCCCCTTCCCCTATAGGCGACCAAACAACCCCTGCTGCATCTCTGGAATGATTACCCCTCATTCAGTGGTACTCAGCAACCCTGCTGGGAGCTGGGAGAACAAGAGAGGAGTGTGGGCAGCCTCCACTGTGGTGTTCCTTCTGTGGGTGGAGCCCCCTATTAGCACGCCAAAGAGAGGAGCCCTGAGAAAAGGAGCCAGCCCAGCCCTCCTTCCCTCAGCCTCTGACTTCATCAGGCTTGTTTGGGGATAGGAGGTCCAATTTGTCCCCTTATCATTGATGACAGGCCCAGCTCTGTGCCAAGAGGAAGGTCCTACTTTGTCCTAAAACACAGCTGCTTAGTGAGGCCAGACTGTCACAGAGCAGCACAGACCACACAGACCCACACAGGCAGATGCTGCGTGGGGATGAGAGGGCTCATTAGAGGATGAAACAATCTGGGTGTGGTGCTAACCATGCTGCTGGGCATCAGACCTTTCCTTCACCCTCCAACTCACAAGCTGCCTTCCCTGAGGTCCTGTAGGATCACCTCAGGCCTGGGTCTGGCTTGAAGCCATAGTCCATCTTGTCAGTTCAGATGAAAAGAACAGACACTAGAGGTCATATCGCCCCCAGGCAGGGCTGGACCAGCCAAAGGACCTATAGGAATGCAACCCCACTAGCTCACAAGCAGTTAATCAACACACTCTAAAGATATACTCACTATATGCCTGATGAACCAGATCTACCCCATGAAATCTCTAACATAAACAATACAGATGCATTTCAGCTTCCAAATTTCTTGAGATGGAAAAGACCTCCAGGAAACCTGATGAAGTCAATGGAGTCAGGAGACCACTGGTCTCCATTTTGCCCTTAAAAACCCTCACTCACAAGCTACTAGGGGAGTTTGGGACTTTTGAGCATTAGCTTCCCATTCTCCTGAGTGGCACCACACCAATATGGAGCCTATGTGTCTTCACTGCAAGAGCTCAGTGTCAGGTTTTATTGGCTTGTTGTGCACTGGGTGGGCAAATGCTCACTTGACTCAGTTACAAGCTCACGTCCCAGGAGGGGGTGCTCATGCCCATGCCCCCACTTGGCCCATGTTCTATCCTACTGGCTCCTTTCTGGGTTTCTATCTCTTCTCCAAGTGTTCTTCATTTCCTCTCTCATACCCTATCTTACATCTCCTCATTGAGTAGTATATCTGATGGTGCCCAATCCACGGTTGTCAGCCACCTCTTTCTCCCCTCTTTCTCCCCCCGTCCCCAGCTTAATCTACCTGGAAACCTCCCGAAATCAACTGACCCATGGTCAAGGTCAATGACCAGAGGACTGAATGTCCGTAAGAAACAGGAATATAGTCCATCTCCTTGGGGGCTCAACTCTCTCTGGAACAGAGGTCTACAGGAAGACCAGGGCCTGAGAGGTGGATTCTAGAGAGCCAAGGAGGCCACCATCTCTTTACCAACTTGCTGAGGCCATCTCCAGTGTGTGTCTTCTCCAACTGCACCAAGCAATTCTGTGATACCAGCTAGTGTCCTTCAGTTTAACTCAATTCTGACACTATCTACCTAGAGGACTTACTCCTACAGGACTGCCCTCATTTCCGATACTAATTAGAAGTACAGGCTGTGACCTGTGCTTCTGACTGGCTGACTATAAATTGGAGATTCCCCATGAGCCCCTTCTCAGATTTGACTGATTTGTTCACAGACGTCAACTTCTGTAACAGGTAAGCTTACATTTACCAGTTTATTATAAAGGATAAACAGCCAAATAAAAGAGGTATGCAGGGTGGGGTCTGGAAGGGTCCCAAGCACAGAAGCTTCGGTCTCCATAGAACTGGGGTACATTACCCTCTTGGCATGTAGACGTGTTCCCAACTCACATGCTCTCTGAACCCTGTCCTTTTGCATTTTTTATAGGAGTTTCATTACACTGGCACAATTGATGAAATCAATTGGTGACTTGGCCATTGGTGACTAAACTCAATCTGCCATGGAGGTGGAGGAAAAGGGCTGAAAGTTCCAATCCTCTTAGTCAAGTGGCTGGTTCCCCTTGGCAACAAGCCCCCACCCTTAGGTGCTTTCCAAAAGTCACTTCATTAATGTAAACCCAGGGGCAATAGAAAGGGGTTTGTTATGGTAACAAGACACTCCTTTCATCATCATGGCTCTGGGCTGTATCAGGAACCAAAAAACAAACATTAACGAAAGATGCTCCCACTGCTCTACTTAGGAAATTCCAAGGGTTCTAGGAGCTCTATGCCAGATAGTAAGAAGACCAAATATGTATTTCTTATTCTAAATTCCAATATCACTCCACCATTAGGGAGTGCTCTCCTAAATGATGCGTGGGGGTGGGGGACTTAAGGACAATTTGGTGGTGGGGAGGGGCAGAGGCAAGAGAGCTCCCCCAACCCCAACTGTCCAAGCTGGAGGGGGAAAGGGGGAGAGCCCAGGTGCTGGACAAAGCCATAGCAGAAGGGAACTTAGGAGCCAGCAGAGTGGGGGCGCTGCCGTCAAGCCTCACAACCTGACACTGCCTGCGTCCCCCCACCATCTCCACGCTGTCATTACCAGAGCGCGGGTGTGACGAGCTCCACCCGGCAGTCCCACTTTCATCACCAGCATTTTAATTCGCTGATCTAACATTTCCCTAGAACGCAGGGTTGGTTTTTTTTCCCCACTTGATTTCCTAGGGCTTGTCTCTTCATTGTTTTTCTTCTTAAAAGAACAAAGCCAAAGACAAGCACCTGTCTTTTATGCTTTTGCTGAAATTTTGCAGCTGTTTGGTGAAGGGGGTGGGGGGTGATAGAAGGAGGTGCGTTTGGGAGAAGAGACACAGAGGGACCAGATTCCTGAGATCATGCTCTTGAAGAAGCACCCCCTGGAAGATGCTAAGTCTGGGGGAGGGTGTGACTGGATTTGGAGAGGCCCCTTGGGAAAAGCCGCCCTGTGTCACAAGCTACCTTGACAACACCTGGGTTCTGCGAATGTGCCGGCCCTGAAAGCTGGATTTAGGGTCACCCATCACAACAGACTAGAGCATGGCCTGGGCACCTATTGGACGTAGGATAGCTCCCTCACCCCTCCCTTCCTTCCAGCATGGAAAGTAAAACAAGTAAGAGGACTGCGGGCAAGAGGGATGATGAGACATTGCTCCTCTGTGAGGGTCAGCCCTGACAGACTGTAGAGGCAGGAATGAGCTTGACCATGTTCTAGAAACTGAGAGGTCAGCATGGTGTGGACTGAACCCAGGGGGAGCTGGTGGGATGTGAAAACTAGGGATGAGTGGAATGCAAGAGCTGGATCATGCAGTGCCTGAAGGCTGCCTGTGAGTTTGATCATGCTTTGGCTGTCCAGCATCCAACTTTCTACCTTTCTGGGGCAGTGAAAGGAGTCTGGCCAGAAGGACCAGATTCTCTCTCTTGTCTGTGTTATGGCACTTGGCTTGGCACTTGAACTGCTCTCTCCTGCCCTGGACTTTGAATCTCAAGTAGCCAAAGATGTGAAGAAAGTCAGGCTCTCTCTAGGTGGTGATGGGGAGATGTGGGGCCTAGCAGCTTTGAGTATATTCTCCTGGCTGTTTCTGCCAAAAGATGCTTCTCACCTGTTTTCAAAACCTAGAGTCTCCTGTTGTCAATTCTAAGGCCTGATATCTTCTAGCAGAGCCTTCTTTTCTTATGCTAGACAGAAAAAGATAGTGTTACATATGAATGAGCACATCTTGATTGACCCTGTTTGGGAGTCTGGATTCAAATGGGATGCTACTGAGGGGTTTTAGGCAGGGAGCACACTCTTTTTTCTTTTTTTTGGGTGGGGTGGGAGAGCCCCTGCCTGTCTGCATGCACCTACGGTAGGCAGGGGGTAAAGGGAGAGAGATAGAGAATCTTCAGCAGGCTCCACACCCAGCGCAGTGCCTGACATGTCTTGATTTCACAGCCCTGATATCATGACCTGAACTGAAATCAAGAGTCAGGTGCTTAACCAACTGAGCCACCCAGGTGCACCTAGTCAGAGATCTTTTTATTCATTCATTCATTCATTCATTCATTCACTTATTTTTAAATGATTATTTATTTGACAGAGCAAGAGAGCACATGCACACATGAGAGAGCACAAGCCAAGAGAAGGTGTAGAAGGAGAGGGAGAAGCAGGCTCCCTGCTGAGCAGGGAGCTAGACATAAGATATATGGGGCTCCATCCCAGGACCCTAGGATCATGACCTGAGCTGAAGACAGACACCTGACTGACTGAGCCACCCAGGCACTCCCCGAGGCAAAGGATCTTTTAAAAGATCCTTCTGGATGCTGTATAGAGAGTGGATTACTGGGAGGCAGGAAAAGAAGCAGGGATACCATCTGGAAGGCTACAGGCCAGGTGGGAGATGATGGCAGGAGGAAAACCAGGAATTCACGATCTGTACTTGAAAATGGCTTTGGTGATGATGGATAGATGGGAAAAGGAATCAAGGATGATGCTCAGGTTTCTGATTTGGATACTATGTGGACAGTCCTGAGGAGGACTGAGGACGGAAGAGTCCATGTTGGGACAGGTGGAAGCAACAGCTCTGTGCTGCACATTTTAAGTGTGAGAGCTTTGTTCAGAGAGGGTCCAAGCAAGCAAACAGATCTTTTTGCCAGGTAGTTTAGTAGAGGGAATACAATATGCAGAACCAGGTGCAGGGGTGCTGGAGAGCTAAAACAGGAAGTGGAGAAACAGGTATCTGCCCCTTCTACCTCCCACTCCCGCACCCTTCCGCACACCCTGCCCCCTGGAAAGAGGTATAAGAGAAGACGTGATGGTACCAGCAGCCCAGGGTCTGAGGCTGGTTGGTGGGAATGAGGATTTGGGGAAGGGGCTACCTAAGGGATCTCCCAGGCTGGGGAAACTGAGGCCAGAGCAGAGATGTAGTCAATGCCCAATAAGCAGCCACAGGCAGAGACACAATGAGTCAGAAAGAGGGAAAAAATACCCTGGCTTCTCCTCTTCTCCCTCCTGCCAGTCTCCAGCCATTGGCTGAATCTGACCAGAAACCTGCAGGCAAGGAGCCTAGGGAAATGTAGTTTTCTGGGGGCAGTTGCAGTAATAGAGAGGAGCAGAGGGAGGGCAGGGGTCAAACAGATGTTCACCAGAAATCGCAGGGACAGTTTAACTAGTCTTCCAGAATTTATCTGTATTCTTAAAGTGCCCTTTTTCAAAGGAATGAATCTCTGAGGAGGGGATTCAGATCTTCGTGACAGGAGGCCTAAGAATCTCTCCTAGTTTCCCTGCAGGGAGACTGAACGTGACCTAGTCCATCTTGGGTGGATCTACCTTGGAAGTCAGAACCAGCCTTGCTCATCTTCTAAGAAAGCTCCCCGGCTCCCCCACTGCTCTCCAGCCTCCCTGTCCAACATCCTGCCTTTTCTCAGTGACAAGGAAACAGCTGACTTGTCAGACACCGGCCTCCAGGATAAAGAGAAGGAGGAGAAAATGTGACCAGGAGAGCCGTGAAGTGGTGATGACAGCTGCTGCTTGATACGGAAAAGGGGATCCTAATTATTGCTTGGACAAGCAGGGAAATAAAAAGTCAATCAGCCAACGTGGAGGGCAGCCTGGTGAAGCAGGGCCGGCCACCTCCCGCTAAGAGCCCTGGATCCCTTTGCAGAGGGGCACAGGCTTCTGGTTGAGAGGTGATGGTGACCGAGGGGACCTGAGCCACTCACTCACTTGGCCTGGAGGGGGACCTCTGGTTCCAAAGAGGAACAGGCTGAAGCCCTCAAGTGACATTCTGGTTCCAGCTGGAGAGCAGGGCTCTGACAGCCTGGGGCAAGCTGCCTCACCTCCCCGTGGGGTCCTCAGTTTTCTCCTCCCTACTAACCCGATGCCTCCTGCTTCTCCAGTCTACAGAGACTGGACTTCAGCAGCACCCACCCCACCAGGCTCAGAGCCCCTCCCGCTGTGTGCAGGAAGTCGGGTCTGGCCTAGGTTCCTCTCCAAATCCACCGGCGTCTCTCTCCAGATGACAGCTGTCCCTGGGGTCCGCTGTCTCTACCCTATGTGGGCATTTTGGGGCCAATTCCTTCCTTCTCAAACTCCTTCCCTCCAAGCTGGGACACAGTCCTGATTCCCATAATTCCCAAAACCTGGCTCCGTACGAGTCAGGGGTTTAAACAAGATTTACTTGCGGCTTAGCCAGCGACAAAGTGAAATGGGTTAGTGGGTGCCCCAAGCTCTCCATGGGCAGTCCTCTACCCCTCTCCCCCAGGGTGGCTCTTGTCTTAGCTTAGACCTGGTGCTATGGCCCCCCCTCACACCCTGAGTGAGAATGCCTTTGTCCAGGGCCCTGTAACCCAGAGCCCGGTACCCACTCTCTGCTGGGCTCAGAGAGAAAGGCCACCCTGCCTTTAGAACCTTGTGCTTATCAGAGCCATCCCCTCTAGTCAAGAAGAGGAGTTTGGCTGCACTTTGACACAAGAAAACCTACCAAATCATTTTGCCCAGAACAAAGGAGCTCTTTCCACAACACAGATCAGAGAACTGTTGATGACTTTGATTGTAGAAGTTTGTGCTCACTTCTGGACATGGAGGCTGCGGAAATATTGGGGTTTGACCTGGTTACAGCCCCTTTTCAAGTGAATAATGGGGATCATAAGATCTGCCCAGCTAGGGCATCGTATTAAATGGATAATGAATATAAAGAATCTGGTATATACAGTAGGTACTCAATAAATGCTGAGGCATTTGCCCCACTCTTGGCTCAGATAGTTCAACTGTAATATAAGGAGCTGGGGAAAAGAAGGCTGTACTGGAGGGTTTGAGATACCCCCTCCAACTTTCTGAATACCAAAGAGAGGGTGAGGGACACTTTTCTTGGTGATGATGTTGGAAGGGGTCAGACCCAGCATGGTGGTTGTGGGGCAAGCTCTCTACTTAGAGTGGTCCCTGGTGGTCAGCTGTGTGGACCACTGAGGGGTGTAAAAAACTGGGTTCACGTCCAGTTTCCTCTCCCTCCCTGCCTTGTGTGTGTCCCTCAGGCAAGGCACAAACTCTCTGTGTATCCCTTGTATCAACTGTCATCGCTGCTGAGGATGGGCCTGAGTATCTGATTCAGGTCTGGGTGGCCACACCTGGATGTAGGGCAGAGCCAGGCCTCGTTGAGTTGTGTGGACCAAGGGGTTATGGGGCATGAGCTGCACGTGGAGGGTCTGGAGAAGCTGCCTGTAGTCAGATGTGGGATATCGTCTTGGGCACTGCACCCCTGCTGACCTCCCCTTGGGGGAAGTGACCCCACTTTCTCCTCTCTCTGGCCCTTTAGGGCTTGACCTACACCCAGCATGCAGCAGCGCTTAATTAGAGATTGCAAAATAAATGGATTTATGGGTGAGAAGCCCTGGTTTTAAAAAATGAGGCAATGAGGAGTGCCTGGGTGGCTCAGTCAGTTAAGCATTTGCCTGCCTTCTGCTCAGGTTATGATCTCAGAGTCCTGGGATCGAGCTCCAACTTGGGCTCCTCACTCAGTGGGGAGTCTGCTTCTCCCTCTTCCTCTGCTGCTCCCCTTGCTCATGCTCTCTCCGTCTCAAATAAATAAAGTCTTAAAAAGAAAAAATAGATGGGGCGCCTGGGTGGCTCAGTTGGTTAAGTGACAGCCTTCGGCTCAGATCATGATCCCAGGGTCCTGGGAATCCAGCCCTGCATCAGGTTCCTTGCTCAATGGGGGAGCCTGCTTCTCCCTCTCCTTCTGCCTGTGGCTCTGCCTACTTGTGCTCTCTAGCTCTCTAAATAAATAAAAAAAAGAAAAGAAAAAAATGAGAGAGGGAGAAAATGGTTAAAGGGTCGGAAGAATTAGTGAGGGGGGCAGGGAAAAAGAAAATCTCAGGGTAGAAAGATGCTCTGGTATTTCTTGGCTGTGAACAATCACTTAGAGTGGGGGGTGGGCGGGGGGGGGGTAGGGAGACAGACAAGACACAGCCCCGCCTTTCAGGAGCTTACAGCAAATGAGCCACAGGGAGGGGTGGGCCAGGCAAAGTCTGGAGTCAGGGGGCCTTCAGTGGTAAGTAGGCTCCCAGAGGGCTTCCTGGAGGAGGTGCATTTAGAGGCAGAGTAGAAGCAGGATGCTCAGGGACAGCTTCTCTCAGGGCCTAATAAGCTGCAAGAGGTCAGGAGGATGAGGCCCTTCAGGAAAGTATCTGGGAATGGGAGCCATGTTCCGGCCACCTGGGGGGGGGGGCGATTGGGTCCTCCCCCAGCTCCTCTCCTGGCAGGTCTTAGATTTACAGTTGTGTTCAGTATAAGGTGCAGCTCACTACAGCTGAATAAATGCTTCCGGAGCCCCCACTGTGGACCCCACAAGTGGTGGTCCCGACCCACTTCTCCCACGGGGGTGAGAAGAGGATTTGGACTAAGTTTCTGGCCTGAGATGGCTCCCATCTGTTGTATGGAGGGTGACTTGGGGTGGGGACTAAGAGGGAGGCACAGTTACCATCAAAGGGGAGACATGAAGGCCCAGACAAGCATGCTCCATGACTTTTTCAAGTATTGGGCTCCACGTTTGACATCAACTTTGAACAGCTTTGAACACTGACAGGATATGACCTAGTGACCAGTAAGTATTAAGTGTGATCATGGTATTTTGATGCCACTTCAAAGTGTGAAGCATCCTTATCGTTTGGAGAATTGTGGTCAGGTGTGGAAAGATGAATCCGTATGACATATGACGCTGGGCAGTGCTTCCCAAGTATGGGGAGGGAGGGGCGCGGCTGGGGCGTGGCCACCAGGCCCGGCCTTGGGCTGCTGGCCCTTTACCCTGCCTGAGGGGTACCTGCGCCTTCATTAGAACCTTCTCTGCAGTTTTGTCATTTTGCAATTCTCTGTAATGAAGAATTAAAACAAAACAGAAAATGCAGCATTCCTTTGAAAACAGAAGCTTTCAATGGCGCCTTGCAGTGGAAATGTGTTGCTGGGTGGGAAATTCATAATGGCGAAAATCCACGATGGGGTCAGGGATGCTTTGGATAAATTTGCATTTCATTAGTCACGAGAGCATCTTGAGACAGGTGAAACATGGACAAAACAGGACACAGGACGAGGGCAATGCTTAACTCACCAGAATAACCTCCAAGGTAGGGGAGGGAGCAGGAGGAGAAGAGGGTAGGGCTAAAGCAGGGCTGGTATGAGACAGATAGTGGGGAGGGCAGAGAACAGAGGGAGAACAGAGTTTGGTACACAGGGAGGCAGGGACCGTGGGGTTGGGGGCTTCCTGCTGCTCTCCGGCTTGGGCTGGTGACCAGAGGGGGGTTCCTCCTGGTTTTGGGGGGTACTCCAGCTCTAGAAGCTACCATACCCTTCTTCTGCTCCTGCTACACAGGTATAACCACCTGATGTCTGAGTGGATTGATCTGTAAGTCAGGCACCCAGTGGCTGTCATTGCTGTTACTCCATTTGGATCCCTACCACGGAGGAGAGCTCTGTGGGCACTCAGCCTGGCACCTGCCTCTTTCACTGCTTCTCCCCTTATCTGCGTGTCTGGCAGCTTGTGGTTCAAGCTCTGGAGGGAGGGTTTAAAGAGCCCCCCAGGTTAAATGGGTGGTGGCTAGAATGGTGGGGCAGGGAGGTATGGATCCGAAGATATGGATCTGAAGGTCTTGAGATCATAGAACTTGTCACCACCTGACCTCCCCTAGCCCCCCAGATCCAGCGTCCTCTCCTGGGCCTCAAGGACCCTGTGGCTGGAGCGGAAGGGTTTTCTGGGTGTATCTGTGCCAGGTCTGCAAAACGGCCCAGGCTCCAGGCCCTGAGTCGGCGATTCTGGGCCAGTCTTCAGTGTCCCATACATGCTGGAGGTCTGGCCAGCCCTGACCACCTCCCCAAGAAAAAGAGGCCTGGATCTGGGGTTCAGCAAGGCCACTAATTGGCTATTAGACCTGAGGCATGTCTCTGCTCTCCCTGGGCTCATTTCCTCAGCTGCTGGGAGCCCACACTCCCCACCAGAGCTGCTCTCAGAGACTCTACCCTAGAAGGACCAAGGGGACAAGGAAGTCAGGGCTCCCTCTGAGCTGCAGGGCTGGAGAAGGGGAGAGCTTTTTGAAGGACCTGCTTGGCCCTGCGCTCCTGCCATGGCTTCTGCCCATCCAAATCCAACGTGTTCCTCCAGGAAGCCCTCCATGCTTCCAGCCCTTTCCACCTTCCTTTTGAATGAATCCCATGCTGAGTGCCGAGTCCTGTGCTGGGACCAGGAGGGTGGGGGTATAAGGGCTGAGCTCCTCATTGTACATCTGTTGCAAGGAATCCTCTAGAACATGGCTCTGGCAGAATCTCATCCCTAAGGGCCAGTCTTTTCCCCCCATCCCCCATCAGATCATGTGCCCGAATGTGGACCAACAGACTGTGGCTAGGGAAATGAAGCAGGGTCACATGATACAGAACATTGGCCCCCAGAGTCCTAGGGCCAAGCTGGTGACCTCGGAGCAGATCTGCTCTTGTCTCTCCCTTTCTAAGGTCTGGAAACAACAAGGGGCATTCTTTGTGCCCACTTCCCTTCTGCCCCCCAACCCAGGACCCCATCACCTATCCTGGTATCCAGCCTTTCTTCTCTGCTTTGTCCCATGCAAGCCACCTACATGTTGTGCAAAGACGTCCTTCTGGAAGCACAGTGGAGAGTCTCATCTTCCTGCTTCCCAACTTGGAGGGTTCTCTGTGGAGTCACAGCCACTTACTCCATAGATAAGGGTTTTCACCTGCCTGCCACCTGCTTTTTCTGGCTTGTCTCCAGTATCTTCCATCCCCGCATCCTCCATCCCAGAGTCCTCCCTACATCCCAGGCTTAGTCCAGTTCCTTAAAAACGCAGGTGCCGGGACGCCTGGGTGGCTCAGTTGGTTAAGCAGCTGCCTTCGGCTCAGGTCATGATCCCAGCGTCCTGGGATCGAGTCCCACATCGGGCTCCTTGCTCCGCAGGGAGCCTGCTTCTCCCTCTGCCTCTGCCTGCCTCTCTGTCTGCCTGTGCTCGCTCTCTTACCCTCTCTCTCTCTGATAAATAAATAAAATTAAAATAAAAAAAAAAAATAAAAACGCAGGTGCCGTGCTCCTTCAGGTCTGGGCACACTGCTCCCCTTGGCTGGGGTCCTTCAAGGCTGAGTGAAAATGCTCCCTTCTCTTTGGCAGTGTTCCCTGACTCCTCGGGTGGAATTGATGGCCACCTGTGCTCCCGGCATACCTGTAAACACCTCCGGGGCAGTCCCCCCTTCTTTCCATTACTGCTGCTTTAACTGTCTCACTCCCCATCTGATTCTCTCATCCAGACGAAACTGGGACTGCATCTTATTCTTTTCAGATTTTGCCCTGCACACAGAAGGCACATAATAAATGCTTGTTACTTGAAACAGGTAATTGCCACTCACATCCCGCACGAATTGCTTGTTTTCTTTTAAAGCTTTAAAAAACCATTGCAGAAATCGTCCCCTTGGCTTTTACATGTTCATAACCACACTGAGATGGATAAGTAAAAAGCTAAAGTCCCTCATACCTTTCTCTCTTCCAATCAAATTCCCCAGGGTGAGCCTGTCAACCACCAGAAGGGCTTTCTCTAGGCCAGTGGTCCTCAAAGGTGATGCCCTCCTCCATAACAGCATCAGCCTCTGTTAGAAATGCAGATTAGAGCCCCATGCCAGCCTGGGGACCAGGCCCAGCATTCTGTCCCCAGGTGAGAGTCCCAGACTGAAAACCAGTTCAAGGAATGCTGAAGCCCCTGGGGCCAGAGCTCCCCCCACCTCAGCCCCTCTGACCCAGCCAGGAGTGGAGGACCCACAGGTGGAACCCCTATCACAGACCCATTTTATTTTGGAGCAAAACCCTAAAGTCAGCTAATTTCCTTGTCTTTGGCCTCCTTCCGTCTGAGTGAGAGAGCCAGCGTGGGCTGGTGGCTGGTCCCCTTCCCCTGGGGCCAGGTGTGGTGGTGGTGCTCTGGCTGCGACACTAATGGGGTGTGTGATATTTGGCAAGTCACTATACTGCTCTCATCTCAGAAAGGTGCTGGTTCTCTACATATTCTCCAGGACCTGAACAACAACAACAACAACAATCTGTGTTTTGAGCTCTCTGAGGGCTTGAAGTCCAGATGAGGGAATTTCAAGGGAGTTTCCAAAGGGAAGGGGCAAGACCCCAAAATAGTATGAAAGGACCCATTCCTCTCCCGTGCTATCTGCTTTCCCAATGTAGAACAAAGCACGGGCGCGTCACTGCCTACTTGTGATCTCTGGCTGCCAAATAAATAAATAAAATCTTAAAAAAAAAAAATAGAGAAATGGATTTCTATACTTTCCTGAAGCCCACCCCCCCCCCCCCCCCAGATAAAAACTTTCTCTTTGGATTTTTGCCCGGAAACAGTTCTTGGTTAGGTAAGGCTGGCCTCTGTTTGTAGACCAGTTTGAAGAAAGACTCTCCTGCGTACATTCCACCTTGGTAAAGAACGGGATCTAACAAGCATTCATTCAGAACGTACCATGTGCCAGGCACTATTCCAGGTGCCAGATATCCATCCGTGAGGGAAACAGGTAAAACCAGCCTGCCCTGATGAAGTTTACATTCTAGCCGGAGACAATCAACAAAGAAGGGCAGTGGGTGGTGGGGGAGGGCCTTGGGCTAAGTGGGTACAGCAAGGCGAGCTGAGCAGCAGCTCGGAGCGCAGAGCCTGCAGGCCTGGGTGTGACTGGGCCCCTTCTGCACTTTGGGGAAAGGGAATTTCCAAATGCTCTTCCCATGAGCCGGGGCTGGTACCAGGCTCTGCCTTGAAGGGCCTTCTGGTATGTTTCCGGAAAGAGACCAGACTGGCCCCAGGGGTGCAGATTCTTCCTTGGACAGGATTCCACTTGTGAGCTGGCATGGCACGGCCTGTCCGGGAAGGCTGGCAGGAGCCCCCTCCCCCAAGTACCTCCCCAACCCACCCCCCACCATCATGCAGGAGGGGATGGGCTGCCCCAGAAGTCCTTCTTTCTAATTCAAAGCCCAGTCCCATGCCAAGCCTGAGCTTGGTAGGTGCTTTGAGCACAGAGTCCTTGCTAATTATACCCTGGACAGATGTTGAGCCCTCCTTGCCCTGGCATCTTTTAGAGGCCTGTGATGCCAGCCTCTTCTTTTGTTTCTTCCAAGGCCTCCCTTTTGCCTCCCCATGCCAGCCTTACCTAACCAAGAACTGTTTCCGGGCAAAAATCCAAAGAGAAAGTTTTTATCTGGAGGGGGGGGGGTGGGCTTCAGGAAAGTATAGAAATCCATTTCTCTATTTTTTTTTTTTTTAAGATTTTATTTATTTATTTGACAGCCAGAGATCACAAGTAGGTAGAGAGGCCGGAGGGGATGAGGGGGGTGGGAGTGGGGGTGGGGGAAGCAGGCTCCCTGCTGAGCAGAGAGCCCAATGCGGGGCTAGATCCCAGGACACTGGGATCATGATTTGAGCCAAAAGCAGCCACTTAACCAACTGAGCCACCCAGGTGCTCCCCTGTTTCTCTCTTTTTTTTTAAGGCATTCCCCAAACTGTCATTCCTTGAGCCCAAGGACAACTCTGGTCCCTTGTAGACCCCACTGGGTGGGAGAAGCCAGCACAATGAGTAAGTCTGGTGATCCAGAAAGGGGTGGGGAATATCTGTGCCTCTGTTTCCCTATGGTTGTGTTATGGAACAGGGTGGGACACTCAAGGCCTCGCAAGTTCTGTGTCTTGCATCAGAAGGGCCTGGCTTGCGCGCGAGCTGACTGCTGGTGGCATTTTATGCTTGTCCAGCGGCTCATTACAGGATGGCAGGTGAGTCTGGGCTGTGGGGCCCTGGGGTGAAATATGGCCCAGGGAAGGGGGGGTCTGTGGGTGGCTGAGCCTGATGAAGGCGGCCAGGCGATTACTTAACCATCCTGGTGGGCTTTACACTCCCAGTGGTGACATTTTTTGCTTCGATTGCTTAAAAAACAGAATGGCATCTCCCCCGGTCATTTTTCTGCTTTTTTCTCATAAATGAAAAGGCAGATGTTTCCCAGAAGAATTCCAGCAAGAATCTCGTTTCTTCTTAGCGCTTTGCAGCACAGCATTAGATGAGAGCTACCGCCTCCCCTTCAAGCCCCACCCCTCCCTTTCATCCGAGTTCCCTCCCTGCCCTGGCCCCGCATCTCCCCCTTCAGCATGCTTTCTCGGTGTTCTCCCCGCTGACTCCTGATCAGGGTTTCTGGGCTTGCTGCCCTCTTTCACTCTGCCTTCCCCTCCTCCTCCCCTTCCATCCTTCCCCTTTGTCTACTGGGGGAATGCTTCCCCATTCCCTCCCCGACTCCTCCCTCAACCTTTCCTCCTCTCTCCTACTGTCCAGAACTCTCCCCCATTTTGCAGATGAACAGACTGAAACTCAGAGAGAAGGAATTTGCCCAGGAGCACCCAGCTCGTCCCCACTGGGTGTTCAGTGCGCAATGGCTGATGGTCATGTCACCTGGGGCTGGATGATCGTCCCTCCACCCGGGTTGTCTGTGTTACAGTGTCTACCTGCGAAGCCGTAGTTCTGGCTAGACCAGACCCTTGCTCTGTGGGTGAGCAGCACTGATGTCAGCTGGGAACTGGGGAGAGGTGCAGAGCCTCGGCCCCCATGCTGAGCTTTTGAATCAGAGTCAGCATTTTAGCGCTATTGCCCCAGAGACTCACAAGCACACCAGAGTTTTCTGCGGGCAAGCTTTCCCGGAAGGCTCTCCGTGCTGCTGGACTTGCTTCCAGGAGGGGGCGCCGTATGCACCTCTGGCGTCCCCGCTGTGTGCTCGCAGCCACTGCACAAATCCGCCCCCTCCACTCCTCTTCTGCCCCGGGGACAGCCTTCCTCGTCCCCGCCAGGCGGCCCAGCCCAGAGTGGAGCAGCAGCGGCTCAGCTGATTGCTTCTGGGTCTCTTGCTGTGTAGTTAGGCCTAGATAAATAAGGGCTTGGAAACATCTGGAAACCATAACCTGGCATTAGCAGGCTAGGCCCTTCCACCTCTTTCCTGAGGGTATAGGCCACCATGGGCAGCTGTGACCTGGGCCAGGTCCTCTGTGGTAGGGAGGGCTGCATTCGAGCCTCACAGAGGCAGGATGTGAAGGGGACAGCTGAGAGCTGGGATCCTGTTGTTTGATGCCTTTGATGCCTACCAGGTCTAGCTGCTCTGGCTCGAGCCTCAGGCCCACCAGCCATGGTTCTGAGAGCAGCCCCGGCTAGAGAGGTCATCTGTCTCTGGGAAGCCACAATACAGGGTGTCCCCAGCCCCTGTAGCTAAGGTACCGGGGCTGGAAGGGACAGCTGTCTCCTAATTCAAGCTCCTCATTTGACAGGAAGAAACAGGTCTGGGGAGGGGAAGGGACTTGGCTAAGGTCACACAGCTTTGTCTCTGGGTGTAGATGGCAACCTCAGTCAGGAAAGATGTGGCCCAGCTTCCGAATCCTGAAGCCATCCTTTGACTCGCCTCTTTCCCTTGCACACCCTGTAGCAGATCAGCAGATCAGCTTCTCCTCCACTGAAGGATGACGGTGGTGGCTACTTGCCCTCCCCTTGAGTCAGGGCTGGCGCTGGAATGGTTTGACCAATAGAAGGTGGTGGAAGGAGAGTCTAGGACTCAGTGCTTGGTCATAAGGGGCTGCCACCTTGGTCTGTTGGAACGCTGGCTCTTGTCACCAGCTGCCAGGTTGCGAGAAGCCCAGGGAACCTGGGAGAGGCCCGTGGGAAGAGGGATAGACCTTGGGCTAACAGCCCGGGCTAAGCTCCCAGCCGCTGCCGGCACACACTTGCTGTGACTGAGCCATCTTGGAAGTGGCTCTGGTAGCTCTTGTCAGACTGGCTCAGTCGATGTCACATGGAACAGATGAGTCTTCCTTGTTGAGCCCTGCCAAACGCAGACTCATGAGCAAAATGAACGAGTGTGGTTGTTTTCAGCACCGAGTATTGGGGGTGGTTTGTTATGTGGAAACACATAACTGGAAAGCACCCTGAATCCAATCTCTCAGCTCTGCCTTCCAAATATAGCTAGAATCCAACCTCCGTAATCTCTTACTTGGAAGATTACAATAGTCTCTTGATGGGGCTTCCTGCCTCTGGTCCCTCACCCCCTACAGTCTGCTCTCCTACTGAAACAGAAGCCAGACCATGCCCTTCTGCTCGAACCCTCTACAGGCTCCCAGGTTCACTCACAATGAGAGGCAAAGTCATTTCCATGGGCCAGCAAGCCCTGCGGGAGGGGATGCTACTTACCTCCCTGCCCTTGCATCCTCATCTCTCCTTGGCTCCCTCCACTTCAGCCACTGGACTTTTTTAGTTCTTCACCTTTCTAAGTTCATGCCTGCCTCAGGGCCTTTGCACCTGTTGCTTTCCTGAGCCTGAAGTGCAGTGTTTGCGGATACCCTGCTGGCCCACTCCCTCATCTCATTTTGATACCTAGTCAAACTTTCCAGAGGGACTTGCCTGATCACACCAGTAAAAGAGCACCCATATGCCTCCCCAGCTCCCTTATCCGGTGTCTCTTTCTCCGCGGCGCTTAGCACTGGCTGTGTGTTGATTTTATTATCACATTCCAACTAGAACACAGACTTCTCGAGAGGGGGGGTTTAGCCTGTCTGCTTCGATGCTGAATCCCCAGCACCCTGCTCAGGTATGGCCTGTCATGGGTGCTCAGAACATATTTGCATGAGTGGAGTAATGCATGAGAGCTGACCCGGGCTGGCAGGAAGCCCTGTGGTCCTGGGGGTGGTAACTGCTCCTGTCTTTCTCCTGCAAAATTCTCTTCCCCGGGGCCCCTTGCTGGGAGCTTCTGATTTCTGGAAGACTACACTGCCCGCCTCCTCCCGCCTCCCAGCTCAGTCCTCCAGCCTCTTTGGCACTGTCTCCCACTGGGCCCCGGTCATACTTGTCCCTGTCCCTGCCCCTGAAATGGCTTCCTCCAGTCTCTACTGCTTGTTGAAACCTCATCTGGCTCTGATCTCCACATCAGCCACCGACCACGACCACGTCCTCCAGCAAGGATCTGATCAGCTGGCCGTTTGGGAGCTCAGGAGAACAGAGTGAGGGCTATTCCCCTGGGAGCCTGCTCCGAGGTCTCTGGGCTGCCTGTGGCCAGACATCTTTCTGCCCCCATTGAGCTCAGCATCCCTGGCTCCCCCAGACTTGCCTCTCCTCCTCTGAGACATTTTCTTCCTCATGTCCCAGCTTTGGACAGCCAGCACCCTGCAGGGCCGCTCCCCTCACCTGGAGAGAGTGCCAGTCCCGTGTACCCCTTTACAAGACTTCACGTGGCACCACAGCCCCGAGCTCTCTCCCCCAGCATGTCTGCACCCACATTTACATCCCTGATATCCTCTCGGCTGCATCCAGCTACTTTCATTTCAGCTTGAGAAGGAGGCTTGTAGCCACCAGCAGATGAGGTCTGCGGGGCACCGGAAGCGAACCTCAGCCCTGAGTCTCTAAAAATAATTTTCTATTTGGCTCCAGAACCTGGTTCTGCTCTTCATCTGCCTGCAGGAGGCCTTGGGAGGGTCTGGATCTTGATGCTGCGCTGTGAAAACCTCAGGTAGGGGGTGCTGAGACCCCGACAGCTCCTGTCCCCTCCCTACCCCCACCTTCAGGTGGCGAGGCTCGGTCACATCAAATCTAAGATTCCATTCATTTAAAGAGTGACTGTTGTTGCAGGTACAAGAAGGGGGAAAATGAGGCCGATTAAACCGGAGTAAGCCATCAATTACTGGACGTGCTTAGTTTCAGGGGTCTTAAAATGTGAGAAGCAATGTGCATCTTTGGTAAAATACGGTTGTCGGGAAGGTGAAAGAGGCCTTTCCTCTCCAAGCTGGGCACTCTCTGGCTCACAACTTCCCTGGAAAGGAAGCAGTGACAGGGTTGCCTCCGATCCAAAGGCTTTGGCTCCCACCCTTGCCAGGCCTGTCTGTGAGAAGAACCGGAGATGGGGATGATATCAACAGAGGACTGGGGAAACCAAGAAGGGGATCCTGCCAGTAGAAAGTGGAAGGGAATCTACCACCCACAAAGCCTGTTGAATAATAATAAAGTCACAAGCCCACGCCATTGTCTTGTCAGCCCAGAGCCAAACAGATGGCCTCAGCCCCTGTCCCCCTGATCTGAGTCATGGGGGACTAGCAGGAGGGCAGAGACGGTCTGAACCCCTCCCCCGATTACTCGGCTCTCCATGCTCAGCAATGATCTTGGCCCCCAGGAAAGGAGGGGGGGTGGTGCTGGAGGGAGCCACGTCCTTGGCTTTCTGGGATGGAAACAGGATCCTGCAACATGGAGTTGTCAACACCAGTCCAGGGAGATGAGATGATGCGGGAAGGATGAACAAGGGAGCAGGGCCCAGAAAACCTAAGAGGAGCATCTGACTGCAGCAGGAGGGACTGAAGTTTGGCCTGCAGGTGGAAGGGGGTCCCTTGCCCACTGCAGCGGGCACCACCGAGCTGCTCACATAGCCCCCTTAAGACTCAAGTGCCTGCTCTCCCTGCACGGTGGGGAATGCGGGCGGTTGGCAGCTCTAACGGGAGCCCCTCTTGCTTCTGAGTGTACTTGGCTGAAGCAACCCTCCTTCCTCAGGGCTACCCCACTTTCTGGAGGCAGCCTGCATCCAGTGACTGGTAAAAGGATAGCATAAAGGAAGGTCCTCCTTGCCTCCTGGGGAGGTTGGTGCGCTGCCTGGGGGTGGCAGCTCCTGGGGGTGGCGGTGGGGGTGGCCGAGGCCTTTGCTGTGCCCGCAGCAGGGCCCAGCTCCTCACTCTGCCCCGTCCTGCCTCCTTCACTCCCGCAAGGGTCCCATTCCCAGGAAACCTGCCCTTGAATCTCCAGCTCAGGGTATGTCTCCCAGGAACTGACCTGTCAGAGACCTGGAGGAAACAACAGGGGGCCAGTGAGTGGCTGTAGGGAGTCCCACTCAGAAGCTGGCAGTTGGCCACAGATAACCCCGTAGACTCCTCCTCAGCCTGTGGGTCCTCTGGGCAGGAGGAAGCTCCCCGAGGCCTCCCTGGGTATGTCCTCTGGGTCAGCCCTAGCTCCCCGCCCCAGCCACAGCACCAAAGGTGAGGCAGCAGATGGAGGGACCGTGTATCTGGACCGTGGCAGGGGCCGGGGATGGAGATGGAGCTCAAGAAGCGCAGGCAGGTGATATGAGGCTGGGAGACTCAAGTGGGTTGGGGGCCACGAGGGCCCCCTACCTGTGTGCAGAACAGAGTACATTTGAGCTATATGCAAAACCCTGTTAGCCACTCTAGGTCTGTACATGATCGCATGGGTAGACGCGTGGGTGTGTGTGTGTGCGTGCGTGTGGAGGTATGAGAAAGCTCGTGTGTGCTTACACCTGACACGTAAGTGCACTGGTATGAGTGTGCACAGCTGAGTATGTGCATTGTGGGCGTGAGTGTATGCACACAGGCCCGTGTGTTTATCGATGTGCCTGTGTGTGGGTACAAACTCACAGAGGCAGCTCATCCTCTGTGTCATTTTCCTCTCCAACTCCAGCCTTTCTGTCTTGCCTCAGCTTCTCTGCGTAAGCTGTCATGAGACCCGTTCTTCCTCCCTAAGTCTCAGCCTCCTCCAGGAAGCCTTCCATGGTCAAGCCAACACCAATTCCAAGTCTGTCTTTCTTTCTTTCTTTCTTTCTTTTTAAAAAAGATTTTATTTATTTACTTGATGGACAGAGATCACAAATAGGCAGAGAGGCAGGCAGAGGTGGGGGGGGGGGTTGCAAAGCAGGCTCCCTGTTGAGCAGAGAGCCTGATGCAGGGCTTGATCCGAGGACCCTGGGATCATGACCTGAGCCAAAGGCAGAGGCTTAATCCACTGAGCCACCCAGGCACCCCTCCAAGCCATCCTTTCTTGCCATCGTGTGTTTTGCTTCATGTATTTATCTGTGTCCCAAGATCAGACCGGGAGGCACCTAAGCCTGAGAACAGCCTCTTTCCCAAATGGTCAGGGTCTCCCCAAAGATGGGGACTGGAATCCTAACTCCATCTTCCAGATGGAGCTCAGTAAGCCCCACTGCTAAGGCCCTGAGACAAGGGTGAAGGCTGGTGACCTCACTCCCTGCACCAAGCACAGTCTCCCTTCTGGATGACCTAGGCTGGTAGTTCAACAGAATGAGCTGGGCATTGGGACCCCGGCATTCTGACCTTGACTCAGGGTGACTCGGGAAAACTTTTGCTTTCAGATCCCAGGTGCCTCATCTGTAACGTAAGGGGTTAGACAGGTGGTCCCAGGGCAACCCGCGGCCCTGCCCTCTGCCAATACAGCTCTGATACTGTACAGACCCGCATAGCCTCTTGTCCCTCCCCCTGACCCCAGGCCATCTCTCTGTCTTGATTTTAAGCTTGTCAATTGACCTGGCTGCTGGCGGCACCCACCCCCTCAGCTGTGCAGAGGGAAGGAGGAGGGTCACTGGGCCACATGTCCTGTGTTATTACATTGAATAAGCTGACAAAAGCCATCAGAAGATATATCATCTAATAGGAGATTAAAAACCAACAAGAGCAGCTGGGGTTCTGACCCAGAGACTCTGCGTTTTTAATTTAATTTCTTTTGCTGCTCAAATCACAACATTTAAAAATGATAAAAGTAGCTGTGTTTGCTCAAGGGTTTTATCATTAATTGATTTGGCTGAAGTTTTCCCATAAGCCTCATCTTTGGGAACACGCTTCTCATATTAAGCCTCCAGACCCAGTGAGAAGGAGAAGTGCAAGACATGTGGGGACAGGAGTGGGCCCGGAGGGTCTGCTCTTGGCAACCACCTCCCCTCAGGTCAGCCTGGCCCCGGGGTCTGTGCAGAAGCCTGGTGGCGTTGCTGCTCCAGCATCTAAAGCAGGCTCTTCCTCAGTCCTCGGTCTGAAAGGCCAGAGCCCGTGTTGTCTTCCCTGATGGGGGGCAGCCAGAGGCAGTGGCGGCGGCGGCGGTGGTGGTGGAGGAAATCCCTGTAGGGGCTGCTTTCTGGCCAGGCCTCATTCTCCAAGGGCCATTCAGTGGAGGCCAGAATCCTAGTCCTTTTTTTTTTTTTTTTTTTAAGATTTTGTTTATTTATTTGACAGACAGAGATCACAAGTAGGCAGAAAGCCAGGCAGAGAGAGAGAGAGAGGAGGAAGCAGGATCCCTGCTAAGCAGAGATCCCAGGACTCTGGGATCATGACCCAAGCTGAAGGCAGAGGCTTTAACCCACTGAGCCACCCAGGCGCCCCAAGAATCCCAGTCCTTTGCTCCCCAACCCCCCATCTCCATGGCGACCCTTTCCTGAGGAGGAGCTCCCTCCTGCCCCTATTTCCCACAGTGCCCAGGGCCAGGCCCCAGGTCTGACAGCCCACAGTCAGGGCTTTGGCCACGTGATCAGAACAGCCTTCAAGGAAGACAGGTGTTTATATCTAACCTCGAAAGACGAGTGAGAGTTAACAATATATGTACTATTGAATTTTTTATTATAAATAGCAACATATGGGCCTATTGTCAAGGACTTGGAAAATGCAGGCAAGTATTACTATGTTCCTTAGAGCCCCTTGGGTGGCTCGTGAGGAGCCACCAACTGGAGCCCATGCAGGCAGGAGGGAAGCCATTACTTGGTGACCAGGAGGGCTGAGGTGGGCTAGACATGTCCCCACTCTCACTCCTGTCCCTTCAGCATACATGTTCCTTGCCCTCAGGCTGCCCATCTCTCTAAGGTTGCAAGACTGGTCTCACTCCTTCATACTTTCAAGATGGAGGAGGAGAGAAATGCTCTTTGACCACTCCAGTTCTGAAAACCCCAGGGAAGAGCTCTGATTGGCCTGGCTTGGATCACAAGCCTCACCCTGGGCCAATCACTGTAGTATGTTAGGTGGGATCAGATCCCATTGGTCCACATAGCTTGTGTGGTAGGGCAGTGTTTCCCAAAGTAGGGAAGTTGGGCAAAGGAAGTGCGAGATCGCTGTGACGTACATTTTCTATTCGTAAGGCAAACATCTCAGCAGAACAGGCGAAGGCATGTAACAGGAGAAAAGCAAATGGGGCCAGCATACGGAAAAATGCTGGGCTCTGTCAACAGAGACGTCCAGGTGGAAACCACAGTGAGAGAAAATTTCCTGCCCACTGGATTGACAAAGACGAAATGTCTCTCCTGTGGGAAACGGGAACTCTCCACTCTGGGTATCCCTGCTTAGGAGCATACCTTTGGGGGCATCCTGGGAAGGGGAAAGTGGGCCTGCCTTGCCACCTGGCAAATGCACTTTGGGGTTTAAATCCCAGAGCCCATCTCACTTGTGTGCGCAAGGAAACCTAAGAGCAGCAGCATGTTTTTTTGTTTTGAGAGAGAGAGAGAGAGAAGGGTGGGAGGGTAGAGGGAAAGGAGAGAGAGAATCTCGTAGGGGCTCCACTCTTAGCATGGAGCGGTATTCGGGGGTTGATCTGACCAGCGATCACAACCTGAGCTGAAACCAAGAGTCTGACACTTAACGGACTGAGCCACCTAGACACCCCAGAGCTGCAGCATTTTATGGGAAAAAATATTGTCCATAATCTCAGCATCTATTAACCAGAGAAAGGGTAAATAAAGTGTGGGATATATATTTTTTAAATTTATTTGACAGACAGAGATCACGAGTAGGCAGAGAGGCAGACAGAGGTTGAGGGGAGTTGTGGAGCAGGCTCCCTGCTGAGCAGAGAGCCCAATTTGGGACTTGATCCCAGGATCCTGGGATCATGACCTGAGCCAAAGGCAGAGGCTTTAACCCACTGAGGCACCCAGGCGCCCCAAGTGTGGGATACTTCTAAATGGTATTCTTGACAGCAGTTAATATTAATGTTACCTGTTACTAAGATGGATTAAGTGCACAAACATGTGGAAAGCAACTTGAAGAAAGTCTTGTGCTATTTAAAAAACTATAAAAACATACAAATATGATGTGTTACTTATGGATAAATACGTAGGTGGTATGTATGTTTAAAATCAGGCATGAGAATGACACCAGTTTAGGGTGACTGCCTTTAGAGAGAGAAGGAGCCATGTAAGGACCTGGAGAGAAGTATACAAAGGAATTCCATTGCGTGTAATGTTTTATTTCTTTAAAAAAATGCTCTAAGACAAAATTTTTAAATGGGGCTCATTCTGTATATTTGTATGTGTGTGCATAGTTTTGATGTCCTGCTGTTCATTTAACATTTTATAATGAATGGAAACATGATTTTTAATGTCTGCATAATATCCCCTTAAAGGAATGCACCATAACTTATGAACCCATGTCCTGTGGTTACATACAGAGGGTTTCCACCCCCACCTCCCATTTTTCTGCATCACAGTGACTGTCCTTATACAAATTATTTTCTTAGGGCAGAGAGCTGGGATTACTGGGTCAAAGGTTTGAGCTCTTTTTAAGGCTCTTGGTAATTATTGGGTTCTTTACGTTGCAAGTGACAGAAAACCAATTCAAACTGGCTTAAATAAGGAGGGACATGTGTTGGCTTATGTTGCTGAAAAGGCCAGGAGGCCCCTGACTGCCTCGGCTGCTCCTGTTCTCAGAACCCCAGTGAGAATGTAGGGAGAGCTGGGATGGATCTCACTGCCCGGAGGATGCCATCTGTTCCCTGGACATGAAGACTGCTTTCAGGGGTAACCACCTGTGGGCTCTGCCCACCCACTAGTCCCCCTCTTTCCACACTCACCTCTGCTTTCCTCAGAATCAGCTTCGTCTCAGACAGGACCTCGTCCCCTCCCTCCAACAGGTGCTTACTGTTTGTATTCTATCCATAGGGGGACTGTAACAGATTAGAACAAAAAGGGGCCTCAAACAATAGCAATGTATTCTCCCACAGTTCCGGAGGCCGGAAGTCTGAAATCAAGGTGCCAGCAAGGCTTTGCTTCCTCCCTCTGGAGGTTCCAGGGAAAAATCTGTTCCTTGCCTCCTTGGCTTCTGGAGACTGTCAGCATTTTGGTCACCTCTTGCGGTCACTTCTCTCTCTCTGTTCAGCTTTCACGTCACCTTTTCCTCTGAGTGTGTCCAATTCCTCTTATAAGGATACTTGTCATAGCAGTTAGAGCCTACCTGCGTGATCTAGGCTAAGCTTCTCTTGAGACCTCTAACTTAATCCTATAGTTGGCATATATAGGTAACCTTCATAGGTTCTCGGTGTTGGAAGTGAATATATCTTCAGGTGGGGGACGTGTCTTCAGCCTTCCCTCCCGCCCTTGTGGCTCAGAATCCCAGAGGAAGAGCTCAGACAAAAATCCCAGGGGAGGGCTCTAATTGGCCAGCTTGAGTCATATGCCCAAACCTAAGCCAATCACTGGGGCCAGAGCACAGAGGGCCTCTGATTGGTTAGGTCCGGTTACACTCCTAACCTGGCAGGCAGGAGAGTGGGGCTGGCCCCACCTAACCACGTGGACTAAGAGATATTACTACAGGATAGACAAAGGAGGAGGCCAGGGGCTGCTCACAGGCCCCTGTCGCCCCAGAGGCTGGAGCACGTCTCCAAGAGCATGGGTGGGTAGAGAGAGGATGTCCTGTCTGCCTTGTAGCAGGTTACATTCCTGGGTGGTTTGTCCCTATCCTCCAACAACCTGGGCTCAGCCTCCATGCACCCTCCCTCCTCAGGAGTGGGGGAGGGAGGTTCCCTTCATCTTCCCAGGGAGGCATGCAGGGCCTCAGATGAGGAATAAGGGCAGGGGACAGAGGGATCCCACTGAGGGCTCCAGTAGAGGAAGTTCCCAGCCTCGGGGCCACATGGCTCCTGGGTCTGGCCTCTCTGGTCCTCGCAGTTCTGCCCTGGACCACTGTTGTAGGTGGGATGGGGGTGGGGTGAGTTGTCTGAGCCTCTGAGCAGGTGCACCTCTCCCCAGCAAAAGTTCCCTCAGGGGACCTGCAGCCCAAGTGTTTGTGTCACAACTGCATTTTGAAGGGAGGGACACTCAGGTAGTCTGCTTTTTGAATTCAAGATTACTGGACACCCAACAAATATAGCTCAGGGAGAGAGGACTGTAATGATCCAAGAGGACTGTAATGACTCAGGCCTATGGGGTGCCCCACCCCCTACCTCTGACTTCCACAATTGACCTTAACTCCCTGGGCTGCTCCTGTTCTCAGAGTCCTAGTGAGAATGTGGAGAGAGCTGGGATGGATCTCCCCACCCCAAAGATGTCCTCTGCTCCTCCTCCCCAGACATGTGTGTGCATGAGTGCATACGTACACACACACACACATACACACACTGACTCACATATATGTAACCAGCTCTTCAGTCTCCTGCCCTGACCAGCAGCCCAACAAAACCCTCTGGGTTCACACATCCTCCTCATGGCCAGGCCTCCACCAAGAGCCATCAGCCTGCCCTGGCTATAAGACCTGGGCTGAGTCAGCCCGTGGGGTCTCTGGGCAAACTGGTACTCTGCTCTGAGATCCGTGCTCGAGCTCAGCATCTTTTCTATTCCTCCTGGTGTTGCAGAGGCTGCAAAGATAAAGACAATGTTTCCCAGACTCCCATGCACTGAGGCTCGTAGCTCACATTCGGTCCTGCTGAATCAGTGTACGTGCATGAGAGCGGGAAGGGCAGAAGGGAAACACCACAGCTTCCTTTCCTTCAGCTGTTTGCTGATGGCACGCGGGTGTCCCCACTTCCAGTCACCAGCTTTGTAGGAGCCCAGATGCAGGGATGGTGGTGACAGTTGTTTGTAGCCCTGTGTCCCATTGGCTCTGGATTCCCCACCTTTCTGATGGGGCTAGCCCTCCCCAGAGGGACCACTTCAGCAGGGTTGCTCTGAGACATTTCCTGGAGGCCCATTCTAGAGCTGATACCTACAGCTCTTCCCCTGACTTGGTAAACACCTCATTCCCTGTATGACTTCCCTCTCTGCTTAAAATCCCCTCGCTTCTTCTGTTTCCTGCACTGGACCTTGATTGAAACAGACACAAATGTACTTTGTGCCAATAGTCTGGACATTTAGCAAGAAGCCAATAGGTCGTGAGAGGCCCCAGGACCAGGGCAACCTCGAAGGACCACACGGAAGTGAAATCTGGAGCTGTGTCTGCAGAGAAGGTCCCTCCCAGCCATGCACAAGCACACATGCACACACCCGCGCATGCACACACACACACACACACACACACACACACACACAACCTAGAAGGAGGCAGAAGGGTGCTTTTTCCCAAACACTAACACTCCAGTGTTTGGGGTCTTTGGCCACACATAGCCTTGGACTGCTGGGTCACATGCTGAAATGTCAGTTTGTATTCCATGGTAATCCCCCATCCCCGACCTCGGCCATTCCAGTTCAGTAGCCAGCAGGACAGCTGTCATCTCAGGGAAGGGATGAGTCAGCATCAAGAGAGAAACAAGCAGTCATGACCCAGCTTTTGAGTTTTCAAAATCGCATCCCTCAAAGGGAAACGGAAATGACTCACGTGGATAACGGTTCAAGAGACGAGCAGGTGGGATGACACAGAACAAGCTTCCCACCCTTGTCCCATCTACACACACACAGAGTCTTCTGGAGGAAGACTTGGGGGAGAGGCAGGAGGAAAGGAAGCAGGGCAGAGAGAGTTTAGGCCCCTGAGAAAGAGGAGTCTTGAGGTCACATGTGACCTTTAAGCTTGGTTCATACCCTGATTGGGTTGCTGACTTCCAATTCCAGATTCTTCCAATCTCATTGGCTTAGCTCCTCTTTCTCAGCTGGGCCCCAAGTCAAGGTCACTGACCTGCCTCTGAGGAGATGGCCTTTGGCTCTGTTGACCACCTGTGGTCTAAGAGGCTGTGGCCAGGAAGTGTGTCCCATGGATGGAGGTGTGGGGTGCCACGCATAGGAGGTTTAGAGGGAGCTGTGGGTTGGGACAGAGTGGACACACTTCATTCTAGAATGTACAGCTCCTCTCACAGATGGCCAGTCCTTCAAGGCAGGGCCCAGAGGTTATAGGGCTTTTGGGGTTCCTTCCCCTGATTGGTCCATAAGGGAGCCATGGAGCTGTCACCCCGGGAACTAGGAGTTTTGCCAGATTGAGTGTTCATCTGCTTTTGAGTTGTTCCATGTTGCTGGAAACTTTGTTAAGCTTTGTTAAGAATTCCATTATTCCTTGGGACGCCTGGGTGGCTCAGTCAGTTAAGCCGCTCCCTACAGCCCAGCGTCCTGGGATCGAGTCTCCACATCGGGATCCTTGCTTGGCAGGGAGGCTGCTTCTCTTTCTGCCTCTGCCTGCCGCTCTGCTTGCCTGTGCTCACTCTCTCTCTCTGACAAATAAATAAAGTCTTTAAAAAAAAAAAAGAATTTCAGGTATTCCAGCAGCAAAGTCCATGCCCCTTTTTCTCTTGACAGTCTAGGGCTGTCATGTGAGCACACTGTGCCTCAGTTTCCTCTTTTGTAAATATAGACACTTCTTGGGAAACTTACAGAACATTCATCAGCATAGAAATGCTACAGAGAAGAACAAAATAGGTCCCATAAATATAAACCTATGGGGAATGGTGAACTCAGTCCCCCCTATCTATCTCTCCCCTAACTAGGCCCCCAGCCCATACCACCCTCCACAGTCCCCTTCAGACCCAAGATACAGAGAAGAAGAGCCTCCTTCACCCGTGGGCAGGCTCAGGGAGGGGCTGGGCGCGGCCAGTCTAGGGGCAGCAAGGTGCTGACGGAGCCCTTCTCCCCATGATGGATGACCCGCTGGCTGGAGCCGCAGTTCCAATTTGCTCCCCATTTGGACAGCCACTCTACCCACAATTCAACTTGTCAGGGCCACAAATCACTCTGCGCCATCAGACCAAGGAGGCAGCGCGGAAGCCCGGAGGCAGGGGCAGAGTGGTTCCTGGAGAAGCCCAGGCTGGGGTCGGGGTGCTGAGGCTATGAGGCTCAGCTCTATCCTGGGACCACTGGGCTCCCATGCCTGTAAGCTCCAGCCACCCCCACGTTCCTGATGACAGGCTCTAGATCCACTCCTAAGCCCCATCCTCTTCCTAGTTCCCCCCAAAATAAGTACAACAAACTCTGTGCTTATCGTCTTACTTCTCCAAACAGCTCTGCTAAATAGCCCGGGCTCTACCTGTGCTCAGAAATCCCCAGGGTCTCCTGCTGCCTTCTAGTCCCTCCATGGGACCAATCTGCTCCATTTCCAGGCCAACATGGGAAGTAGGGCTATTCATTCATTCGTTCATTCATTCATTCATTCATTGTGAAAATATTGAGCATTCATCATGTCTCCATGGTGAGCCAAACTGCGAGCCCACAGTCCAGGTGGCTGATGTTAGTTGAAGAATTAGAGACGTGTACAACTCCAAACTGAGACGACAGCTGAGTGAGGAGGAATGATCCTGGGACTGATGAGGGCAGGTTGCTGGGGAGTCTGCCAGATCTGCAGTCTCTCTCCACTCCCTTTCTTTAAAGCACTGCTTAAATTCACCTCTTCCAGGAAGCCTTTCCTGATCTCCCACCCATCCACTCCATCAATGGGCACCTCGTGATGTATCTCTGGATTCAAGACTTCTGGTGATATCTTTTCTTTCTGTTAAGCCCCCAAGAGTAAAGGCTCCCTCAACATAGGGGTCTATCTCCCCACACATTGTTTGGATACCTCCAGCATCTCCTTAGGACTTCACTCAGATGCTTCCTCCTTCCCAGGCATGTGTCTGGGGCCTGTAGGGAGCTCCTCCTGTGGCCTCACCATATCCAGGGCTCAGAGGGCATTGCAGTTGTCCCCCACACTTTCACCAGGCACCTCTGGGTCATCCAGCTTTTACTCTGTAGACCCAGAGATCCCTCTTCCGGTTCTGCTCCTGCCCCTTGGCCTCCCTCTACCTCTGCCCTCTGTTAATGATGATGTAGAGGCAGACAGAGCAGGTTTTGATCTACAGCACCTGCCTTCCTACTTGATGGATTTCTCAGACTCAGATATTACTTTCCCCAGCCTGCCTTAGCATTCCTGGATTCATCTTGCTAAAGGAACTGGTGCTGTTGTGTTTGGAATGCACCAGAAAGGTGACACTCCCCCCATATCCTTGCTGTGGCACCAGCCAGAATCTGGGAGTGGCTGGTGGTTGAGGGAGTGATTGCTGTGCTGGGCAACCAGCAGGCTCCAATGCTGACCCATCAGTTTATCTCTCTGCAGAATGAGAAGAGGCATACACACTTTCCCTCCTCAGACTAACCAGAAATTGGAGAGATGTACAAGAAGGCAACCTTCCTTCAATTCTGGGTTCTGGGAGGCAGAGGCTGCCCATCACCCATCACTGTCCTCCAGAACATCCCCATGATGGAATCTTCTAGAAAAGGCCAGCTCCCTTGCAGCCACTTCAGTGTGTGAGCATCTGCTTTTAGACAAAAACCAAGTGGGGAGGGCAACTGTCCTCTGCAGAGAGGAACTCACGGTAGGATCCTCAGTGATGCGTTTTCCTGGTGAATTTCAACGAGTATTCTTTTGCCGGGCATTGATTTATTCTCCAACCTTTCGGGCACTCACGGCTTGTATAAAGGGAGGACGGCGCACATCAGAGGCAGGTCTGCCGAACTGATCTCAGTGGAGAGCCTTCCGCCCACCAGATATGTGGGAGCCGGCAGGAGTTGGGGGGAGGCCGGGTTCGTCCCTCTGCGGCTGCGCTCACAGGTCTGCATCCCAGGGCGTGTTGTTCGGGTACCTAGAGATCTGGGGGTTTAAACTCGGTAACCACCCCTTGTTTTTAGGGGGAGCAGAACAAAGCTGCTTCCACCCCTGAGCCTCTCCTCCCCTCTCCTCTCCCTTTTGGTCGGCCCTGCGTTTCATCTCCCCTCCCTCCTCTTCCGCTTCCCAAAGGCTGCCTGCCCATCACCCCCTCACTCTCTCCCCCTCCCAGCGCCCCTGTGTGGCTTGCACAGACTCCTTGCCCTTGGGGGCCTCTGATTGGGTAGAGGGGAGGCACCCGCAGAAGATCAAAGGGTGGGAGGGTAATGGGGGTGGGTGTTTATGGTCGAAAAGCCCAGAGTGGGACTTCTGGGGGTGGGTAGCGAGTTTGAGCCCCACCATGGGGGTAGAGATTGCTTAAATCAATAAAATGTTTAAAAAATTTTAAAAAGTACCAACGCCCCGGCCGTTCCTGTGTGGCAGCTCTCTCTGGGCCCACTGTCTCCCTCACCCCTGCAGGTTAGCGGAGCTCATGGGTCCCCATGCTGCCTGCCGGTTTTCCGGAGTCCTGTGGTCACCTCTGGCGTTGGCACGCCATCCCTTGTGTGAAGAGCCATCTGCTTTCTGACTTGCCTTCCACTAGGGTCCTGTTTTTTTTTCAGTCCTGGTCCTTTTTCTCTCTAATTGCCCCTCCCTGGGCTCATCGTGGCTGGGAAGGGGATGGCTGGGGAAAACCAGGACCTCTAGGGCTGAGCTCTGGGGGGTGCTGGTGGCCTGGAGTACGCCCTGGAGTCCCAGACGTGGTAAAGCCCATCAACTATTTGGAGGGCTCCGAAATTGAGTTGATCCATCCAGAGGTACACAGGCCTAAGGGAGTTGCTCCAGGTTAGCCCAACCCCCAGGAGGCAGGTTGATAAAATAAATCCCTTCCTTCTGTGTGTGTCTAACAAGGAGTCACATATCTGGAGGGAAAGCCATTTGCAGTTATTTGCCTAGGACTCCCCCTTCCAGGGGGACCACCTTGGGGTGGGGAGGAGAAATTTGATTCCTTGCAGCATTTTCCATAAAACATAAATCTCATGAAATGCTCCTTACAGGAGGAGTTTTGTGGCCAAATAAGTTCGAGAAATTCTGCATTCTGCACACTCCGGGCATGTTCCCTCTATCAAAGGCTCTGAAATGCTCTGCGGTGAAGAAGATCCTACTTAATATGTGTTTGGTTCAGTGTCCCCAAAGCTGCATCAGGGAACCAAAATACCCCCTCCCTCCCCGTTCATTTCCTGAGCCCAGGGTTCTAGAGAACACACTTTGGGAAACTTTGATCACAGGCTCAGCGCGTGCAGCTCCGTGCAGAAGAGAAATAATAGGCAGCTTTGAGCCAGGCAGATAAGGCTGGAGTCCTGGCTCTGGTTCTTAGTGGCAGCCAGGTTGGGGGGTGGGGTGGGGCAGGGTGGGCGTGTTTACAATCTTTTAAGTCTACATTTCATCTTCTCGCCAAAAGGAAGAATCCACTGCTCTGAGGATTCGAGATGATCTTGTATCTTAGTGAAGACTGTCTTGGTTGCAAGAACAGGATCCACGTTCAACAAAAAAGGGAAGGTAGTGGAAAGATGCTGGGGGTCTTCAGGGACCCCCCAGGGCAGAAGTGTAGCCGGAGGGCCGAGAACCAGGAGAATTGGTAACCTTGAGAGTGTCCATACCCCATCCTTCATCTCTCCTTGTCTCCACACACCTGCTTCCTCTGTCTTCCTCTGCAGACCGTGTTCTTGGCTTTCAGCCATGACAGCCTTGGCTCCTGAACTCCTGCCACCTCTCCAGCCTCAGTCTCAGCCTGGACTGGGCGTGGTGCCCCTCAGGACAAACTCCAACCCCCCCCTCCCCCAGGAGAGAGTGCCTGATTGGCTTGGCGTGGTAAGTGTCTGCTCCCGTCCAACCACCCACAGCCACGGTGCTGGGGGAAGTGCCGACTTGGCCACCGTAGTGTAGCCCATCTGGGTCACAAGCAGCTCTCAGCACACATGGTCCCAGGGACACAGGCAGAGCAGAGGCCCACAAGCCTGTCTGCCATAACACATAAAGTACCTGAAAGCAGGGTAAATACTCAATAAGTGTAGCTCGCATCGCATGACTGAGTGAATTCTGCGTCTCGGAGAAGGAAGTAGCATTTAGCAATGACAAGGACTGTTGTCCATCTTGAGGGCCTCCACTCCCATCCCAGAAAGTGTCCACAAAGTGAAAAAAAAAAAAAAAGTCGGTAATTTGGACTATATTCAAACAAAAAAACCTCTGCTCATCAAAAGACATCAGTGAGAGTAAAAAGGCAAGAGGCCAAGTTGAAGAAGATAGTTGCAGTGCAGGTGTCCAACGAAGGCCTGGAATCCAGAATATCTACAGAACTCCTCTAAATCGATAAGGAAAAGACAGACAATCGGATTACAAAATTGGCAAAAGATCTGAATAGGCATTTCATAAAAGAGGAGACCCAAATGGCCAATAAACATAAGGAAATGGGCTTTAACATCATTAGTCACCAGGGAAATGCAAGTTGAGGAATAAAAGGATACAGTTGCACACCCACCCTAATGGCTCAAATGAACGGAGAAAGGTACCAGTCCTCCCGGAGGTTGTGGATCGAATGGGACTCTGAGATGGTGCTGGCAAAAGTCGCATTGGTGAAGCCCCGTTGGAAAATCACCGGGCGGTATCTTTGACACCCAAACACAAACAAACCCTAGGACGCAATGGTTCTATGCATGGTAGATAGGGACCCTTTGGAAATTTGTGCATGTGTCCACAGAGATGTGTGCATTGGAACCTTCACAGCAACCCTGTCATAAAGCTGGAAACACCTCGGTGCCGCTGCCCATAGGACACAGACGCATCATGGCACAGGCAGCTGGCATGCCACTCCGCAGTGAGCATAAATAATCCACGATGGGCACCTAACAGTATGAGGGAGCCTCCCAGAGTCAGGCGGAGAAGACCAGACACAAGCGTCTGTGTAATTCTATGCATGAGAAGTTCAAAAGCAAGCAAGACGGATCTAAGGTGTTTGAAGTCAAGCTAGTGGCACCCTCTGGGGAAGTTAAGGACAGGAAGGAGGCCTGGGGGGATTCCGAGGGCTTGTTCGCGTTCTGTGTTTTGATCTGGTGGTGAGTAAACAGGTGCAATTTGTGAAAATGCATTACTCTATCTTCTTACGGCTGGTCAGTCTTCTTTATTCGTGTATCCACTAAGAACATGCATGAGAAAACCTCGGAGAGATGATTTGAAATGCAGGTTCCTAGGACCTGCTCCCAGAGACTCTGATTCATTTGGGTCCAGGGTGGGACCTGGGTGTCTGCATTTGAACCAGCTACCTGGGGGATTCTGGTGCAGGTTGATTCTGAGCAGCAGGCTTTAACCTGGTCCTGGCTGGTGCTGGAGAGTGTCAGGTAAAACTGGGCCCTGCTTGGTGGCCTTCGCAGTCAGCCCAAGGCATTGTGGGGAAGAGTTCAAGGTGCTGAGCAGGAGATATGGAGGTGGAAGGGGCCGGCTGAAAGGACAGGGAGAGCCTGGGCAGCCCAGGGAGCACCCCACTGCCCCCCGACTGGTGCACTCTCAGTGGAAAAGAATGTGTGGCCTCGCGGGCAAGATTTGCTGGAGGGTGAGATGTGTGAGGCGACCCCCAGATGGCCAGCCATTCTCAAGTCCAGTGTAGACGCCGGGAGGGATGCATTCCATGTCCCAGTTAAGTGAGTCTCGGGACCTCAGTTTGTCTTGTTCAGTGTGAGGAGGGACACTCTTGATAGCCTCAGGGATGGGTTCTAGTCTGAGTTCCAGTTCTGGTCCTGCCCTGCAATACCTGTGTGACCTTGGGCCGGTCCTCAGCCCTCTCTGGGCCTCAGCTTTGCATCCATAAAACAAAGGGTGGGACTCTACGACCCTGACTTCTCTGTTTACCTGGCCACCTTGGAACAGCTCTCCCCCCAGCCCTGAGCTGAGACCCATCCCCTATACCTCGCAGAGGTGGCTGCCATTGACCCCATGGCCGTGGATGCTCTGACCAATGTCCAAGGGTATGTTATGGGTCTATTTCCTCCCCATTTCCTGCTGCACCAGCTGACAGTGAACTCTTGGAGGGCCGGGCTTGGTTCTAGTTCATCTCTGTCCCCAGCAGTGCCAGGCACAGTGTCAGACACAGCAAATGTTGAAAGCTCTGGGGCCTCTCAGCTAGGGCATGCTGGGGCTCTGGTTCCTTCCTTTCTCAGACTAGTACAAGGACACCTGGGTCCCAGCGGCAAGGAAGTCTGCAGTGCAGTGCCAGCCCCCTCCAGCTGGCCTATGATAAGACTTGACTCTCAGAGGATAAGAAGAACCAGAGAGGCGCCCCATCTCTCCCTCAGGCCCAGAGCCCAGGCAGGGCAGGCAGGCTGGTAGGTGGGTGGTTCTGGCTGTCTCCCTGGTGAGTTCATATGAGGGTGAATTATTAACTCCTGGCTGGGGCAGGGCAGCCAAGGCCCCGGGCGCCCCCTGGAGCCGACAGGGGCAGGCTTGCGCTAATTGAAGGCTTAATGAATCTTCCCAGCGGAGACTGCAGCTCGTGCCTTCCCTCTGCCATCTGGCCATTTGTCTTCTCCTGGTGGGATTATCCTCTGCCTGTCCAGGACACTCGCTGCCTGCTCCTCCATCTGGGCCCCAAGCACCGCGGGCTCCCAGCCTGGATCTCCCCCTAGGGGTTCCTTCCTTGGCCCCTCAACCCCAACCCCTTGGCCAGGCCGTATGCTCCCATCACTCTTCATTCTTTGGCCTTCAGGCTTACTCCAAATTGTGGATGTTTCCAGTTGGGCCCTGGAGACTTGCCAGTCACTCCTGAGTGGTCCACTAGAATGTTCCAGAGATGGGCAGGGCTGAATACTCTTGGCCAGCCTTCCAGGGGTTCCTGAGGACTCAGGGTCTCAGTCTTCACAAACCACCACTGTTTGTGAGAACAAGCCATTCCCTCAGGCCAGGTTCCAGGACTGAGCAGGTGACCCCGGCCGATTTGCTGGCTACAGAGACAGGTTGGGGAGTGAAGGGCTGCCCAGAGGTGACTCCCCTGAGACGAGGTGCGAACTTATGTCAGGCCGGAACTTATGTCAGGGAGCTCCTACAACAAGGCGGGCGGGCATCCCTCATCTGATCCCACTACGGAAACATTCTTTTTCTTTTTTTTTTTTTTTTTTTAAGATTTTATTTATTTATCAGAGAGAGAGAGAGGGAGAGAGAGCGAGCACAGGCAGACAGAATGGCAGGCAGAGGCAGAGGGAGAAGCAGGCTCCCTGCCGAACAAGGAGCCTGATGTGGGACTCGATCCCAGGACGCTGGGATCCTGACCTGAGCCGAAGGCAGCTGCTTAACCAACTGAGCCACCCAGGCGTCCCAACATTCTTTTTTTTAAAAAAGACACATTTATTTTAGATAGAGAGGGGGAGAGAGAATCCTCAGGCAGGCTTGCACTGAGTGTGGATCCTGCCGCAGGGCTCGATCCCAGGACACTGAGATCATGACCTAAGCCTGAATCAAGAGTTGGGCACTTAACCAATTGAGCCACCCAGGCGTGCCTACTCAGCAACATCTTGATGTAGTTATAAGGTCCCATTGTACACATGGGGACAGTGGGGTACAGGGAGGTAGCTCATTTGATTACTATCCCACTGTTGGTACGGTGGGGTGGGTCTCTGGGGCTGGCCACTCCGGGGCCCACAGAGCCTCCCAGTTAAAGGCATCTGTGAGTTTGTATTGGCCATTCGGGGCCAAGGAAGTGTTTCTGGCATGTCTCCGGGTGTAAAGACCTGGTGTTCCACTGTGTGTGACCCTGTGTGGTTTATCACTTTATTTCTTCCTCTGCACCTGCTGGCTGCCCTGTCCCTACAGAGTGGGAGGAGGGCAGAGTAGGACAGTGAGAGAGCCCTGGGTGGGGGTAGGGGGGTGCTCCCAGGGGATCTGGGCTCCTGCCCTGCTCTGCCATCAACCTGATAAGTGACTTTGGGTTTTCTACTTGGACCTCAGTCTTCTCATCTCTAAAATGGAGATTAATAATCGCCGAGCTGCTGACTTCTCCAGATGCTGTGGGGCTCCCACCATCAGAGCTCTTCCATGGAGGGCTATCACTGTCACTGGCCTGGGGTGCCCAATGTCCCACCCCCCAGCATCTTCCAAGCCATCTGCTACCCACTCACACCAGGATACCCCAGAGCCTCAGGGCCCAGGCTCCAGGCTCACTTCTGCTACTCACTCTGCATGACTGAAGCCAAGTTACCTAATCTTTCGGAACCTCACGCCACCTGCCTCAAAGCAGGAGTGGAGATGGACCTGCCACTGTTCCAGGCAGATCTTTGCCATGGGGTCTGAGCAGGACACTCATGCGCCTGTGGCCAGAGCTGGGACTAGAGGGGGTGGGGTGGGGGGAAGAAGGACTGGAGTTAAGGTTGCTTTAGGGAATGAGGCTCATTTGGAATTGGGATAGAATGCAGATTCTTGTCAATTCCAGTTTAGGAACAAAGCTTCGGACCAGATTTGGGATTGGTGCTCTCGGTTAAAGACTGGGCTGAGGAGTGGGGCTGGATTGGGGTCTGCCTCTGGGACTGCTGTGTTAAAGGCCAAGATTGGAGGTAAGGAAGCCTGGGGAGGAGCGGAGAGTGGGAGTCAGGACTGGGAAATCTGCCCTGACCCACTGCTGCACCCTAAGCTCATCATTTTGGTCCTTGGCCTCAGGCTCCTTCCTGGTCGGCGAATAGGGGGTCATCACTCTGTCCTATGTCCCTACAGCTCACACAGAACAATACTAGCCACCATGCCATGAGCAGCTCCTGCCTTACGTTCCCAGCTAATGCCCTCTGTGTATCTTCTTTAATTACAACAAGCAAAGGAAAGAAAAGATGGAACACTGTCATGACAGGCTACAAGGCACATAAGCGAGAAAATATGTGAGATACTAGGCCTTGGGTATCCCTTGCTTTCTATAGATCAGTCTCCTCCAGCTGGGCCCCCAAGTAACAGCTTGTCCTCACCAATCTGACTGCAGGCTGGGCCTCTCTTTGATTCCTTCTGAGCCCTAGGGTCAGGGAGAGGGAACTAGAGCTGCCTCTGAGTCTCTTGGAGGGGCCCTTGGGAGGACACCCCAACCACCACCCTGATCCCTGTTCTCCTGGCCCCTCCTGGGGCCTCTAGAGACCATCACAGCCTCCAGCTCAAGTGTCTGGTTCTGGCTGCCCCCGAAGTGCTGGGCAGGGTGACTCCAGCCACTCTGCCATGTCCATCAGACCATGTTCCAGCCCAGGACCCTGGACCCCAGATCCCTGAGGTGAGGAGGAGAGCCAGTCAGGGTACCCATCTCGCTCTCTCAGCACCCAGGGTGCTAATAACATGCACTTGTTGCTTGCAGACATGCTGAGCTGTCAGAGCCTGTCAGCCCCTTAAACTCACTCTTGGGGGCAGGGGACCCTGGGGCTCCACTGACAGAAATCACGAAGAAGGGCAGGTCCTTTCTTTCTGGCCCCGAGTCTAAGATCTGCAGTGCATCAGGTCTATCCCTCCTCCTGTCCTGCACCAGGCTCTAGACCTCTCTGCTTTCCTGGCAAGGACAGGAGATGGTTCCGGCAGAAATGGTCTTCCTTGTCCCTTTTCTGGAAGCCCCTGAATCATTTCCATCTGCTAGGGGTATTCAGATAGTCGCTCAGAATGGCAGCTCAAAGAATCCACTCTTATGGGCCCACGTCCTTTCCCTGCTCCAGCCTAGAGGTCCCACTCTGTCCCTGCAATGTGCCCTCACCTTCCTGTTGCAGGGTCTCAGCACTCCCTGCTCCACGAATCCATTCCTATATCAGCTCTCAGGGGACCCAGAGGCAGCTGAAGGCCTCCTTAAATGCAGGCGGCCCCAGCAGGGCCTGGAGCATGGTGCAGGGGTAGGTGGCTAGGAGTATGGGGCAAGTTCAGCCATGGATGTCACTCAGCACAGAGCCTTTGCAAAGTGGGCGCTGGCTCCTTGGTCAAACGAGCGTTCACCGTGGGCCCAGGAAGAAGACCTTGGGTCCCTATACCCCTTCTGGCCCTGACATTCTGGGTCAAGACCAGCTGGGGTCCAGCCAGTGAAACTGATGTGCAGAACAGAACAGGAGGGTCTGACTTGGGGAGAGTAGTTGGGTGGAAGGGTTGGGGCTCGAGGGGTAGGGGTTGTTAAGAGGGCAGCATGAGGTCACAGGATGGGCAGGTGGGGTCAGGAACGTACTCAGTCTTGCCCCCGTCCTGTGTTTGGGACCCTTGAGGTGTCTCTTAGCCTTTTTCCCAGGAACGGGACTGACTCCAGGCCAAGGGAGCCCGGGATATGCTATGATCAGACGCTAGGGGGCGCTAGACTCTTTGTGAACTTGGCTGAATTTACACTCTTGGAAGGGGTAGGTTGGGGAGGGGCATGTCCTAGTCCTGCTTTTCAGGGTGGTTCGGCCTGGGCTGACCAGCCAGGCTGCTGAGGGGGTGGCCAGAGGCAGGGTTCTTGTATCAGGGCCCGTCTCCCTGGGAAGGGCCTTGCTTCATCCCTGCTGCCAGAGGCACGGGCTTCAGGCCATCCCCAGTGGCCTGAAGGATCCTGAGGCTCAAGGGGGTTCAGACAGGGGGAGGGGAGATATGAGGGAAGGTACAGCCACTCTGGCCAGGGGGTGTCTTGCCCCAGCTTGCTGCTGGGTATGAATATTTTCATGCTACTTTTCCATCCCCCCATGCTGGGCCCGGGCCTCCATGAGACCAAGCTGATGCCCTCTGGTCTTTAACACCTCTCCTCCCAAATCTGGAAGTTTTCAAACCACCAACTGTGACTCATAAATCAAAAAAGGAATTTGGGGGGTGCTCAGTGACTCAGTCGGTGAAGCATCTGCCTTTGGCTCAGGTCATGATCTCAGGGTCTTGGGACCGAGCCCCTTGCCAGGCTCTCTGCTCAGTGGGGAGTCTCTTCTCTCTCTCTCTCCCTCTGCCCCCCCACCCCGCTCATGCTCGAACGCTCGCTCTCTCTCTCAATAATTTTTTTAAAAGGGAATTTTTGTCCTGTTCTTGGGGTGAAGCAGCATGGGGGACAAAATCTGGGTGCCCAGTGTTGGCATTTCCAAGACATTTCAAGGGTCACAAGGACAAGGGATGGGATACTGAGGACATGACTCCTCCTTGGGGAGGCAGCCATTTGTCAGCTGGATTCTGGCCCCAGGGTCGATGATGGGGAGGTTCTCACAGCTGGGGCCAGAGGCTTTACTCTCAAGCGATAGAAGAGAGGGTGGCCCAGGAGGGTGGCCCCTGGGCACTGCCTACAAACATCAGGGTGCAGAGCCCTCCTTGGGGGTGCCCCAGCAGATGGAGATGAGCCTAAGCCCTCTCCTCCCTCCTCTCCCTTCTAGCCAGTCCTAACTGGGTGCCTGGGGCCCACTGAGGATGGCTGCCAACAGCTCTGGCATGGCGGCGGGGGGGTTGCCCACAGAACCCCCAGAGATTCCTTGCAGCTTTCTTGTTAAACATTGTCTGCTGGCCCTGGTCTGGTGTTTGAGCATCTGGCTTGACCCCCTCTCTGTGTGGCATTCTCCCCTCCTTCCAAGATAGGGTCTGATGATCCAACTGCCTTTCTCTAGCCTTTTCCTGCCCTCGGACCTCCTACATGGGGCCTCCAAACACAGAACACTGTCATACCGAGTGGCAGGTACAGACCAGAGATTCATGCTGCCTGCATGGGAGCCCTTGCCCTGCTTCTGAAAGCTGAGGGTTTACGGGCCTCAGTTTCTTCATCTGTAAAATGAATAGAATAAGAGAACCAATCTCCTAGGATTGCTGGGAGGATTCCAGGTAATAAGGCAGGTAAGGCTCCTAGGGGAGTGCCAGGTACAGCCCAAGTACCCAGTACATTTTACTTATTACTTTTTAAAAGATTTTATTTATTTGAGAATGAGTGAGAGAGAGCACGAGCATGAGCAGGGGGAGGGGTAGAGGGAGAAGCAGACTTCCTGCTGAGCAGGGAGCCCATCCTGGGGCTTGATCTCAGGACCCCGAGATCATGACCTGAGCCAAAGGGCAGACAGTTCACCGACTGAGCCACCCAGGCGCCCCTGCCCAGTACATTTTAGATTTTATTTTTAGGAGACCTGACGGCGGGGAAGAAAAGAATAGGATGTGAAGTCCGGCAAATCTGGGTTCAGTTCGTGGCTCTGACACTTGCTGGCTATGCAACTTCAGCCACGTCTATTAGGCTCCATTTGTTCATTTGTCAGATGAGGATTAAATAATGACCTACTTACCTCCCTAGGTTCTTGTGAGCTGAGGTGTCCATCAGCAACTGGGCTCTGGGTTTAGCGTGTAGTTGACATTCATTATCAGTTAACTTTTCCTACCCTTCTTCCTTCCTGCCCTCCAATCCCCGGCCCAGAGTCCAAACATAGCCGCACCTGGTCCTTTTTGGCTGCTGTGCCTTGGCTCAAGTTGCTGTCTGGTCCCTGAGTCCTGTCACACTTGTTATTCCCAGGCTGCTGCAAGTCAAGGTTGCCCTGACCCCCCAGTGGCAGTTGCCAGCCTCTGGGGCTGTTTAGAAGTCAGGTGAGACAACAGGTGGGAGAGCCCTTTGCCCGCCCTAGAAGGTTCCTTGAGCGTGAGGGGTGAGGTCATCACCTGTGTGTGACACAAAGAGCTGAGTGTAGTCCCTCCAGAGCCTTCTAGAAGCAGGACGTCCTTGGCCTGCCACCTCCTTCTGAGCAAGCCTGGAGTCTGCTCCCAGCCAGCACTCCTGCTTCTCCGTCCTAAATGCCATTTCCCCCCCATCTAAATGCCATTTCCCCTGTCTGGGCCCGAGTCACTGCCTGCTGTCTGGGGCGGCTGGAAATTTCTCAAATGTCGCTTTGATTTATGGCTCTAGTTAATTCTCGAGGAGGCCCGTGAGATGCCCTGAGCTCCGGAGCCTCAATGGGATAAATCATTTAACAGGTGGTTAAATATTCTTTAAGGTCTGAGGAGCACAGGCAGGGTATAGACTGGGGACCGAGGCTGGGGGAGACTTGGCAAATTTCTGAATGGAGAAAGGGAAAACTCCACAGCCATTTCAGAGCCACAGGGGACAATTTGTCATCAGCCGTGGCCGGAGGTGGCAGCCGGGGAACCCTTCATACCCACGGACCTAGGAGGCCGGGGGCACCGGGACACTGTAGGGTGTGGGGATGACAGCATGTGGACCAGAGGCAGAGGCGTGTGTGGTCCCTCTGGGTCGGGGGAACCCATAGGACCCCAGAAGTCTTTGGTTGAGACTGAGGACTCTGATGCCATGGAACTCAGGGCTGGACGCCAAGGCAGCCTGATGACACGGCTGGCTGGTCTCAAGGAATAGGCGGTAGGGAGGCGTCGGGCAGTTTGGACAGTGACCGCTCAACCTGATGGCCTTCAAATAAATGACACGGAACCGGCCAAACCAAACGGAGCTGGGCTGTCACTCCGGAGACCCCAGAATGACGTTATCCCTCTATCGCACCTCTGCAGGGAGCTTTATGGCTTTGAGACACACTCCTGTCCTTGGTAAGGTGTAATCCTCACACAGGCTCCCAAGGCAGCAGGGTGAGGGCTCCTGCTGGTGTCTGAAGGAGCGAACAGGCTCGGAGAGGCTGAAATCTTGCCTGAGGCCACACAGCTGGTCACCAGACCCCAGGGAATCCAGAAGGAGGTAGCTCAGCCGGAGGGAAGAGGCCTCAGGCGCAGGAGCATCAGGAAGGGGACCCAGAGGTCACAGGCCCACAGCAGCCATTTAAAAGATGAGGAGACAGGTCCTGAGAGGGTAAGAGATGGACCCAAGGGAAGGATAGTGGCGGAGATGGGGATGGAGTCTTGGGGAGAAGGCCCGAGAGCAATGTCTGCCCCGCACCAAGTGTCCTCTCCGATGAAGGTTGTATTAGCGTCTGGGGAGGCCGTGAAAATCAGAGTAGCTGTAGTCAGGTGGGAGGGCAGCGGGAATGGGAGGCCCCCTGGGATAGCCTCCCCTCCCTCCCTGGTCCCGTGCTCACATTCCTCTCCTGGTCCCCCACCCCCCATCTGTCCTGGGGTGCAGGGCTAGGCTGGGGTGAGCCATCTCTGTGTCCCATGGGAGGACAGATTGGTCCAGGGCTGGGGCTCAGCTCCATGGGTGGGAAGGAGCAGGAGAGGCAAGGGCTGACATCCTGCCTGAGCCTGGCCTGACAGGGAGACAGGTCTGCGTCAGGGCATCGGGCCTGGTGGGGTGGGAGAGGGGGGCGTTCCCAGGAGCACCTTTTCCCCAGCTTTCTTTCTTTTTTTCCTTCTTTTTTTAAGATTTATTTATTTGAGAGAGAGAGTGCAGGTGAGTAAGGGGGAGGGGCAGAGGGAGACAGAATCCTTAGGCAGACTCCCCGCTGAGTGTGGAGCTGGACGCGGGGCTCGATCCCAGGACCCCAAGATCATGACCTGAGCTGAAACCAAGAGTTGGATGCTTAACCGACTGAGCCACCCAGGCACCCCTGCCCCCGGCTTTCTGGGCAGGTTGGAATGCACAGGAACAACTCAAGGGGGCACAGGGCCCCACATAGGTATAGGGTGGCTGCCATCCCCTGCTTCCTAGCAGGAATCTCCAGGAATCTGTGCTTGCTGTGATGGATGAGCTGGCCCTGTGCCTGACAGGACCTCTGAACCCCTCAGGAATACCTAAGGGCTCAGGAGGCAGTCCAGGAAGCTGAAGTTGTAGGACTGACTCTTGTTGTGGGGACAAGGTCAGTCCCCACTTTCTTGGGCTCTAAGCCCCCAGGGGACCCTAGGGCTGCTGTAGACAGTGCTGGGTCAGGGTCAGGGAATCTCTAGGGCATAGACCACCCACTCATGCAGCTGCACGTGTGTGTGTGTGCACACGCACGCATGTGTGTGTGTAACAGGGAAATGTCACAGCACAGTGCCCACGCACACATCTCTAGCCCACAGTGGCCAGTGCCCACTGCCTGACTGCTTCTTCGGGGAGCTGCTTGTGTCGTGGTTATTCTCTCTCCCTGGCTAGCACATCCTGTGGGAGGTGGAGGTCTTGGCCACCAGCAGCAGCACCCCCCACCCCAAAACCCCCGGGGTTACATGGCTCAGGGCTGGGTCCTGGCAGATGCCTGATAGGTAAATATGCAAGTGTTGCCAGGGCTAGAGAGGGAAAGGAAGGGGCCCAGGGCCCCCCAGGGAGCGGCATCTGGGTGTATGCCAGGGCTGGGGTGGGAGTGAGAGGAGCACGTCTTTCTGGGTGTGCAATGGCAGCTCCTAGAGCATCTGGGCACCCCCAGCTTCTGAGTCATCCCATCGCCTGTTCTTACAACCACGGAGGATGAATGAATGAATAATTCACAGGTGGCTCTAGCTTTATGAAGTATTCATCCTTCCTTGGTCTCCAGAGTAATTAACTCTCCCGCAGTCAGAGGAGCACCATCAAGAGCACATTAACACCCTGTCCCTAGTTCCTCAGTCAGACCCCTATCTGGGCGGGGCTTCCTGGGAAGGAGTGCAGGGTGGTTTGCCCAGGGAGCCCAGGGCAAGTGGGGTCTTGTTCTAGCTCCTGGGTTCTCAGTCTGAAGCAAGCTGTTGCTCATAGATTTTGCAGAGAGCTAGGGGTTGCAATTAGACGCTTAGAAGAACTTCCAGAGGTCGAGGTCAAGATTAAGGAGGATCATCAGCCTCTGGGGCTGGGGGAGGAGGGGGACTTTAGATGGCTTTCTTTTTGTAGCTGAGGGCACAGAGTGAGGGAAATCACTGGCTCCCCATCTCATAGCTTATGGCAGACGGGAGGAGCTCCAGTCCAGTGCTCTCTGCATTAATTAGGCTTTCTTCCCACCCCCTGCTTTAGCTCGAGCCCAACAATGTCTCCAATGGGATGCTGAGAGATAGTAGAGACATCTGTCCAGGAAGGGATGGGTTCTAGCGGGATCTCTTTCACGCTGCCCTGGGCCACCCCCCACTCCAACCCAGGGGCTTGGGAAGAGGGTCTAAAACCTGGGGGGTGAGGAGCCTGGGGTGCAGAGAGGCATAAATCTCCTTCAGACCTGTGTCTCCTTACCCAGTGTCTATGAGTCCCCTTCCAGGATGCATGTGGGCACCACCGCTATCCTCTGGAGTTCCGCGGCACACAAGGCCTGAGCGAGTGGAGGGAGCAAGGGGCTTGCAGGCGTCAGAGGTGTTAGAGGGCCGGGACTGAGCTGAGGACCTGCGGTGACCTGGAGTCATTGGCTGTTTGGGGGGAGCCAAATCCTTTCTTGATCCCTCCCTTGCCTTTCTCTGCTTCCAGTCTCAGCCCCAGACCTGGGGATTGAGCCAGGTATCCCTCTTCTGGGCTCCCCATACATCCTTTGCCCTGAAATGGCTTCAGGGCCTCAGTCATCCGAGCAGCACCCTGTCCCAGCACCCAGCACTTGCAGGCAGAGATCAGGAGCTCCAAAATCAGCCACTGAGTCTTCGGGTAGGCTGCCGGCCAGAGGACATCATGTCACTGCCCTGCCCTCGTACCAGTTTGCTGTGTGACCTTACATAGATCACTTGGCCTCTCTGGGCTGGGGCTGAGCTCCTGTTCTCCACACGTTTTTGAAATGGATTTAACATCAGGATACCATGCAATCACGATATGCTGATTTATGAAACCTAAAACTGAGACCAAATTTTGTAAATTCCAGTTTCTCTTTACTACATGTGTCATACTCTTCTGTGTTCTCTTTCCTCCCCCCACCTCCAGCCCCAAAAGGCTGGTTGCAAGCCATTAACTGGTCCTCCCTCTCACGAAAATACTGTTGGAAAATACTGCCTAAGATGGTCCCAAGCTTCTCTGCTGCTCATTCCTCCTGCGTTGCCTCCTGCAAAGACTTTTCTGATGTCCCCAAGACCCGGATCCTGCTACCTGGTACTCCCAAGGAGCTTCTTTTGTGCCACTGACCATCCTCTGTCCTCCTTGTGCTGGCCTGGAACACCCAGCCCCGAGGGACTGGCACTGTGTGCCTCAGTGTCAGGAAGGCGGCTTGAGGACGTCATGGGCTGGTCCCCAGCTGTCCGGGGGAGATAATGGCTGAGCTGTGCTTGAGCATCTCAGGACACAGTATATGAACCCCTACTAGGCTCTCAGAGCTGGGTGGGGAACTGAGTTCCAGCCCCCAGCCCCAGGCTCCTTACCTGGTTGGGAAATTCCAGCAGAGGCACTTCCTGCCCTGGAGCCCACCTAGAGACCTCCCCAGCCCTCCCCTGCTCTGGTCCTGCAAGGACCCCAGCATCCACTTTCTGAATCCCTCCAACAGGGAAAGGAGGTGCAATTAGAAAGGACACCGGGAAGACAGGCATAAATCAGGTGTCCGGACAAACCAGGATGAGCGGTGACCCTAAGGGGCCCACGCAGCCCTCCTCCCCTTCCAGACTCGGAAGCAGGCGCGAGGCTCACTCTTATTTTGCCTGAACCTCTTCAATCTCCCTCTCACTGTGGCCGGCCATGTGGCTCTCCACAAGGTAATCAACCCCCTGAGCAGACCCCGTTGACTGCTGTCCCCCTTCCTCCTTGCCTGCCAATCCCCCGTGGTGGGTGAGGTTTAAAGCTCAGGCTCACGGGGGACACGAGGACCAGTGGGGGGCAGCCATGTGACCCTAGTCCTGGCCAGTGAGATATGAGGGGAAGGTTTCTCTGGCCACCTGGGTACATGATGTGGAGAAAGTCTGAGCTGCAGTGAGGATGGAGGGGTGTCCCACAATCAGTCCCAGTGCTGTCAGCCAGGAAATATCTAACAGTAGGCTCAGGGGCAGGGGGTCAGGAGAGCCCTGCTGTGTTGTTGCCCGGTTTTGTCTTGCTTAGAATCAGAATAATCTGACCTCCATCCCCAATCTCACTATTCCAGCAGGGAAGGCCTTCTCAGTCGTGCTCGGGCTGCCCCATCAAGACTGTGGTGGGAGGGGCACCTGGGTGGCTCCATGGATCGAGTCTCTGCCTTCGGCTCAGGTCATGATCTCAGGGTCCCAGAATTGAGCCCCACATCAGGCTCTCTGCTCAGTGTGGACCCTGCTTCCCACTCTTTCTGCCTGCCTCTCTGCCTACTTGTGATCTCTGTCAAATAAATAAAATCTTAAGAAAAAAAAAAAAAAGACTGTGGCGGGTGCCCCACCAGAACCAGATCAGGTATCCAGTGTCTGCAATTCGTTGTGTCATGGGGGTAGCTGGATTTTTGTAGGGCTGTGCTCTGCTGCTTTGAGGGCGCTGGGGGCAGCTGGGAACCTCTGAGCCAAGGCGCCCCTCCCCACTCCCCAGCCACTGGCTCATCTCTGAGCCTGGGCTAGGACAAAGGGCAGGAAAAGCCAAAAGGGAAGACTTCCAGCACTTCCTCCTCTACAGGGACCTGGTCTCCTTTTGATTTGTTGTGGAGAGGCGACACAGAGAGGGAGGCAGGAGTTGGCAGAAAGAATGCAGAGTAATATCTCAAGCAATTATCCTGTGGCAGGGGACCAAAACAACACCTCCCTCCCTGGGCCATGGGGAGCCTCAGAATACTCTGGAACCCATTCCCCATGTGTGGTGCTGCCTTCCTGCTGGCCATTATAACTGTGCTGCTGTCCTGTCCATACACACCTGCCTCTGCCTGCCCCCTTGCTCTTCTGGAAGCTTCCCCATCTCATTAAATGGTGGCTCCATCCTTGCAGCCAGACCTGATCCACTGCACACCCAATCTGCAGGCTAGCCAGCCAGCTCCGCCTCCAGAAGGCAGTGAGGTCTGATCCCTCCTCACCATCTCACTGCTTCCGCTCCAGTTCAGCTCTTCCTTTCTCTCTTGGAGGGGAGCCACAGCGCTGGGCCAGGGCTGCCGCCCTTGCCCCATCCTCAACCCAGCAGCCAGACTCACCTTGTCAAAACCTAGGCTGGGCACCTGGTGGCTCAGTGGGCTAAGCACCTGCCTTTGGCTCAGGTCGTGATCTCAGGGTCCTGGGATTGAGCCCCACATCAGCTCCCTGCTCTGCGGAGAGCCTACTTCTCCCTCTGCCTCTGCCCCGCCCCCTGCTGCATGCTCTTGTCTCTCTCTCACACGCAAATAAATAAGATTTTTTTTTTAAAGATTTTATTTATTTATTTGACAGACAGAGATTCCAAGTAGGCAGAGAGGCAGTCAGAGAGAGGAGGAAGCAGGCTCCCTGCTGAACAGAGAGACCGATGCGGGGCTTGATCCCAGGACCCTGGGATCATGACCTGAGCCGAAGGCAGAGGCTTTAACCCACTGAGCCACCCAGGCGCCCCTAAATAAGATTTTTAAAAGGTTTTTAAATTTATTTGACAGAGATAGAGAGATCACAAGTAGGCAGAGAGGCAGGCAGAGAGAGAGAGAGGAGGAAGCAGGCTCTCCACCGAGCAGAGAGCCCGACACAGGGTTCAATCCCAGGACCCTGACATCATGACTAAGCCAAAGGCAGAGGCTTAACCCACTGAGCCACCCAGGTCCCCCAAATAAATAAAAAATTAAAAGCAACCAAACACCTAGGCCAGACCATTCCACTCCTGTGTCCTGTGCTTTGAACCTCTCCTCCAAGTCAGAGCCACAGGGCCCTAAGGATATGCTCCACTACCCCCTCCTTGTTCCTCAATCACACCAGCATGCTCTGCTCCTGGGCCTTTGAAGGTCTGCTCCTGTCTAGAACATTCTCCCTCCCAGATTTCTCTATGGCTGGGTCCCATCAGGGCAGGGTGCCTGCTCAGGGAGGTGCTCTCTGCATCCCCTATCATGTCATCTCGAGCTCCGCCTCCCTCTCCTTTGCCTCCCCCAGGCACACCACCAGCCTTTCATCTCTGTGTTTGACAAATCATCTGCTCAGTGGCACCTCTCCCCCACCCATCTGGGGGGCAGGGCCACCAAGTCACTCACCTGGCCGAGAGGACATGTTCCTGGTGGGCCCAGAAAGGGCTGGCCTGGGACCCTGTTGTATTCCTTGCTCTGTTCCCAGGGCTGGATCAAAGTGGGGCTGAGGGGAGGTGTGTAGTACATACACATTTGACTAACTGCATGCTGGTCTCGGAACACATTTCCTGGGGTTGCTCTGAAGTGAGTTAATGCAGGGGTGGGCCCACTTTGTACCCATGGGGGTGTGTGTGGCATGGGGGGCTCCTGAGAAGCAGGGAAGGAAGCAGGGCCACTGGCTTCAGGAGCTTCACTCTGCCCAGTGTATCTCACATCCATGAGCTGAGGGGCACCTGGAAGTCACGGGCCAGAGTAGGGGTCCCCAGGCCACGGCTCATGGAGGGTACTAGACCCTGTGGGCAGGGGAAGGAAGGATGGGCTAGTGGTACTTCTTATAATTTCCCCAAATTCAGATCCATCTCCTTATCCCTGTCTGTGCCTCCACTGTTCCTGTTCATGTCTTCATTGCCTCCCATCTGGAACATTCCAGCATCTTCCCAGCCGCCAGGCATCTTCCTTTAAATCAGCTATCCTCAAGTTGCCAGAGCCCTGTTTATAAAACACAAAACTGAACCTGCTGTTCTCCTAGTTAGAACCCCTCCACCACCCAGGGCAGAGCCCCAGACTGGGGCCCGCTGGCCAAACAGCCTGCAGCCATAATTTGTTGGGAAGCTTTGGCAATGGCCTATATTGCATTTCTGAGAAATTTCTGTTAATTGTTTATCTTTGAAAATCAGAAAATCTCATTCATAAATCTGGGTTTCTGGCTCTCCTTGAAAAAGCAAAACCAGATTGACCCCAGTGGGCCCAGATCTCTGCAGGCAACCTTCCCAAGGGGCTGGGTAGGGGAGGCTCCTGTCTGAGTCCATGCCCTCCCGCTGGCCGCAGTCCTCAGCAACCCTTATTGCCACTTGGTGCACTGGGCCATCTCTGCTCCTCTCCCCCGCACACCCTGCTTCCCTCAGGTCTCATGTTTGACACTTGGGTTTGTGATCCTTGGTCCAAGGAACGAAGTCCTAGCTCCTTCCAAGGGAACAGTGTCTTTTAGGCTCCTGTGTACCTCTCTGGCTTTAACCCTTGCTTCTCCTGTCTTGCTCCTTTAACTCCGATAATAAGGAACCACTTATCTCTTCCTACAATCACAGCGATGTTATATTCCTCTGTGCCTTTGCCATCTACCTTTTTTAGCTGGGTCCTACTTACCTCTTTTTCTTTTACTCATCTTTTTAATTAATTATTTTTGTGAGGGATGGGGAGAGAGAGAGCATGAGCAGGGGGAGGAACAGAAGGAGAAGGGGGCTCCCTGCCCAAGGGATCCTGCGATCATGACCTGAGCCGAAGGCAGACGCTTAACCAACTGAGCTACCCGGGTGCCTTTCTGCTCATTTTTTAAAGCTCAGCCCTCGTGGTTGTCTGGGGTGGTGGTGGGGAAATAGGGACTGCAAAGGGACGTGAAGGAACTTTCTGGGGTGATGAAAACATTCCAGATCTTGATTAGAGAGGTGGTTACACACTTACGCACTTTTGTCAACGTTCTTCAAACTGCTCACTTGAGATGGGTGCATTTTGTTATGGCGCCCTCCATGACCAGGCTGGGCTAAGTGCCTCCTGTCGCCAGGGCTCCAGGAGGACCCGGGACCACCTCTGCCCTATCACTTACCACCCCAGATTATAAAGTGCTGATTGTGGGGGTCTCCTGTGGGCAGCAGCCCATTCCCCTGTGACCACTAGCCCCTAGCTCCTAGCCCGTTGGCAGGCACGTCCTAGGCACATTGGTACAGATGTCTGAGGGGAAGTGGGCCCAATTTGAGCTCATCGCCTTTCTCTTGGACTTGGGGTTAAGAGGCCCCACAGTCAGACGGATTGGAGTCTAAATCCCGGTTCTGCCAGCCACTAGCTGCGTGACCTTGGACAACTCAGGAGAGGCACTCATAATGATGGAACTCCCCCACAGACATGCAGGAGGCTTTCTGGCCACAAAGAAGTCTTCCCTGAAAAAGCTATCATCCTCTCGGTGCCCAGCCCTGTCCTAAAGGCTGAACAAATGCAAGCCTCACCCACCCTCTGTTAGCCCTATTTTATGGGTGAGGACACTGAGGCACAGGGTAGCTAAGCACCTTGCCTGGGGCTGAGCTGGTGGGGCGAGGTGGGTGCAAACTCAGGCGGTCTGACTCAAGCCAGAGCACTTGGCCCCTCCCGTGGATCTGATCGATGGCAGGTGCTAGCTCTGTTATGCTGCTCTTTCTCCCTTGTCTGCTCCCCTGGTGCCCCTTGTCTTTAACCATGTCCCAGAACCATCTCCAGTCCTTAAGGTCATGGTCATGGTTAACAGGAAGCTTGCAAAGGCGAGATTTTCTCATTCCCCGCAGAGTATCTGGATGGAAAACAGGCTGGGCCTCATCACCAGGCAAACAGCCGCGTTGTGTTGACGGGAGCCAGGCGGATTAACTACGCAGACGGCTCAGCTCAATTCAGAAAACATTTAGCCAACACCCATCATGTGCCAGGCAGCAGTCTGGCACCAGGGAGCAGGGGAGAGCTGGGAAGATGGAGGAGGAGGCAGCCCAGCTGGGAGGGGCAGCGGAGTCTCTGACGGGGCTGGAGGTGGGGGGTGGGGAAAGCTGGGGCAGACCCCTAGCAGCCAAGATTCTTGGTTTAACCCGCATCCGGCCTAGGCTTGGGCAGTTTGGAGGTGATGTTTGTCATTCTTTTTGGCCACCCAGACCCTAAGAAGTTGGGGACTAAGAAGTCCCTGTCTCTTGCTAAGGAAACCCAGCATTGGCTTTCCCAGACTCCCTTGCAGCTGGGACACCAGACTGTGACCCACATTCTATCAACCAGAAGCTACATCTGCAGAAAGCAAACTAGTGTGGGGAGGGTGGCCGCAGGCACGCCTGACCTCCAGGGTCCATAGTAGCAGATGTTTAAGTGTTGTATCCTCAGCGACAGTGAGTGCGATGGGGCGCCTGGGTCTGCTGTGACAGCAAAGGGATCTCTGTCTTCCAATCCTACACCGGGATTTGGGATGATCCAATATTCCTTGAACAGGAGCTGCCAAACCTGCTCCCTGGCCCTTCCAGTGACTGACTCACCTCACATCCTATGGTTAAGTTGCTTTCTGCCTCAATTCCTTAGAGCTGCTTCTGGATGATAACCCAGAGACTGGGCTCATACATTCAGTCCCCATGGCCCTCATCACCCAACTGCCTTGCATGGAGCCACTGCTCAAAGCATAGCCGGGAGCCAATTCCTTAGAGCTGCTTCTGGATGATAACCCAGAGACTGGGCTCATACATTCAGTCCCCATGGCCCTCATCACCCAACTGCCTTGCATGGAGCCACTGCTCAAAGCATAGCCGGGAGCTGGAGATCCTGCGACCTTGCTCCCCACTCCTGAGCCCCTAGGACTGGTGAGGAATGAAGAGGGCGCAAAAAGGTGTGTGCACATGATGGGTGGGCTCACTCACCCTCCATTCCCACATGCTGCCGTGCTCTCCCTTCTGTACGGCGAGGCTGGGAGCTACAAGCTTCATTGCCCAGAATTTGCCATGCGATGCCCTCACACGAGACTTTGATTGGCAGCTGCATTTTGAGGGGAGGGAGGAAGGGCATGAGGCGTCCACTTTATGAGGGTTGAAGGTAGGGCCAGTCATTTGAGGGTAGTTTCCTGATCTGGAGGCACCAGAGGCAGCCAGCCACGCACTCTGGGCAGTCTTGTTCGGGGATCTGGTGTTGGGATTTGTTCTGGGAAGTTCAGCTCGTCTGTCTCCTCAGATCCTCCAGTGCCTTTGTGAGCTGTCTATATGCCCTCTTCATAAATTCTTTTTGCTGAAACAAGAATCATGGGGAGTCTGCCATCTGCAGCTAGGATCCTGTCCCATCCTGCCTGTGGGCGAGTCCAGCCCTTCTTCAGTCCTCCCTGTGCTCCAGGGGGTTCCCCATGGCTGCCCCAGCCCGGTCAGCTCATCCCTCCAGCAGGGACTTCCTCCTGGCTGCTGCCAATGGTCAGTCGTCTCCCTGGAGACTTTCTAAAGACCACAGCTACAGAAGCTTGGGCACTTCTGCTGGGCCCTGGAGCTCTTCCCACCGCCTTAGTTGGGGTCCACGAGCAGGAGGGTGATCTACCTGTGCTCACGACTCCCATTCCAACCAGTCTGGAGAGCGCAGTCTCCTCCTTAGCTAGGTTAAGCAGAAAGGGATTTAGTACCAAGAGCTCATTTACAGAGTTGTCAGACCTTGTGGGAGGGTTCACCTTATGGAAGAAGAAAACAAGACCGGAAAAATAAGATTACTTGGGGCAGTGGGGCTGGGGGACGCTGTGTTCCTGGGCGTGGCCACATCCCGGCGCTCCCCCCAAGCACCAGTCCCATCTTGGCTCTGACCCCCTACACTGATGGTTCTGGCTGCCCAAAGCCCTTCAGGGGACCCTATAGTGCAGAGGGGTTTGTTGGCTCTCTATAGCAGTGACATGGAGCTCCTGCCCCAAAACAGGCTGCCTACAGGAGTAACCAACGAGAGAAAACCTATTGTGACTGATTTACGCGTTTGTGAGCCTTTAATGAGCACAAAACCAGATGCCTCGATGGTCCCTTTGACTGGTTTCTCCTGCAGGGGTTGGTTATGTGGGCCAGCAATTCACAGAGAGAGCTTGTAGACAGCGTAAGGTCCGAGTCTCTGCTGGGGTGTGTGTGCATGTGTGCACGCATGTGCCCGCATATGTGTGTGAGTATGAGTTTGTGTACTGTAACTTGGTTTAACCCTCTTCCCCAGCCTATCCAGGTCCTCAGGAACACATCCTGGAATGGAAATAGAAAATCACAGGGATAATAGAATCGAACATACTCACTTTTACCCAATCTTCATAAACAGATACAGAAACAACTAAAATCTGGATGAAACTCTAGAGCAATAAACGGACTTCAAAGTGTTTTGAAAAATAAATATTACACAGGACCCAGACATCTGTGCAGGTAACTCATTTCAGCAAGGTTTGGTAGAAACTGCCCCATCACTGTGTGCCATGTACTTGGATATATTCTATTTAATTCTTTTTGAGGGGTGGGTAATGCTGGTCGTAGCCCATGAAATTGATTTCACTGCTCACCAGTAGGTGCCCATCTTGCGGTTTGAAGTTCATCGTCGTAATGCACCTCTCCCTGCCTCGGGTTTTATAAAGGGGAATGGGAGAGGCCAAACCCTGTGTGGAAAAGCGAGGGCAGAGGAAACAGATGTCAGCCCCTGGAGGATGAGGTGATGAGACAGGGCGACGGCTCCCAAGAGGAGATCAAGAACTCTGACAAAGCCATCAACAAAGGAGGACGGGGCTGGGGGCGTGTTGCACAGCTCTGTGGTCATAGAAGTGTGGGGGATTTTCCAAGGCAGAGAGAACTTCCCTCCCTCCCCTTCATCCTTCCCCTCTGCCTTCCTTACTCCCTTCCTCTCTCTTCTCTCCTAACTTCCTTTCTTCCTCCAAGGCCTGGCTGAGCTGGCTTCCTGTCTGGACGCTGTTCCGTCTTGGTTCATGGCTATGGACGAGCCTCCTCCTCACTCCAGGCCTTAGGGTGCTGTTCCTTGGTGTCCCTTTCAGCTCTGAGAGTTCCTGGGGATGGCTGATGGCTGGGGGCCGAGGCCAAGAGGCCAGAGGTAAAGACCCTCAGAGGCCTGTCCATGGGTGGCTGGGCAGTGGGGCGTGGGAGTGGTGCGGGAATCTCCAGATGTTGGGTGTTTAATGCTTTCTAGGGCAAAGCCCATCCTGAGCATGGAATATTCATCATATGATACCAACATTTAGCTTCAGCAATGGAAATGTCAACTTTAATTATTTTCAAGGAGTCTTGATGGCTCTGGGAATAAATCAATATAAATAATGTTTTCATAAACTCTGAATCATGCTCCTAATAGCATTATATCTATAATTTTAATACTCAAAACAATTTTTCTTTGCATCTTAGCAATTAATTGTTGCCAAGTGTTCATTTTTCTGTTTTCTATTGCTGTCATCTCAGAGCCGGAGGCTGGGGGTTGGGGGTGTGACACATTGGCACAGGGACAATATCCCTGATCCTGAGACCATTCCTAATTATACTGCCCAAAAGGCCAGGCTTGGTACAACGGCTCTTCCCCAGAAAACCACCCCCCTTTATTCTCACCCATTTAGTTTACTCACCTTTCTGGCCCACTGTCTCCAAGAAGCCCATTCTGGCCACCAAGCCTGGCAGGGATGAGTCCCTCCTTTACTTGAACGCGGCGCTCCCATCCGCTACTCCCCAGGGCAGACAGTAGGGGACCAGGGGTCAGGAGCAGCACTGAGAGCTCTGAACGTGTCCAGGCCGTGCCACCCATCAGCTGTGGGACTCTGGACAGCTGACAGGTGACAGTGCTGAAAGGTCATCTAAGAGGCAAGGTTCTTATTTGCAGGTCACAGAGAAGGACGCTAGTGGACATGAGCAGAAATGAAATTTATTAAAGGACACCAGAGAGCTCAAGCTTGGCAAGAGCCAGAGAGTGTCACCTGGAGGCATAGACGCGGAGTCGAAGGGCACCCCGAGGTCCCGGCTCTTGTAGTTTGCACAGCAGATAGACAGGCCTGGATGCTGGGGAGATGCTGAATGCTCTTGGAAGGAACTTCTGATTTCAGAAACTGGTTGTGGCCAGGCCACCGCTGGGCCGGAGTGGACAACTCTCCCATTCGCAACCTCCCACTTAAAGGTGGGGAGGTATGAGCCCCCGGCAGGGCCCAGGGCTCTGTAGAGCCAAGTTGCAAAGGAGGAAGGAAGACGGAGTATCCGCTGGTTGGCATTTTGCCAAAGCGAGGTCACCTTTTGGCTTAATATTTAAGTTTGGATGATGAGCATGTAGGGGCAAACGATCCTACTGGAGCCACTGGCCTCCCTCTGCCTGCTCCCTGAGGACCTTGGGCAGCTGTGTTGTTTGAGACCAGCATCTTCTCAGGAGAGAACCCCTCAAATGCAGCCCGCTGGGGCCTACTCTCCAATCTGATTTCTGCCCCAAGCTGCGGGGTAGGATTCACTGTTTCAGGTCGTCGACTCATCTACAGGAAGAATGTGCTCATGGGCAAACGGGAGACTCCAGTCCCCAGGACGGTTATCGTTCTAGAGGCAGGTATTTGGCTCTTTGGTTTTTAGAACTGGGTCCCTCATGAGATTACAACCTATGAACCAGTGTCTGAGGCCTGTCTCTTCTGAGCCACCAGCCACTTAGGGTCCTTTTTTCTAAAGCTGGTGACCTGGCCCTGGTTCCTTGTGATGGGAGGGGGGCTGTCAGGACAGCAGCTGGCCCCTGTCCAGGACCCTGACCTGGCAGCACCTTTCCATTCCCACGAGAATAGGGTGACGTCTTCCAACAACCACCATGCATTTGAGAGCAAAAACACTCAAAGGTTTAAAAACGACCAAGCCTATTCATGGATTTCTTGGAATTACCACCCTCACTTTTAAAAATGCGATTTGTTCTGTTGGGACTCTTCGGGAAATTCCAGACCTATCCCTCTTTGGTGCTAACAGGTTGAAAGCTGGACACCTCCTAGTTCTGCACTGTGGGAGGGACAGATGAACAGACAAATGGATGGCTGGAGAGCTGCCCTCTAAGTCCAAGACTATCTGGGAGGGAGGGTTAGGAATAAATGAGTCTGGACTATGGAGAATCTTTGAGCACAATATTATTCTTTTTCTGGGATGGCTGGGGAGACAAGCCAGAGTCAAATCAGAGCTAGGGAGATGGGTGGGATAATTTTCCAAGGTCCCTTTCTGGGCATTTTCTCTGAAGATCCCTCAAGAGTCCAGATTGGGTAAAAAGCAATGAGAGAGCAGCTGATGGGACTGTTATCCCCGTGCGCGTTGTCCTAAGGGATCTACCAGGGGCACCAAATCATGTTCCCTTTGTGCATGAAGACAAAGAAGGGAAATTTGAGAGTGTTTCTTTTAAAACCGTGTTCCTCCTAACGAAGAAAGAATACCAACACTTGTGCTGCAGACCCATCCACTTGATTACTACACCCAGGGCAACCTGAGGAAGATCTCGGAGATTAGCTCTCCGTCCCATTGGCCATTAATCTCCCACAGCAGAGGGTTAGGTGAGCGTGTTTGCTCCTGGAGAACTTTACCCAACTTTACCCGAGAAGTTTCTTCCTGATGGCTGTGCTGCTTAAAATTCACCCCCTCTGCCCCTGCCCCATCCTTCTCCCCAACCTCTTACCAGTCTGGATTTTCCACTATAAGCAGCTGTAAGAGGAGGAGGGAGGCCTCAAACAGAGTTCCTGAGGGCATGGGAACCTCAACCCCTTGAAAAGGGGTAACAGGACAGCACAGCAGCCTGGAATAGGGGGCTCCTACCCCACAGCAGGGGGAGGGCGGAGAGGAAGCAAGCTGGGTGTGGGTCACAGCGGGAGGCACAGAGAACTGGGATGCCGGAGGGCAGGCTACAGCCGGCATCAGTCAGCAGGAGTTGGGGAGCCCAGGGGGAACGGTAGGGTTGCCAGTTTCTTTTTCTTGGGAGCAGGCTTGAGAGAGAAGCCCTAGGGTGTAGAGCAGGGACGGGAGGAAGCCAGGAAGTGCTGACCAGGTGAGTGGTACACAACTGAGGTCCTGAGGGCAAGGCCCTGGGACCCCTTCCCAGACCTTCCCTATCTGCTGGTCAAGCAAAAGTGAGGGACTTCCTGGGAGGCCCTGCCAGGGCTAGAGCTCCTCACCCCATCAGGCCTGGCTTGGGGGGACCTTGGGAGACAGGGTATGAGGAGGATCCTGGGTAAAGGGCAGCTGGCGGAGAGCAGCTGGTAGGGGCTCCGAAGAGAGCAACGTCACGCCCACCTGCCAGCATTGGGTGCTGGCCCCCCAGAGAGAAGGTTCTGTCTACCCTGAGCTTCTGGGCCAGAGCCATCTCTCTGCGGGGTGACCCCAGCTGCACCTGTGGCAGTCTGAGCCTCCTGGGGGTGCTAGGGCTGCTCACCAGCTGGCTGGAGAGAAGTTTCTGGGGGGAACTATGTGCAGGACGGCGGAGGGGTGGGGATGGTGGGAGTGCTGGGCGGGCCGGTGGCAATTCTCCACTATTGTCTGTCACCCTGAGCCCTTGAGCCCTTGTCAGGCAGCCCCTCCTCTGCGGAAAGCATCTGAAACTGTCTGCAGGGGTGAGGTGGGATTAGGAAGGAAGGTTCCCGAATGCTGTCCCCACCTTCCCCCACCTCACTTTTCTTTGACCTCTCCAAGCCCTCTGCATTTTAAAGCCTACAAAAAGGGGCCCCTCTCTTCCACTCCTTCAGCCCAGAGATGCCAAGGCTCTGCAGCTGACGGGCTTCCCTAGGAGGTCCTCCTGCGAATGTCCTGGATGCTTCGAGGCCCAGGATCTGTGCTGACTCAGTGCCGCCCCACAGGTGGGCAGACGCTGAGATGGAAACTGTGCTGGCAGAATGTAGCCAGCTTGAGCGGAACACGGGCCTTGGGGGCCTTGGGGGCCTTGGGGGCCTTGGGGGCCTTCCGCTGGCTCTCCTCACTTTTTAGGGGGCTGGGCCTGAATGGGAGCCTCCCTCCTAGCTCTTCTCTCTAGCCCCCACTTCCCACTTCCCATCTGACACCAAGCCATTAATTCTGCCTTTTTTCTCTTTTTTCTCTCTGACATCCCAGCTGGTCAGGCAAAGTATGTCCCAAGGGAGCTCTGGCCCTTAGCAATATAAAAAGGGGTCTGTTCTTAGAAATACAGCAGCCATTTGCCTTGCCCTGGAGACCCTTCTGTCCTGGGAAGCCACCTTCCCAAGGATGGCAAGAAAGTGGCTTTTCCACTCCTGCCAGCTCCTTACTAAAGCCTCTTCATCCGCTCCTGGCTCCTGGCGTTGCTGTTCTGTCCTGAGGTCCCGAGGCAGGGAGGTCTCCCACTACCGGATGACCCATCCACAAGTCCCTCACGCCCCAAGGGCCGATTCTCTTCATCTGTGAAATGAGGAGGGAGTGGACTCCATCATCTTAGCGGTTTCTTCTCGCTGAGAGATCCGTCTCTGGGATGATGTTGGGGATCCTGCAGCCTCCATCCCTTTGTTGCTAAAATACGGAGAGTAATAAAACCATCCAAACATGAAGCGTTGAGTATGAAGAGCCCTCTCTCTACTTTTTCTGGAATCGAAGATGGTAAGCCAGCTTTCAAAGAAGGGAGGGACTTAGCCAGTGCATGTGGCAGAGCCTGGTTGGAACCCAGGGCTCACTGCACCCGCCCCCCAGTCCTGCTGCCCACCCTTCGCACAGCCACCCTTTGGGGTTGTTGGGAGGAAGCAATGGGCTGCTCTGTGACCAGGTGCCTGGTCCGCAGAAAGGCTGATGCAGACACACAGAGACTATCTTCTGTTCAGTTTAATCATGAGGACCAGCAGCCCCTATGACAATGGGCCATGCCCTACCTGCCGGGGAAAAGACTCGTCTGCACAAAGCCCTTCTCATGCAACAGGGCCAGAGGCCTCCCAGGGGTTGCCTGTGCCCAAGAGCTAACCCCCAGTGGAAGGGCCCGGTCAGTCACCGGGTGGGCCCCCGAGGTGGGCCCCGCAGAAGAGGCAGGTGGGAGCGGGAGGTGGGAGCCCTAAAAGTAAGGCAGCTGCATCTCCACAGTCCAACAAGAGATTTCTTGGAACGCCTGTGGAGAGAAAAAGGCACTGATGCATGCAGCAGATGTCCCTCCCCTAGCAGAGGTGGAGGAAATACCCCACTTTGGCGTCTGGGAATGAACAGCCGGGGTCCTGGCCTGAGTCCAGGTAGAGGGCAATTCTGAACTAGGGAGTCCATGGGGGAAGTAGGGGGCTTCCACACACATAGGTCACCATGCTTTGTACTATGTGACCCCACGGATGGGGCCAAGGCAGTCCTCTCTCCCCTGGGGTGGTGACCCAGTCCAAGGAGCATTTAGGTGGAGGGGAGCAAAGACAGGGCTGGGGACACATGCTGGGGGCCTGGCAGGGCTGTGCCTGGGTCCACATTCCTGGCTCTGCTGTGTCTCCAACAAGCCCATGTCCAAAAGGCCAGCTACCCACTGACCCCCTAGAGTCCCATCTCCAGGTAGCTCCCCTTCCACCATCTGTAAGGCTGCTTGCATCAGATTCTTAGAACACGAGGAGCAGAACTGGAAAGGCCCTTAGAATGAAGAGAACTGCAGCACCACCACCTCAGGGACCCAGGGCTGGGCCCCTCACTCTGGGCTTGCCTGCAGCGCAGCATTGGGCACAAGGCAGGGCTGGTCGGAAGTAGGGGGTGGTGAGCTCACCGGCTCAAGGGCTTATTCCTAAGAGCAATAATTCCATTTCCATGTAAACCTCCCAGTGCTGAATACCATTTCGGCATCATTTCACCAAGGTAGGTAATTTATCTCCATTTTACAGTTGAGGAAGTAGGCTTGAGGAGGTTCTGGACCTTGGAGACCAGAAGCTCCGGAGGTGGAAAGAACGGCGTGCAGTGGGCTGACCGCGGACAAACAAGGGGACCATCAGCACCCCGTTAATTCACTTTTCTCAAGACCTTACACGGGTCTTCGGCTCTCTCCCCACTCAGACTAGGTACCGGTCAGAGAGGAGCAGATCATATCGCGCCGGGGCTATGCCATCTCTCTTCTGTGCTTCCTGCGTGCGTCCCTAAGGAACCGCTCTCCTAAGGAACTGCTCTCCCAAAGTTAAGCAAGCAAACGGGTCCTCAGAAGGCTGCTAGCACGGGCCACCCACCAGCGAAGGCGTGGCGGGGGGGGGGGGGCGTGAGAGGAGGTGTTACCACCCCAGGCAGACGGAGCCCCTGGCTCTGTGCCACGCGCTTTCATCCGTACTCAGCGCCCTCAACTTGTTTTCTGCGCAGAATGAAGATAAATCGCTCTGCTCCGGAAAACTACATTTAGCATCTCATTCTTTTTGTGGGGCAGGGAAGTTTTCATCGACAAAGTGTTTGCATTGCAGATGGCTTGCCATATGCCACCTTCCCTCTCGCTATCACCTTATAAGCAGATTCTGTCAGGTTCTAGGAGTAAAAGCTTAATTAACGAGTGGTGTGTACAATTATGTACTTAATTATCCACTGCTTTTACTTCTTTGTTATTTCTTGGTTTGCACAAGTTTGGTGACAATTATAGGCAACTGTTCCCTAATGCAATTTCTCTCTGCTTCTTTTCTTTTTTATTGCTTTTCTTTTCTTTTTTTTTTTTTTCTTTTTTTCTTTTTTTTTTTTTTTTTGGTGCCCTTTGGGGACTGTCAGTGGGATGAGAGGGGGCTTCCCTGCTTGGACAGGCAAGCTCAACATGGGCGCCCCCCAGACTTATTGACCAAGCTCCCTGGGAGGTGGCCCAAGCACATGAGTTTCTAGTAGGAGTCTCCTGGTGATGCCAATCTCTAGTGTAGCCTGGGAACCCCGAACTGGGCCTCCCTGTCGCTGGCTGGATGGGCACTCAGGACAAACCATCTTCGTGTTCTTTCCCCGTCTCACCCTGTTGGTCCATCATGGGGACAATGAATGGGTGTGGCTAGGCTAGGGTAGCAAGAACGGGAGGTACTTTTGGGGGGAGAGAGGAGGGGCAAGGGACACTTCTGCCTCAGGATAAGGAAGGGGGGGAGCTTTAGGGAGTGGAGCGCAAAAAGCAAGAAGACTTGGAATGGAAGACCAAAGGCAGCAATGTCAAGGGAATTTGTTGGGCTGAAGCCAGCCCTGTGATTTGGGGCTTAGAAATTTCAGAGGTGATTGGATTCCCCTGGAAGCGGGTCCGCTTGGATCCCACGTGACCACATGACCCGAGGGCCAGGAAGCCTGGGGCTCTCCCTCAGGGGCCCATGCTAGTCAATACAGTGCTGTCCAGTTTTTGCAAGCCTCTCTCAGAGTTCAAACTCACTTATCAGCATGTGGAGACAGAAGTGGCCCCAGAACGGACAGAAGAAGAGTCTGAAACATCAGGGAGATAGCAGCCTGTCTGGCTTCTCGGAGGGCCAAGGGCTGGCTCTGGGTCCCTCAGCTGGTGAGTTCTCAAGCGTTCCCCGTTCCCTCCCACCCTCTGCTCCTCCCAAGCCCACCGATATTGGCTGAGGCTGGTCACGGTCTGGGGAAATGGGAGAAAGGGAAAAGGTGCGAGAGCAGAAGAATTGCAGAATCAGGAGATCAGGGCTTCCCTTTATCCCCCTGAGTCAAGGGAGAAACATGATGGACATTTCCCTGAAATGCAGACAGAGGCCATGCCCAGCACCACAACCAGGAACCATGGGATATGCAGCAGGGCAGGAAGAGTTCTTGGGGCTCTGCTGGGTCCCCCATGTGATTCTGTGTTCTACACACACCCCCATCTCCTATTGCTTAGAGAAGAATCTGCTGGACTCCGGAAGGCTCTGTGCTGGCGAAAGAATGGTAGAGGCTAGGCTGGGTAAACAGGAGTTATACCTAAGGCCTAGAACAGTGCCTGGCATGGGATAGGCACTCAGGGCACCTCCTGAATTTTAACAGACCTGCCCAGTGCAGCTGCTTTACTGGGCTCCTGGTTCCTTCAAAAGACAACTGTCTGGCCCCCGAGACAGAGCCGGAGTTCTGGGTATCGTGCCTGGTCCCAGCTGACCTACGGGCAGCCCACTGAGGCCAGCCAACTTGAGATGAGGCCCAGGGGGAGAGAGGACAAAGGGCAGATGGATCCCGCTTTTCAGAAGGTTGACCTGGGAAGTGCTCAGAGACTGAGGGGTTGAGCAATGGGAGCTGGAGCTGAAAAGAATCACTGGAAGGAAGAGGTAGAGGTGGGGGAAGGGAGAGCTGACACAAGGGAAGGGGACGAGGGAGTAGGAACCTGGGGTCAGTGAGGGGAGACACCCACTGCCTTGGGCTGGGAGGCTGGGCATGGCCACAGAGACTCTTCCCCAGTTCCCAGTCCACACAGTGCCCCCATGGCCTCCTGTAGATCTGTGTAACTCCCTCACCTTATTCAGCCTTCTCCTGCAAGGTCAGTTAGCTCCAGGAACGTCTTGAGAACAAAAGCTTGAAAGGATGGAAGCAGGAGGCAGTATTCCCTCCTCAGAGCCAAAACTTGGAAATCCAAAGCTGACCAACCTCAAGGGCAGAACAAAAATTTGGGGACACATGAGTGGATCGTTCATCCCAGTTGGCATTCAGGGAGAAGCTCCAAGAATGGCTTGCAATACCCCAGTAGGAGAATGGGAAGAGCGTCCCCAGAGACCCTGGCCTGCTCCTGACCAGGAGGAAGCCAGGGCAGAAGGTGGGAGCACTTAGGTAGGGATCGGAGACTCAGAAAGTCCGAGGAATGGCTGAGAACTCCCTTCCCACGTGCGGATGACACGGCGTCTTGTACTTTGGTCTAGCCAGGAGACACTGAATCTCACTAAACCAAGGGCACTACAGCTCAGTGGGTGCCTGATGGAGCAACCCAGCCGGCTTCTCAGACATCAGAGAAAAGAACGCTTCAAATACTTGGCTAAGGAGGCCAAGGCAATATCAAAACAGTGGGGCCCGTGAGCTGGAAGGAGGGCTTTTCTGCTGATCCCACCTCCAGGCCAGGGGGCCAGGCTCCAGGGCCTTCTCTGTGCCTTGCAACCACAGATAAACCCGCATACATCACCATATCCCATACCCCCAAATCTAGCCCTCTCCATCACCCCATCACACTCCTCCCAAGGGAGGGGAAGTTCCCACGTGGCCACAGGCCACCTTCACAGAGCGGCATGGATGGTACAAGACAACCGTCCTCCCCACCCTGCACCCTAGCCGTAGCTCCAGGCCACATTGGGTCACAGAGTACCTACCCCTCCCTCTTCTGCCTGAAGTCATTCCTTAGAAGAACCTGGAGGAGATCCTTACTATTTGCTGCACATGGATGCTGCGGATACCTCAGATGGGATAGGGACCTGGCAAGGGAGGTCAGCATGGACATCGGTGAGAGGAGCGGTCAGTGGTGATTTGGGGACCACTAGGAAAGGTTTGGAAACACTGCCCTTGCAGAGGCAAAGAAGCTTTGTTCCCTTCCAGAGGTTGAGCTCGACTTGCATCACTCATGGGCTCAGGCTGGGATTTAGGGACAGCGATTCCCCCTTCCTCCTGCCCCCTCCCCGCTCTTGTGGTGGGTGATCAGTGTTCTCAAACAAGATGTCACACTGAAGACACAGAGCAGGGAAGGAAGCCCTGTTTTTTGCTCACTCTTATGGATGTTTATCCTTTCTGCCCCTCCACTGGAACCTTGCCTTTAGCCTTCTCCCCAACCCCAGGGTGGTTCGCTCTGTCTCATGCATTTCCACCCCACCCACCTCCTGCCAGGCCTGCAGTCCCACCACTGGGTGAGGGGCGGTTTCCACCCTGAGCACACCAAACCCCCAGCCCACCGTGTTGGTCCTCAGCAGCCCCAGTGGAGCTCTGTTTCCATGGCGACGATGGGGTCGCTGGGGAAGGAAGAAGGGCCCAGTGGGAGAGCAGCACAGCCATCTGAACATCAAAAAATTCATGTGTGTTCTGCTTCTCTCTCCCTTTGTGGCTGACCCTCCATTTAGGCCACCCTTGGGCCAGAGCGCAGCTCCGTGAAGTGTCAGTGGAGCCCTGCCCCCACCCCCCCGCCAAGATAGGCTCTTGTCTCTCTGACCACCCGCCGCACAAGTTCATAGCCTAGTCACTGCTGTTGGCTACTCTAGGCTCCGCTCAAGGTGCAGACCGGCTCTCTGGCCAGAGTGGACGCCCTCTCTTTTTCTCTCCAGCCTCTTCTGATGCTCCTGCACCCCGCAGGAGTGCTCTGCTGGGCTCCCCAGACAGACCCCACCTTTTCCCTAGCCAGTCCACGGCCCACCCTTCCACCCAGCTCAAGCATCACCTTCCCTGCGTGGTCTTCCCGGAAACCACCGGCCTGTGTGTGCCCACGGAACACTCCCCATGCCCCCGAGATACCCTACACATTCTCTAATTCTTGTTTACAGGTCTGTCCTCTGTGGGAGTCTAATCCTAGTCCCCTCTGTACTGACGTTGTTCATGTCCAATAAGGGCTTGTCTTGCCTACGTGGGGTGTGGAGGGGTGGGGTGTGAGAGGTTCCAGATAGGTCTGGGGAGCACAGTCTACAAGGCCGGCGGGGAGGGCACTAGGGAGCAGAGGGTGGTCAGAAGCCTGCAGCCTCGGCCTGGATTCTCGGTCATGGCTGCCTACAGGTGACGGTGAGGAGGTCTCGGACAGGAGGGAAGATTCAGACTAGATAAGACTCAGATCTCTTCCCACTGCCACTTGGGGGCCAGGTGGGGCCTCTGTGGGGAATTTTGACTCCACGATTCTTCATGGAGCTTACTCAAAATATGATGAGTGTGTCCCCAATATTCTTAGAGCTAAGAATGTCTGAGCCAAAGAGGAGACTCAGGGAAAGTTCTGGAATGGAACCTGGAGGCAACCGAAGCTCAGAGGCAGCACGTAACTAACTGCTCACCCACTCATGAAGGCAGAGCTGGAACTGGGCCCTGGGCCCTGCCTTTTTCCCACTCCACTGAGACGAGAACACCCATTTCCTGACAAGCAATCTGCTAATATCTTGCTGGGCTGTGTGCGTGAATGTTCCAGAATGCCAGAACCCATGTAATGTCTTACATTACTCTTTATCGCCAAGGAGTGGCTCACACCATCCCACTCGGGGCCAGCTGATTCCCAGTGGAAAGACGATGGAGTTGAGGACAAGGGCCGGGTGAGCGGGTAGAAAAAAAAAGGAAACAAAGAAATGTTTCAAGAGCACAGGACAAGTTAAAGACAAGGAAGTAGTTCACTGCGCGTGCCCCCTGCGCGTCCCCCACGCATCAGTCTGAACGTTGCCTTTGGTTAAAAGCCTGTCTGGGGTGTGTAGAAAAAAAAAAAAAAATGAGAACTCTGCCAGGACTGACTCCAAATTTCGCCAGATGGAAGCCAGGAGGGAAACGTGGCAGTTAGGAGGGAACAGCTATGGACGCTTTGTGAACTAGGAAGGTGAGACAAGTGTGCCTTGTCTAGACACCCGAAGGGCCCGCTTCGTGAACCTGTGGCTACTTACTGGCCAGGTGCCAGGGAGACGACGACACCCCCAAGACCATGCTTGGCTCGATACCTCACAGAGCCTCGGGGGGGAGGCAGGAAGGAATCCTAGCTCACATTTGTTCCTTGGGCATTCTTTTTTTTTTTTTTTTTTTTTAAACAGGTTTTAAAGGACATTCCTATATGATTTCAAGCCGCCTCTTGAGTATGGACAAAGAGCAAGGAGAAAAAAAGCCTCCCAAGGCAGATGCGGACACAAGTTCGTTCACTCAGTTCTGGAATGGGGTAGAAAGACTTCAAGGTCGGTCTGTGTCTCTGCACCCCAGGAGGCCTCCCCTTCCCCCTGAGGGTGGCCACAGCTTGGCCCACTCATGTCCCTCCCAGAAAGCTGTTTCTTGTCTTTCCATCCCAACTCCAGAGAGGCTCCGCCCCTCACCCCAGCCCTGAGGCTGCTGTCCCTGGCACCCCCGCCCCATCAAGGCTACCCCTGGAGCCCGGCTCTGAGAAGTTGCAGTCAGCTATGCCCTCTGGCCCCCACAATGAGCAGTGAGCATGTTCAGCAGAAATGCTCTTGGGCTAGCGGAGATCAATACGTCAATAGAAACGTCAAGCTGAACATAAACAGAGGGAGGTTGAGAGAAGCCGGGGCAGGGGGCTAAGTAGGCTCTGGAAGGAAAAGAGCCAGACAGCCTCATCTAGGGAACAGCTCTATCCAGTAAGGCCTCACCTGCATTGTCAACGGAAAGAGAGTGACTCATTAATCCAGGCCTCATGAATTAGGGACCCACCACAACTCCCATCCGGCAGAGACTGGAGTCCATCTCTATTCTAGGTGTGGTGAGGAGGGTTTGCTGAGAGTGACAGGCCACAGGCCACTGAGCTAAGATCCCTGCAGGGGGGATTTGCCCCTGGGCCTCACAGGGTCATCATACGTGATTTCTCAGGGACGTCTTATGTCCCTTACCAGATTGTAAGCTCCATGAAGACAGGGATGGGGACTGGGAACCTCATGAGCCAAGCACATGGGGGCTCTGTGCCTACCTCAAGCACCCAGCAAACCTCCGAGAAACTGCCTTGAACCTGGGGCAGCCTGGCCAGGAAGCAGCTGACCGGTGAGGAAGCAGATGTCAGGACCCCTTGGATTTTAAGCAGAACATCAACGGCCCCAAAGGGTGGAGAAGCAGCCATGGTAGCTCTCCAAAGTCTTCTCTCCCAGAGGGGCATCGGCCTGGTGCCCACAGCTGGCCGGAATGTGGGGGGGGGGACATCTGGATGAGCCCGATGGTCTTCTTGGCAGAACTTCAGGGGGATAAAGGGAATGGGCCTCTTCTCAGAATGCTGACTAACCAGACTGGCAGGGAGTTCCAGGGTGTTCATTTCTCTGTCCTTTTCCTTGGTGGGAAAGTTTGGAAAAATAGACCCAGAGCAATGGGAAACCTTTTGGAGGTTTCTTAGGATATGGCACCTCTGCGGAGGTGTGGCTAAGTGGGTTTTGAGGAGTGGGGGGTGATTCTCTGTCCTGCGTCCTTGGGTAATGTTTTTGAAGTGGGAGGAGAAGGAAGCTGACATGTGGGTGATCATTCTCAGGGTCCGTTAAAGCATAAGAGGGCTTACTGCATTTTGTTAACCCTCTGGAAAGTCCTCGCAGTGCCCAGATTCCTTGTGTAAATGACCCTTAAAACTTGGTTCCTTTATATCTGTCAACCCTCTCAAGGGATGGAAGCTTTGAGGGGGAGGGGTTTGTACAGAGTGAGAGAGGAGAGAAGCAGTTTGGGAGACTAGTAGGGGAGGGCTAGGTGCCCAAGAGTTTCAGCAGAAGGGGTCTGAAATGGCTGGAGAGCAAGGGGAAGTCATTGCTCAAGACCCTGGTGGTGACAGCCACACCACCGAAAAGTCACCTTTGAGATTCTGTGCTCTGGGGTTGACAAGGAATCGTTTTCTTAAGTATCGACTGATCCAAGGGGTTCATTGGGCTCAATAGGGGCGACCAGTCAGGTAGAAGAATCTGGAGTTCTTGAGATGGATTAGGAAATGATCCCACCAGAGAGGGATTCAGGGGGTCTGCTGCCGAGCCTGGTAACCAGTCTTCTAAGAACTCTGGGATGCACCTCCAGGCCAGCTGCTTGGCTGAGCAGCCTTCAGTCAAGGCGATGGGACCCTAGCAGGTAGTCCCACAGTCGGGTGGGGTAGACACCAGTTCCTGAGAGTAAGTGATCAGGATAGTTTGAGTTTGAAGTAGAGAAGTGGGGGGAGACAGGGCTCTGAGCAGATGGCCTCCGCTCTTCCCCACAGGATCATGGGAAGATGGAGGAGTCAAAAGATGCTGGTGGGGAGTGGGGTCATCTTTGGAGAGAGAGTATTCTGGATCAGCAACCTTTCTCCACCAGGACCCGAAATGGATGTGACCTTGGATTTCCATAATTTTAGGTATGCCTTGGGGGAAAGTGTATGAGAGTGTTCTGGGCCCTGATGTGGGGGGAATATGGTGGCACCCACAGGCCTGCAGACTGACCAGAAATGGCCTCAAGAGTGATGCCCGATGGTGACCTCTTTGCTCAGCCAGCAAGTTACAGCACGCCACAACTCAAGGACCTTGGAGATTCATAAAGTCCTGTCGTATCCAGACTCTCATTGGAGCTTTCCACCGGCACTTCCAAATGGGCAAGAAGAGGTGACTGGCTTTCAGAAAGGTGTCTTATCTGAGCTTAGTGGGAGAACGGGCACCAGACTCCAGCCCCAGAGTGCTCACCTCTGGCCCTTTGTACTCTTGCCCTTCCCCTCTATCAAGCTGAAAAAGGATCCCCAACTCACCCCAAGAAAAGACTCCCTGGAAGGTGAACCTGTTGGGCGCTCTCTCTGCTTCCAGCAACCTCCCTCCGTCCCACTTTAATTGAGGCACCTTCCAAAGCCCCCTTAGAGGGAAGGGACAAGGCCAGTCTCGCCAGTTGCTGGCTGCTTTGCCTTTCAACTTTGCAGACTGGAGGGGGCACCCCAACCCCTGGACAGAGCAGGAGGTGTCCCCACCTAAAGGACCACGAAGAACAAATTGCACCTGGCAGTAAGTGGGAAAGGGTGGGGGCTTAGCCCCTTTGGGGGTACCTGGCAAGTGCTTGTGGAGTGCCAACTCAGCCCCTTGGAGCAGGGGCAGCCCAAGAGCTCTGCCACCTCAGTGACCAGCTGATGACCCCAATCAAAGGTTGTTGGGGGAGGCCTGGTGCACCTGACACGGGGAGGTTTGCTGGCCTCCCTCTGGGGCTGCCTCCCTCCACCCTGGGGCTCAAAGGCCCCATTAAAGTGGGGCTTCCTCAGTGGGGGGGGGGGGTGTTTGGAAATGGGGAGGAGACTTCACTTATCTTCTGTTCCCTGCAGTGGTAATGGGGCTGGGTTTGAGAAAGACTTTGATCTTGAAATAGGTAGTCCTGCATCCAAGTCTTGGATTTGCCACTGACTAGCTGTGTGACCTTGAGCCAGTGCCTTTATATCTCTGTAGAAGGCCCTTCACAGAGTTTCTGTAAGGACCAAATGAGATGATGGGTGGAAAATTGCTTCATCCTGTGTAAGGCGGCCTATAGTGGAAATGGAGTCTACTTTTGGGGGTTCTGGGGCTCTGGGGGCTGCAAGGGCAGATGCCCTTACAGGGAAGACCTGGTGCAGTGAGGGCTCTGGGGGGCCCGGAAGATAGCTGCCACCGACTTCCCTAACTTGATGTGGGATAGGGACCTGGCTCTCCAGAATGTGGAGGCTGCCTGTGTGGGCAGCGCCCTGCTCAGCCCGTTAGATGAGCCACGAAGCAGAAGGAAATGAAATCTCACTGGCTGCTCAGCTTCCCCAGATCTTTTTACTGCCCATCATAAATTACCATCCTGTTTTATTCTTGTTTTATAGCCTCTTCCAGGACGTTTCTGGCATTTACTCTTTGCTCGGGGCAACTGTGTTAGAAACGGTTTCCTGGGCTTTATCTTTCTCTGCCAACATCTCAAAGTTCTGGCAACTGACCCAGCACCTGATTGGGGGAGGGGGGCTTTCGTGACCACCTGTTGGCTGAGGAAGCATCAACAGCTGGTTGCTGAGGGGTGACACCAAAACTGGAGGTCATAGGCTTGTCGAGCTGGATTCTGGAGAAGAGAGTCTCACTTCCCGGGACCTGGGGCTCTAATTCAGATAGCTGTCAGGAGGTGATGACAAACACTTCGGGGTAGTTGCCTCTCTCTCAAGAGGGTGGACAACCCAGCCCTTTTTGTATTTAGAAGTTTCAGGAAGACCTCCAAGATCCTTTCCACTGTCAACATCCTGGTTCTACTGTAGTGAGGGGCGGGTGGGGTAGGGGTGAGTGGGAAGTGGGGTAGGGTCCTGACAGCGAGTCATGAGGCTTCCATTCTAGTCCCAGTTTTAGTACTAGTCAGTGGCCCCAGGCCAGTCCCTTCCCCTGGCTGGGTGTCAGCTTCCTCATTTGTGAAGTCAAGCCCTGAGCTCCTAGCGCTGCCCTCCTATAACCAGGGAGAGATTATCCCGCGTGCGGGCAGTGTCCAAGCCGCAGTTCACCAAGTGACGGATTCGCACAACAAATTAATGTACTCTCAAGTTCACGCACAACAGTTCTGTTTTGAATGAAATGCTGGCGCTTCAAATGAAGGCAATGGATTAGGGAAGATTTGAATGATGCTTGTGAGCTTTTGATATCACATTTTTCCTTGAGTTTTTGGTATCCTAATTAAGGGGAAAGCCAAAAGGTGGCAAAGTTGTCTCAAATAGAAAAGGATCTTGCTCAATACAATCCTTTTAATCAGTTGTCAGTTATCATTTTCCGCGATCTATGTCTGTGGCATGACCCTGTTGCAGCCCATTTTGCAGATACAAGACAGTGAGAGATAGAGCCAAACACACCAAGTTTTGATGAATGGGAGGAAGGGGGTGGGGAGGACAGGGTTGGCTGGCCTTAGGATACTCGTAGTTCCGGGCGGTGAGAAAAGGCTGCGGGGAGGAAAAGATGTCTGTTTTTAACATATCTAATGTAAGAGATTACAGGACACCTATTCAAAAATATTCTGAAGAGTGACACAGGACGCGGGGCCAGGAAGAGGCGAAGTTTGTGTCATTCATGCTAGAAAGCATCAGAAACGAAGGCGGAAGGACAAGGTGTAGAGGTTGTAGGGCTAGGTAAGGGTCATCCCTCTCTGGGCCTCAGTTTTCTCATCTGTAAAATAAGGGGGTTGTACAAGTCTTTGTACTTCGTCCACCTGTCACCCAGCCCAGTGTGGAGGCGGGGAGGAGATGGAGGATGGACATATCAGAATGGGCTTGTCCATGCTCAGCTGCCCCCCGAGAACTCAGAGAGGATCCCCAACAAAGGAAATTGTGGTACAATCTGCACTCAGCATTGCCGATAAACCAAGAAAGGTTGAAACACCACTGCTTGGATTCGTTTATAAAACGTTTAACTGCCAAAAAATGTGGTTTCCAGGCTAAGTCACAAGACTAGAGGGAAACCTGTGCTCCATATTCCATGTTACCAGTCAGATGAATGCCAAGCAATTCTTTGCAGGGAGGGTTAAGATTGTTCAAATAAATATATACTCCTGTTTCAAGTGCAAGCCACAAAATCACACCGTGTGTGTGTGTGCGCGTGTGCATGCGTGTGCTTAACATTAGGGAACACGGAGAGCAAAAACCTTTTCATTTTGGTTTCTGGTTTTTGTTTTTTATTCTTTGAAAGGTTTCTGTGCCAGAGGTTCCAATGGCAGAAAGAAGGGGGGCAGGTCTGGGACAGGGACATTTCGGGGAGACATTTTCCAATTTACCAAGATATGAGCACAGGTCCCTCTTTTTTGAAATCCCCAAAGCACTCAACTTTGAGCTTCCTAAATGAGGAAGGAACATTCTTCGTGGATACCCTGAGGCACAGATATCGCTAGAACGATCTGAGTCATGGCTCCTTTGCTGGCTGAGTCTAGGCTTTGACCCAACTCGGGTGTGCAACTTTGAGACAGACAGCACGCCTTGGGTGGGGTGTGGGCCAGGAGAGAGATGGGCTCACCTTGGCAAAGCCTTGTCCCATCATGAGCCCCAAACCAGAAGGCCAGTTTCCTGTTGCCATGCTAAGGGCCGAATTGGAAACATCTAGCAAAACTGGTTCTGTTCTTTGGACTTCCTCCCCTTTCAGCCACCTGCCTTGCTTTAGGCCTTCTGATTTCAGCAGAGAATAATCTATTCTAATCAAAGACATAAGGAAAAACCATCTCTCATTGGTATAGCACTTTGCCCACTCCATGTGCATATACATATTAGATGATGTTAATTCTAAATAGAATGAAATAACCCACACTAAGTCAACAAGCTCCATTTCCTGAGAATTCTGGAAGGAAAATTCAAGCACTGTGAGATCAATCCCCTTAGCCTACAGAGGGTCTGAGAGAATCCCTTTAAAATTACAGGAAAAAAAAAAAATAAACAGAGATCTCACTCCTGAGAACAAGTTTGCAAACATACCATCAAAGGCAAATTGTTTTAAATAAAATTTGACTTAGTGTGCCAGGCACTGAGCTAAGTGCTATAAGGAAGAGAAAGTAAGACAGAGCCCCAGCTCTTGAGGGGCAAACAGTCTACCTGGGGTGACCAGACTGTGTGTGAGTTCATGGGACAAATCAAAGAAAGGAGAGTTTAATTAAACCATGCTCTATTGTGATCCAGCTTCTCACTTTCCAGACCCTCTTATTCTTTCCCTTGTCCCTCTGGCACCGAGACGTCCATGCAGATCCTCTGTCCTCGGGTTTCTCTTGCTGGGTCAGGAGGCCTACCCCCAGGGATATACCTGGGGACTTTCTATACCGAAGCCCCAGACCATCCCATTTCTGCTGACCCTCCCCAGCCCACTACTTTGTACAGCAAGCCCCAAGGGTTCATCTTTCTTGTTTCTCTGACAGCGATCTGGTTCGTCTCCTCTCAAGCCTAGCTGTTGAGAAGAACAGTTTGCCTGCTCCTCACTTCCTTGCTGTGTGTTAAGGGTTTAACTACAGAGAAAGTTGACCAAAACAGAAACCTTCAAAAATGATGAGACACAGTCTTCAAAAGATTCCATGTGTCCTGGCCCCCAGTTTATAGTTTCTGATTTCCTTTTGGTAGCACCATAGGAATTTGGCCTGCTGCTTTTAATGCCAAGGCTGTGCTTAAAAAAAAAAAAAAAAAAAAAGCTGCCCTTGTATGGAGGCTTTCCTGAGCCCCACCCTCCAGGAGGCTGGCAAAGGGCTTCAGAGGGGTATCACCATCACCTGCAAAACTCCCTGAGCTCTGAAGTCCTCCTGGTGTGGCCAGGCACTCCACACTCTGTGGCCTCTCCTCTCAACCATCCCAAGCCTGGTTATCCAGGACTGATGCTTGGTTAGCCCTCCTACCAGGCTTCAGCTCCTTTGCTAGAATTATCAAGGTTTTAAGACACTCTCATTTGGGATGTGACATAACGGAGCCACGAGACCATCAGCAGATGATCTGAAAATGGCTCTTCCGAGAGAAGACTTTGCAAGAATGTGAATAAACTTCTCCTCCCAAACCTCAGCCTCCCGGCCTCCCCACTCCCCCACCCAAGATCCCAAAGGAGGCTTGGTACACACACACACACACACACACACACACACACAGAGCCAGAGGAGGTGAAAGCACAGCTGGGAACCCCTTCTAAATGCACCTGCTGTCACTACCACTTTCCGCCAGAAACAAGCTGCACTTTTCTCTAGTCTGAAACCTCCTCTCTGCTGTGGGGAAGAGCAGTCCTGGCTTCTGCTGTGGATCCCCCTAACCTATTTGTCCAGGGCCACAGGGAAGGCTTCTCCACCTGGTCTTCCTTATGTCTTTGTCCTTCTCTATCCCCCCCACTTCAGACCGTCACAACACACATCTGCATTTTAAAGGTAAGTCCCTCAAGCTCTAATTAAAAACAGATTTCTCCTCCTTCCTTCCTCTTCTGGGGCACAGTTGCTTGTAATTTACTAGGGCTTTCTGTGAGAATAAAAGTCATAGATGGAGTGGGTGGGAGGGCCCAGAGGAGGTTACTGCAAAGTAGCTGGACCAGGGTCATCAATGAAAATGAGGATAATTATATAAACTTTCTATTTTAATGGATTTACACTAACAAACAGTATAATTCCAGAGCCACCTCTTGTTTGCCTCAATAAATAGCCAATTCACAATTCATTTTGTAAATGGTCTTCAGGTATACAGGTATTTAAAAGCAATGACTGGGGGGTGGTGAGGTGGGAGTATGTCAGGGACTGGTGGCACAAGCTTTCACTTATTAATTCTGCTTCCTCCAGGTTCCTCTTAGAGCCAGTTAAACTGAAAGGAAATGACTTTTCACCCCCTCTCTTTTCACACCACTGCTTTATCTCCTCGCTAGACTTGGAACCTCTGTGGGGAAGAAAGGCAGAGTGGGGGAGGAACGATGGTGATTATCCAGGACTCTGTCTAGAATAGGGAGAGATGTAACCTGCCCACTCCTTCCCGCAGGAGGGTGCTTTGGGAGGAATTGAGGCCTAAATTTTTCTTGAGGAAGCTAAAATCCTTTTAATTTCAGGGTGGATGGGGAGGAACGGAAGGTTGGGGGAAGTAGAAGTCGAAGGCACCCCAAACTTCTGGGCAGGACTTTGGGTCTCATTGGGTGAGGTGAGTCCCCACCCTACCCCCAGTTCTCTCTGCTCTGCTCTCTCCTGCTCACTCAACGTCGTTGGCCTCGGCACTGTCCGTTCCTCCTCAAGCCCAAAGACTTGGGAAGACAACGTCTATATCCGCCCCTCCTCCCTGCCCGCCGCCCTGCAAAAAGACCTTTCTGACCCCAGAGACTATCTGGTGGCTCAAGCTATCTGAACATAGTAACCCTCGATCACTTCTATTCAGCTCAATCTGAGACCCTTTTGGAAGTGTACGAATGAGCCGTTCTCCAACGTGCGTGGAGGGGGTCTCTGTCTGACAACGGGACAGGATATTTGAAATCAGGGATGTCTTGGGAAGCCCTCTAAGTTGGTCCTCAGCCACCCCCGCACCCCGCACGGAAGTTGGAACAAAAGACGGTGCCGTCGGGCATCTGAGGGTCGGACATCTGAGTCCAGAGGGGCGGAGGGCCACAGACACCCACCGCCGGGAATCTCCGAGGGACTGACCCTCCAACGTGAAGCTCCAAAGGAACCCGGCGTGGGGCGGGGCGCGGGGCGGGGCCCTGCGGCTCGACCCCACCCCCGACGAGCTCCTCCGGCGCCGGCCGTTGGGGCGGGGGCGGGGCTTCTATGAGGGCGGGGCTTCTATGAGGGTGGGGCCTCGAGTCCTCACCCAGCTCCGCCCGCCGCACCCGAGCAGAAGCCGCAGGGTAACGGCGCTTCCCAACCGCTGAGTGGGTGCCGCCCGCGCGGCAGAGCTGACCTGTGCTCGCTGGGGGGCGGGACGGTCTTTGACCTTCAGAAGGGTCCGAGGACTGGGGCGCGGGAGGAAGCGGGGCTGGGGGCGCCGTCCTGGAGGCTGGGGAGCCCGGAGAGATGCCCTCATGAACCGAAGTTCGCGGGATTCCATGGCTCCAGAGGGAGAGGAGGTGCGCTGGCCGCTGTGGCGCTGAGGGATTATGCATCTTCAGCCCACCTGCTGCCAGGAGCCTCTGTTCTTGGTCACAGACAGGAGAAAGGAAAGGAGGCTGGAACAAAAGATGGGGGTTGGGGGGGTGGCTGTGGGGCATCTGAGCGTAGGGGAGGCATTGCAGGGCGGGCAAGCTGGATGCAGTATGTTGGGAGGGAAGCCGCTCCCCGCCCCCGGGGGTGCAGCATTTGGACCCCAAATGGAAGGCAAGCAGCTGCGCCCCACTCCCAGGTCATAATACTGGCCGGATACTTTGGGGCAAAGATCTGCCAAATCTGTCCCTTTTAAAGTTGCACTTGAAAGCCTGGATAACTCGGCCTGCAACTTGATTCCTGTGAAGTGAGCTTGCTGGGGCTGCCTCTTTAGGGGCAACGGTGGGCACTTTGAAGAAATGCTGGCGTGGAGGGTCTAGAGAGAGGCACAAAGCACGTGTGACACATGGAGTAGGCTGGAGCCTGCTCTTACAGAGCAGAAGTCAGTGACAGCTCCTTTACACATAAGCCCTGGGGCTGGGACGTGTGGAAAATTAATGGGATTTCAATCAGCTCACAAGACTGGCAAACCCCAGGGGTGGGCAGGTGCCAGCCAGCGTTATTAAATAAGGACTGGAGGGGAAGTGGGTGGGATGCTCCAGGTCACTCAGCAGCAGCCTTTTTGCAATCAGTCCTCAGCTGCCTTTGGGAGACATTTCCCAAAGAATCTGTACAGTCAGCACAGTGGGGTTGGGGGAAGAAGAAAAGTTTGGGACCATAACTGGCTCGCCACTAAGATACTCAGAGAAATGTCTTTCTTTCACAGATCCAGGGTCCAGGAAAATCTTTTGAATCTGACTCTGAGTTCCAAAGGTTCTGGGTTCTAGGCCTTGAATCCATCAGGCATGACTATTCACGCCTTTGGTTTTTTTTTTTTTTTTTTTTTTTTTACACCGTGGGCCTCTGGAAAGGAGCTCTTTCCATTCTCCTCTCCAGCTAGAAACCAGTGGTGATAAGAAACTATCTCATGACAGCGTCCTGAAGGGAGAAGGGCACTGGGGCCAGGGCATTGGCAATGGCCTTGGAGCAGGCTTCCATCCTCTGGTGTTTGGGGAGGATCACAGGGCATCAGGCCGGGAGGGAGTCAGGTTAGCTGTGGTTCAAGACTTTGTGTGGCATATGTGGGTGTGTGCAGGTTCACTGGGGCCCTGTGTCCTTATACTCCTCCGATTTTCCAACCTGAAGCAGACTCCCAGGCAGGGAGTGCCTCATTCCTGTCTGGGTCCCTGCAGCCTGGGTTTTGAACTGGCACATAGCTGGCATCACTGGGGCACATACCGGATCTTGAAGCCCCAAACCACAGGCACATTTTGAAGATTCCCATCAGCAGCAGGGCAGAGAGGAGCTGAAGAATTACATGAAATTATGTCAAGTACCTGAAGGAATAGATCAATTTGAGCTTTAACTACTAGAGAATGGAGTCTGAGCAGCCCCTACTCCCTCACATTTCTATATGTTGGATGTGCCTTCTAGGAACATAAAAGCAACCAGAAAGTTCCCTTCTCGCTGAAACATGAAGGATTCCTGGGTGAACACCGGGTTGTCTATGGCCCACAGCAGCAAATACTCCCTCACCTCCAACATACCTTCCTGTCCCCTACAAAAAAAAAAAAAAAAGGATAGGGACTGTCTAGTTTTGCCTGCCTGATCAGCCTGGGCTAACTTCTTAAAGAAAAGGGGGTTGGGATGCCTGGGTGGCTCAGTTGCTTAAGCCGCCACCTTCAGCTCAAGTCATGATCCCAGTGTCCTGGGATGGAGTCCCACATCGGGCTCCTTGCTCAGCGGGAGCCTGCTTCTCTGTCTGCCTCTGCCTGCCACTCTGTCTGCCTGTGCTCACTCTGACAAATAAATAAATAAATAAAATCTTTAAAAAAAAGAATAGAAAAGAAAAGAAGAAAAGGGGCCAAGGAAGTCCCTGCCTGCCTGCCTGGCCCAAATAGGTTAGAGTTGAAAGGGAAGCATCTTTGAGGTGGGTGACAGGCCATTCCAACAAGTGCGCAGAATCAGAGCTGGGAGGAAAAGGAAGGCTTATTAGCCTTGTTGGTGACTTGAGCCCCAGGTTTACCCCATTGGAGCTCTGTGGAATCACTCTCTTCCCCAGGGTGGGTGGGCCGCAACTGGCCTGCCAGGTCACATCTTATCCTGGATGCTATACTGTTCTCTGCTCGGTCTTGTTTTCACTAACTGTGGCAGAGTGTTTGGTCCCCGGAGCCCAGGAAGCTGAGCTCCCGACAAGAACCTCCCCAGAAGGACCTGAGCCAGCTAGCCATCCCAGGACCATGGGAAATGCTCTGTGTGTGAGGCTTTTTAAAAGCTATGAAATGGAAAATACTTGGAGGTAGACCATGGCTGTGGCTACCGATGTCCTCATAAGTCACACCTACAGGTCCTGTGACTATGTGTGCTTTCCAGACCCTCTTCTGAGGCCAACTCCCTCCCCTGCTCTGCAAAGCTCACTGAGGAGACATGAGGACTCCAGGGGAGTCTGAGGAGACAGGAGGCTTTCTGGACTTAAGAGTAGTCCCCGCTGAGGGGGCCCAGGCTCCCCACTGAGACAGTGGCTACCTGCCTTGCCCAGACAGAAATCCCCTCCCAAAGATGGGCTGTCTCTCAAGAAGAACAGATAAGAACAGCAGGATTGGGCCTCCAATAAACCTTGAGAACTATCCGAGAATTCTGGACAATGGGTCCTGTCAGGGTCTGTGTTGGGGGCTGAGAGCAAGAGCTCATCTCGCAGGGATCTCTGCAAAGGGCAAGGGCAACTGTCATATATTGGGACAAGGCCAAGGGAGACTCTCTGTCATGTCTGAAGTCCTAGTCATGGTTTCTTCTGGACTTCAGCCAGAGGCAGAGCCCGCAGCCTCAGCCTGGTCCCCTCCAGAGCTTTACCTAGAATCAAGCAGGGAAGCTTGTTTTCTCTCCTCCACTCTGGATCCCCACTACCCCTTTTGGGAGGCACAGTAAAGCCTGTGATGGCTCCTTACCTGTGCATGGGGTCAGATGAGACCTAGGCATCGGTTGCCTGAACTGATTTACTCCTCTGTTTGTGTGGTCCTTGTATGTCCCCTTCTCCCAAGACCCCGTCCCTGCACAGAGCCTTTGCTGGCTGTATCCTGGGGGTAGTCAACCCACATCCGCAGTTATTGCAAAGTTTCCCTTCTTCTCTGGATACATGTCTCTAATAATTACAGTGGGGCCCACAGATGAGCTTAGGCCACAAATACAAGACAGTGAGGAATTCACCCCAAAAGTGGTTCTGGGACCATGATACTCCCCCGGGAGTCCAGGCAGAAGCAAAAGCAAATCTTCTCTCGGGTGCCCCCTCCTCCAGGCCTCCCAAGTAAAGGAGGACTTGCAGGAGAAGATCCCTGAGGCTATAGAACCTTGGGCTACAGAAACATCAGAGAAGTCTGGCCCATGGTTTTGGGTGGGATCAGGGCTGGGGACACGGAAAGATGAGTAGTGGGGCAGAAGCACTTCACCCGCCATGATTTAGCTGCCCTTGCCCCTGTACCTGACCTTTAGATCATCTCTCTACGGTGGCAGACCCCCAGAACCCCTAGAGAGCTGCTGCTGGAGGACAAAATGGGGCTATGCGGGCATGGGAATCCCTGCAAACTTCCAAAACACCTCAGTTTCTCCCACTGGGGGCAATTCTAGAACCTTGAGTGGCCCATAGCTGGTGGCAGGCAGAGGGCAGGGAAGAAGCGTCACTGGGGGCACACCTTGCTTTTCTTATCTTTGTCCTGATTGGGCAGAAAAATGGAGTTGCAGGCTTGGCACCTTCTCAGACTACAAATTCTCCCAGAGAGAAGGACTTTCAGGGGTGTTTACCAGCCCCCCTCCAAACGTTTTAAGTTGCCCCTAGCACTTAGCATGCCTGCCAAGGAGTTTACTGTGAATTTAGGACCAGAGGGGCGAGTCTGCCTTAGCTTTCTCTGACTGCCCCAGTGCGGAGAGCCACTGGGAAGAGGCACGGATCAGGTGGTTTAGTCCTTTAGCACTTTCTCATTTGGAATTTCAGGCTGACTTCTCCATCGCAGCTGTTTCTTTAATGGCATGACCTGGGAAAATTTGGCTTGAAGCCTGGGGAGGCATGCCCAGATCTCACTGAGTTTCCATTTGGTCCAAACCAAGGGCTGATGCTTGTCTTTTCTGGTTGGAGAGTGAAGGACGGATAACACTTTGTCCAGAACAAATCAGAATCCCAATAGAAGAAGACCCCTTGGCCAGGATCTGGGGTAGGGGGAAATGGAGCAGGCAGCAACAGGCTTGGGCGAGCTAGAAATACTCATGAACAAAAGGTCAGAGCACAGGCTTCCGGTGACCGAGAACTCTCCAGCTGGGCTTGTAGTAACCACGTAAACCTGTTAAAATAAATTGATTAGCAAAGGATCTCCACTCAGCACTCTTTAAACACCAACATCTGTTCCCAATAAATAATTCACATAGTAGATATTAATTAGAAGTCACGAGAGGAGGGGATGGCAGCTTAAAAAGGACACTGAGATGCCTCTTTGCCAAGAAAGGTGTGCTAACATAATACCCATGCCCAGATGTGGAGGAAAAAGCACTGAGACAAGCTGCCTCCTTTCTTCTGTACCTTAGTTCTGGACTGCACTGTGGGGGGACACATCACCCCACCCCTCTCCCCAGCAGGCAGGCAGTATGACAGCTGCCTCCCACCCAGGGGGCCATGATGCCCCTGGAGACAGCTGTTCAAGCACAGCTGGCCATGGCCCACAGCCACAAGAGGGATGTCCCTGAATGCCTAGAGCTACAAGCAGTGAATGAAGGCAGCGGCCCTTCCCAACCAGCCTCCCACACCTGTCCTCTCCGGGGCAGCAGGCAGAGGACTGCTTGCTTAGATCTCTACTGAGGACTGGGAAGAGCAGCATGACCCAAAGACAGCCTGGAGGCTCTGGGGAGTGAGACCTCCATCCCCAGGCTGTCAGAGCCCTCCTCTGATAAGGAGCAGAAGTTGGGGGCCAGCGATAGGAAGATCTTAGACCATCCCAGAGATCGGAGCTCCTGCCTGATTTCCCCGTAGGGGGAGTTGGCGGGAGTGGGTGGTTTCCAAGTCCCTTGCCTCCTTTTCTCAGCAGTTTCCTTGGAAGTTTTCGCTTCTTCAGCAGATTGTCATTGCTTTCAACTTTGGAAGGAGCAGGGCTTCTGGGAGCCCACCAAGGCACGCCCTGTATTTACATTCTTGGACAGAGTCGGCGGCTGGGTTGATGCTCCAGGCACGGCAAACCAGTTCGCTTCCACGGGGCAAGAGGGGTGCTGACCCCACCAGTTCCGGGGAGGGTCCAGGGAGAAGCAAGTTCATCTTCATCCTCTCTTCTCTGAGTGAACAGTTTGCAGCTCACAAGACCAACTGGGAACTGAGAAGAAGCCTGGGAGAAATGTTGTATGCATTTCATCAAGTACGGGAAGAGTCTAAGGACTGGAGTCGAGAAGCTGCTGGAGGTGGCCCACACCTTGCACTTGTCAGCAGGTGTTTCCCTCGTGGGCCTGTTGCTTCTTCCGTGCAGAACACGGTTCCCCAGTTTGTGCTGGAGAAGCGAAGTCCCTGAGGACTGCCTCCACTGGGCACCGTAGCCCCTGAGGCCCCTAAGCCAGCAAGTACCCTGGGCTGGGAAGCTGTAACACCTGGCTCAGGGCCCAAACAGCGGGTGGGAGAGCTCTGGTGGGAGCCACGCCGATGCCCGGGTGGAAAGAGTCCAAAACCACCCACATGTCTTTTTCTCCAGGAATGAACGGAGTGTTTAATTCCTGAAAGCTTTGTTCTCCTAAAGGGTTTGGCCTCATTCATTCTTTGTTCCAGAATCTCCCGGTGTTGTTAGTGAAAATGACCGTTCTCCTCCTGATGGGAAGGAGGTCTTTCTTATTCCACACTTTCAGAACCAAAATCCAGAAAGAAGGGGCAGTCTCGCCTTATCCAGAACCCTCCCCCTCCTACCCGTTCTTTGCTACAAGTTCAAAGTCAGAGGACCCAGCCCTGGGCGGGTGCCATGGCGACTCCTGAGGTGAGGCTTAGTGATTGGTCATCAGTGTGGACAGGCACGAGCGTGAACTCAAGTGAGGCCACAGAGAGCTTGCTCCTGTTTGTAGGGCTGCTGTGGAAAGGGGCTGGCAGCTGGCTGCCCTATTTCTTGGAGAACTTTTAGGTCCTCACACCATGGGCTATAGGCTGCAGACAAGAGGCTGGGGTGGCTAGTGAAGTAGGCTGGGCCTTGGCATTTCTTGTGTTAGCTGAGGGGGGTTGAGGCATCAAGTACAGGATGGACCAGGTGCTGTGAAAAGAACCACCACCTAACATATTTCAAACTTCAGTGGAGGTGGGGCGGGGGAGGGTAAGTCTCCTGGGGGATGGAAGCAGGGGCCCCCTCCTAGGGAGACAAAAGGGAGTCCCCCCGGCTGGAGGTCAGTGTGGCCTCTCTGGGCAAAGAGTGAGTGCTTCTTGGCTGATAGGCTGAAGTGCAGAGTTCGAGACCCTATGTCACCTCTTCTTCCGTTTAGGATGGTGTCTGTGGAGGCATCTTCAGGAGACAGACAGGGCAGTCCGATGGCAGACCATCATCTGGAGAGATTTAAATTAGATGGATGGTGGGGCCAGTAGCCAGTGGTCAGTTACGTGGCTTTGTTTTATTCACAAGGATCAGCACGTTTTACCCTTAATTGAGAGGCATCCAGATTCCAAGAGCAAAAAATGCCAGTGAATGAAAAATTTGAAACACCCTCCCCCACTAGTCATGAGAAATCATTGCCTGGCACAGATCCCTGGAGTCGAGAAAAACATGCCTCTGGAAGCCAGAGGGGGGCTTGGCAGGACAGAAGAGTAGACTCATTGGTCAAAAGCCAACCTACTCACCCCCCACCCGCCCACCCTAGGCTGTGGATCAAATGCTAATCTGGGCTCTCCGATAATGAGTCGTAGAAAGTTTCTGAGTGTCCAGCCAAGGGGAAGGGTTTTTTCTGCAAAAGGATATATAGGGATATATAGGGATAGAACAAAGACAGTTAAAGAGAGGCAGGGTAAAGACCTCTGCTTCCTGCTTCTCCCCCCCCCCCATCCCCCACCCAAATCTGAAGTCCCGTGACCTGGAAGGCGCAAAGCAGGGGAAAACAAGTGTTCTTCTGTTCTTTCCTATGGCTAGAAATTCAGGCAAGGTCAAGAATCTCACAAAACACTCATCTTCTTTACCCTACTGCCTGCCTCTCAGCCCCAAGTCTTTCCCAAGACCTCAGCCATGTATCAAACTCTGTCCTGGTGCCTCAAGGTCCCTGGAATGTGCCTTACTCCTCTCTGGCCAGGCCTTTGGTTCCAATGCCGAGAGCTCCTCCCCGACCTGCTTCATCTGCTCAAAGCCTGCCCATCATTCAGATCTCCCTTCTAATGTCATTCCCTGGGGAGCACCTTCCCAGGCCCCTTGGACCTGGCAGCTGTCCCACAAATCACTCCCTTGTGGCCTTTAGCACAGTTTGAACTCCTACATTTATTTGCGCAATTATTTGATTCACATCTCTTTCTACCCCACCCCACCCCCATGCCTGACCTTGCCTGGTTCAGCTCACCATTTCTACCCCCTCCCCACCTGACTTCTCTTGAAATGCCCTAGCACTTAACAGGTTCTCAATAAATATTTGTAGAATGCATGAATGAAAGGGGCTATATGAGTTCTCCTTTTCCTCACACTCACCTGTGCAACCCTCATTCATTGGGCAGTTCACTTGAATTGCTTGGCTTCCCAGCTCTTCGAGGCATTCGGAAAGGAGGGGTCTGGGGCTGCAGGCACTGGTTAGAGACCCGTGTGAGACCAATTAGCATAAAGATGTTACAAGAGGCCACTCAAAAAATAAACAAAGAAAATTCAGGAGACAGCATTCAGGGAGGAGTTGGGGGGAAGCCAGGCCAGTGTGGAGGGACAGGGGAAATCCAAGGGGTAGAAGTGCGTGGTGAGGTCATGCTACATATGTCCTAGGGAATGTTATCAGGCACCCACCCAGGCATGGACAGAAGCACCCTCTGGTGTTAGGTGGGCAGGGGAGCTGGGACAGTCTCTTGGGAGGACCCTTTTTTAACATGAAAAAGCGATTTCACTTTTGGCATTCTGTCCAACAGAAATGCTCAAGTAACTTTGTGAGGTTCCGCACACAAGGATGTTTGTGGCAGCCTTCCGATGCTAAGCAAATTTGGAAACAGACTGAAAAGTCATTAATTGGGGAGTGGCTACATTCACAGCTGTCCTGTGAGATGGAATACAAGGTAGCCTCACCAAAAATGCGATGGGGATTGCGGGCACTGATATGGAAATATGTTGATACATTTATTGAAATAATGTATTAATAATAAAGCGAGGTAAAGATCGATATATGTAGGGCGATCCTATTTCAGTTTTTAGAACTATTTGTGTGCGTCAAACTGTGTATACAGTTGTGCACAGAAAGCTATCTGGAAGGATACATACATATTCTACCTTTAACCCCATTTCCTCTGGAAAATGGGCTTCAGGATAGATTACTGGGGGGAAGTCCCATTATTTCACTCTCCCTGTGGTATGGTGCAAATGAGCGTGTGTTTCTTCTTTGATAAAAGGGAAAAAGATTGTAGGACATGGCAATGAAGAGGGATTCCAGCCCCCCTGGGAGCTCAGATTCATTAGACTGCGGGGAGTGGAGGCCAATCCGCACTGGGTGGAAAGGACAGGAGGGATGCGCAAGCTGTCTACAGACTGCGAAGATCTTTCCAGAAGTTTTCTTGTGAGCAGCATTTTTTGAAGAGGATGCTAGCCTAAGGAAGAGGCATGGTGGAGGGAAGGTTTATATCCATTGGGAGGGGTTGACGCTAGTGGGCTGAGGGGAGGGAAGCAAGAACAAAAGTAATTTCACAGGATGCTAAGGAGAGGGATGCTTGCCTGGAGAGCCAGCCTGTTGTACACAGAATGGTCTGTGGGATCCAAAGTCCCCAGTGGAGGAATTATCCTAAAAAAAAGAGTGGGGAGCATATTTAGGAGATGGTATGGACAGATAGCAGGTGGTGAGAGGGCCAGGGAGGGAGTTTACAGTTATGGCCTGGATTTTACCTTGAACTTAGAGTGGGTATGTCACCACAGGGAGTGGGCTCTAGGGATAGAGACAGTTTAAGGACAATGTCTAAAGGCAACAGGAAACTCTAGGAATGGGAGAAAGGGTTAGTAAACTGATTGCTAGCTGGTGGCAGAGGAGGGCCAGCTGAACTGGTCTTCATACCTTTGAAATAGAACAAGTGGGCAGTTCTGCGTTTTTCTCTTAGCAGAGCTCAAGTTAAGATTAGAGAGAAGGGTCACACTGTTCCAAGGTTGGGAACAGGCAAGACTAGCAACACCAGCCCAGCGTAACGGGAGATGTAAAGAAGCAACATGAAGTAGAGGAAAGGGATCTGGAACTAGAGACGGGATGAGCAGCCCTGGAAGCATTTTGAGAGAAGTGGATGGTGGAGAGCCAGGCTGGAGCCTCATAGGTGATACTCCAGGTTCAAGATTTGGCTATGGCGATGAATGGGTTGCAGAAATAGGATGTTTGTTTCCACTTGGGAGTTGTTAAGATTGTCTAGGTGGCAGCAGGATTGGGGCAAAGATAAAACCCATGAGCCTGAGGCTAGAGTTCTCAATTCATTCATTCAACAAATATTTATTGAGCACCTACTATGTGCCAGGCACTCTTCCCAGCACTGGCTGGGAGGTGAATGTTGGGAGTCCATTGGATTATTGATAGATGAAGATGGGAAGAAGAGGCTCACGTTGGCAAGGGGCCATGGGGCTCCCAAGAAGAAGAGGAAGCGTCACCAAGGGAAGGGCTAGAATGGTCAGAAAGATGAGGCAGGAAGTCAGGAGGGCAGTGCCAGCTGGGATGGACAGGAAGAGGAGCAGCTTCTCTCCTCTAGAAGGAACTAGAAAGAGGAGCACTGTCACGGAAGGGCAGGCTCCAGAGGGGGTGTAGGCAGGAAGCTGGCGTGTTTTGCCTTTTCCTCCTGGCAGCCCACTCAGCCTTCCTTACGCCTTGGGTGTCTCAGAATGGTCCGGAGCTCATGGAAGGAGAAATAGAAGTTTTTCCTTGGACACCATGAGGCTCCACCCTGAGAATCTGACCCCCTTTTCTGTGACTTCAGCTCCAGATTCCAGCCCTCCTCTGCCGTGTTAACAGCAGAGAGACACAAGAAGGGTCAGAGAGGTATGGCAAGACCAGATTACAGTGGTAGGAGAGAGGAGAGTCCGGGAGGGACGGGGACTAGGATAAAAACGGAGGAGGAGGAGCCAAAAGATATCCCCAAGCAAAAGGGGAGTGGATGCACACAGAGGACACAGGACTGGATTGGAGGAAGGCAATAGAATACAGAGACAAATGGGACCAAAAAGGAAAGAGAGTATCATGAGATAACCACCAGGCACACTGGGTTCCGGTTAGCCAGCCAATGTCCTTCCAATGGCTTTTTCCTGTACTCTGTCCTTCAGGCCACCTTGAAGTCACGGGAGAGGGAGAGGTCTGGGGGCAGTGGGGGTTGGGGGGGGCAGTGGTGCAGAAAGGGCCTGGAGAGAGGTGGATGGTAATGCCCCAAAGACCAGGGTTCACTCCCATCCTCAGAGAGGTCGCCCTTCCTTCTACCCGAGCCCCCCAACCCACAGCCATTATGCCACCTTCCACAATGAGCTCCACCTTCTAGGATCACCTGCTTTTATGCTGTCCCATTCCCTACCCTACTGACCTTGTGATTTGACTTGAGCATCCTAGTATTAAGTCTTGCCGCCTCGCCCCAACAACGGATGGAACAATCAAGTTGTGCTCTCTTAAATTCCACATAAAGCTGTGAGGCAGATTGACCTAGGGCTTCCAGCTTCCCCTAATGGCCAAGAAGGCTCTGCTCCAGGAGGAGTGCCACTCTTGAGTCTGGAATGGTCTTTCCGGAAAAGCTAGAGAAAGAAGTCATTGCAGGGGTTGGGGGGGTTGGGGGGTGAGGTGCTGAATTCCTGAGGTCTTTTTCCTCCTTTTGCCTTCAAAGTCTCTGGGATGACAGCAAGGCCTGGTGTGTCCCATCAGCCCCAACCCCGCAGGTCATCAGGTCTCTCTCTTCCTGCTCCTGGCTCCCATCTCAGCAACTGCTGCTTGTGGAAAAGGAAAACAAAGGCAGTCTCTGGAACTGACAGCAGAGAGTAGCAGGAACCACCTGGGGAGGGATGCTGTTGCCCCCCCCCACCCCCCCACCCCCGCCAAAGAAGGGTGGGGAGGAGACTCTATCTTGTGGTTCCCAGGGGCACCTGTGAGTAGCCGCAGATAATTCCAAGGAAGAAAAATAGGAGAGGCAAAAAACCTTGAAACTGCTTAGAAGAGGGCCCGAGGCAGAGAGTGGCAGAGTGCTGAAAACAGATCCCCTTCTGGTGTTGATGGGGATGGGACTCCCCTCCACCCACCATGAAACTCAGCTGGGTTTCCTTGGGGCTGGGGAGTGGGAAGGGGGGCATGTAAAGCAGGTTACCTCCCACAACCCACCCTCTTCCCCGCACTGGACTCCCATAAGCACCCTTGGGGTCCCCTCGCCCTCACACTCCCCAGAATAGCCTCCAGCCAGCTCCCCAGGTTCTGATCCGGCCTCAGGGATGTGGTCGGGCCGCCTGGGGTCAGGGGCTTCTCTCACTGCTTCTGGCGAACTGTCCCCACCCTGCCCCCACTCCCAAACTTTGGGCTCAGGCCCAACGGAGCTCTGCTTTCTGGGGAGACCATTGGGCTGATGGCTGCTTGTAAACCACTCTGATTCTTACAGACCAAACCTCTTCACCTGCCTTTCCTTCACCACACACAGAGGAAGGGCTCACGGATGACAGCTGACAAGGCGTGCACATGCCACAGGGACAGGGAGTGCCGAAGGCTGACTTGTGGCAAGGGGCAGGATGTGGCCCCCTCCGAGGCTGGGCCTGCAGTAGGGGCTCCCAGAGCTCCCCCCATAAATTTTATGGTGCTCCCTCATGCTCTCCATGTGCCTAAGCCCTTCTTTAAATGTATTTTCAGCTTAGCAAACACTCCCAAGAGAAACTACCTGCTTCGTTCAGTGGGTCCTTTACAGTTCCCGGGGTGTTTTACTCCCAGCAGGGCATGATCTCTTGAGCTGGTTCATGATCTCTGCTGATATGCACAGACCCTACATCAGGATTTGTAGACAGCCCTCCTCTTTCTAGAACCCCTTGAGCTTCCCAGCTCCCTTCTCTGGACTAGAAGAAGCCTTGTATTGTCCTGCTTGAGGCAGAGTGAACGGAACTTCAAGTGGGTGTCAGGTGTGGAAGCTGCTGGCTATGTCTGGGTCAGATGAGCTTCGACTGTGCTTTCTGCTGGTGATCTCACCCCATCACTGGCTTCACGTGCTCAGGGGTGCCCAGATCCTCCTCCTGACCACGAGGCCCTACTGGAAGTCGGGCTTCCCCCACAGGCTCTAACATTTTTTTTTTTAAAGATTTCTATTTATTTATTTGATAGACAGAGAGAGATCACAAGTAGGCAGAGAGGCAGGCAGATAGAGATGGGGAAGCAGACACCCCGCTGAGCAGAGAGCCCGATGTGGGGCTCGATCCCAGGACCCTGGGATCATGACCCGAGCTGAAGGCAGAGGCTTAAACCACTGAGCCACCCAGGTGCCCCGGCTCTAACATTTTTCTACCCTGAAGTTCAAGTCGGCCATTTCCTCCCTCCTGCCCTCCCCCACAAGCCCCACTGAGGCCTTTGGAGCCCTCCCCTAGGGCTGGGCGTCAGGACTCTCCTTTGTGTGTCCCATCTCCCCAGGAAATAAGACGGGTCCCAGTGCAGATCCTCAGACCGCCCTCGTACTAACGGTTCTCCATCCTGAAACACCTTTGAGTTTTGCTTTTGGTGATCCATTTCTCTTCTCTATACAAGCGTCTGATGACGCATCTTCTGTCTCAGATTTCTTCCTCCTTAACACCCAGTCCCCAGGGACCTGCCTGTTTCATTTTTCAGCAGTTGCCTTGACCAGCTTTCCACCTTGGGTGGCACTTCCCAAAGACGAGACCCTAGAGGCAGGATCCCGCCGTCCTCTACCTTGCTCTCCCACTTTTCTTCCTACATGGATGTGAGTACAAAGATCCCCTCCATCAGAGGGCGGGTTTGACTGGTAACTGTTCCAGGCAATACAAAAGGAGGACCAAGAAGGTGGGGGTGGGGGGACGAGGCTCTAATGATGTCAGGGAGTCTCCCCAATTTTACTTCCTGGTGTCTATCGCAGTGTCAGAGAAGGTCCTCCATCTTCATTTATGTCCCAGGGGAGCTGACCCATCACCCACTCACATTCTTCTCCAGAGCCACTCTCCAACGCAGTCCGAGGCCACTCTGTTCTGCTCGGGGCAGCAGGAGGCTGGTCTAAATGGATTGCAGCAATGTCTCCAGGGGTCCGGGGCATCCACGGGGAGGAGGATGAAGCTGGAGAGAGGACAGCCTATGTCCCCTGTCGGGGGTAGAGGGAGGCCACAGCCCAGGGCCAACTGCCCTCGGCACACGGCTGTTCTCCCCTGTGCTTCCCTAGCTCTAAGGTCTTCTGTGTCCTATGGAAGCATGTTCTAAATCCCGTCCTCATAGACAGTTAGATCACTGAGCTTTACTCAAGCTACCCCAGGGTGATGTGCCTTTTGTCCCTGCTGGTTCCCTAGCTAAGACGGCCCTCCTCTCCAGTGTGGTTTCTGAAATCCATGTTCCTTCCAACGAGCACACAAATCTAGCCCTCCACGGGGAATTCTGATGCACCTCTTGGGTAGTGCGGGGGGCCCCCCAGCCCGCGCGATTAGGCACCATGGAAGCTCAGGAGAGACAGACTGTTTGCTCTGCAACCCACCTGCCAAGATTTTGCTGGGCTTTCCATTGTGGGGTCTGTGCTATGAAAATACTCGATGGTTTGTTTTCTCATCGGATTGTGCTTTTGTTCACAAGGTATCTTTCTGGGGCTTCTGGGACCTTCGGATGACATGGCTGGGTGCTGGGTAGGAAGCCTGAACTCTGGGGTGGGGGGTAAGGTGGGACAAGGGATGGGGAGAGGTGAAGTGGGAGGGTCCCCATAGTTGGTGTTGCTGAGAGGAGGAGGCCGAAAATGAAGATTAACCCAGAACTCTGGGTCCAGTTGACACTTCTGGGGTGGGCACAGGAAGAGAACCAGGGAAAGAGGACTCTGAAGGGTGGGGTGAGGGTGGGGGCGGGTGGAGAGAGAGAGATTAGGAAAAACCACTATCCTAGAAATCAAGAGAAGCGTCTCCAAAGAGAGTACACCCGTCACCAATGTCAGACGCTGCCTCGAGGTTACATTTTGAAGATGCCGGCTGTATCCGTGGACTCAGCAAGGCTAGTAGTGAGCTCGGCTAGGGCTGCTTCGGGGGAGGGATGGAGGGGTTGCTGTATGGCTCCAGCGGGGAAGGAAGGGGCTGCCCAGTTAGCAGCTGGAGGGGGAGATGCCGTCAGAGCCAGAGATGCCATCAGAGCCATCAAAGATTACTGGATTGAGGGAGAAGACTGAGGGCCAAGTCATGTGGGGCTAGGAAAGGGCCCCGGACCCTGGTCCGGGGATCTGAGAAACATCTGGAGAGAAGCAGGGGCGGTTGGTGAGCACATGGGAGGGGTGGGAGACAGGTGAAAGACGCTGGGCTCCAAGCCCTTCTGTCCTCGTGAGACAGCTGCTTGTGAGGGCATTTTCAGAGTTCTTGGCTAGTGGTTACAAGGCGCCTGGTGACTTCACAGCCAAGGAAGAGGGAGGGTAGGTCTTGAGGTCACAGACCATCCTGAATGGCAGCTTTCACTTAGAGGCCTGATCATCTGAAGTTGAAAGCCCGAGTTAGGGGACTGTTCCCCGTTGGAGGTCTCCAGCGAGGCTGAGACAAATGGGCAAGATCCCAGAGGGCTGAATCTTGGTGAGACAGGGTCCAAGCAGTGAAGGAAGGAAGTGAATCCTGGATGCTGAGACCACCCCACAATGGGACTCCAGGGCCTGGAATTCTCCATGAGATTGAAAAATGGGGACATGTTTTAAAATGACTCTCTGACTAAGGGATTATCTTTGTAATCAGAAAAAAAAAGTCAATTTAAAAAGTCTGAATGTCCATCAACTGTACAATGGATAAATAAATTGTGGTATATTCCTACAGGGGACTACATCACAATTCCATGCAACAGCATAGATACATCTCAAAAACATACACCTGTTGAGCAAAAGAGGTCAGACATAAAAGACTGGGTGCTGTTTGCAATCTTTTCTGTAAAGTTCGACAAACTGGCAAAAGTCTTCTGCGGCATTAGGTTTCAGGAAAGCGACAACTCCTGGGGAGAGCAATCCCTAGAAAGGGGTACCAATTGTTCCCCAGAGACTGCTAACTATTCTGCCCACTGATCCCGAGGCCAGCTCCACGGCCCGTTCAGTCGGTGAAACGCATTGCCTTGTACATTTATGGCCTGGGCCTTTTTTTGTGTGTTTATTCTACTTCAATGAAGTTTAAAGAGAGACTATCTAACATGAAGCAATTCCCTTGGGCTCCAAGGCTGGTTGCTTCTAAGCCACAGGAGCTGGACCTCCTCTTGTCCAGGGGGACACAAAAGCTATCAGCGAGGCTATGACCCTTCCTATCTAGTGCGCTGGGTGAAGAGTTCACCACCTCCCCCTTCTCCCCTGCCCTCCTCAGTCATGGCAAAAGGCCTTCCCGATGTCCAACCATGTCATAAATACTAAAGGCCATTTCCCCTTTGGAATCTTCCCGGCTCTGTGTACCCTGCTGTCATTCTATCGCTGATGGAATCCTCCTGTGCCCCAATGGTCCTTTAGTTCCTGTTTTTGATGTCTGTGAGGGGCCCCTTGGGAGGAGCAGGGTGGGGTACGCGAGGAGCCCCCGGGGCTACGAGCCCCCAGCACAGCCCCCCACTCCCAGCGGGCTTTCTGTACAGAGTGCCTTCGCAGTGGCCCTTCCGTGGCACCTGCTCGTGGCCCGAGACTTGTTTTGTTCTGCAAGACACTTTTTTTTCTTCTGTTTTCAAGTATTCTCCGAGGCTTTCTGTGGAGTTCTTGCTCTTCAGACAGTTTCTTTTGACTCCCCCCCCCCCCCACTTTATTAACAGCCACATTTCATCCTAGATCCTTTCCCGGAAATTGAGTACCTGTGGGGACCCAGCTGGGCTCAGCCCTCTCCCGCCAGACCTTGAAATACCACGTGGTCCCTCACCCTCCCCCCTCTGAGGACCCCTCCCACTCCAGGGTCAGTCCCTTTGGAGAAGGAACCCAGCCTATTTCTTAGCTTTATGGATGAGAAAACTTTGTATTTGAGGAAGCAGCCATTTATCTTCACCAAGAGACTCACGTCCCGGCCTCATCTCGATGAAGCAGCCGGCAGCAGGCAGCTGGAGCCCAGAGAGGAGAGGGGAGCTTCATTCCGAGGAGTGAAATGGCAGCTGACTGATGGGAATAACCACGGAACTCGTCACCCAGAAAAGCGGCGCTGGAAAAGATGAAAGTTCTAGAAAGCTTTGGGGACATCCCGGGACAATTAGTAAAACGAGATTTAGTTCTCGAAACCACACTGCCATGGGCCCAGCTGCCTTCCACCAAATCTCTTTCACTCACGTGTGCCGAGACTGCCCAAACTACCCCACCTGAGGGCTCCACTTGTGATAGGTGTGCGGACACAGTTACACGTTTGTCTTTGCTTTTCTGCCACTTCCCGGGCCTCCCGGAGGTCAGATTTTCATGTCCTTAGCATGTTCCTCCAACCCCTGAGCATTTCCTCATGACTACTGACCGGCCCCAGGGAGAGACCAGCCAGAATCCCAGTGCAGTGTGACACCAATGGTCCTTTTCTCCTGTTTTTGTCAGAAGACCACCCTGATTCCATTTGAATCCCATTCCCAGCCCTCTCCGTCCAGCCCGTGCTTTCGGTCTCAGAGGCCCTGCCTCTGTCTTGTGTCCTGCTTCAGCGCTGAAGAAGAATTAGAGGGAAATGAATCCAGCTAACAGAGTGGGAGCAGGAGCCGGAGAGATGGTGAATGAGCCTGGAATAAGCTGGGCCAGCGAGGGTGGCAGCAAGCACTTCCTGTGTGTGGCTTGACCTGGAGATCCACGGTTCCAGACTCCTGGGCAAGTTAACGAGGGGGCTGGGGAGATGAAGAGGGGGAGGCAGAGGGAGGCAGGTGAAGAAGATACCCGACGTATAAGGAGAAAGGGAGAGGTGTGAAGATTATGCTGGGGCAAGATACTCTGTCGCCATGGAGTGGTTGGGAAGATGAGCATTCTGGGTCTTGGGAGCAGAGAAGGGCATAGGGGGAATGGATGGCCACCGTTGGACCACATCTGAGCAAATGATCAGCAGTGTGACGGGAACCTCTCTTCTGCAGCCAGACTTGCGCTGCTGCGGGCTTCCCCTCCGCAACCTCTGGAGGGCTTGTCTCTGGTGGCTGTGGCCACAGTGCCTGCCCACCCACCCCTCCCTCCGGACCCTCCCCCTGCACCAGCCAGGCAGCTGAAAGGGCCTCTTTTCTGGGCACGGAGGTGGGCATGCCCTGCCTGTCTCATTCTCCTGCATGCCCCCATGCCCCAATTCCCCCCACCCCCTACCCCCAGGGCCTTTTCCCCCACTTACTTCCTCATTCCCAGCAAACTCTCCAGAACCATCCAGCCCTCAGCCAGTGTGTCTCCTGGAACAGACCAAAGAGAACGCTGGCTGCTCAGGACTCTCTCTGGGGTCCCCAGTGCCTCCAGCGACATGACAAGGAAGCAGCTGGAAACAGGCCTCCAAGGGCTCTCCTCCTTCCTGCCCCAGGGATTCATTCTTTATTGTTGCTGAAGAGTATGTGGCTTTTTTTCCTGGGGCAAGGGCTCATATCTAAACACCTGTGACTTCCCATCCTCCTCCTCAATTCTCCTAGCACCCCAACCTGCTCTCTGAGGCCTGCCTGGGTCCTTCTCCTCCGCTCCTGCTCACCACCATCTCCCCAGTCCTCTGACAACGAGGGATTTTTATTGTCTGCACCCAATATTTTATTTAACGCTTTTGGGCTTAACTTGGTTTTCATCTCTAAGACTAAAGCAAGGTCTAGCAAGATAATATTGCAGGCAGCCCTGACATTGCATTATTTGTAAAGCCCCACCCCCAGCCCCCTGGGGATAAACAGGGAGCTTCAGGGAAGCCAGGCTTTCTGGGTACTGGTGGCTGATGGTCCAGTATAAAGAGGTCTTGAGTGTGTAGAGGGCACCGGCCATAGACAGCAATGGCGCCCGTTAGCTCCAACAACTGATGATATCTCCGTGGGGATGGAAGAGAGGAGTTCAAGGGCAATGAAGGAAAATTAAACCTGGTGCCTGGGACACTCTCAGGAGCAAGGGAATGTAGGGAAGGCTCAGGTGGGTGCAGTAGGAGGGAGGTAGTGGGGATGGGGGGCCGAACAGGGAAGACCTGCTCAGGAAGGATGTGGACTTGGACACTGGGCTGAGGGGACACAGTTTTAGGGACCAGATCATTGTTTCAAGTGGGCAGGCTGAGACTTGGAACCACTGCTTTGCAGAGGGGACCTGAGGGCCTCATCATCAGTCCAGCCCCAGCCAGGGGCAGCTCAGAGGGGGGGCTGTGGAGGGGGCAGATATGGTTTGGGGCACAGGGAGGGGAAGGAGTGTCCCTCCCAGGGCAGAGCTGGGAACTGTAGCCAGGCTCTGGGATGGCTGGAAGCAGGGCACAGCCCACGTAAGCCATGACTACAGGCCAAATTGAACTGAAAAATGGAGGCAATAATTCATCCCTCTGATGTTCTTGCATCTTAGGGAAGGACAGACAGAGTGGGGAGGGGGGGAGAGGAACTCCGATGTGATTTTTGTCGGCGATGTTCTTGCTCTCCCTCCGCAATAACAGCCAGCTAGAAGTGGGGTCGCAGGGGAGGCTCCTAGTGGGGTGTTGGGAGCAGGGTTCCCATCAGAGACAAGCCTGACAGACACGGGGCAGAGGGGCCTCTGGGGAGCCCTGGATGGCCAATGGCTTTTCCCCCCGGGGGGCACAGAGCTCACCTTCCTCTGACCCCTGATAGGTTCCCAAAATAGAAACCTCCTGTTTTCTCGTGAAGCACTTTCCTTTCTGTGCATTGCTGGCTCATCCTCCTCCTTCCAGCTCGGCTAATGTCCTCTCAGGAAAGCCTTCTCGGATGCCTCTCTGCTCCAGGGCCCACCCCTGTCCCACCGCCCTCCTCCCAAGACTGCCCTGTCACCTTGCTGGTCCTGTTTTCTTAACATTATCTGGATTGATCTTGTCCATCACTGTTTCCTTGTTGGTTTCTCTCTCTCCTCCCTGGAAGATAAGCTCCATGTAGGCAGGGTTCTGGTCATTCTCGACGGCAGCTGTACCTTCACTTCTAGGAGGGAGCCTGCCACAGATGGACACTCAATGAGTATTTGTTGAATGGATGAATGGGTGGATGACAGCCCGTGAACAAACTCTGGGGTGGGAGTCATATCAAACCTCCCTGATGCTCATCCCAGGACCCCCCCCCCCCAACCCAATGGGAGCTCCTGGCTGGGGTAGAGAATGCATTCTGAGCCTGGGCTAGCCGGTGTTTGCTCCCTGACAGAAGGCGTGCTAAGAGATTTGCAAAATGAGATAGAAGCCTAGTTTCATTTGAGCCCGAACCCCTGGAGGCTGGGAAAGGAAGGACAAAAATGTATACTTCCATTCCCCCTGCCTAGGCATGGGGCTTGCTCTTGAGGGCCAGACAGTCCAGAGGAGTCTCTGAGCATCGGAGAGGGGAAAGCATGGTCTTCAAACTGTCTGGTGGAGTGGGAGGGGTGGTGGTGTGCCCACAGAGTCTCCGGGGCATCATAGCTCTTGGGCAACAACAGCTGGTTCGGTGATGGACAGCGGGAGAGCCTTGAGCTAGGTGCAAACAGGTGGGGGGTACCCCACTTCCCACCCAGATGCAGGAGTTCTAGACAGTGACTCTAACCTGGACTCCTTGTGAGCTTTCACATAGGCAATTCGAGCCCTGTTCTCCTTTCTAGCAAACTGCGCCGCCACGGCTGTCTCTGAGGCCCAGCATGGCCAATGCAATGAGAAGAATAGGAGACATCTTGAGATATCCCCTTGGCCCAACGGGATCCCACCACCTCGCAGTTCAGGAAATATCAGACAGTGGGACAGGGAAGCTCAGAGAGGAACTTGAGAACTTCACCGAAGGTGGGTCCTAGAATAGGTTGATGATGCCTTTTTCTCTCTTCTAAGGGGCTCCCTCCCTCTTTTTATATATGTGAGGGAGATCAAATCTCTTATTTTTAAGAGAGGAAATATCTGGGTTTGGAAAGAGGAAACCCAAGTTGATACCAGTTTGAGTTGGGGATATTTGGGGCTAGTCAAAACTAGTCAAAGTGCAAGGATCAGGGGGCAGATTGCCCTTGACCCCATCTATGTCCTCTTGGTTTGTCTGGCTTTGGCCAGGCCCCTCACACCCTTACAGAAGGTCTGGAAGTATCCTGGAGCACCCCAAAGAACATTTAAGGCTGAGCCTTGGAGGAACCTCTAGGGCTTGGTGTCTGGGCCCAGGAGCCTCAGAGGGAGGCATGGCTTTGATTTCTCCTCACTTGCCCATCAGGCACTGATCTGATAAGCCTCTGCAGCCTCCCTGTGCTGCCGTCCCCACAGAGCAAGGTGCCCATTGGGCATTTCCCCTACGTGGACCCACCATCTTCCACATCGATTCCCTTCATGTCACCCCTAACTCCCAAGCCCACTCACTTCCCACTTCTTATCCCAGCCCCCTGTGTTCATAGCAGGGCTCTTGCCACTGAAGCCCCATCCTGCTTCTCGGGCTTGGGGCCATCCCTGCGGGTCCCCCTCTTGCTTGAGCCTCAAGGTCTCAGGTCAGCATCCTGTTTCCTTCACAGCTGCAACCACCCACTCTACCTTTGCAGGCTCTTCTCCCTGCCTTCAGCAGTGACCTTGGAGGGCACTCCAGCCACCAGGCCAATCACCTCCCGGTCAGGCGTAGCATCCTGTCCATTCTAAATGCTTCTCTACCAAGAACAGTGGGGTAACAGATCACCTAAAAGGTCCTCAAGAAATCCCAGAAGTGACATGAAGCCTTTGTCCCTGACTGAGCAGAAGTGTCAATGGCTGAGAGGACCTCATCCTCTGGTTGTTTTTTTGTGGCCCCCAGTTCACTTTCATACCTTTTTGGGATTTTCTTGAGTCTCCTGAAGGTCAGCTTTGATCCAGTTTGTTCTGGGTATTATATGTGTATTTGCAGGCTGTAGGGAGTCAGGGGGGAATGTGGGAGGGCCAGAATCAGCCTTGGGGCAGCACAGGAAGACCCCATTGAAAGTAGGGTCATCATCCCAGATGGTGGGAGCTGAGACAGCGTGAGATCCGTGTACCAGTCCCTGGGCCTCCCTGGTATCCCCCGGACTCCCATCAGTCAGAGAAGACCAAGTAAGGGGCCTATGCAACACTAGTACAGGAAGAGGGGGTTTCTAGGCAGGGACCCCCACACTGAAGGACTTCAAAGGAAGCAGTCGCCTTTGGAACTGATCTTGCCTGATAGGCTGGTTCATTAGCAAAGGGAATGGAATCCAAGCTGGGACATCTGGCTGCAAAGGCTTTTGGGAATGCCATTTTTGTAAGGATCAGATATTAGGGTTTCTGAGCTTTGACCTCACTGCTGCTCTGATTTCTGGGGAATGCATAAACTTAGTAGGTTAGAGTAAATAAAGTTAAGGGGATGGAGGGCTAAGCCCCAAATAGCTACCAAAGCAGAAACCTGTGTGTGTGGCATTTGGGATCCTGGCTGTGGGAAAGGTACATGAGTGATCGTGGAAGCTCTGAGGTGCCCCTACTAGAACAAGGGGCAGCCAAGAAGAGTGGGAGACTTGCTTCCTGCGAGGCTGGCTTGGAGCCAGGAAGTGCTTTAGTCCTAAAGAACTGTCCATGGTTGAGGAGCTTGGAAGTAAAGAGAAGCAGGGCCCTGTGTCAGGACAGTCCATGGGGCCACGCATCCTCTGGATGGTGGCCTGGCCTTGAATTTGGTCTGGATAGCCAGAGATGCTTAGTCTACAGGGCACCTGCATTCTACCAGCTTCAACTTTTCAGGAAGAGAATATATGCAAGAACAGGGATGGGGGTAGTTTGAGGATGAGATGGGGCTTTGGGTTCGTAATGGACTAGAGTGACATCAACACCGTTGGTGAACTGATCAGTTCCCATGCCAAAAAAAGGAAAAAAGTACATCCAGAAACAAGGGAGCAAATCCAGGAATAAAGCCCAGACAGAGAAGTGGCCTGGCATTACAGCTAAAGTTAGCATATGGGAGCATTCCAATAGGTTCTAGAAAGAACAGAAGAGGCAGTAGAAATAATCACGAGCGTCTGGTTCTATAGCAGCTACAATCCCAGGAGTTAGCAAACTAGGTCTAAGTTCTGAAAGAAGGTGTCTAACTCTCCCAGTCATCTTCAGAAGCATGTTGAGGGCCGGGCCAAGTGAGCTAGACTATGGAATTTTTACTTAAATGAGGTCCAGGTTGAAACAGAAGGGGCAGAGCAGACCCCACCTGACCAAGGGGATTCTGGGAAGAAAGGAGAAAGAGAAATCCTTCTTCCAGGGTTCAGCCCCGGAGCATCTGGAGGAGAGCATTCCTAGCTGAGTACGGCCAAAACAAAGGGCAAGGGTCCCACAGACACTTTCAAGGGACACCTTTCATGGACAGACTAAGGGGGTCACTGAGTCTGAGTTTTCATGCTCACTTCGGCTGCACAGTCTTGAGTTTTCTTGAGCTGCCCTGGTTCCTATGTGCTCTAGGAAAGACCTGGAAGAGGCTGGCTCTTCTGTTGGAGGTGCCTGGCGTAGGGGTCCCTCCAGCACCAACACCGTGCTGGACCACGAAGAGGCGGCGGCTGACACAGAGTGCCCACAGGAACACAGCTCAGGCCACATCCCTGACCCCTGACCCCTGCCCGAGACGGGGAGGCGGGGGGTGGCCGCGGAGGGGGCGGTGAGCAAAGAGCCCCACCCTGTAGACTGGAGTAAGCCACATGGGGGCGGGGGTGCCTCAGAGACTCCGTTATTAAATGGGAGAACTTCAGACCAGATTGAGCGTTGGGGCAGGTTATTTTAAAGCTATAGACCAAATAAAGAAATGTCATTTTCTCTGCCCAATTATCCTGTGGGTTAAAGGTTGGAGCCCCGCTCCATCAGCCACCACCTTGTCCAGGGAGGTGGTCCTTCTGCCCTCAGGAGGGCTCCTTGGCTGCCAGCATCTTTGATCCTTTCCAAGGTGTTCGCAGGGTCATTAGTGTTGAGAGCCAGAGAGCGAGGCACTGATGATGACTGATCCCATATGTGGCCTTGGGCTGAGCAGCCCATGCCAACAAGACCATTCTGGGCCCAAAGTCTGCAACAGAGGGGCCGAACACACACATCTGCGCTTGGATCCCAGACGAGTGGGCCTGGCTGCCCCTCTCTGCACTGCCAGCCTCGAGACCCAGATGACCCCTGGACAGCAGGGTGTTTCTTAGGGTCTCCTAATCCTCCCTCCAGAAACGGGGGATAGACCTGCATGGCTTGGGGTTTCTAGCAGCCACAACCAAGGTAGAGAGGGGAGCCAGACAAACCGAGTTCAAGATCAGTGTATGAGCCCTTCCTCCAGGGGCAAGGAGGACTACAGGGATCTCAGCTCAGACCAAGGCTTAAAACACAGCATCATAAAAGCTTGTAAGCCTGGTAACGTCCTGACTGGGCTCGTGGACCAAGAGTATGCCTGGAGCCAGGGTCTCCTGACCAGGGGTGAGGGCACCGGTGGCAGGGAAAGAGGGGATGCCTTCAGATCCCCAGCAGGGGCAGCCAGAACATCTGAGGAAGGCAGGAGTGGTCTCCACCAGTATATTGGCCAGTGGCCCAGGCACAGCGCCCATAACCGCTGGAGACTTAAGTGTGGAAGTGGCAAGCTGGGGTGGGGGCCCAGGCCATCAGGACCTTATCATTCTGCCATCCTTAGTGTGTCCCCTCCACCCTCATGCCCACAAAATGCTAATGGTCCTCCTGGCACCAGGCCCAGAAGAAAGGGACAGAAGACCTGATGGGGAAGACAGGGCCCTTTGGGGCCTATCCCCTCCACTTACATCTCATCGGTCAGAACCATCTACCATGCCACATCCCTGTGTGCAGTCACTGAGGGTGGCCAGGGAGAAAGAAGGGACTTGGGGTGCAGGCCAACACCCCCAGTCAACCGCGTCCCAGCATAGCTACCTCCCTATCTCCTCCTACCTATGTCCTGCCAAAGGCCCTCAGATGGAGGGTGGAGTCCTGGCTTCCCCAGCCTTCCTGCTGGCCCTTGAAGAGTGGATCAGGATTTTCTGGCAATTCAGCAGAAAACAAGATGGAGATGGCCTTTGCCACCATGGGAGTGGGCAGGGATCTTATAGGAGTAGGCTGGGGACAGTGCAGCAGGCTGGAAAGCACATAGAAGAGGCATGACTCCTAATCTAGACAGGGCAACGGGAAGGAGAGCTTCCAGGAGGTGGCACTGTCTTGGCTGAAGCCTAAAGATAGAAAGGAGCAAGTGAGGGGAAGGAATCTGAGCAGAGAAGCAAAATGCCACAGCTAAGGGACAGGGAGGCATTGCGCCAGAGGGTCAAGGAAGAACATGGCCGGAGCAACAGGCCCAGGGTACACATGGCCACACCGTGAGGAGTGAGCAGAGAGGGGACTCCCTGCGGGCTAGAGAAAGATCTTGCCAGCCTCGAGACCCAGATGACCCCCTGGACATTCATTCATTGAACAAATATTTTCTGGGGAACCAGGGCCAGTTAGGGGACGAGGGCAGTTAGGCAGGGATGTACAAGTGGGTCTTTGCTTTCCTTTGGGCCACTGTCCAGTGCAGGCAGCCGGCCTTGGGTGGGCACCTCAGGAGAGTTCCCAGAGACCTCCCTCCCCTGCTCCCACCCATCCCATCCCATCTTCTTGACCCAGGCCTGCCTTCTGTCTCCTGGCACCCCCAGGGGCCCAGCTCCCCTGTAGAGAGACTCAGATTGCAAGATTCTGCGGGACATCGTGGGGAGCAGCCCCCTCAGGCCTTTCAGATTGTTCCCAAGGGATACAGAAAAGGCAAAGCCCCACCTCTATCAGAGTGGGCTCTGGTGCAGACCACACTCTTGAATGCAGGGACCTGTCCCAGACGCGTCCCCTCTAGGGTGAGAGTGGGATCATTACTCCCTGTTAGTTCAGAGAATCCAGAGAATTCTCACCTGGAAACCGTGATTTGGGCTTCCGTCACCAGATGTGCTGCTGGGAGGCTGTCTGGGAAGTTCCATCTTCCAGAAAATGAGGAGCCTTCAAGCTTTTGGGGGGCTGAATAGGGTTTCTGGCCAGTCCCAGTGTCCCCGATGCCAAGCAGGGTAAATTGTGTAGAGAGCCAGCTCAGACCCCAGGAGTGGCCGAACGCGGCTTCCAGCTCAGCAGCACCTTGTGGCCTGTCCCTAGAACCTGTGAGCTATGGGACACCCTCCATAAATCCCCTTACCTCTCAAACCAACCCAGGGGGCTTTGCCACACGAGAATGGCAGTCAGGGGAGAAGAACCCCAGAGGAGTGGGCTTGACGAGGTAAGCCAGGCATAGACAGAGGCGGAAAAGGAGCCCAGGAAGGCAAACAGGGAGCTGGGCCAAAGCTGGAAGCCTTGAGGGGCCCCATGAGGGGAGGGGCTGTTTTCAGCAGAATTGCGATGAGAGCAGTTATTCGCTCACCCATTCATTCACTCATTCATTCATTGAACAAATATTTTCTGGCCACAACTACGTGGCCAAGGCCTCAGGAATACATCTATGAACAAGACAGACAAGCACCCAACTTTCTGGAGCTGATGTTCTGGCCGAAAGGGTGGGGGGGACAAAACAAATGCCAAACAGAGTCTGAGGGCTGTGGGTATGGGGTAGGACACAAAGCCAAGAGCTGGCCTGGGAGTGGTGTGGGAGCAGTCCCTCGACGACACGGGGTCTTTGGGAGGCTGGGGGGATGACAGGCCTCAGCAGACCCCTGTACCTAAGGCTCTGTGCGTTATGATAGCAAAGACAAGGAAAATGCTTAGCCTTTATTTAGTGCCTACTACACGCCCTCTCCTCCTTGGTTGACAGCAATGGCCCTTTTCTGCCCCCACTCTCCAGCCCGCCAAGTTCCCGGCCACTCCCAAGTGAGACAGCTTGGTGGGTTCAAGGGACAGCCACTGGATATGCTCTTTGCCCAAGAAAAATCCTGTCTGTGCGAGGCCCAGGAATGGAGGCACAGCCCTGGGGCCTCTCCCTCTGGACTGCCTCCTCTGTCCGACTGCCTCCCCCTTTTGACCACCTTCTGAGCTCTGAGTGGTGGGAGAAGGTGGGGAGGTTTCATTTGCCGGGGAGGTGGCAGTCAGGGAGGGGAATGGTCAGTAGGAGCCTGCGGGAGCCTGGGTGAAGTTACACTGGAAGATGGGAGAGACTGAGCCTGAGTTGGAGGTGGGGCAGGGGGAAATAGGACACAGCTGGGGAGACAGCCCCAGGGTCTGCAGGGCTGTATGCTACCCTACCCTCCCGGGTTTCCTTCCATGGCCCTTCCCCCTTGGGTTTCATGGCAAGGCCGCTCAGCCCCTGAGCTGGGCATCCCACCAAGTGACTGAGCAGTGAAAGAATAGCTTCGTGTCACTCTACCAGTACCCTTTGGTCCATCAAAGGATCTCCTCCCTGCTCACCCTCAGGAGAGCCCTGGGGGCAGGTCTGCCAGCTCTCCCTGGGGCTTCCGCTGTGCACACCTGGGCTGCAAAAGCAAGATCTCCAGCTCCACAGAGGACCTAGTGAGGCGGCCGAGTCCCCAATCTAGAAGCAGGGAGCGTCTCATCTCGATGGCTGAAGGAGGCAGCAGTCGGCCCTGGTTCTCCAGGCTCTTGCATTCTGACGCACTTCTGAGCATCTCTAAAAGGACTGTGGGGCGTGGCAGCTGACAGCCGCTGTCTGGGATCAGGAACCCTTCCACCCTCAGGGACCCTCACCATCCTGACTGTCAGGCAGTGCTGTAGTCCCATGCAACAGACCACTCTTGCTGTTTTGGTGGGAATGAAGTGTTTGCACAATCCCCCAGCTCCCCTGGGCAGCCAGGTGCAGCCTGATGAATGGACATGCCACGATGGATTTCCGGAAACACCTCAAGGGGACCATGAGACGGAGGCCACATCGCCCTTGCTGACAGTTGACCAAGGCACCACCAAGAACCTGTCCCAGTTTGCCCGTGTTAAGGTGAGAAAGAAACGTCTGTCTTCTTTGTCTTCTTTGTTCATTTTTGTGCAGGCAAACCCTCCCAACCTCTCTCCCTGCTTTCTCCTTCTCCACCACACTGATGCAGCATTTACTGTGTGGAGAGCAGAAGAGGAATATGGAAGCCTCTAGAAAGGGGAAGCAATTTAGAAAGGGGAAGATCTCAAGAAACAAGGCAACAGAGGTGGCACAGAAAGAGGGGAACAGCGCCTGGGGAGGAGGATTTGTCAGTGAAGGGTGGTGGGAAGAACCTTCTAGAAGAGCAGGAGCAGCAGTAACTTCCTACTCACCCGTGCCTACCCCGGTTCTCCCCTGGAGGGCCCAGACCTCCCCTCACCTCTCTGCTGGCCAGTGAAGACACAGCACCCCTTCCTGGTGGGGGCAGTATGTGGGGGGTGGGAGTGCCATTCTGGTGAGAAACGCGTTGAGTGAGGGCCTGAGGCTGGGGACAGGGAGAGAGCATCTCCCCAGAACTACATGTTTCCCCAAATCAAGACAACGGGTCTAGGGTTGGCCACAGAGATCCCCCCTCAGTTCTGAGCCCATCATACTATCCACGTGGCTTGCTTCTTAGAAGTGGCCTTTTACTGGGTCCCTGCCAAACTCAGTTCTGGAAACACATACTCGTCCTACTGTATATGCTACGTGGACATGGGGCTGTTATGCCCCAGTAATGGGTCTGTGATTAAAGGAGCGAGACTGATATAAAGTGAAGGTCAAGCAAAGCCTTATTTCACGCCAAGCATCAAGAATCTAACCTAACCTAACCTAACGGTTCGGGCCGTACCTCTTACAAGAGAGGGCGACCCTTCTCTGTTTCACAGACTAGTTTTTAAGGGCAAAAGGCCATGCAGTCGGGCCTGGCCACGCACAGGTGACCAATGAAATTGTAACAAACACAGGAAACTCCACAGTGATGCTAAGTGACCAATTGAGTTACAATTTACCCTAGTAGACATTTGAACCAGCCCTTTTGAACACCTTGATTGGGATTGGCGCCCAAAGGGCGGGGCCCATACTCCTTGGTAACCAGGGAGACGGTATGCATCCCACCACGCCACTGATCGGATGTCTCCACCTGGCCTGATCCATCCTTGTATCTGGGCTTTGTTACCTGAAGCCGGTTTCCCGGACTTGTCTCCAAGTAAATCCCCTGGGGGAAGTGGAGCAGGGACAGTTTCTAAATACGTCCTTACAGGGCCAAGTGCTAAAACGACCCCATACCGCAACCCCCCAGCACAGGCTACCCTGACAGGCTGCCCCAGGACTGTGGTGTACAGGTACACGATTAACATCCGGGTCTCTGAGTGGAAAAGACGTCTTGTTGTGAAGTCTTTGCAGACTTCTGTGGTCTGCATCCTCCACCATGGCAATTTCATAAACAGGAAGTATTTTTAGGGTACAGAGTCGACCACCCCTCAATTAGACAGAGAACATTCTCGATAATTCAAGTCACACAGCGAGGTTTATTTCCAGCTAGCTGGGGTCCAAGTATCTGCCCGGCGCAGCGGGTTTCAACAAGGACCCCGAGTTCTTGGAGCCAAGGTTTTATATAGCATTTTCAAGGCTCTTTTTCATAGTTACATACATATCTTGTGCCACACTTTGACAGTTTAATTTTGTTTAACTTTTGCCCCCCCCCCCCCCCCCCCGTGTCACCCTGGCGCCATCATGGGGGTTAAGTGAGATTTGGGTTTAGAAGAAATCTAACTTTATTTACATTTCCTTCTGCCTCAGCCTCCTTCAGTTTTATAGCGGGGAGGGCGATCTTAGACCCCTCAAGGAACTGAGCCTGTTTGTCTCTGGAATTTGGGCCATTGAAAAGATAGCCTCTTTGTTGTAAATCACCAGGACATTTGCAAACCAAGGGAGACTCCTGTCTCGCAGGATTGTGATCTCTGCAAGTTAACTATTTGTTTTTCTTTAACATCTAGTCCGCATGGCGCCACCGCCTAACTGCCCTGGTGGTATATGATTAAGTTGTTTTTTTTTTTTTTTTCAGGTTTTACCTAGTTCCTCTTATCTCAAGTCATGTATGCAGTGTCGGCTGGGTTAGGGACGCAACCCATTCTTACAACCCGCCTTTTAGTTGTTCACAATGAGGAATCTTGCTCATTTGTAGGGCAGTTGTGGGGGGCCCTCAGGAGTGGGCCACTTTTCATATTGTTGTCTTAAGACCAGGAGTTGGATGGTATTAACATGGTCCTTTACAAAATTAATAAGTTTGTTTAGAATGCAGGGGCCAAAAGTTAAAATGAGCACAAGCAGAATAAATGGCCCAACTAAGGTAGAAACTAGGGTGGAGAGCCAGGGAGACTTATTAAACCAAACCTCAAACCAGTTCTCTTGTGCCTCCCTTTCTCTTTTTCTCTTAGCTAATCATTCTCTTACCTTAGCCATGGATTTCTTTACTACTCCTTAATGGTCAGCGTAAAAACAGCACTCTTCTAGTGCAGCACATAGTCCCTCTTATTGGAGAAATAACAAATCAAGTCCTCTTCTATTTCGGAGGACGACTTCGGATAGGGAGGTGAGAGATTTTTCTAAATGACTAATGGAGGTCTCTATTCTTTCTATATCTTCATCTATGGCTGCCCTCAGGGCTGACATCCCTGCTTGGTGAGTGACCAGGGAGGTTATGCCAGTTCAGGTCCCAGCTACTCCCAAACTGAACAGGGTAGCAATGGTGAGTGCAGTGAAAGGCTCTCTTTTACTCCTTAGGCTCAGGCCTTGATCCCAATGGGAATACATGCTTTCCTCAGGATGGTAGGTAATGTGGGGCATCACAGTCACTAGGACACAGAACTCTTTAGTGGCATTAAGGATCAAGGTCGAGAGGCACGGAGTGAGGCCAGTCTTAGAACATACCCACCATCCATTACTTTCTGGGGTTAGCCATCTTATGTTATTTTCCCAACTAGGGGTGGCATTTATGGAAGCACATAAACCTTGTTTAACCTGTGGCACTTTTCCTACGCAAGTCCCTTTACCACTTATGTGTTGTAGGGTTAAGCCTATTTTATCGTACTCCCAAGGACACTAGCCGAACCAGTATAAGTAGCATTGAGGCCTATGGATTCATAAAATGGAGGTTTTATATCATAATATAGCCAGCAGGAAGCCGTGAGGTTAGGGCTGGTGGCTTTAAGGGTTTTATACATAGCGCGCATCAGTTTCCATAGGGGGTCCTTGGTGGCCTGCATAGCAAGTGCCAGGGGGATTACAGGGATATTATTCTTATTATACTGGGGCTTTACGGTACCTGGGTTCTTGGTGAGGGCGGGAGGAGCCAATATCTGATTTGGACCCACAGGAGCCATGTTTTTCTGTGCCTCACGGATAACCAGTTTAATGGTTAACAGTCCACTTGGGTAAGGGCCGGCCCCAGAGAGCCGGTCCATATCTAGCTGGAAACACTAAGTCACTCCGGACACCCAGGACTTTTCTCTTTTTGCCCGCTCCTGGTTAAATTGTACACGCACTTGGGGTACCCTGTTGTCAGGGTCTCTGAAAGTGAAATTAACTAAATCCTGATTCCCGTCAGCCCACTTCTGGGGCCCATCATTAGAGGTTACACAACTCCAGCTCTAACAGTGAACATTCTCTAAGCCACCACAGGTCTTCAGTTATTTTTTAAATTTCCAGGGCAGGCCCAGAATCCCTGTGCTCATCCTTAAGCTTAAGCATTTCACCTGAGGGTCCAAGTCCCTACTCTGCTGTTTTGGGTATACTTGGGCCCAAGCTTAAGCTTGTCAAATAAACCTCGCCGTGTGACTTGCATTATCGAGAGTGTTCTCTGTCTAATTAAGGGGTGGTCGACTCCATACCCTAACAGTATCAGAAGGCGGAAGGGGAACGCCCTTGACGGACTCTCAGGAGTCACTCCAGCCTGCCACTGTCACGGGCTTCTCATCACCTACAGCGGTATCTTGGACCTGAGGCCGAAGGTTGCCTGGCCTGCGTTTGGACCCCTGAACCTTCCCACCAGCCCGTACCTTGTCTCTGGCAGGTTGGCCTCCATGGATGGGTAGAGAAGAACAGAGAAGAAAGAGGGGACAGTCAACCCCTAGAGCACCCTCCTGAGGTGCTCATTTTCCTTAACTTTGGCCGCTGCCCACTCATCCACCCCCCACACTCCCGCATCCCTTCTAGGTCTTCTCCTTTATCCATGGATTTTCCTCACCTTCCTGTTCTCCTCCTCAGAAAGGATATTCCCTGGCATTTGGAGCCTGGGCTTCCTCCCAGCCCCCTAGCCCATTCTCTAACCCCCAGGCTCACAGGCCACACCCCCACACAGTGCTTTGGCAGCTGTCTCCTTCCCAGGCTCTCATCCCCACGGTCCCTCTACCCTCCTGACTGCCAACCCCCTGCCTGCCCCCGAGGAGGCCTCCTCAGACACTCGCTGCTCCGGGAAAGCTGCGGTTCCATCAGCTTTCCGCTGGCTGCCACAAACTGCTGTCTTCAAGAAAGGGTGGCTCGTCCCCCTCAGCCTCCCTGCCTGGCTCTGCCATCCCAGCCCCAAGCCTTCTGGCATCATCTGCTCCACCTCCAGGCAGCTCAGAGCCAGGCCCCCATCTGCCCTGGCAGCCTGCGGGCACTGAGGCTTTAGGGCCCCAGGGTAGGACACAGATCTGGGCCCCCAGCCCCCAGGCTCCAAGGTGCCCACCCTGCGGGGGGCCTGCTTAATGACCTTGTGAGCAGTAATTACACCCCAGGGCCCGCTCTTAATAACCACGTATTCTCCCTATCAATGTGCCTTAATTGAAAATGAGTAGGCGATACAAGTTGCTGTGAAGTTGGCTGGCAAGCCCTTAACGTGATATTAATTGTAGTAATTAGTAGTCACTTTGTGTTGGAGTCATCTATAAATAGGGGGTCCATTAGTTTAGCAAAAGAGCGTGATTTAAAATGCAAATAAAAGCCCAATTAGACAGATAAATCACTCGTCTTTCCCAGCAAATTATCATCTTGAGGGTGGGGGGTGGGGGCAGCAGCCGCTCTGAGGATGCATGGGTCAGTTCAGGAGCGCTGGATTGTTACACCTGTGAGTGATCCCTCTGGGACACTGTCCCTTTAAACAAGTTTGCTCAGGCCTCAGGAAGCTGTCACTGTGGGGTGGGGGGGGGGGTGCGTTTCCTACAGACACTTTATTGGCAGGCCTTGCCTGTGGCCCAAGTAGCTCCTCCCCCATCTGCTGATTGGCTCCCTCTGGCCACACCGGAGCCCCTCTTAAAGGCACAGTAGCAGAGCCCACCTCTAGGCCCTGGGAGAATGCTCTGGGGTGTGGGAGGGGTCCCATCTTTAAATGCAGCTCTTCCAGGTCCAGTGGGACCCCACAGATGCCATGTTATTTGGTGACACTGAAGAGTTAAAAAAAAAAACAGCCCCACAGCATTGTTCTGGGGGTAGACCACTTACTTTCCACTTCCCGCTCCCTTCCACAAAAACACGGAGGTTCCTGGAATCACACATACACACACACACCAGTATTTCTCACAGGCTTTGGGTGAACGTTGGACTTGGAAATGACTGAGCATAGAAGAGGCCAGCTGGGGAGGTGTTAAGGCCAGAGGGACAATGGATCGGCTAGTTAAGCCTTCATTTGATTAGAGCTTCACAAGTTCTCAACGCCTTCTCCCACACCTGTCTCCAATCTCACAGATGAGCTGCGTCTGGGCACGTGGGTCCTTCCCTCTAGGTCATGCAGCTGCCTCAGCCCTGGTGTTCAGAGCCCAGATCTGAGCTCTTCCCGCCCCTCACATCTGCCTGGCACCACCCCCTCCAAGAGCCCATCACCCCCTTATGGACAATCAAGGCTGAATCCTTCACGGTATCTGCATTTTAATGAGTCAAAGCCTGGCAAAGAGGCAGCTGGGCCCAAACTCAGGTGAGAACAGCCCATTCCAAGAGGGCTTTCCTCCATTGTCCAAGAAATGAGGGGCATGAAGGCTGTTTGAGAGTATTATCCTTTCTTTTATCTATTATCCTTTCTTTTACAACACAATGCAACAAGTGGTAGTACTTGTGATTTTTAATGTCCTATTTGACAGCATAAAATGTTGGCAACCCTATGTGGATCCTAAAGACGTTTTTAGAAAATTTTGCCAGATATAAAATCCAACTGTTTGGTTGCTGCTGAGCTAAAAGACTGAATAGGAACTTGAGGCCAGATGACTCAGCTGGGGGGGAGGGTGGAGAAAGAGAGGGTGAGAGAGAGAATGTGTGTGTGTGTGTGTGTGTGTGTGTGTGTGTGTGGTGGGGATGGGGGGGAGGTGAAATAGGAATGTGTATCAGCGAAGATTTCCCTCTCTCTGAAATAGCATAAGAAGATGGCTACAGGGGCGCCTGGGTGGCTCAGTGGGTTAAAGCCTCTGCCTTCAGCTCAGGTCATAATCCCAGGGTCCGGGGATAGAGTCCCACATTGGACTCTCTGCTCTGCGGGGAGCCTGCTTCCTCCTCTCTCTCTGCCTGCCTCTCTGCCTAGTTGTGATTTCTCTCTGTCAAAATATTAAAAAAAAAAAAAAAAAGATTGGGCTGTGCCAGTCACGGACCTGTTTAAAAAAAAAAGATGGCTACATCATGGATGAGGAACTAGAAGGCGGTCCAGGTACTGTCCAGCCCATCTTCCTACCTTATAGATGAGGAAATTGAGCCCCAGGGAAGGAAAATGACTGTGGCCAAGCCACATGGTGAGTTAGTGGTCTAGACTCTGGTCGGTGCACACCTCGTACCTTCCCTGCTGGCCCCTTGTCCTTGTGTGGGCCCCTCAAGTCAGTTTGAGAGTCAATGTCATGGGAGACATGGGGTCCGCCTTGGTTGGCTGGTGAAGGTCTAGTTCTTCTGCAGAGGGGACAGTTTGTAGGCTCCCAGAAAATAGAAAACAGCTCTGCTGACAATCAGACCAAGGAGTTCCCAGAGGAATGATGTCCCTGTTCAGAAGAGGCCACAGACCAGGCCACTGGGTGTGAGTGAGCCATTTTGAGGGACTGTGCTTCCCCACCGGTGATGGCTCTAGCCCTACAGAATCCTCCCACCTTTTAGATATAAATGAAGATCCTTACCACTGAATCGCACCCCACTTCTTGGCAACACCCACCCCCAGCCTGCCTCTGCTTTCTCAACCTCTCCCCAAATCACTCACCACCAGCCTGAACCCTCTAAGAGGACTCTCACAGAAGCTTCCTTTTGAGATTCTCTGGAGTTCCTGTGGGGTGGGTTCTCCTTCGCTTGCAGTAAGCTAAACCCAACTTTTTTGATTATGGGTGTGCTCCTAGTGGCATTTCGTGGCTGGGCTTTGAATATCCAGCATATAATGTGAACAGGCAGTGTTCCAGGCAATGCAGTGGTGACAAAAAGCAACAGAATTCACAACTGTGTGGTGATACAGGGGTAACTACACTCACCGTGGAGAGCATTTTATAATGCAGAACGGTATCGAATCACTATGATTTTCACCTGAAGCCAGTGGGATATTGCATGTCAATTACTCCTCAATTAAAAAAAAGAATTCACAACACTGTGGTACCAGCTTAAGGACAGATATAGAACGTGATCCATGGAATGGAACAGAGAGCCCAGAAATAAAATCATGTGTTCATGGTCAACTGATTTTTCAACAAGGGTGCCCAGACCATCCAAAGGGAAAAGAAGAGTCTTTTAAATAATTCTGGGCAAACTGGATGGCTACACCCCCAAGAATAAAGTTGGATGCTTAACTTACACCATATGTAAAACTAACTCAGAAAGGCTCAAAGACTTATCTATAAGAACTAAAATTATAGGGCTGCCTGGGTGGCTCATTTAGTTAAATGTCTGCCTTTGGCTCAGATCATGATCCGGGAGTCCTCGGATCAAGCCCCAAGTCAAGCTCCCTGCCTAGCAGAGAGTTTGCTTCTCTCTCTGCCCCTCCTCCCTGCTTGTGTTCCCTCTCTCAAAAAAAAATCTTTAAAAAAAAAAACCCTCAAATTATAAAATTCTTGAAAGAAAACAGGGATAAATCTTTATACCCTCAGATTTGGCAATGCATTCTTAGATACGCCACTGGAAGCACAAGCGACAAAAGGAAAAGGTAAATTGGATGAAAATTAAAACCTTGTGTGCTTCAGAGGATACTATCAAGTAAGTGAAAAGACAACCAAAAGGATAGAAAATATTTGCAAATCGGGTATCTGATAAGGGACTTGTGTCTAGAATAAAGAACTCTTATGACTCAATAGTAAAAAGACAAATAACCTGACTTCTAAATGGGCAAAAGGTCTGAATAGATATTCCCTTGAAAGAGATCTACAAATCACCAATAAATACAGGAAAAGCGGCTTGACACCCTTAATCATAAGGGAATGCAAATCAAAGCCATGAGAGGGGCACGTGGGTGGAACAGTTAAGTGCCTGACTTTTGATTTCTGCTCAAGTAGTGAAATCAGGTTCATAATCTCAGGGTCCTGAGCTCGAGCCCCACATCAAGCTCTGTGCTCAGCGAGGCATCTGCTTGAGTTTCTCTCTCTCCCTCTGCCCCTCCTTCCTCGCACACGCACACATGTACACTCCCACTCAAGTCTCAATAGAAAAAAACACATTAAATATCACTTGACACTAGGATGGCCATGATCAAAGAGTCAGATAACAAATTTGGGGGAGAAAATGGAGAGATCTGAACGCTCAAACTCTTCTGTTGTTGGGCATGTAAAATGTTTCAGCCACGTGGGAGAGTAGACTGGCATAAGGGTTACCATATGATCTGGCCATTCCACCCCTAGTTATATACCCAAGAGAAATGAAAACCTATGTCCACACAAAAGTGTATACATAAATATTAATGTAACATTATTCACAAATGACCAAAAGGTGCGAACAACCCAGCTGTCTAACTGATGAATGAATGGATAAACAAAATGTGATCTATCCATACAATGGCATATTCTTCAGCCGTAAAAGGAACGGAGGGCTCTTCTATACTGTTCCAACATGGATGAACCTTAAAAACGTTATGCTAGTAAGCAAAGAAACTCAACCACTAAAGATGGTATATTATGTCCTTCCATTTATGAGAACTTTCCAGAATCGGCAAATCTCTGAAGACAAAGATTAGCAGTTTCTTAGGGCTCAGTGGTTGCTTAGGTGGAGGAATTATTGGGGGTGAGGGTGAATGATGGCTAAGGGGTACAGCCTTCTTTTTGAGGTGAGGAAAATGTTCTAAGTCAATGGAGTCCATGATGGCTGTCCTTACCTGTGAATATACTAATTCATTACACTACTGAACCGTATACTTGAACTGGAGGAATATATGGTGTGTAAATTATATCTCAATAAAATTGCTTGAAAGAAAATAGACAGGCCCTTCCCCATGAAGGGTCCCTCCTAGAGGAGAAGGTCTGCCTGAAAGCAATCTGCAGTTTCCTCCCCACCCCCGCCCCAGCATAAGAGATGTCATGGGAAAGCAAGGCAAGGAGGGAGATGAGGCCAGGACTGTTGCATTTAGCAGGGACCTGGTGTCCTGCTCTGAGGGAATGACTCCTTAAAGATATCTTTTCTGGAGTGCCTGGGTGGCTCAGTAGTTAAGCATCTGCCTTTGGCTCAGGTCATGATCCCAGGATCCTGGGATCCCTTCTCCACGGGAAGCCTATTTCTCCCTCTCCCACTCCCCCTGCTTGTGTTCCCTCTCTCCCTGTCTCTCTCTCTCTGTCAAATAAATAAAATCTTTAAAAATTTATATTTTTTAATTTTGTAGCTTTAATGAGTTATATTTTATATAACCTAAAATCCACTCCTTTCAAAGGGACAATTCAATATTTGGTAAATTGACTGTGCCAGGCCTCTATCATTATGATCCAGTTTTAGATTATTTTCATCAGCCAGTAAGATTCTTTAAATGCATCTACAGCTAATATCATTCCTGGCAAACACTAATCTCCTTTCCGTTCCTGTAGACTGACCTTCCGTGGAAATTTCATATAGACGGAATCCTATGATATGTGATGTCGTTCGTCTGGCTTTCTCCAACTAAGCCAGTCTCGAAGGTTCACGTTCTAGCACGTGGCAGTAGTTCACACCTTTTCGTGGCAATATGGGTAGACCACATTTTGTCCATCCGTTCACCAGGTGATGGACAACTGGGTTGCTTCCAATTTGGGGCTTTCATGAACAAAGTTGCTCCAAACATTTCACAGAAAGCCTTTGCTTGGATGGGTGTTTTTTGTTTCTCCTGGGTAGCTTCCTAGGAGTGGAATTCCTGGGTCCTGTGATGAACTTAACTTCTTAAAAATCGGCCACACTGTTTTCCAAAGCCTTAACTGTGGGGAAGTGACACTTAAGCTGAGCCCTAACAGATGACAAGGAGCTCGCCGTGTGGTAAGTGGGGAAACGAACGCTCCTGGGATGGCAGACTGAGACTAGCGTCCCATGTGAGGGCCCAAGGGCCCGGGACAGTGACAGCCCATGTGGACAGAGGAGCTGGATCGCCCCGGGAGGACCAGGTAATAAGACTTTGCATACTGAGCCACCTGCATGTGTATGAAAATGAGTCTGTCAGAGAGAATGAGCTTAGAACAGGCAGGCAGAGGAGGGACAGTCCTGATGTGGCCGTGGTGATCCTGGCAAGGGTACAGGAACCCAGTGGAGGCAGAAGGAGGGGAGGTTGACAGGGTGGAGGGGCTCCAATCCAGGTGACTGGATTGGAGGCTGTGAGATGGAGTCCAACTGTCTCCAGGTGTCTGACTTGGGCTGAACACACAGGGGAAGACTGACGCCTGGGGGCAGTGGGCTTGGAGTAGGAGGAGGGGAAAGGGAGTGAGGTGGTCTATCTTGGACACACTGGGGGTGAGGTCCCTGTGGACAGTGTCCACTGGAGGCCTGGCAGATTTCCAGAAGAGAGGATTCTGTTTCTGGGAGACCCAGAGTGTGGATTCAGGTGTCCTCAAGAGTGGACTCCTCAGGCTCCTTGCCACCAACATGCCTGCTTCCCCAGACATCAGGAAAGGGCTGCTCTCCTTCCTCAAACATCTTGTCCCAAGCATGGGAAAAACTATTCCCTGATTCCCTGCCTCCCTGAGCTAGACATACACCCACCCAATTACCACTGGATATGGTCATATGATTAAATCTGGCTGATGGGGTATAAGTAAAGTGTCATTTCCAAGCAGTGTCTAAACAGGGAGGAGGTGTGGCCTTCATCGTCCCTCCTTCCTGACGGCTGGAATGCAGATGTCCTATCCGGAGCTCCAGCAGTGATCCTGGATCACGAGGCAGGGTGACCTTGGGAATGGAAGCCGCACAGATGGAGTGAAAAGTCTGGCAACCTTACATGGCCCAGCTCCGGTTTGGCACCCTTTCCATTGTATTTTATGGCAAACAGAAATGTGAAGAACGTCCCTTAGTTTGCAAAGTGGTGGCGCTGAAGCCTGACCGCCCGACATAAGCATGCCACATCAGTCTCGACTGCTAAGGGTTCTGCATCCAATTTCAACACAGGGTGGGTGGGTGTGGTTTCCCCACATCACCAAGCAGTCCTCCAACACACCACTGGGGTGGCCTACACAACTCCATTCTGACCTGGTCTACCTGGAGATACCATCAGATTCCACAGGTTAAGGCTCCGTCCCAAGGCTCCTCCCACTTCGGATGCCAACCCCAAGTCCAGGCAGTCATCTGTCCTTCCAGCGATTAAAGCAGACATTCACAGGACCCCCTCTTTGGGTTTTATTAAACTGCTAATGCAGCTCACAGAATCTCCTCCCCAGAGGTCAGTGGGGTGGGAAAGTCCAAAAGCTACCTCATTAACATAACAAAAGAAACCATCAGAAGCTCTGTGCCAGGCACAGAGGACAAAGACAAACTATTTCTTTTTTTTTTTTTAATAAAGATTTTATTTATTTATTTGACAGCACAAGTAGGCAAAGAGGCAGGCAGAGAGAGAGGAGGAAGCAGGCTCCCTGCTGAGTAGAGAGCCCGATGTGGGGCTCCATCCAAGGACCCTGGGATCATGACCTGAGCCGAAGGCAGAGGCTTTAACCCACTGAGCCACCCAGGCGCCCCAAAATATTTCCTATTATAAATCACAATGTCACAACTGCCTACCTCTGGGCATTTTTTGGTAAGAGAGAAATGTACTGCCATTTGAGAATTTTCTGTTGTCCACAGTGGGACCAACTAACACCCTTTGGTCTAAGACCCAATCAGTCCCATGTCCTCCTTTTCCTTTGCCCAGATCCATTGTGCCTTGGATGAGGGACTGTTGGCTCCCTTCAGAAGAAAGCTCAGCCTACCCTGACACTGGTCCCACAAGACGACCCAAAGTGCCCCAGCGGGGCGTCCCTGACGTTCAGACTCTTCTGCCTTAAGTTTCATCCAAACTCATCTCAGATTTGATTTCTCTATTGCCAATCATTCCAAACAGCGGCTTCACACACGATTTCTGTCTCACGGGTTTTCTGGGCTCTCCAGGCATTTCTAGCATGGGGTCCCCCAGAGATTGCAGTCAGGAGACGACGGCTGGGGCCCAAGGCATCTGAAGGCTCCAGGTTCAAGATGACTTCCACACACACACCCCCAACAGGTGGTGTGGGTGGGAGCTATGGGTTCCGTACAACACGGAGGTTGGATTCCAAGGACTCTCCCAGGGGTAAGGCGGTGAATTGCCCCATCTCCAAACCCATGCAGCATCCCCTCTGACGTGATTTGGGTTGACCCAGGTTCCAGAAGAGGGGACTGGCCGGGACAAGAATACCAGGAGGTGTTTCCTGGGAGGCCCTAATATTGCAGAGATAGGAGTCTGAAGCTCGGAGACAGACTGGACCAGACCCAGACTGGGGTGTCAGTGGTGTTTCTGCGCTATTTGAAAGCCCAGGAATGGATGAGTTCCACGCGCCCTTGAGTGTGCGTGAGGTTTGTGTGGGTGTGTGTGTTGTGTGTTGTGTGTACATGCCCAGGGGGTGTTTAGTGGCACGTGCTGTGTGGTAGGAGCAGCACGGAGGTGGTGTGTGTACACGGTTGGGGGCGGGAGGCTGGCAGAGAAGAGACGGGAGTGGAGGGAGGGGCGTGTCCTTAAATTAGAATCTTCAGCGACTGGATTCCCTTTTCTGCTGCCTCCCACTCTCCTTCAAAGCTCCTGCCTCCTTCCAACCCACCCCTGGCCACTGCCAAGCAGGGAAGAAGTTACCAGGGGTCACCCGAGGGAGGAGCCCGGGTCCAGGGCCCCCAGGACAGCACATCTGGTCCCATCCTGCCCACGGTCCACACACACACACCCCACTCCCTGAGTACAGCAGGCCCAGGTGGAGGTCTCACAGTGAGGCGGGCAGGGCTCACAGAGGCCCCTACCTTGCCGGTAGCTCCCACAGGATACCATTCCTATTGTACCTCTCTGCCCCCCACACAGGGAGGCCTCTGGGGAGGGGGAGAAGGGGGTGCTGTCTGCTTGCCCAGGCCCTAGGGTCTGACATGCAAAGGTGACTGCACCTCAAGTCAGGAGTCCTGGCTTCTACCCTCGCCACATGACCGCAGGAAAGTCCTGAGCATTCTCTGAGCCAAAAAGAAAAGACCAATTTAGATGCCTTCCAGAGCCCCAGGACTGAACACAGCCTCGCTGAGCCCCCCAGCTCTCTCCTTCATGTTCTTCCATTTTCACAGGGGAAACATGGAAGGGCCCGCAGAGGCAGGAAAGCACCTGAGCTGCAGAAGTCATCCCCGGCAGCCCCCTGCCTGGTTCCAGGTGCCATCGCTGCCTGAGCCAGAGGCCCTCATCTGTCAGGCAGGGCCCAGCGGCTGCAGGGGAGGGAGCAGAGGAGGAGTTAATCTTCCCTGGAATATTAATGGCCCCGTCAGGAGTGCTGGGGACGAGGGGAGCAGCAATCTGCCTTTATTAACGAGGCGGGCGCCAGCTGGAGCGCAGGCGCCCCAGGAGACAGGAGAGGAAGAGCAGAGGCAGCTGGGAGGAGCGAGCGTCCTAGCCAGGAGGGTGGGGTGGCAGGTGAATAGCTGAGGGGGTGCCCCATGCCCCTTAAGTCCCAGGCCCACTCCCACCTCAGCCACACCACCACCTACCCCAGATAGCAGTGCAATTCTGATCCATTCATCAAAGCCAATGGGATGTCTTCAACCCCAACTCCCTCGCAAGAGGAACCCTGTCACATACCAGTGCCCCCTTCCCCCTGACCCACTGAGCTGCCCCATCCCCCCAAGTTAAAGGCCACCTTGGCCACTCCCCACCAGATGGGACATGACCACACCCAAATGCCCCGCCCTCTGGCTCCAAACATTTCAAACTAAAACCAAATTCTGACCTACCTGTCTCTAGGGCGCTCATCCCATCACCACAAAGCTTGTCGCTTAGTGAGCTGTACTTTCCAAGGCAGAACTTCACAGGATGGGGGCACAACAGAGGCCTCGCCCTTGACACCTCATGCCTCAAACACCACCATCAGAATTGTTGATCATCAGGGTAATAATACTGACTAACATTTGTTGAGTGTTTCCCATATACTTGGTGCTACAAACTCGCCTAATGGTGGAGACATTAGAGGTCTCCCCATTTCACTGTTGGAGACGCTGAGGATGGAGCGGTTCAGTGACCTGGCCAGGGTTTCGTCAGCAGTAAGAGGTTGTGGTCCACAGAGCCAGTGAGCCATCCAAAAGCTATCATCAAACCTGCTTTCTCCATTTCGGAGTCTGCCTCCCAGGAACCCAGCCCATGAAGCCAGAGCTGGGAAGGCCTAAGACAGGTGGGCTGAAGAAAGCCTGCCGTCCATGAACAGAGACAAGAAGCAGGAACTTGGTGAGTGGCGTGAGACCACACAGCCCAGGGAAGGAACAAAATAAAACCCATCTCTGTGCTGGTGCCTAACATTGCCCAGCCCCTAGGGAAGCCCTCAGGTTCTGTGAGACACCCCTGATTTCTCCCAGTACCCTGTCCCCCTTTGCTGAGCTAGCTTGAGTGGATTTCTATCTCTTGGCGTCAAACTCTTCTGGAACAGGACATACTATTATTCTGTGTTTTATGAATAAGAAATCGAAGCCCAGAGGGAAGGGGCTTCCCTGAGGTCACAGCTCTTCAACCTCTACTCGTGTAACAAACAGCTACTGAGGTCCTACTATGGACCATGAATTCTTTGGATTTGAGGCTTATGTCTTGTAACCAAGGCAAACACAATTCCTCTTATCATTGAGCTCCCAATCCAGTGAGGGAAAAAGACAAGTAAACAGATAACGACAATGCAGGGAAACAAGTGCTATAGCATCACTTAGGAGGGGCACTTATCCTGGGTGTAGAACCTCACAGAAACTCCCTAGGGGTCGTGACATCTCTGCCAAGGCCTGCAGGGGAGCCAAGCCCTCCAGGAAGAGGGAAGAGAATACCAAAAGGCTCAGAACTGAAAGGGAGTGTGTATGGAATCCACCCATGCTGGTTTTTATCTGCTCAGCATCTTTTCATTGGTCAGGGGAGGGGGGCACGGTTTCCCTGGCTCTGTGTGGCCTTGGGAGATGGCCAGTCCCATCACTGTGTCCCTCACCATTGATTCAGGTCCATGACACAATCTAGTCCCATCAGCACCTCTCTCGAGAATTTGCATCTCTCCTGGAGACACACAGGGATGGAAGGTGGTAAGAGCTGAGGCAGTTTGGGGCAGTACTCGAGAAAGACTATGTTCCTCGGGTCCCCTGAGCTGCCCCTGCTCCCCTCCAGCCCGAGGCCCGTGGTCTAGCTTTCCCTCTCCCTCTGTGACCTGCTTTGCCACCTCTTCAATAAATCATCCACTCCTGTTTCACATCCTCAGAATCAACTTTCAACCAAATAATCCCAGTTCAGAAATCAGTACCAAGAGTGAGATTCATGAAACCCTTCAGGATGTGTGAGCAACTTGGAATTGGTTTTCGTAACCCCACAAGGCCCACATCAGGAAAGCTCGGGTTCCTGTGATTGGACAGAAGAGAGGTTAACCGAAGGGACCATGTTCTACCCTCCAGTCACCCAGGACCGCATCCCAGCTGAAAGTGAACAAGGTGGCAGCTGCCACAGCCAGTGGATGAAGGATGACAGGTGCTGGGCCCATAGGCTGCATGCTTGTCCCTAACACTGGATAATTTAAAGCCAGCAAATGACAGGTGCAAATCAAAACGCTTGCCCCAAGGCACAGAATACAATTTAGAGCCATCAGATTACCATGTTGAAGGAATCTTTTATTGCACATAGCCAGGGAGTTGAAATTGCTGAAGACTGAACTTACAGACTGATTGGGAAGTTACGGAATGAATTCCCAACCTCACCAGCGCCCCTCAGTGGAAGGGCGGGCATTGGTCAGTAAACATTCATATCCCGTTGGAATGGAGATACCTGGGAAGATTGTGAGGACACTAAGCCCCTAGGTGGCTCACTGTTCCACCCCTGACTTCCCTTGTGACCCACCTTGAATTTCTCCCAGAATCTTGGGGAGTTGGGTGCCATGTCCAAATGGTACAACGCAGAATCAGAGGACTGATCTGTGGGAAGACCCTAGCTAGTACTTCTAAGGTATGAGGGATACACGTGGGAAGGAATTTTGAGGGTGCCTCCACCAAGCCAGGAGGGATGGGAATGTGGATTCAGCTACATTGATGGAGATGGGTGTAGTCACCAGAAATTCTGCATTCGGGGGTGCTCTCCAGGGCAGTTGGCACCAGTTCTGACATTTTGCTGAAGTCACCAATGCGAACCTGGGCCAAATGATGATCCTCGCTAATTGGGAAAAAAGACCTAGAAAAATCCTTGGCATAATGAGAGGAATGGAGGAAAACAAGACAAGAATGCTGACTAGAGCTGTCAGTCCCCATCCATGCCAGGGTGCTCCCTTCCTCCTTCCCTGCCAGCCAAAGGGGATCATAATCTTTCTTTTTTTAACCAAAATCAGTAACATATTTCAGACAAAAGGTACAAAGAATAATGTAACAAACACCCACGAACCTCTTATCCAACCTAACCTATGAAATGAGTGAATTCGAGTCCTCCAGAAAAGCAGACATCAAAAGGGGACCCAGAAACGTCTGTGAAGGGAACCAGGGACAGAGGCGGAAGGGGGTGGCCGGGCCACCAGATTGCAGAGCCACCTGACCACTGGGGAGGGCAGAGGGGAGGGAGGAAGCCTCGCTAGGAAGAATCCCAGATAGCAGTGCAATTCTGATCCATTCATCAAAGCCAATGGGATGTCTTCAACCCCAACTCCCTCGCAAGAGGAACCCTGCATGGGACACGACAGGGCTTGCCCGGTGTCCCTGCCAGGCACAGCAGGGCTGGGAGCCGCTTGGCGCTTGTCGCCTTGACACAAGCCCAGTGGAGGACTCAGCGCTGCAGCAAGGGCCACGGGGCCACGCATGAAACATGGCCAGTACTGATCAAATTCCGTATCAGCCGTCAATTTCCAAGTCTTTACAACGGGCTCACCTACCTGCTCTCCGTAGTTGAGGAATTCCTTGCAACAGGGTTTCTAATATTAGAGCGGGTGGAAGCAAGGAGCTTTGGGGGCCCTGCCCAGGAAAATCATCATGTGAAGATAGAAGGCACATTCGTCCCTGAGAGGCAAGGGTCATGTGGGAGGCAGAGATCACTGGGCATGGGTACTTGCTCGAGGGTCCTTTGGGACAGGATGAGCATGGAGCCCACTGAGGCCTTCCTCACCTCTCCGTTTGCTGAGTAACAGGCTCCCTCAGGGACCTGTGATGGGGATAGAATTCCCAGTCCAGGACTGGTTCCGACCCAGGGCCTCTCAGATGCAGGGGTGGGCAGTGCTTCTGAGCAAGGACCTTGTTGCAACAGCACGCAGAGGATGTGACGAATCTTCCAGCCAGCTTCCCTCAAAGGACACTGCTGCCCTTTCCCTGGTTGCTGAAAACAGAGGTGAGGGGGTGATTAGGCGAGGACCTGGCTAACTCACTCCTGGGGACGGGAATGCCACGTGGCCCCAGCTCAGAGCTGACTTTGGAGTTCGGGGGTCACTGTGCCCCCCCTGAAGTCACCCCACGCTAGCTCAGTGGGGCCTCAACCCCCTCCATGGGTGATGTCTCACAGGGGAAATGGAGCTCTTCATGGGTGACAGAAAACCCACACCAGCTTCCCGAACAGAAAACTAAGTTCTATTACAAGAGGAGGGGCCTGGAGGAAGCCCTCACACCCCTGTTACCTACAGACACAGCGAACCAAAGCAGCACCATGACCCGAGGACACGACAGAGCTGAGTGCTACCCTCAGACACCAAAACACAGAGCTGTGATGGTCCTGATCACACTGTCACTCTGTCCCACCGCCCGGCCAAGGCAGAAAGCAGCCAGGTCTCAGCAAACCGCTGTGTCTTGCTGTAACCTTATGCAGGTGGTGACTCCGTGGGCAGCTGCTGTTCCAAATGGGGTCTCCCTGGCAGAGCAAATTAATTCAGCCCTAGTACTTGGTGTTCAGTGGCTGATCTGGAAAATGGGACGCCCTCCATCCAACCAACGGAGCACATCAAAGGCAGGTCGCTTGCTCCTGACCAAAGCAGTAGGAGAACGTCACAGCTCTCCCAACAGGATGCTGGCCTTCCAGCTCCTCCCTGAACACCCTCCCCAGCCCACAGGGCTTCCCCCTGCCCATCATCTGTGCTCTGAAGTGTTAGCAACACCGTGACAGCATCCAACAAGAAGGACGTGTCACAGGTGCCCTAGACTTCTTGGTGAGACGTACGTGACAGAGATGGGGACATAATCCAGGGTCCGCCAGCTCAGTGAGGCTCCTGCAGCCCATGATCTGAGGCATATTGGGATATTCTTTCCAAGGTGAAGGAGAATTGGCTGAACTTGAACCTCCTGCCTCTGAAATGGAGGCACCACGCTTGGTGGACTTCTTTGGATTTTGGAAGCGGCCTTGAGGTCAACATTGCTGACATCTTTTCTAAGCGTCAAGCTTTGGGTCGTGTCCCAAGCCCACGGAGGCTCTGCAGGGGCCTGGACTGTGGCGTAAGCCCCTCTGACCTCAGTGCCTGCCCAGCCGGGCTCAGTGTCTGGGGCAGGGTTCAGTGCTACAGGCAAACACTTCTCCAGGGAGAAAGTCCCGGTGGAGTCTCTAGATCTTTCTACTTTAAGGAAATGGGTTCTTGCCTCAGGCTCCACAGAGACTGAGTCACCAAGCAGTTGGCAGCCGGAACCATCCATCACAAATCAGATGCCACTGGTGCCCCCAGCCATATGTGGGGTGTGCCCAGCAAGCTCCATCTTTAGTAACCCCATGATTAACTCTGTGTCAGGGCTTCTCCTTTCCGCCCCACATTGGAGGGACTCTCTGTACTCTTTGATGCAGAAACTGGGAATATTAGGAGGGGATGTTTTAGTAGCAAGTAGCAGAAAATACTGGCTAAAAAAGTAGAAGGGCTCATACAATTTTGAAAAAATACGAAGTTAGCTGCTTCAGGTGAGGCTGGATCCAGCAGCCCAGTGATATCACTAAAGATCTTATTCCTGCCACTCCCCTGTGCCCTCCATGGTATAGATCTTAACCTAACATTACCCTCTCTGGCCCCCACAGAATGGCCATCAGCATTCTGTCCACTGCCTTCCAGTCTGCTGACAGCAAGTGCAACTTGGCTGGCAACTCTTGGGAAAACAGAGAGTCTCCTTTTCTGGAGTTCCCCAGCATCTTTGTGTCTCTTCCTTGGCTTAAACTGGGTCATGTACCCATTTATGGACCAATTTCTATGGCTGGGGAGTTCACTGATTGGTTGCAGACATCCAGAACCCGCCACCACCTGCCCTGGGGCTGAAAGGAGCCCTAGCAGCACGACCAAGGGTAGAGAGGGGCAGTCTTCTAATGGAGATATGGGGTTTTATTGTCATAAAGTGGGGGAAATGGATGCTGGACCCCACAAACAGCAGCCTCCACAGTGGGAGAACAGGGAGAGGAATCAGGTTTGCCCCTCCCCTCATGATTATAAAATCACAGGCCCATGTTTTGGCTTGAATTTTATAAGCTCAGACTCTAACCCTGTTCATGAGGTTTTTCCTCCTCTGGGTCCTCTGTTTGGAGGGGATGAAGCTATGGTACCGGGGTGGCGGGGGGGGAGGGCAGAAGGGAAAACCCATGTGCTTTCAGCCCTAGCTGTTTCTCCTGAATTCCCAGGAGGGCTGGCTTCTCCTCTTACATCCCCCCACTCTGAGGGCACCAAGGGGGAGGAGGGTGGACAGCAGGGTAAGCGTCCTTTCCGGACAAGGCTGGGAACCTGAGAGCGGCATTCTGGGAAGATACAGGCCTTTGTCTCAGGCTCTGCACTTGGAGACTTTTTGCCCTCGTGGCTCTTAAACAAGACACACAACTTTTCAAACAACTTCTCCCCTTTTTTCTGTAATAAAACCATTTCACCCCCAAACGCAATAATGAAATCAACCAAAAAGTAAGAGTTCTGCATGCTGTTTTCAAAAAAGACACTCTAGCCACCTGTTTGCTCATCTCTGCCGTCTCTAGGCAGAGGTCATCCTGTGGAATAATAAATATATCAGAGCGGGGCACCGCATCTGCACGGACCAAACCGGTTTGCTTTGTTACTGCGCACGGAACGAGGCAGAAGCAGTAGGAAGCTTCCACCCCGTCTAGCGGCAGCCCACACATGTCCATCTGTTTGCGTGCGCACTCTGGTAAGCCTTGACTTTGGCCAGAAATCCACTTTCTCTAGCTACTTTTCAGTGCAAGATAACCTCGAGCCCAGAAAGGCACCACCTGAAAGTGGGTTCCTTGGTGGGGGGTGCAGAGGGAGACGGGGGCGGGGGGTGCGCCCCACCCCTGCCACGCCTTTCCCACCTATGGCAGGACCCTGCCCTTCCCCTGCAGGAAAAAGAAACCTTGGTCACGTTATATTTTAGTTACCGACCACAGTGTTTAATTTCAGGTGGTGGTTTATTCCTTCCATAAACATGTTTCCCTTGTACAATTACTATGTTTTTCTATCTGTGAGAAATTGGGTGTCTTGGTATGGGATGGAACACACTGTAATTTTTTCATTAAAATTAATGAAAACATTTTTTCATCTTTATGGCTTTCCAGCCAGGGGCTGGGCTTTTAGAAATTAATTAAAGTCACCGAATGAGGGATAGGTGTATTTGCCCTGGAGGTTTGCCTCCTCCCTGCACCTCTGTTCCTGACCAAAAACCTCCTCCACTTTTGCCAAGGAGGCCTCTTGGGAAGGCAGGGGCTGTCCCCAGTAGGGTCCTCCAGGCCCCACATTTTCCCCTCCTGTCATGAGAGTATCGTTCATCCCCACCCCTGGCCTCAAGGGTAGAGAGGTAAGTGTGGCCCAACAAGGTTCAGCCAAATCTAGCCTGCACTGGGCAGAGTGGGATGTTCTGGAAGGTTCCACCCTTCAGGGGATCTCCAAGATGGCACTGGACTTCTCCCTCCACCATAGACTCTCCAAGGCGCCAGGAACCAGGCTCTTCCCTGTGTTCCCTGACCTCTCCTTTCTGGGCCATTTGGAAGAGTCCTGCCAGGCCATAGCACCCCACTCGAAGACTAGAGACTGAAAAGAGTCGGTCCCAAACACACCTGCGTTTAGAAGGAGGTCCTGCCAGGAATTCGTGGGGAGAGGGCAGACTTGGTTGTTGGGGGAGAGAATAAGAGGGCACTAGCACCGTGAACAGGAGGCATTGGGCAGGGAAGGAAGCCAGAACACGGGGGTAGGCCTGCCCAGGTCGGGGCACTGGACTGGCAGGCGTTGGGACTGGGGCTGAGGTTGGTGAAGGGCTATAGTGGAGGCAGGCAGGGAGGAGGCACAGGTATTAGATTTGGATCATGTAGCAGGTGGGGTGTGTACTGGGCTGTCTAGGTGGGCATGTCTGGTGGGAAGCTAGGGGGAGAGTGTAGCTCTGGAGCCTGGAAAGAGGTCTGGGCAGAGACAGAGTGGATCTGGGGCTCATCAGTAAATCGGCTAGAGGATGGAGCCAGCTGCCCGGGCTCACTGGAGAGGCTAGCTTATTCTAAATATTCTAATATATTCCTTTCCTTGGCTTATTCCTTTAGGGCTTAAATATGTCTCCACCTCCAGAGCTCTTTCTATTTAAATCCAAATACCCATGGAGAGGTGACATCGTAAACCCTTGTAATAATCAAGCTGTAAGTCAGAGAAACTGTATACAAACTAGCTCAGTTTGCATTGGAGGGAGGTGGACTTATTTTCTCAAGTCAAGGTAAAGTCTGGAGTTTCAGGTACAGCTGGATTCAGGTGCTCAGGCAATGTCATCAGGATTGTCTTTACTCCTGGGAGCTGGCTTCACTCATGGGCAGGCAGGGAAGACCCCTGGCCCCCGCAGCTTTACCTTCTACTGGTGGGAAAACCCCCACAGAAAGAGAACACCTCTTCAAACCCCTGGCATTGATAGGTTTGGTGAGACTGGGGTCATGTGGTCACCTGATCTGGGAGTGGGAGCCACCCAACCCACACAGACTAAAAAAGAGGTGGGGGATCCCCAAGTAAAAACTGGGATTCTGTGGCTGGAGCTGAGGCCTGGAGGCAAGGCCCTTAGCCCAGCACAGGAGTTCCCAAGGGCAGGAACTGTGTGTTTGTTGTGTCCCCATGTCCTCAAACACATTTGTTGAATCAATGAATCAATGAATCAATCAATCAATCAATCAATCAATCAAGCTAAGCTATCAGACAAGGTCCAGAAACCCAGGGCAGAGAGGAAAACATTCCATAGCAGAGACTTTCCTCAAGGCTGTCCTCTGCGGAGCACTTAGTGTGAAGAATAAAGGAGGCAGAAATGTGGCCTGTCAGGAAGGACCTGGTGGGGACAAGGAGCAGCTAAAGACAAGCTTCACTTTGATATCAACCAGGCCGTGAGAAGAGAAGGTGAGATATGGGAGAGGAGAAGGCAGGTTAAGAGGGGGATTCCCTAGCCCAGGGCCTCGGGGGCCAGGGGCAGAATGCCACTGAGTCCTCTTTGTTCTCTGCAGTGACAGGCACAGGTACACCTTCTCTAGCTCACCTACAGGTTCCTTGGGCTCCTCTGTGCACCCAGCGCCTGGCCTGCTTCTCAGTACTTGCAGTACTTTGGAAATACTGACCGCTGAAAAGAAAGACCAGTGGTAGTCCTGCCCTCATCAGAAGTTGCATCTGGAGAACAAGGCTATGGGGAGACAGCCAGCAAGGCCTGGCTGCTTGTCTCCTGGACCCAGCATGCCTTACTAGCTCAGGCTGTCCTCCCCCCTACTTCACCCTGCCCTGGGCCAGAGGATGCTATAGCAGGTGGACCAGCACTGTCTCCCTGTAGGGTTACGTCCACAGAGAAGTTGGACAGGGACAAACTCCCAGCCCACATCCTCCTGGGTACTCAACCAGGAACAGTGGAAAAGGGAGAACACACTGAATGCAGGAGTCGAGCCCTGAGGAAAATGCTGCTACTGATTTCCAAATATCTGTTCCCCTGTCTTCCGTTTGGCTGTCTGGAGTGTCTAGGAGTGATTATCTAAGTTCTGGCCAATGGGACATATGTAGAGCTTCCAGAATTTTGCTTCAAGACAGTTGGCTTACACACTTGGCCCTTTCTTCTTCAGCCCTTTTTCTTTTCTGCTGGTGGAATGAAGATGAGATGGTGAGAGCTGTGGCAGTCCTTATGGACCATGAGGTGACTCTGGAGGGGAGACCATAGATAGTGAAGCAATAAGAAAGAGCTGCGGTCTCTGAGGACTGTAGTGCAGAACTGCTATGTCGTCCCTGAACTACTTGACCCTGGGCTTTTACATGAAGGAGAAATGTACTTTTGTATGATTTAACGTATTGATACTTTGACTTTATTACTCCTGGTCAAACCTAATCCTATTGAATTCACGCTTTAGTCCTATGACTCTCTTAATGGGCCCATTATGAAAGCTGTGGGGCAGCTGTGGGGCAGTTGTAGAGTTCTGGGTCATTCCTCAAGGACACAGCTTCCACCACCTCCCCATTGCCCAACTACTGAGTCTCATCTCCTCCCACATATACACCCCCATATTGGGATCCCATAGCCGGAGTAGACCTCGGAAAGCACTTGTGCCCCTTCACTCCCTTGGCAAAGTGTTACCATGGATGACTCTATGTAGGTCTCAGGGGTATATAGCCAACATGGCTTGGCTTCTCTGAAAGTTCTGTGTCACGGGGAGGATGACAGGTGGGGAGCACCACAGATCAGGTGGCCGCACGGAGTGAGAAGAAAGTCAAGGAGCAGAGTCTTCATGGTTGAGCCACATGCTGCTAGATGGGAAAGAGCATTTGAACCTGAAGAAGGAGCCCAGATGAATGTGGAAGGGCCGCACACTCAGGAAACAGGGAGAGATTCCCTGCAGCTGGGATGTGGGGTGCCTGGTGTAGGAAGATGGGAAGCAGGGCTGGAAAGCAGCTGAGCCAGCCCCCCCCCCCAGGGTCTTGTAGGCTCACAGAAGATCCTGGGCTTCCAGTCCGTAAAAATGGGAGCCCCCCGGGGCTCTCCAGGAGGGAAACTGAAGGTCGGACCTAGGATACTGATTTGACAGTTGAGGGAATTGGAGTTTAAAGAGAGGAAGTGACATCCCTGGGGTCTGATCACTCATTTATCAGAGTTTCCTGGTACACGTGAGCCCTGGATGTGCAGAGCTGCCCCCCCACCCCCCGCCACCCCTGGCTGGCCAGCCCAGGCTGCTCTCCAGGGGAGGGGCACATCAGAGGGATACACCTTGACTTCTCCCTTGTCCTTGCTCCCAGGTACCTGCCCCAGCCTGGCTATGAGTCATGCCCCCAAGTTGCTGGGCTACAGGAGGTCACCTTGAGGACCGAGGGAGGAAGCTCAGGGGCCTCCTGGGAGCAGTGCCATTTTGGAGAAGGTTCTGCCCAGGCCCCAAGGCCCTGTGGTCTGTGTTGACTACCGCTCTGATCAGGCACCAGAGTATCAGGGACAAGCTGTAGAACCATCCCTGTCAGCCCCTCTGTGGTGCCAGACCCTGGCCAGGGACAGGGTGATAAATAAAACCCACTCCCCGTCCTCTGGAGGAGAAGTTGGATGTGTAGACAGTCGCCGAGGGAGCACAGTTCCTATGGCAATTTTCCCAATTCGAGTAGGGTCACCTCAACTGTTAAGCCCTCTGCTTGTTACCTGCCCCCCCATCTGCTCGAGAGATCTCTGCTTCTCGAAGAGGCCCCATCCCCAGGGAGACCCCAGAGGGATGGCCCAGGTGGCTGCAGACGGCACCTTCTCAAGTCCTGGCAACTTTGGGTCACGTCCTCTCTGCGGACACTGCGGTGACACAGCCGACAAGACACCACTGTCCCCTGTGTAAAGATGGGGAATGGTCCCCTCTCTGACCCATTCCTTCTGTGTGCAGACGCTCCTGTGTCCCTCATGGAAGCGGCTCCTTCTCTATCTGGCACCAGGTTATATAGGGCAGGCCCCCTCTGCCACCATCCCCCATGAAAAGAAACCATACAGATCCTGGCAGGAGGGGTGGGAGGCATCTGGGCCTATGGGAGCAGCACAGAGTGGTCGATCTGTAAACAAGGCCCCCCGGGGCTTATGGGGCTGGAGCGAGGGGTGGGTTACGAGAGGTCACAGGAGAGACCGGCAGGGCGGCAGACCCCACTCAAATGTCACAGGGGCTTCAGCATAAGCCCGAGACCCTGGTAACGGGGAGCCACAGCATGTTATTCGGGACAGTGTGTGGGGCCTCACACTGGCTTCTCGCCAGCCGGCCAGAGCTTCCCATCATGGCCCCTCCCACCCCAGCAGCACCCCCTGCTCCAGACCCCAGCCGTTTGCAAAGCTCCCCTTGCTGCCCTCCCCCTAAGCCCAGTGACAGAGACCCAGGAACTGTAGGAATGTGGGTCCCACAGAACTTCGCCTGAGGTGAGACGGGAGCTCCAGGAGCCTGGGCAGACAAACCCAGCACGCATATGCCCCTGGGCCAGGCTGTATGATCTAGAGACCCTGTACCCCAAGAACAGAGTCCTTGGCCCTCTGGCCTCCCACAGCACCCCACAGAGGCTTCTCTCATTGTCCTAATGTCCCTGTTTGGTCTGATTCCTATGGGTTTGCAGTTTGCTGATGACAAGAACCATTGTATCCCAGGGAGCCTAACCCCTGGCATTCAGTAGGTGCTCAAGAAGTGCCTATGGACTGAATAGGTGTGCTGGGACAGCACAGGAGGCATCCGCGGGTCTGTGTACACCTGTGTGTGGGCGAGGGTGTGGGTGTGCGTGGGTGCATGCCTGGGTAGGAGGGGCTGTGGGTGCCCGATGCCCAGTGTGGTCCTGCCTGCGTCTCACCTCACCCATGGAATTTTCTGGCAGGGCCAGGAAGGGTGGCCAGGTTTCTTTCCCGCTCCATTTGTGTGACAGGTGTTGGCAGTTTATCTAACTGTGATAATGAAGAGGATGGGGGGTGCTAATTCCTTCTCACTTTTTTGAATCCACCAATCCTTCACAGCCTCCGGGCCCTTAGAGGGGGTGATTAAAAGACACTTCAGCACGCTGGTTATTGCCAATTAACAGACTTCAATATAAACAATTAATAAAGCCACTGTAGGAGGCGAGAGGAAGGGCTTCAATGCCCCAGCCTGGGCATTCTCCACCTGTTCCAGAAACCCCCTCACCCCCACTCCCGGGCCTGGCCAAACTCAGAGGCCCTGCCCCAGGAGCAGGTGTTTAGGGGTAATAAATACCTGGGAACGGGGAAGGAGATGCTGGCAGGGTCTGTCTTGTCTCAGATTTGGAAGTGGGGGAGGCCACCAGTTGATCCCAGGGAGGGACAGGGGGTTTGCCCATATCCCCTGGGGACCACCTGTCCAATGCTCTTTGAACCACACCCTTCTTCCCCTGGCCGATAGGCCAGGGGTCGGCTGACTTGTTCCAGGGAAGGCGGGATATAAATATTTGAAGTTCACAGGCCACATACGGTCTGTCACAACCACCCAGCACATGGTGCAAAAGCCGCCGTAAACAATACGTAAACGAAGGAGCATGGCTGTGTGCCCATAAAGCTTTATTTATGGACAGTGAAATTTTAATTTCATATACTTTTCACACCACAAACTATTATCCTTATTTTGATTCTTGTTCACATATTTAAAGATGTGAAAACCATTCTTAGCTCACAGACCATCCAAAAACAGGTGGTGAGCCAGACTGGGCCCACAGGCCATGGTTTGCCAACCCCTGATCTAGGCTTTAGGGATTTTCCAGACTCCCCAAGCATCCCAAAGGGCATTTTTCCTGGGCTATGACCCCTCCAGGGGCAGGGAGTTGGAAGTCCCACGAGACAGCCCTGCTGTGGGAGAGCTGGGAGGGCACCCTGTTTCATGAGAACCAAATGGCCACAAAGCATGGCCATGGTGAGGGGCAGAGACAGGCTGAGAGGCAGGTTGTGATGGAGAGACGGACAGAGGAACGGGTGTGAGTGTAGAGAGACAGACAAGAACTAATACCACCAGCTCCTCTGCCATCCAGCAGACTCTGGGGCAGGGCATGGGTAATCCAACATGGCAGCCAAGCTTCAGCATCAGGACCCAGGACAACCCCCTGATCTCACTTGGGTCTCTGGGTGCATCTCATGTTCTGGGACTGCAAGGTGTCTTTCTCTCCTTATTATTTATCTCATTCATTCAGTCAACAAGCATGTTCTGAGCATCTACTAAGGGTGGCTTGTTTTCCAGCTTGGGACAAAGTCTCCTAGTTTTGCAGCTGTCTTTGGAAATGACCCTGGAGGAGGGGGAGGTGTGTTGGAGGACGTTCCTGAGCTGCCTGGGAAATGAGAATAAATAGAAGACCTCCGTGTCAACAGAGCAGATAAGTAATCTCTTGAGGAAATCCCAGGGTGTTGGCAAAGCAAGTAATTTAGCAAAGCCAACACTATGCAGAGGAAGCAGGAAGGTGTCCTCAAAGACTTTTGTCAAAGGCAATACTGATTGATGGGAGAGGGAGAGCATTTGTTCTGAAACACCCGAGGCTGAGCTGGCAATCTGGCCCCTGGTGGGGGTTCCCCACTTGTCCCTGCCTCCTGCCTCTGCTTCCACAGGACACCTTGAGGGGTAAGGATAGGCGGTGGGACCAGAGTTTGCACAGTGGGACCAAGTGCCCAGAACCTTTGGTCTCCCGCCAGCTCTCTGAGTGGGGTCAGGGAGTAGGGCAGGAGAGTCTCTCCTTTTCTCACTCTGACCTGCAACCCTCATCAGAGCTCCTGCCAACTCTGCCTGAAAAGCCTGCACCCAAATCCAACTGCTCCTCCCACCCCCACTGCCATGACCCTGGATAGGAGCCTGGAGGAATGAGGTGGGTGATCTCCATGTAGCCAGAGCGCTCCTGTGACCACACTGGTCAGACCACCTGCCCCCACGGTCTCACTGCCCTTCCATTCCTAGGATGACTCCTGATTTTTAGCCTGGCTCAAAATTCTGCAACCTCATGGCCCCCTCTCTCTACCCACTTGGGCCCCTCCCCCCACCTCAGTGGCCTCCTCCCCATCCTCTCTTCCCCCAGATGCCCCCAAGAACCCTCCCTCACTATAGCAGGGTTCCCCGGGGCTCTCTCCCTGACCTCCCCCTTGCTGGTTTTCCCTTTCTTTTCACCCCCTGGCTAGTAGCTGTTTGTTTCCCTTTGTCTCCTGCTCCTAGGAAAGGCTTCCAGTCCAGGGATTAACAACTGATCCCTGGGTATTCAGGGGGTCAGTGAATGGGAATGGGAAGGAAAAAAATTATGTCTTTATTTTACTCATTTTTAGTTGGAATTTAGCACTTCCTTCACTATGCCTGGTAGCGACAAGAAATAGTAGTTGTCACAGAACCCTGGGGCTCTGTCACACACCGAAATCACAGATAATTTCAAATCCTATCATAATTGCAGCCCCAGTCTTGAAATATCATTTATGCTCAACCCTACTTCAAAGTGATGGTAGTTTTATTAGACCCACTGCTCAATCTTATTATTTAGTGCATTAATAAAGAAACCATGTATTATGCCATCCCAATTTCTCAATATTTTGATAATGGCATTTTATATAATCAGTTTCCTTTGACTCTTATAACTTTTATTGTGTGGATGTACAGATGTTATTCTGAGGGGTCCTTGGGTTCCTTCGGATGCCAGAGGCTCTATGGCATAGCAGCAGTGAGGGGCCATTGTTGAAGAGAGGGCCCAACACAAAGCAAGAACTCAACAAATATGGATGGAAGGCAGGAAGGTGTGGAGGAGGGTGGAGAGAGGGAGGAAGGGAAGGCATGAATATAGCTCAGGGTAGGGTCTAAGTCAAAGTGGCCTGGATGAGCCTGGTCTCCAGTGTTGGGTTCATCACATAACCTGCTAGAGCCTCAGTTTCCTCACCTGGAAGATGGATACAGTCTTACCTGCTTCATATGGCCTCTGTGGAGAGAAAATAGTGTGATTGGTACATGACTAGGCATATGATGGATGCTCGATAAATTATAACTCATTTTAATCAAGGCTGGGGCTTCCCTAGTTCTAGGCTTTTGCCCAAAGATCTGGCTCTTCAGCCGGGAAGGCAAAGGCATTCCACAAGCTCTAGCCCTGCAGATGTCCAGGAGCATGCTAAGGGGACTGGCCAGGGCTGGGCCATGGGCCGTGTCTGCAAATAGTGAGACAGATCCACCGAGGCTAGGTTGGGGGTCATGCCTGCATGGGCATTCTTGTCTGCGGGAGTGGGGTAGCATTCTAATCATGCCCTGGAAGGGGAAATCTTCTAAGACCCTAACTCGTGAGTCTGGAGGCATTTATGAAGATGGCCAGGCCAGGAAGGCATCTGGTCCAAACCATTAGGACAGCAGGTCCTGAGACTGGGCCAACTGGGCCTCACTGGCCAAGCTCCATCCTCACTGCTCTGTAGTCTGAGTTTCCCCATTTTATGCTACGGCTGTATCCCAGGGACAAGCATCCTTGCCCTTCCCGCTCAGTGAGCCCTGGGTTGGCATCTCTATGCTCCCTGGGGCACCTCTTGCCCGAGGCCCTGCTTCCCAGCCTTCTGCCCACTACGGCACACACAGAAAATAAGAACCATGGACAGCGTCCACAGTGGCAAAGGAGATCAAGGGAGCTAGAGGCAACTAGGCTTACCAGAACCCCGATGGCAAGGGCTGAGGATGCACACCGTAGCAGCCTCCTTGTCCTTAAACAGCCCAGCACATTCCTGCCTCAGGGCTCTGGCTACCCTTCTGCTCTAATCCAAATAGCTACACAATTTGTCACCAGTACTGCTTCTCCTCTCGGCCCAGATTCCAACCTTCTGTGCAGCCTGCCAGGCGTCTGAGACAATGGAAAGACCCTGGCTTTCCAGTCTGCTCATCTGTAATTAGGACAATATCATCAGCATCCTGGAGTTGGTCGGGGGGGCAGAGATAGCATCTAGGCCCTCCTGGGTATAGCAGGTACACAGCCACTGGGCCTGGGATAGCCCATGGTCCTGGCTGCTAGGGAGAGAAATGCCCATTGTTCTGGGCTGGGACCTCCACCCAGCAAGGGGCCTATCCCTCCTGGGCCCCAAGCAGCCCTGGCATGCCTTCCTATTCTGCCTCATAACTTCCCCAGCACGAGCACACTTTCGCTGATCAGCTCCTTCTACTATTCTTGGAGGGAGGTGAGGAAGACATCATAGTGCCCATTTCACAGATGGGGAATTGGAGGCTCCAGGGGGTGACGGGACAGAGCCTCCAGGCCGGGCTGTCATCCCTTATGCTGGACTGCAGTGGGGGTTGGTTCGGAGGCTATTTTGGGACCCTGTAGAGGAGGACCGTGTGAATTCAGGGCTCTGCAGTGATGTCTGATATTCTGCATTTCTTGAGCCCCGACATGGAGCCAAGCGTTTGACTCTGGAACTTGTTAATCCTCACACGTCTAGGAATAGGCGCAGCTGTCCCCGTGCAGTGCTGGGAGTGAAGGCTGGTCTTCGTGCTGTGAACGTCTGTGCTCCCTCAGCGCAGCTGGCAGAGATGGGGAGGCGGGGACCGAGGGGAGGGCGTGAAGAGGAGAGAGAATGCTGTCTTGAAGAAACTTGGAGTTGGGAGAGTCTGGGAGGCTTGGGGGGGGAGGCGGCCGGGGGAGCTGATTCAGGAGACAGCTCTAGCCAGGGAAAGCAAATCTGCAGCCACTGGTGAGCAACCCAGCAGGTCAAAGGAAGAAGGAAACATTTAGCCCCAGGATGTGCTCAGCAGAGCCTGAGTGGTGGTGGCGGCGGGGCGGGGTGGGGGGGGGCTCCTAGGGACACTGGGGTGATGCTAGGTAGTGATCCCCATCACTTCACCATCCCTGCTCCGCCAAGCATCTCAGTCGTCCTGACTCACATCGTCCTTCTCCTGAGCCCAGAGTTAGGAGCCAGGGATCATCAAAACAGTAGGTCTGTGGGTAGACAGCTGTAAGTTTTTGAGGTTAGTCTCCCCAGGACGGGGTAGTAGCTGGGCCAGCCCAAGGCAAGAGGGCATTTTGTCACTTTTGGTGTCTGGGTGTGAGTGCACGTACTATGTGGTATCTGTGAATGTCTTCACCCTCGTGGGTTTGCACGTGCCCATCCTGCGTTGGCACACGCATACGCAGGCACGTGGTCCTGGGCTCCAGAGCCCCACAGAGAGAGTCCTTGAATAATGGCAGGAGGATCCCTGCTTTCCCGTCACCCCCACTGAGGCTGACGGATGGGGCCAGGCAGGGAAGGCCTAGGCAGCCCACTCCCAAAGGTGCCACCATCAGCCCTGAGAGGCAGGAGGGAGGAAGTGGCACTTTATTTAAATGCAAATGACCAAAATACAACTTTCTTTATTAAAATGCAAACTGCACTTCAGTCTCCCACCTCCTAGGGCCAAAGCCATGGAACACAATCAGGAATCAAAGCGGCAGTGCCCCCAATCACCTGGATGGTCAGAGACCCCCCTCTTGCTGGTTACAGGAAGAAATGGGGGACAGAGATGGGGCTTGAGATGCTGAGCCAGAGCCAGATGCTCTTCCTGCCTCTAGGGCTTCTGGGAGAGTAAAACAGCTCCTGATACCAGAAGTGGGGTGCGGGGGACTTGTTGTTGACCTCATGGTAGACCAGGTTGGAGCTCGCCGTGGGTTCCTCGTGAGCGTGGGCTCCCTGGTTAGCCTGGAATCCTCCATGGGGTGATGGTAAGAATAGTTTGTCTAGTAGCCAACATGGTTCAACGGATTGCCCCTTGGATGATCAGAATCTGGCTGCCAGGGAGCTGAATGTCGCGGTCCACCTAAAGCAGCCCCCAGCTCTGAGCTCAGGCCCCAAGGCAGGCTTGACCCCCTCCGCCCCTCCTCCTGCTGGGGACTCAGGAGCAGGCTGCCAGGCACAATCTGTCCAGGCCATGATGGGACTACAATAGGGAAGCCTGGTCCCCAAGCTGCGTGACCTGGCATGGGGCCACATCCTCTGGGAAAAGGGGTGACTTTCTCTTCACCAGCAGACACGCTTGACTTACATCCTTTTCTAACTCTGTCCTCCCACAGAGGGCGCCTTTTCCTAATTTGCACACAGTGGCCATGCTAGTGTATGGGGGCATGTGTACCCCTGAGACCTCGGGCTTCTCTTCTGCTCTATACCTCCTTCTCAGCTCTTACCTCTCCTCCTTGCTTCTTGGTCCCCCACCACCCTCATGTCTCTCCAATCTGTTCCCTGGACCCCCTCCTCACTCCCTATCTTCTGGCCATCATCCACCTCTCCATATCGTCTCTCTATGGCTCCCTTTGGTTTGTTCCCCCTCCGAATCAGCTGGACATGGAGTCCTTACCCGCTAGGGTCTGAGACAGGGGCAGTCAGCCCAGAAGGGTGGACCAGGCCGCCACTGGCTCAGGGCCGTCCTGGCACGTGCAGAGAGCCCAGGGCGTGGGGGAGGGTCCTGGCTCCTTCCATCTGCCAAGCTCCTAATATAGGCAGCAGCCTGGGTGCAGAGCGGGGGAAGCAGGGGAAGCAGAAGGCAACTTGGAGCTGAGGGTGACAGGGCTGCATTTCCTCCATATAAATAGTCCCGTCTGTCTGTCTCCCTGGGGGCGGGTGGCTTCCTGGGGCACCTCTGATGTCATCAGCTTCCCAGAAGAGCTCTTCTGGTGTAGCAGGGGGTAGGGGGTCAGGGGGAGCTGTGACGAGGAGACCGCCGAGGCGGGGAGGCCCCCAGTGTGCCTCGGGGCCAATGCCTTGGGCGGTCCTGGCCTCTCTTCTTGGTTGCCAGAAACCCAACACCACAGGCTGTGCGGGTCATGACGTGAGCCCCTCTGAGGGCTCTTCCTTGATGTCACCCCCAAATCACTCTGCTGATATCACCAAGCCCCAGGGACCCTGAGGAGATGCCTGCCTCATTTAGATCCCCACCTTGCTGTGAGCCAGGTCCAAGCATGACGGAGCCAGGTCCAAGAAATGACAGAGATTTTGGTGTGAGACACAGATGGCTCCTGGCTCTCGCCATCCCGGCCTCGCCCTCCTCAGCATGGCCCTGCCTGGGCTGGGCTCTGACAGCTCCGGGAGCAGAGCGTCCACATCCACCACAGCCCCACCCACCCCAAGTGCCAAGCTGCTGTCTGGTGTTTCTGTGTGTCACTGTGGGCTTCTTCAGACCCTGCTACCCTGCCGGGAAGGTAGAGGAGACAGACCAGGAGTTCCCAGTGGACAGGGACTGCTCCCTCCATCAGAACTTTGAAGGGGAACCAAGGAGCTCTGCCACTGTCCTCAAACCAGTTTCTGTCCTACGAAGATGGTCCCGCTGGCTGGCTGATGGTGCCCCTTGGGATCCTGTCTCGAGAGCCTAATCTGTCCTTGAAAGTCCCTGGACAGGGGCTGCTTACCAAGACCCTGACTAATAAGAACAGTCTTAGGAGGGCACTGCAGTGGGAGAGAGGCCCTGGGTGGCTGCCAAAGGCCAGTGCCTATCTCTTGCCCCCACTTCTGCCACTGGCCTGAGCTGGGTGTAAGTCACAGCAGTACTATGACTGGGAGCCCTGGGGAAATGGGTCCAAATGTCCTCAGAGGAGGAAATGGGGAGGCTTGGGACAATCAGGCAAGAGACTGTGGGCCCCTCTGGGCCTGGTGGGTTTCCAACAGCGTGGATCATACAAGCCAGGGAGCTTGGGCTCTGGGGCCACTCCACTCTGCACTCAGTAGCTCTGTGATGATGAGAAAGACACTAACCCCTTCTGAACCTCAGCTTCCTCTGAGGGGATTCAGTGCCGCCATACCCCCTAAGCCCTTTACACACAGTGCCTGCCAGCTCAGTGTCAAGCCAGGAGTATCCCCAAGCTCCATGACAGGTCAGTGTTGCCCTCCTATGCAGCAGCCCTGAATTGGAAGCCCCTGGTGGAGTAACCGTGGGCTTGCTCTGCACCCCTTCCAGAGGACCCTAAAGGGCTTGAGCCCTCACCACCCATGGGACTGCCTTCCCACCTCCCAGCGTGTCCCAGGTTCCCCTCTCAATTAATCTTGAGTGTAATTGGATTTGAATTCTGGTCTCAGAGCCTACCTCTGGGGGAGCCAAACTGAGAGTTTCCCAAGGTTGTGAGCTAGTTCTCCCCAAGAACAAGTGACTCAGAGGCTGGACTTAGGTCAGAAGGAGGGCTCCTCCTTCAGGGCCTTTGAGGGTACAGGACAGGGCACTTTGTCACTAGGCTCTGCAGACCTTCTGCTGCCTTTGGTGCTGTGATAAGAGCTGTCTCCTTTCCTGTTCTTGCTCCATGTGTCAACGTCCTTTTATCAGCCCTTGTAAAGGAGGTTTTCACCAGTGTGTGGTAACAGCAAAGCCATGCCCAGTTCTTGAGGAGGTAGGGTCAGAAAATTGGAGGATTACAAACATAAATTAGAAATGATATCTTATTTACTCTCATAACTACCCTGGAAGCAAGGCTGCCACAAACAGTTGGGCAGGTTGTGCATTGCACAAGAGCATCTGGCTAAGAGGGCAGCACATGTTCTTCCTAACAAGCAGCATCCCTGGCACATATCCGTGTCTCACTGTGTGGTGAGGGGAAGGGAAGGAAAGCTTTTTGTCATTTGTCATTTGGAAACTGAGGCACAGAGAACTTAAGTAATTTGCCCAAGATTTCTTAGCATGTAAGAGGTTGGACTAAGCTCTGATTCCAAGAATTCTGGCTTCAGAGCCTCCAATCTTTACTACGTGACTTCATGAAGGGCTGAGCCATCAAGGAGGGCTGGAAAGCTGGGGAAGGCTTTGACTCTTGGGCATCAAGTCAGTCCTGAGACACAGGGTCTCCAAAGAACCGAGGGGAGACAGTCATTGCCCCTCAGCTGACCCGGGATCTGGGGGCCAGGCCTGAGCTACCTGCCACCTGGGATGAAACCACAGCCAGAGGCAAGGAGCCTGGCATCCTGTGGCTTCGTGATCCTGAGCAAGCCTCACACAGCCTCAATTTTCCCATCTGTAAAATGGAGTTTACAGTTCCTGCCCTGCCTGTCTCCCTGGCTAGGATTAAACTAGATAGTTGAAGGATTTCAAAGAGAGGGAGGTATACTCCAGTGCTTTAAATCACACCTAGAATTGCCTAAGTTAAAGCTTAATACATATTTTCCATCTGCTTAATAAAACCATTATTTCCCAGGTCTGTCAGTGGCGACACCCTCCCCACCCCCGCCTTTTACTGCCTGAGAGCCTGTCCCTCTCCGTGCCTGGTGCCTGCTGGCTTCCTTCTACTGGAACAGCAGAGAGCCCGAATGCCAGGGCGCTCCCAGCTAATGACTCAGCCTCCATAACGAGTCCAAACATCTGGCTGACAAAGGGCACGACTTGCTTCCGAAGTGACGCCTTCTGCACAAATATGTTCTTAATATTCAATTAGTATTTATCCACCGTGAACAACAATTACACCACTGACTCTCAATGAAGTGCCTGGTTGATTAATTAGCGCCGTCTTTAACACGCCAGCAGTATTTCTCTGTGAGTGCACTGGTTAATAGGCATGGCGACGCCAGGACGAGCGAGCCGGGGGCTGGCAGGGGCGCCCTGGGTTCCCCGGGCTCCAGATGTGAGTCTGGAGCTGAGCATGCGTCAAGCAAGACATCTTCTGGAGTTAAAACACACATGCACCCTGGGATTTGTAGCAAGCCACTTAACCCCTGCCCGCCCCAGCCTCTTTCCCCCTCAGCAGCAGGTGGATGGGAAAATCACCAAGGCTCCCTGGAGTCCTGACGGCATGGCCTCCGTCTCTGATACTCACATCTGTATTGACCCCTCCCATCTCCCCACGCAAGGACCATCTCGTTCCACTCGGCCCCATCTGGGTCAAGGGGGAGCTGCTGACCACACCCCAAGCACCTCCTTCCCCTCCACCAGCCCCCTTCCCTTGCTCCCTAAATGCATGTTCCCCAGTGCTAAGTCCCCCTCCTGCTTCTGCTTCTGCTTCTGACCTCTGCTTTCTCCCAGGCTCCAGGTCCAGTCCCTCAGCGAGCAGCCTCCAGGTCCCCATGGCCCCTTCTGCCCCCACCTTCCTAAGAGCCTACTGAAGGGACAGAGCATGGGGACTAAGCTGCCTGGATTCATCCTGGCACTCCAGTGCTGTGTAACCACGGGCAAGTCACCCAAGGCCCAGTGCCTCAGTTTCCCCATTTTCAGAAAGCAGATAATCATGTGGTTGTTAGTCAGTGTAGGCCAAACTGTCGTAATTGACCCAAAATGCAATAGCTCAGTTGTCATAGATGCCCATTTCCCACTCACAGTTTAGCCTGGGAAAGGCAGCCCACGTCGGCAGATGGGTCAGGCTCTTTCCCTCCTGTGGCTGCCCGCAGCCCAGGGACCCTGCCGTTGTCCTCCCCTGGTTTCAGCAGGGTCTCCTCTGTGTCCCACTGGCGGAGGGGAAGGAGCAGGGAGACAGCGTGGTGGCACACCTCTCTTCTACTCAGATGCCCTTGCTGAGAAAGGGTTACATGGGGCTGGGGCTCACTGGGCTGCAAGGCAGGCCAGGAAATGGGTCAAGCTATGTGCCCAGGGAGGAGAGAGGGGACAATGATGGATGGAGAGCGGCCTCTGCCACATGCCCTCAGAGAGCTGCTAAGGAACATCAAATGAGTTAATAAATATAAAACCCTTACCACCTGGCACATGGTAAGTATCCTACAAGCAATTGCTATGATGTCTCCGTGTTCCCACACTAGGTTCCGTGGATCACAAAATGAAGGACACACTCCCTATGAGTGAGGACCCAAAGAGGAGGGGACAGAGGAGGGACACAAAATTCAGAAGGTGCCACACCTTCTGAATTCAAGGTGCCTTGGGTGGGTGGAAGTGAGGGCCTATGAGGGGACATGGGGCTGAGTCTTAAGGAATGGTGGCAGGTCACATCTTGAGGACAGACACTGATCGAGGCTAAAGAGATGAACTTTCTCCCAGGAGCATTGGGGTTTGGGGGAAGTAAGCACAGCGAAGTGACATTATCTGACCTACATTTCAGAATGATCCTTGGGTGCAAAAAAGAGGGAGGACCTGAACAGAGCAAGGGACTGGCCCTCAGCACCCCTTCCCACTCCCATCTGGCATGCCCGCCTGCAGGGCTTGGCAAGCTAGACACATTCCCAGACTCCCTTGCAGCTAAGTTCTAAAATCTGAATTTTCTGAATTAAGTTATGCCTAAAAAATCTGAATTGGGGGGAGGGTGCCTGTGGTGTGGCTCAGTTGATTAATAAGAGTCTGCCTTCAGCTCAGGTCATGATCCCAGGATCCTGGAATCGAGTCCCACATTGAGCAGGGACCCTGCTTCTCCCTCTCGCTCTGCCCCTGTCTCCCACTTGGAATCTCTCTCTCTCAAATAAATAAATAAATATATATATTTTTAAAAATCTGAAGTAGGTTCTGGCAGGTGGAAGCAGTTGCCCATGAGTTGGAAGGCACAGGGAGGTGGGGCCATCTTTCTCTTGCTTCGTCTGTTTCCTGTTGGCAAGGAAACAGTGTCCAGTGTCCAGTGTCCTCTGCAGTGTCCAGTGTCCAGCCTCTAGTGCCCTACAAAGACCGCTGCAGGAGACAGGGGCATCCTCCTCCTGGCTTCCCAACCCCAGCTCTCAGCTCCAGGATATGGGATGTGTTCTTAAATGAACAGATCTAATGTTGGCCTTGAGATTCCCGATCTTCATGATCAGACAGAGGCACCCCTTTCTGGGGGGGCAGTTTTGCAGTGCAGGGCACTGCAATGCAGGGACTACATCAGCACCCAATAGCCTGAGATAGGTGGCTTCAGAAATGCTCTAGCTAAGAGATGGCTAAAAGCGGAGCACCTGGGTGGCTCAGTCGGTTAAACATCTGCCTTAGGCTTGGGTCATGATCCCAGGGTTCTAGAATCGAGGCCCCTATTGGGCTCCTTGCTCAGTGGGAAGCTTCCTTCTCCCTCTGCTTGTACTCTCTCTCTGACAAATAAATAAATCTTAAAAAGAAAAAAGAGAGAGATGGCTAAAAGCTTGAAACAGGGCTGTGGCCGCAGTCTGCGCATTTGGAAGACCATTCTGAAGACTCCACTTGGCTCATTGATTTGCTGGAGGTAGATGGGGGATTAAAACTGACTCCAAACCTCCTCATTTGCCTGGCTGGGAGAAGATGAGTCAAGATAGGGAAGAAGAGGGGAAGAGTAAGAATGAGAAGGAAGGTGAGGATTCTGAGTTGACCCATTGGTTTGAGGCCTTGGGGGGTGTCAGATGGACGTGTCACCAGTAAGCAGGTGCACGCTAGAGTCTGGAGGGGAAAGACTGGGAGATGTTGGCCCAGAGGTGGGGATTCCGGCCCCGGGGTGATGGGTGGGAGGATGTAGACGGAGAGGAGAAGAGAGTCCTAGGGTGAATTCTGAAGAACCCTGATATTTGAGGGGCGAACAGTGGAAAAGCAACCCAAGGAGAGATCTGAGAAGGGGTCGAGGATGGGCCAAAGGTGTCAGCTCCTAGTGTTGGCAGCAGTGTCACAGAAAGCCACCAGCAGGGGCAGACCAGGTCAGGTGGTGTTAGACGCCTCTAGGAGTCACACGCCCTGGGACAACCCCATCCTATCAAGAGGCTCCTTGCAGCCAGCAGCATGGAAGCCAGCAGCCAGGGCACCTGGGTGGCTTAGTTGGTTAAGCGGCTGCCTTCAGCTAAGGTCATGGTCACGGGGTCCTGGGATCGAGTCCCACATCAGGCTCTCTGCTCAGTGGGGAGCCTGCTTCCCCCTCTCTCTCTGCCTCTGCCTGTTGTTCTCCCTGCTTGTATTCTCTCCTCTCTTTCTCTCCCTCAAATAAATAAATAAAACCTTAAAAAAAAAGTAAAAGAAGCCAGCAGCCTCTTGCATATACAAGGCTGAAATGAAATTTTATTATCTCTGTTTCCTGAAGGGTTTACTCATAAATTTAGCTCCTCGGTGGGCTTCCTGAGAAAATTGTCAGTATAAGACAGGCTCAGAAGCCACACTGTGAGGGAATGAGGAGCAGGTGGGAGTCCCGTAGACGGGAGAAGAAGCTACTCTTTCTACACGTGTGCAGGGGACTGGGAAGGTGAGAGAGTGGGAATAGCAGGCAAGGCTGAAAGGGGAGACACCACTTTCTCTTGGGGTGGGGGGGAGAGCAATACCAGAGACCAGGAGGAGGGGGAACCTGAGGAGGTGCTCCCTCCTCTCCACTCCTACTGTCCCCACTATCACTCAGATTGGGAAGCCCACACTGACCAGTCTCCTTCTCCAAGGCACCCTCCAGGCAAAGGGAGTGAGCTCAAACTCACCACACCTCACCCTCCCTGACTGCGAATCACTCATTGACTCCTGGTGCCCAAAACTAAGTCCTAGATTCCTGGTGCTCCCAGACAGAGCCCGCCCCAATCTCCCCAGCACCTGTCTTCCCAACCATTTGCCCTGCTCCTTCCTAACTGGAAAACGTGTTGCGGCAGCCAAACCACCGGGGCTTAATTGCCTCCGGACAAGCCATTGTCCCTCATGTGTGTGCGAAAGCCATTTCTGACTCTTTTGTTGTTGTTTTGTTTTTTAAGATTTTATTTATTTATTTGAGAGAGAGACCGTGAGCGGGTCTGGGTGGCGGGGTCAGAGGTTGATGAAGAAGCAGACTCCCCGCTGAGCAGAGAGCCCCTCACAGGACTCAATCCCAGGGCTCTGGGATCATGACCTAAGCCGAAGGCTGCTGCTTACCAGACTGAGCCACCCAGGCGCCTACCATTTTTGACTCTTGAACTCTTATCTGAGTTCCCCTGAAGGTCTCAGGAAGTGGGTTTGACCCTTTGAGAAGCTGAGAGGTCACACCCACCAAACAGCTACGCCCTGTCTTTCACGGTGGGGGCTCAAGGAAGGAATGCTCCTCCCCCAAGGCCAAAGCCAATCACAGCTAGGGCATTGCCCCTTTTGCCAGTGATATGTAGGTGGATATGTAGCCCAGTTTGAGCCAATAAGTCATTAAAGAGAAGTTTGCCGAGGGATTCTGGGAATATTTTTCTCCCTGCTGAAAAGAAAGCTCTGTGCTAGAAGGGGATCCTTTCTTTCCTGCTTTTGGATGCTGAGATGTGAGTATGTGATGTGGCATCCACTTTGTGACTATGAGGGGAAACATGGTGGACACGCTGAGAATAGCTGAAGGAATAATGAGCAAGAATGAGGTCTAAGATAATGGGCTGAGCCACTACCCTCTATCTGCTCAACCTCCTGACGTCTTGTTAAGCAATCAACTTCGGCCTTCCCCATCTGTCAAATTTAGAAGGAGAGGAACCTGCAGGGAGAAGAAGGAGAAGACCTATCTGATAATGTTGCTGTGCAGATCGAAGTAATTTGTAAACCCTTTAGATATATGCCTGTACATACACCTGGAAATACTGGTGTTCAATAAATAAAAATAATGAAAACTAAGCCCCTTTGAACTGACTTTTCTGGCACTTGGATGGTGAAGAATGAGCTCCTTAAGCAGAAGGCTGGGGCTAGAAAGCTGACATGGGAGGAGCCTATATGGGGGGAAGGGGTAAATGTGCAGACTTGGAAGGATCTGGAGCCTCTGGGAGGACAGTGTGGCACACTGGCCTCTGACATATGGTGGGGGGGTGGTCTGCATTGTCTGGTGGTGGGGGACAACCACCACTCGCCTCCGGCAGCGCCCCCACTGCACAGTCTTGGCTCAAGGGGCCAAAGCTGTGCCGTTTACAGAAGGGTTAGAGCATGAACGGGGAGAAGAGCAAAATGTCTTGTCAGAAAGGAGCAGCAGAAGGCAAGACTCTGTGCCCCTCAACTTCCCTTGCAGACCTTCTAAGAGCCGGTTTCCTAACCTGACAGGCCCTCCCCTACCTCAGCTCTGAAGACCCCCCTACCTTTCCCCCAGTACAAACTGCAGTGCTGGTGGCTGAGGGTCCTGTGAGCACCTCAGGGTCTTCTTACCAGCTGTCTGAAGGCCACGGAGCCTTCCTGACTCTCCTAACTTCAAGCCGTCTGCCAGATTCTGTGAGCCAAAACTGATCCCTTCCTGGGCGGGCTTCACAGCCTGTGACCTGAGCAGTCCCACTGACCCCACACTTGGCCTGATGTCCTGCTGTTGCTGCCTTTGAAGTATTCCTGATTTTCGAACAAGGGCGCCCATCGGACCCTACAAATTATGTAGCCAGTCCGGCTCTCCATCCCAGCTGCCTGCACTGGGATTTCTGTTCTTGTGACCACAGCCCTGAGCAAACGAACGTCCCTCCTGGGTCCCAGCATGAGCCGCCCTCAGACACGGATGCCTGGTAGCCTCCCCACCCCGGCCCTGGCAGTCTCCCAAGTGCCTCTCCCCAAGGCACCCTCCTGGGTTCAGATTCCTGTCGGTCTGGAAGACTGACTGTCATTTTCCCTAACCGGTCTCCTAGCTTCCAGTCTTCTCCCTCCTCTGGGAAGCAGCCACCAAATCTTTCTAAATTCCAAAGCTGATAATGTCCCTTACCTGCTTACAACATCTTAGGGGCTCTCAGCAGCTTAAGCTATAAATTCCAAACCCCTGTGGTCCAGGGCATGATGCAATTCCTGATCCAGCCCCTGCCTATGGATCTAGAAATCACCCCAACCCATGCCCTCCCTGTGCCCCGCCGTCCTCCCTGCGCCTACACCCCCCCGTGCAGCATTGCTTCCCATTCCCAGAAAGGGCATGTCCCTGCATGAACCCTTCTGCTGCCAAGCACTCGCACTCCTGCTTCATCCAGCTAACACCTGCCGCCTTCAGAATTCAAGAGCCACCTCCTCCAGAAAGCCTCCCCACAGCTCTGAGTGCCTCTCAGAGTGGTGGACCGTCCTGATCGTTCACTTGTCTTTCTCCCGGCGGCCTTGCCAGACAGCACAAAGTCCCCCCGTGCGGCAGGGGCATGCTGACCTCTCTGGCGCCAAAGCCACTTCTCCTCTCTGGGCCTCTGTCTTCCAGTTCATTGCGGACACCTGCTGCACAGCCAGGATCCAAGCAGCCCCAGACCCTGGCCTCAGGGAGCAAGATGAGCAGAAGGGGTGACAAGCATAAACATCGTGCAGGTGTGTGAACACCTGTGACAATGTCCGCTGGTGATGCCTGCTGAGCAGACCACAACAGATCAGAGAGGGACGGTGGTACTGTCGTCCATCAGGTCCTCGGGAGGGCCTCTCTGGCAAGGGGACGCTCCTGAAGGAAGTGAGGAGGGAGCCCTGCTGGTGTAAGGAGTGCGGTGGTGGGGGTGGGGGGCTGGGTTCCAAAAGGAAGGGACAGGGAGGGCAGAGGCAGGAATGTTGGTGAGATCCAGGGACGGTTTAGGAACCAGTCTGGCCCGATCAGGGTGAGTGAGGGGGAGGATGGAAGATGGGTGAAGTCACAGAGGAACATGCGGGCCAGTACAGGCTGAAGTGGAAGCCCGCCCTGTCCCACTTGGCCTTGAAACCCACCCACATGGATCTATACCCACTCTGACTTCTCTCGCTCCTTCAATGAATAGTTCATCCCTCCAGACCTTCTACCCCCTGCCCCTTGGCTTTCCCACCACCTCCTTCCTTCCTGCTGGGGGAACCCCTAGCGATCCCCTCACCTCCCTGCCTGTTGACTGCCCACCCATCCCTATAATAATGATTTGAGTGCCCTGCTCCATATCCCATCGGCCCTCCTGGGATCCCGGGTGTAGACAGCTCTCCATACTCAGACACCCCACCCCATCCACTCTCTCTGGGGGAGGGGCAGGGGCAGGACTCACGCAGCCTGAAGAGACAGCAGACCATGGGAGTAAGGGGCCAATACCCCAGGGCCAACCTCATTCATGGAAGATGGGAGCGGACAGATAAATATCCTCTGGACAAGGCTGGAATGCGTTCTGTGGGCTTCTCATGTCCCAGAAGGAGCAACCTCCTGTTGCCCATGGTGGTGAGCAGCTCAGTAACTCTGTCCTACCTTAGCTTTTCCTTTTCTTTCTCTCACTCCTTCTACTCCCTCATTTTTATTTCCTGGGATCGTCTCACAGACAAAGCTGTCTCTGAGTTCAATTTGAGTTTAACTCGTACCAAGTCTTTTCTCAGGCTCTGCTTCCAGGGAATCCAAATGAAGCCAGTTTTTATGATTACATAATGGAGAAGGGGTCCTTCCTCTCGGCCAAGGTCACACTTGCCACCACCCACCTGTGCAGTATAATTTCTTTCTTTTTCTGGAGAATCTCCACAATCCAGCCACGAGTGGCTCCTCCACAATCACTTACTCTCTCTCTCCCATCATTTACGTTTAAATAGACTCAAGTCTCTCCCATCAGAATGGAAAAATGAACTATTCTTCAATCCCACTTTTCTCTGGCTTCTAGGGCTCAGCTTGCTCTGCCTACCAGGTGGTTTGAGACCACTACCCACTCCCTACACCTTGAGACACATTCCCTGCTGGTTGCCCTCTTCCTTCTTGAGATGCGTCTTCTCAGCCTCTTCTGCTGGGTCCTCCTCCTTGACGGGACCTCTTGTATGGCCCAGGCAGGGCCCTCTGGTCCTCCGTTGCCCACACAGTGTGCTCTCTGCTTGGGGGACCCCACAGACACCTGTGTCTGTGTGTGTCCAGCCCAGGCACACCCTAAAAGCCAAGCACATGCTTCTCACCTCCACTTGCATGTCTCAAAGCGCACTAATCTGTACATCCCAACTTCCCATGGCAGCTCAACCCACTCCTTCTCTTGGTTTCCCCATCTCAGCAAGACTGCCAGTCTCTATCCAAAGAGGCACAAGTCACACGTTGCCATGGGGCCATGCTGACTCCTCTTCCCCCGCACCCTGCGTCCTGTATATCACCAAGTCCTCCTTTACCTCCTAAATCTTTATGGATCAGTCTACTTGCACCCATCTCATCGCCACCACCCCTCATCCTGGGCACTTTCCCTCGAAATAACATCCTAACTAGGGTTACCAGATAAAATGCAGGATGCCCAATAATGGATTTCAGATTTTAAAAATTCTTTTTAAAGTATAAGTATATCCCAATATCACATGGGACATACTTACATGGAACAATTTTCATTGCTTATTTGAAATTCAGCTGTATTTTTTCATGTTCTTTTCTTGTTAAAATTCTATGAAATTCTCATAGTATTTCAAGGATCATCTTGTATTTTTATTTGCTAAATCTGGTGATCCTGACCCTTACTGACCTCCCTGCAACTCCACATTTAGGGTGTGGGGGTGACATTGTTCAAACAAAATTTGCTGAGTAGTCAGAAAAGTTAAGTATACGTATTGTAATCGCTAGATCCACCACTTAAAAAAAAACTATATGTAATGTACAACATAGTGACTATAGTTAATCATATTGGATAGTATATTTGAAGGTTTACTAAGGGAGTACATTTTTAAAATTCTCACCACATGAAAAAAAAATCATTAGTATGTATGGTGATGGATGTTAACTAGATTTACCATGGTGATCACTTCCACTTCCTAACATACACAAATATTGAATCAATATGTTGTACACCTGAAATTAATGTTACATCTCAATTATATTTCCATTTTTAATATAATAATTAAAATTAAAATTTTCTTTTTCTGAAAAAAACGTAAGTACAGAAAATTCTGTTTAAAAAAAAGAAAATTCTGTTGATGGAAATAAATTAGTTAGTATTATCTTGAGTGTCCCCTGTGTGCCAGAAATGCCTGGAAAATGAGATGTTCCATTTAACCAAAAATCCTGATTAGTCAAGTTATCACAAATAATATCCATCAAACTTGGCATCACTATTTGCAAGGATATAACAATATAAGCAGCAATAATCTTTAATTCAGCACTTTGAGACCATGATGTTTCAGAGTCACCACCATAAAATACCTTAGGAGCACAGAAACATTAGCCTAGAATCTGGAAAGCACATTGGACTGAGTGCCAGGGACACAGGGAGACAGGTCCTGGTCTCATTCTTACCTTACTATTGGATTTAGGCAAATCATTTTACTTCTCTCCGTTGCAGTTTCCTTCTCTGTGAAACGAGGGGCCACATTAAATGATCTCTAAAAGCTCTTCTGGCTCCTATTCAATCACCTTATAGGGTGATAGACTGAAGAAGTGCTGCCTCATGGTGTTTCTGTTGAGAAAATGCTGAATATACTAGTTTCTACTATATTTCTATAAAAATGAAAAAATCCATAACTTCATATCTTTGAGGAGAAAAGAGTTATCTTCATTGGACCAGAGAAAATACAGTCAATTTATTATGATTCTGGACGAAAGGAAATGAATTAAGAAATTTCTGTGGGGTCCCCAGAAATCCAAGGACAGAGCAGACATTAGATATCATTAATTCCAAGGGCAAAAGTCCTTGAAGAAAATCTTTGGGATCTACTGAAGCCAACATCTATGAAATGGGATGCCGAAGTCTGAAGAAAGTTTGCACAGCCTTTAAGCAGAGCGCCTTCCTCCTAGTTCAGGGAAATCCAGATGGATCCAGGTCCTCAAAGGCATGTATGTAGTAAAATAATAAAATGTGTTTCTACCACATTTGTTTTCAAGTGGTAGCTTATGTTTCTTTCTTTTTCTTTTTTTAATTTTTATTTATTCATTTGACAGAGATCACAAGTAGGCAGAGAGGCAGGCAGAGAGAGGAGGAAGCAGGCTCCCTGCTTCACAGAGAGAGAGCCCAATGCGGGGCTCAATCCCAGGACCCTGGGATCATGACCTGAGCCAAAGGCAGAGACTTTAACCCACTAAGCCAACCAGGCACCGCAGAAGCTTATGTTTCTTTAAGAAGTCTTAGAAATTAGACTCTTGACAGATTCTTTATTAAACTTAGTTTGTATTGTCTCAAGGAGCTTTGTGAAAACTTGGGAAAATAATTTAGAATCTATTCAACCTTCCTAAGGTAAAAGAAAAAAAAGTATACAAGGAGATAAATTTAAACACACACACACACACACACACACACACACACAACAAACCAAAAAATTAAACAAACAAAAAACCCTCAATAAATAAATTAAAATAGAATACAGAAAAATAGTTCAACAGAAAGCAGACAGGGGGAAACAGAGGAACTAATAACATAGGGAACAAATGGAAGTCAAATTATAAAGTGGAAGTTCTAGGGGTACCAGGGTGGCACAGTTCATTGAGCAGCCTACTCCTGGTTTTAGCTCAGGTTGTGATCTCAGGGTCTTTGGATCATGCCCCTCATTGGGCTCCACATTCGGTGAGTAGTCTGCTTAAGACTTTCTCTCCTTCTCCCTCTGCCCCTCCTCATTGTGCTCTCTCTCTCTCTAAAACAAACAAACAAACAAATAAATAAATATTATTTTTAAAAAAGGAAGTTCTAATCTAAGCATATCAATAATTACATTAAATGCAAATGACCTAAATTTCCAGTTAAAAATCAGAGATTTTCAAAATGAATAAAAAACTAGTAAGACTCAACAGTATGTTGTCTATAAAAAAATTTTATAGTGGACAGTTAATAGTAAAAGGGTGGGAAAAGATGTACCTTGTAAACAGTAATCAAAAGAAAGCTACAGTAGCTATTTTAATAACAGGCAAAGTGAATTTCAGAGTAAGGAAATTTAACAGGAATAAAGAGGGATACTGATAAAATGGTCAACTCACAAAGAAGACTTAACACTCCTAAATGTATACATATCTAAGAACAAAGCTTCAAAACACATGAAGCAAAAACCAACAGAAATGAACAAAAAATAGAGAAAACCTACAATTATGGGTGGAGATTTCAACAATTCTCTCAGCATTTGATCGAGAAAGTATACAGATCAATAAGGATATAGAACTGGACAACACCATTAACAAACCGGATCTAAGTAACATTTTTAGGACCCACCGATCAAGAGCCAAGAACACATTCTTTTCAAGTGCACATGGAACATTCACCAGTATAGACCATATCCTGGATCATAAAACAAATGTCAACAAATTTTAAAAGTTGAAGTCATACAAAGTATCTTCTCCAACCATAATGAAATTAAAGTCAGGAACAAAAAGGTACCTGGTAAATTTTCAAACACCGGAAATAAAACCACACACTTATAAATAATCTACAAGTCAAAGAAAAAGGCCTCAAGAACATTGGAGCTGAGCAAAAATAAAATTGTAAGTCAAAATTTGTGACATGTCGCTAAAGTAGGACTTAGAGGGAAATTTATAGCTTAAAATGGTTACATCAGAAGAAAGGTCAAACAACCTTGGAACCCAAGTTCAATTTTGAGAAATTATAAGACTGGAAACTCTAAGACTGGAGCTTATGGGGCTGGAGGAGGGGGAGGGCAAAACAAATCCAAAGCAAGCAGAAGGAAGGAATTAAGGGCAGAAACAATGAAACTGAAAACAGAAAAAGCAATAGAAAAAAATCAATAAAACAAAAAGTTGATTATTTGAAAAGATCAATAGAATTGATAAACCACCAGCCAAATTGCCAAAGAACAAAGGAGAGGACACAATTATCAATATTAGTAATGAAAGACATATGTCACCACAGACTCTGACATTAGAAGGATATTGAGAGAATACTATTACCAGCTCTACAACATTACATTCAAACAGGGTAGATGAAATGACTGACTCCTCGAAAGACACAACCACCAAAACTCACTCAAAAAGAAACAGATCAGAAGAAGGAGGAGGAGAGGGGAGGGAGAAGAGGAGAAGGAGAAGAAAAAGAAGAAAAAGGAGGAGGATGGGGAGGAAAAGAGGAAGAAGAAGAAGAGGAGGAAGAGGGAGAAGAGGAAGAGGAAAAAGAAAGAGAAGGAGAAGTGGAGGAGGAGGTGAGGAGGGGGAGAAGAAAGGAGAAGAAAACAGGACAGGTTATCCAAAGAGTATCCATTTTAAAAAATTGAATTTGTAAATTCAATTCAATGATTACAAAAAAAGAACTCTCCTAGCCCAGACAGCTTCGCTGGCAAATTTAACTAAGCATTTAAAGAAGAAATAATGCCTATCTCTTCCAGAATATAGAAAAGGGAACACTTCCCAACCTATTTCATGAGGCCAGCATTACTTTGATATGAAAGCCAGATATAGGTAGTAAAGAAGAATATCCTTTACTGTCCCTTATGAACACAGATTTTTTAAAAATCCTCAGCAAAATCTTTGCAAATAGAATCAGCAATAAATAGAGTGAATAATATACCATGACTAAGTGAGGTTTATTCCAAGAATGCAAGGCTGGTTTGGTATTTGAAAATCAATCAATATAATCCATCATATTAACAGATGAAAGAAGAAAAATTACATGATCCTATTAATTGAAGCAGAAAAAAATCATTTAACAAACTTCAACATCAATCCATAGTAAAAGGCTCTCAGCAGATTAGGAATAGAAAAGAATTTTCTTAATCTAGTAAGGGACATGTACAAAAAACTCACAATTAATATCATACCTAATAATGAAGAATAAAATGCTTTTTTTTCCAAAACCAAGAGCAAGGCAAGGGTGTCTACTCCCATCACTCTTATTCAACATCAACACAGGAAGTCCTAGTCCATGCAGTGAAGAAGAAAGAGAAAGAGGTATACAGATTGGAAAGGAGGAAATAAAATGGACCCCGTTTGCAGACAGTAGTTTGCTCAATGAATTGTGCCACCAGGTGCCCCTAGGACTTCCATTTTATGTCTTTGCAGAAAATATGGAATCAACCCAAAAAGTTCCTAGAACTAACAAATGAGTTGAGCAAGGTTGCAGAATATAAGGTCAATAAGCAAAAATCAACTATATTTCCATATACTAACAATGGACACTTGAAAATCAAAATTTTAGAAAACAATATCATTTACAATATTTCCCTAAAACAAAATTCTCAGGTATAAATATAACAAGACACGTGCGGCATCTGGGCACTGAAAACTACAAATGCTGACAGAAGAAAACAAAGAAGACCCAAATAAATGGCATGACATACCATGTTCATGAATTGGATGACTGTAGTTTAATGTCAATCCTCTTCTAGCACAACCCTAGTAAGATTTTCTGGTAGACAAAAGCAAGCTGATTCCAAAATTTTTATGGAAAGATGATGAAACTAGAATAGCCAAAACAATTTTGGAAAAAAAAAAAGTCAGATGAATCACACCACCCAATTTTAAGACTTAATAAAGGCAAGATGAGATTAGCAAGGGATAAACAACTAGGGAAATGGAACAGAATGGAGAGCTCAGAAATAGACCCATGAATATGGCCAATTGATTCTTTTTTTTTTTTTTAAGATCTTATTTATTTGACACAGAGAGAGAGAGATCAGAAGTAGGAGAGCAGCAGGCATAGAGAGAGGGGGAAGCAGGCTCCCCGCTGCGCAGAGAGTCCGATGCGGGGCTCTATCCCAGGGCCCTGAGATTATGATCTGAGCTAAAGACAGTTGCTTAACCCACTGAGCCACCCAGGTGCCCGTGGCCAATTGATTCTGACACAAGTACAAAGGCAATTCAATGGAGAAAGAGTAGCTTTTTCAGTGAATAGGGTTGTATAGATATATATCTCCACGTGTTCCCCTTGGACATATATATAGATATAGATATCTATATGTATATAGATATAGATATCTATATGTATATAGATATCTATATCTATATGTATATAGATATATATATCAACCTAAACCTCACAATTTATATAAAAATTAACTCCAAGTGAATCATAAATCTAAATGTTAAGTGTGAAACTATGAGACTTTTAGAAGGAAACATAGGAGAAAATCTTCACAACCTAAAATTAGGCAGAGTTCTTAGATATGACATCAAAAGAGCAATCTATAAAGAAAACAATGGATAAAGTGGACTTATCAAAATTAAAAATTTTTGTTCTGTTAAATATGCTATTAAGAGAACAAAAAAGCAAGCTACAGAGTGGAAAGGAAATATTTACAAATCACTTGCATCTAGAATATATTAAAAACTCTCAAAATTCAACAGTAAACAACAACAAAAAACCCCACAAGTTTTAAAATGAGCGAAAGACTTTAAAAATAGTTCATCAAAGAGGATACATGAATGCCAAATACACCCATGAAAAGATGCTCAACAGCATCAATCATTGGAGAAAAGCAAACTAAAATCACAGTGAGATATCACTGCACACCGGAAGAACAACTAGAATTAAAAATATTTGATGCAGGTGAGGATCTGGAGCAACTGGAATTCTTCTGCGTTGCTGGTGGGAATGCAAATTACAGAGCCACTCTGGAAAACAGGCTAGCAGCTCCTCATAAAGTTAAATATACACGTATCATAGGACCCAGGAGTCCCACTCCTGGGCATTTAGAGAAATGAAAACTCATAGGCAGGGGTGCCTGCCTGGGGGGCTCAGTCGTTAAGCGTCTGCCTTGGACTCAGGTCATGATCCCAGGATCCCGGGATCGAGCCTCGCATCAGGATCCCTGCTCAGGCTGGAAGCCTGCTTTTCCCTCCCCCACTCCCCCTGCTCATGTTTCCTCTCTCTCTCTCTCTTTCTCCCCCTCTCTCTCTCTGTGTCAAATAAATAAATAAAATCTTAAAACAAAACAAACAACTTAAAAAAAAACAACTCAGGTATTGCGCTCGCACACACACATACACACTGTAAATGTGTGAATGTTTTATAAACATTTTATAAATGTTTTATAAACGTTTATAAACGTTTTATAAACTGAATGTTTATAGCAGCTATATTCCTAAACAAATACCCATCAATAAGCAAAGAGCTAAACACCCTGTGATGCTTCTAGTCAATGAAATACTACTCGGTACCAAAAAGGGACTGAGATCAATCCCAAAGGCATGAGTAAGAGTCCATCCCCATAACATTCTGGAAAAGGCTTAACTGTAACAATGGAGAAGAGACGAGAGGTTTCCAGGGTTTAGGGGTAGAGCTAGGATGATTGCAGAGGGGAGTTCTGGGGGCTGATGGAATTGCTCAGTGTACTGAGTATGGTGGTGATCCCAGGAATCTATACATGTGTTAGAAACTCATAGAACCATATACACCCCCCCCCCAAAAAAAGTCCAGCTTACTGTACTTTAATTAAATTTTTTTTCTTAATTTGACATCATTTTTTTAAAGCTTGATTTTTTTTTTAAAGATTTAATTTATTAATTTGACAGACACACAGTGAGAGAGAGGACACAAGCAGAGGGAGAATGGTGGATCCCAGAATCCTGGGATCATGACCTGGGATCAGCTGAAAGCAGAGGCTTAAAGACTGAGCCACCCAGACTCCCCTAACCAGCTATTTTGAGGCCTTCCCAGTGCGCTCCAACAAAAGCCAGACTCCTCCCCAGGAAGGGTCTCCAGCTGGCAGAGGGGCCAGCCCTCATCTCCTCCAGGCCAGCCTCATTTCCCACCAGCAGCCTTGCCTTCTACACAGGAGCCTTTCTTTTCTCACTTCTTTGAGAAGTGCAGGCTCTCTCCCCCCTCAGGGCCTTTGTCTATGCTGGGTGTCCTTCCCTGAGGTTTCCTTCCTCCAGTCTGCAGCCAAGGGTGAGTTTCCGGAAGGGAGTGGGTGAGGAGGCGCCCTTGAACCTCCCTCCCCGCATGCCCCCTGGCTACCCTGTCACCACTCCCCTGCTTCATCTGCCCTTGAACCTGTGCTGGTCCCCAAGGACCACGAGTTAAAGATGCAGATTGTAAGGTAAACCTTAGAACATACCGCTCACCAGCGGTCTTCATATTGGGGTACCTCAGAGAAACGGGGAGCGGGGAGGGTGGCTGCTGAATGCAGATACAGGTCGTGTGTCTCCCCACCCCTCACCCCAGGGGCCTAGTAGGGGAGGTGGGCCCCAGAAGCCAGCACGGTCCTGCACCCCCAGCCTGGCCTTGCTGCTGCTGCTGCTACATGGGAAACTGGGAAGCCCAGGTAGAGCCCTCTTTTCAGGCAATCCGTAAGCTCTTCATTGTATTCCTTTAAAAGGAAAATGGAAAACAAGGCTGATTCCTCTCTGCTTGTGTGGGAGCTCAGGAGAGCCCTGAATAGGTTGGAGGGCACGTGGGACCCTGAACCTGGGCAGTGGATGCAGGACAGAAAGACAGAAGTTTGGGGTAAGGAGGCTGAGGATGTGCAGGGACACCTTCCCCCAAGGTGGCACCTCCCTATTCTGACTGCCCATCACCCACTGCCTCCTCAGCCTTAAAGAGCCATTCACAACTACCACCCCTACCCCACCCCAGGATCTCCCACTGTGGCAGGAAAACACAAGTGCACATGAACACACATGCACACACACACATACATACACACATATATACACACACACACATACACACATAGATCTCCTTGCCCATGGGGAGGTGGCACCTTCCTCCCAGCCCCACTCAAGACTTCAGACCCCAGGGTATACAGCCAGTGTTCATTCCCCTGGGGTTGATAATGAATGGGAGGGAAAGACCTTGGGTGGAAATTCTCCCCAGACCATAGGCTTCCCCAAGGCCCCAGAAGTTTCCTAGAAGGGGCAGAGGGGCCAGTCATCCAAGGACAGTCAAGATACTGAGGGACAGGAAATGGGCTGGGTGGGAGGCTTGAGTTGGCCAGAAGCCTGAGGAAGACAGGCCAACCTGGACTCAACCCTGGGTCTCTGCTTCTAGTTGGTTCTACCCTCAAAACATATCCAGAATCCCAGCCCTTCTCTTAGCTCTGTTGTCCCCACCCTGGTTCAGGACCCCATCACCTCCTACCTGGACACCTAAAGTGGCTTCCTTCCTGAGCCCTAGCATTTTTACCTGCCCTTTAGACTCAGTTTCCCCTCAGAAGCCACAGAAACCCTGCTAAAACTTTGTCCTATCTGGTTGCTCTCCTGCTTAGTACCCTCTCTTGCCCCCTATTTCTTCCCAGTGAAACACAGTGCACACAGGTCTGTGCCCTCACACCTCCCTGACATCATTCCCCCACCTCCCCACTCTCCCCTCAAGCACCACACTTCCACTTGCTCATCCTCTGCTGTTCAAACAGACCAATCTTGCTCTCACCTCGGGACCTTGGCACTGGCTGTTCCCTCTGCTCTGATGCTGTTCCCCAGACACCCACATGCTCCCTTGCTTGGTTCAGGGCTCTGCTCTGATGTCATTTTCTCATAGAGGCCCTCCCCAACAGCCCCATATGAAAATCAGCACCCCTTCTCCTGATACTGCACACTCAATGTCCCTCTCTTTGTCCACCCTGATGACCAGTATCCAAGCCTTGGTTTAACATCAGCTCGGTGAGGACAGGCTCTTTGCTGGTATCACTGTGTGTCCCCACATACAGTAGGTGCTCAATCCGTATCTGTTAGAAGAATATGGGATTCCGGGTCAGGATTTCTCCTCCCATATCTCAGCTCCCTCTCCCCTTCCTCCCACTCAATCTCCACCCACCACCCACCAAGGAGGGCCATCGGGTATGGAATAGCATGGGCAGGAAGCTAGAGCCTGAGGCACTGCCCCCCAGATGCAAGCCTGGGATTCAAGCCGGGGATCGGGCCCTTGTCCCCCAGAATCGTCGTTCCTCATGGCCTCAGCAGTGGGCCTCGCCCTCTCCTGGGCCCCCTCCACCTCTCCCCAGCTGCTCCTCTCCCCCAGGGGCTGCCTGGCACACCGTGGGTGAGACAAGCAGAACTGTCGGGACACCTGCTGCCCTACCAGGGGCTCAGCAGGGTCTCCTGATACCTTACCAGACCTCAGGACACTCCCTGAGCCCATTTTAGAGGTGAGGAAACTGCGGCCCAAGAGGCTAAGTGACTTGTCACAGAACATGCAGAGCATGAGATTCCTACCCACGAGGCCAGACGCGGGGACCTCTTTTCCCGAAGCCACACATTCAAGTTCCAATCAGCCTATAGCCCTCCCGTGCCCTGTAAGTCAGGAATTGCCCAGTGGCTCTTATTCCCCGCTCAGTCCTTCCTCTTCCCTCTGTCCAGCCGACATTGGAACGGGAGCCGTGGTTATCTGTGAGGGAGAGGGAAGGAACTGTTGTCCATTGGGTTCCTGCCACAGGCTGGTTATCACATGGAACGTTTTACACATATCACCTCTGTGATCCTCATGTGACCCCACTACACAGATGAGTGAACTGAGGCCAGAGAGGTTAAGTAACATATCCCACACTGCTCCGCAAATAAGCAGTGGAAAGGGGTTTCCAGGCTGGCCGCAATATCCTGAGATGGTCTGTAAGTCCCTGAGGCTTTCCTGTCCTTCCTCTTGAAAACTCCAATGCCCCCTGCCCCAGGGGGAAAATGTCCCTGGTAGCCCCTCCACGGGCCGGAGAGTGTGAGCGGAGGCAGGCCAGGCCCTGCCAAGAGAGGGCAGCGGGGGCAGCCGCTGCGTTTATTAATTTTCTGCCTCAGTGGTTCGGCAGCCCCGGCCGGAGCCTGCAGAGTTACCGTCCAGTCTATTAAATAATTCTATCTGGGAAGAACCTGGCATTCGAAGGACCATGCTGATGGGCTTCTAAAATTTAATTGCTCTACTAAACGAGATCAGAAATGGGGAGGTGAGCAGGGTGAGCCCGGCTGAAAGGATGGCTGGGTTTCAGGAGGTGAGGGGGACACAGCAAACATCTTTCTGTTCAGCCCCTGTCGGCCTGGCATCGCACACCCCACCCCCGCCGGACGGACCACGGGAGTTGGAGGGGAGCTCCCTAAACCTCCATCACCGGCAGAGCATCCGCTCCCTTGTGGTCCTGCCATTCTGGCCCTCCTTCCCCACCCCACAGGCTCCTCCAGGCCTGTCACACAAGTTGAGACACCTTTCCCGAAAGTTCCCTGCACTCCCTAGCCTTTGCTCATGCAGACCCTTCGCTTAAGGGGCTGTTCTCCCTTCAACAAGCAAACTCCCCACTCTCCACCAATCGAAAGCCCCCCCAGGGGCACCTGGGTGACTAAGTCAGTTAAGTGTCTGACTCTTGGTTTGAGGTCATGATCTCAGGGTCGTGAGTTCAGGCCCCACGTCGGACTCTGTGCTCAGAGTAGAGTCTGTTTGAGATTCTTTCCCTCTCCCTCCCACAGCTTGCACTCACGTGCTCTCTGTCTCTCTCAAATAAATAAAATAAAAATTTAAGGGAGAAAAAACGTTCTCCCAAATCTCCCAGACAGAGCCAGGGGCCCCGTCCTCTGTGGGGTGGGACCCCTGCAGGGGAAAACAGAGTTCCCTCAGGGTTCTGAGAAAGGCAAAATCGTGTGTCTGTGCTAGCCACTGGATAATACTGTGATTGGATGGTATTTTGATATTTTAAAAGCTCTTTTTCTGATTTTCTCCCTCCCTGCATTTCTCCCTTCACCGTTCTCTCAGCGGAAAAGTAGCCACCTCTGGGTCTCACTTCTCTGGAAAGCAAGGTCTAATGAGGGCCAGGAACAGGGCCCCAACTCTGTGCTCTCTTGCTCTGGTGTCTTCCTTTCACATCACTGACACCCAGAACCTTCGGCCTTCCTGCTGGCTTTCCCCCAGAGCAAGTTTTAGGTCTTCCCTCATGCCAGAATTCCTGCTTCCTCTCCCTCATACCAAGATGTCACTGTCTACGCAGCGTCGCTTTCCCCTCTGCTTTCCCATTGTAAACCCCTCTCTCCGTTTCCCCATTCAAGGCTCTGAGCTTCTGTGCTTAAAAATGAAGTTCCCCCATTTCTCAGGAAATCATCTCTGAAAAGCATGCCCAGCTCCAAAGCTCTGAGTTCCTTGATGACACAAGCTTTTGTTGAGTACCTACTGTGTGACAGGCACAGTGCAAGGGACACAGCAGTAAACAAGGCAGATGAGGTCTCTGTCCCACGGAGCTGACATTTGAGCATGGACAAACAAAATACTCCACGGAACAAGTAAACAAGATGTGACTTCTGTTACAAAGAAAAGAGAACCCCAGTGACAGAATGGGTAGAGATGGAGCAGGGGAGGCAGCACTGGTTGAGGTCGACAGGGGAGGTCTGTCTGGGGAGCCTCAGACTCCTGAGACCTGAGACTGAGAGGCAGCCTGCTGTACAAAGCTTTGCAGAAAAGAACTTCCAGGTAAAATACCTATAGTAAGTGCAATGGTCCTGAGGTAGATGCATGCTTGGAGAGGATTGGAGAAGACCAAAGACCAGTGTTGCTGAAAGGGAGAGAAGGAGTGAGTGATAAGAGATAAGCTTGGCATGATCTCCAATGATCTCATGGTTTGATCCCCAAACCTTCACTCAGTCAAGACCATGTCTGTCTAGGGGCTGTTTGGAGAGAGGGCCTTGAGTCTTGCTGGTCTGGCCAGATGGCCTCTTTCTGTGTCGAAGTCAGAGAATCCATAGGGCAGACACACATGATGGAAATGAAGCCAATAGATATCTATGTGACCCCATAAATAGCCCTAAAGCCTGGCAGGGCCCAGAAAGGAATTCTGGAGAAGAAGACAGTTCAGGGCCAAGCTAGTCACAGCCTCGGGGCCTCTGTCAGATTACAGAACAGAGCAGGATCAGGGATGGAAGACCTCAGCAACCTTTGTATTTTTCTCCTACCTATGGCCTCTTCTCCCACAGTATTTCTGCTCACCCGTGGCCTGTGGCCCCTGTTTCAGACACCTGCATACAACCACTCCTGAAGGTGACTAGCCCCCTCCCCCCCATCCACCACCGCCTCTCCTCCAGACCTCCTTCCTAGGAAAGAACCAGCCAGAAAGTTCCTGCTGCCCAGCATCTATGTATCCGGAGAGTCAGGGGCTGTAAATCTGAATGCCAACCCCTCACCCCACCTTGCTTGGAAAGAGCGCACGCGCGGGGTGGGGGGTGGGTGGTCAGCCTGGGTCACTTCCCTACAGTGACATTCCAGCGTTTTCAACAGCAGAGCTCTTTTCTCCCACAAAATCGAGGTAGAATTACAATGGGCAAAAACAGATAAAAGTCATATTTTGCTGGTATAAGTGCCCTGGATCTGCTACACGTATGCCATATTCTTATTGTAATAAGAGAGAACAATTGTAGCAAGATGAGATAAGATGAGAACAAGGTTGTTTTGTTGACTGTAAAATAAAGCCAATGCCTTGCGGATGACGGTTTCTGTCCTCGCTTCCAACTTGTTTCACATTTGGTTTGTGTTGTACACAATTTACTCGTGCAGATAAATAATTGCAAGTTAAGAGAGGCTGTCTCATTTCCTCTTTTATCCCTCCTTGAAATACTCTTTAATTAAACACAGATGCGGGACAGTATTTAGCCCCAGGTCCCCTCAAAGCAAACTTTCTGGTGATTTCAAATGGGTTAAAAGTTGTATAACCTAATTGCCAGCCTCTATCTATTTTTAAATACTGCTTTATCGTTAAAAACGATACCGGAAAGCAACTTGAGTCAGACATTTGTGGGCTCTGCCTCCCAAAGACCCAAAGGGGTCCAGACAGACATGATTCAGAAGTGTAGCTTTGAAGCCACATCTCACTCGGCAGTCCCTCCACCTGGAGCCCTGGGCCCTACCCCCCAAACCCAGTTCATTCCCTGTTTCCCAAAGACTAACACAATCTCAGGGTAGGGAAAGACCTTGGGGCTATGTACGTACAAAGCCCATCTTCTGCAGAAATTCCTCCATAGCCCCACAACAGTTACTCCTTCAGCCTCTGCTTGAATGCCCATAGTGATGGAGAGCTCAGCACCTTCTGAGGCAGCACCATCTGCCTGGCCTGGTCCATGATAAGGCAGTTCTACTTGTTAAACATGGCTTCCTCTCTGACCCTCTTTCTTTAGCTATAGGATGGACATAATAATACTTATTAAGCCAGGTTGCTGTGAAGACCAAACGAGACAGCACAGAGCTGACACATACGAAATGTGCAACAATGCTTATGTCCTTCTCTGCCCCCCAGAGCGCCCTACTTTAGAGGAATGGGCAGCCTTATGCCTGCAGGGGTAAGTACACTGTGTGGAATGTGCTTTGCAGAGCTGGCAGGGGTGGGGTGGGGTGGGGTGGGCATGCGCATTCTCTTGGGAGGTCCCTATGTGAAGCCTGCCTGGAAAGGCTGCCCACAGTAGCAAAGAGCACTGTGTAACCCTCCCACCTTCTATTCCCCCACACCTCCCTGTGGGCTCCAACTCCACCCCCGCCCCAGCCCCCTCCCCTCACTGCCCTCAGAGCCTCATCTGTCTTCCCTCCTGTCACCAGAGCTGGAGGCTTGTCCCAGAGGCAAGGGGATTAAATCCCAGGGCCAGCCGCGCGCCCGCCAAGGAGCTGGCACTTCATTACCCGCCTGCCCAGCTGTCTGCGGCCATCGATCGGCCCTGGCCTGAGTGACCCCTGATTGATGGGCAGCACGTTATTTACTGGAATCTGTCCCAAATCAGCTGGGAAGAGGGGAGAGCCTCTGTGCTCCTGAAGAATCAGCTACCAGCAAGCCCTGCAGTGGTGGTGGTGGGGGTGTGGGGACAGAAAGCAGGTGGCGGGGCATACTCCCCTGGAAGTCGGGGGTCCCGGGCCCAGCACAGCAGGGCGATCTTGGCTGAGGTCTCTGGCCTTCCCTATCCCTGGGCCTCAGCATCCTCTATAAGCAGGGCTCACAAAGTTAGTGGCCCTCAGGTAAAGAGAACAGAGTGGCAGCAGGTAATGAGAACAAAGTAAGGGGGCAAGCTGGGGCTGGTGCCCTGTTCAAAGGGGTCGACTTGCTCCCTCCATCTTGCCCCACGCCTTGTCTTCCCACTTGTCCCTGACTTGACTGTAGCTGGGGAAGCTCCTTTGCCCTCTAAAGGTAAGGGCTGGCCCACCTCTTTTCTCTTCATTCCTGCCATGGCCTTCTTTTCCAAGCCAGCCCCTGTGCCCAGCAGCCGGAAACTGCAAGAAAGTTTGGCTTCCTGGTGGAGATTATATTTGAGAAGGGCTTTGACATAGCAAAGGACTTGGGGGACATAAAGACAGGACCGCTGAGGGTCATCAGCCGTGTCCCCATGGCTACGCCCCAGCCCCTTGGGTAGGTCAGCCTCATGAGGACCACATGACCTCATGCCAGCCGCACGTGGACCAGAGCAAAACAACTGACTGGGGCAGCTAATCTCCAGTGACAGAGGCTGCCTTGACCTACGTGGCTTGTGCTGGAGTCTGTCTCGGATCTTGACCAAAACGCAGAAGACAAGGCAGTTACCAGCGCTGGAGGGGCAGAGGAAGTACAAGGAGAGGCCACGATGGGCCCTGTGGGATCAAACCCACACAATACCACGTTCTACAAGAAATGGGGGAGCAGGCAGCCACTGGTGGCACAAGGAGAGGGGACCATGCAGAGGCAGGGGTGCCCAGCGAGGACTAGAGACACTCACTGAATGGGCCTCGGGCTCCAGGCCCCATGCATCCCTCAACAAACCTTTGATTAAGGCAATGTGAGTGTCTCTGCTCCTGAACTAGGACTTGAACCGGAAGGGCATTCCCAGCCCTGAGCGCGGTGTAGGCAAAGATGCAAAGGCAGAAAGTTGTAAGAGGTGTTCCCAGAGTGAGGATGGTGGACAGTGTGCCCAAGCTAGAACAGAGCATGGTATGCGGGTGCATGTATACACGCGTGTGCACAAATGTGCACCTGTGCCCGCTGGGTTCAGAGATGCATATGTATTGAATGGGTTAAGAGGCCAGAAGAGCAGGCCGGGGCCAGAGGACGAGGGCCCAGAGCAGCAGGAAGTACCTGGAACAGGCAGATGAGTGTCCTGGACAGAGCTGGCCCCAGGGAGTGGGGAAGGAGGCTAGAGATGCAGATGGTACACGGAGCTAGGACAGGGCTGTGGGAGTTAGGATGAGATCAGGCCGTGCTGGGGGTATGTTACCAGGGCAGAAGCCTGGCATCCGAGGTCCTAGTTCCAACTTGGCCAACCAAGAGAACTGCAGGGCTACCAACCCAGGAAAAGATGGTTGGATGGAGTCAGGCTCTGTGGCTGTAGGGTGGAAACAGCCAAGGCAACTGATCAGGAGCTCAGGAGAGAAGTCAGTGGTTCAAAACTATTTCAGAGACATTGGCAGGCAGGGACCTGCGGAAGAAGAGTTCTCCAAGAGTAGATATTTGTGTCCAGTAAGCCTGATTGCCTGCTCACCTTCCACTCTGAACCTAACCCCAATTCTGACATCAGTTTGGAACGGATTTCCCCCACACCAAGCGCTCTGTTGACAGCAGCTGGGTGTCCTACGATTTGACTCAACTGAGACACTGTCTCCCTAGAGATTCAACCTCCCAGCCTCCTTCTTTGGAAGTCTTAGGGTGGGACCGAAAGTTCCAGTCGGTTGTCCTGGCAATCAGCCCCCAGGTTCAGGTGCAGTCCCCAAGTTGCATCATTAACATAAGATGCACTTCTGCCTTCATGGCTTAGGAAATTCCAAGAGTTTCAGGAGCTCTGTGCCAGTAATGGGAAGCTCTGTGCCAGTCAAACCACCCTTCCCAAACTCGCTTGCAGCTGGTGGTGGCCACATGACCTCTGGGGGCAGCTGGGCCAGCCCTCCAGATTTCTTGTTCTGTTCGAGAAAAATAAAAAGGTGCCTGTCAGTCAACACTTCCTTGCTGGCTGCTGTGGCAGCTATACACATTCCCGACAGATTCAGGGGTCATGAGTGGTCCCTGAGACATGAGACAGCAGGGTGTGGAGAGTTAGCAAAAGCACTGGAGATGTGGTGAGCCAGCAAGCTGGAGGGTGCTGACCCCGGCTTGGAGGCGTGGGGGTGGGAGTGGACAGAGCATCCACGGGCTTCTCTGCCAAGGGTCATAGGGAGCGGGCCGTGCTGGGGGCAGCTGGATCTTTCCACAGAGTGTCTGTGGTGCACAAGGCGTCCTAGGAGGGAGGAGTCCATAAATCTGATCATTTTGATCTGGGGAAAACAGCTCAAATTGTTGGTTTGTAATGACTGCAACTTCCCAATAGCCAGGACAGGAAAAGTCCCTATAGCAACAGAAGGCCTGGAAGACCACACCGGACACCTCCCCTCCCCTCCCAGGATCGTGCTCTGAACACAGACGGATCGCGCACCCTTGCCTGCTCTCTCCCACGTCACTCCTTGACCCTTTCCCGTAAAATGCTAGGCGTCCATCTCGTGGGCAGAGAGGTCAGCTGTTAAGGCTTGAACTTGCTACCTAGCAAGTTCACACGAAATAAATCTCTCCCTTTCTCTTTTCCAAAGCCCTGTCTCTTGAGTTACTGGCCTCATTTACGACAAATGAGTTTATCCGAGTTTGTTCTGCAACAGCATTGGCAAACACAGCCAGGAGCTTGCTTTCCATTTCTCCAGACCTCTCAGGATTCCCCAGGCCAGAGCAGATGACCCCAGTAGGGCGCCCGGGCTCACCTGTTTCTTTCCTGAGTTAGCAGCTATGATAGATGGATCAGTAACACTCCCAACAGCCTCTTTTCTAGTAACCAGGATAATCTCCTGTCAGCCACACTTAGTGGAGTTTTAAGGTAACCTCCCCCTGGGAGCCCTCCTGACTTGCCTTCTACTTACAGCAGTCAGTCCATCTGCCTCCCCATTCAGCCCTCACCGGGCTGGCTATCACTGTTTGCTTGTTCCCCACCCCACATGAACTAGACCACTATTTCTCAAGACTTTTGGTGTCAGGAACGCTTATCCTCTTAAAAATTACTTAGAACCCCAAACAGCTTTTGCTTATGTAGGCTTATCAATATTTGACCACATTTGAAATTAAAACAGAGAAAAATATAAGTATTCATTTATTAATTCAATTAAAGATAAAAATAATAAACTCAGTACATGTTAATATAAGTCATATATTTTTGTGAAACATAACTCTTCGGGGAAACAAAAGTGAGAAGAGGAGAATTTTTCACATTTTCGCAAATCTCATTAATAGAAGACATCTTGATCCTTATATGTACTTCTACATTCCATCTCCAGCAGTATGCTGTTTTGGTTGAATTAGATAAAGAAAATTTGGGGGCGCCTGGGTGGCTCACTCGGTTAAGCATCTGCCTTCCGTTCGGGTCACATCGCGATCCTATGGTCCTGTGATGGAACCTCACATCAGGCTCCTTGCTCAGCAGGGAGCCTGTTTCTCCCTCTCCCTCTGCCTGCTGCTCCCCTGCTTTCATGCTCCCTCTGTGTCAAATAAATAAGAAAATCTTGGATGGAAGGAAGGAGGGAGGGAGGGAAGGAAGGAAGGAAGAAAGGAAAGAAAGAAAGATGAAAAAGAAAATCTGGCCTCACCCAAATAGGGAGCTGGGAAAGAGATCATCCTAGTAGCCTCTTCCATTACTGTGGACATTCTTCTTTGATATTACACCAAACCTTGACCTGTCGTAAGTTCTTTTTTTTTTTTTAATTTTTTTTATTTTTTGAATTTAGTAGTCTCTGTGCCCAACATGGAGCTTGAACTCATGACCCTAAGGTCAAGAGTCACATGCTCTACCAATTGAGCCAGTCAGGGGCCCCCATGTGTTGTAGATTCTTGAGGGTGATTGAGGTCTGGAATCTGAAATCTTATCAACCAACTTTTCATATTCTGGTTACATTAAAAATCCACTGGTCTATCTTACCCCTGGAATGCATCTTTTCCCCATGTAAGATTTCATAATACCATATGTTAGCCATTTAGAAATAAGGTCTTGAAGTACTAGCAAACTGTCAAGTTCCCGGTTACAGACAAAAGTGGTCCAAAATTCCAAATTTTGCTTGAAAGCTTAGATTTTATCCTTGGCAAAAAATACTGACAGTTGTTTTCCTTGGTGAGACATGCTCACTTCATTCATTTTCAAGAAAATGTATGTCAAATATCCAAGAAAAGTAATGAGTTTATCTACAGGTTTCTTTTCTTTCTTTTTTTTTTTTTTCCAAGTAAAAATGAAAATGGCTGCTCTAGCTTCCAACTCAAACCATCCCAGAAGCGGGATTCTTTGAGGCAATGACCATGCTTCAAAATGCTGCAGAAATTCTTTAAACAAACTTCCCGCTGGCTCTCACAGAAAATGGAAAGGATGTGTACTCAAGGATAGAGATTTAACAAGGTTAATGATTTTTATTGGCAAATCAAGGACTCTTCATGAAACTGGTGATGGGGTTCAGGACAGGCCATCCCAAATATGCCACTTTGACATATTGATTACTTGGAATTCTTGTCCTGGAAACACCCAGGACAAGAAGGACACTCTGACCCTCCTTTGTCCTTGAAAGTAGCAAATAAATCTCCCGTGTGAAAGGAGTCCTCCCTGTGCTTTTGTCACTTCTCTGAGTCTTTTTTTTTTTTTTTAAGAGAGAGAGAGAACATGGGAGCACCCAGAGGGAGATGGAGAGAGAGCATCTCAAGCATCCTCCCAGCTGGACATGGAGCCTGATGCCAGGCTCGATCTCACAACCCCAAGATCACAACCTGAGCCAAAATCAAGAATCAGACACTGAGCCACCCAGGCACCCCTGAGTCTCATATTTCATGAGCTCCCATATGTGAAATTAAATTTGTTTTTCTCCTGTCCATCTGTTTTCTGTTGATTTACTTTTTAGACAGGCAGAACAACCTAGAATAGAAAAACAGAAAAGTTTTCCTCCCCTTCCTGCAGGGAAAGAAAACCATGGCCACTGTTTATTTAGTACAGTTTGATGCCACTGCCTAAACATTTACTGAGCATTTTTAAGCACCCCAGAGCTCGATCAGGTACCATCAGTTGCAAATATAGCACACAATGACAATGGCGAATAGCACCTGAGTATTATTGTGAAAATAATTTTGACCTTGAGGCCTCCCCAGAGAAACTTAGAACCACATCTTGAGAACTGAGCGCCTGAAAGGGGCTCCTTTTTTTGTTATAAGATTTTATTTTTAAGTAATCTCTACCCCCAACGTGAGGCTCAAACTCACAACCCCGAGATCAAGAGTCACGTACTCCACTGACTAAGCTGGCCAGGCACCCCAGGGGCTGTGTAATCTTGTCCCTGTGTCCTTGGCACAAAGACAATACCCAAAAAACACTCACGGAGTAATACTCCACCCTACTTAGCGTTCCCTGGGAGCTTTCAAGGGATGGACTCACTCCCCTCAAAACAAATTTTGAGGGGGGTACTTTTTCTATCACACCCATTCCACAGGTGAGAACACCAAGGCACAGAAAGGTGCCTCTCTCTACCTCCTTTTTGTTAAAAAGAGAACCAGCCAGCCTCCAAGAAACAAGGCTGGAAAATGATGACACTCTGTGTTCCTACTTAGCTCTTCAAATTCTACAGAGTTCCATCGATACCTGGAAACCTCCCAGAGAGCCCTCACCTCCCTACGCAGCAGCCAGAGAAACAAGAGACCCCAAGTGGGTCTCAAGCCCAGGTCTGCTTGGATCCTGGACCTCAATGTTACCAGATCAGCGGGAGGACACCTCCAGGGCTCAGGCAACAGTGCTCAGCCCAGCCCCGAGATCGCTGGGCTACAGTAGCTACCCAGCCCCAGTCCCTCCCCAGAAATGCTTCCCCCCATGTTTCCCTCTGGCTCTCCAGTGCTGAGCCCTCCGAGGTGTTGCCAAGCTGTCCAGATCCAGGGTGGATGCCAATCGCCTCCGGGAGGTGCCCAGCCGGCTGACAGAATCAGTTAACACACAGACGCCTCTGCGCTATTTGCTGAGGCCCCTGGAGGCCCCATGCTCATTTTCTCCCCCTTCCAGAAACCCAGAAAAGTAAATACCTATACCCAGAAACGCTTTGGTGGGTAAACAACCTAGAGTTTGCTCTCCAAATTGCCACCTGCCCCCACCTCCAAAGGCTGACAGGTTTCTCTGTAATTCGTTGCCCTGGATTCCCCTGTCACCCACACATGCTGCAGGCTCTCAGGGCAGGAGAGCCACAGGGCCCCAGGGCAGTGGGAACGACCTCTGTGGGGGAGCTCAGAACGGTGACATTCGCAAGCTCAGAGGGAGTGGGTCAGGCCTGAGGGGTGCAGACTGGAGGAGACTGAGGTCACCTGCAGCCCTCCAGGACCAAGGACTGTCTCTCAAAGAGTGGCTCACATAGGAGCCAACCCCCAGTGTCCTGCCCAACCCCCCTCCCAGATCTCTGCCTGTTCACCAGGGGTCACCTCCCCAAAACTGGCCGGATCCCTCTGCTCTGCTCTAAGACTCTCTTCCCTTGTTCCCAACTTACTGTCATCCTGGCTTCTTCAGATCTGTCTCTTGCTACCCTCATGTCCACACTGTTCCCTGTTCTTACCTCCTCAACCTCACCCCATCCTAACGAGGCCCTGGGGCTCCCCCTTTCCCACCCTTGGGTCCCTCAGTGTCGGTCAACAGAATCACTGGCCACTCAGGTAAACAAGGTAGCACTGAGTAAGGTCCTGGAGGGCCAGCCCCAAAGAGCCCCTGCCCTGGAGAGCTTAGGACACAGACAAGAGGTCATACAGATCATGTCTCTACATCCCATGCATCCTTCTTCCCACTTGACAGATTCAGAAATCCAGGTGCCTGAGGCAGAGGGCCTTGCCCATGGTGACACGGCTGGCAAGTGACTGAGCTGGACTGGACTCCAGGCCTTTTCCCCAACTGAGGAAAGGAAGGACCTAGCCACAGAGCCACAGGACACTTTGGCTGGGAATCCAACCCTTGGAGGTGCCTGTTAACACCTTCGAGCCTCGATTTCTTCATCTGTAAAATGGAAGCAAACAATTCTTGCCTCAGGAGATGTAAGGACATCTGTCACCTACTAGGCATTTAGAGAGCAGTAGCTATAAGGATGTCTGACTCTTGATTTCAGTTCAGGTCTTGATCTCAGAGTCATGGGATCAAGCCCCGTGGTGGGCTCCAGGCTGGGTGTGGAGCCTGCTGAAGATTCTCTCTCTCGGGGCGCCTGGATGGCTCAGATGGTTAAGCAGCTGTCTTTGGCTCAGGTCATGATCTCAGGGTCCTTGGATTGAGCCCCAAGTCAGAGGGTCGAGGGGTAGGGTGGGGGGGGTCCCTGCTCAGCAAGGAGTCTGCTTCTCCCTCTGCCCCTCCCCCCCATTTGTGCTTGCGCCCTCTCTCTCAAATAAATAAATAAAATCTTAAATAAATAAAAAAAAGATTCTATCTCCCTCTGCTCCCAGCCCCCACTCCCCACTGTGCTCACCCGTGCAAGTACATTCTTTCTCTACCAAAAAAAAAAGAAGCAACAGCTGTAACTACTATTACTGAAGTCGTTATTGTTGCCAGTCTAGTCAAAGTCCTGAATCCAAGAGTGACTTTCAAGGGATACAGATAAACAGCCCCTGGGATGGCCAGCAGGCAGAGTGGGGGAGTGGAGCGGTGACATCTGCAATCAGGAGCCGAAGGCTGAGAAAGCAACAGGCATGGAATCTGACAGCTGCGGGTGAGGTCAGCCTAAGGAGATTAAGATTTGGTGTGTGAACGTCACCCGGACCTCAGCAAGAGGGCAGGAGGCTGGCTGATAACCTGCTGCGGGGCCCCGATAAGAAGAACTCACCGCCAAATCCCCAGGCCCCAGGAGGAGGGCCCTAGAGGCTGAGAGATTTTCTGGGAACAGAGGGCGACAGGGAACCAGCCGAGGAGCACAGGCTGAGAACTGGCCCAGCACCAAGATGCCTGGAGCTGGGAGCCCCCCAACATTTGGAAGGTTTTGCAGCAGGCTGGAGGGGGTCCTGCCCAGCGCACAGGCAGGCCAGAGGCACAGTGTGCTGTGGTCGCCTCAAGTGGGAGCCCCAATGGCAAGGTTTTGTGTTAGAAACTGCGGCTGCCCCACTAACATGGAATGTTGGGAGAGTGGGAGCTGGCTCAGAGATCTATGATATTGGCTGGCTCCAGTTTTTACATGTGGAGAAATACATTTCTATCTTGTTTGAAGCCACTGTTAATTTGGGTCTCTGCTATGCATCACCAATCTGCCGTTGTCACTAGTGCCACCAGCTGCCGTGTCAACACAGCTCTGCTGGGGCGGGAAGGGCAGAAAACAGTCTCTCCAGCCAACTCTCCTTATTTGTTTTATGTTTACTCTTGTGTTATGATTTGTTTTTTTTTTTTTCTTTTCTTTTTTTGACTAGGTCATACGTGCCCATAATATCACATTTTAAAAGCACGAAAGTTTGTCATTAAGAATAAACTTGACAGGGCGCCTGGGTGGCTCAGTGGGTTAAAGCCTCTGCCTTCAGCTCAGGTCATGATCCCAGGGTCCTGAGATCGAGCCCCACATCAGACTCTCTGCTCGGCAGGGAGCCTACTTCGTCCTCTCTCTCTCTGCCTGCCTCTCTGCCTACTTATGAACTCTGTCTGTCCAATAAATAAATAAAATCTTAATTAAAAAAAAAAGAAGAAGAAACTTGACAGTAAGAGACCGTCGTTTGACGGTGGCTGAAACCAGGGGGCTGTTTATTTCTCTCTCACCTGAAAAACCTGGAGACAAGCAACCCAGAGCACTTATCCTCCCTCAAGAGCTCAGGGGCCCAGGTGCCCTCTGGCCCACTGCTTCCCCCCACTCAGGTGTATCCTCTTCTCCGTGGTCCAACATGGTGGCCATGACAGCTGTGTCCCAGGCAACAGGAAGGAGGCCGGGGCCAAGGACACACCAGCTATCTCTTATGGACAGTTTCTTGAAGCTGCTGCACGAAGCTTCTACTTACACTCCATAGATAAGAGCTTAATCACATAACCACACCAAGCTGCCAGAAAGACTGGGAGATGTAGTCTTCTCTGGGCAGCCGGTGCACAAGGGGAGAATGGGTGCTGGTGAACAACAGTCATACAAAAGAGGTACAGGGAAGAGTCTCTGGCAGTTTCTCTGGGAAGGGGCATCAGGGAGCTTCCTGGGGCAATGGCATGTTCTCTATCTCGATGGAAGTTGGATTACACAGGTGTGTCCATTTTTCAGAGCTCTAGAAATGCTCCACTTTAGATCTGTGCCTTTCACTTTATGTAAATATCTCCAAACATCCCCGCAGAAACATTTAAAAAAAAAATCCTGTAAACAAATATTGGACTCTAGTTAATGATGCACACCCTGCAGGGTTTAGGGATGGAATATACTGATGCTTGCAACTACTTGGAAATTTTTTTTAAATTTTTATTTATTTATTTGATAGCGAGTGAGAGAGAGCACCAGTTGGGGGGTGGGGAGGCGGACAGAGGGAGAGGGAGAAGCAGACTCCCCGCAGAGCAGGGAGCCAGATGCGGGGCTCGATCCCAGGACCCTGCAATCATGACCTGAGCTAAAGGCAGACACTTAATGACTGAGCCACCCAGGTGCTGTGAAACTGCTTTGAAATGTTTCAAAAAATAAGATGGATAGAGACCTGTGGGATAAGGTCAGTCTAGCGAAATGGTAACCGTAGAATTTAGGTGGTGCATAGATGGGAGTTCTCTATTCCATTCTTTCAATCTTTCTTGAAAGATTGAAATGAAACTGATCATGATAAAATATTGGGGGGGGGGAAAGTCCCCTTGTCCCCCTCCCATCCTCAAGCCACCAACTCCTCCTACCTGCTTCTCTTGGAGCCCAGTGGCAATAGCCTAGACGTGTGCAAAAATACCATCTATGCAGCAGTCTCTGTCTTATCCTTCACCAGCCTGGTATGTGTGCTGTTTGCTCCCAGGTGGAGAGAATCCCCTGGATCAAAACCCTCCTTGGAAGCCGCCATCCTCTGGGCTGGCCCAGGTTTAAAAAAAAAAAAAAAATGGTGACTCCTCCAAAGACTTCCCCTCGTGACCTCAGATCCCATGGCTTCCTGGCTGCCCACCAACCCCCGCTCCCAGGAGTCCCATCAGCTCTAATGCTCTCCCTCCCCCAAAACCCTCCTTGGCTATCACCATCTCCCTCTCTCTGAGCCTTCCTGTCACCACAAGGCCTTGTAAAATCCAGATGATTCCCTCCCAATACTGCTCTTCACGGCTCCTGCACCCTCCCTGCCCCCTACTTCGGGATAAATGGGGCTGGAAGGAATCCTTTGTTCTCTCCTGAGTTCCTTGGTCCAGATCTTTCCTTCAGGCTCTTGTCCCCTAGGCTTCCTTGTTGATCTTTCTAGTCAGTTGTCCGGGTGACCCACTGCACAAAGGAGAGGCTCTGACTAGGGCTCTGAAGAGGCTCCTCAGGGAGGTGCCATCTTGGCGAGATCTGGAAAGGTTTCTACAGAGGGAGAATGGAAGTGGCGTTCCAGGCTGAGGGGATGGCACAAGTAGAGGTCGGAAGTTGGGGGAAAGCAGGTTCGGTCAGGGTACCTGAAGTCCCAGTCCTCCCTGCCTTTCCCTCCATTCCTGTCCTCCTCCTACCCTACTCTTACCAGGCTCACAGCTCCAGCCTCTGCACCTTACCCCAGGAACTCCTCCCCCGGAAGCCCTACCCAAAGCCCACATGGGCAGTGAGAGCCCCTTCTCTGTGGGCTGTGCTGCATGGGCTTGCTCCACCTCCACACCCATCTCTGTGTGTTGCAGCTCTTGGTTTAAAGCAAAGTCCCATGAGCTACAAGCAATTTGGTGAGTGCAAGTCTTCCAGCTTCCAGGCGGCCATCCTTCCCCTGAGGCCCTAAATTCATAGTAGCTATTCAGCCATCACTGCAGGTTTGCACCCTGCTGGTAGAATGGCCTTTCTCTATGTTTCCTTTAAAAGAGGACACAGCCAGGATGCCTGGGTGGCTCAGTCACCTAAGCGTCTGCCTTGGGCTCAAGTCATGATCCCAGGGTCCTGGGATCAAGTCCCACAACAGGATCCCTGCTCAGTGGGGACACTGCTTCTCCCTCTCCCACTCCCTCTGTCTCTTCCCCAGCTCATGCTCTCTCTCTCTTTCTGTCTCTCTCTCAATTAAATAAATAAAATCTTTAAAAGGAGAAGAAGAAGATGTTGATGACGTAGCTGTCACAAGCCGGGTGTAAAGATTTGGGTGGAACAAGTGGTTGGAGTTCAGTTTCTTGATGTCAGATTGGGGCAGGGACAAATCCAAGAACTCATAGCCTATGGACATGACTGATCTAGAGAGACTGACGGCAAGTAACTACTTCATGCACGTTTTCTTATCATGAGGAGAGGAGAAAGACACATGGCGCATCATGAAAGAGAAGACAGAGGGAAGACCCAGAGGAGTCCAAACTCAGCACTGAGGCTCTGGGTTTGTCTGTTACTGCAGCATAGCTGGGCCTATACTGACAATGGCAGAATCAGATAGGAGAGCAGCCTCCGGCTCCCTTTATACAGACAAAGGGAGGTGGTCATAGAGACACAAGGCAACATCTTCAGCCCCAAGGCACTCACCAATCATTCAGTGAATGTTTATTGAGCCTGAACTGTGTCAGACAAGTTGGAGGCACTGAGAGTACTAAATAATGAACAAGAGTCAAAAGTCCCCACCCTCACAGAACTTATAGCCCAGTGGGGAATCGACAGACAATGAATAAAAAAGCAACAGATATGCAGAATGTTTTTATAGCATTTACAAAGGAAGAAAAAGTGACACCGGAAGATAAGAGGCCTAGAGAGTGTGTGCTATTTCAGATGGGGTGGTCAGGAGTGCCTTACTGAGATGCTGACATGTGAGTAGAGACTAGAAGGAAGTGGAAGAGTGAAGCATGTGGTTATCTGGGAAGAGAGTGGTCCAAGCAGCAGTGATAGCAGGTGCAAAGGTCCTGAGGTAGAGGCTGCTTAGTACTTGGTATGCGTCCTGGAGGCTGAAACTGGGACCAAGACTGAGGACTCTCTGTCTCACTTTCCAGCAACTAAGAAGGATAATATTAGAACAGATTCAAGAGAAGCAAGTCAGGAAGGCTGCCCTAGGAACTCCTCCCTTTGAATCCCCTAAACCATAGCCCTGGATGCCCGCTGCCAGCCCTGGTGCCCTCCCTAGGCAAGAGGTACCCACATAAGCTGCTTCATGCCAGGATTCCAGAACATGCCTTATTTGCAAACACCATAATGCCTAAATGTCCAGAATAACTCTCCCCAACCTGGATACTGTGGGCCAGGAACAAGACAGGGCCTTAGGCAGCCTCTTCAGTGTCCAGGCGTGGGAGGAAGGAGGAAACCTTGCAAGTAGATGCCTCACTCCCAACCCCTGGGAGCAACTAGCTAATGAGGGCCCTATAGAGGGCTTGGAGCTTGTGGCTATAGGCCGGTCGAGGGTCACGGCCCCATGTGCTTCTAAAATGATGCCACTCTGAGGCTATCTGCCCAGAGATGTATTCCAAGCATGCCACCAGGGCTAAAGATGAACCATGAGGTTATGGGGTCAGGCTGCCTGGGCCCAAGTCCCAGCTCTGTCCCCCACTAGCTGTCCAACTTGAGTAGGTTAATTACCCTATATGTACCTCTCACCTATAAACCAGGGATGGTAACAACAGTTATGCATGGCTAAATGAGATAATATGTAGTCCGTGACAAGTGCTATGGAAGTGTTTTTTAAGCAAAAAGGAAAGTGCTTGGTAAAGTGTATTTTAAAATCACTCTCTTCCATGTAATTGTATTTAAAATGTTCAGTAAGAAAAGGGTTTGCCCCCCTTTAAGAACAATCTGGGAAGAAACTTTTTATCAGCACAAAGTCAGTGATCAGGAACCAAAGCAAGAGCTACCAACGGTTTAATAAGGTCCTTTCAGCATTAGAGCGAAGCCCTCTACACAGGTGTGAGTGGTGGCCAGCTTCAGGACAGCCAGCACCAGCTCTCCTGTGGTTTTGGGGACGCCAGCTGCCAGGGACCTGCCCCCTGAGCCTCAGCTGGCAGACTGAACTGGGCCCAGGGGCTGGAAGCTCAGCCTTTGAGCAACTGACCCTCAACAGCCAGAGAAGACCAAGGTGAGGGGTCTGTGGGGGTCCGGGCCTTGACCCTGGGTGATAGAATAAAACATAAGTGCATTGAGAAAATGAACAGTCCAGTGATAACAAGAGGAGAACGTCAACAAGCCACCTGAGCCAGGCTTCCATTATCTGTTTGAACTTTATCGATAGATTTCATCTCTCTTTTTCCAGCTCTTTGATAACTAAGGCACTTTCAGTTTGCCCTTAATAGGGAAAAAAGGACTGGAGGGAGGTAGGCCTGAGCCCGGTCCTTCCCAGTTCTATGTCCACACTGGTGGCCTAAGTCTTCATTTGAGGACCAAACAAGAACCACTATCATTAATTGAACATCTACTAAGTGCCCTGCACTGTATATTCTTCACTCCTCACAACTGCTATTCCATACTGAGCCCACACTCCCATTTCCATCTCACAGAGAGGAAGATACCATAAATGGCTGCTCTGAGACATGGCCGAGCTCAGAGATCTCTCACGGAGCAGATTTTCCGGAAGAGCGGTGTTCAGTGACCAGGATTGTGACTAGGGTCCTGTCTGCCTCCTTTCCCTCCCTTCTTCCTCTCTCAGGGCCCCATACCCAGAGTGTCCCTTGGAAGGGCTGCAGCCAGGCAGTCCCTTCGAGTGACAGTGGTCACAGGGATGGAAGTTAATTCCTGCCAAGTGCCAGAACACAGTGGGGTTTTAAAAAGAATCCAGGTTGCCAAGAGGAATTAAGGAAGACATCTGTAAATGGAGAACTACATCATGCTCATGAGCTGGGTGATTCCATATGGGTAGTGTTGATTCTCCCCAAAATTATCTGTAGATTCAGCATAAGTCCAGTCAAAGGCCCATTTCTATGGAAATCAACAAGCCTATTATAAAATGTATATGAAGACGCAAAAGACCTAAAAGAACCAAGACAATCACGAAGAAGAGCAAAGATGAATGTCTTAAACAAACATATTAAAACTTTCTGTAAAGCTATGGCAATTAAGACAGTGTTATTTAAGTTTAAGGGTAGACAAATAGACTAAAATAATAGAGAAAATCCAAAAATAGATCCACACATACATGGTCAAATGATTTATGACAAGGGCACTGAAAGGGAGCAGAATACATGATCCCAAAATATGCCACTTTGGCATGTAGATTGTATTGAAATGAAAGCAATCAAGACATAGCAGACTCAAGAAGAACTTTGACTTTTCCCTCAACTACCTCAAAGAATTTGATAGGGAGCCTGACTCAGATAGAGAGCTATTACCAGAGATAACTTTCACCTGAAGGACCTACCTCTATGGCAGGGTAAACATCTAATTACCAAACATCTGCTTTTCTTATTGCCCTGTGAATTACCCTCTTCCCCTTTGAAGCCCCAGGGCCCTATTCCATTCCTTAGCTCAGAACAGGGTATAAGCATCAACTGCCCGACTTATCCTTGGGGCTCATATATTTATGGGCCTCCCATATGTACAAAATTTAATTTTTTAAAAGATTTTATTTATTTACTTATTGGGGGGGAGGGGAGAGATAGAAAGCATGAGCAGGAAGAAGTACAGAGGGAAAAGAAGAAGCAGACTTCCCACTGAGCAGGGAGCTCCATTCAGGGCTCGATCCCAGGACCGCGAGATCATGTCTGAGCTGAAGGCAGACACTTAACTGACTGATCCACCCAGGTGTCCCAATTTGTTTGTCTCTTGTTAATCTGTCTTATATCAGTTTAATTATTAGCTCAGCCAAGAACCTACAAAAGTATGAAGACATTTTTTCCTCCCCAACAACACCATCACAGTTCAGTGGAGAAAGGACTATCTTTTCGATAAGTGGTGCTGGACCAGTTGGCTCAGTTGGATCATACAGGGGGAAAATCATACTATACACAAAAATTAATTCTAAATGGATCATAGATCTAAATGTTAACAGTAAAATAATTAAACTTCCAGATAAATATATGAGAATATGTGCATGACTTTGGACAGGCTAAGATATCTTATACATAACAAAAAAACACTAACTAGAAAAGAAACAATAGGTTTCGTTGAAATTTGAAACATCTGTTCATCAAAAGACAGCCATTAGGTGACCCGGGGGTGGCTCAGTCTGTTAAGCAATGAACTCTGTCTCCACTCAGGTCATGAACTCATGGGTCCTGAGATTGAGCCCCTTGTCGGACTCCAAGCTCATCAGGGACTCTGCTTGAGATTCGCTCCTTCTGCCCCTCCCCCTACTCATTCTTTCTGACCCTCTCCCTGTCTCCCTAAAATAAAATCAATAAATCTCTCTTTAAAAAAAAAAAAAATGAGGAAAGTGAATAGGCAAGCCTCAGAACAGCAGAAGCTACCTATTCATACATACATCTGACAACTCATGTCTAGAATATATAAAGAGTTCCTACAAATCAAAAAGAAAAAGACAACCCAGTTGAAAATGGGCAAAAGACTTTACCAGGCACTTCACAAAGAAGCTGTCCAAATATTCAGTAAGCTATGAAAAAGTTCTCAACAACACTAATCATATTTAATTTATCTAATTTAATTTTGATTTAACTTTGATTTTAATCAAATTTAAATTAAAACCAAAACAAGACACCACCGTACATCCACAAGAATGGCTAAGATGAAGGGGAAAAAAAAATCTGATCGCACCAAGCATTGGGGAGCAAGTGGAGCAACTGGACTTCTCAAACACTACAGGGAAGAATGGAAATTGGTAAAGCTACTTTGGAGAATTATTTAGCTCCCTCTCCTAAACCCAAGCCCAGGTCAAACTTAAGACCCAGCAGTTCCATTCCAAGGCATTTACTGGAGAAAAATAAAAACCTTACGCTTACAAAAAGACATATGCAAGAATGTTCACATTCAGGAGGGAGGAAGAATAAACAGTTGTGTATAATCATTCGATGGAATACTACATGGCAAAGAAAAAGGACAAATTTCTGATGTCTATGATGACAGGGATGGGTCTCATAGATATTATGCTGACTGGAATAACACAGACACAGAATAGTACATACAGTACAATTTCCATTCATTTGAAGTTCAAAACCAAGCAAAATTAACCTATGGTAACAGAATACCAGAGGTTTGTTATTGGCTAGACGGGTGCACAAGGGACCCCTCTGAAGTTCTGGAAATATTCTATGATTTCATTTGAATAATGGTGATATGGGCGTATACATGTATAAAAATTCATCAGACTATAGACTTCTTTTGCCCCTCCCCTCCTCAGCTCTAGACTTCAGATTTGTGCACTTGACTGTAAGTCTGTTTTATCGCAATTTTAAAACTAATAAGAAAGAGTGATGGACGCTTGGGCTCCCAAGGGCTCAGGCTCTCTCCACAAAAGAGCCCAGGAAAGCCCCAGAAACATGAAAGGGGGTGAACTGTATATCTTTGATGAGTCCTTGGCCCCACCCTTGGGCCCTTCCTCCATCTACCTCTCATTCCAGCGCATAAAAAATGGTAAATTGTAGGGATGCCTGGGTGGCTCAGTTGGTTAAGGGGCTGCCTTCAGCTCAGGTCATGATCACAGCATCCTGGGATCGAGTCCCACATCGGGCTCCTTGCTCGGCAGGGAGCCTGATTCTCCCTTGGCCTCAGCCTGCCACTCTGTCTGCCTGTGCTTGCTCTCGCTTGTCTCTCTCTCTCTGACAAATAAATAAACTCTTAAAAAAAAAAAAAAAGAATCTCTCATGGTTTAAAAAAAAATGGTAAATTGTATAGCCTGGGGTTATGATCCTATAGGGTCCTCTACCTTTCATTTTCTTAGAGCAGTGTATACATCTCTGTAAGTTGTACACATGATAGTAAAGCAGGCGATTCTTTTCCATAGAGATGCAAATGACTTTTGTCTGGTAGGGGCACAAATGATTATTGACTTATGGTTATTGACCAGTTTCTCAACTATTTGTAAATTCATTTCCTGGTGTCCCATATATGGACTTAGGTTCTCCTTTGAACCAGTTGTGACGTCTTACTGGTTTCTACTAAGTCCTTCATACATGTTTTTTTTATTTGTATGAAAGCTGTGATATTTTAATGTCCTCTTGCCCCACTTCTCTCTCTACCATCCTGTCCTTTGGTGAAAATCTTGGCCTCTCCATCTCCCACATGAATTCAGGCCTGGGTTTCCTGGAGCCTCTGATTCTTGAAATCCACCCACATTCATTAAACACTTGGTGCTGGCTGGGTTCTGCAGACATATAAGAGAGGGATACCCAGTTCTGCCCTCCCTCAAGCCAGGAGGGAAGACCTACCCAGCTTACAAGCGTTTCCTGGACCTTGTTTGGTCCTTGCAATGACGCTTCAAGGCACTGATCATTTTTTTAATGATTTTATTTTATTTGAGAGACAGAGAGAATGTGCATGAACTAGGGGAGGGGGAGAGAAGTAGACTCCCTGCTGAGCAGGGAGCCTGATGTGGGACTCAATCCTAAGAACCTGGGATCATGTCCTTGGGAGCCAAGGAAAAATAGGTAACTGGCTGAGCCCAGCAGCAATCATTAGTATTAACGCCGTTCTTGCATCTCCCTTTACTGGTAGAAAAACGGGCACAGAGAAGTGAACTAGCTAACTCAAGAGTGGAGTCAGGCCTTAAAGCCAGGACCTCAGATTCATTAGAATCACTGAGTGTTTAAATATCTATTTCACACAGGCCAGCAACTCCCTGCTCCTCCAGTGGAAACCACTGAGAACCTGAGGTCCCTCTGTCCATCTCAACACCTTTGTGTCCCCCTCCCACCCTGCCCCAGATAGCCTGTTCCCATGATGGGCGTAAGAGGGAAGAAGTACACTGGAGAACAGGTAACCAGGGGAAGAGCGGAGACTCACCCAGGTGAGATGAGGTGTGTGTGTGTGTGTGTGTGTGTGTGTGTGTGTGTGTGTGTGTTTAAAGGCACTGATCTTTCCGTTGAGACAAGGCCTGGAGGGCCCACTCACTGAGATGAAAGCCTGAGGGAGCTCTGGCCCTCCTGGGGAGACCCTGAGACCTGAAAACCTTCCTAAATCTTCAAAGGCACTTTTTTTCCCAAAGGGAAACCACGCTGTTGCCATACCAGACTGAGCCCTGCAAAATCAATGGAGCTTGCTAGTAAGGAGCCGCTGTCACCAGGAGCGCTGATCAGAACACCCCAGGTCCCTCCAGTTCCAGAATCTGTTTGGTCCAAAACCCAGGCCAGCCCCATCATCCTGCCTCCCAGTCCCACTTGTCCACTAAGGGTCTCTCTGGAGACCAGAGCAGAGGCAAGAGGCATTAGATGCTGCAAGAGGGCTTGCGGGCAGTAATGAGGGAACACAGGAGCTGAGGGCTGGGGAGGCCAGAGGCTGGGGTGTGGCCACCGACTAGTAACAAGAGGGGATCTCTGTGCCCACACAGGTGTCCTAATCCCCAAAGACTAAAGACAGAAGGAAACCACCAGAGACTTTTGTAGGAGGCCAGGTGATCAGGGGCTGAGGCAGCTCTCAGAGGAGAGAAAAGGAGAGACAGGGCTGGGAACAGGGCCTCCCTTCCCTATAAAACCCATGGCCTGAGGTTTGAAGAATCCAATCTGACACTTCTTGAAGACTCACCCCGTCCTAAAACTTTCTGTAGTTGGATGGGTTATTCTCTACAATAGCACTATGAGGTCAGTACAATTATTCTGGTCATTTCCCCATGAGCCAACACACGGAGATGTGAATATTCCCAAGATCACACAGCTTTAAGTGGGGAAGACAGGATTCAGACCCAAACAGCCAAGCTAGCTGACCTATTTTCCAATATCCACCATGGTATAATGTGGGTCCCCCCTTTCATCACTGAGCAGTCCATGCATATGAAAGGGCACACCATTGTCCGGTGTGCAACAGGCCACAGACTACAGCAGAAAGAGCTCGAGATCAAGTCTGGCGGACCCCCAATGCTGCTGTGGGCCTTCTCCCCTTGTGCGTGTAAACAGGCACAGTGTGTCTCCCCAAAGCAGCTCAGGGTCGAAAGTCTATCAATCTGCCATCACAAGCACGGTTCCTCCTTATCCTCACCCTCACCCCAACCTTGCACGGAAGGAATCAGTATTGCTCTTATGGAGGAGGAAATGAATGAGGACAGAGGGGTAAGTGGTCTGCCCAAGGTCTCAGAGCCAGAGGGGGCAGGCAGAATGGGAACCTTCCACAAGACGGTTGCAGACTCTCAGAGGCAAGGCTGCCGGTTTCCTAAGGCTAGGCAATTATCGCAGCTGGTAGCATGTTGAAATCAAGTTTTGGGGTGCGGTTCAGTTGATGAACCAGCCGCCTCTTGCAGACACACAGACACACACACACACACACACACACACACACACACACACATAGTCTTTCGGAAGAGGTTGTGTGGTGGGTGCAGGTGAGCTAACCCGCGCCGAATGTGGACGAGCCACGACAGCGGGGGTGGGGCCTGGGCGCTGGATGTGGGGGAGCAGAGGGGCGGGCTGGAGCAGAGCGGGGTGCGGTGGCTAACACGGTATCCATGGCGATGCGGGGGCGGGGTGGGGGAGAGAAGGAGGGAGGAGGGGGGCCTCTGCGCATTGATCTTGCTCCAGTCAGATTCAATCCCGAGTGAAAATGGATTTTTTAATGCGTCTATTAGCTGCTTTGAAAACGCAAATTGAGTTCAGGAGAGAGGGGGGCCCGCCATCAGAAGACAATTTGGCGTCTGAGGCTCTGAGAGACCAGAGACACCGCAGCATGGGGTACCCCCAAGCCTGAGTTTAGCCTCAGTGGGGGAGAGGGTACTCTGGGGGTCCTTACTCCTCTCCAGCCCCCAGGGTACTGGGGATTTAGCAGGAGTTGTGGGCCAGAGCTTCTAGAGAAACTAGCAATTTGAGGCCCCAGAGGAAAGCCAGTTCCTGGGAAGGGCACAATCCGGGAAGGCTTCCTGGATGAGGCAGGATTCTAAGGGATATTTGAAGACACGCACTCAACCCATCCCGGGGTCAGGTAAAAAATAATGCCCAGCGAGATTTGACCTAGCGCTCTGCAATTTATAAAACGCTCTCCCTCGCTTGCTCTTAGTTGTAGTCGTTTTAAACACTGCAGAGTGCGGGTGTGCGAGCCCATTTTGAAGTTAAGAAAATCTGAGTTGAGAGGGAAAGGAGCTGCAGGAGCGGCCTGAGCCGGCGGTCTTGGGGAGTAGGGTCCTGGTTGGCAGGTTGGTCTCTCAGGCAGCTTCCTAGAAAGGCTTAGGAGGGGCTGGAGGAGGCAGGAAGCTGTGGGGAGAGATGGAGGGTGTAGGTCAGATACACAGCTACCTTCTCTCTATTGTCATTCGCTGCGTAGGGAGCCTTCTTTGCATATGCAAATGAGTTCATCCTCCTACAATTACACAGTAATCAGAAGCAAATTACCTTCTTGCTGTTTACTTTCAATGTTCTTAATTAATCTGGTTATTAGACGATTAATGAAGCTTGTTTGGTGAGAAATTCATAGCAAGAATAGAGAAGAGGTATGTGTGTGTTTGTGTGTGTGTGTGTGTGTGTGTGTGTGTGTAGAAGAAATAGAGGTAGTCCCTGGGTTTCCCCTCAATCTTCTGAGCCTCTCTACCTTCCCCTGGTTTCCGGCAACCCCCCCACCTTTCCCCCAACCACCATTCTCATGCTTCCTCCACTGTGCCTTTGTGGATTGGCAAGATGAACACCACCCAACCCCACACCCCTTCACTCTCCCCACCCCAGCCCCACTCCTCCACCCCCCCACCCCCACCCCCACCCCGTCCTCCAGAGTCCCTTGAGGACACTGGCCCCAAACAAGCCTGGAGGCAGGGCAGTCAATTCCTAGAGCCACTTCAGATAACCCCAACTCATAGTCCTCCTGTTTGCTGTCCTCTCTGGGCTGTGTCCAGGCAGTGTTCCAAAGGTGGCCCTCTCCCCTCTCCTGCAGCCTACAGGCCAAGCCCCTGCCCAGAGGTGACTGAGTGTGCCCCCCCACACACTCACCCACATCCTGGGCTGTGCAACCACCAGGCCCTGGCTAAGGGGGTACTGAGATTATATTTCTTTTAATATTAGAACCGTAAGGATCTGAGGCCCCACCCCTTCATGATGACAGCAGTCCAGCATTTCTCCTGAGCTACCCTTTCCCAAGGTAATCTCTGAGGGACCCAAGGCCAAGTGTTCACACCCCACAGTTCCACCCTGGGCCATTTGTGATCTGACTTTTCCTATCTAGCTGCTTTTAAGGTCTTCTCTTTGGAGTTCTGTGGTTGTACTACAATGTTTCTAGGTCTGGGATTCTCCTTATTTACTATGCTTGAATTCTTTTTTTTTTTTTTTTTTTTTTTTTTCTTTTTTTAAAGATTATTTATTTATTTGCCAGTGATAGAGGGAGAGAAAGCAAGCAAGCACAGGCAGACAGAGAGGCAGGCAGAGGCAGAGGGAGAAGCAGGCTCCCTGCCGAGCAAGGAGCCCGATGTGGGACTCGATCCCAGGATGCTGGGATCATGACCTGAGCCGAAGGCAGCCGCTCAACCAACTGAGCCACCCAGGCGTCCCAACTATGCTTGAATTCTTAATGCTTCCTTCCCAGTGTTTGTTTGTTTGTTTTAATCATTTCTGGAAAATCCCTAATCAACATATTTGTTAAATATTGCCTTCCCCAATTCTCTCAACTGTCTCTGCAGGAATTCCTAGATGATATTTGTTAAATTCCACATTCTATAGCCTGTGTCTTTTTCCCACTTGCTCATATTTTCTGTGTGCTGCATTATGGCCAAAAATTTCTTCAAATCATTTTCCCAGTTCACTGTCTCTTCAATGGTATCTAATCTGTTGTTTAACCAAACATTGGGTTTACATTTCAGCATTACCACTTTCACTTCTGAGTCTTTGTTCAATGTCGTATTTGCCTGGTTTTCCTGATAGCATCTTTATTTCTCTAAACATTTTAAACAAGCTTCTTCTTCTTCTTTTTTTTTTTTTTTTTTTTTTTAATATTCTGAATCTGCGGGTGCCTGGGTGGCTCAGTGGGTTAAAGACTCTGCCTTCGGCTCAGGTCGTGATCCCAGGATCCTGGGATCTAGCCCTGCATCGGGCTCTCTGCTCAGCAGGGAGCCTGCTTCCCCTCCTTCTCTCTCTGCCTGCCTCTCTGTCTGCTTGTGATCTCTGTATGTCAGATAAATAAAAATCTTTAAAAAAATATATATCCTGAATCTTATCATCTCAATATCTTGAGTTTTGAAGGCTAATTCTACCATTTGTTATCTTCATTGACTCACTCGTGAGATTCCTCATGTGCTTTGTAATTTTGTATTGTAAACTCAAGCTTGGTTGAGCGCTAGCCCTCAGAATCCTGTACAGCAGGAGTCGAGGGTGTGTCTGTCCCTCGAGAATTTGCGTTTGCTTCTATTAGGTGTCCTAGGTACTACCAACATACCTGGGGTTAATTTCACCACTTGGGAGTTTCCTAGAACACATAGATAAAGCAAATGTTTACACTATACCCCTGTGTAGGTTTACAAATGTAAAGTCTTTTCTTTCTACCCTTTGTAGAAATAGACAATGCAGAAATAGACAATTATTCTTACCATTTCTCTTTGCCACTGGATGGATTTTTCACCCCTCTATCCTTTCACCCAAGTGCAGCCTTTGAAAGCCCTGCCTGGTTTTTCACAGCATCTCAATTACAACTCCCTTCAGTAAGTGCCTGCAGTTTGTTTCCTTTTTCCCCTAGGCCTTTATTTCTGGACCTGTACAACTCTGGTCCCTCAGGAGACATTTCTGGTGGTCACGACTGGAGGTTGTGCTATGGGTATCTCTTGGGTAGAGGCCAAGGTTGTTGCTGAACATTCTACAACACACAGGACAGTCCCTACCCCAACAAAAAAATAATCCAGCCCAAAATGTCAACAGTGCTGCTACTGAGAAACTCTAATCTAGCTCATGGGGCTATATGTGCAAATGACCTGAGGTCTCCCTGCAGCTTTGGAGCTCCCTAACACCCAGGCTTCCAGCACCCTCTTTTTGTTCGACACTCTAAAGCTTTTCCCTTCATTCATTCCTGTGAAAGGATCGTTGTCTATTTTACGAAGCATTTCTGGGTGTCCTGTATATCCATTTGTCACTCTTACCTGCATCCATCCCTCTAACATTTGCTGTTCCAGTCACCTCTTGTTGTCTGGTAACCACCTTCTCTATTTTCCCCCCTCTCCCTGCACCTGTGTGTACCTGGAAGCCCTGAGAATGTTACTGCAGGCTTGGGAGACCATGAAAAGAGTCCTGAGGTGATGTAATGTGCCCACCAGTAGCAGTGACTCTTGGGGCTCACAAAACTCTTAAATCCTACCCTCATGGCCCTTGCCTGATTCCATAAAGTCGAGGCCTGATTCCTACAACCTCCCCCCTCCCCAGATCTCCAGGTCTCTTCACTTCCCTGACCCACAGCCTCCTGATCCACAGAGAGTACCCTTTCTTCCTCCCAGCCCCAGCCCAAGCAGTTCCCACAGCAGGAATGTTCACCCTGACCTTGGAGTCTGTGTTGGCCTTGTCCACTCTGGTGTCCAGTGCCTGGCCCAAAGGAGGCGCTCAGTATGGACTTGTCGAACGGATGAATGAATGAATGAATGAATGAGGCCAGGTTTTTCGGCCCAGGCAAGGCAGTCATAGTAACTGCACGTAGATTTCCCATAGTTGGATTATTCAACTTCAACATGACACTATGTTGGGGAAAGCTACAGTTTAGCTGAGTTCCCCAAACACGCATTTAGGGAAAATGGTTCTCTAATGCTTTGAGGGCACAGCCAGGCTAGAAATGCTCCCAATTTACACAGCTTAGCGCACTTAACCTCATAAACTGCAACAGCCAAACTCCAATTTGTGGTGACTTTATAGTTTCCTCTGAGAACAAATAGGGGTGGGCTCTTGTTTGTTTGTAACCGCAGGGCCCAGCCTGGGATGAGGGGAAAGCAAATGAAGCCTGTTCCAAAGCCATTAGTTCTCACCTCCGAAAACCCAAACTCCACGCAACCCTGCCTCTTCCTGATAAAACAAAACAAGGTCTCTGTTCCCGCAGCAGTCCCTTGAATTCCAAGGTCATTCCTGACATTCATTCATTCAACAGGTATTTCTAGAACATTTTCCATGTGTTGGGCACTCTTTCAGGCATTAGAAGTTTCATAGAAAACAGAGTAGAGTCCCTGCCCACTCAATGCTTTTGTTCTCCCCTGGGAAAGAGACAAAATCAGGATATTGTGTGATGCCCGGGAGGGATGAGGTCCGTGAGGAAAAATGAAATGGGCTGGCCGGTAGGGATGGGTGTGATGTTGAGGGGCAATGCGTGAAGACAGCTCAGTTCAGTGACGCTCACCAGAATTAGAAAGAAGAAAGTTCCATGGTGGAAGACCAGAACCTGAAGCACTGGGAAGAGTGAAAAAGGGGAGGGAAAGAGGAAAGTGAGGGAGGAAGGGAGAGAAGAAGGAAGGGAGGGAGAAGATGGGGCAGGAGAAGCATCAAGGCTCACCTCCTGAGTCTCCCAGGCTTGGCCAGAGGTCTGAGGTGGGGACACCTGGAGGGTTTCAAGCAGGAGTGGGAAAAAAATCCGACTTCTTTTTTCCCAACATCCCTCTGGCCGCAGCTTGGGGAACAAAGTAAGTGGTCAAGATCTGACCCTGAGGGCCATTTACGAGGGAGTCTAAATGACCCATCCCAAAGATCATGGAGGTTTGTACCCAGCAAGAAGCAGCTAGACTCAGAGACATCCTAAAGGCCAGCCAACAGGATCTGCTAACATACTGGATGAAGGATGGGGATTAGGGGTCAAAGTTGAGCCCAAGACTTCCTTCCCAGTGTTTGTCCATCCATGAGGATGATGGGGTCTTTTATTGAGAGGAGAGAGGAGGGAGGAGCAGGTTGATGGGTGTTCAAAAGTCTGGATCCACCCACACTAAGGTGGAGGTGTCTGGTAAGGGGGTTCAGGACACAGTATCCTAAAATATGGCACCCTGGCCTCTGGGAGGTTTTAAATTGAATGGGTTTGAGGAAACAGCTTTCTCCCGTGAACAGGTCATAAAACTTTCAGGTAAGAGGCAGCTTCCCTATACCTGGAGGAAAGGAACTTCCTTATCTGTGAAGACAAAGCAGTGAGAGAAGAATCCCAACAAACAGGCATGTTACGTTCCCATGGTTTGCTACACTTCCCTCACACACTCTAACCCATCCTATTTCTACAGGACTGCCCACTCTTCATCAAATCTAGCATAAAAATACTCAGGTCTGACTTCTCTTTGGGTCTTCATTTCCTTTTTTAAGATTTCATTTATGTATTTGAGAAACAGAGAGGGAGGGAGGGCAAACACAGAAGAAGAGGAAGAGGGAGAAGCAGACTCCCTGCTGAGCAGGGAGCCTGATGCAGGGCTCAATCCCAGGACACTGGGATCATGACCTGAGCTGAGGGCAGACACTTAATCGACTGAGCCACCCAGGCACCAAGGCCTTCATTTCTTTATGAAGACTCCTGCATCATATAAAACTTACATTAAATAAGTCTGCATACTTTTCTCTTGTTAATCTGTCTTTGTTTTAATTTTCAGACCCAGCCAGGGACCGTAAGAGGGTGGAGGAAAACTTCTCCCTTCTTTACACTGGCAGAGCTGAGGAGTAGGCAGGGGGCCACATGGGTAGAGTTCAGGTGCAAGAACTGAGCTAAAGATGCAAATCTGGGAGTCAAAGCCACAGGACCTGATGAGAGCCACTGGCGGGGAGGTTGGGGGGGAGGGTCAGTTAGAGATGCAAAGGAAGCTGTGGCCTAAGCCCTGGATGTACAAACATTTCAGAAGTCATCTAAAGTGCATGTCAGGCCCCATCCTGGTTAAATCTTTCCAGAAGCCTTCTGGCAGCATGCTACCAAGTCCTGGGCCTCTCTAGCCTCACTTCCGTCATAATCCTCCCAAGTCACTCTGCACCAGACTCAGCCTCCTCATCACACACACTTACCACCTCAATGCCTTTGCACATGTTGTTCCCTTTGCCCAGAAAGTTCTTCCCACACCCTTGTCCCCTGACTTCCTTTCTCTTGAGTCTCCTCTCAAAGGCAAACTCCTCAGAGAGGACTTACCTGACTCTCCAATCTAATAAGGGCAGACATACACACACACACACACACACACACACATACACACACCATTATTCTCTTCCATGGGACCCTGTTCTTTGTTTTCAGAGGACTTACTACAAACTGTAATTACTTATTTATGAGTGTGATTTGAGAAATGTCTGCCCCTCTTCCCCCACTTGACCATGAGCTCCATGAGACAAGGAATATTAACTGTCTTTCATCACGCTATACAGTGAAATACGTGTTGAACAATGAATGGCTAGGGAGCAAAATCACTGGTTCATCACTGCACTATGTTCTCAATACTGTACCAGACCTGTTACATAACTGACTGTGGCAGACATCACCACTGCTAACCAATGTGTCCAGTTCTCTTCTCCTACTGGGTACACAGGATTATAAATCCTCATCCCCTTGGAGTAATATAGAGTTCTGGAACCTTCTTTGGCTGACACCCTATGAGCAGAAAGGATTGCATCACTTTCAGGTGGAAGCATGTAAGAGCTGGTATGCAAATTTTGCATGTGCTCCTTTCCTGCTAAGAAAGCCTGTATGCAGATGAGGAGTGAGCCTCCAGCATCTGTGCTCCCTGAGTAACTGTGATGGGAGCAGCACCCTCTCCCTGTGACCTACAAGCAAGGCACAAAATCTTTGTGGTTTTAAGCCCCTGAGAATTTGCAGTTGTTTGTTACACAGCAGAACCTAGCCTACTTGACTATCACAGTGGGCTCACTGAATTTCCTAACAGCCCCATGATGTGCTCTCCACACTCACTTCTCAGAACCATTCTGCCACCATGCATTGATATAGTTTCCCCTAGAAGGGGGCACTGGCCACACAAAGAGGAATAAGACATGGCCAGCCCCTGAGAAGCTTGCGGTCCTGGATACAGAAGTAGTCAAGAAAACACTTGTCCCAGATAAAGAAATACCAGGGTAGAATCTTAACTTGATGGTGCCCATTGTCCGAGCAAGTGCAGGTGGAGGTGGCAGAAGGAATGGCTCCCCTGGTACCAGGACCAATATAGGGAAAGGTTAAGTCAAGGGTAGGAAAGTCAAAACAACATGATGGAGAATCGGCAGAATATAGGTGCATTAGTTCAAGAACAAGCTAAGCTGCTCTTACAGAGACTGTAAAATATAATGGCTTGAAGGCAGAAGTTGGGTTCTCCCACACAAACAGTCCAGAGCTGGGGGGCTCCTAGGCTATAATGTAGCCCTGCCGTTCCTTGACCTTGGTTCCAGTCTCTGAGTTCAAGATGGCTCCTCCAGCTCCTGCCATCATATCTGCATCCCAGGCAGAAGGAAGGGGAAAGTGGTAAGTGGCATGCATGCCTGCTTCTTATAGTGCGAGAAACACAAGTTGTCACTCTTCCCTTCCAGCAGTTCCACCATGCAATCATCCAAGCCAGCCTCAGCCACTCCCCTCACCTATCCTCTGCATCCAACCAAATCTTTCCGCTCCAGCTCCTCACTTTTCTCCAGGTGCTCACCCCTCACCAGGCCCAAGGCAGTGGCCTCCACACAGGTCTCCCAGCCTCCAGGCCAGGCCCTTCTAAACCATCATCCATAGAATGGCCTTCCCACTCTGCAGTTCTGAACAGATCACTCCCTCTTCAGAAGAAAGTCCAGGCCACTTGCCAGACCCTACAAGGCCCTCCTCCCCTGACCCTTCCTCACTTCTCCAGATTCATCTCACACTTACAGTGTTCATCCCCATCTTCCCAATGTCCCCACTCGGCTCCTCCTCCCAAATATCATGTTATTTATCACCTCTATCCCTTTGCTCATCCTTGGAACAGTCTTTCCTGTTTCCAGCTTACAGACCTCTCATCCTTCTGGGACAGGCTCAGGGGCTACTCCTTCAGGAAATGGACTCAGAGCCCCTGAGCTCTGGGCATGGACCTCCCCTCCATTTCCCCCTTGGTTCATAACTATTTCTTCCAGCTAGTTGCTCCACATCTCTGGTAACTAGCAGCGAACCTGGGCATGTGGCAGTGCTCAAGAAAAAACTGAAGGAAGCAAGAACATCAGGTTTTTAGAGAAGCAGTACAGATTGGAGGCTAAGGGCAAGCACCAGAGCTGGGCCACCTGGGTTCCAGTCCCAGCTCCACCGCCTCCTGGCTGTGTGCCCCTGAGCAAGCCTCTCTGAGCCTCAGTGTCTCCATCTGTAAAATGGCAACAAAACGAGAGCTCTCCTCACACAGTCGTTGCAAAGATGAAATAACCTGACGCATGTTTACTCAGAGTAGTGCCTGGGACTGAATTAGCCATTCCTGTATTAGGCCAATATCACCCAGGAACCTCTGACAAAAATGAGCAGGAAACAGCCTAGGCCTGTCTGCATCTTAGGAAGACGGGAGGAAACTTCCACTTCCAACCAAAATGAAGTGGCAGGGCCCAGATTTACCCTCCTGTCTGGAACAGCAATAAAATGCACGAAATACATGAAACCCTGTTTCTCAAACATTGGACATCAAGCAACAAATAACAGTGGTCCCTGAGAAGTGAGAACAAATGAGGAGAGCCCAGCAATTGTCCCCCAAACGTCCAGAGAGAGCTTCCAGGCTCTGGCCTGAGGAGAGAGGACCCAGGCAGAGCCTGGAGTTTCCTGTGTTTGGGGAGACAGAGAGACCGAGGTGGGTACAGTTCACAAGTCAGAGAGGAGAGGGCTACATAGAGAGAATCCCAAAGAATCCTCCCTCCAGAGGTCAGCTGCAGAGAAATGAGGTTCCAGCCGGAACCACACTGAAGCTGCTTAGAGGGAACGATCCCAGGATTATGCATACCCCACCAGCCAGAGCAGGAAGCCTAGAGGTTTTCCTCATAGTGGGGAAGAAAGAGCCCTAACGGCCGCTCTGGTCCTCCCTAACACAGGTTGAAAGGAAGACCTAAAAGAATTGAACCATTTCCAAGTCACTTAACCACCTTTCCGGACAAAGCTCAAGAATATTTATATGTATACAAAAATAACCAGCACTCTATGAGAGAAAATTCATAATACCTGGCATCCGATATGGAAGTCCTGAGTGGCTCAGTTGGTCAAGCTGACTCTTGATTTCACTCAAGTCATAATCTCAGGGTCCTGGGACTGAGCGCCACACTCAGTAGGAAGTCTGCTTGAGGATTCTCTCTCTCCTTCTCCCTCTGCCCCTCCCCACGTTCACTCTCTTGCTCTCTAAAATAAATAAATAAATCTTCTTAAAAAGGATGATCAGGTACACAAAGAAGGAAGAATATGCAGCCCTTAATGAGAATATCAATCAATCAATTGAAACCAACCCATAAATGACATGGCATCAGTAGACAAGGATATCCAGTTATTTTAACTGTATTCCACATGTTCAGGAAGCCAGAGGAAAATGACCATTTAACTAGAGACATCGAAGGTATGAAAAAGACCTACTTAGACCTCTAGAGATGAAAGCTACATACTGAGATGAAAAATGCACGAGAAACAATTAACAGCAGCTGGATACCGCAGGAAAAAATGCTTAGTGAACTTGAAGACAAAGTAATAACATACAAAATGAAACACAAAGAGAAAAAAGACCCAAAATGAAAGAATAGGGCATCACTGAATTATTGGACAACTTGACACCTAATACATGTGTATAGAAGTCCCCAAAGGAGAGAAGATAGAGGACAGGACAGAAACAGTTTTGAAGAAATAATGGCCAACAACTTCCTAAATATGAAAACCATAAAAACCCAGAGTTCCCAGAAGCTCCTCAAAACCCAAGCACAAGAACCATGAAGAAATCCCATACCAAGCCAGGTCACGATCAAATTGCTTAAAACCAGTGATAAAACCTTCAAAGCAGCCAGAGGAAAGTGACTCTATATATGAAAGGACAAAGATCAGGATGATGGCAGATTTCTCCCAGGAAGGACATGAGCCAGAAGGTAGGGAACAACATGCTTAAGGAACCGAGATGAAGGCTGGAAGCTGGGGGAGCTCCGGGGGGCTGTGCCCACCGTCCAGGGCGACAAGTTGTGAGGGCATGAAGTCCAGAGGCTGCAGGGAGAATGGTGGAGACTGAGCCACCGACCTGAGGTGCGAAGAGAGGTGCAGGGCAAGGGGCGGGGTTTTTGGCTTGGGAGGCTGCTGGATCACCAAAATGGGGGACGTGGGAGGGGAACACATTTAGGAGAGGCTACGGCTTCCACCATGGATGATTCTGAGTAACGAGCAGGGAGCACAGAAGGAGGTTTGGTGGCTGAGAGAGAGATATAAATTTGGCAGTTGCCTGATGATACATTAGTCAGAACAGGAAAAGCTAGAACTTACAAACAAATCCTGAAATCTCAGCATCTTAACAAAAAAGCTTATTTCTTCTTCATACGAAGTTCACAGCCGGTCGGCAGAGGAAATGCTCCGACCAGTAATTCTGAGACCCAGGTGCCCTCCATCTTATATGCCACCATCTCAAACGGCGACGTCCGCAGCCGCCACAGCAAGAGATAGAGATGCCTGCCCAGGAACACCTGCGCCCCAGGAGGGATGGGCGTGGTCGCTCCCCACAGCTCATTGGTCAGAACTGTCACGAGACCCCAGCCCACCTGCAAGGGAAGCTGGGAAATGTCGGGGGAGATACGGAATATTGTGTAAGCACTGAGGCCGTGAGGTTAGGTAGGAGAGATCACGGGAGTTTTGAGGTAGGAGAAGAGAAGAATGCGTGGACAGGGGCCTGGAGCCCCGGAGGGAACCGCAGCATTTGAGGAATGGGGGGAAGAAAAGTCCTAAACCGGAGAGGAGGGCGAGCGGGGTCTTGGAGGCTAAGGCAGCCAAGGCAGCAGGGCAGGCGCGAGGCCTCTCCTGACCTACTGTATGACATTTTGGAGGCTGGAGATAGTCTTCAGTAGATGCTATTACCTATGTTTCACAGATGCAGAGACCCAGGGTCAGAGGGCTGAGTGTCTCAGGCGCCTGAGTCAGGACTTGGCCTAGACCAAAGCCGGGATGGTTCCCTCCCAGCTCTGCTGCCTGCTTTCCCAAGTGTTTCCGCAGAAGGGATGGTGTTTACCGGGGAGCGGTTTACCGGGACCCTCTTAAAATCGTGCCTCCCTAATGTCCTAGGTTGACCAGGATGTCGGTGAGGAGGGGCTGTCCAGGGCCTCTCAAATCTGGATGAACTTCTTGACCCTCTGGGCTTCAGTTTCTTCCTCTGCTGCTGTGTTGTTTCACAGGTAAGCACACCACACTGTGGTAGAGTGCAGGGCTGGGAGCGCCCCTCCCCCGCACTTGACCTGCTCCCCGAACAACCTCCACCACTTCTCCATCCTCTTCTCCTGCCCAGGAATCTTAACAATAACTCCTCAGATCACTCACAGACAACCAAGACTGGGGACGCCAAAGTAAGGGCCTGATTTGCATAGCAAGCCCCTCCCCCACCCCTTGGTGTGTGCACAGTTGCCATAGCAACATGCCCCAAAAGACTCTTCTTTGCAGGCACCTCCCCTTCCTGTACTGCTGGAATGCTGGCTCCCTACCCAGGCTGGGAGGGCTCAGAGCTCAATGTCTCATTTCATGGATGAAGAAACTGAGGCCCAGAGAGGGGAAGCAACTTGCCCAAGGGCACAGTGTGCATTAGCAGCAGAGCCTTACCCAGAATCCAGGTCTCCCCATTCCAGCTCCAAGGTGCCTGTCACCCTGAGTAGGTCGTGGGGGTGGCCACCTCCCTACCCAGTCACCAGCGTGCTACATCCTCGCTCACCTCAGGCCTCTAGGGAAAACCTTGGGCAGTACAATGAAGAAATGACCACTCAACTCAGGGCAGAGACTCAGAGATAGAGGCAAGCACTGGGGATTGTGGAGGCCAGGATACAACTAATAAGACTCCCCCTGGGTCTCCAGCTCTTCCCGCCCAATTCATTCATTGCACAAATATTCATTATATGCCTGCTGTGTGTCAGTTACTGTTCTAGGCCCTGGGGGTTCTGCTGTGATCAAACTGTTTCAAAAATCCCTGCCCCAGTGGGGCTGGCACTCTTATGGGAGATTGAAGACGATGAACAAACCACACAAACGTGGTGTGGTGTTCAGAAAATGGTGGAGGGACCACTTGCTACTTGAGTTAGGATAATCTGCATGTTCTTTCACAACTTACCTGTCCCCTGTTCCACACTCCCAGGCCACCTGGTGTCTGATACCTGTCCAGTAAGATTGCCAACAAGTTGATGTGTTTTGGATGAACACCCCTTGGGCCATGAGCCTGAGGCTTTACCGGTAGAATTTTCAGCGGCCTCGGTGGCAGGTGGGAAAATGCTTGGGGGCAATGGGCTCCCTGATGTGAGCAGCTGCCTTTCCCATTCCAAGTATGGCCTGCAGGCTCAGAGAATCTGATTTCAGAGGCCTGGGAAAGATGGCCTGCCACCACTCACCAGCATCAAAATACTGACTGCTGTGTAGTTCCTGGTGCAGAAAGATAGCCCTTCACCTCATAGTGAGAAAGAGCAGCAAGTCACAAACACCCCTGAAAGCCGATTCCAGATGCCAGGCTCCCCTTCCTGAGAGGGGAGTTTTATTTCACTTCCTGTGGAAATCTTCAAACATACAACAGAAGCGTAGCATAAAGCACTCCAGGTGCCTGTGTGCATCAGGAAACCAACTCATGGCTATCTCTGGTTTTAGCCCCACCCCCTTCCTCCCCACTGGAATGCTCCAAAGGGAAGTGGGGCTGGTTTTATAAGGAAAGGGGATGAGCTTGAAGGCCCTCTCCACCAAACCTGGAAGAGAAGGATTGCAAAAGTGCCAGCAAGGCAAGCCAACAAGGAGGCTTGGGTCTTGGGCAGGGAGTACCCTGGGTGGACCCTTAAGCCCAGGAGGCTGAGGGGTTGTTGCACCCAGAATGGGGGTTCTGGTTCTGCCAATGGGGTAGAGGACCCTGGTGAAGGGAGCCAAGCCCCATTTCCTGCCCCAGTTTCACCTCTTTGTTGTCTTTCCCTCCTCTTTCTTCCTCCTCACTCGCAATAAAAACATAATTACGGGCTTTATAAAAAAAAAAAAAAAAAAAGGCAAATTATGGTGACATGCTTTAATTATCTGCCGAGCAATGGCGGGCTGAATTACACAGGCAGGGCCTTGGAGGTTACCTAAAAATAAAGCAAGAAGCCTCATTAAATGCTAATTGCTGCTTTTGCCAACCAAAGTGAGATCTGGGCACCATGTGCCATACAGTGCCAGGCTGTCTGCAGGGAGGTCCGAGCCCTGGGAATCTCAGAGTGCCAGGGCCAAGCCCGGCTGGGCAACCAGGGCAGCACAGGGCAGGTGGTGGGGGCAGAGAGAAACTCTAGATGCCAGGGAGAGCGTCCCAGAATCCCCTGGACATTGAGTGGGGAGATGGAAAACCCAGGCTGCGAGGAGGAAGCCTCAGGCCTCAGTGAGAACATCTAAAAGCAAGGGCCCACGGCCTGTCCTCTGGCTAGAGAGGAGCCACAGCTTTCCGGAGGCTCAGCATCTTTCTGTGAGCTCCCAAGGGCCCCTCCCTGGACCTGGAGGCCAAGATGGCACAGGGGCGGGGGCCAGGGGACACCTGGCACAGTGCTAACAGGTCACTTTCTGGTCCCCTTTGCCTCTGCCTCTGGGGCCTGAGAAGGCAGGATGGAAAAGCAGATGTTGAGACATTGGAACTCCCCAGCAGAGCTGAAAAAGACCCAAGCCTGTATCTTGCCTCTCAGGCCAAGTCCCCAGGGACCTGGGAGTTTCACAGAGGTGACCTGTGTGCCCTGCTGACTGGATAGCTTTGTGGCCTCCTGCCCAGGGCTGGTAGCAACCTAATCTTGGCTTTGAGCCCCAAAAGCTCTTGAGTGGCGGACGTCCCCTCTTGGCTACAGAAACCCCAAGGTCCAACACCACATTGGTCTCATTCAATACTGTGCACCTGGGGCCTGGCCTATAGTAGGTACTTAAACCTGTTGGATATACATGGTTAAGAAGGGGTCTGACGGGCTGGCCAATCCATCTCATTTTTCCAGGACTTTCTTGGTTTTAGCACTGAAGGTCTGACATCCCAGGAACTCTGCCACCCGACCCCAAAACCCCAGTCCCAATACCCCTAGGCCTGAACACCACCTCCACCCACCACCACCACCTCCTCCCACTCACTGCTCTCCACCCCTGACACATTGCAACCACACCTGTTGGCTTTTCCACACACCATTAGTTTTAGGCAGTGGTTCTCCAACTTAGCCTTGCATTGCAGGGACCTGGAAGGCCTACAGAGCAGACGTCCGGACATTGCCCCCAGAGCTTCTGGTTCAGCAGGTCTGAGGTGGGGCCCATAATTTGCTTTTCTAGCAAGTTCCCAGGGATGCCGATGCTGATTTAAAGGAACAGTTGTGGTGCTGGAAGAGCTTGAAAACCACTGATGTCCCTGGCCCACTGCACTGCATAGCCCATACCTGGGGAGCTGGTAAAAATGTCTTCTCACCGACACCCCCCCTTACAGAGGAGGAGACTGCAGTCCTGGGGACCACCACTCCTGGTACCTCTAGGCCTCTCCCTAGGAGCTTGGGGAGACCCCATCACCCCTCTTATAGAGCAAAGGTCTCTGGGGGCCACCAGGTGAACCAGGTACACTGCAAACCCACCCCCCATCTTATTGAAGTGTAAAATTATTAAGGTATGACTTATCCGTTCCACTCTCCGGGGTGTCCACTATGAGCCTGGTAAGTTAATAGCATGGCATAGGGAGCAATGGGGAGCAGCCATGGGTCTTCCCCACTCATGCGCAGGCTCACCTGGCTGCAGGATCCCAGCCCAGGCTTCTAGGTGAAGGCGTGGCACCCGCCCTCCCACACTGCTGCAGTTGGTCTGACTCCCAGAAGTCCCGGGGAAACTGGTCCCTCCCCTCCACCTCACACCCACAGAGCCTACACACCTCTCCTTCCTTCCCCGCAATGTAGCTGCTTGGAATTCACACCCCACCCGAGGCTTCCCCACTTAACCCACCCTATTCTCATAAGGATGTTACTTTGGGATATCCAGCATTTCTAGGCTATAGAAATATGCTGGGGCTGTGTCTCCCCCATTGGACTGGAAGCTCCCTGAGGGAGAGGCTGTGATTCTTCTCTCAGAAAGGGCAGTCCCTACAGGTGGGGCTGTGTCTCATCTGACTGGTACCCCTGTGAAGGCAGGGCCTGGGTGCCTCCTCCCCACCTGCCCTTCTTAGAGTTCGGGGCAGGCTGGACCACGCCAAGCCTCAGGAATGTCTGATGGGTCTAAAGGCCACTAGGAGCCTCCCCTGATTCTGGGGGCTGAGGGGAGCGGAGGGGGCAGTACGCCCCTTGAAAAGAAGGTGATTCTCCCCCACCACATGGGGGCGTGTGCACACACACACGTGCATGTGCGCGCACGCACACACACGTGCTCACACACACGTGCTCACACACATGGCCTGGGAGCTTCTGGCAAACACTCTTGGTCTGACAACCTAGTTTTGTCTGATTAGGCTAGAGCACTGGGGTGCTCTCTTCTGGGGTGCAGTCTTAGGAACTGTCCTGCAAAAGCAAGACAATGAGTGAGAAACTCCCTTTTCCCCCTCCTTTCCTTACAAACACTTACGAGCATAGGGTAGATGCTCTCCACCTATGCACAGTCTCACAGACCCTCCAGGGGACCTGATTTCCTGAACAGAGGTGTGGGTGACACCCATCGTCTCCCAGTAGTAAGATGGATTCACCCATGGGGTGCTACCCGTGGCACAATTCTATGCACCAGCCTTATCTCCACCCACACCTCCCACACCCAGTCCCAGCCTGGCTCTCCCCCACCCAGGGCCCTCCAGACCCTTGACCTCCCAGCCCCGCACTTCAGTCAGCTGGCCAGGAAGGGAGGGGGCGTGGGGTCCCAGGGGGGGCCCAGGAAGGTGCGGCTCAGGAAGCCTGGGCTTCAGCTGCTGCCTGTGGCCTCATTGTGTCACCAGCTCTGTAATTTACCCCTGGCAGGGCCCAGCCCCTCAAATGCTTCCCGCTCCCCACCTCCCAACCCGCAGAGGAAACCAGCTGCTGAGAACACACACTCACACACCTGCCGCTGGCCAGTGGCTGACATCCTCACGAAGTGGGTGCTCTGTGTCCCACCCCCAGCTTGGGTCTAAGCAGATAGTCTTCACGACAGACACACAGCATACTAGCACCTGTAACCTGGAGACAGGACAGGCAGGAGGGGAGGGCTGTGGGGCCTGGGAGCCCTGGAAGCCAGTTTCTCAAGAGAGGTTCCAGGCTGGAAAGAGGAGAGGTTTGGAGTACGGGGTGGGGGGCAGAGTCCCAGTGTGAGGAATGTGAGGCAGGGGAGAGGCAAGGCAGAAACGGTACCACCTTAGGGGCTGCAGGGCAGGAGACAGGAATAGAACATGCTCCTTCCTTAGGGGACCACCAGGGGCTGATTTCTGGAATCTGCTGTGAAGTCCTGGTCCCTCCCTGCCCAGGGCTGCCCTGTGCTCCCACTCCATGCCAGCCCCAGAGATAGCTTCTAACCACCCTAGAGCCCTCGGTCTCCATCATTGCCCATTTTCTCCTTGCTTCCAATTCCAGGCTCTCCCGCTGCAGGTTGAGACAGGGGTCCCCCTGCAGGACCCTCAGCAGCTGTGGAGGCAGGGTGCAAAACCATGTGTTTATTTTTATTAGAAATGTTCTCGGTATAAAAACAGTCATGCGCTACACATTGTCATCAATAACCATCACCAAACACCCAGGCACTGAACTCCGTGTCATCGGCAGGAGGGGCAGGCGGGGGGCAGGCGGGGGCAGGACACGCGGCAGACGGGCAGGGGGCAGGCGGGCAGGCTGCGGGCCACAGGGACACACACAGAGGCCACCGGGAGGATGCGGCACTTGGCAACACTCTTGAGATTGGTTTTTGTTTTGGCTTTTTTTGCGTTTTGGATTTTTTTTTCTTTTTCTATTTTGCGACATGTAAGATTTGGTGAATGGGGGTGATAGTGGCAGGGAGAAAGCAAGGGCTGGATGTAATGAAGGTGAGGAGGGGGCTGAGGACTGGAAAGAAACCTGCACGGGAGACCCAGGGGAGCACAAGAGAAAAAAACTGGAAAGACCTGGAGACGGAGGATGCAGGAGGAAGAGGGGGCAGAGGCAGAAAGAAAGCAGCTAGGGAAAAGCAGAGCACACAGACAGGTGCAGACGCAGAAAAGGCAGTGGTAAAATAAAGACAGGGATGGAAACAGACTGGGACAGTCACCAGTGCGACAGCAGAGACGAAGGGAGAGAGAAAACCAGCTCTGGGGCCCACGCAGCCTGAGCCCCTGTCATTTGGGGGCTGGGAGGGGCCATGGTCCAAGATGCAGGCTCTTGGGGTGGCCTGCAGCCGGCCCAGCCTCTTGTCCTCCTCCTGTCACCTGCCCGGCTTGCCCAGGCTGCCCAGCAGTGACTGCCGGGGGCTCTGCTGTCCTCAGCACCAAGCCGCGTCCGTGGGCATCCACGGGCAGGCAAGACATCAGCTGGGCCCCTGGGAGTGGCCCTGGCCCAACGCGTCAGCCACAAGTGTCTCAGGTCCTCCTCCTCTTGTTCGGCTCTGGTGGCCTAGCTAGATTGCATGGTTGGTGTAGGTGACGTAGGTCTGTTTGGTGGCCAGTGCTGGAAGGAGAGAGACCGGGGTACCCAGACATCAGGGGCAGGCTTTTTCAAACCCCCCTTCTGCACAGTCACTGCCCTGCCCACAGCATCAGGTCCAGACCCCTGAACCAAGCTGTTGACATCCCCCAAACTGAATGGTGGCCCCACCCCACCCATCCCATTGCTTCCCCACTTCCCTTCCCCTACTCTGCACTCCCCCCACCGCAACTAGTGCCTCATCCCCCCAACCACACCCCCACCAAATTCCCCCGCTCCCTGAACCCATCCCCTGTCTGAACATCCTTCCCACCTCCACACCTTCGCTGAAGCTAGGCTGCTTCCCTGGAGGGCCCTGCCCTCCTCACTCTGTCGTTTTAGTTAGGATCCCTCCTTTGATGGGCCCTCCCCCCCCAACCCACTGCTCTGGGAGGGTCCCCCGACACCCTGCCCCCACCAAAGTCCCCGCCACCTCCCGACTCCACCACACTTGAGGAGAATCATTTTTATTTGTGATATTAATTATATATAGCCTTAAAGTATTATCAACAGAAGGATTTCAGGTCCACAGCACACATTCTTGGAAGAGCACATGCGAAAAACAGACATTAGACAGAGCCTGGCAGCCTAGGGGATGGGAGTGGAGAGCCGGGACAGAGAGAATGAATGATGGAACCAGTGGCTGGGCCCTGCCACTCGAGGCTAGACACTGACTAGCTGACCAAGGAGGCCCCTCCGACTGACTCAGCCCCAGTCCCTCACTCAAGGAAGATGGAAGACCTCCAGGTCCCATCAGGCCTCAGTATGGCTACCCTTCTCATTTCTAGGTGTCCCTGTCTCACCCCAGCCTTGAGTCTCCCTTATCTGCACCCTGAGCAAGGGCCAGCCACCACCAGGACCTGGCCTCTGTGTCTGGGTACCCTCATTTCCCAGTCTCAGCCCCTTGTGGGCCCCCCCCACCCACCCAGCTGGGTGACAGTCTCTTTCCAGCATGAACCTCCCCTCCCTCCACCCAGGTGGGGTTCAAACCTCATGGCAGCCTAGTGACAAAGCCAGATAAGGGCCACCCTCCTGCGACAAATGAGGCACTGAGGCCAGTTGGGTGAGGAGCCTGGCCAGGCCCTTAGTTTTGTCCTGTCAGGATCCAGGGTCTCCCTGCATGGCTGGGGACAGCTCAGTGATGAGTCATGAAGGTCAGAATTGCTGCGTGGGGTGGGAGCTAAGTGCTGGTGCGTGGAGGCAGCCGGACAGGAGACAGTTATGGTGCCCTAGTGCGCAAAGCTGGCCTAACACTCCATCAGGGGCCTCTCCACCCAGAAAAGGACCGTCCCTGCCAGCCTCACCCAGGGCGTCCAGCCCGGAATGGAGGACACAGAGGGGGAGCAGTGTGGCTGGACTCTCTGATCCTCTACCCCATGTGCTGGGCCCACAACTGCTGAGTTAAGACCATACTTCCCACACTCCCTGCTGGATGACATTCCTGCTAATGACGTGGGAGTGGAAGGGCTGTGTGTCATTTGATTTGCATGTCATTTGATTAAAACTGTTTCTCCCATACTTCCCCTCTTATGCCTTTCGGGGGCAGAGCAGTCACTGAGAGGGATCAGCCTCAGCACAACCTTTCTGGGAGCCGCTAGAAGAGACCCAGGTCCCCAGGCCTGCCCACCCACTACACCAGCATAGCCAGAAGCCCACCGACATAGGCAGGATTTCTGGGTCCCACTCCCAGAGGGTCCATCAAGTGTGACCAGAAGCGAACTTGTGGGGGGTGGGGCAAGCAGGGGGTACCTCGTAGGACCAGCGGGGCAACATGAGGTGTGGAACACAGGGGAGCTAAAGGAAGAACTTTCTCCTGAGTGGAGAGGGTGGCCTTATACAGTAGTTCAGCTGCCTGTCAGCTGAAATACGCAAACAGAACATGGACAATCACTTGGCTGGGCTGCAGCCAGGAAGCTGCAAGTCTCAGGTTCCCCCCGGACAGGTGGCAGGAGGAAACGGGGCCATGACTTCAGAAGGAGGCTTACAAAGCATGCCAAGACTTGCCACCTTCATTTCTAAAATGACCCGTCTGCCTCCAGGGTGCTGGTGACCACGAGAGAAGGACCATGGACAGGGCAGTTTTGAGGGAACAGCATCCAGGAGGGTCCTGGGCTGGACAGACTTGGGCAAAGGAGCCCAGACACAAAGGCAGAGGTGCTGAAAGGGGGGCAGGGGCGCTGTGCAGATCAGAACTCTGGGGACAGGAGTCTCTGACCCCCTCCCTCTGTGACCTCCGGCAGCTCCTCCCTCGCCCTCCTAGGCCCCACCTGTAACACAAAAGAGCTCAGTGGCCCTTTGGCCCAGACTTCTTTCTCTGCGGGCCTCCCCCGGCCCCACTCTCCACCCCACTCTCTCCAGCACGATCAGAAAAAGAGGCAGCGGCTGAATCAGTTCCCCGGGGCTCCATCACCCCCTGGGTGAACTGATAAAATGGAGTCTCCAAACCTGCAAACTCGCCAGCAGCCTGGCTCAGAGGTGAAGGAAAACAGCAGTAGGGGCAGCCAAACCTCCACCAGCTGTAGGGAAACAGGCCCCTGGAGCCAGGGGCACCCACGCAGGCAGAAGGAGGAAAATGGCAGGGAGGTTAGGGACAGTTGGGCCCTGCCGTCCCTCTAAGAACAGAGCTGTTTCCAATAGAAAATTCAGTCCTTGGGTTCCAGAACCTGGAAGTGCATTCAGCCCTCAGCTACAAGCCAGGGGCCCCAGAGTCCTTCAGCGCAGCTTCGGTCTCACCATCTGGAAAATGGGAGCAGTGAGTCTGCCCGCCCGCCCCTCCCACCGGGAGCTAACTGTGAGACTCTCCCACTGTGGCTGGGAGCCAGGAGGCTTCGGGTCCGGTCCTGCCCTCCCCAGTACAGTGGGTCGCAGCACCTGCCAAGCAGCCCTTCCGACAAATTGAACCTCTCAGCACCTCAATTTTCTCATCTGTACATTGGGTGGCTCTCAGCCACAAGGTGGAGGGAACCCTGCAAAGTGGTGGGCAAAGGGGCAGGGCTGAAATAACTAGAGCAATGAGGACAGGATGAGGACAGTGATGCTCCAGAGGCATCCTCAACCCGAAGGGAGGGACACAGAGCAGGAGCCAAGGGCCCCAAACCTATGCCTTGCCCGTGACAGACCCTTGCTGTTTTTCAAGCCCTGCCACCTGAGATAATAATTAGCTGGGTGGTGGCAAGCAAGAGCTGACAGCCCCCATTTGTCGCCCTGTGTCTCTGTGCCCAATCTGCCCACAATCAGGCCCCTGAATTATTTATTCTGTTGTTTGTGTAAAGATACGTGGCCTCCCAGTGACAGAGTGAAAAATGGCCCTGCTGCACAGGAGTGACATCTCTCCACTCTCCCTGCTCATACCCCCTCACTCTGGCATCCCCAGAATTAATCACCGGGCTCCCACCCAGCACCCCCATAGCTCCTGCTATCGCCAAGCTAAGGGACAGTGGTGACGAAGGGTCCTGGCCTCTGGCTCCCACAGGTGGGCGGAGGGAGCAAACAGCTCTCGTCCTTCCCTTGCAGGAAGGTTCCCTTGCTGGGAACCCTGCGTTTCCCTTCCCTGGGCCTCCATTCCCCTCCTTGTCTGGTGGGGGGTGGGGTGGGAAGGGGTGGGAATTCTACCCTGTCCCCATGGGACCAACCTCAACAGAGACAGAAGATGCCATGTCAGTAAGGAGCCATCAAAGCTGTCTGGGAAGGCCCTGCCCTCTGGTTCCCTCTGGCCAGTGACAGCACCATGAGGGTCACACTTTGGGGTTAGGGTGTTATCTCCAGTTAAATGCCCATGGTCCCTGGAGGGCTCATGCCCCATTCAGACGAGCCCTGGAGCAGAGCTCATTTAACACACCTGCCTGCAACAGGGAAGTAGGGCCTGGAGGGTGGAACCTGGGACAGGTAAGTCTCCATGGGAAGGAGGAAAACTGAAGGCAGGAGTGTGGGGTGGGGAGCAAGGAGGGGCCCCTGCTCAGGACAGAAGGGTCTGGTGAGGGGCTGCATTTGGGGTTTCTGCAAATCTAGACACAAAAGGCCAGAGGTGGGGCATCCTGGGAGGACAAGGCCCCTTCCCATCTCAGAGCGGAGACCCCAGGGGGCCCCTGAAGGGAGTCCTAGGGCTGTAGGTCCAAGGGGAGCTCTGGGAGGATTGGAACCAGAGGTCATCTGGCAGAAGATGGGGGCAAGGGGGCAACACATGGTCTTCAGCATGTCAAAGAAGGAGGCATGTCAAAAGCCTCCTGTTCTGCACAGAGAATGGGGCCCCAGAGATAGGAAGACCATGTGAAGTTGGGGTCAAAGGAAAGACACTGGGGCCAGCGAGCCACCGACTTGCGGTGTGACCTCAGGAGAGTCACTCACCCTCTCTGGGCCTCAGCTGGGGATCAAACCTCTAGCCCCACCCCAGCCTCACAGGACTGTTGTGAAGAGCACTCAACAGAGCAGAGGGCTCTGGGAGGGAAAAATCCTGTCTGGATGTAGGAAGAGACTTCCCTTCTTTACACAGATGGCTGTCTCTCAACACGTGGGAGCCATGATGAGAAAGGGAGGGAAGATGTTTCCCCAGGGCCACGAGGTGGGGGAGCCTGTGAGAGGTGCTGCCCCAGCCAAAACAAACAAAGGAGGCTAGGTCTCCTGGTCTCCTGGCCTCCTTGTCAGTGACACAGGGCCTCCTCTTAGAGCCTGCACTCCAGACACTCCTGTAGTCTAGCCCATAATCCTCCTGCTGCCATCAACAATGTCCATTTCTGGCCTTTCCCCCAGGATGAGAGGGAAGCAGCTGAGTACTAACTCCCAGGTCCCACCAGGACTGAGTCTCCCCAGAGGGAGGGGCTCTTCTTCTCCTTCCCCACCAGTGGGAGGCCCCCCACCCAGGACTTTCAGAGAGCAGGGGAGGCAGAAGCTGCCACATAAACTATTTGGACACTTGCACGATATCCAGGGAGGGAGCCAAGGTCTCAGTGAGCAGGGTTGACCACGGCTACCCCTTCGTCTCACCCCCGCCAACCACTGGAGCAGCTAGAGTGGAGGCCCACCCCACAGGTGGGAGACCCCATGGCTCACCCCAGGGCAGAGGCCTCCATCTCCAAGGAAGCAATAGGGACATCACCGTGAAGGTCAAGTCCAGCCCAGCTACCTGGTGACTATGTGACCCACATGAATCCCTAACCTTACTGAGCCTCCCTTTCCTCATCTGTATTACACAGATGATAAATAACTTGCCTTTTAAGGTCGCATGGCTGTGTGTCACACAATCAGGGTTCAAGGAGTGGTTGCCACCATGACTGGCGCCCCCGAGGCACCCTCATCCCTCGCATGCCCTGCCCCTCTCTCCCCTCCATCTCTTCTCACAGAGGGCTGGCTGCGAGGGGGACCAGAGAAGCTGGCAAAGATGGCGGCCTCACTCCCTCATGCACATTCCTGCCCAGGCCCAGACCTTGGGCCTGCCCCTCAGATGCTGAGGTCCCCCTCAAAGCATGACCCTCTACTGCAGAGGTTTCCTTGAACCATCCCTTGGGAACACCCAGCCTCTGGGGAACTGAGGCCTATGGAGGCCCTCCGTCCAACCTACTTCTTCCCTTACCCATCCTGGGGACCCACCTCCTGGGTCCCCATCTCTCGGGGCCCTGTTAGGGCATGGCCAGGCGGGCACCAGAGCCTCTGTGCCCAGGTCACTAAAGGGCCAGAAAGCAGAGGCCCTCCAGACAACCCATTCTCCCAGAGGGACGGAGAGGGCACAGGCCCAGATCTTGGTCCCAGGGAAGAGAAATCCCAGAGCCCCCATCACCCTGCATGAACCAGGTTCCCCCACAGCCTCACCCTTGGCAGTCAGATCCCTGGAAGTGTGTAGCTAAGGCTAGGTGGGGTGGGACCTTGAAGTTCTCTCCTGGTTACCAAGATGGGGCGGGGCAGAGGGGCACTAACCTGGCGCCTCAAGAGAGAATCCCCACTCACCTGTGGCCTCAGGGCTCTCCCAGGAACCCCAGAAAATGGGCTTAGGGACGGACGTGGCCAGGGTCCCGGTTATGGGGGCTGGCCTTCTCCGGGAAGGAGGAGGGGCTGGGTGGGGCCCTGAGGGAGAGGGGAGGACCCGGACACTCACCAGGAGTCTCAAGGTTCTCGCAGAGCTCAGACTTGGCTTCACCATTGGGCCGGAAGCTGCCCTTCTGCGTGAACTTGTTGGACATGGTGGCGGCGGTGACGACGGCTTTGAGGCTGCGCTTGCGCTTGGGCACATTCTGCTCCGGGTGGAAGAGGATGATGTAGACCTTGGGCATGTAGAGCATCCCCAGGGACACCGAGGCGCTCAGACTCACCGAGACCGTCAGCGTCGTCGTCTGGATGTACAGCTGGAGGTGGGCCAGGGGCGGCGTCAGAAAGAGCTCTGCCCCAGCCTCAGAGTCCCGACCCCAGGAACAGACACAAGGGGGACAGACCCTGGGAGTCCTGCCCCATGTCCCACTGACTGGGCAGAAGGGAGTCGTGGTGTTGAGCTGGGACTTTAGATCAGACTCTCTGGATTCAAATCCTGACTCCACCATTTCTAGCTCTGTGACCTTGGACAAGTCCCACCCTGTGCCTCAGTTTCCCCACGTGGGCATGCTGCTATAATACTCACCTCATAGGGCCGCCATGAGAATGAAACGCCTTGGTAAATGGTGATCCTATATACAACAATGCCCAGCCCATGGTACATACGTACATGGAAGTGTTTCCCACTGCTTCATGCCATGTGGGGGTAGCACCCCTAAAGAAGGGCCCTCAGGGAACCACAGCTGACCCTCCCAGCAGCATCCCGCTACACAGGGCTGGGAGTGAGATGAACATCTGTTGGTGCCTTGGGGTAACTCCCAGGGGCCATGCCACAGCCCCTCGACCAGGTCCCCATTCAGTGACTGCAACCTGTACTGTTGCCCTGTGCAGAGCAGGCCACTGACACGGGAGCCACAGTGCCCAGTGAGATATGGCGATGGCGGCACAGTCAAAGCCCATTTCACGCTCGCTCGCCAGCACTAACGGTGACAGATGTTTAGCAAAATGAAAGTCCATTAATCTGGGTGTCGGATAATCCATTCTTCAATAGCGGGGCCTTCCAGGCAGGGCCTGACAATTCCCACTGCCCCCTGGGGTCCCCTCCCTGCCTCCTCCATCACGCTTCCCAGTCTTCCAGGCCTCTGCTGTCCCGCCAGCCCCCCTCAACCTCCGTGCAGCCAGAGGAGACCTGGGCTGTAGCCCCCAGGTCTGGGCATGGGGAAGGCAAGAAATGTTCTACCCCCTAAATCTTCCATTTCTTGATCTGGGCCCCCTCCCTTGGGGCCTGGCTGATGTGTCGTCTCCTCTAGGAAGCTCTCCCTGAACCCCAGCTCTATCTGACCCCCTATGACACCCATTCTCATACTCTGTCCCATCTGCGCTTCTCTAAAAATGATTCATGACCTGGATCTGAAGGCTGTCTTTCCAGCTGTCCTTTGAGAGAGAGGCTGGAGAAGCCCTGGGGTCTGAAAGGAAAGAGGGATGTGACCCTGAGTCTCAAGCCCTCTCTAGCCCTCAGTTTACTCATCAGTGCAATGGGATGAGAGCTGCTACCTCTCCCAACCCACGAGGTGAGCCAAACCCAGACTGTGAAGCTCTGTGAAGGAGGCTGGGAGTGTGGAGAAGTGGTTTTATTTGTCACTGTTCAGAAACTGTCACAAGCCCAGGGAAATGAGAGCCTGGTCCCCAGTCAACACACACCCATCTGACACAGTCATCTCCTGTCCTCCCGTGCAAGCCATATTCTCACTCTTGTACTACAGCACTCCCTCCCAGCATGACTGGCCCGTAGGAGGGTATAGGCTACCTCTCCTGCCCCCTGAGATGGGGCTGATGGCAGTGGGGGAGGGGTGGACAGGTTCCACACCATGGGGAAAGTGATGAAGGTCTGGGCTAATCAAGATGACGCTTGTTTTCAGGACCTTCACCATTGAACTGGGAGCTCCCTGGGTGAGGGTTCGTCTCCCTCATTAGACCGGGGCCTCCCTGAGGGCAGTCTCCCCTCTCACACTAGGGGTTCTTGGGTGTCAGGGTTGTGTTTCCAAGTCAGATATCCATCTTGGGCCCTCTGCCCACACTTTGTTGATTGGGGGGTGGGGCGTGCATTCGGGCCCATTCGGAGTTGGTGGAACCAGGGAGAGAGGCCCCCTCTCTGGACAGAGTGAGCCCTGTGTTGGGGGCGAGATTCCACTCTGCCCTGAGCCACTGTGGGATGCTAGACCCCCCCCACTAACACAGGCAGAAGAAGAGCCCAGGGGACACACATGTGGTTCCATGCCCTGCTGTCACCATCTTAAATCCTGAATCATTTTTGAACAAGAAAGGGGCTTTTACTTTCTTTCTGCATAAGGCCCTGAAAACCAGAGGGCCAGCCCTGAACGCGGAAAACAGTACAATCCTTGGTGTTCTCTTTTGCTTTTCAGAATGGAACCTTTTTGCAAAGATATAAGATGGGGCATAAACCAATCCAACCTAAGCGAGCTGCCCCCACCTGCTGGGGCCCTGCCCTTCCAGCAGGGGCCTCGGGGGCTCGTCTAGCCATCCCAGGCTGAGGGGCAGCCGGCCCTGTGCAAGCACAAGTAAGGCTGCACACCCCAGTCCCTCTCCATGCTCTGGGGTCTGGAACTCCCACCCTCCCACCAGCTCACACGTTGTCCCAGAGCCCCCTGTGTGAAGGCGCACGTTGTGACCAAGAGGTAGTAGCATGCTGATTCTATCAAAGAAGGAGCAGCCCCCTAAAACCTCTAGAACCCAGCAGACACCCCCAACTCCCAGGGATAAGGCCCAGGTACGGATGCAGCCCTCCAAGGCCGGTGGCCTGAGAGGTGACCTCCAGGATCTGATTTCATCTTGTTTCCCAGCCAACCTGTCTTCCAGATGGGGGTGCCTGGATTCCTGCCCCCCTTTCTGGTCAGGCCCTGGCTACACTCTGTCCTCTGCAAGAAATCCTGCCTTTGCCTCACAAGTGGCTGCTCCCCAGAGCAAAGAGCTAGGTCTGATGGGCGTGGACAAGGTAACCGCAGGTGGGGCAAAGGGCGCAGAAAGGAGCTGCTGTAGAGGGAGATGAGGAGTCTCCCATTTCCCTGTGAGGCCTGCTGGGCGGAGGGTCCAAGGGGCCTGCCTGGGGGTGCCGAGGAGATCTACCTGCTCCGCGATTTGGCCCAGGCTGATCCTAGTGGCCACAGAGATCCTCGGAATCTGTACAAACCAGAGAAATGAACCTCCCCACCCCCTGGTCAGCCTCTGTGGCTAGGTCCCACCCAAGGGCAGCTAAGTGGGAACCCCATGCCGTGGAGAAAGCATGCTGTGCCCGGCTCTGGGTAGTGCTGCATGGCGGCCAAAATAACCCCTGGCAACTGGGGCTAGCATGGGGAAAGCCATCCACCTGCTCAGCCCAGCAGCACAGACTGCTTCGCTCCACGCCACCACCTGCCTGCTGGGGAAATGGGCGCCACGAGCCCCTGCACACACATGTGCACACAAGCCTGGGCACGCCCACATACCCACAGACACGCATGCCCATAGACACATGCATCTCTGCATTCACACACACACACATCCCTGAACTCACAGCTGTGCGCTCATATGTGACTCAGACTCATGCCAGGGGGCACGTGTATGCACACACATGCACTCCCTTCATGCACCTAGGTACACTCGCATGCAGGCACCCAGACGCATTCATCCATATCTGTACACATACCTGAATACGCACCTACAAGTGCACACACACACATCTGCACATACATGGCCAGGCACATGCAACTCGTCTGCACACCCACATGCATCCCAGCCGTGAAGCTCTCAATGTACACACCTGCCCATCCCCACCCAGTGTACACAAACGCAGCCACCTGAACACAGATACACACACCACCCAGCCACCACCAACCATGCACAAGAAGGCACACACACCTCTGTAACCACACAACTCCCCGCCGCGGCCCCACCTCTCTCTCTCTCTACCTGTTTGCAGGACTGGCAGAGCCCAGTGGAGATTCAGAGATTCAGCTCCTGGTAGCCTGTGCCTCTAGGAAGTTGGGTCCCAGCATGGGGTGGGAGAAGAGCTCATATCCCGGCCCCTCCTTATGCAGAAGCCCAGAGGGGAAGGTCATGTCCCATGTCCCCCATGATCAGGACCAGAGCAGGGTCACCTGTGGCTGAGAGGCTAGCCTGCTGTGTGACCCCAGGCAAGTAAGGGCCTCTGCGCCTCTCTGGGCCTCAGGAGAGATCATTTCAGAGGTTCCTTTTCAACATCTATACTCAAGGAGCCTCCTAAAAAGGAAGAAATTAGAGGCAGTCCGGGTAGCCTGGAGAGATGTGGGGGCTGAGCAGGAGGCGGGGCCTCAGCAGCTGGAGGAGGGAGGGTCTGACAGCCCCCTGGAAGGGCAGGAACCCCACCGAGGAAACTATAGGAAGGCAGAATCAGGGGCTCAGCCAGCATGTTGTCTGCCTTCTAGCTGTTCACCTTTACTCCCTGAGGAGGCAGGGGAAGGAGACTCCTGGTGTTGCCAAAATTTCTCAAGCTGTCAGCTTCCTACAATGTGGGGTGGCTTCCCCTGCTGGCTCTGTGGGCCCCCTGGGCACTGCGGGCCACCGGGCTCCGACTGTACCTGTCCTCAGCAGGGAGGGCTTCCCGTAGGCCTGTGGGGGCAGGAAACCTGGCTCACAGGGCAAGCTAGGCCTGGTGGCTGCTTTGGCTCAGGTTTGTGGGGTGACATGGAGCCAAACCTGATTTCTGATCTCAGGGCCCTCACTGCCAACCCCAATGTCTGCTTCTCAGAGCCCCTCAGCCCACTGGCCACCTTTAGAAGGAAGGCTACAGGCCTTTACAGGGCCAGGTCAAGGGTTTCAGCATGGAGGGCAGAGGTCTTGCCCTCAAGGAACTCTTGGAGCAGAGGTGGCCCTTACCAAGGAGGCTTGCAGGGCAGGAAGGTATTCCAGGGCTGCAGGGGGGCAGTGTGGACTGGCTTTGTGGAGGGGATTCCTGAGTTAGGCACAGCAGGGTAAGTTCAACCATGCTACCTATGGGCTGTGTGATCTCAAATGAGTCACTTGGCCTCTCTGTGCCTCTGTGTCTCATCTATAGACAGGGATAGTGCTATCCACCTTACCCTGCTACTGTGGATGGGGACCATCAGGTAGAGTATCAGGTCCATGACAAGCACCCCATCCGTCACGGCCTTGGCAGCAGCCTCACTGAAAGCCAAGGATCCTGAGTAGCTCACAGCTGGGCAAGCTCCAGCTTCAAATGCCAGCCATGGGCTGGTGACAACACCAGCTCCAGCTCCAGCCCGGCCCTCAGTCCTGAACCCCGGCCCTGTGTATTCAGCAACAGTATGTGGACCTCTTAACAGGCACCCCAAACTTAGCACATCCAGAGGACCGCCAGATCTCGGCCCCCAAACAGACTCCTCTGTGCTCTTCCCCACCTGAGAGTGCAGATGTTCCTTCCTCCTGATCCTCACGCCAAAACCCAGAGTCATCCTTGATTCTCCTCTGCACTTCTTGCCCCACATGCAATCCGTCCCAAATCCAGCCGCCTCACCTGCAGACACATCCAAGAACCCCTGCTTCCCATCACCCCCGGCCCCAGCAGCCCCCTGCTGGGCTCGCTACAGTCCCCTCCGCATTGGCCATCCAGGTCTCAGCCCACCTTCCTCAGGGCTCCACCCAGCAGCCAGAGGGATCCTTCTAAACCCACACTATGTCATGTCCCTCACTGCTCAGAACCCCAGCATGGCTCCCTTCTCACTGATGGTAGAAGCCCACATCCTTCCCACAGCCTCTGAGTCCTCCACCATCTGTCCCGTCATCTCTCTGACCTAGTCCCCATCACCCTCCCCTGGGTTCCTCAGTACCAGCCACCCCACAGAGGGGTAAACGGCTTTCAAACCCATCAGGCCATGTGATTGTGACAACCCTTAATGACTGAAAGAGAAGGATCATGGCCCCAACATACTGATGGAGAAACTGAGGCGGAGAAGCCAGCTGCCATGCCCAAGATCCCAACATAGAACTCGGACCAGGAGCTGGGGTCCTTGGTCCCAATAACCCCTTGCCCATCTCTAACCTCCGGCTTCAGTGACCCTCAGTCCTTCAAGATAAACCCCTGCAGGCGCCAGGCAGCGCTGGGGCGGGGATGTGGTCAGAGTGCACGGGGCCCTGGGGTCTGTCCACGCCCACAGGATGGCCTGACAGAGCCAGCAGGAGGCACCCTGTCTGCAGCTCTGGCTGGTGGAGGGAAGGACCCTCAGCTGACACCCCAGGCTCCCAGGCTTCAGAGGCTTGGTGACCAGGAGAAGAGGAGTGAGTGTTGATCCAACCCCCACCCAGGGACCCAGGGGGATCCTGCAAGGGCAGAAAGAGGGGCAGGCAGAGGACAAGGAAGAGAGGAGTGGATGCAGGGAAGATGGGGCTGAGCAGGGCGAGAGTCTCTTCTCCAGGAAAGAGTCTAGAAGAGATTTAAAGCTGACAGAGAGGAGAGAGGGAGGCAACGAGAGGTAGAGGCAGTGAGGGAAGGGAAGAAGAAGGAGAGAGTTGAGATGGGTGGGAAGGGGAAGCCAGAAAAGAGAAAGGGTAGGAGAGAAGAGGGACAATCCAGAAGCCAGAGAACAGAGGCAGAGGAAGCAATGAGGCATGGAAGAAGTCCTCTCCAGAGCAGAAGGAAAGGCCAGCGAGCCCCCACGGCTGCCTGCAGCTCGGGGCCCTCACTCTCCCCCACCCCCAGCCCCACCATTCACCTTGTCTGCTGACTGCGAGGTGCCAAAGAAGATAGGGATGAAAGCGAGCCAGACGATACAGGTGGTGTACATGGTGAAGCCGATGGGCTTGGCCTCGTTGAAGGTCTCAGGCACGCCGCGCGTCTTGATGGCGTACACGGTGCACGTGACCATGAGCAGCATGCTGTACCCCAGCAGGCAGATGAGCGACAGGTCCGAGATGTCGCACTTGAGCACGCCCCTGGCAAAGCGGGGGTCGAGCGTCCGCTGGTCCTGGAAGTCCACCACCGAGTGGGACGGGTCCACCACAAACCACACGCAGATGCCGAGGAGCTGCAGGGAGATGAGGCTGAAGGTGATGGCCAGCTGCGAGGCAGGGCTGATGAAGCGCGGCGCGCTCACTGACCGCTTGCCCTGCTCGAAGATGCGGTAGATGCGGTTGGTCTTGGTGAGCAGGGCCGCGTAGCTGATGCTCATGCCCAGCCCCAGGAAGATGCGGCGCAGAGAGCACGTCCCCAGGTCGGGCTCAGCGATCATGAGGAAGGTGGTGGCGTAGCACAGGAAGATGCCAGCCAACAGCACGTAGCTCAGCTCGCGGCCCGAGGCCTTGACGATGGGCGTGTCATTGTAGCGCACGAAGGTGACCACTACGAAGAGCGTGGCAGCGATGCCCACCACGGCCAGGAAGAGGGGCAGCACGGCCCAGGGCGAGTCCCACTCCAGCTTGATGATGGGGATGGGCCGGCAGCCCGTGCGGTTCTCGGTGGGCCGCATGTCGTACGGGCAGGTCTTACAGGTATAGCGGTCCACCTGGTACTGGTACCCTGTGCACGGCTCACAGTGCCAACAGCACGGCATCCCCTTCACGGTCTTCTTCCGCTCACCCGGCTGGCACGGCAGGCTGCAGATGGAGCGGGGTGGTTGCAGCCCACTCCCCGGCCAGTGCATCCGCTCTATCTGGCAACAACATCGCAGGGGAGCCGGCCTCAGGCTATGCCAACCACTGCCTGGGGCCACCCCACCAGCTGGCATCCTGGCCACGGCAACGACCCGCTGGACCCAGCAGCTGGACTTAAATAAGCCCACCTGCATGTTGCAGCCCTGGCTAATCTAAGAGACATCCTGAGCAAATCCCAAACCCTCCAGGACCGTACAGAGACCCTGAGCACAGAGAGCGGCAGGGAGAACCAGGAGTCCCACAGGGAAGCAGAGGGAACTAGGGAGCCCAGATTACAGACCCACCCCAGCATCACCCAGGAGCTTGCTGGAAGTGCTACCTTTGGGCCTGCCCCAAACCTACTGTGTCAGGATCTGAGTCTTAACCAGACCCTGCAGGTGACTTGTGTGCTTGCTGGGAGATGTGCCGTCCCCATGGCTCAGCCCACAGTGTCTCCTCTGGGTGGGACAGGAAGCTGTGCTCAGCAGAGAGCAATGATAGATTTGCTCAGAGGACACAGAATCTGTGCCCGGGGGTTAGAATTTCTTTATATCTTGCTCTAAATTAGCACTAGTCATGGTTATATGTCTCCGAAGACACAGTCACTGCGAACAAAGGAGCCACAGGGTATGTTGGCACCCCTACCAAATTCAGTGTTACAAAAAAGTCTGGAAAGTCAGCGAGAGGCGCAGAAGAGCTCCAGGCCCTGAGCAAAGGGAGCTGGACTACACTTGGGAGCCATGTTCAAGGCATCTGTTCCAAATAGAGCGGCTGCTAGGAGTTCACACTTGGCGAGCAGGGGGCCTGGCCAGACAGGTGCTCCTCTGTGCTGGGTCCTCGCTCCCAGAGAAGGAATAAGCAGCTGCTTGGGCAAGGGGATGGTTTCAGAGCTGAGGGAAAAGGGGAGGGGCAGCCAAAGATGGGCTCCCAGGAGTGGGGAGGAAAAGCTCAGGGCAGCAGCTTGTCCTGTGGCTCTGGGCATGACAGGGCCATGTGGTCCCCTAGAGCCAAAGAGCACAGGAACAACCTGGGCCACAATCCCTATAGGAACAATGAAGCAGGACAACCCTGGCCACTGGAGCTATGAGACTGTAGGGAAACAAATGGCAACGGTGACTGTTCTAGAAAACTCTGGCTCCCATAGAAAGAGCCATAAATGTAGGTAAATCCTGGGATCACAGGTGTGTTGCCAGCTGGCTGTGAGCCCTGCAGCAAACACCTCAACCTCTCTGAGTCTTTGTTTCCCCACCTGATCCAAGGACACCAGAAAGAGGCTACTCTGCCCTTTGCTACTTATTGCACCTTCTATTTGGAAGTCATCACAGAAATTCTATTTCCCCAGAAGCTCAGGCCCACGAGGCGCGGGGCTCTGTGCCTGTCCCCTGCCTCGTGTCTAGCCCCCAGCACAGGGCTGGCATGCTGGGGACCCTTGGACTCTCTGTGGAGTCTATGACAGAGGAAGTGAGGCCCAGGCACCAGCCGTGAGAGGCCATCTCAGTTTCAGACCCGGAGGAAGACAGGGCGGGCAGGGTGAAGTCTCTTCCTCAGGCCCCCACCCCAGCCTGGCCTGCTCTGTGACCCCTGCAGCACAGCCCAAACTGAGCCCTCAGGAGAAAACGGGGAGGATGTGACAGTTGAAGTCCCGTCCCCCCGACCTTACCCCCGCCCCGACTCCACACTGGCTGAGGGGCCTTGTATCATCAGGGAGGTTTCCGCTGCCCTCCCCACACCGAGGCCCTGCCTTCACTTACCACAGCTGTAGAATGGATAAGAACAGTGCCTGCCTCACGGGGCTGCTGTCCACATAGTAAGGTCCCACACTTACCACAGGTGCTGTATACAGCAGGCACTCAGTAAGGCTGAGCTGCCGATGTTGCTGGTGAACTGAATCACAGGTCCCCACTGCTCCCCTCACTGGACCCCACAGAGACACTCCTACATATGGGATATCATCCCCTTGGCCAAGTGCTCCCACCGGCCCTGTTTTGTCTGTCTATCTCTCTTCAGCAACCCAAGGAACATCACCGTGGGAATGGGCTCTACTCCCGCCCTGCCATGTGGCTTTTGGAACATCCCTCAGGCTGGGCTCGCAGAAATACTGCCTCTAACTCAGAAGATTGTCAGAGCCAAATGGGCTCACGGGCAGAAAGTGTTTCGAGGAGCTTGGGGGCTCGTCGCTAGAAGAGATTCCTATAAGAGGAGACAGCAGGGACGTGAGGCAACTCTCCCAGGATCGGCAACAGGGAGTCTGAGGCCAGACATGGGCCTGGGCCTTCTGGCCCCTCTGGTCCATCCATCTGGCTGTCACATTGTGCCTTCCCCAAGCACGGCTCACCCCTTCACCTTGCAAGGTCGGGGCCAAGTGCACTGGCATTTTCTTAGGAAATGAACCACAGGCCCTTTCTCTCCAAACACATGCTCTAGTCACAGCTAGGTACACTGAGGCCAGAGAGGGAGAACTGCAATGTCCCGGGGACAATCAGGGGCCGGGAAAATGCAGCTAGGAGGATTCAGGAGAAGACACCCCCCCCCCCAGCTGCCCATAATACCCAGAAAAATGATGACCTTCTAGATGCAGTTTGACGGCTTTAGGAAATGCTCTCAAACAGCCCTCTACCCCCAACCAGAAACCCCACAGGATGGTGCCCTTTGCCTTAAGACATTGTCCTCCTTTGTCCCAATGCAGCCCTCCCCCGCCACCCCCAAACTCCCATCCCCCCACAACTCCCTGCTTCCCTGTACCTGCTGAGCCCTTCAGTCCAGGGTAAATTGTCCAAATTATCCAGCATTTTCCTCCACCAGCAGGCAGCAGGCAGGAAGGCCCCAGGCCAAGGAAAAGGGCATATAGCAGAAAACCCACAGCCCTATCCCTCCATTTCTGGGAGGGACGGCACTCAGGGCCCTTGGAGGCCTTGCCTGGGGCCTGGAAGGAAGCCTGGGCTTGGTAGCAGCAAACTGGGAGTCAGGGCTGGTCCTCGCCATCAGCGGCCACCTCCCCTTGGTCTTACTTCCCAGGGGTTGGGTGGCACACGTGACTCTGTCCATCCCTCCTGGGGCCCCTCCCTGCCCTCCCACCATGTACTTACTCTGAGGTGCAGGTGGTCCGTCCAGGAGCCGATAACCTTGTACTCAGCCGAGCCATTGCGCATCTGGTACTGGTAGATGTCATAGCGGCCAGGGGCATCTCCATTCTCATTGAAGGTCACGGGATTCCCCGCAATGCCTGTAGGGGCCAGTGACTGTTACACACTCCGTATCTTTGCTGAGCTCTCACCAAGAAGCAGGGAGGATCAGGAGCCCAGAGCAGAGACACCTCTGGGGAGGCCCCTGCGTGGAACATTTTAGGAGGTTCCCTCGCCCTCCAGAGGCCCCAGCCCCTCCCCCTATGGCACCCTGGGACCCCTTCTGGTGCACAGCCCAGGACAGCCACCTGAGAAGTTGACGTTGCGGATGTACTTGAGAAGCTGGGTGCCGTCCACGGGGTCCATGCGTGGGCAGAGCCCCACACGGCCAGGACACAGGTCGCGGTGCATGGCGTGTAGTGCGTGGCCCATAGCATACACGGCGTCAATCACAAACTGTACCTTCCCCTCCTGCTCATACGCCGAGTCCTGCCCAATGCGTTCTCGGTCTGCAACGAAACGCCCAGCACGGGGGCCATACATGAGGCCCACCATCCTCACTGACCCCGTGCTGGACGCTAGAGCCAAGAGAGGTGACACAGCCCATCTCTGCACACGTAGGCCTTCTGGCTTCTGGCCCAGTGCCAGCTCTATCTCCCACGGGATGGTCTTATGGAGGATGATCCCACAAGGGGACAGGGAGGGTCCACTGCCCTCGCCACTGTGCAGCCATCTCTGTGCCCTGAGACCCCAGAATAGCCAGGGCAGGCCCCCATGTCACGATCACCCTCAAAAGGCTGTGAGTCAGGGGGTCTCCCTACGGCTGTGGAACCTCCCCGCCCTCCCCCTGCCTGACCTAGACCAATCGCGGGAGCCACTGGGAAATCGCTAGGACAAGAGCTGTGTGGCTCAGCGGTACACTCTGGCAGCCCACAGATGGGCAGCCACGCCAGCCAGGGCACACTGCCCCCGCCACAGGGTATGGAAGGGGAAACTGAGCCCCAGGAGGGTGAGAGCCTGGCTGCAGATCCCTCAGAGTTTAGGACCCAAGCCACCTGGTGCCTTCGATGGCTTCCAATCGCTCCAAACACTAGAAGTTACTATCATCCCCACCCACTCCTTCCCCATTAGGCAGGTGAGTGAGTTCTGCCAAGTGGGGAACCCCCCTCCCTCACCTCACTGCAAACAGCAGTGGCTCCCTAGGACGCCATGGCCTTGGGGCTCTGTCTTCCCATCCTTACCCCCAGGCCCTGGGCCCAAGCTTCACAGCTGCCTATGGCTTCAGTGTCCTCTCAATAGAAAGGGATCATAATCCTGCCCCCAGAGGTTTAACTGAGAATGCTTGGCACTGAGTAGGTAACTGATCCACATTGTTATTGTGCTAAGTGGTCAAAGGTGGCGGGGGGGTGGGGTGGTGGTGGTGGTGGTTCTGAGACAACCAACAGACGTCTCTGGGCCATAGCAGGCCAGGAAGGCTTTCTGGAGGAGGAGGCATTACCCAAGCCTGGGCCCAGGATAACAATCATCATGAAGAATAGGGGCTGCTAATGTCTAGTGAACACCTGCTCCATGCTAAGCATCTTTTTAAGCCCTTTATGCATATAAACGCATTGAATTCTCACCAGGGTGCCATGAGGTGAGTAATTATCCACGTATCAGAGATGAAACTGAGGCACAGAAAAGCCCAGTGATGTCCCAGAACCACCAAGTGCTGAGCCTGAATCGCAGTACTCTGGCTCCCAGCCTATGTGCCACTCTACACCTAAGGGATTCTAAGAGGGGGGTTGGGATGGGGACAGGAATGCAGGGAGGGGAGAGGAGGAGGGGACAGGAGGATGCAAAGTGGAGGCAGGGAAAGGATGGGAAGAATTCTAGGGAAGCCAGGCTTCCCCTTCTGGGGCTTCCCCTTCTGAGGCGGTAGGCCCTGCCCCCATCACAGCCTGTAACTCCCTGGAGACCAGGACAAAGACATTAACCCCACCACCCACCCCGCCATGTACACCCACTGCCTCCCTGTTAGGGGGCCAGTGCCATACCTTGCAAAAGTGATTCCGCAGTGGGCTGCAGGATGAGGGGCTGCACCCCAGCCTAGCCCCCTGGCCCACAGCCATGTCTACTGTGTGGGGGCTGGGCTGGGCGAGCGCCAGGCCCTGGGAACTCCAGAGGTCACTGCGTCCATCTCTGCCCTTGGATACCTCAGAGGCAGACACCTGCCCGGGGCTCCCACAGAGCCGGGGGCACATTTCATATGCCTGCCTGCCTCGGCCACCAAGCCCCTGGGACCAAGGGCAGAACCTGACCCCAGTTATCCCAACCTCGGGGTCAGAGATCAAGACTCACCAGCACTCAGATGGGACAGTTGGGGACACATACCCTGTTGGTCCTTGTGATACCATTCAGTCAAGATGACCCACAGCTCTTACAGTGCGGCCTCAGGGCTGGAGGCCAGGCAGGCTTGGGAGCCGTCTCCCTGGCTTTCTCCTGGTCACCAAAGGCCCTCACTACCCATTGTCCCTGCCCTACACTTGCGGGGGCCTAGACTTGAACCTGGGAGCTGGAACCCCAGCTCCACCAACCACTCTGGCTGTGGGACCTTGGACCTCGGACTCCAGCTCCCTCCACTACAAAATGAGGATGATGATGGCACTTGCCTCACAGGGTCAGGTTAGGGTCCCTAAGGAGGATTAGTGGGTTAATATTCACAAGACCCAAAGAGAGGCGTGATGCTTGCCAAGTGCTACAGAGGTTGGCCAGACACCTGCGGGCACAGATGGGTGTAAGTCCAACCCTGCCTCAGAGCTCCTGGGCCAGCAGAGCCTAGTGAATCAGTCAACACAATTTCTAGGACAAGGCACAGACGGGAATAAACATGAAAGGCAAATCCTCCAGCTTAACTAGCCCGCCTTCTTGTCTGAGCTCCTGATGACAAGGTTCTGAGAAGGAGGAGAGAAGCCCAGTGACAACCCTGTCCCCAGAGGGAGGGGAACAGAGGGGGCTGGAACAGGTTGAAGGCTGTAGCCCCACCCTGGACCGCACCTAGCCCCCAGGTCCCGCTCCCCTCAGCCTGAAAAATGGAAAACATAAAACGCTACTCAACAACCCCGCACTCCCATCACATCCTCATTTCCTATGGGTCAGAGACTGAATTATTAACCAGGACGGAGGGGAGGCTGTGGCCACTGCAGAAAGCAGAGAGTTCCCTCCCAAAGCCAAGGATACCCTGGCTGATGGGATCTGATTACACCTCCCCACCTGAGCTGCTCTCAGCCTCTCCTCTCTCCTTCTTCATGGGTCCTCCCTCAGTGGGTCCCACTGAAGTAGCCATTCTGGGCCACTCTGGTCCAGGACCAAGGGAGGGGTTCGCAAGCCGTCTGCCCTGAGGCCAGAGTGAGGATGAGCCTTACCCTGGAGAATCCACCTCTGCAGGGGGACGCTCTCACGAGAGGGGCTCTGGGGTCCTGTCATCCCATCAGGGCTGCCCCTCCAGAATCCCTACCCCAGAGCTGTCACAATGCCAGCCATGGACTTTTAGAGACTTCTCGACACACTTTCACATCCTTGACTTTTGTCTTGAGTCCAGCCCCAATTATGGATGAGAAAATGCACCGTGAGGTGACCTGCAAAGCACCTTTATTTAACAAGGGGACACCAGGCCTCGAGCATGCCCTCCACAAACACCCCTCAACCCCCAAGGGCCCTTCCCTTTGGAGAGCAGGAATCATAAATACAAGTTAAACAAAGACGAGATGCTCCATCCCAAATGTTCGAAGCTGTGCCCATAACCTCCACACACTCTGGACTCCTCAGCAAATGACCCCACACCAAGAGCTTCACATGCCTGGAATTTCTCTTCCCCGGAGCTTGGGGAGGTCAGCTGAACTGGTCCCCTCACAGAGGAGGTAACTGAGGTTTGCGAGTGGTCAAGTGATGTACCCAGGATCCCACAGGAACCCTGTCACCCAGCATGTGCTCGTGCACACGGGGGATGGGCCTGACTGGGAAGTGGCAGAGCTGGGATTTGAACCTGGATCTCTCTGGCTCTTTAACCATTTCTACCACCCCACACCATCCCACCCCAGGTCGTCCCTCCCCTTCTTCTTCCTCTAACCAGTCCCTGGTCTGCCTCCTCCCTCTTCTCTGGGGCCCAGGCCTAATCAGAAGTTCAGGATCCCTGTCTGCAGAGTCAGAGCAGGCAGTGGTCATGGAAAGAAAGGGGTGGGGGGTCAGAAAATCCCCTCCTGGGTGGGCAGGAGCTCCAGGCCCAAGCAGTTCTGGGAGGAAGCAGGACGCACATTTCTGAGCGCTACTGGAGGAGATAAATCCCAGACACATGGTGGCAATGACAGCAGCAACAGTTTGAAGATGTCCTAATTGTGTCCCGGGGTACCGTGAGCTGGAGATGCGTTTGGCTCTGCCGCGGGTGACAGCCAGCCGGAGAAACCAACGGGAGAGGATTTTCTCCATCCAAACCCCCGCAGCTACGGTTACTACGGTGACTGCAGCCTTTGTCTGCAGGTTGTAAATTGTAATTGAAATGAGTTTTCAAGGTTGAAATAATCAGAGTTCCTCTTGTCTCCCCCATCACCTCGCCACAACTCACCCCGCCCAACCGCAATCCTCCTGAGCCGTTGTGGTCACAGGCACGCACCAGCGCACGCACGCACGCACGCACAGTTCTTGAAGAGGCTTCCTCGCATAAAAGAAGACAAAATCAATTACGCACACGTGCACGTACTTCCAAAGCTACACGTCCAAGGTGGCTACCCACAACCCAGCAGGCACTGAAACACACGGCCATACTCACACTCATGTCTCAACGCATATAAACTCAAGTAACACAGACACGGCTGCTCGCCCAGTTCGGCATGCATCCAAGCATCCTGTCCTCCAGATTCACCCATGGTCGGGCTGACAGGCCCACGGGTATTTCCCCTGGGAGATGATAACGGATGCATCAGTGGGGCTCGATCCCACTAGAGCCCTCCAGGAGACGATGTGGAGGATGCCTCATGGTTGCCCATCAAAGAGAACAGACACTAGGGCCCCCCCTCAATGTTAAGCCAAGTTCTGCTCCCAGGGGCACTGACTCTATTAACAAAGATGGGGCTGGCGAGCACTGAGGGGACCAGGGGGTGCCGGCGGTCTCTGTTCACAGGTAGAGGCCCACAGGTGCAATCCAGCCCAGGTGCGCAAACACACCACACGCAGCTGCACGCAGAAGCCTGCGTTCATGTACAAATATGCAAACGTGCACACCAGTTTTCAGCCCTCGGGCAAACTTCCAGGGAGTAGGATAAAAGATCCCCTCCTCCCCTCCAGGAGCTGAAGTCCAGCCAACACAGCTGGGCCTGGCTCCCGGCTCCGCCGTGGATGGCTAGATGACCCAGGTCAAATACAATGTCGGTTCCTCCGATATAAATTCAGGGTAATGACACTGACCTTGCAGGGGCCTCTGGGAGGATTAAGGAGGAAGAGGCAGAACACATATACCATCCCGCCTTAAGTACGTTAATCCGTTTCCTCTCCTCACAGGTACCCCTTCACTGGGAAAGATCCCCCATCCCAGGCCTCCCCCTCCAACCTGCATACAGCCTGGTTCATGCGGGCTCCCTCCACTTCAAGATGAGATGAGCACAGGGTACCCACCCCACTCAGACAGGGGCCCAGGTCAGCCTGCCTGCTGATATACAGATGGGGGGGCAGCTTTGTGCTTCCAGGCCCTTCTCCCTCTTTCCTGACTCACCCATGGTTGAGCCATTCTCCCAGTCACCTCCCTGAAACCCAGAGGTTTCTCTGAGGGTCCTGGGAGTTCCGCTCCTGGGGTTAGGCTCCACACTCCCCTGTTCTGCCCATCATGTCCCCAGATCACACGGTTGGCTCTCCCTTTCCTAGGTTCACATTCTTTCGTTGTTTCTGCCGGGCCCTCCCTTCCATCAAGACACCTGCTTTCCAGTCTGAGGCAGCTCTAACTCCTGGTCCCCTCTATGTTTCCCCAAACTCCCAAGCCCCCAAACCCAGCCTCAGCTCTCCACCCACTCGTGTCTCAGAGCCAGCTCAGGTGTCTCCGGGGATGACTGGTTGGGGCAGACGGGGAGGGACCAGGGGAGGGGTGGGACCCCCCAGGGGACCACCGCCTGAGCTGGGAGGAGGGGGAGGTGAGGCTCAGCAGGGGGAGGGGCTCCTGACTCTCAGGGATTCCCTCTGGCACAGCCCACGACTCAACCTTGAACCACCTGCAGGCCCCTAGAGACCCTCAAGAACATGACCCCAGGGTGAAAATACAGACATGGGAAGCTGAAGTCCCTCTATGACTGTGAATTCTGATTGCAAATGCTCATAGCAGCAGAGAAGTTTGTGTCTCTGAAATTAGCAAACATCACTTCTGGATGGCCACTGACCAGCCCCGCCAGTCACCTAGCCATGCTCCTCCCCCTTTCAGCATCTTTTCCCTCAACATGGAAATATGTCTTCATTTCCCCCACTTACATAAACAAAAACCCTCTCTTGACGCCCTCTGCCCCCAACTAGCATCCCGCTTTTTCTTTCTCTGTGTACAATGCAACTTCTCGACATCACTGTCCCTACTCATCCACCATCAATTTCTCCCTTGTTTCCCTGACCAACTCCAGAGTTTTGTGCCCATCTCTCCAAGGAGTCTCCAGGCTGCCAAATCCCCTCACCCATTCTTCCTCCCATCTCACTTGCTCCCCCTGCCCCTACCCTCCAGCCTGACAGCAGGTGATGGGCCTGAGCGCTGGTTTCCCTCCTGCCTCCTCAATCTTTTTGACCTCCCAGTGCCAGTCCTGAGACCCCAAATCAATTCCCTCCCTTGGGGTTCCCAACCAGCCCCACCCATATGCTGGCAACTCCCCAAATCCCAAAGCCAGCCAGGCCCCCCAGCTAACACCAGCTCCCCCTCCCATACCAGAAAGACATCTCGTGCCTGAACCAAGCCCCTGACTCTCCTCCCCGGCCCAGACTTCTCCCACATGTCTCATGCATAGTCAAGAACCATGCAGCCATCCCTGACTTACCGTCCGTCCCCTTTCTCTTCACTCAGATCCTTCAGCCAACTCCATGGCCACTTGGCAAAACTGGCAAAGAACCTGACCCCTTCTCACCTCCAAGGCCACCACCTGCTCCAGACCCCATCACTTCCCACCGGGACCAGAGCACCGGCCTCTGAACCCGGTCTCCCATTCTGCCCTCAGCCCTACCTCCTCTCCAGGCAGCGGACAGAGTGAACCTCTTAGAACATAAATCGGATCACATCAATCCTCTTTCAAACCCTGCAACAGCTCTGTCTCATTTGTCGAAAAAGGACTAAATCCCTACAAATTGCCTACAAGGCCCCCCCAGCATTGGCTCGCCTGACCTGCCTCTCTGACCTCATCTCCTTCCTGTTGCCCACTCTGCTTCAACCACACAGGCCTCCTCACTGCTCCCCCGACCTGCCAGGTATGAGCCTACCTCCACACCTTTGCATAGGCTGAGCCCTCTGCCTGGCATGCTCATCCCTAGGCCTCCACATGCCTGGCTGTCTTACTAGCTTCGGGTCTTTGCTCCAGCATCACCTTCTCGGTGAGAACTTCTGACCTCCCGATTCAAAAGTGCAACTTCCTTAGTCTCCCAGAACTCTCCATTTCCTTCCAAGGGGCTCCTACTCTCTCTGGTTTCATGGTTGGGTCTTCCCTGGAAACCCGAGGCACTGACCGCCAGAGCTAGCCCACCACTCACCTCCTTATCTAGAGAGATGAACTGTCTCCCAGCGGCAGCAGGAGCTGCCCAGGCAGGTCGGTCGCCCTCACAGAGCCCAGCACAGAGCCCATAATCAGCCTCTAAGTGAAAGCTGCTAGAACAAGGGAGAAGCAGCACGGAGATGGCGGACCCGGGATCCCTCCAGCCACCCTGTGGCTCATGGTTTGAATAAAAGTGAGTTCCTCTAATGGGTGGCACCCACCGGAGATAAGGGGCAGTTCCAAATGTTGGTCCCCCTGGCCTTCCCCAGGGAAGTATGCTTTCTCGGGTCCCTTTGGGAATGTGTAGATCAGCAGAACCTTCAAAGTCAGGTTGGAATAGCCAGGAGGGCCCCGGGGCTAGGACATCAGCTGCTCTGAGGCAGGACATTTCTGGAGCTAAATGGCCCAGTTTCAAATCCCAACTCTCTTACTTATGATCTTGTGACCTTGGGCAAGCCTTTAGCCCCTCTGGACCTCAATTTCCCCATCTGCAAAATAGGTTGCTGTGAAGGTTAAATGCCAAGCACTAGAACAGGGCTTGACAAGTGACAAATTCTGTGTAACTATTAGCTGTGATTATTTCTGGTGGTGGTGTTGTGGCTACTGGAGCAGACCGGGAGACAGGGGTCTCCCCACAGGTCCCCAGCTGCCATGCAGTCACCCTCCCTGCTGGAGCTCCCAACCCCTGAGAACAGCAGGCAGTAAATTTCTCCTGTTTCCTCATAAACCGGGCCTTCCTCCGCTCAGCCATCACCTGGCTGGTAGTGTTGTCAAAAAGATGGATGCCGTATCTGCCTTGTTTACGGCTTTCATTCGCAAATCCTCTCCTCGTGTTCCCAGGGGGGGGGACCCGGGGGACTGAGAGGGAGGTGCAGCCCTCCCCTGGGCTTGACGGCTGCAAAGATCCACCCTCCCAACTCGGTGGACCCTCCCTGGCTCAGGTGTGTGGCAGTCCCAGGGCAATCTGCAGGTGCTTCCCACAGATCATGTCCGATTCCTTCTTTGGGAAAAGGTGAGCATGGCAGCTCTGGGAGGATGGGCCTGGGTAACAGGACTCCCATTTCACAGATGAGAAAACTGAGGCCTAGAGAGGTAACATGCCCTGCTGAGGTCACACAGGTCTGCAGGACTCTCCTAGCTGTACGTTTGAGAAAGAACGTGTGATACCCTCTCTCTCTTAACACTTTGGGACACACCAGCCCCATCTCCAACTGCCAGCCTCTGCCACTCTTCTGAGACTCTTTGCAGTCATGGCAGCTCTCTGCCCAGCCAAGCGCCCTCCAGGAGCAGCTGAGGGATGGAAACAGGCAGAGGCCAACCACGGCATCCACTGGCATCAAGGGTACCACAGGGCGCCAAGGTAAGGCCACCAGGGTCAGGCAACAGGCAGGCATCCGGGAAGAAGTGAATGGGAAGGCAGCCTCTGGAGACAGAGTAGGAATAGGAGGAGACCACAGAGCATGCCTGGGCTGGCTGGGGGCAAGAGTGAGGAGGTCTGGAGGAGGCAGAGGGCAGGAAATGGGGGAGACTGGGCAAGGTACTGGCGCTAGGGCAAGGCTGCTGGGGTATAAAGCCAGTTCTGCCAATTCTTTAGGGCTGTGATGTTCTCAAACAGCCTCAGGAGCCTCTTCCGTGGACTGGGTGCTGTCCCTGTGACAAGCTATACGAGCAGTCCTCTCTCACCAGGGATCCTACAGCTGACAGAGGGCCCTGGTACCAACAGACCTGGGAATGCCATTGCTCCCACTCCCTCTCCGTATCAACCACAGTTTTACCAGCACCGATCGTGCATGTGGTCTTTTAGCCAGCCTCCTCATGCCTTTGCTTCGTCTCCAACCCTCGCGGCAACCCACTGAGATGGACAGCAACCTCCCTGTCTTCTTGGAGACTCAGAGAGAGGTTAAATGACTCAGCCAAGGTCACACAGCAGGGAGGATAGAGTTGGATCCAGTTCCGGGGGTAAGTCCTTCCTCTGCCGCCCACCAGGCACCCAGTGCAGAGCCAGCCCTCCATGGGGGTCACCCCAGCCCTCCCGGCCTAAGACATTCTCCCAAGGGAGCAGCTACGTTCAAACCCAGGCAGGGCCATGGGAAGCCAGAGCTGCCTCGCCCTCACCTAGGGTGGTTCCCAGGTCCCAGGTTCCAGTTACCCTGAGACGGATGGGCTCGCCGCTCCTGACTTGGGGGCCACTCTAGGACTCTAACCAGCCTCGGCTGGTGCTTCAGATGCACGAAGAAGCATCAAGGTCAGCTGTAAGGCGCTGTCCTTCCACCCCTCCATGTGATGCATACCCACCCCCTCCTCAGTCCAGCTTCCTCTGATTTGCTCATGCCTTCCCCCCTGCCTGGGGTGCATGCCATCTTCCCTCCCATCACTGCCACTCCCTTTGACCCAGGGACTCCCACACTTTGTTGCACATGAGGATGGCCTGGGGCACTTCGGAAAAAATCCCAATGCCCAGCTTGCACCCAGGACCCACTCACTGAGGACGTCTGGGGTCAGGCATCAGTAGCTCTAAAAAAATTTCCTGGGAGATTCACTGCGAACCAGGCTTGGGGACTTCCCAGCCCTAAATCACCTAGGGAGCTTTCACGAAACCCACAGCCCAGACCCCACTCCTGAGGTTCTGACTGAATGGATCTGGAGGTAGAGGGCTACTATATTTTCAAAGCTTCCAGGTGATTCTAATGCATGGCCAGGCCTGAGAGCCACCATTTTCCAGTTTACAAAGTGCCTCCATACCTTCTCATTTCCAACCCAAGATACCCTCTGGGCTGGCTCACCCAATCCCATTTCTCAGACAAGAACACAGAGGCCAGAGAGGGCATAGAGCTGGCCATAGACTGCCAGTGAAGCTCTACACTCTTCTGAATTGTACTCTCACCCTCCTTCCTCCGCGGGCTTGGACAGCCCAAACGTCCTCCCTTAGGGCTGCAGACAGGCGCCCCTCTCCCCGCCTCACCAACCAGGTGGGAGATCTTTGCCGATCCCGACCCGAGGACTAGGAGTCTGGGTAGAGCCTACAGGGGCTGACAAAGGCCCTCCTTCCTCCTCCCCCTCCCAGGTCAAGAGGTCACTCCAGAAACCCCCTCGCCCTTGGCAGGCTGGACACAGGAGGCCCCGGCTACACATCCTGACCCCAGTTCCAGGCTCCCCTATCCCCATCTTTAAGTCAGGTCTCGTGACCTATAATCAGGGTGAACATACAATTTTCCATCCCACCTAAGTGGGATCCTTTTAAGAATAAAAGGGATGTTTTTAGGGACACCTGGGTGGTGCATTTGGTTAAGGGTCCGATTCTTGGTTTTGGCATAGGTCATGATCTCAGGGTTGTGAGACTGAATCTAGCATCAGGCTCCATGCTCAATGCGGAATCCCCTTGAGATCCTCTCTCCCTCTCCCTCTGTTCCTCCCACTCATGCTCTTTCTCTCTAAAATAAATAAATCTGAAAAAAATAAAATAAAATAAAGTAAATAAATATGGGACACTGGGTGGCTTAAACCTTAAAAAGTAATAATAAAAGAGATATTTTCTAAAATTATGCCAGGAGAAAAGGAGTCATCAAGACACATGGTCACCCTACCCACAAAGGCTGTCATGTTTGCACTTCTTAAAACCCTGCTGTGATTACTGCCTGATGAAGGCATTTGCTGTGTAGCCTTTGGCAAGTACCTTGGTCTCTCTGACTCTCCATATCCTGCTCTAAAACATGGGGATCACAAAAACCCCTACGGCTTTTGTAAGAGGGAAATGAGATAACGTCTTTAAAGTGTCTGAATCACAGCAGATGTACAACAAATAGTGGTATTTACGGTTATTATCTTGCCCAGAAACATAAGTCCCCACATCAGACAAACACACACATACCCCTTCTCCCTTAGACGTATTGACTCATGTACACACAGTCACATACACCCGTGTCTGCACACATACACTACCACGTACAGTACACCCACACATGAGCATGCCTGCTGGGCCCTGGGGAGGGGAGGAGGGATACCCATGGTCCTAAATGGCCAATATTCCTGAGTCCCATAGGGCCCTGGCCACCAGAGGGCAGCATCCTCCCCACCTGCCCACCAACTGTCATCCACCTTCCTCCTCCTGGGCCCTGGGGATCACCCTGTTCCCTAAGATTCCATGCACCGAGTCCCTGCACCCTTGCAGTGGTCACTTGCTCATCTGGCCCTCCGCCCAAGCTACACCGATCAGTCCAGGAGGATACAGGAGGGAGTTCACCAGGTACCACTCATGTTGAAAGTACCCAGAGCTCCCTCAAAGTCAGAAGTAAGGTCCTGTGGCAGAGCTGCTCAGACTAAGAGTACAGAGGGACCCACATCTGAATGTGTCTAAATGTGGACACACTGTGATGGCTGCCCCAGGAGACTGAGGGCCTGGAGCTCAGACCTAGGTTCAAATCAGGCTCTACCACCTTCCCTCTACGGGAACCCAGGTGCCTTTACCTACCTGAGCCTGTTTTCCAATCTGTAGAATGGACCCATTGTCCCATCCTCCTGTGACCCATTCCCTATCCTTTTAAGGACTTGGCTCAAATATTACCTTTACGCGAAAGCCATCTGTTTGCTTTAGTTGTTTCTACTGAGCATTTGCTTTCTGACATACTCTATAGCTTACTTATTTATCTTGTTTAAACATTTTCCTATTAGGATGAAAATTCCAAGAGATTTTTGACTCTCTCATTCAGTGCCATATCCACAGTGCTTAGTACAGAGCAGGGCACACCCTGGGAGTCAGACTGGTGTTTGCTGAATGACTGAGGAAACCGGGAGGGGTTAGAGATGATTTCTCCAAAATGCTCAGACCAGCGAGTATCGGGGCTCCCCCCGGGGTCATTTCTGTGGACTCTTACTAGGGACATTTCAGATAAACCCCAAGGTTTATCCCCACAGGCCGGACAGAACCCCTTTCCCCCTAGCAGCACTCACGGACTGCTGAGAGCACCACGGTTTCTAAGATTCTAAGCCCTCCCACCCCCGCCCTGCAGACCGAAAGGCCCCGCCCCTGCCCCTCAGACCCCACCCCTTGGGCCCCCAGCACCGCGCCCGGGCGCCAGCCCACCTCCCCGCCCCGCTCAGGCGGTAGGCCCACGCCCCTAGCCCAGGGCCCATCCTGGCCCCGCCCCGCGCGTGCTCACTGGTGCACTTCTTGACGTGACTGCCCTTCTTGAGCGCGTGGCGGCTCAGCTTGCAATGGAAGTTGTCCTCCCAGAACTCGGCAAACCAGATGTTGCGCCGGTTGTTGTCCAGCGTGCGGCTGGCGAAGTAGCGGTCGAAGCCTGACAGGGAACCAGGATGTCAGTCAGGGCCTTGCGCATCCATTCCCCTCCTGTCCCCAGCCCTTCCCGCTTCCCCCCTCCACCCCCCCAACTCCCCCCCAGCTTTAGAGATGGCCCAGGCAGAGGGTGGGAGGAATGGAAGAGCAGAGCCTCTGATCCAAGGTCCAGCCGGAAAAAAACAAAACGTGGTGCATTTCATTTCATTCACGTGTAATCTTACAATCGCTGTCTATGGAAAACAAGAGTGCGGTTGAGGGTGCTTCTCGCTTCACCTTCTAACCACCCAAATGCTAACAGGGGACCTTTTTGAGAAGCAACCATCTGGGGGTGCTGAGATTAGAGCAGAGAGGCAGGTGGGAGGGCTGACCAAAGCTGGGAGCACCCGTGATCTCTGGTTCGAAAGAGGAGACAGGACAGGAGAGGGGAGGGGATGACCCAAGTCATACAGCAAGACCAGGGCCTGGATCTTCTGTGTTCGAGTCCAGAATACCCCCATCACTGGCAGACACGACTTCCTCCTCCAGATGTTCCAAAGGGAACTCACCGCCTCTGCTCTAAGCCCAGGAAAAAACCCACCCCACAGCGGGTGGGCTGGTGAGTGAAGAGCGCCTGCTCTCTCCCCTCAGTGCCCCTCCTGCATGGATGATGTTCCCAGTACCGTTGCATCATTGACCGAGTTGCCAGGGGTGGGCCAGGAGGCCTGAAAGTTCAGTAGGGTCCACACTAGGGCAGGGTTCAAGTCAAGCGACTGTCGGAGCTGTAGGAGAATGCTGACATTGGTGAGGGACTGGGCGAGGGTGGGCTTTCCCAGCCTTGGCACTACTGACACTTAGGGCCAGATCATTACGAATTGTAGGGAGCAGGACGTAGAGTAGCCTCACTCCCTAGGTGGGACAACCAAAAATGTCTCCAGACTTTGCCAGATGTCCTTTGCGGGTCACATCGCCCCCTGGACGAGAACCATGGTTCAAAGTCTTCGCTAATATCTCAGAGAGAAAAGGGACTTGTCAGACAGGTTCTGGGTTTCAGTCCCAGCTCTGCCGCTTAATTGCCACTATATGTCGCTTTGATTCTCTGAGCCTTAATGCATTCATTTACTAAATGTGGAAAAAAGTGTCTTGTGGGGTCACAGGAAAGACTAAATGAGATGTCTCCCAGTAGCCACAGTCACTACTGTTTAGTGCCTACTGTGGCTGGAGGCTGAGAAGGGTAATGTGGGAACTTCAGCGCCCTCTGCCTCAGGGTAGAGAGAATACAGTGCCTTGTGACCTTCAGCGGGTGCCCCCCATGCTCAGGCCTTGGTCTCTTGGAAAGTTCTATAGCGACAGATGTCTGCAGGTCTTCCCAGCAACATCCATGCTGGCTTCTATTTAACGAAGCAGGAGCAGGGGAGAAGGCCCTGGGAGCCTGCCTCCCCCGTGGTGAGGACAGTGAGGTCCCTGCCAAACTGGGCCACTAATGGGAACTTCACGCCTCACTCACAGTGAGGTTCCAGCCAGAGCAGACCATTCCTGTCCCGGGTGACTGTGGGTTCTGTCCCAAGAGGAAGGGATGCTGGACAAGACAGACCCAACGCTGACACCACCACCACCGAGGGCCGGCCAGACCCGGGCAAGGCCTGCAGGGAGAACGTGCCCCCTACAGCACAGCACCTTCTTGTCTCCAGCTGGTGGCTCCCAGGCCCTTCTGACAGAGGACATGGTCCAGGCAGAGTGAAGGCCTTGGCTCTCTGTTGCAGATGGGAGAAGGGATGGTGGGGTGTGGGGATGAAGGAAGGACCTTGATAAAGAAGCTTCCCGTATGGGCCACCCCTCTCCTGCACCCAAAAATATCTGAGAAGGGAGAAGAAAGCTCCTGAATCTGGGTTTGAATCCTGCTGGGTCGAATGCAGCTAGAAAGTCCATACAGCCTTGAGCATGAGCACAAAGAGGGTGTGGGCCAAGGAAGAAGAAAGACAGAATGTTGGAAGATGAGGAGTGGGTAAGGAATGGAGTGGGGGGACAGTAATAAGGAAAAGCTGGCGAGCACACCAACAGTGGGGGCAGGCGAGAGTGGGGGGGGGCGCAGTCCGGGGCTGCGGGGCCTACCTCGCACTGACATCCTCTTGGGGAGGATAGTGACAGCGCCCTCGGCTACCTCCTCCAGGCGCAGCACGGGGGCGCTCTTGGAGCCCCAGCTGTCGGAGCCCATCCAGAAGAAGTGGCCTGTCTGGTTGGCCTTCCGTGCTGCCTCCAGCACACGCCTGTGGGAACACACACCAGCCCAGCCCAGCCGTGTCTGCCCCTGCAACTGTCCCCCCAGGGACCCCAGCCCGCAGGGGCCCTTGACTGACCCACCCCCCGGCACACACATGTCCCCTGAATAGCCCATGGTCCCCCTGCCCCTGGCCCATGCTTGCCTCTAGGTCCAAGGTGCTCCCACCCCCACTCGATCCTACCCCCAGGGCCACAGCTGTCCTTGCAAAGACCGTCCCTGTTTCCCTAGGTGCATGCACACCCCTGAGCTGACTCAGGCCCCAGGACTACACCTGCCCTGTCTGTGTCCTCAGGTTCATGCCCCTGGTCCTGATTCCACAGACACATCTCGTCTCCTTCTCACATTTATATGTGTGCACGAGCACACACACCTACCCACATGGTTACCCCTCTGCACTCGCCACTCCCTGCCGGCATAGCCTTCTCTGCCTCACCTCTTTCTATGCCAAAAGTCTAGGGCCTCTGAAGAACTGCTTCCCACACCCTCCTGGATGGATGAAAGGGCGCAAGGCAGGTGATCACCCCCTCCACTGTCCTACTGTGACAGTGGCTGTCATCAGGTCAGGGACCCTAGAGCCCAGCACAGGGCAGTGGCCAAAGGAGACACTCAGAGAGAAGAAAACCAGGACTGTGCAAAATTCCCCCAACCCAGCCTCTCCCATAGTGGGGTGGGGAGAGTGGAACACAGAGGAGGCGAGCACCTTGCTCAGGATCACAGAGCAAGCAAGAGGCTGTGATACTAGAAACTGGGACATGGCCACCAGAGCTTAGGAGCGGCTGCTGAGCCCAGGACAGCTTGGGGATGCCAGGGAGAAATAGGTTTCCAGGCCCCAGAGCCCACGCCTTCCCTCCTCCAACAGCTCCTGACTCTCCACGGTCCTGGACCCCCAAACCTATTGCAGCTGCCCCTCACCCACCAGAATCTGGGGTGGGGCTGTTCCCAGAAGCCACGCCCACAGCGCTATCAATACCCACTTGCATCTGGCCAGCCAGACAGGACCAGAGCTCCCAGGCCTCCCTCCCTGCAAAGTCACCTGGGTTTATTTTTACTTCTGTTTACTTCTGAAAATGCATGTGGATTTCCAGAAATGCCTCTGCTCCCCCCTCAACTTCCTGCTGCCAGTTCCCTCTGGAGTCAGTCCCTTCCCTAGGTGCCTCTTGTCTAGGACACAGGGCCCAGTGCCTTCATCCTCCCCTCCCAGCATTTGGGTCCATCTGAGCTAAGCAGGAGGCCTGGAACAGGGCGCACCTCTGGGCAGGGACCTGGCAATGTCTCTCAGGGGAAATCTGTTTTGCTGCAGTTCGGGTCCAGGATGGGGTCTTTACCAAGTGGGGAAAGTGCTGGAAAGAATGGGACCCGGATGGACACTGGTTAGCTACAGGGAGGGAGGCACATGGGGGCAGGGGCAGACAGGCAGCTTTGGCTGGGCTGGAGGGCAGGAGGCCTGTGGGCACAGCAGGCTAGGACACCTCAGGCCAGCCAGCTGAGGGAGGAGGTCTGGGGAGGACTCTACTGTCTTACTCTGCAAGTTCAGGGGCTGTGTCTCCTCTGCTCAGACTGGAGTGCCCTGAGGGCAGGGCTGTGTCTCCTGTCTCCCCCCCTCAGATTGGGGTTCCCTGAGGGCAGGGCTGTGTCTCCTGTCTCCTCCCTCGGACTGGGGTTCCCTGAGGGCAGGGCTGTGTCTCCCTCCAGACTGAGGCTCCTGGAGCTCAGAGCTGGTGTTTCTCTCCCCCTTGAACAGGGCAATCACAGAGGCCTGCCCCCATCTTGGCCCTGACATCAGCCTGAGAGGTAGCAGCAGGAGAAAAGGAGGAGGAAGAGAAGTTGGTTAAGATGGGGCTTTTCAGTGCACCCAAACTTCTGCCTGGGGGACAGAAGCAGACGTGCGGAGTGGGCAGGATTGGCACTGCACGGTCCTGGCACCCAGAAGTCCATCCATTTCCTGTGCAGAGGCAGAGACTGAAGCCCAGGGAGGGGACGATGCCACCCCCTGTGAGCATGTACCCAGGCCAGGACTAGACCCACAGCCCAGGCCTCTTTCCACTACTCTAAGCTTTGCCAAAGACTGGGGGCAGGGGCTGACAGGGGATCCGCAGGCCCCGGGCCCCTGCTGTGTGCCAGACTCTGCTTCCTGTGTTCAGATCTCAAATAACATTATCAGGCTGGCATCTCTAGCTCCCTCCGCCCTTTTTTTTAAAGCAGAAAAGAAGCACAGAGAGGTTGAGACACTTGCCTCAGGTCACACAGCAAGGAGGAAGGAGAGCAGGATTAGAACCTAGGTGCTTTGGCTAAAAACCCAGGGCCTTAGCAGTTGGCAGAATAGATGCAGGGAAGAGGGAGGCAGGGGAAAGGGGGCCCATCAGCAGCTGCCTGTGCCCCAGCCTGAGGAATGTTGCACCCCACCTCTCTAGAGCCTGCAGTGGGCCAGGCTCACTAGGAAGGTCTCCAGCAGGACCACTGACTCTCCCCATGACCGACTCCCAACCCCCACCCGGCTGCAATCCACTCTCACCTGATGTCATCCTCATTGGCAAAGATGATGACCGCCCTGGCGTTCGAGGTCTCCAGGAGGCGCCGGATGATCTTATCGAACTCCCCAGGCTTGGGCTCCCGGGGTATCTTCACTGACTGTGCGATGCACACGCCCCCTGTGGGAAGGATGTCACTCAGCCCCAGAGTGGCCAGAGTAACTCCCCACTTCACTTCACGCCCTCCCACACGCGGTCCCCTCCAGGAGACGAAAGCCAAGGGCTGCCCACAGCCCTGCAGCCGGACTCCTAGATCCCAGGTCCAGATCTCCAGGCACAGGCTATGCGGTCAGTCAACTTTGGATTCCACCTCTCACCAGCTGGATGACCCTGGGCATGTCACTTCAGTTCTCTGTGCCTCAGTCCTCCCATATATAAAACAGAGGCTCTAATAAGAGGCAATATAGCATCGTGTTTAGGAGCTAGATAGCCTGGGTTTGAATCTCAGTTCTGCTACTTACTGCTGTGTGACCTCAGGGCAGTTACTGAACCTCTCTGTGCCTCATGTACATCATCTATAAAGTGAAGATGATCCTACTTACTTCACAGGATCATTACAAAGCTAAGTCAGTTACTGCTTACAAATACAAGAATATCAGACACACAGGGATTACTTAATAAATGATGGTTATTTTCATTGAAACTAAGATTTTTTTCGAAGAGTAAATCTGAGAAGAGAGCAAGTTGCCCACCCTGGGCTATTGGTACACCATGCAGCCACAACCACAAGTACCTCCCAGGGCTTTTGTCCCCAGGTCATGCGCTCATCAATAGGCCCCTGGACAAGAGCTCTGCGCACTGCCACTGACTCACACCTGTCCATCTCAGGCCCGTCCCTCTGGGGCGTCCCAGGCTCTCCTTTCTCAGCTCTTCAGTTCATAGGCTCCCCAGCTCCCACAGGGTGCCCTGATGCCTATCCTCGCAGTCCCAGTTCAAGAGCTCCCAGGAAAGCCATTCTAACAAGCTGCTTCAAGCAAAGTGACCCAAGGGGTCGGGGGGTCTTGGAGAACCTTCCTGTCTCTCCTCCTCTGGCCCCCTGCCACCTGGCTGGCTCCTGGAGGCGGGGCCAGGGGCCTATCCCTTGAGCTCATTCCCCCATGAGAAGCCCAGCCCCCATGCCTGCGGAAGCATCCAGAACACAGAGTCAGTACCTTGAGGGCCCGATTCACACCCAGACTGTTCCCGGCTTTAGGCATGTGTCCACTGCTGGCGGGAGACAGGTATCATCCGTGCGCTGAAATGCCACCTGACTTCCTGGTATGAAAGCACTTGGGGACCACTGTTGCTGTTATCAGCAGCCGTGGATAGATGAGGACTCTAGAGAGGAGAAGGAGCTTGCCCAAAACCACACAGTGTCCTGCCCCTACTGTGACACAGAGCAGGGAGCCTCCCAGGATTAAGAACCCCAGTGCCCCAGGTGGCAGAGTCAGGACTCAGCTGATAGAAAAGCAGGAGGGATTACTCTTAATGAAGCCGATCCTTTATCTAAGACTGTCCATCTCCTCTGGGCCTTCGCAAGGGTCTTTGCCCAGCTCCACCCCAAATAGGAACCAAGCAATGCCTAAAACCATCTACCTTGGTTGGGTACCTGGCTGCTGCCCCTGGGCCTCCGGATGGCCTCTGCCCATGCTGGGTCACCTGATGCCCCTATACAGACTCCATGTGCGTCAGTGGGGGGTCCACACCTTCCCCTGGCCCCACCAGGAGAAATGCCAACACCCAGCCTCACTCAAGAAGGAGCCTCTACCCTTGGACAGAGAGGGGGCAACCAGGGAAGGCTGCCCAAAGGCGGTGACCCTGAGCTGACTCTAAGGGCAGAGGCATATGCAGCCAGATGGAGGTCATTCTGGGGAGAAACAAGATACACCTCCCTAGAAGGGAGGTTGTTCTGTGCCAGGACCTGCGACACCTAGGGCGACACGACACACACACACACTCATAGCCCTGTCCCCAGGAAGCAGACCCCTTGGTTCTCCATAGCTGGCTAAGTAGCCGTGGCCCTCTGGCCCGGCGCCTGACCAGAACCCACCTCCCTTACTTTCTGCCTGTTGCAGGTTGACCAAGCTCCTTGGCTCTCTCCTAAGGTGCCAAAGAAGTCCCAAGCCCTAGAGAAGACCAAGGGAGGAGAGAGAAGGAGGGAGGATCCTTCGCAGGGTTGGCCTCTCCAGACTGGGGTCCCACAGAGAGAGCCAAGGGGAGACAATCCGCTTCCCACAGCGCTGGCCTTGCTCTAATGGCGGCTGGGCAGACATTCAGCTCCTGGCTAAACCCTCCATATGGTTCCTTTCCAGTTAGAAAGTGGGCCAATTGTGACATTTCCCCCCATCTGGAGAGACAGATGGACAAGGAGAGGCGGCTGGACAGGGGGTGAGGGCAAGCCACCTGGCTCCAGGACAGGAGGGAAGCAGGGGTAGGAGGAGGGAAGCAGGGAATGGGAGTCAAGTGTCCTCAACAGGGCAGAAACTTGCAGATTAAGTGTTCTTTCTGGGCCATGCCCCCCCCAGGAGGATCTGTGGGATGGTCCCACCTGACAGCCCAGAGCAGATCTTTTTTTTTTTAAGATTTTAATTATTTATTTGACAGAGAGAGAGAGAAAGACACACCGGGAGAGGGAACACAAGCAGGGGGAGTGGGAGAGGGGGAAACAGACTTCCAGCTGAGTAGGGAGCCCGATGCAGGGCTTGATCCCAGGACCCTGGGATCATGACCCGAGCCAAAGGCAGATGCATAATGACTAAGCCACCCCAGCGCCCCCAGACCAGGGCAGATCTTGCCTGCTTCGTTTCTCTGGAGGAAGAAGAACTAAGCGACCACAGCGCCACCATCTAGAATGTGAGTGAGCCTCGAGGTACTTCAGACAGGAGTATGGTCTGAGCAGGACACCCTTACAACCACAAGAGAGGGCAGCAACAGGAGAGGAGTTTGGGGATTTCTGCAGAGATCGAAAATACCAGTTAATATTCAGGAAGCGTCTAATGTGTGTTGAAACTTATTCTGCAAATTTTACATGGCTTCGTTCTACTGGGGTGTCATCAGCACATTTCTAATTTCTAGATGAAGAAACTGAGGCACAGAGAGGTTAAGGGGTTTCCCAAGGTCACACAGACAGCCAAGGGGTAGGGTGGAGGTTTAAACACAGGCCACCTGGCTCCCTCAACCACCCCCACAGCCAGTCTATTGTGTGACGGCTCAGGCTATACGGGGAAAGGGTTGGGGGCCAAGGTCAGAGGAACACCTGCAGCCTGTAGACAGGGACACGTCTGGGCCTGCTCTGGAGGAAGTGCCCACTGGTGTCACCACCCTGAGGTGAGAAACCAAGGTTCTATAGGGTCCCTGTGCGGCCCAGGTGTCAGACTGGCTGCTCCAGGGACCCCAGAACTGGAAGTAAGCAGCTGGCTCACCAGGGGCTCTGCCAGCATGACACGAGCTCCCAGCCCTGAGTGGTACAACATCTCCTTCATCTGCCCTCCTGGCCCCTCGCTGGAGCGGGAGAAGACCGGAGGAGCCCCAGAGGGACCCCGGGGCAGCTGCTAATAGCCCCATTTTACAGATGAGCGCTGAGGCTCACAGAAGTCACACAGCCTGTAAGCAGGACTGCAATCTGTGTCCAGACCCTCTCTCAGGCAGAGAAAGAAAAGGCCTGGGTTACAGGGTCCCTGCAGACCCCGACTTCCTGCAGCCCTTCCCCCCCAAAAGACCCCAAGCACATGTCAAGCCCCCAGCCCTCTTGTCTGCCCATGCCCCCTACCCCTGCTCCCGCTAACGCTCCCCTGGGATTCCTTCTTCAAATCTCTGTACCCTTCTCCACACCATTATTCCTTCCGCCTGCCCCCTGGCCTCTCTCTTTGGATAAAATATGAACCCATGAGTCCATACAGACAATAAACAGAATTAAATTAAACCCAAGCAACAAGAAACGAGCCCACTCCCTATCTCTGCTCAGAAGCTCGAACCTTCTACCTCTCCCAGACTCCAGGCACAGGATCTTAAGAAGGCCGGGGACATGGAAGAGACCAGGGTTCCCCCAAAACCCCCCTTAGCAAGCTCCTCACTCCACACTCCAGCCTCCCAGCCCTCCCCAGTGAGCACCCAGCTGCCAGCTACGTACGACAGCTCTGCGGTCCACCAGTCACTGTGTCTACTCACAGGGCCATGGGCACGAAGCCACAACCACTTGCCAAGCCCATCTGAGCACATGGAGGCGTAGGGACCTCAGAGACCTCCGGGCCTAAGCTGTGCAGAGAGTGAGGAGAAGGAGGCCAGAGAGGAGCAGCACTCTGTCCAGGGGCACTCGGCCACTGGGTGCCCACCTCCTGCTGAGGTTTCAAATCCTGGCCAGCCCTCTGTGGCTTCCTGCCTGCTTTTGTCACTGCATCAGCAGAGCCACCCCGACTAAACCAGCATGGAATGCTGGGGCAGCCCTTTCACCTCCCTGGGCCCCACCTCCCTTCCCCCTCCATCCCCCAGCCCTGCAGTGGGTGTCCAGGCCACCCCCAGCGGTGGAGACCCAGAGCCCTGCCCTCTCTCCACACCTTCCCCTCCCATTGGTCAAAACAGACCCTTCTCGGTCAGTCCCTTAAGGCCCTGCAACTGCTCCCAGAAAGCTGGACAAGTCAGGGGGGAGCAGCCACTGAACACTTTGGAGATCACATGGTAACATCTAACAAAGTGGGGTGTGCCAGCACATCCCGTTCAGCATTCCTCCCACAGGAACGCACACTGGGACCCAGGAGCCCCATACAGACAGGCCCTGCAGCGCTGTCTGAAACAGCAAACATGCGGAAAGTATCTAAATATTGTACAGCAGAAGAACGGATATACTGTGGTGTTTGTACAATGGAAAGAAAACAGCTCTCATGTATTGGCACAATAACATCTGGAGGACTGGAAGTTGATTGAAAAGGCAAATCGCCATGTGATCTGTCCCGTTTATAAGGAAATCAAAGACCACATGTGATAAGACTCAGCATACACGAAGACACACATCTTTAGGAGCAAAGCTAAGCGAAAGCAGGAGCTTCTGTCTGTCGCACTCACTGCAACTTCCCCAGTGCCTGGAACAGTGCCTGGCATACAGTCAGTGCTCAATAAATGCGCACTGAATGACTAAGCAAGTCCAAGAAAGGAATCCTCTGAACCACCTTCAGTTGCGGTTGCCTCAAGGAAAGGAAGCAAAAGAACCAGACCGAGAAGGGCTCCATGGAGGAGCTCCATGCCCTCCATGAAGGGCAGCATGGAGGTTGGCTTCCAGACAATCCACATTATATTTCTCCAAATAATAATCAGAAGCAAATACAGCAAAATGTGAATGCTTAGTAAACATGGACCCCAGAACCCAAACCAGACAAAACTTTCAGACAGAAGCAGCAGTGATGGGATGGTGTTCTAGTCTTCATGTGTGCTGCCTGATGGAGAACACACATGGACACACCCCAGTCTCCTTTTCCATCTGTGAAATGGAGCCCTTCAGCCACTCTCAGCCCAGTGGCCTCCACTGAGTACTCCACAGTGCACTGGAGTGGAAGGGAGTGGGGTGCCCGCCATCCTTCTGGCTCCTGAAATCCTATCTTCTCCTCAGGCCCCTGCCTTGACTTGAATGTGACATATAGACTCCACTAGCAAAACTTGATCCTGGTTTCCTGTTGTATTTTGTGGTCTCTGAGCCCTTTCCATTTGCGGTCTGATGACCTTTCCCAGTGTTCTCCAGGTCTAGCCGGTGCTCCTGTGTCTGCCTCCAACTGCACTCCCCAAGGGCAAGGCCAGGTCTGTACGTTTACACATTCATTCACTCGGGCATGCGTTCATTTGAGATGTGCCCTGCTCAGTTCCTGGCACAATCAGATGCTGAGAAATGGTAACAAGGAAGATCCCTGCCTTGGAGCTTATGCGCTGTTGGGAAAGGCAAGGCCAGAAAAGAGAGTGATCCGCCAGAGGAGGAAGGCAAGGGGCCAGCCTCCTGGACAGCAGACGCATACAGTAGCAGGGGACGGCACCTCAGGTGCTGGGCCCACTGCCTGCTTCTCCGTGCTTCCCCACACACCTACCAACACACCCTGCCTACGTGCAATTTCCCTTCATGGAGTCAACAGAGGTTTACTGAGCTCATTAGGTGCCTGGAAAGTTCCAGATGCTAAGATCAAACTGTGAGGAGGCCAGACCCCCACCCCCAGACAACCTACTGGAGGCAGGGCAGAGGAGGAAAGCAGCAGGGTGACGTGAGGGCGGGAGAAGGGGGCTGTAGCCGCTCATTCCACCCCTTGTGTCCTAGAGGACACACAGGCTCAGGCCAGGCCTGCAGCTTGAGAGGCAGAGGCAGCTTTGGACTCAGGGCTCTGACTTTTTCCCAGGAGCTGCCGCCTTGCCCAAGAGCCAGGAATTGAAAACACTTTGGACCTGTAAGTCCCACCCTCAAGTGCACGCCCGCTGCTGAAATGACCTCGTTTTTCTGTCCTCTGCTGGCCCGGAGGGTGTGTGCCTGGCTCCCTCCATGAGCCCGAATGATCGGGGGGAGCCTGCCTGAGGATGGGAATGCGGAAACCAACAGGCGTAAAGGGACCCCCAGAGGGAGTCGGTCCGCCAACCCCCTCCCCTTGAAGGGTCTCCCTAAGCCCCTGGGGACAAGGGTTTGCACACATGCACCTGCACTCAGCCTCTTCCTCCTCCCCACACCTCCCTGTCCCCCACCAGATGGCTCTCCCCACTCCACCTGTCTAAATAAGCCTTCCCCACCATCCTGCCACCCCCTCCAAGCAAGCCCCAGATCCCCGGCCTTCGCAGCACCTCCGCTGTGCCCACCCTGGCAGCCAGGACAGGCAGGGAGAGAAGGCCTCCCACCAGAGCAGCTGCCTTTCAGCCATGCCCACTGTCACATAGGGGACAGTCAAAGGACCTGGGCTCTCTGGTTCCTCCCCAGGGATCTCACCCTCCAGTCTTGGGCATCTGTCTCCCAGTCCTATCCTCATTCTCTCACGCACCAGGAAATGTACCCTCGCCGGGCCCTGAGGAAGGAGCTAAGCAGTCAGCACACAGGCGGGGCGGGGTGGGGGGGCAGAGCGGCCAGGATAGAGCGCTGTGTTCATGGCTCCCCAGGAGGTCCCTACATCCACCAGTTTTCTTTCCAGCACCCAGGGCCCTAGGATCGCACTCTGCAACCCGGGTGCTGGGCTCCAGACCAGGAAGGAGGAATTTCCCTGTGGCAGAAGTGCGCAGGTCGCTCAGGAAGGCCTGTCCCCGTCACAGCACAGGCCAGCAGCCACGGGGGCCAAGCACATACATACAGGCTCCTAGCACATACGGGCTCCTCTCCTCTTTCTTTTTCTCTTTGCCTTCCTTTTTTCTTTCTTTCTTTTTTTTTTTGTCCTTTTAAATTTAAAAAGGGGGGAAACAAAAGATAAATCCTGGGAAATCAAGTGGAAAAATCTACATTATGGCAAAATGTGAAGACAGCAAATTGCAACACAGAGAGAAAGCTGGGGAGAGTTAGATGAGCCAAGGGGGGCCCCCAGGCTCCCACAGGTTCCCAGCAGAGAGGGAGGTGAGGGGAAGGCTGGGAGTTCCCCTGGACCATATGGGGACACGAGCGCACACACACACACACACGCGCGCGCGCGCACGCACGCAAGCTCCCTCCTGATCCAAAAGCCAGGCCCTCTTCCCAAATCTGCTCTCAGGAAAGGGACCTACTCAGAGGGGCAGTAACTAACCCAATGCCACTTTTGTTTTCAGGCAGCAGAGCTATGGCTGGAGGGGGCTTAGGGGTGGGGAGACGAGGCCAGGCTCTGAGAGAATGCCCCTGACCCGTGGCTTTTGTGGGGTAAGAAAGGCTGGGGGGAGACAGAGTGAGAGCGGGCCCAGACTCCAACCAGCTCTGGTTCCAGCTGGGTCTGGGGCTCCACAGGAAGCTCCAGGCCTGGGGAGGAGGGAGAGTGGGGGGAAGGCAGCAGCTCAGGCCTGGTTCACGGCCACGTCCCTTTCTGTTCCTGCTCCCGGACCTACTCCCCACTATCCAGTCTCCACTCCAACCTCCATCTGACACACAGCTCCCTGCCTGCAACCTTCCGTGGTTCAGTGTGTGTGTGTGTGTGTGTGTGTGTGTGAGAGAGAGAGAGAGAGAGAAAGGGACAGGGTCAGGGACTCCTCCCACGTTTGCAACATCCAGTCTTCCCCAGGTCCCTATGAGAACGTGCCATCTGACCATGTCTGCCCCCTCCACGGGCCTTTGCAGAGGCTGCTCCCCCAGCCAGGAGGGACCTGCCTGATGCTGCCCTCCCTCCCTGGGCCTTGGTTATCTCCTTAGTGTCTGCATCTCTGCTCAGACCCTCAGGGGGCCCAGCACTCATGCTGCACCTGCTCGAACAACGAGCCCTGATTCATCCTTGCTGCATGAACGAGCCACTGAGTACCCACCTGGTGGGGATGGAAGGGGTTAGAGGCAGAGACTCAGTGGGAGTCCAAGGGGGGTACTTGCAAAGGCTCAAACCCTTCTACCTCCTCCAGGAACTCCCTGAGCCCTGCAACCTCTGTGACTTCCCCTCAAAGCCATCCCCTGGTCATGCTGAGGGCTCAGACCTCTGTACACACACGCACTGGGCACCCACTTTGCACCTGGCACCAACTCCATGCCAGGCTCTGGGCTACAAAGCTAATCCACTCACCACACCTGCCCTTACAGGACAAACTTGTGAGCTCTGCACACGCGTGGGGTGGACACCACACACACCCGGACATCTCTCGGTCCCACCCTGCCTTGAGATTCTACTTCTCCACCTAGATGCAAACTCCTTGCTCTGAGTGCTTTGGAAATACATGTGCAAAAGAACAAGGGAAGGGGCGCCCGGTGCAGACTTGGTTGGTAAAGCACGCAACTCTTGATCTTGGGGTCGTGAGTTCAAGTCCCTCGTTGGGGACAGAGTTTATGTTTAGAAAAACCAAGAAGAAGAAGTGAAGACAAATATAAAACAGCCATGCAGGGGTGCCTGGGTGGCTCAGAGGGTTGAGCCTCTGCCTTCAGCTGTGTTCATGATCTCAGGGTCCTGGGATTGAGCCCCGCATTGGGCTCTCTGCTCAGCGGAGAGCCTACTTCCCCCTCTCTCTCTGCCTGCCTGCTTGTGATCTCTCTCTCATTCTCTCTCTCTCTCTGTCAAATAAACAAACAAACAAACAAACAAACAGCCATGCAAACTGACAGGTCCTCAGAGTCTAAAGTTGCCAGGGCCAAAAGAGAAGAACCGAAACTAGAATATTCACCCTCCCCGCTGACTCCAGCCCCACGGAGGTAGTAAGCCCACTGTGAGAGAGGTGGCTGGAAGACCCAGGAAGACCAGGAAGGCCCAGGTACCAAGGGACAATGAGGAGAAGACAGTCCCCTGGTTTCCCACCTGCAGATGCTTCCCTATCAAATTCCACGGAAGGTGTGTGCAAAACATGAATACTGCACCTGCGTTCAGCTCCCTCCACCCCTCCACCTTGACCCAGAGCATGCTGGCTCCACGGCTCACTCACTGTGTGACTTTGGACAAGTCACTTAACCTCTCTGAGCATCAGACTTTCCAACCACAAAATGGAAAAGGACTTAAAGAAGCCGCGTGTGGTGGAGTTGGAGGGAGGATCAAGAAAGGTGGAGTCTGTGAAGGCCGGGTCTGCCTTCTGGAGCCACGGCCTCTGCGGAACAGGTGAGGCCAGCGGGGGCAAGAGCTGCTCACGCAGGAGGGCAGGAGTAGGGAAGATAGAGACCTCTTCGCTCGGCCCAGGCCAGGACCCAGTGCCCCGGTGAGGTACGTTCTAGGGACCAAGGGCACTGTGCTAACCCAGGAACTGTCCCCAGAGACAGGGTGCTGGGCGGAAGCCAGGGTCAAAGCAGGGAGGCCCAGGGACTCTCCTGGGCAGAAGGGCAGAACATGCAATTTCCCTTCCTGAACAGTCTCAGCACCTCCCACCACTCCCAGCCACACCCTCCCAACACACACACACACACACACACACACACGCGCGCGCGCGCGCGCGCACATGTGCACGTGTGTGCACGCGGCAACACAAACACTCTCACATCCCGTATCACAATCTCACACAACCTGATGACAGCTACGTGCAGCCTCATGGCCACCAGGACCCACACCTGGCCACATACAGTCCCACTCGCACAATCCCACACAGCCACACAAGCTCCCACAGCAACTGCACAGCCTCACATGACCACTCGCGGCACCCGGCCCCCCACAGTCACACAGCCACAGAGCTGGGCACACCGGCATGTGAGCTGTTGTGTCCGCACCTCCTCGAAGCTGCCAGGCTGGCCGGACCACACCTGAGCAAGAATCATGCCTCCCCTTTGCTATGGTTCAGAGTGAGGCCTGGCTAGGGAGTGCCATGGGGGGTGGGTTAGTGACTGACAACAGGGTCCAGCACCCCCATCATCCAACAACCATTTACCAAGCTGCTTCAGTGACCCTTCGGCCGAGGGAAATCCTGTCTTCCTGCTGAAACCCTCTCCCTCTGCCTCCACTCCCAGCCAGCCGTGCCCCTGTGGAGAACAGGGCCGGCTCTGGGGGTGCAGGGGACACAAGCATCAGAGAGCTGGGGCACAGCGGGGCCCATGTCCCACTTCAACCACTTACTTGCTTCGTGATAAAAGCTCCTTTGCCCAACCTCTCCAAATGTCCATTTCTGCCATTTCTGTGTCTGTAACACGGGATGGCGTTACCCCCACCCCCTGATGCACAGGGCTGTTGTGAGGATGGAAGGTCCACCCCCAGGGGATATCTGGGGGAGGGGGAGGGCGCAGGTTTGGGGGGACTCAGCAGTGCCTCTGAACTGAGCGCTGCTGTCCCAGGCCATTGGGCAGTGGCAGCCTTCTTCGGAGCTGCATTATTCATGGCGCTCAGCTCTGAGCAGAGGGAAACTTGCTGAGTGATCGACCTAATATCTTAACACAAACCCATTTAGGCAAAACACCTTTGAAGCGAGAACGGCAGAAAAAAAAAAATAGAAAAGGAAGCAAAGAGGTTTGGAGGCAGGTGGTGGCAAGAGGCTGTTTCCTACCTGCCCCCACCCAATGCACTCCCCGCCCCCCAGGAGAACCCCCGCCCCGACCCAGCACCCCCACCCCTCCCACCCCAGCCCGCACCTTTCTCCAGACTCTCAGTGGCCAGAACTTGCATCCTTTGATTGAAGGAATTCTACTTACCTCTCAGATTTGACTCACATAGAAGGCTCACATAGAAAGGCAGGGGGCAGCCGGACCCAGGACGACGGGTTGTTAGCTCTGAGTCCTCTGCCGAGCAGCCCGTCACAGAACAAGACCACCAGCTCCAGGGATGCCCCTGCTTCCTCGGCCTCAAACTCCACACTCTACCGCATCAGGACCTCTTTCTCCAAGTCAGCTAGGCTGTTCCCACACTCAGTCCCTCTGCCAGAAATACCCTTCCCTCCTCCTCTTGCCCCTGGAAACATGCCAGATCTCTGCCCCAGCCAGAACTCATCACACCCACTTAGGCTCCTCTGCCTAGGCTGGGCCCCTTCTGTAACTGCCCTGCTTCAGGGCAGAAGGCCTCCCACCTCCGCCATGTCTTAGCTGGGTGACCTTGGACCAGTTACTCACCTCTCTGGGTCTCATCTCCCTATACTACAGTTGAAGAATATGTGGGTGCAGGTTAAGGTTCTCTGAACACTGCCAGGTGCATATGCACTCAGTAAGTGTTTGCTACTATGATATTATTGTCAGTTTCCCCCATCAGTCCCTAAGCCCCTTTAAGGGGAGACTACGTCTCTCCTGTCTAACTTCCCAATTTCCAGCAGAGTGCCAAGCACACAGTAGGCACTAATCTGCATTGGTTGAACAGAGCCTCATTTCCCACAATGTTGTGTGCCTGGCCTCCTCACACCAGACGCCTTGAGAAGAGGAGCCAGTGAGGGGCTGGTGGCAGGGACCCCTGCCTGGGGCAGGGGTGTGAAGAAGATGACCTCTGGCCAGCTCCACCCCCAGTACAGGGACGAAGTCTCAGCTGTGCAGGGAGGGGCCGGAGCCAGGGGCCTGCTGCCGGGCCTGCGGTTTGGCGGGGGAGGAACGGACGGCTGCAGGCCGGGATAAAATATTTAGGAGCCCACATCCCCAGGAAGTGGAAACTGACAAGCAAAATGAAATGTTGAGATGTAATTACCCAGGCAGGCCAAGCATGTCTCCCCGCCGGCGGCGGGCTCGGCACCGCCCCCCCTCACCTGCCACAAGCAGGCACTGGGTAATGAAGTCCTCCCGGACCCTCTCCCACACCAGTCCTCGCCCCCTCCACTTCAGGCCAGGCCAGCAGGAGGCGTGGCAGAACAGGAGGTCGTGCAGCGAACGTGGGGGGGCCTGGGTCCAGCTCTGGCATTGACCTATCCCAGCAATCCCATCGCCCCACTGGGCCTCAGCTTCTTCAGCCAGAAAATGGGGCCGCTGAGCCACGCCTGGGAGGGAGGACCCAGACAGCAGATGTGCACGTGCTTCATTAACTGGCTTTGGTAAAGGATGGCGGAAGGACAGCAGTAAGGACACCAGCGGACACCAGCCTGACCCAGCATGCCATGAGAGGCTTTCTTGAGGTGCCTCAGGACTCAGGTTAGTAGAGGCTGATGGATAAAGATCTGGGGCTGAGACCCCGATGTGGGCCCTGAGCTGCAGTGTCCACCTCACCCCAAAAAACTGTCCCGGGCTCTCCCAACACTGTAAGACCACAGCTTGGAGCAGAAAGACAGGGACCCGGACAGGGACTCCAGGCCTAGATCCAGGGAACAGCCTTGAGTGGGTCTCAGGAGGGCATCCAGGAGCAAGGGAGCTGGGGGACAGATGCTCAGCCAACCCTTACCCCACAGAGCAGAGTTGAGGGAGGGAGTGCTCCTTTTTTATTGAAACCAGCACCCAGAGAGGGACCATGATCAGCCTAAGGCAGTCCACACACCCACACTGCCTGGGCCCCTCTCCAGGCTGGCTTGGCACTCCTGGGCAGGTCCAGCCTCATCCCTCAGCCACAACCCACTGCACACCCCCATTTCTGTCAACACCATCTTACCAGACCAGAGCCCCACACCTCTGCACAAAACTCAGCCTGCCCAGCGTGGCCCCTGGCCTTTCCACCAAAACTCCAGTCCCGTTCCACTACTTCCCTGCCTTAGTGGCTCTCACCTCCCTCAAGGCAAAGTCCAAATTCCTCACCCCAGTCCCACCTGAGGCCCTGCAGCCTCGTCACGCATCTCTCCACACCTCCAACAGCTCCTACAGTTTCAGATACACAGATGGGTACCCCTATCTTCCTGCCTTTGCTCAGACTCTCCTCTCCACCTTTGTGCCCAATTCCCCTTCCCAGACCCCTCCTTCCTCAAGTCAGCACCTGTCCATTCTTGAGGATTCAGTACATGGCCCACTCTTCCAGGAAGCCTTCGTGGGTCTCCCCAGGCTCCTTCTCCCTTGGGCACCTATAGCAATCCCAACATCTCAATCACTGAACCTAACACAGTGAATGAAAATTAGGGGGGATGGCCGCTGCGGGGCTCAGAGCATTCACTGAATGAGCAACGTAAGTCATAAGCACCAGGCACTGTCCTAGACACTATGGGTACAGTTAGTAATAGAATAATTCAGAATCCTGCCCTCATGGACCTGGTAGTCACTTGCAAAGCAGACAACAAATGCTGAGGAATGTACTAATTAATTTATTAAGAGTTGGTCTACAGGTGCCTGGGTGGCTCAGTAGGTGAAGCACCTGCCTTCGACTCAGGTCATGATCCCAGGGTCGTGGGATGGAGCCCCACATCAGCCTCTCTGCTCAGTGGAAAGCCTGCTTCTCCCTCTCCCTCTGCCTGCTTCTCCCCCTGCTGTTCTCTCTCTCTTTCTGTCGAATAAATAAATAAAATCTATTTTTTAAAAAAAGTTGTTCTACTGTCCAGAAAGTTGCTTGGCTTCATCTCCAGCTCCTGTCCCTCTGTTTTCCTCTTCTGTCCTCCCCCACCCCATCCTGTCTTTTCTCTCATTCTCTCTCTCTCTCTCTCTCTCTCTCTCTCACACACACACACACACACACACACACACAGACATACACACAGTCCCCCATTAGTCCACAGCCTCTCGTGTTCATGCAGAGCTCACACTTTCTCTCATTAATTCCTCCCAATCAGCCCACAACTTAGGTGACCATTTTACAGATAAAGAAACCAAGGCCCAGAAACGCCAGAGCCTCATCCTGGCTGCCTCCACCTTCCCTGTCTCCAGCCCATCTTCCCCCTCTCCTCCACCTTTCCATCTTTCTCCCACTTTCTGGGGTGACTGACAAGTTGCCCCCTCGGCAGCCCGAACTGTGTCCCTCTCCATCTTCATGCTCCTCCCTCCCTCCCCTCTCCTCTTGCTTGTCACTTTGTCTTGCTTCCTCCCCAATCCCAAGGCCTTCCTTGGGTCCCAAGATATCTGTAAAATGGTCGTTAGCTTTCCTTCTGGCTCATTAAAAATGAGAATTTGCATAGAATATCCATATGATCATTCTGTCTACAGCAAAACGGGACATGGATAGAAGGCACCATGCAAGCCGGGGAGAAAGGGGAGGACACTCACAGTAGGAGGGGGGAGAACCCCAATCAGGAAGAGGTCAAGTGCTCACCACTGGGGTCTCAGGCTTCAAAGCCAGCCCCCCTCAGGCCCTTTCTTGGCCTTTCTGATGGCTAATTACTTGATTTTGTCATTCTTACAATAACCAGCAAAGTAGGGACTATAATTATCCCCATTTTACAGATGGATAAACTGAGAGCCAAAGAGGAACAGTGGCCTGTCCAAAGACACACAGTAAGTCTATGGCAGTCCTGGGGGGCAGCACTCTCTACCACGGAGCCAGGCTCCCCCAACCCACATAGGCCTGCTGCACTCCCAGGAAGCCTGCCCGTCCTCACTCTCAGGAGGAAAATGTCATCAAAAGACACACCACTCATGCAGTTCTCCCACCCAGAACACCCTCCAGCTTCTCTGAGACAGGCCCACCTTTTCCATCGCTCCTTCCATCACCCCCTCCTCAAGGAAGCGCTCCCTCCCCAAAACCACTGTTTAGCAGATGCAGAGATTTGGGGAGACAAAGGTGTCCAAACCTCTCCTTCCAGCCATACACAGTTGGCCCTCTGAACAAGTGCAGGTCCACTCGCCTGTGGATTTTTCTTGATACGACAGAGTACTGTATTTACATTTTCTTCTTCTTATGACTTTTCTGAATAACATTTTCTCCTTTCCAGCTTGCTTTATTGGAATAGCACGGTATATACACATAACAGACAAAATACGTGTTAATCCACTGTTTGTTACCAGTGACACTTCCGGTCACCAGGAGGCTACTGATAGTTAAGTTTTCAAGGAGTCAAAACTCAGATGCAGCTTTTCAACCATGCAGGGTTGGCACCCCTAGCCCCTGTGCTGTGCAAGGATCAACTGTAATTGCATTCAAACCTGCCTCATCCCAAAGAGAATTCCCAGCAGTGCCCAGAAATATACTTGGCAAAAAGAATTTGATAACAGAATCGAGGGAAAGGAACCTGCATTTTACAGATGAGGCTTTGCTCAGCAGCCACAGACTGGCCAAGAAACGGCAGTTTGTTGGGACCAGAGTCCACCTGGGCTCTTTCTGCTGTCCATGGTGCTGAAACCCCAGAGTGCATGGGCCACCTTCGTTCCACACACAATCTAAGAGCGAGTCCTTCAGGCTTGAGCTTCAAAATACACCCAAAATCTGTCCCTTCTCATCACCCCCACCCCTCGTCTAATCCATCAGCACTTCTCACCAGTGGAGGAGGACTGGCCTCCTCACTGGCATTCCTGCCTCAGCTGCCCCACCCCTCCCCCAGTGTATTCCCTACACAACAGCCAGAGAGATTATAATAAACCCAAGTCTGTTAACATTCCTCCCAGCTCACAACCCTCCAATAGTTCCCGTATCATTCAGAACAAAAGCTAAGATCCTCCCAGTGGTCCACAAGGCCCCACACGATCTGCCTCTCTTCTTCTACTTCCCTCTACCTCACTCACTCTGCCCCTGCCTCTTGGTTCTTCCCCAAATGCCAGCAGTCTCCCTATCTCAGGGCCTTTGCACTTGCTGGTTCCTCTGCCTGAGGCACTCTTCCTGGAGATCACAAAGCTCACTCTCTTACTGCATTTGGGGCTCTGCCCAAATGTCATCTCTGCAGAAAGGCCTTCCCTGACCTTATATGAGATTATCTCCCCTATCTCATCCTCTCTGCCCATCTATGGTGTTTTATTCTTCTCCATAGCATGCCATCAGCTCCTATCTGAAACTGTATTATATAATGATGCATTTACTTGTTTGCTGTAAGTTCCTCTGGCCCTCTCCCCAAATGGGAGCTTACAAGGCCAGGGATGATCTTCTGTTTGGTTCACTGCCATAAGCCCAGCGTCCTGGCACACACACAATAGGTGCTCAACAAATATTTATCCAGCAAATGAATGAATTATCATTCAGAAGTGAGGGATGAAGGAACTGAAGAGGGGAAGAAATGCCCTACTCTCCTCCTCACCAGCGACATCCCACAGAGTTGGCTCTATGTAATTTAGAGGCCTGGAATCCAACTTTCTGAGTCCTTGAAAATCCCAGGAACATGAGGGGAACCAGCCCGGAATAAGTGACCACCAAGGGATGTGTCTCTCCCTATCTCTGGGGCCTGTTAGACAGGACCTCTCATAGGCTCATACACAGCCTCCATGACTTGGTGACTCCTGACCCATCCCCCCAAACACACACTCCCCATCAAAGGAGCTCCTCCACCCCCTCCTTCTCTGAGCAGAACCCCTGGCTTTTGTTGGGGGAAGTCCTCCTAGGTCTCTCCCCACAGCTGACCCACCAGTGTTTCCCTGGAGAAAGCCAGGGAAAAAGGAAACAAATATTTCATTGAAAGAAGGCTCCACCTTTCCTCTCTCGAGCTCCAGAGTCACACAAACCTAAGCACCAATCCCAGCTCTGCCACTGACAAGCAGTGGGGGCCCAAGTGAGCCTGTGGGCAGTCTGAGCCACACTCATCTCTATTTAAAGGGGGAGAGGGGGACATTTCTCAGAGTGGCTGTGTAGGGGCTGACACTGGGGCTAGGGCCTGGCAGCTTCTGTGAGGACAGTTAATGAGATGTCCCCAAGAAATATGTATATTAAAACACAAGAAGAGGGACACCTGGGTGGTTCAGTCTGCTAAGCATCTGCCTTTGGTCCAGGTCATGATCCTGGGGCCCTGGGATCAAGTCCCGCATTGGGTTCCTTGCTCAATAGGGAGCCTGCTTCTCCCTCTGCCTGCTGCTCCCCTTGCTTGTGCTCTCTCGCTCTCTGACAAATAAATAAAATCTTTAAAAAAAAAAAAAAAGGTGATTTAGGGGTCTTCACCCAGGCCAGTCCTGCTGAGGGGCAGTGCTGGAGTCAGAGCTTGTCGGGGCTCAAAGATCTAGGAAGAGGGCTGGAGGACTCAGAATAACAAGCAAAAATGGCTACGAGTGTCCCTCAGTGTGTTCATGTGCACAAGCCCATTGAAGAAGGCACCCAGCCCCTTCCCAGTCTGATGAAGATCTGGAGGCTCAGGAAAGGATAGGTGCTTGCCTGAGGTCACACAGGAGTAGAGGGTGAGTCTGAGACCTCACCCAGGATACTCAGCAGCCCCAAATGGGCCTGAAGCAAGAAGTCTCAGGGCGGTGAGGAAAGCAAGCAGTGAGTTCCCAGGGTCCTTCCCCAGCTGCTGGGAAAGAACAGCACAGGGCATGCTTCAGCTACATCTCCAAGGAGCTCAGAGTGGGGATCCAGGGAACCCCACCTCAGATAGGAAAGCAGGCTGAAGTCGAACAGTCAGCCAACAGGGGAAGAGGGTCCCTGGAGGTGAACTCCCAAATCCGAGCAGGGGAAGGTCGCTGGCCTTCACTGCTTCACTCTTTAACAAAGGGAAAGAGCTCAGAATGGATCAGGTTAGTGTGCACAGGGCTCCTCTGTGGGCCCAGGTCAGGGCCCAGAAACAAGAAGACACACCGGAAGCTGGAGGCCTATGATACCTGGACTTCCACGTGGCGAGGACAGATACAAAAGCCAAGGGAGGTGCACCCTGGTGCCGCAGTCAGTTGGGCATCTGCCTTCAGCTCAAATCGTGATCCCCCAGTTCCTGGGATCGAGCCCCATGTTGGGCTCCATGCTTCTCTGCCCCTCCCCTGGCTCATGCTCTCTCTCTCTCTAAAATAAATAAACAAAATCTCCCAAAAAAAAAAAGCCACGAGAGGTGAGTGAAGAAGCATGCAGCGATGCACACTGAAGGACCTCAGAGGTCCCCAACCCATCACCTTCATGTGGGTCATCAAGCTGACACTCCACAAGGGAAAGTGAACAGCCCAGGGTTACACAACCACCCAGAGACAGAGGCAGCACTAGACTGGCCCCCCACCCCCCCATTATGATTAGTCAGGGCAACAACTGACACCTTTGGCAGCCTGGTGTTTTGTGTAGGGCCCAGACTATGCAGAAGGCCTTACACTGATTCACTTACTTCACGTTCCCGGCAACCAAAAAGGCAGGTACTATCGATATCCCCCTTTCACCACGGGGAAACTGAAGCCCAGAGACCCTTAAGGGACCGCTCACCACAGTACAACTCCTGGTGGGCAGAGCCAGGCTCTGGGCTCTCAACCACTTCGCCCTACTGTGGCGTCCAGAGGACAGGATCCGGAAGGTCAAAGCCACAATGGGGCTGCCACCAACAAAGGGAAGGGTTGGTTTTTGTTTTTTTTTTTAAACCTCAAAGAAATCTTCAAACATGTTCCACAAAGGAAGCTGGCGAGAGAAAATGCTGCTTCCTGTCCAAGAGGGCAGGCATGCAAATTCAGGGCAACAAGGGCTGGGTGGCTAATGTCTTCTTTCTCGTCACTCCCGTCTAGCTTGGAGGCAAACCCAGAACGGAGAGCAGCCCCGCCATGATAGGCCAGGGTGGGCACATCAAAGGCACACCAGAGAGAGCAGGAAAAGTGACCCACTGACACCCAACCCAGGGGATACGCAGAATCAAGAGGTGTCAGCACCCTGCCAAAGGCCAGAGTGGCAGAGAAATCAGAGTGGACAGGCCAAGTCCCCAAGGCGGGCCGGGCAAGCTCAGGGTTCATCTTCACGTCAGTATGAAGATTGACCTGGCAGTCACCAAGCAGTCACATTGATGCCAGCATCTTGCCAATCTCTAAGCGCCGGCCAGTAGACCCAGCCGGCACAAGGTAGGCCTCGTGGCTCGGCAGGGGGTGCCCACACCAGGTCCACTTAATTTCTACCTACGGTAGAGTGAAGGGCGGCAGACCAATGCGGTGGAAGACAGGATGTGTCTCCAGTTCAGGGAGGCCTGGTTGCTAAGCTACAATGATGGCGACCGGCTGCAAGACAGGGTCCACTTCCCCTCTGCATCCTTGGAGGATGCGTGGCCAGTGGGTAGGGCATCCTGGGCCCTGGCTGCCGGTCCCAGTGCTGTGACTCCAGGAAGCAGTGAGGAGAGAGTCCACAGGTCTCCCCATGAGAAGATGCTACAAGCTCATACATACCAAGCTAAAGCCAGTGGCAGGACCCCTCCCTGCTTCCGGGTCCCTGGTCTCTTGGGGCCAACCCCATTCCATCTGATTGGGAGCGAGAAGATTGCATGCTCCAGCCTCTGTCCCTGTGCAATTGGTCCCAATCATCCCTGAACTCAAAGACCAAACTTGGAAGCATCCCCGTTTGACACCCATTCTTTTAGGTCCTGAGGGTTGTCTTCTTTTCCAGCACTTCTCAGAAAGCCTTTCCTTACAGAGAAAAATGCCTGGAGCCCAGGGCCACAGACTGTGGGGACGCTGCCTGTAGGGAGCAGAGCTAGACGCTGGCGCTGAGCTGACTCTCCTGCACCTGTTAACAGAGGTAAGAAGGAGGCCCCAGAAGGGCAGTGACGGACCCAAGGACACAGGGCTGGTCATCCTTTGGCTCACGTGTTCATTGTACAAACATCTATTAAGGCCCCGCTGTGTGCAAAGGGGGGTGAAGAGCACAGAGAAAAAGTGAGCCCTGTCCTTCCCCAGCCTCGGGGGGGGGGGGGGGTGGTGCCCAGAGCCTTATGGAAGAAGCCCAGGGAAAGTTCAGTAGGCACCGGGGTGGGGGAACTTGAGGCTTCCCATGTGGTGAGCCCTGGGGACCGTCAGCCTCCCTCCAGGTGAGCATCTCTGCCCAGGAGAGAGCAGATGAGGGAAGACTGTAGGGAGGCAGGGCCTTGGCCTGAGCCTAAAGGGCAAAAGGACCCCCCACACACACAGGGCCCTGAGCAAGTGGGACACAGCAGGTGGAGACAGTGTGTGCTAAAACACTCCCTCGGATCAGCAGACATGACCCCAGTTGCCAAAAAAAATTTAAAATACAAGATTGGCTTGAAAAAAACTCTGCTCAGCTCCATCTCGCATTGGTTCCTGTCCTGTGACCACTAGGACCAGGCCAGGCCCCTCAGCAGTGGCCGATCTGCCTGACTCACTCCTATCTCCAGCCTCTTGTTCCTGCTGTTCCCCCAGCTGGCATGCCCTTCCCCTCCTCTTCACTTGTCTAAGCCTGTCTCACTGCGCCAGGCCCTGTGCAGCCCTACAGCCTAGCTCTTACTTTAACAGATGCATCATTACATCCCTCCATTCACTTACTCAGGCAAACTCCACGAGCCCTCGCTGCAGGGCAGGGCGTGGGTTCTGGTGGTTTTTACCGCTCCCCCACCCCCACCGAGAGCCGGTGGTGCCCCCTGATGTCTCTCCTCTCCTCACATGGGGCTGCCTACACAGAGGCTGTATAGCCCGGGCCGGCCGGGACACTCAAGCAAGTCTGGAAGGCTGAGCCGCTTCCCCTTCCTGGCCTCTGGGGCCAGCAGCCCCTCAGGGTAAAGAACCCCAAGACAGGCACTGGGCACTGCAGCAAGAAATGAGAGGAAGTGGAGCCCTGCATCTTAGCCTGACGCAGCTGCAGAGTGGCCTTGAGCTCTCACATCCCTGCTTCTGCCTCCAGGAAAGAATTCTGTCCTCAGAGAGTCAGGAGCAGGCCAGGGCCAGCCAGGGAGCTCAGTGCGGGAGGGAGCCAGGGTCCCAGGTCCACCCGACCTAACCCCAGGTGCCTCTGCTCTGTCAGCCTCAGTCTGCCCTTCTGCAGGCAGGGAGAACAACCTCAGGCCCCCTGGGAGAAGGGCGAAAGAAGTAAGTAGCCGGGAGCTGGGTTTTGTTATCGGTCAGCCATTCCCCAGACATTTACTAGGCAGCTACTATGAGCCAGGGACAGTGTTGGTGACGCAGCTGAGAGCAAAATGAGCAAAAAACCCTCTGCCCTCATGCACCATCAACAAATCTGAATTTACTTGTCAAGTGCTACAAGAAAGACAGAGCCAGCAACAGGGAAAGGAGAGTAACAGGCCAGAGGAGGGGCTGTCTTCAATACTGTGGTCCGGGAAAGGCCTCTGAAGACAGCAGGGACAGCGGGGAAGACACCTGAATGTACTGAGCATGCAGGCTACATAGATATTCAGGGAAAGACAATTCCAGGCCGAGGCACCAGCCAGTGCAAAGGCTCAGAGGTAGGCTGATGCCCAGAGTGTTAGAGGAGCAGTGAGGAGGCAGGTAGAGAAATGGAGGGGAGAAGGAGGAGAAAAGGCCAAGGGCAGCGGGAAGGGAAGCAGGCATTCTGTCCACCTGTAAGGGGTCTCTGGATCCTGCGGGCACGCTGGGGCAAACCTGTCCTTTCTGGCTTCCCAGCTACACGAGCAGTGCGAACACTTCCAGCCCCGGGGCCACAAATCTTTCCAGCTGGCCAAGCTCTTCTCCCATCCCCTTGGAGCCTCCAGGAAGTGAGTGTCCCCTTTACACCCGGAGAAGATGAGTCCAAAGATGTCACAGCAGTGGGATGAGGAAGCACCCCAGCCTTGAGACAGCCCCGCCAGTCGCCGCCCTTGCTGACAAGAGCCATCTAAATGCAGGTCTGAAGCTCCATCCACCCCGGGAGCTGGAGCTGGAGGTCAGACCAGCAACAGCTTGACTCACCAGTGTCTCTGGAATATCAATAGGGGACACGGGGACACAGCAGGGAGATAAGGCTCTAGAACTTCTCACTGTGCAAGGGACAGGACGTCCTCCAAGGAACAGACCTGACCCATCCACCCCCGCCCCTTCCTGCCCTGTCACCACGCAGGGCAGGCCATCTTGCTCCCACCCTAGCAGCACAGGCCCAGATATACCCAGGGTGCTGGAATCACTCACCAAAGAGGACCAGAACCAAAGCCCCCAAGTGACCCCCTGGAGAGGCGCCTGCCAGGAGCTGGCCTGTGTCCTTCCTGTCACATGCACCAGAGGTAAAGGAACCATCTACTGGATTCAAATTCTACTCTTGCTCTTTTCCAGCTGTGTGACCTCAGGGGAGTTGCCTCACCTCTCTGATCCTCAGTATTGCCATCCGTAGAATGGGGCTGTCTTGAAGGCTAAATGAGTTAACATGTATGAGGTACATAAAACAAGAGCTGGAAGGACTCCGTCAGTATTACCTACTAATATCGTCCATTCTTCCCTTACCCACACAGGAGGCCCGGGCTGCTACTCAGCACTTTTGTTTGACCTTCAGCAGATCCCTTAACTTCCCTGAGGCTTTGTTTTCCTTAACCATAAAATGGAGCACTATGGGAAGTAAACTGAGGCTCACGTGGGGCCCCAGGGGCAGAGAGAGGCTGTGGGGGTGTAGAAGTTTATATACCCCAGACCCCAACCCTGAGGGGCCCAAGATGGTGGAGGGAGGCACTGAGGACAGGGCCACATGGGTACTACCCCCTCAGGCCTGTTCCTCCCTCCTGGGGTGACTCACTCGCATTATATCCAGAGCCCAGGCAGGGCCTGCTCTGCATGCCTAATCCCAGCTGCCTGGCAAGGAGGAGGGAGTCCTGGCGCTCAAAGACGGGGAAAGGCACCAGACGCCTCACGCGAGCACGCATGCGCACACAGGCCTGTCCACAGACGCTACTACCCAGGCAGGCCTGCCGGTCATGTGTCCAGAAAATCACATACGTGCACCCCTCTCCCCCTCACGGGTCCCGCACTCACTGCCTTTGGAGCTCACCTCACCGCCCTGATGCCGCAGGACCAAGTGTTCTGTGAGAAGCAGGCTGGCCCTGGACTCCTGAGGCTTTGTCCCTAGCCTAGTCCCTGACGTGACTTACAGCTTCCATTAACACCCAGCCTGATCTTCAGCTCTCCCCAGGGTCTTCCTAGGAGTGGCCAAGCAATGGGGACGGGGAGAGCTGGAACCCGTGCACCCCGATCCCTGATAAGAACCCTCTGGTGTGTGTTCCTGAGCTCCCACAGCCGTGGGCCAGAAGCACGTTCTGTTCTGGCAGCAACCAGGTTTATCCTCATTTCACCGGTGAGCAAACCAAACCTGAGCAGCGGAGTGACTGTCCCAGGCTCTCACAGCCAAGAGGCCGCCGAGCCAGAGCCCAGATCTGTCTTCCAGAAGCGGCTGTTAACCACACGCTGCCACCTCTGTGATTTGGGCAGTGTGGAGACAGAGCCTGGCTCCAAGTTCTGCCGCAACACCTCGCTGTGTGAACCTGGGCAAGCCACCTCACCCCCTGAAGCCTCAGTGTTCCCCTCTGTGAAATGGGAACAGACACACCGGACCTATAGCGTTGTCTCTAGGATTCACAATAGTGCAGGGAGGGTGCCTGACACAAGGAGGGCTCAGTCAAGGACCACAGGACGGCCTGGGGAATGAGCCACATGACTGAATGATTAGGGTGGGAGAGCATGGCACTGATGGGGAGTGGGAAATGCAGGCCCGGGGCTTCCTTTAAGCCCTGTGCCAATGGCCCAACCCATACTGGGTGCTAGGCAAGAGCTCCCCACCCAGAGGACAGAGATCCGCCATATCCTGCTTATATGCCCTTGGGGAAATCACCTGCTGTCTCTGGCCTCAGTTTCTTCATCCATAAAATGGATGCAATGGTGCTCCCCTGCAGGACCTCAAGCCTACCGAGCAGGCAGGCACCCAGGACTTGCTGGCCAAGCTCTCCCCTCAGCTCTGATGTACATCCTCAGTCTGGCAAGCACGCCTTCCCCTCCACTCCACTGCCTGGCACTCCTCTGGGCAACTCACAGATGATTTATACTTCAGAGGACGAATCAATACCATATACAGCCAAAGACATCTTTAATCTTTCACAGGGATTAGGCTACAAGGTACAGCAGCCTCTTTCTACAGGCCACTCAATTCTGATTTCAATTTGGCCAGCTGGAGCACTGCTTTCTCTCTCCTTTTCTTTTCACCCACGTAAAGACGTTCCTCCAAATCAAATTTCATTTAGCAGGTGGGGTAGGGACTAGTGACCCTTACACGAGGGCAGGCCCAGCCAGGGTCTTAGGGCTGCGAGGGGAGCCAGGAGGAGGTTCTAAAGACGTGGGAGGTTAGGCCCTGGGCAATGGGATGGGGCGCAGCGGGCAGGGGGCACTGGGAGGGACACCGGTGCCAGGCCAAGGGTGTCCCTGAGCCACGGACCCTGGCAGCAAAGCTAGTTTTCTTTTTCTAGAATTCCTTTTTAAAAGTCTTTAGTAGACGATATATTTTCTGACCACCAAATACCTTCTAGATGCTTGTAGAAAATTCAAACAATAGTCTGGGTTTTGGCCAAAATGCAGTACCTAGGGATGCCCGGGTGGCTAAGCATCTGCCTTCAGCTCAGGTCATGATCCTAGGGTCCTGGGATCAAGCCCCGTGTCAGGCAACCTGCTCTGTGGGGAGCCTGCTTCTCCCTCTTCCTCTGCCTCTGCTCCTCCCCCAACTTATGCCCCGCCCTCTCTATAACAAATTAAAATTTTTTAAAATGCAATACCTAGACCTCACCCCAATCCCATACCTCTCCTGCTCTTAACACATCAGCAGGTGTCCCTCCAGGCTATGTGTGTGTGTGTGTCTGTCTGTCTGTCATACCCCCATCTGTGGGAAATGGGGGCAGAAGATGGACTGATGACTATAAAAGCTGTTAAGACCTCTAGTCCTCAAGCCAGACAGCCTGGGTTCAAATCCCTTCTCTACCTCTTTACTTATATGACCTGGGGCTGGTTATTATTGTCCTCTCAGTGCCTCAGCTTCTTCCCCTGTAAAACGGGGAAGTCTACCTCACTGGGTAGGGAGGGTTACCCAGGACAAGTGTCAAATGTGCGCTCAGTCGGTATGAGGCACCTAGGGAGAGCTACATAAGCACTGGGAGGGGCTTCTAGGTCCCTTGTGGCTGGGACTGAATACCACTGAACACTACAATTCTAGACTTTCTGTCCCTCCCTTTAGCACCTTTGTCCACAAATCCCGTAAAGATTGCACCTGAAACCGAAAGGCAGTGGACTTGTTTGGGAAAGGATGCCAGCCATGGAGGATGGGTACCAGCAGGGCAGGGTGGGTGGGGCCAGCCCAGAAAGAGGTCCCCATGCCCTGTCAGAGCAGTAAAGGACATGTGGGCAGCCAGCGGGAGGTGGCTGCATCCCTGGGGGTCTGACACCGCCAGGGGACCCCAGGAAGCTGCAGCACGGCCCACGCTCCCCTCTGCCTGGCCAGCTGCCGACATGGGGAGTGGCCTGGAGCCCAGCCACTGGTCAGCACCACCCCACTTCCGTCCTCTCCACCAAGGTGCTGGCCCCTGAGCTGCTCTAGCTCTACAATTAAAGGGGCTTATCTGAGATTTATAGCAGGATTATGCCCACAGGGTGTTACCAACGCCAGGCTCTGGATGCTCTGTGGTCCTTAGGAAAAGCAATTAGAGTCCCGAGGTTCTGCGGGTATAAATATACAGATGCCGTCCTCCAAGGTCGAGGGTGCCACAGTGAGCTCTTTAGAGACTGAGCCTTGGGAGAGGCCTGGGCCCCTCTGCCAGGAGTTGGGCCTGTCAGGAGGGGAAGAGGCTATCTGCTTCCCCCAACTCAACACTCCACCCTCAAGGAGCTGGCCTGCTTGGCAAGGTGCAACCGGACCCAGGTAGAGCCCCATAACCAGGGCCTGACTGGGCTGGCCGTGGGCTGCACTGGACACCCACGGCCAGGGTCCCTGCAGGCCGCCCTCCTCAGCATAGACAGGCCACAGAACTGACCCTCTCAGGGGGCCAGGCTTCAGGATGCCCAAAGGTTTAACCCATGTTTTGCCAGCCTCTTGCTTGCTGTTATCTAAAAGCTTTATCCCTGGAGATTTTGAGGACAATTAAGGGAATGCAGGGAGCTTAAGGGGGAAAGGTAGTCTGTGGCAAGAGCCTGTGTCCCAGCTTCTCGCATCCCATGTACCGACACCGATTCCCCGATGCCACAAGGAAACAGCACAGCCCAGCCCGCCCCAGTCTCTCACTCCCACACACAGCTCCACCCCTCATACAACCCTGGCTCCAAGAACCTGCTAGCTGAGCCCCCATCTCCTGGGTCCCTGAGACCCTCCCTAAACAAGGCCACCTCCGCCCATCCCATCCTCCCTCTGCCTAAGAACAGCAGCCTTTCCGCTGGATCCCACGCCAGGAAAATCAATAATCCCTCATCCAATACCCTAGCCCTAGGGGTTCCCTAGCCGGCTGGCAAGACCACAGACGGCTCCCCAGGGCCCAGGAGACAGGCTGAGGTCCATGAGGGGAATGGCCCAGGGCAGACAAAGCCCATGGCAGGACGCAGAGGACCTCTCAGGCAGCACTGGGCCACTGTGCCCTGCCATCCCCCATTCCCAAGCATGACTCACCATCCTCCCGGGACTTCTGGATGAAGGCCTCCACGCCGCTCTCGCCATAGCTGCCCTCCGAGGCCAGCGTGGACACGTAGTTCCACTTGAGGGCGCGGACGATGTCCACCATGGCCTGGGCCTGGTACGTGTCCGAGGGCACCACGCGGGAGAAGAAGTCGTAGCGGCTGTTGTCACTCAGGTCGGGGGCTGTGGAGGCGTAGCTGATCTGGGGGATCTGGGGGCGAGAGGGGCCGCTGATGGGGGCGGCTGGTACCCCCACTGTGCTCAGCCAACACCACACCACTGCGCACCAATCTCCTTCCCATCCCCACAGCCTCGGGACTGCCCCAGCCCTTCTTATCCTAGGGGAGACCCTGGGGTGTGGGCTGGGTGGGTCCTAGCCCACCTGACAGGGGAAGAAACTGAGGCCCAGAGAGTGTAAGCACCTGGCTAGGTGGCCCTCCCCTGGCTGCAGCTCAGAGTCCCAAGGCCTCCCACCTCCTCTCAGCTCCCCCCACCGCCCAGCCTCCCCCTGTCCTCCCCATCCCCACCCAGAATAAGACTGGCATCAGGATGAGAAGTGACTGACGCATCAGCCTTCAAGCCCTCCTCTTTCAGAAAAATATCCCAACCAGCTTCACCTGGATCCTGTGGCTGGTGGTCCCCAAAACACACACACACACACACACCAGAGCCTCTGGGTACCTCCATTCACACAAAGAGCTAGAAGATCCCAGCAAGGGAAAATCCCTAGGTGGACAACATAATTTATCCCAGGGCTGGGGTGGGGATGAGGGTGTCAAGAGGGGCACTGAGAGGTCATTCGGCCCATCACCCTCTCCCAGGGAGCCCCTCATGTCACCACCTAGCAGACCCTGTCCCCACAGCTCCATCGTCCTGCCCAGCTCAGGAGACCAGGTCCCCGCCATTATCCCATGGCCCTGGCCACCCAGAGGATGGAATCACAGGAGGACAGAGCAGGCAGGGCCCCTGGGAAGTCCCTCTCTCCTGAGCCTGGGACCCAGGGCCCAGACAGGCCTCCATGGAAGACTCCAGGCCCTCTGTCCCTCAGGCCTGGCTCTCCCAGCCACGGAGCACCTTTGTGCCCCCACAGACGTCCCCTGGGCCCTCTCCATGCAAAAGTGAGATGCAGAGCCCTTAAGCTGTCCTTCTTCCTGTGGCCAACATCCAACTGAAGGACAAAAACCTCCTGGCCAGTCTGTGACCACTGAGGGTGGGAAATGTTTGGGGGGGAACAGGATTTGGGGTGCACCCTGAACAAGTGGTTGCCCACCTGGCCCCATTCCCAGGGACAGCAAGGGTCCACCTTCCACCAAAGATGCCCATGAACTTGGTCCCCCCATGATGCCTCCTAAAGTGGGCCCCAGTAGGCCCCTCACTGCTTCCCCTCACTGAACTTACTCAGGAGAAAGGGAAGGATGGGGGAAAACAGATGATGGCTTGTCCGGATTGGCTGAGCAACTGCAGGGAACCCCCAAACCCTCTCATCGTAACTCTCGTGGTCCTTCTAAGTTGGCATATAATCACCGTGGCACTGTCTGTAAGAGCAAACTTTTGGAAATAATCCGGTAAAAGAAACCACAGCCCCTCAAGGAATACTATTCAGCCGTGAAAAAGATCCTGGAGGTTTCCATGCCTGGCTCTAGACAGTTCTCCAAGACCCACAGCAGAAACAAAGTCTATTGTGGGAGGAGACGGGACGGGTTTCCCCCACCCTCTGAAACGGAACAGCCTCTGGAAAGGGAACCAGGTGGCTAGGAGGCAGGAACAGGGAGACGCGTCCCCTGACACTCTTTGTGTGTTCTTGCATGCAGAGTCAGGCAAACATACCACCTGCTCAGGAAACAAATCACACTATAGTCTTTCCGAGCACCTGCTTCCGTACCCCCTCCTACCTGCATCAATGGCCCCCCAAAACCAGCCAGCCCTCTGCCATGGAGAGCACTGAGCATGAACACAGCGCCCTCTAGAACAGCTTTGGGTTAATTTCAGGAGAATCGCTATTTCCAGGGTCTGCCAAGGGGTATTAGGGTTGTAGGGGTTGGTTGGTGTTTACGGGTCTGTCATTCAGAGCAACATCTCTCTGCCTGGGCACTATTAACGCTTTGGGGGTCTGATTCTGTTCTGGGCACTGAAGGATGCTTAGCAGCACCCCATTCCCCTACCCACTAGATGCCAAGAGCACACTCCTCCCCCAGTCACGACAACCAAAAATGTCTCCAGACATTGCCAAGGACCCCGCAGGGTGCAGAACCATCCTCAGTGGAGACCTGCTGCTTTGGATCGGTACTGAAACACGGAGTGGGGTGGTGCTATGATGAGGTCTGGGTTCGCTTCAAACGCATCACAGCAGGAGGGCACAGAGGAAATGATGATGGCCAGGAGCGGGGACAGCTCTGAGTCCCGTGTACTTGGGGGCTCACTACTCCCTTTGTTTCGCAAACGCCTAAAAGGTCCGGATTTAACACATTTTAAACAATAAAACTAAACAAAATTGACAGCACCCCCGGGGCATGCCTCTGAACAGAAGAGCCCCGGATTTGGAGCTGGAGAGAGAGCAGGTGGTGCAGAGGGTGGGGCCAGGACCGGCCCTTCCAGCCTGCCTTCCCGGCAGGTCTGGATTGTCGGCTGCCCTCTGTGTCTGGTCTTCAGCAAGGAGCATTCATCTCATGCCTGGGGACTCGCACTTTTCCTAATTAGAAAAAGCTTGTCTCCTACTTCTGATGTTTTCTCCCAATACAGTGCTGGAGTCAAAAGGGACTGCATCCAACAGAAGGGACAGGAAGCCCAGGGAAGTCTCAGGGCCCCTCGTGCAGGAGACTTCTCACTCATCACCCCTCATTCTTCCCTCCAAGCCACCGCCCACCTCTCCTCCAGTTCAGGCACTCAACATGGACTGGGACGGCACACGGACACACAGATGTCCAGATATTAGGACCCAGGCCCCCCCCCACTGCCTGCCCCCATTCCCACAAAGGGTGGGAGGGCCAAGCATGGGGTTCCTGCTGGGTAAGCAGGTCAGTCTGCAGGGGTGCCCTGGCCTTGGCTTTCAGGAGCCCAGGAGGGCCCCTTGCTCTACCCCCAATAATTCCGAGACCCTGATGCAGGTACCCAGCCCTGAGGCGGCAGAGAGGGAGGAGACAACCTCCTAAAGCCGGCATCCCCTCCCAGCACCACCTCCCCGGGCCCCTCGCAGGCTCCTTCTCAGCTTCGGGCCCTCCAAGCTTCCCAGAATGGTTGTTTCTGGTGCAGTGATTTGGGAGTTCAACTGCTCAGGTTCAAACCCCGGCTCAGCCACCCATCAGCTGGGAAGTCTCCAGCAAGTTACTTCTCTTCTCTAGACCTCAGTTTTCTCAGCTGCAAAATGGGAATAATCACAATCCCTGTCTCATACAGTTGTGAGGGTCATGTGAGGGAATTTTCATGAACTGCTGGCAGTGAGTAAGCCCTTGAAAGGTTAGCTCAGAGGTGAGTTATAATCCCTCCTGCCACACCTCCCTTAGCCCTCTGTCCCCAACCTCCCAGCCCCTCCCCCAGCATGCTCCCAGGGATGGGGAGCCTCCTTCTGGAATGCTGGCCCAGCAGGCCCTTCAAGGCCCTCCTCCCTCCTGGCCCCACCCAGGCCTGCAGGGGGAGGGGGAGGGGAGGCAGGGCCCACCCTCGGATGCCCTGGACAGGGTGACTGGGACAAGTGACCCCACGGGCCTCTGAGGTCTCCTCAGCAATCTCTTTGCAGCCCAGCTGGAGCGGGAGGGGTGCTTGATTAACATTCTCCTCAGAGAAGTTCTCTCCTCTGACGACAGCCGCGTGACAGAGGAGGGGACAGCCACACCCATGCCAATGCCCACACAGCATCAGCCAGAACCCAGATTCCAGCAGCACCTGACCAACCACAGCTGGCCTACTCTCCTCAGTCCAGCTGCCTGGCTTCCTCTGCCCACAGAGTCCATGTCACCTCCTCCAGGCAGCCCTCCCTGAGCTCCAGAGAGTCTGCTCAGACCTTCCACAGCACCGAGTGGGGCTGCTCCAGGGGCACAAGGCATGTCATCCTGGTATGAGGAAGTCTGGCCTCTCTGCCAAGTCAGCAGGCATTCTGAGGTGCCCCAATTGTACTGGGCAATGTCACTTGTGGGGAAGCAAAGAAACACCCACTGCATCCCCAGAAGGGGCATCCCAGAGTGAGACACAGTGTCTGGAGCTGGCACCCAGCAGAACTTCACCCAAGTGACAGAGGTAGGGGAGAGGGAGGAAGTGAGGAAATCTCTCCCCACCCCCGTGCGCACTCTCCCTCCCCACCATGTGCTCTCACGCTCTCCCTCTCTCTCCCTCTATCTCCCCCTCTCTCCCTTTCAGGCTTCTGGAGTGACAAGGAGGTCCATGCCACGTGGGAAAAGACAAAAGCTGCTTCCGGGCTTGAGCAGCAATGAAGATGAATGCCAAGTGCATCTGTGTGTGTGCGCGGCGCGTGTGTGCGGCACGTGTGGGAGCACACGCTCTCAGCGCGTGAGCGCCCGGCCCATTCATTCATTTACTCCTCCTACCGGTAAGTCACCGAGTACCGACAGCCTGCCAGGCATAGTTCTGAGTGCTGGCGATGGACAGGGAGACACTCTGTCCTCGTGGGGCTCCCAATCTCCACAGAGGCAGGCCGTGGAAAGGTGATCCCGAGCTGTTAGATGGGAAGAAGGGTCCAGGAGAAAAAGGAAGAACAGAGCAGGAGACCATTAGAGGGGTCCAGGGGATGTCTCTCTGACCAGGCTACATCTGAGTCAAGACCTCAAACCGATGAAGGAGGGAGCCATGAAACAGCCCATGCAAAGACCCACGCATATACGTGTGCATGTGTAAATGTTACATGCCTGTGTGTCCAGGTGCACACATCTGTGTTTAGAACCTGAATGTGTTCTCAGGCTGTCCCAGGCCTGGCCAGCAGCCCCACATCTCCCACTAGGTATAGCATCACTGGTAGGCCCCAGGATGTCCCCAGCTCAGGCTCTGGCTCACTGGCTCCCAGACTAGCAGAATCAAGCCCCACCCACCCCCCCAAGAGGGGCTGCTCCATGTCCCGCACCACCCAGCAGAGGAGAAGCAAGCTGGCAGTGAGGCACCTTGCCCAGCACCCCAGAGCCACACACGGCCCAGTTCCCCAAAAGCCAGTATTTCATTCAAGGCTGTTTAGAACAGCCAGGGATCAAATCTCTACCTTGACCTCCACAAGGTCCACAGCAACCCAAGACACAAAGCTGGGTGTCCGTGACCATCACCATGGGCACCCCAAGGCCACCCCCACAGTAACACCAACCCTCTTGCTATGAGCTCTAGTGTTGAAAAGCACCTTCCCTTCTGTTCCCTTCCCTAATGCTTTGCACAGCACAGAAGCTCCCAGGGCACCCTGCAGCCAACCTGCCTGGGGCTCTGCAGTGACCCAGCCTTGTCACCTTAGGCAAGCAAGCAGCCACTCTGGGCCTCAATTTCTTGCCACATAAATAAAAGAAGACTGCACTAGCATGTACATGCAGTGTCTGAAACACGTGGGCCCTCAGCAAACACTAGCTATTGACAGGAGAGAGGGAGGCAAGGCTAGGACCATTGTGCCCATTTTGCAGATGAGAAAACGGAGGCTCAGAGATGAAAAGTGACCCCTGAGTATCACAGCCAGGAGATATCAGAAACAAGGCAGAGACTGAACTATTCTGCCTCTCTGTTCACCATCCCTGAATGGGGCCTGGGACCCTGCCCACCCTCCCAGCTGACTCTGATCCTTCTGCTCCACCTGCCAGCCAGGCCAGGAGGCCGCAGATTGAAGCCGGACCCTGCCACCACCTCCGGCCACCAGCCCCAGCCAAGGCCCACGCAGACTTTGGGACCCCCACCTGGCTAGCTGTGGCCCCACTCACCAGAGAAGCGGGGAGACCCTGCACCCGGCCAGGCAGACCCTGAGCTGGCTTCCTGCTCCTCGCCCTTCTGATCCCGGCTGCTCGAGGCTTCAACTGCCCAGCTCTCAGCATCCACTCTCTTCCTCCCAGATGAAAGGCAGCCAGGCTTTTAGGTACATGAAAGCTGCACGAGCAGGAACTGGAGTTCAGAGAGCCAGCGAGAGGAGGGAACGCCAGCTTGCAAAGGCCTGGCCTGCATGGTCAGGGCTGAGGGACACAGTCCCCCAGCCCCAGCCCCCCTCACCCACCGGAGCCAAGCACCATCTCCCATGGGGCTTCTGTGGCAGACACACAGTGCCCAGAGGAGCGGGAGACGCCGCCAGCCACCCCTTTCTCCCTCTACGGGGCCTTGGGAGGGGCAGGGGAAGAGTGTGTCTCTCTCAGAGCTGGGCCCACAGTCTTACGGGGTCACCAACGAGAACTAGCGTGGTTGGGGCTAGAAAAGGGGGTCCTCAGACATGCCTTCAGGCTGACATGCCAGATCTGGGACAACAAGAGATTCACTGGGGGCTTTCCAGGGGAGCTGTAGGGACAGAAAAGGCTGGCAGTGTGGGACGAGGGGTGCAAAGAGGGGGACAATGGTCAAGGGGGGAGCATGAAAGCAGCTAGGCAGGGCCTTCACAGTGAGAGACTAGGGATATGCCTGGGGGGGATGGGGAAACTTAAATGGGGGTGTGGACCAGCACATGGAGGGGTGTGGAGAGCCCCTTCATCCTCAGCCCTGACCAAGCCCACCTCGGACAAGGACCCTAGGGTTTAAAAGTAGAAGAGTGACCCTACTGCTTAGAACTGCCACAAAGCCTCACACACACATACCCCACGGAGATGCCCCCCCAAAGAACAGAGAAGCAGACTTCCAAGGCCTGGGAAGTCAGGGCAGTGGGGAGGGGCACCCTGGGCATGGTGCTGAGCTGGCCTCTGGGTGGTCTTTGGGAGGACTAGGATAGACCTGGATAGGACTGGCCCAGGGCTTCCTCTCAGTCCACAAGCCGGGGGCCATTCCCCACACGCATACTAAGGGCCTCCACACTGGGGCCACTGGCCACTTCCCCACAGATCCTCTGGGAATTCGTGTCACCCTCATTAATCAGATCTCATTACCCTGCTCTGCAGACACAGACCTGCCACCGACTCCCAGCCCCAGGTGTCCAGTCAGTCACTCAGCCCCTGCTGGGGGCCATGCCCATGGTCTCCAGTCTCTGTCTCCATCTCGGCACCTGGGGCACTCAGCTTCCCTTAGCTTTGCCACCCCCAGGCCTGAAGACCTCCTTCCTCTCACACTGTGACCTGCCACATTTCCTCACTGCGACTGAGAAGGGGACATCAGACTTTCCCAGGAGCCAAAGGCTATCTTAAAAGACAACAAAATTTGTCCACAAGGCCCCTGCAGTCCCTGTACCCCGGCTGCCCCTGGGGCCACCAGTCTTGCCCTCCCACACTCTCCCGGCCCACCCGCACTCCTCAGAAACTCCAGGGATCCGTTCATTTATTCATTTGCCCACTCGATAACGGTTTACACAGCCCTTGCACACTCTGCGGCCCCAAGGGAGAACACGCAGAGACAAATCCCTGCCTTCATGGAACAGACATTCTAGTGGGAGGGATAAATAAATACACACACATTAACGTTGTCCTTAGAACTGCTGGCACCGCGGTGAACTTCAACTCCCGGACCCTTGTGGTTGGCTGTGGCCATGTGACACGTTCTGGCTAACAAGGCCGGAACAGAAAATGCCATTCCTAAGGAGCCTTAGCATTTCCCTGCAGTCGTAAGACCCTACAGGGTACACATTCCCTCAGCTACCAAGACCTGCAACAATCCAGACCAGCCCGGGTCCCTGCAGAGGGAGAGAGCAGAGCCCTCGGCCGAGCCACACAGAGATGTGAGGCGATGAATATCTACTGTATGTATTTGAAGCTCAGAGACATGAAGGAGGTTTGTTCCCAGCACAGCCTCACCGATGCTAACAGAGCAACAGAAGTCTCATGCTCCAGCTACAGGACGCCTGGAAACAAGTCTTCTTTATCTCTACCTCACTAGCCTGGAGATGCTGGGTTCACATTCAGCACACACTGATTTGGGCTGAAATTAATTACATTCACTCACACTCACACACATACAAGCATACAGTCATCATCACCATGAAAACTAGCAAAATAGCACCTGAGCACCTGGGTGGCTCAGTTGGTTAAGCATCTGCCTTCAGCTCAGGTCATGATCCTGGGGTCCTGGGATCGAGCCCCACATTGGATTCCCTGCTCAGCAGAGAGTCTGCTTCTCCCTGTGGCTCTGCCCCTCGCCCCACTCATGCTCTCTCTCTCTCTCTCTCTCTCTCTCAAATAAATAAGATCTTTAAAAAAAAGAAAGAAAGAAAGAAAAGAAAACTAGCATTTTATTGGGTGCTTACTACATACGAGCAACTGTCCTAAGTGGTTACAAATGCCTTCGCCCCTTTGATCTCACAATAACTATATAAACCAGACCCTCTTATTCTTCCCATTTTCCCAAAATTGAGGTGCAGAAAGGTTAGGAAACTTGTCCAAGGTTACACGGCTAGCAAGTGGCCGAGGCAGGATCTGAACCCAGGGGTCATCCTCCAGAGCGCAGGTTACTGTCGTATAGAACCCCAGCCTCCACCTTGCAAAAGTAGGCCCACACATAAATGTGCATGCACACACGCACACTCACACACACACACACACGTGCCCAGCCATGCGCACACACAGAATCCGAGGGCCAGCCCTACTTCCTCTGAGCACTCAGCTCCCCAATCACTCCTGGCTGCCACAGGCTGGGCTGAAGTGGCCCATCTGTCTCCAACACAAAGGATCAGGCAGGGGTGGGGGCCAGGGGCCCCAGAGGGTTGTGTAAATGGCTCTGCTTTGAGCAACAACTAATTTCTAAACATAATTATTAATTTCATGGTTATCATATGCAAACCTCTGTCTCCCAGACGAGATGAAATTGATTTAATTAGAAATTCCATCATCAAGCCTTTCGGATCCAAGCTTTTAATTAGGATCACCAACCCCACCCAAGGCTGCCAGAAAGTGGGCTCCTGACCCCGGCTTCCTTTCCTGAGGGCCCAGGCAGAGCCAGGATGTGTGGGCAGCTCCACGGTCACTGGGGATCCCCCTGGCCAGGACTGGGCCCCTCGCCAGGACCATTATCCATCTCCCACCCCACATGGGGTGACACGGCCCCACAGTCACAAGTGGCCTCTTCCCTCCTGGAATCATAATGGGGGAAACAGCCTGGTGAGAACGCATACCACCTTGCAGCAAGAAGGACTGGGGTGTTGAAGGTGAGCAGGAGACAGGAGAAATAACAGAGCTCCCCTCTTCATGCAAAATTCACATAGCAGCCTCCCTACTGGAGCCCCTGCCAGGTGCTAATAAAACGGCCCTTATAGCTCAGCTCAGGGCAGTCTGTCAAAATTATCAATAGCACTTGGCCTTTTAACAAAGCATTTCCAACACATTACCTCTGACCTCATCTCCAGCCACTCCCATTCTGGCCTTGCTCACGTTGAGGGGGCCCCCAGTTATAGCCATCTCCTTGCTGAGCCCTGCCTCGGGGCATCTGTGCTGGTTGTTCCCTCGGCCCTAATGATCTTCCAGCAGACGCAATGAGGCTCGCTCCCTCACATCCTTCCCTTCCAGAGAAGACTGCTCAATGTTACCTTTGCCGGCGTAAGTGCCCCCCCACCAAGATGGTGTCTGGCACACACAGATGGTTCTCAGAGGTCTCCTTCCTCCCTCCTGGATTCAGCCAGGGTGTCCCTCACCTCCTGGGGCCTGCTGAGCCCTGTCCCCACCCCTCTGGACTTCCCCGATTTCCCAGCAGCAACCTAGAAGGCAATCACGTGGGGCTGGCCCACACCCACCCCTGTCTCCCCATCCTGGGGCCCACCTGGCCTCTTATCGGGAGAGCACGCAGACACTTGGATTAATTTCCAGGACTGTTCTGAATTGTGTTTTCCAGGAGAGAACCAGAGAGAGGCAGGCAACAGGCCTTTGAACAAACATTTCCCCAGAAAGTGCTTTATTCAGTCCCTTGTCTCACCCTTTTAAACATCATGTGCTTTCTCAGGAGCCCAGGAAAAAATGGGGTCCCGATAAGGCACTGAGGCTGGTGAAGAACAGAGGGCCCTGAGTGGAGGGCCTGGGCGGGCTGACAAAGGAGCCGTTCAGAGGCAGGCTTGGAGAAATTACCGCAGATAAGAGCACAGGCTGGAGGAGGTGGGGGTGGGGGGCAAGGAGCGGGCGGCACAAGGGCCAGAGCAAATACGATCCTCAAATCAGCACTTGTCCTATTTTGTAAGCAAAATGTAGATCAATAAATTACATTCACTTTTGCAGGTTTTACATGCTAATTCCTTCACCTTGTCAAGAGTAATACACATTGGGGGAAGCCAGGGAATGGAGGAGCCCAGAGGCCTAGAGAGGAAAGGCCAGGAGTCTGGTGGAGCCCCTGGGGCCTCAGCGCCTGCACCCATTTTCCCAAGAAGGGCTCAAAGCCCAAGTTATCAGAGGCGAGGAAACAGGCTGCCACACCATCCGCCCACCCCCAGTCGCCTCCCCTGTGGGCCTCCATCTTCTCATCTGTCAAACGGCCACAGCAATGAGAGTCTGGGCTCTGTTAAGCCTCACTTTGAGGCTCACATGGGAGGACCACATGTTAAATCTTAGAAAGGGAGCAGCTGTCCAAGACGCTAGGAGTCATGATGACACGTCTCGCAAGTACATTGGGTGCAGTTAGCTGATACGGACTCTCCCTTTGTTGATTCTCACCACAGCCCCAAGACAGGAAGCCTCAGCCCCATTTACAGGAGGCTCAGGGGGCTGGGAGCAGACCCAGAGTCACCCAGGCCCATCTGATGCCAAAGCTGGGCTTTCTCTGTGCCATAACACTGCCCACGAGCCAGGGAGCTAGCCACACATGAGTTTCTGAGGGGTGAGGGCTCAGGACCAGCCCAGAGTGGTCACAGCACCTCAGGGGGCCAAGGCGCATTGCTGAGCAGGCACTGGACATGGAGGGAGGGGCAGCAGGTAAGAGGATGCTCAGGTGTTAGTGGTAGTTGTGCCTTAATGAGCACCTAGTCCATGCGGAGCACTTCACAGGGATTATCTCATTTAATTCTCACACGATAACCCCATGAAGCGAACGCTACTGATTACCTTCGTTTTTCAGAAAGGAAAACGGAGGCCCAGACAAACACTCCTTGGCTGGTCCGGAGTGCTGGATATAAAATTAGAGCAAGTGGCAAAGCAGGACCTGAACCCACGGCTATCTTGACTCCAGCCCCTGGTGCTCGCACACAGCCCTTCACCACACCTCCCATGCCCTCTGCTTTCATTGCTGGCTGCTGCCCTTTGTCCACACCATCCTCACGCTGTGGGGGAGGGGGTAGCCAGGATGGGGAGTCAAAAGAATCCGTGCCCCAGGTCTCTCCCCAGCACATCCCCTTGCACATTGCTTCGCCTTCGCCTCTCTGAGCCTCAGTTTCCACATCTGTTCAAGAGAGGGCGTGGTTAATGACCCCTGCAGGCTGGACTTACAAGGTCAGGACAGAGGAAGGGGCCTCCACAACCTGGGAGTGACATCTGCTCACAACTGTAAGCCATTGGAAGTACAGGCAAGGCTGGGACAAGCTCAGCAAATGGGGAGCCCCTGAGAGGTCTGGAACTATGCCTGTGCCCTGCGCCCCTGCTGCTGCCGCGCTCTTGCACGCTGAGCAACAGAGGAGGGGGCGCGGCAGGGCGGAGGGGAAATTAACCAGAGCGGCTGCCCCAGAGCTCCTGCCAGTTAATGTGCAGCGCCGTGTGTAATATACAGCTCTGTATTAATATAATATGATATAATGGGATGTATTAACATTATTGAACACATGAGCCGATAAAAGTCACATCACCGTCACTCCGTGTAATTTATATCACAGCCAGGCTGGCGGGGGAGGGGAGGCCTCACTGGAGCTCTGGGGCTCCCTCAGGGAAGGGGAGGACGGGGAGGGCGCCTGAGCCCTGGGTGGGGGAGGGGAGCCAAGACCAGAGCAAAAGGGACCCGCCACAAAGCAGGCAAGGCCAGGTGATACCCCAGCCAGGGTGTCAAGCAGTGGTTTGGGGGCTCTTGGTCTGATCCATCCAACCAGTCCTCATGGCACTTGACCCCCCAGCAACATCTGACCTGCAGTCCCTCCACTTGCCTGCCCATCCCCCGCCACCTGTTTGCTGCCCTGGTGCCCTCTTTCCTCTAAGACAGCACCTCCTCAGCCTCCTTGGCTGGTCCGGAGTGCTGGCAACCCCAGGACTCAGTCATTTCCAGACTCACTCATTCCCAGGCCACCTATAGCCTGACGACCTACCCCCAAACTGCCTGCTCCCACCCACTGCCTGCTCCCCTTGGCCATCTACTGGGACCCCCACACCCTCCCAAAGTCCTTCCTAGCCAGGTAACTGCTGCTCACTCTACGGGATCAGACATGTCCTTGATTCCTCTTTCTCTCACGACCCTGACTTATCAGTGAATACTGGTAGCTCTACATTGAAACTAAAACCAGAATCCAAGCATGGCTCAGCCACGCTGCCACTATCACCCTGGGGCACAGCTCCAGCATTTCTGGCCTGGACTATCCCACCATCCTCTCACCGGTCCCCCATCTCCCATACCACCCATCCCATCCCACTGCCCCTTCCCCAGCTGGCACCCATGTAAAACCCAATTTAGGTCATGTCCCTCCTCTCTTCAAGAGGCTCCCATCTCAGCCAGAGTTCACCAGGCCCTATGCGAGCCACCCCTTAGCCTCCTGCCCTTACCACCCACCCCTCTTTCCCTCACTTGCTCTGTTCCAGCCACTGAGGGGCCTCATGATGTCCTTTCGAACACACCAGGCGGGAACCTGCCTCAGGACCTTGGCACTGGCTGTGCCCTCGTCACTGCCTGTTGATACTATACATTCCATTCATGTGTCCTCTTGATCATCTACCTCCCCACTAAAATGTCAATCCCACAGGGACGGGAGTTATTATCTGCCTTGCTCACTGCAATAGCCCCAGGACTAAGGATAGTGCCTAGCACCCAAGCCCTTATTTTGCAGATTCTGCAAGTAAATACAAATGTTCGACGAATGAGCAGATGACTAACGCAGCAGTCCACTTTTACCTGATTCTCATAAATGAGTTTCTCGACCTGATTCTGTTGGTGACATGTATCTGCTTCTAGAGAAAGAATTTGCAAAACACTGGCCTGGTCCAAATGATGAAACCCAGGAGTGGAGAGTCCAAGTGGCAACAATTTAGCTAAGATCACAGGGTGGGCTGCCAGTGGCTGGCCAGCCTAGCTCAGCTCTCTGCTGCCTCCCCTCTGACCCAGCACTGCCTCCAGTGAGGTCCCAGGGTGAGAAGGCTGCTGAGGCCCCAGACTGTAGGGGGCGTCACCAACCCTCCCAGGGCTTCTCTGCTCCCAAGCTGCCCCCACCACTGTCCAGGCACCAGCAACCCCTCTCCCTGAACCACCAACTTTCTTCAGCACCATCAGGAGTATGTGGCATACTCCTGGTGGTGTCCCACCCGAGGGGTCCCTCCTCAGGGAGGAAAGTCCCATATCAGCCTGCAAAACAAGGGCTTCTGACCCCTGGCAAAGGTAGAAGGGATATGGACTTCCCACCCCATCATGCATTCATTCAAAATATGTTTACTGAGTACTCACTATGTGTCCGGCACCATGATAAGCACCAGGCACGCCAGGGTGGGCAAAAGCAAATATCTGTCCTCATGGAGCTGAGTCCAGTGGGAGAAAAGATCTCTAACCAGATACGCACACCAACACAGACATAATCACAGCCTCTGAGATATGCTGGGAAGAAGAGACAAGGGGCCTGTGAGAACCTGGAGTAAGAGCCTGATCTGGTCAGGGCACCCAAGGAGGCTTCCTGAGGATAGACAGTAAACTGACACCTGAAGGATAGATAGGCAATACCCAGGTGAAGAGGGACGGGAGGAGCATCCTGGACAGAAAAGATAGCGAGTGCAAAGGCCCTGTGGCCAAGAGCCCTTGGCAGTTTCAAGGAAAAGCAAGAACACAAAGAGGATGGAAGAAGAGAGCATGACATGCATCTGTACAGAAAACAGATGTGGGAACAAGATGGGGACAGAGGAGAACAGCAGGAGTGCCCCTGCACTAGTCCAGGTAAGAAAGGAGGGCAGAGGGCCAGGGAGTATCTGTGGAGATGGATAGAAGTGTGCCCTCCCAAAAGCCCTCCGCCTTCGAAGCATCTCTTTGTGACACTCCCATTTTGTGAGCCCTTCGCTAAACTCCAAGATCACCAAAACTAAAAGAAAGGCCTGGAGTCAGAAGACAGGCAAACATGTTCTCCAGATGCTGGCTTCTCCTCTGAGCCAAGCCTGTTCCTTCAAGATAAATAGGCGCCTAGAGGTTCTCCAGCTGCCCCAGAGACAGGCAGGGTGAGGAGGCAGTCAGAGAGTAGGCCCAGAGCAGGAAAAGACCAGCCCTGCCTCTCACCTCCACTGCCATCACCCTCTACAGCTCTGCGAGCTTGCCACGATGGAAAGAACCTGAATTCCAGGCTGTCACCGACTCACCGCGTGGCCTGGAACTAGACCCTCCCCCATCCAGGGCTCCAGCATTCTCATCTAAGGGTCGTAACAACTACACCGGTGCTTCCCGTGTGCCAGACTCAGCTCGCAGCATTAATTTATTTACTCCTCCCCAGAATCCCGCCCCAGGCAGAGTACCGGCATTCACCCATTTCATGGGTGAGGGAACCGAGGCCCAGGAAAGCCAAACTACTTGCCCAAAGATATAGGCATCTGGCATCTGGCCACGCAGGGACTTGACCCCTTGCAGCTGGGCTGTACCGCACCCCCATCACCACCACGGAAATAAGGATTAGATTGAATCCCCCTCTGAAACCCTCCTAACGGCTGTGGCTTCCTCCTCCGACTCAGCCCAGAGATCCAGCCTCCAGCCTGGAAGGCCCCAGCATCTCCAGAAGGATGCCAGGTATGCATGGTGGTGGATCTCTCCCCAGACCCTTCTACTTCTCTCTACTTTCTCCAGAAACCTCCAGATATTCCATCCAGTTCAGCGACCACATTCCACCTGCCCACAATGGACCAGATATTCGGACATGGTGGGGCAGGGCACCGTCCCTGCCCAGTACCAAGGACCTGCTCTACACCTGATCCCAGCAGTCCCCAGTGGCATGGGCCCTGCCCCCCCCCCCCCCCCCCCCGCTGAGCAAACCCACTCTTTAAGACACCTGTACTGGCCCCTTCCCCTCTCCTCTGTCTCTGGTACATCCTGAGGTCACCTCCAGGGGTCTGGCCCCAGACAGTGTTTTCTACCATTACCTCATTTAATTTACTCATAACAAAACCCTTCCATGGAGATGTTACTATCTGCATTTTGTAGACAAAACTTGGGGACAGGGAGAGAAGTCATCCTCCCTCAATCGCTCAGCTACTGATTAAAACCCAGGCCCATCAGACAGAGCCCATGGCAGGAACCACCAGCGCATCTGGGTCCTGTCCAGACAATGAGGGGACAGGTTGGAGATGCCCACAGGCTCTGCCTGTCCCAGGCCAATGTGTCCAGTTTCCAGCAACTGGTAATCTGAGCTGACACCACTCTCTGGAGGGAACCCCTGACTGGATCTTGGCCCCTTCCACCCTGTCTCATCCACTCAGGCCCCTACCCCAGGATCTCCGGGGTAGACAAAGTTCTGCACATTAACCCAGGCCTCCACAGGTCCCACTGAGGGCAGCCTCGGGTAGCAGAGCCTGGAGAAGGGTCTGGGCACCCTCATAGCTGGGAACACTGGCCCTCCCTTCATGCCAGCAGACAGCAGGCCTCTACAGGGTAAATTCAGAAGAGCATAAAGCTCGGCTCAAGTCCCCCAAGCATTTCCCAACACCTCCTACAGGGGCCAGAATCCCCATCACTGGGATCAAAGTAAATTCTTTTGAACCCACCCATGTTACCTGGAAGAGAGAGCCTTTAACCACAGACTCTTAGATGAGGACAGTGGGACTGCCCTGCTACACTGCCCTTGACAAGGACCTGGGCTTACTCACCTCCTAGGATAGGCAGCTCACCACTTCACAAGGAAGCCCACCCCAGCTCCAATACCTGCCAGGCTTTTTGGGACTCTGAATTGAAATCTGCCTCTCTGTCACTTTCATGTGTTTTATGGGGCTCTCTGGAGCCACAGAGACCCAGCCTGTGCCCCCAGCTGGAAGGCCCCCCCAGGGCTCTTCGATTCTACTGTATTTACACCGCCATCTGCAGCCCTGCTTGGGCATCTGGCCTGTTCTCCTCCATTTGTGGGTCTAGGTTCACACGTGGGCCCACATGGACATGCAGGGGACACAGAGGGGACACCCCCAGGCAGGACCACCTCTTAAAACATGAGTCAGGCCACATCCCTCTCTGCCCCAACACTCTCCCCAGCCCAACACCCACCCCCTCAAACCCCCCGCACTTAGAAGGAAATCCCAAGCTCTCTGTGGGTCCTGCTGTCTTGCTGACCTCAAGCTCTGACCAACCTCTCCCTTCCCTCCTGAAATGGTCCCTGAGCATCCACGCGTCTCTGGCCTCAGGGCCTTTGCACTTGCAGAGCCCTCTGCCTAGCTGGCTCTTCCCCCACATAGATGCAAAGCATTCTCTTCCACTCCATCCTCACCTCGGATCAAGGGGCACCTGCCAAAGACACTGTCACTGAATAGCTCATCTCAAGCAGCCCCACCCAATGCCTTGTCCCCTTACCAATGGCCCACCTCACCCTAACTTTATATATCATGTGTCTCTTTGAGTAAGTGTCTAGCTCAGTCCTTTGACTCTGCTTCACAGGATTGGCAGCCCCGACAGCCCGAGAGCATAGGGGCCAAAGCCCCCAGGCACTGGAGATCAAGATGGCATTCCACCCCTCCCTGGCCCTGGCTGCAAGGGCCATCTGTCCTTCACCGGACCTGTTCCTCAGGCGCCCACCTGGAGATAGGGAAGACAGTGGGAAGGCCCTCCAGGAAGGGCTGGAGATGTGGAGCCCACAGGAAATGGCCCCTCTCCAAGGGGACCCTGTGCCCCATGGGCTGCAAAGACCCAAGGAGAAATGGGCTTCTCCCTGGTCCCCCTGGGGGACTGCCACAGCCAGGCGGACAGCTCCAGAGCATCAGCTGATGGTGACAGGGGACAGCAAGAAGGAAACACACACAGACAGACAGACAGACATGCTAGAACACAGCCCTGCCAGACTCCACAGACTCAGAGTCAGTACACCCGAATCAAAGGACTGGCACACATGCACGTATCACACAGATATTCTCAGAAAGGCTCGCTCACATGTGTGCATGCAAACACACACACACCCCCCACTCTGGAACAGTCAAAACGGGTAACATCATCATTCACAGTATATCTGGGGAACAGAATAGAGCATTCATAACCCCCCAAAACTCACTGCCTGGCCCAGATGCCCATCAAGCAGCTGTAACTACTAACTGCCCAAGAGTGAGAAGCAAAAGTGCCTACATGCTATCCCCCATTCACACCCGGCAGGTAGCAGGATGGGCCAGTGGGAGATCTAGCCCCGCAGAAGCAGAGTTCAAGCTGGGCAAGAGCTGATGGGCCCGGAAAGGGCCAGACCAGGCAGTGGCCATGGGCTCTCAGGGCGGAGGAGGACAGAGGGACTGGGGCACCACCTTGGGGCAGCCCAGAGACTGTGTCCTCACCTGCTCTACTTTCCCTCTGGGCCTGCTCCTGTGGATACCGGGGGGTGGAGGCTGGGGTTGGCAGGCCTGCCCCCTGCCCCAAACACCAGCTGCCCAGTTCACCGGGAGGAAGATGTGCTGGCAAGCCTCCCCCACCCCATGCTCCTTTTCCTGGCTGTCCAGATCTTCCAGGAGGCTGTAGGGACGTGGTAACCCCATCAAGAAATAGGAGGGTTCTGCCCAGAGACCCTGCAGGTGGGAGGCTTCCTTCCACGCCCCAAGTCACACCCAAATAGCCATAGTGGAAAGCGGGGGGGGGGGGGGGGGGGGGTGCAGGAACACTCCCTGCGAGCCAAGCCCCGCTCCAGCCTAGGGAGGAGAGAGCAGTGTCTGTAATTTGTTTTAATAATCCTGCTGAACTGGGAGAAAATTAACAAACGAGAAACCAGCTCGAAATTAATCAAACTTCTCCCTGTCCATCCCCCCCCCTCCATCTTAATGAAGGTTATTTATCCAACGAGCAATAAAACATGGAATTAAATTAAACAGGCCTTTTCTTTTGGTCCTCTCTCCCGCCCCAGGGAGGCGGTGTCTCCTGCTTACAGCTCTATAAGCCAGGCCGCCACCGCCTGGAAGACCACAGCTGAGGCGTGATTCCCGAATGCCAATCACAGGGGTTTCCCTAGAAGGAGCCCCTCAATTAGCACACTCCCAGTTTAGGTCTCACTGCCAGCTCTCTGCCAAAAATATGAATGGCAGTTAACTCAACTACCCTCCGGAGATGGGACAAAGGGAGCTTCCTATGGTCGGGTGCAGGACTCACCCAGGTTTCCTGCAGGGAAGAGAAGGGCCTGGATGTGGATGGCATTGAGCATAAGCACACACACCCCACACACACACGCAATGAGAACACTCTGATGCCTACAGTTCCAGCTGTTAACCCCCTTCTGGTCCCAACCTCTTGGTAGGAAGGTGGTGAAGGGGTGCAGAGCACATAGGATGAGGAAGGACTTTCCACGAGGACAGGACTCAGTCTCCCCAGCTCAGGGAACCAAGTGCACAGGTCATAGCACGTTACCTCAGGCCAAGAACGAGGCCCCATACCCCCCGACTTCCTCTGGCGGCTTGTGGTGCAACTGCCTCCCAGAATTTCTCTTCCTCGCATACTTTAAATCCACTTCTGCTTCTGCTGGACCACCTCTTAGAGTCACAGGTCCCTAAATAATTATTCTCGGGGTCCCCACCACCACCACAACTCTCTCCGGTTTTCCCTCTGGCTTTGAAAATTGTAAGAGTAATTGCCTGCCATTTAGAGCTTTCACATACTTTCTCCCATTTAAACCTCACATCAACCAGGGGAGGGAGGTATTTGTCACTGATGCTCACTTTGGGGGGAGTGGGGGACACTGGGGCTCAGAGAGGTTGGTGGGCAAGGTCTGGATGGGGGGGGCAGGGGACAGGGACCAGGGGACCAGGGGGGCTGGGCGGGGCACAGGGCGGGGCTCTTCAGAATCCCCAGGCCCCTGGGAAGCCTCTCGGGAGCGGGGCTTTCTGTGGAGGACTGGAGGTTGACTGCCCCCCTGGGAGGAGGAGAGGAGAGGAAAGAGGGGAGGCAAAAATGGAAGAGAGAGGGATGGAGAAGGTTGAAGAGTCATTACCAAGAAACTCCTCCCTGTCAGCTGCCCTGACAATGCAGCAAATCCAGTCTACACAGGACAGCCAGTGAGCACCGTTTAAAGCATTTATCTGATCCCATCACTCTCTGCTTCAAATCCTCCAAAGGCCGCCCACAACAATGGGAGGGGATAGCCTAACTCTGTCCTGGGACCCAGAAGTTCTTGGGGATCCACGCCTGTCAACCCCTTCCCCTCCTGTCTGGACAGCGTGCTTGTTGTTCCTCAGATAAATAAGTGTTCCTGCCTCCGAGCCCTTGCTCTGGCTGTGCCCTCCACCCAGACACCATCCAGCCACCTCCCCCCTTCCTTACTTGCCCAGGTCTATATTCAAACACCCTGCCCTGAGCACCCTGTTTAAAAGAGCCCTTCCAGGGTGTCTGGATGTCTCAGTCATTAAGCGTGCCTTCAGCTTAGGTCATGATCCCAGGGTCCTGGGATCGAGCCCCACGTCAGGCTCCATACTCAGCGGGACGCCTGCTTCTCCCCCCTGCTTGTGTTCCCTCTCTCACTGACTCACTCTCTGCCAAATAAATAAATCTCCAAAAATAAAATAAAGTAAAAGACCCTTTCCCCTCCTCATCTCTCTCAAAACCCCTGACCCTATGCAATGTTCCCCCACAGTGCTTGTCAGCACCTGAATTATTGCTTATCTTGTTTACTATTTTTCTTCCCCTCTAGAAGGTAAGCTCCATGTGGGCAAGGACTGTATGTATGTGTTTTCCTTCACCGAGGTATTCCTAACTGAACCCCCAGCATCAGACTCGTTATTTGACTGGTGAATGAATGAAAGAATGAAGGCCCAAGGCCCCCATTCAGGCCTCCATCACCTCTAGTCGGAAACTCTTCCACTGGCCTCCCAAGCCCTCTCTCAGACTCGGGCCTCAGCCTCCAACCAACCCTCCACTCCACATCCAAAGGAATATTTCTAACCCCCAAATCTGACCAGGGTACTGTTCTATAGGCCTAAGTTCCCAATCTACCCCAGCCCCCCTCTCCACTTACCCACTACCCAACTCCCACACCCCAATGCCAGAAACCTTACTGCATCCAACCAGACATACCTGAAGTTCCAGCTACCCCCTGCCCTTCAGAGCACTGTTATGACTCCCTTTCTACCTGCAGGACACTAACCACCTCCTCCAGGCAGTCCCCCCACCCCATGCACACCCTGTCAGAAGCAACTTCCACCTCCTCTGCGGCCTCATAGGATCTCACCTGCCCCTCCACCACAGCCCTCCCACACCCCAACTTGAGCTATGACAAATCACATGGATGTCACCCCTCCCCATCCAGGAAGGACCCAGATTTATTCACTCTGGCAATCTCTCCCATCCCTACCACCTGCTCCGGTATCTTGCACAAACTTGGAACTCCATAAATATTTGCTGAATCAAATGGAACCCGTTCAAAGGCAGTCCAGGGAGAGTGCCCATTAAGAGGGGCCTTTCCTCCAGTTTGCTGGCATTTCAGGCTGGTCTGAGGACAAACGGACCTTTAAGTGCCACTTAATTGCAGCACATGGGAGCATCTGGCCCCACATTCCACTAACCTCTCCTTGGGGGATGCCTGGGAGAAAACCGATTCACCAAGGCTGAGAGGTGGCCAGGGCCCCGTGAAAATGGCAATGCACTGCCTCTGGCGCAGCCCATAATAGCAGCTCCTGGCTCACCCGGCAGCCTGCGTGTACGAGCACAAATGTGGCCACCCCCATGGGTGAGGACAGCAGGCACAACACAGCCACTGCTGAATTATTTATCTCATACATTGTTAGCGCAGTAGAGAGAGCAACCGTTGTCTCCAGGCTTCAATTAAAATATCAAGGCACCCGCACCGTCTGCCCGGCCACATGCCCAGCTCCCACCAAAACTGGCAGGATAGCAACCCCTGGGAAGCTGTAAGCACCCCCAAGACCAACAGGGCTGCCCTACCTTGCCTCCCCCCAGCCAAGTCCTGTTTCAGAACCGCAGACAGTGCCCGCTCAGCAGGGGCACCGAACTTAACCCACGGGCTGTCCCTGAGACACGTGGCAAAACCTTCAGCGCTCAGAAAAACCATTTAGTAAATCAGTGACCTAAAAGAGCCTCCCCAGCTTCCCAAAGCAGCCCTGGGATAAGTCGGGCTGGGTTTGAGCCTTACTCTGCTCTTCTATCAATCCCAGCACTCTCTGAAACCCTTTGTAGCCCATGGCTAGAAGGCAGGAGTTCAAGGCGCACTCCCACCTCTTCTCCACCCCCCACGAAGAACTCTGGGCACATCACACCACCTCCCTGGGCTCTGCCTTCCTCATTCGGAAAATGCAAATGACGATGCCCAGGCTGTGATGCCTAGGGAGTGTGACAATCAATGGAGAGGGACTTGGAAAAGCTAAAGTGAGGTACAAATGTGGGCCATGCTAGCTGAGGGCTTTCATTTCCTAAGAGTGGGTTTCCGCAGCCTTACCACCCATACCCCAACCTGAAAATCCCCGATTCTGGAGCACAGACACCCGACGAAGAAGAAGCTGGCAGCTCCTTCAGGAGCTGGCTGGGTCACAAGCTAACTAGGTCACCCACGAGATTTAATTCAACAACCCCCGGACTGGAATATGAGGCCGAGTGAAATCAAAGTGGGCGAGCTGAAAAAGAGCAAGAAATTGCAAACACATGCCGCCAAGAACAGTGGAATGAGCGCAGGCTTCGGGGACAGGCGCTGCTGCAGGCCTCTGCCGTTTCCTGGACAAGCCCATGTCCTCACCTGTAGGAGCTCCCAGCTGGTCACTTACATTCGGTAACCTTTGTGAAGCTCTGACTCAGGGCCAGGTACATAAATTCAACCGCTGGTGTTAGTAAGCACCTACTACATTCCCGACCAGGAGGGAGAGTGCTGAGGAAGACAGAGACAGCCCTGACTTGTAGAGCTGACATCCAAATGACTAGTTTTGCCATCCATCAAGGTGATGGGAGATCAAGGTTACAGCGTTTCAGATGGGCCTTGAAGTACAGCTGGAATTTCCAAAGCAAAAAAAAAAAAAAAAAGTGGCAAGAAGGTATAATCCTTTCAGGGAAATGTATGGCGGTGCCTTCTTTTTTTTTTTTTTTTTTTAAGATTTTATTTATTTGAGAAAGAGTGAGAGAGAGAGAGAGCATGAGCAGGGAAAGGGAGAGGAAGAAGCAGGCACCCCACTAAGCAGGAAGCCCGATGCAGGACTCAATCCCAGGACCCTGGGATCATAACCTGAGTTGAGGGCAGATGCTTAACTGATTGAGCCACCCAGGGGCCTCTGGGCAGTGCCTTCTTAAGCTCATAATTCATGTAGCAATTCTGTGTGTGTGCACGTTCATACATGTGTGGGAAATGAGTGCTTATGTCCACTAAAACACATGCATACAAATAGCAGAGTAGCTTTATTCATAATAGCCAATCACTGGATTCAGCCCAGACGTCCAGCAGAAGCAGAATGGGTAAAAAAATTAAAAATGAGGCAAACATTCACACCATGGGATAGTACGGAGCAAAGAAGAACAACACCAACCACAAGAAGAATCTCCCAGACAATGTGAGTAAAGACTTACTGTGTGATTCTGTTTCTACGAAGCTCAAAGCCAGATGCAAATAATTTATGCTGTTAGAAGTCGGGCTAGTGATTAGCCTTGGGGAAGGAAGGCTATTGACTAGGAGAGGCTCGAGGGAACGTTCTAGAAACATCTGAAGATGTTCTCTGTCTTGATGTTCATGCAGGTATATGCATTTATAAAAGCCCATCAGGTGGTACTTTCTTACATATAAGTTAGACTTCATTTTTTTTTTTAATTTAGAAGAAAGACAAAGTGGCCAGAGCATTCTTAGGGACCAAGGGAACAGCAGAAGCAGAAGCCAGCAGATCGGACCTTGGGAGGTTTAGGGAGCAATTCGGGGGATCCAGAGCAGAATTCCCACGGGCCTGAGGAAGGACTGGGGTGGAGGGTGGCCGGATGGGCCGAGGAGGCAAAGCCAACCTGGGCCCCCAGAGGCCTCTACCTCCTTCTTCAGGCATTGCCTGTCACGCGTCCCACCTGTCCACGCAAACCGTGAGGTCATTTCCCCTCCCTGCCAGCCTGGCCCCCTGCCCACCTGCTCCCTCAACCACCACTCTGGATTGGAAGCACTAAGCTTCATTTCTGGGACTTTGGGGAACTTTCATCCTGAGCAGAAATAAAGTGGGAGCCACAACCTCTCAGCCCCATCCCTGTAGTTGAGCTGAGCATGTTTCTCCGGGCCTCCCTGTCCCACGCCCACGGCAACACTGAGGACACCTGGCTCTCCTCCCACGCTCCACCTGCCGTGTCCGCCTTCCCATCCGCCCTCTCAGGGAGCTCACCTTGAGCACCTGTCTCTCCCAGGATAACTGGTCCAATTAGGTAGGACCCTCCCACCTCCTGCTTCCCACCACCCAGCACCCAAGCCTTCACCGTCCCATCGCCTCATGCAGAGAGAGCCCACTGGAAAAGCACAGACACGGCCCGGGGAGCAGCCCGGAACCCACGCCTCGCCAGCCACCAATGAGACGTGGCACATAAAACATGATAGGATCCCCCGATGGGGCATTACGTAGCCATTACACACCATGTTTCAAAGACTACTTAAGGATAGTGGGAAATGTTCCCAACTGTAGTCGGGTGGACAAGAGCCGACAACAGAACCACAGAGATGTTATGGTCGTGACTTCATAAATTATACACAAGAAAGGCTAGAAGGAAACACACAAACGTTTCAAGTTTGTCACTCTGGATGGGGGGATGAGTGGGCAATTTTCATTTGCTCCTTTATGCTCTGCTGTTTTCTTCTAAATCTGCAATGGACGTGCTGGCTTTTAGAACAGCACCAACAGGAAGGACTCAGGGGCCACTGGGTCACAATCACACATAGGGACCTGGGGCTGGCTGTCCTGTGCTCCATGGGGACGAGGGAAGACTGACACAATGTCAACCCACAAACCCCTTTCAGCACCAGCTGCCTCCATGCAGCTCCTGCACTAAGAGCGGGTGGCCTCAGAGGATCTGCCCATGACATTCAGGAGTGTGCAGGGGGCAAGCGTGGGGCTGGGAATGCAGGACCACGGTCCTAAGCCCAGCTCCGATTCTGACTAGCTAGCCACCCCCCCAACACATTAACTTCTAGGGGCTTCAGTTTCTTTGTGTTAGGTAGGACATCTGTCCTGACCACTTCGTAGGCCCGTCGATCATGTGGAATGACCCAGAAGTAAGTGTGAAAGATCGTACACTGTCAGTGGTCGCAAGTGACTCCTGTCTCCCCGGTTCCCATTTTCCTCTGGGCCCCAAGGCCCTACACACAGTTTCTGAGAAATGCTTGGAAGTTGCCAACAGTAGGTGCCTGAAAGTTCCCAAAATCGTGGGTCATAGTCGTGTGCTAAATCTCAAGTTGTCCAGAAGACGTATGTATTTTTAATTAAACTGGAAACCCAACAAAAGCTAAGGAAGAAGCCACTTCATCCTTCAACATTGCCAAAGACCACTGTACAAACTGAAGCAAAACCCGCTTGTCTGACCACTCAAGAAATAGGGAAAATTTCATTGTCAAAGCAAGGACCTGTCTCAGCTCCGGCCAGCTCTGCGTCTGATTTCTTTTAGGAACAGAAATTTTCTTTTTTCACATTGACATCATTCTGTTAAAAATATTTTTCAACTCGAGGGGCACCTGGATCGCTCAGTGAGTTAAGCCCCTTCCTTCAGCTCAGGTCATGATCTCAGGGTCCTGGGATGGAGCCCCACATCAGGCTCTCTGCTGGGCGGGGAGCCTGCCTCTCCCTCCCACTCTGCCTGCCTCTCTGCCTGCTTATGCTCTCTTTCTATCAAATAAATAAATAAAATCTTTAAAAAATAAATATTTTTCAACTCAGGACACCTGGGTGGCTTGGTCTGTTAAGCAATTGCCTTGGGCTCAGGTCATACATAATCCCAGAGTCCTGGAATGGAGTCCCATATCGGGCTTTCTGCTCCACGGGGAGTCTGCTTCTCCCTCTGCCTGTCGCTCCCCCCGCTTGTGCACTCATTCTCTCTCTGTGTCAAATACATAAGATATAATACATAAGATAAAATCTTTAAAAAATAGATTTTTCGACTCATCCCTCTAGCTTCTGTGAGGACCCACAAAAGGATCTGGTGACACAGCCCCTAACCTCAGGGTGTCTCTCAGCAGGAAGCCTACAGGGAAGGAAACCCCAGGGGCCAGCATGGACTAAGGGGAGTTGGAATCCATCCAGGTGAGGACTGGTGTGGGCGGGAAGGGTCCCAGGGGAGGAGGAGGTTTGAAGCTAGATGAAGAATGGGGAAGAATAAAGAGGGTTTTCAGTAAGGGAAGCCACATCTCTTTCAAAGAGAGTTTGGTGAATTATGCAAAATTAATATAATAAATATGTACGATGTACTCAGGGACAAGGCTTTCCTTGCATCTCACTGTGTACCTTGGGGTGGGAGAAAGAAGACAGCAGATTCCTTGATGCTTCAGAGAAAGTATCACCTGGAAAATTTACATAGAAATCAAGAACTGTTTCAAGCCCCCTGGAAAGGAGAGTTTTGAGGCCCTCCGGGAAGAAGGGGGTATAGCTCCTGCCTCACCACCCTCAGGAAGTTCTTCAGTGAAACTGGGTCTGGATGCATTGTGCAGATGGGAGCCCGGAGAGTCTGAGTGATTTTGTCAAGGGCCCAAGGCTGGTTAGAACAGAAGGCAGGCCCTCCCAGTAGAGAGAAGCATCTAAACCAAGGTGCAGATGGAGAGATGGGAAGAACAGCGGGCCTGGGCTAGGAGCTCTCCTTGAGGAACCAGCGAAGCAAAGGACCAGCCAAGCCGATCTCCAGCCCTGAGCCACTGCGGGACCCAAGGAGTCACCACCCCTCCAAGCTGCACCTGTTACAGGGATACACACAGCAGCCATGGAGTCCAAATGCAGCAGAGTATGGGCACGAAAGCGGTTTTGCTAGGAGTCATCACACCTGAATGATGGGGGGTAGGGCGATGGGTGGGCAGACAGTGGAGCCAGGCCAGAGATGGTCACCCCCACCCCCAACCAGTTCTCAGCACCTTCCCAGAGCATGTGTGGGATGGAGGCCCAGGGGCCCAGGGCCTCCTGCTCCTGCCAGACCTACACAGAGGCCTGGAGCAGCCCTTCTCCCCACCCCCTAAGCACACACACACTCACTGTTACGGGGGACCCACTCACTCCTCTGGACAGCTCCTGAGCTAAGGACTGGGATCCCTGCTCCCCATGATCTATTACACAAGGCCTTACAGAGGCCAAGTTCAGCATCAGCCTCAGGGCCTCTTCCTGGTGATGGAGACCCAGCCCAGACAAGGGAGTCCAGGCCTCTTCCCTGGCTGACGGGAGGCCAAGAGATTGCAACTATACTGGCCCTTGGACCCGGCGCTCTGTAGGAATTCTCCCTACACAGACGTGCAAAGGGGTCAATGCACCCAAAGGCAGCGGTGTCCGCTCTGTTCCCAGACAAGCAAGGCTGGGAACTACCTCGTGTCCCTCACGAGAGCGGAAGTAGGGAGGACTGTGTGGCCATGCAGAGGACAAGCTCCTTACTCGCCACTAAACAATCCCCAAGTTCACCAAGCAGGTGCTGCGGTCGTGTGAAAACGGGGGAAAATGTAGGTGCACACGCATTCCCCTGATATGCTTGTAAATGGTGTCCCCTGACTGTGCAACACAATAGCCCTGAGTCCAGACCCAAGCCCTCTTTGGAAGGAAGCAGTGGCTGCCTCCGTGGTGGGGCCGGGGTTCGTCCTTTGGTACCTTTAAATGCCCATGGGAATGTATTATGCGCTTCAAAAACAATACTCTAGGGGCGCTGGGTGGCCAGCGTCTGCCTCCAGCTCAGGTCATGATCCCAGGGCCCTGGGCTCGAACCCCGCATCTGGCTCCCTGCTTGGCGGGAAGCCTGCTTCTCCCTCATCCTCTGCTGCTCACCTGCTTGTGTTCCCTCTCTCACTGTGTCTCTGTCAAATAAATAAATAAAATCTTTAAAAATAATAATAATAATAATATTACTCTAATATTATAGGCTCCACAGCCCCTGGATAAAAGGCACATTCAGGAGAAAGAGAAGCATCTTTAAAGGAGACCCCCTCCACATACAAACCCTCTGTCTGCTTCCCACCCCTTCCCTTCCACACACCCCTTCCTCCCCCTCCTGCCCCTCCCCACTTCTCAAAATGCTTGAGAAGCCAGGACTCAAGGCAAGGAGGGCCCAGCACAGAGGCTGGGGGGCTCCCTGGCCTGATGCTGGAAGTGAGAGGAGGGGTCCTGGTCCAGGCTGACTGGCCAGGCCTAGGTGGCATGAGGGAGGGCAGGCAGGGGAGGGGGCTAGTCTCCCTTTACTGAGGCTTGTTGTACTTTCCTAATTGATTTTGTGTCTGTGTCCCCAGGATACTTAGGACCATCTTAGAAACCACTTAAGCAATTTAAAATAATCAAAGTACTTAGAAGGCACTTAACATTTCCTCACACTTCAGGCTTCCCATAAACCCCCTTCCAGCTGCAGCCTGAGGCCTCAGTCAGGAGCGACCATGGCCAGGAGGTCAGCACCTGTGTCAGGCCCAGGGCCCTACAGTGTCACCCCAAGACTTGGTGGTGCCCGAAGCGAGGCAGCCAACCCCACACAAGCACCAGGCTCTCCCTCTCACCACCAGGCCTTCGGGCTCCTGGGTCCCTCTGCCTGGAAGGCCCTCCCCTGCTGGCCAGCACACCCCCCCCCCCACCCAGCTCACTGTATCCTGGCCTTCCCTGACATGTCCTACCAGGCTGGTGAGGGCACCTCATTTACCTCCATGAAAGCCCTCATCTCACTGTCATGAAATCACTGATCACCTGACTCCCAAAGTCAGAGGCGTTGACCCATATGCCAGGTTTTCAAAGCCTGCTCTGCATGTTTGTTGAGTGAAACAGTGAATCCAAGCCTGACTTCACAGATGGAATCAAGAAGGTATCACCCTTCCCTGGAGGACACGAGAGCCTAGTCAGGCTGTGGCAACACTGGGCACATCACAGTCCTCAAAAGCATCACGCTGACCCCAGCAGAGACAAGGGCAAACACTGACTGAGTCCCCACCATTTATCATTACCCCATTCTATAAAGGAGAACACCCAGGCTCAAAGAGTTCCAGCAACTCACCCAACATTGCACAGCGAGTGAGTGGGAGACCCAAGCGAGACACCTCCAAATGCAGGTCCACCAAACCCCCAGGAGCTTGCTGAAATAGGTCTTCTCACCCTGAGAGTCCCCTTAGCAAGGCAATGTAGACCCAGGCATCTAGTGAAAACTTGTGTTTTAACAAGCCCCAGGAGGTTCCAATGGGGAGGCAGGTTTGGAAACCAGCACCCTTGCATACGATGTAGACAGCGCACACCCGCCCCCCCGCAGCCTCTGGGAAAGTTCAGGAGGCGCATTCCCCCAAGAGTCTGCAATTCCGCTCCTGGGTGCACCCACAAGAAACTCTCCCAAGAGCACAAAGTCACGCTGGCAAGGACGGTGGTGCGGCACCATGGCTAAAACCAGGAAGATCATCAGGGAACTTACCACGTGACCACAGCAGATGAACAAGTAAATGCACGGGGCACTGTTGCAGCATGGAACTACATGGCCAAGAGAAGGAACCAGGCCACTAAGGAGCAACATGATACCGCGCAAACACAGCAAGCCACAGGACATACAAGCCGATCCCATTTTTAGAGGGCGTAAAATATGTAAAACAAAACTACTTTAAGTGCACGGTCATTAAAAGACTTAGAAAAAATCCACACAGGGGACACATGGGGTATTCAGTAGGTTAAGCGTCTGCCCACATTGGGCTCAGATCATGATCCCAGGGTCCTGGGACAGAGCCCCAGCATCAGGCTCCTTGCTCAGAGGGGAGCCTGCTTCTCCCTCTGCAGGCCGCTCCTCCTCCTTGCGCTCTCTGACAAATAAACAAAATCTTAAAAAATAATAAATAAATAAATGAGAAATAATCCATGCAGGACAGGGCAGTGTTGATGCTATTAGGGCAAAACTTCATTTGCCCAAGCCAGGTGGTAGACACAGAGAAATTTATTAGGCTCTATAATTCTCCATATGCTTGAAATTTGGGGGTAATACAATTCATGAAGCCTCGTGAGAGAAGCAACCTCTTTCCTATCAGGCCCACGTGGGAGATGCCACTCATGGGAGATAAAAGGCTCCTTTGTGAAACCTGTGCTGCACTTGACTTCCCCCACCTCCTCTCAGAACTGGCCTGATCCTGGAAGCCACGCCCCTCACACCCACCGGGGGGCGGGGCCCAGTCCTCACCCTCAAATGTCTCCCCTAAGTGGGGGGAGGAGTGCCTTCCACCCAAAGGGTGGAAGGTCCAGCCTTGGGTCCTAAGGGTCCAGCCTTGCGCTCTCAGTGCTGCTCTGGCGCGGAGGGAGGAGTGGGGCCGCGGTGTTGCCCCAAGCTGATCTCCTGACAGTTCTCAGGACCTGAATTCAGAGGGTAGGAGACAGCTACATTGAACACAAACACCCACCATTCTGACCCTGACCGAGGTTAATGCTGCAGGGCCTCTCGGAGAAACCACAGCCCCCTGGGCGGAGGGGGGGAAATATTGGAGAATGAGGTAAGTGCTGTCTCTCTACCCCGCAGCCCTGGCCAGAGACACCAGAGGACCATGAGGGCCCCTCGATGCTGGGCCCCTGCCCAGCGTGGGGGTGGGGCTCAGCGGGCTCCTCCAGCATATTTCAGTCATAAGGAGTTTTAAATTCTCCTAGGCCCCTAGGGATGGCTGGAGAGCAGGCAGAGGGCCGGGTCCCACCTTCACTGCACCTTCACATCCTGCCTCTTGCGTCATCCAGGGACACCTCTCAGTGGACCCCAGGAAAAACTAAAGCCTGGGGAGGACACAGTAGGGGGGGGGGCAGCAGTGGCAGGAATGAAAGATGAGGGACAGGGAGAAGAATTCAGCCTCCCTCTCACGCGTGAGCACACTTCCCCACAGTCACTGTTTCCCGAGCGCCTGCTGCACACTAGACACTGTGCTAGTCACTTTGCCTTATCTCATTTCAAGCTCACAACTGTCCTCCCCATTTTAAAGATCTGGAAATGGGCTCAGAGAGGTTACGGGACCTGCCTAAGGTCACAAGCCAGGAGTGGCAAAGCCAAGATTTGCCTCTTTTGTTTTTTGGTTTTTCTTTTTTTTAAGATTTTATTTATTTGAGAGAGAGAGAGAGAGAATGAACAGGGGTGAGGGGCAAAGAGAGAGAGGGAGAGGGAGAAGCAGACTCCCCACAGAGCAGGGAGCCTGATGCAGGGTTCGATCCCAGGACCGGAGCTGAAGGCAGACACTTAACCAACTGAGCCACCCAGTGTCCCACAATTTGCCCTTTTTGAAATAGCATCACATCCCTGCAACTACTCGACCTTCCCACCACCCCAGGCCATGTACAGAGCCAGCCCACAGTCACCTTACAGACAAGGAGAGCAGAGCCCAGAGCAGCAGCTGCCCACAGCCAGGCCCCATTTTCAATCAAGGGCAAATTTCTGGAGCTATGTTGAGGTGGGGGGACAATCTGAGTCGGGAAGGGGGGCCTGGAGGGGTTGGGTGCCCACCAGGGTGCGCTCAGTCCTGAGACCCTGATGGCCATAATCAAGGGGTGAGGCAGGCAGGCGGCCAGAATGGCCGTGAGTCTGGGGCACACTGTCCAGGGCCAGGTGAGCTTGGGGGCCACTCCTACCCCTTGGCCTTAACCATGGATGAGGCCCCCACATGATACAGAGAGAGGCCCAGGCAGAGCCAGAGAAGGCATAGGGGCCAGGAAGGAGAGCGATGTGGGGAGAGTAGGAGAGGGAAGCAGAGAAAGCCACAGAATCCCACAGAATGAGGCAGGGGCTGGGGACCTGGGAAGGTCCTGCTTCCCTGCTCCCAGCACAGCTCCAGGGGCCACTGTCCCCCGCAGCCCCAGAGCCCAGAGGCTGGAGCCTGCATCTCATCACCTCACCGCAGCCAGGGGCCCCTGAGCCAAGTGGCAAGCGTAAAGGTCAATTGGAATATGAAGCAGAATTTGCCTTCTTCTCATTTCCAGCATGTCTGGGTCATAAAAATGCTAGTTTAATAAATTGGGAGGAAACCGAACAAGCACACAGCTCATTCAGGGTTCGGCAGGGGGAGGTACGAAGAGTGTAACCCCTCAGACAGCATGGGCCCCACCCCTGCTGCAGGTGCAGCTCTCTCACTGGTTCCACGCCTGGTCCCAAGGCTGACACACAGGGCCTCGCACAAGGGGAAGACCATGAAGGGTCCATCCCGGTCCTGCCCTTGACAAGCCCACAGACTTCAGGGAGACCCACAAGAGCCACACAAAGGACCCCACGTGCCCCAGGATCACCTTTGCCCTTGAAGGCTCAGGAAAGTCTTGGATTTGAGTCAGAGTTTGAAGGAGTCTGGCCTGCCCATCAAACATGGAAAGGGGATTCCAGGAGGAGCTCACACCCAGGAAAATCCCCAAGGCAGGTTTTGGGAAGCACAGCACAGGCTCAGAGAATATGCAGGGTCGAAGGAGTACCCTGGAGAGACAACCAGAAAGGCCACGGGGGCCGTGACAATCTGGTGGTGACCCAACCACAGGGGAGTAAGCTCAGCGCTCCTTCTGCAGGAGAGGAGTGGAGTCAGCCCGCCTGATTCAATGCCCTCATTCCACCCAAGGTCACACAGTGAGTTGGCAGCAGAACCAGACCCAGAACGCATGTCCCTGACCAATGGGAGGCCTCAGTGGTAAGAGGACCCATAGCCCTCCCCGGAGTGGGAAGTCAGAGATCACCCCAGCACCCCCCTACCTCACAGTGAGGGTCAGGAGAGCCCCAGGACCATCTCACTGGGGACACTCAGGTACACTCACCAGTTTGCCCTTTTTGAAACAGCAACCCCTTTTTGAAACCCCTGCCAGAAGCCAGCAATCCACCCCTTGGCATAGCCCAGCTCCCCAGCCTACATGGCTCAGACCATGCCCTGCCCCCAACCCCCTCTTGGAAGCTCTGTCAGCAAATGAGGAGGAACACTCCTGAGCCCTACTGAGCCCCCACCACAGCACTAGCTCCTCACTGCATTACCCCACATCCTGGCCCTGAAGTTACATGCAATTCTGCCCATTTCACAGATGAGATGAGCCAGGTGCAGAGAGGTGGAGTGACCTGGGGCCAAGATCTGACCTACCTATGGTGTGGCTGCCTCCAAGGCCAGGGAGCACTCCAGGCTGCCAGCCACAACCAGGCATGCAGCTGCCACCTACAGCCTACCTGTTCCGTGCCACCCCAAGCACTTGCCATGCATTCATTCATGCCATCTTCCCAGTGCCCCGTGATGTGGGTTTCTGGCACTTCGCAGACAAGGAAACTGAGGCACAGAGTGGTGCCCCCAGGTGATAAATGGCAGAGCAGGGGTTTGAAACCAGACCATCTGGCCCCGGAGCCCATGCCTTCACCACTGCACCCTACTGCCTCCTGGGGCTCCCTGTCTGGCTGGCCCTGCCTTGCTCCTATCTCCAGCTCTCCTTCCTCAGGCCTGGGTAGGGGGTGGGCTGGAAAAGGAACAGTGGGGACGTGGGTGGGAGGAAGCCAGCAGGCTCCACCCTGATAGGTCCTCCCCCATCGATTCTGTGGCTCTACAGTACCATGCAGCGACCACTTGCCTATTTTACAGGTAGGGAAACTGAGGTCCTAAGAGACCCAGTGATTGCCCAAGGTCATCAGATTCCTGCTGACCCCCCTCCCACAACACGTTTTGCAGTAATAAGGATCAGGATGTGGGTTTTGGGATCCCCTTGGTCCCTCTCTCCCTGTACCCAGGGCTGTCTTGGTCCTCTCTCTTGAGTTTCTAGAACAATAACCAGGGAAAGTCCTGCCCCAGGGCCTTTGTACTTGCTGTTCCTTCTACCTAGAACACTCTTCCTCCAGATATCCACAGAGCAATTCCCCCTTACTCTATTCGAGCTTATGCACAAATGTCCCCTCTTCAGGAAAGCCACCCTCAACCATCCCATCTAAATTAGCCCCCCTCTCCCTCACCTCTCTAGTGACTTCCCTGCTTCGTTCTGCAAGGAACTGCCTCTCCCCAGGAGATATTTATATGTTTTACCTGTTCACTGCCTGCCTTCCCCCTCAAACACAGAAGCCCACTATGTTGTGTCCAGCTTTATAAAGATGCTTGGAGTGGTAGTTCTTCACCTGGGCTGCGTGGGTATCACGGGGTGGGGGGACCCCAAGCCCCATCTCAGACCAATTGTCTGAATTCCAGGGGTGGGGTGCAGATCCTAGGACTTTTTTAAAACTCCCCATGTGATTCCAGTGTCTGGCGAGATGGAGAAAACTGAGAGTTTTCTCAGTTTTCTTGAATGAGAGTGAGTGAATTAATTTTTACAGATGGAAAAGCCAAGGTCCAGGCAGGAGAAAGAGCCAGATGCTAGCAGTCGTGAACTTGAGTCTCCCCAGGTTCAGTCCCACCTCAGCCCCTCTGCAAAGCCCCACACCTCACCCAAGGGCCCCGTCAGCTCCTATCTTGACTCCAGGAGCCCACCAACCTCCCTCCCTCAAGCATTTCTAGGAAGTCACCCCAGAGGCCCCACTCCCTCCTTTTAGTTTCACAGTAAGGTGCCTCTTTGCCAGTCCAGTCGCCAGAGCCGAATCTTCCACCCCCAAACCTCCTGTATTCAGAGCAAGTCTGCAAGCCCCGGAGTGGGGGGTGGGGGGTACCTGGGAGGCAGCAGGCTGGAGAGGACTGCAGGGTGAGTGGGGTGCCCCCTGGGGAAGCCAGATGAGTTGGGGAATACTCGGCCAGCTCAGAACACCTGATCTGATGGCCAGCCGAGTCCCGGGCAGGTGCACATACACAGGACAGGCCTTCAGGTCTCATCAACCCCCTGGGGGCTGAGGAATCAAATTTGCTCATAAACTCCCGGGTAACTGTGATGAAGAGCGGGGTTTTGAGAACCACTAAAGCCACACAGTCTCTCCCCCAGCAGCCCTACCCACCAGCCTTCGGCCACCTCTGTCTCTCCGGTATCTGACTGTATGCCAGGGCTACCCCTCTACCACCGCAACATCCAGGTGGCTTGGACAGAGCTCTGAGGGCACAGAGAGAACAGGCAGAGGAGTAGTTGGGGTTTGGGGCATGTGGGGGGGCCTGCAGCTTCTTCCCGGTGCCACGTGTCCCCCCCCACCCCGCACCAGCCTCCGCTCTCTGTGCAGACTCCAGCCTGACCCTTACGTCTTGAGATCTCCCTTCCAGGCCTCTCCCCACAGAGGGACACCCAGTGCTTGGGGGCAAGAGGGAGGTGGTAAAAGCAAGGGCTATGTGCTCCCCACCTGAGGACAACAGGCCCTGACTGTCACGCTCAACAAGACCCCTGCCCACACCTCTCCACTCCTTCCCCAGCCCTCCAGGGGCCCAGCACCCCACAGGCACCAAACATCCATCAAAACACCAGCATCCCCTAAGCCCCTACTCCTGTCTTTGTACACATCAGCACCTCTGCCAAGTGAATCCCAGCGTGGTGTGAGTAAATGGAGGCTCAGAAAGGCCACACAGTGAGTATCAGGCCAGGTCTCAAACCCAAGTCTATCAGAACGCCAAGAGATAGGAGTGCAAGCTGGCAACATGGCTCAATTCAGGGCCAAACAGCTTGGATTCGTATTCCAGCTGTGTGACCTGGGGCAAGTTGCTTAGCTTCTCTGTGCCTCAGTTCTCCCTCTGAACAACGGGGATAACAGCTGTACCTCGGGGTTACTGTGAGGATCAAGATGAGCCCTGGCACAGGATATGGGTTATGGAAAAGTTGTGATGACTCCAACTCACACCCCTCCTTGGGAGGGTCCCTCCTTCACCCCCAAATATTTATTGAGGAAGCTCTGTTGGGACAAATCTCTAACAGCCTCAAGTGGCACAGGGTTACATACCCTCCAGCAGGGAACAAAGCTTTAGGAATTCTGTAGGCGGGGGAGGAGCTGGAGCTGTTAGGGGGGTGGAAATACACCCAAGGGGCCCTGGGGTCACCAAAGTTGGGGGCGCGGGTGGGCACTGGTGGGCACTGGCTTGACCCAATGGTAAGACCGGCCAGGCTGCACACATACCCACAACCAAGGACTTACACAGGACTCTGCGGACCATGGCGACCCTGCCGATGTCCCAGAGTTTGGGGGGAACATGGGGACAGAAGATGCCTCACTCTCCATGACTTTATTTGGCTGAGATTCCCGAGAGCCCGCTATGGGCTTGGCACCAACCAGGGGCTCTGTGGGTGCTGCTGAAAGTCTAGCGGTGTCGGCTGCTGTCCTCAGCCTCACCGATTCAGTTCCCAGGTGTCAGCTCCACAGCCCGACACCAGGCTGGCTCCGTTGGTAGAACACATGACTCTCAATCTTGGGGCTATGAGTTCCAGCCCCACGTTAAGGTTACTTAAAAGTAGAGTTCACTTAAAAAGTAAAATCTCTGGGGCGCCTGGGTGGCTCAGTCAGTTGGGCACCTGCCTTCAGCTCAGGTCATGATCCCGGGTTCCTGGGGTCGATCCCCGCATCAGGCTCCCTTCTCAGCGAGGAGCCTGCTTCTCCCTCTCCCACTCCCCCTGCTTGTGCACTCACTCTCACTGTGTTTCTCTCTGTCAAATAAATAAATAAAATCTTTAAAAAATAAAATAAATAGGGACACCTGGATGGCTCCGTGCGTTAAAGCCTCTGCCTTTGGCTCAGGTCATGATCCCAGGGTCCTGGGATCAAGCCCCACAACAGGCTCTCTGCTCATCGGGAAGCCTGCTTCCCCTTCTCTCTCTGCCTACTTCTCTGTCTACTTGTGATCTCTGTCTGTCAAATAGATAAATAAAATATTTTAAAAAATAAATAAAATAAAATATTTCCAAAAAAAAAAAAAAAGAGTAGCCCTAGATAATACCTAAACGTGGGCCTGGTGTATACCTACAAAACTTTATTTATGGGTATTGAAATTTGAATCCCACGTGATATTCCTGTGTCATGACATATGATTCTTTTGATTTTTTCTCTTCAACTACTTCAAATACCAAGGCTATTCTTAGCTTATGGGTCACACAAAAACGGGTGGTGGGCCAGATTTGGCTCTTGAGCTGTAGTTTGCTAACTCCTAGTCTAGAGGGGGGAAGCCAACAGCAAAGAGGAAAACGAGGAAATACAGACAGAAGTACAAACTGTGATGAGTGCCATAAAGGGGAAAATGGGCAAACAAGATAGAATAATTGGGAGAGGTGGGGGCTTCTCTGAAGGGAGTCCATTTAAGCTTAAGGTTGGATGAAAAGGATCTAGCCTCGTAAAGTCAAGGGAGATTCCATATAGACGGAACAGCAGGTGCAAACGCCCTGTGGTGGGGAAAACAGTGTCATCAAGGAGAATAAGGAAAACCGTATGAGTGTGTAGAGTACATCCAGGAGAGACAAAAGATGTGGTTGGGGTGTCAGGTAGCACAGAGCCTCTGAGACAGGCAGGGGTGTGGAAGTTTGCATTTTAAGCTAAAAGCAATGAAAGGTTTAAATAAGGGTGAGTAGAATTAATCCAGCTTTTAGAAAGATCGCTGTGACCTCTGGGCAAAGGTTTGGCTGTGGAAAGTCCTGTTTGGAAGCAGGAAGAAGAGAAGTTTCCTGAAATGGTCTGGGGGAGAGGCCCCAGGGGTGGAAAGGGTGAGGGGTGCCACATCCAGGACACATTCTGAAAAAAAGCCTGTAAGGTTTGCTGACAGTAGAAAAAGGGTGGTCAAAACTTGCCAAGTTTTTTGGCCTGGGCGCTGGAAGGAGGAAGGGGTCTTCAAGGGAGAGGGGCTAGCTGTGGGAGGGGCTAGCTGTGGGAGGGACTCTTTTGAAAGTTCCTCCTGGTTGTGCAGTGAAAACACTTCGAAGACCCAAAGCCACATCCTCAACAGAAGATCTCATGTTATCTAAGCCACAAAGTTTCCCCCGGAGTCCTGGGCCAGGCACTGAGGAGCAGAACGAGCCAAGCACCAGAAAGACTGCTTTTTCCAAAAGCAAGCCACAAACCTTTATAGCTCTCACAGCTCCACATGGGTCAAGAGCATCACCAGGCTGGTGGGGGCGGGGTGCACGGAAGGGGTAACATGGCTCACCAGCACCCCTGGCCCGGCCTCTCCTCTAGGAAACTGGGGCACCGGCTCATCTCCACCCTCCCCCTTCCCCCGCTCACTGGTGTCCCCTCCGCCCCCTTCTCCTGCCTGCCTGCTCCTGCCCTCCCTCCACTGCGCTTCCTCCCATGCCCCACTGTGTGACAGCAAGACATAGCTCCGTATCTAAAAGTTAGGTTCGCTGCTCGGTCTGCAGGAGGACACGAGAGGCCCAGCAGATGGTGGGGCCGCTCCAGGATCAGTCTCAAAGGTCACCGTCTGTCACTGCCCACCCGCTTCAGCCTCTTCCACATCAGTGGAGTGTCTCATGCTGATCTCAGGCCCAGCGACAAGCTGTGCAGTAACATTTCCTGCGGGCTGACTGTGTGCCAGGCACCGTGCTAGTTCCCGCTGTGGACATTAACTCTTAATTCTCTCCCCTGGCCTACGAGACCATTCCCATCCCCATTTTACACATGAGGCAACAGAGGCACAATCAGGAGAAACCATAAGCTGAGGTGGCAAAGACTATCTGGTCCCAGCATCCAGATTCTTAACCACCATGCTGGATAGACACCCCCCTTTCTTCAAGTCTCAGCTTTTCTGTCTGTTGCAAGGGAATGAGGGACTCAGTGCAGTGATTTCTGGATTGTTCTAGCTCTTACAAGTCTGGAATTTGAAAACTGCTTCCTTCCAAGGCACTTGATATCTTCTTTCTCCCCCCAACAAAGGCTGCTCTCAGGAAAAGATCTTATTGGTTCATTCACACTATGGTGTAAATGACCTATAGGGTGAACGGAAGTGAGGGAACTGTGGTGGAGAGAAGATTTAAACCCAGACCGAACCTGGGCTGTCCCAACATAGCATTGCACCCATCACAGCCTTGGCCTTTAGGATCTCTTCTAAAAGGTATTCTTTCCACCCATGAATAGTCCCCATCCTGGGAAGAGAGAGCCAAAATGAGGATGAAAGAAGAGAACAGGAACAGGAAGTAAGGGATAGAAGCTGTCAAGCCAGACTCACAACTTCCCAGAGTCAGGGCTTCTGGTCCCCAGGAAGGCCTGGGTCTCACTTCCAACCCAGTTTATTGGACAGGCCTTCCAGAAGGAGTCAGACCTGGGAGCTGGGGACCAGAATTCCAGCCCTGCCCTGTCACTTAATCAGGGCTCAGATCCCACATTGGCATGGTGGGGAGCTGGCCCCTCCCAGTGCTGCTAGTTTTGTGTCTTGCTCATACCCTGACCCCAATAGCACCCTGTTAGCTTTCACCCTGGAGGAAATCTCGTCTAGTGGCCCCAAGCCCAGAGCTTCTCTCAGAACTGCGCCCAGGAAGCTGACCTCTTGGAGGAAGGGGAGCCATTATCAGAGCCTCTGGTGGAAGTTGTCAGCAGGCCCCACTCACTGGCCATGGCAGAGCCGGGCTGGAGCTGCAGCGGTCCCCTTTGAAAGAGACACCTGACCCAGCAGCTACCCCAGCTGGGGCACCCCTCGCTCACACTCTCCAGCCAGGGGCCCCAGCTCCCAACCCCTCCCACCAAAGTTCAACATTTTTGCCTCTATAAATGGCTTCCAAGTTTCTCACCCAGCCTCTCATTTCTATCAGTTTAATGATTGAGAAGCCGTCTTGTCACCAGCCTGGAACATAAATGCTGTTAAAAGGAACCCAGGGAATACAGACCACAGATGACTGCCTCCCTCTGGCTCTCTCTCCCCAACTCCCCTGCCCGGCCCCTCCCTCTCCAGCATGTCCCCCTGCCCCCCATCCCTTCTCTCTTCCCCAGGCCTCAACATCCCAGGCCCATCTGGCTTTCCGTGCAGAGACTCTTGACCCTCGGCCCCAACCCACTCAATTCTCTGCAGTCCAAATAGGCACAGATGAAACCAAGGCCTCGGCCATGTTCCTAGGTGACCAGATGCGCAGAGAAAAAGGAACGTCTGGGGACCCCTAGGCTGGTGAGTCACCCTCACCCCCCAGAGACCTTTCCCCAGCCAAAGAGGTACTAGCACAGAGGTCACACTGTGACTTCTCACAGGTGACAGGACAACTCTAGTCCCATGTGGTGTCACTGGATGCCTCATCCCAAAATATCCATGTTTCCAAGAACATGCTTCATGCCTTAACACTCACAGATACCCTGCTAGGAGCCTCTACCCCGTGTCACAACACCTCTCCACTCCTCTGAGGCTCCCCACCTCCCTATAAAGTGGGCACTGCCTCTCACCTGGGAGATGATGGCAGGGCGGCACTCACTGAGGCCGCAGCCATGAGGGCACCATCAGGCTGTCTTCTGAAACACCCAGAGTCACCAAAAGGGTTTCATAAAAAGCTCCACTAAGGAAACTGCAGCAGCCCTACCTGGAGTCTTGGCCTTCTCCAAGGCTGGGGTCTAGGCCCCACCCAAACAAGCAGACAAGGAGTCTGGGACTCATCGCCTCTGCTGATGGCCCCAGGTGGCCTCTCCTCTCAGGCCTGGGACAGGCAGGCTGGAGCAATGAATGACTCAGCTAGCCCAAGCCACCACCAAGCCCTGGCCAGGGCAGCTGAGCCCTGCTTCCTCCTCCCTTCTGGGTCTCTACTCCTCGGTCCAGATCAGGGCAGGTGGGAGAACGGGACCAGGCTACCTATTCCCAAACAAGCTAGGAGGAATGACCTCTGGCAGCCCAGCCCCCCTAGGGGTTGTTCCAATGGTCTATGGCAAGGGCAAGGTTTCCTTCAAGCTTTCTGTTTTGTCTTAATTTGGCATTCTTCATAATGCATCCATTTGCCTGAAAATTAAAATAGTGTTTCCATCTGGATCATCGCATAAAACCTACACTCCAGGGAGAAGGCACATAAGTGAGGACCACAGGGCACATGACTGCCCCCCCCCCCGCAAAGTCTCAACCCCCACCCCACACGGTGACAGGACAACTCTAGCCCCCTTTCTTTCCCATCCACCTCCACCCCCCTGCACAACATGGCGGCCTTCTACACCATTCATCCCCGCTTCTACCAAGGCCCCTAGAAATGCCCGCCAAATACTGCATATCATGGGACTGGACAAACAGGCTCCAGAAAGGCTGCAGGTGGGAGAGTTCCAGCCGTAATACTTCCACTCAGCATGGCCCCAGACAGCCCACTAAGCCTAACTCGGAAGACTCTGAGGATGGAAGGGGTCATCTCCAGAGGTTGAGAACCAGACACCAGGGTGAAGGAGGGACGCAGCAGCTCCCTCAGTGTATTCCTTCCTCCTCCTCCAGCATATTCTCCTCTCTCTCTCTCTCTCTCTCCCCCCCATCGCCCCCCACCCCTTAAACACACACACGCACACGAGCACATGCACACACAAACACACAGAGCAAACAAGGCAGGCTCCAAGAGAAGAGCGGCTCATAATTATTGGTAAAATGCTTGTAATGTTTTTCTCTCTACCCGGTAGCTTTCGGTTGTTTTAGCAGCTTAGCGAAGCACTTGGCTCCAATTGAATTGCAAATCAGCAGCTCTTGCCCCAGGAAGAGAGGAAGGGAGGTAGCAGGAAGGGGGCAGGGAAGGATTCCAGAAGGAAAGGGAGAAAGGTGTGCAAGAAAGAAGGGCAGAAGGAAGGAAATGAGCAAGGGAAGCTTGGCTCCGTGCAGGGAGCAAGAAGAGAACCAGAGACTGCCTGCCCCTGCCCGGCCCTTTCCCTGTCCTCATCCATCCTCTGCAGGTGCCATAGCCCAGTGCTCCCTCCAAAAAATCAAGACACATTTTATAACCATAATCTTGGGATGGAGTGGGAGGGCCACACTGGGCTTTCTCGACTACCAGAAGAAAAACATATCTTTCTTGGGAATCGCAATTATTTGAAAACAGCATCAAAACAAAAGTCTTGCTTTATGTCTCTGGCAATCTCCAACATTTGTATTTCCATTCGGCCTGTCTATCTCTCTGACCCTGTTTCCCTTTCTGTCTACCCGTCTTTCTACATATCCATCTGTCTGTCTCTTTTTATATGTCTGTCCACCTATCTCCTCCTCCCTTCTGTTGTTCACCAGCACTTCCTTTTCCTCTCTTGGTTCAGAATTCCCCACAGAGGAGCGGAGTTGATCAAGGAGGTCCAGGCAGCGTTTCAGCACCACGGTCAGCACCATGGAACGGGGTCCCTCCCTAAGCTCTGACCACAGATTCTCAGATACTGCTCCCAAGGGAGGGAAAAAATCAGTAACTCTTTTCCTCAGAGTCCAGGAGGAAAAAGGAGAAAGAAATTAGCCAGGCCCCGCACCCTGCGTGTGGAGGACTTGGGCTGCCGGTGGAAGACCAGCTCTGGGGCCAACCAGCCAGGCACTAACCTTGAAGAGGCGAAGGATGTTGGCCACCATGATGGAGACCGAGCTCCCGGAAGCACCAATGACGCCCACCACACGTTCAGGTTTGGTGATGATGGGTGGGCCGCCACTGCCACAGCGGACCTCCGTGCCATCCTTCTCGATGAGCGCCTGCACAAAGGTCAGTGACTGCTCGAGGGCATGGGTGTCCCTCGAGCAGGTGTCCAGAATGCGGGCGCCCAGCGTGATGTTGGGCAGCAGGTCCGGGTCATTGTTGATGCGATCCAGGGCAAAGAGCATGGCCTCCAGTCGGTGGATGCCTTTCTCCTTCTTAAGTTCCCCGCAGGCCTTGCCCTCCGAGCCCCGGCCATGTACCGGGAACAGGCCTCCCAGTGTGATGTCCCCATCTATGCGGATGGAATTCATGTGGGGGTGGCCCTTGGGCTTCCCCAGGGAGGAAGGCACCCAGGGGCCATAAAGGCTAAGGAGCAGGCAAAGAGGCAGCCGGGCCCACCACCAGCCCCAGCCTGTCTTCCCAGGCATCTCGGAAATCCCTAGAGACCCATGAATGGCAGGTCCCACTCCTAGCCTTGGCAGGCCCCTGGGCCCACAGCCTGGAGCAGCATGGGTGGGGCAGCCCCCACAAGTCTCTCCGGGGCAGCTTCAGCAGCGGGGGTGCTGAGGGCGGCCAACCAGGTAACCCATGCTGGTGCTCCTTGCCACTCAGGCAGTGCTCAGTTGCCGACACGGGCCATGCCCCCAGGCAGCCAGGAGTGGCCAGGGAGAAGCAAAGCTCTAGTCTTGGTCCCCACGTCCTGCAGGCCTGTTCTTGACGGATGAGTGTGAAAAGAGAATGCTCCTAGTTTGACATATCTTGGCATCAAGGAGAAAACAGCTCCAATGCTCTCCTCCTACCAACCCTAGAAGGGAAAGAGAGAGAGAGAAAAAGAGAGAGAGAGAATCAAACAGAAGCCCAAAGAAGACATTAGCTATTCTGATCTCTCATCAGGAGCCTGAGAGAAGGAGATGCCGGGGGTTATGGCTACAGGCTCCACAAATCTGAACTTGGTTTTCTCCCAGCTGTTGCTCAACTTTGGTTCAAGTGGGAGAGCCTGAGGCAGAAATTAGGTCATGTTTGAAGATTTCACAAGGTCTGTACCCACTGCCATCAGAAACCTGGGCATCAGATAGCACACGCCCCAGGATCAGCCTGGAACTGACTTGGGAGGAAGAGGGGTCTTCCTCATCTTCCTCAACACTTCTCACCACATGACGGAGTAGCAAGAAACCAGTTCCACTGTATCCGACCCCATTTTAGAGATGAGGAAACTGAGGCCCAGAGCAGGGGAGCATTTTGCCCAAGTCACACAGGTAGTGAGAAGCAAAACATCATGCAGAACCCAGTTCCCCAGCTGCCAGCTCTGGGACCAGAGATTCTTAGGTTCCTTGGAGACCCAGGGATAAAGAAAGCCTGCACATAAGAAACCAGGCTGGCATCTGCTCACTCTGAAGACCAGGTACCAGCTGGGGTTGTCCGGGTTCAGAATCCTCCTCCTTAATCGGGAAATGCAAATTTCACATTTCCACCCCAGCTGCCAGCCACCCCAGGGTGAGGAGGGTAACCCCAGGGGGCTCCAAGCCCAAGAAGATAAGCCTCCTTTCCATTTGCTTAGCCTGCCTCCCCACCATCTTTCTCAAAGTATTTATCTCTCAATTTCTCCACTGTTCCTCCTCTCTCCCCGACTTCCTCCCTCTGAGAGTGGGGCTCAGGTTACAGCCCAAGCTACTGTACATTATTAGGATCATTGTCATTATTATTGTTGTTATGATTAAATATTTATCTGCAAGGGTAGAGGAGAGAACACCAGCTCTTCCTCATTCTCACTGCTAATTTGGGCTAATTTCCCCTGGGGTTCCTTCCCTTGCCCCAGCCTCCCGCTCAAAGCCAGCAACCTCCCTCCCCTCAACTTAGGAGGCCACAAGGAGAAAATCTAGAAGCTGAGTCAGGGACTGGTTGGGGCGCTGACTCCCAGGCTCCCCTCCCGATGAGCTTGTCAAAGGAAGACCAGCAAGTCATGTGCACATGCTATGCCTCAGTTTCCCAAGCTATTTAGAAGAAAGGTTTGCGTTTGGATTGGGGGGTGGGGTTCCTGAGATGTGGTCCCTGCATCCAGCCAAGCAGGGGTCTCGGAGCTGCTGGTCCCCAACTTGTAATCCACCCCCCAGAGGCCCTGACTACTGCAGTTCTGGGGAAAGGAGAGGGAAGAGGTAGAACTCAACTCCCGAACTTCTCTGGCAAACACCTTCTCAAACCTCACCTCACATCTGACCCCTCATCAAAATGCTCCCTCACCTGTTAGCTCCTCAGAGGCCAAGAACACAGCTACTAATTTCCCTGCAGCCCATTTTGCAGGGGAACCAGAAGTCCGGAGGCCTCCCATATCCCTCCCAAAGGCACAGAGCAAGTCAAGATGGGGCAAGACTCGGGGAGAGACCTGGGGCAGCCTGCAGGAAAGCTTCCTAATACCACGTTAGCTCATGAAGCCAGGAACCAGTGACCCAGCACTGGCGGAAGGGCTAAGGAGAAGGCTGAGAGTAAGAGCCTTTAAGATGCTGGGAGGGAGGGAGACCCCTGGATGGATCATCTCCAACCCCACCTCCCTGTGCATGAGCTTATCAGATCGCTTCCCCCAGGGGCTGTAGGGAGTGAGGGGCTCTGGGGGACTCGCCAATGATGCCAGGGCCCCGTAATTCAGACAGGAGGAGCCTCAGACAGGAGGAGCCTCGGACAACTCCCCCAGTCCTGCGCCTGCCCTGCCGTCCCCTGGAGAGGCTTTGGGTCCCAAATCTCTGAGACGGAAGGGCTGGAGGAGGAGGCAGCCTGGGGGGCATACTGCCCCTGCAGGGACACATTCTCAGCTATCACAGGGGAGGGAAGGAGTACCATGGGTGAGTCAGCCTGCACAATGCAGTGCTGTCCTGTCCAAAGGCTGGAGGGCCCGTGGAGCAATGACAAGGCCGTGTGCTGTGCTGGGCCCCAGACTAAGTGCTTGGTTTACATTGTCAGGAGCTGGCTGGCGTCATCCCTCCCACACAGATGAGCCCACACTCACACAGTGACCTCCACCCCAGGCACACGGCTCCACACAGACCCCTCGCAGCCCCCCGCCCCACCGTGCCAGCCCAGAGGCCTCCTCGAGTCCCCTGCAGGTCCAGGCTTGGGTGGCCTGGATTAAAACTGGTGGGATGGTCGGCATCACTGTCGTGATGTGGCCGTGTGCTGAGGCCACAGCAGGGCAGAGGCTGGCTGGGAGACTGACAGATAGCCGCTTCTGACTGTCTGTCCTCCCGGGCTTCCAGGCTCTTCGTGAGGGCTCGAAACCGGCTTCTCCTAGAAACTTGAGCCCCTCCCCAGGCCAAGCAGCCTGCGCATGGAGGCACGGGTACACACACCACACACACACACGCACACATACACACACACACACCACACACCATTCAGAAACATATACACACCACACACACCATATGCACACACATATCCCACACCTCTTATACAAGACACATGTACCATACACACACACACACAATGGAGAGAGGCAGAGGCTACACAGAGTAAGGAGGCCTCAGTAAGAAGAAAAGCAAACACTTGCAGAATTAGAATCAAGACCCCAAGGCCCCAGGCCCAGCGCCAGGCTGCAGAGCCGGCTCACAGCCCCCCCCCCCCCCCGCCAGCAGCCCTGGGCCCCACTCCATCCCTCAGTCCTGCCAGGCCTGCCTTTTCTGACCATCTCCAAAGAGCTTGGGCAAATCACCACCTCTTTTAGCCTCCCTTCCTTCCTTTGATCCTGTAGCAGGAACAAGGGAAAAGTAAAAATACTCGGACTGAAAGGAGCCACCAAGAGCAGAGGCTGGGGGTGGGGCAGGGACAGCCGAGGCCATGCTTCCAGATGCCATAGGGCTATCTCGATCTTAAGGCAGGGGGACGGAGTTCTCAGACAGCCCTCCAACCTCAGACACCTCAGACGTTCGAGGGGGTTGGTGGAGAGGGACATATCCCTCCCCAGATGAAGTCACCGGGAAGGCAGGGGGTCTAAACAGGTGCCTGCCACCCACCTCCAGGGGGTCTCTCATTCTGTCCTTTCTCTCTCCATCCCCACCTCTCTCCTCAACCCCTATATTCCTCTCCCCTCTACCCAGGGCCAGATCTTTGGCTCCAGACAAGCAGGGCAGGACGAGGAGAAGAGGGAGGAGCATGTGGTCATCTCCACATACAACAGCATTTCTCAGAACATCCTCTTCAGTGAAAGGGGGTGTGAGAAGGCGATGGCTGTCATCTACCCTCCCCCCACAGCCCAGGCACCACACTATCTGAGGGCGTCTCTGATATCTGCAGGCCCGAAGGGAGGAACTCCCCCAACCTGTTTCGGTGACCCCTTCCACGCCCTAAGGAGCTGGATCCTGTGCTTCCTCACATCTAACCTAAACCCTTCCCTCCACAACCAGGGCCCGGGCCCGGGCCAGGAGGAACCACAAACCATAAAACAACAACCCGATCCACAGAGAGCCACTGTGATTTCCTAAGGTCTGACTTATTTTCCACTAAGCTGCTTTTGATTCTCCCAAAGCTAAGGAAAGAGAATTCTCCCCAAGCCCAAAGTCAAGGCCAGAGTCAGAGGAAATGACCCTGCTCTCCACTCCCTGGGATGGGGGCTGGGGCTGGGGGCTGCTGGCAGAGCTGCTGGCTCCTGCTCTCAGCCTCTCAAGTTCTGGGCTCTTCCACCCGCCCCACCTCCCAGAACTCCCCCCACCCCAGCCACTGCCTCTCTTGAGTCAGGCCTCCTCCCTCCCCTCAACTTTTCCACTTGAATCCTCCCTCTTCACCTTTGCCTCTCTTGTGGCCCAGCCCTGGTGCTCAGAAAAGCTAGGCATCACGGATGGATGCGTGGAGTCTGTTTGGAATCTCCTGAGCTGTTTAGATGCCTCATCGCCCACATCTCACACTTCCCCAAGCGGGGCTGGCAGCTTTGCTCCCCAATGGGAATATTGAGAGAGAACTGGAGGTCTCCTGTGCCCACAGGAGCCCATGGGGACCTGAGACACGGGCCTGCATGCCACCTCTGCGGCCCCTGCTCTCCTAACCCCCTGTGGGACCCCACACTGGTGTGTTCTGCTGGACAGTCTCGTCCCAGATGGACAGGGGTAGACCCAGGGAGCAGCACCCTACCTTGCTCCACCAGCAACAAGGCCCATAGTTTGATCTCCACCAGTGTGACTCCAAGTCTGGGGGTGTGGCCAATTAGTTCCCTCAAACCCCAGCAGCCCAAGTTGGGGGATCATGTCGTACTCCACTTGCTGTCTGCTTCCCAGCCTGGCACAGTGCCAGGAACTGTGGACGTGAATGAATGATGTGATGTTATGAAGGATTCTAAGTTCTTCCCACCCTCTCTCTCAGGGCATTAATGTAACAAGAACAGCAGCCCAGTTCCAGGCCTGAGGCACTCCCCAGGCTAGCCAGGCTAGGTCTGAAAAGCAAGAAGAAGCCACAGTGGGGGTCTGGGCTCCATACCCCCTTCTCTTCCCAGCTCCAAACAGCTCCAGCTCTCCAGCCTGCATCAGGAACCCTCCCAAGGGCAGAAATCCCAGATCTCGCTTCTCAAGTCATCACTTCCCCATTCCCCGGAACAGCAAGGGCCCGATTCTGAAGTGACTGATTCTGTGCTGGGCATGAGGTGGACACTGCCATGTACGTTGACGGAAGGAAATGGCCAGAGGAGCGGAGAGATGAGGATATCATTCCTCAGCTTAATGCCCATAGAAACTAAAAAGAAAACTTCAGATCCATGGCTGTGCTTTCCCCACTCCATGATTCCCTATAGCCTCCTCCCTGTGACTCTCACCCTTCAGGTAGCCACTGGACTCTTCCTCCTCTAAGAAGCCTGCCTGGATTATCCCAGTTCCTGATTCCTCCTCACACATGCATGTCTCTCTCTCTGTTGCTATTTGACAAGGATGAGCCTGGAAGATTTTAAGGGCCTGCATGAACCACTCTCATCTCTGTATCCCCTGTGCCTAGCCCAAGGCTCAGAACACAGAAAATTCTCAATAAACAACAAGACACGGGCAGGTCCATGCCCAGAGTCAGCCGGCAGCCAAGGGGGATCCCAGAGCAGAATCTGCAGCAGCATTCCCCATCCGCAGAGTAGGTCTTGGACCCGGCACCAAATTCTTACAACCCCCCTGTGTGGTCAGGCATAGAATACAATCTCATCTGCCACGGCAATCTGACAAACTGGTTATTGACCTGTGTCATTGGAATGTGTGGTGAGCACCTGCTGTGTACCGGCTCTGCTCTGGGCACTGGGAAACTAGAAGGTAGGAGCAATGGACACCAGCTCCTGCCCTGTGGGGTCAATCTGGGAGGTGGCACAGGACAGGCGATAAACAGACCACACAAAGATGTGCGGCACTTTGGGGAATCAAGGGGTTAGGAAGAAACCTAAGGCGGGGAAGGAGAGAGGTCAAGACCCTAGTGCTTTTTCAGAAAAAGATAGGGATGGCTTCTCTGAGGAGGTGGCATAGAAGGAACAACAAAATACAGAAAAGGTGTGAGCCTTTCCTGGGGAGAAGTGTCCCAGGGAGAGGGAAACAAGTGCAAAGTCCCTGAGCTGTGCTAAGCATTCATTGTTCTAGGACCAGCAAGGAAGCCAGTGCACCTGAAGGGCTGTGGGAAGGGTGAGAAATAGGAGAGGTCAGAGAGGGCATTGAGTACAAGATCTAACAAGACCTCTGTGGCTGGAGAAATGGGGGCCCACTGGAGGGCTTGGAGCACAGTGACAGGCAAGGATTCACGACAAACTCCCAAGAGCTGCCACCTGCTAAGGCCACAGCAGCTCACAGACACTGGAGGGCAAAGCAAGCCCATCTCATCAGCTCTGGGCACTTCCCACCCCTGCCAATTCAGCCCACGAAAGGCCCAACACTGATCCTCCCCCTCCCCAAGAGCCAGAGCCCAAATCTCCTCCACCTACCAGCCCCCACTCCCATGCAGACCCCAGGGCCTCTCCTTCCTGCCCCAACTCGCCCCACCCCCACCTACCGCCACCCTCCCGTGTTCTGGCACAATCCAAGTGGCCAAGTATCTTTGTTTGCAGCTGGTGCTATTGTGGGCTTCCAGGCTAATGTGGTTTCTTCCTCTCTCCTCCTTCTTCCTGTCCCCCCTTCCTTAAATCAGAGCTTCCCCAAATCCGGCACTGCCTTGGAAGGCTAGGGCCCAGACTTGCGCAGCATGTCAAAGCCCAGACTCCACTGTCTGGCACAGCCACAAACATGACTGTGGCTGTGGGTGACACTCCCATTCCTAGGCCACACTGAAGCCAGGCAGGGAGAAGGCACCGTGACACCTGAGAAGTAATCACTCACTAAAAACCTAAGAATCCAGGTCAAGTCCCCAGTCTTATTTCCAAAGATCTAAAATACCTGGGGCGCCTGGTTGGCTTTGTCAGTTAACCGTCTGCCTTAGGCTCAGGTCATGATCCCAGAGTCCTGGGATCAAGTCCCAGGTCAGGCTCCCAACCCAGCAGAGTCTGCTTCTCCCTCTCCCTCTAACCCTGCTCTCTCTCACACACTGTCTCTCTGTCTCTCTGTCTCTCTCTCTCTCTCTCTCTCTCTGTAGTAAATAAATAAATAAAGTCTTTTTTAAAAAGGAATTTTAAAATCCCTGGTAAGGATGTGAGCCACAGGGGCACCTGGGTGGCTCAGTGGGTTAAGCCTCTGCCTTTGGCTCAGGTCATGGTCTCAGGGTCCTGGGATCAAGCCCCACATCGGGCTTTCTGCTCAACAGGGAATCTGCTTCCCCCTTTCTCACTGCTTGCCTCTCTGCCTGCTTGTAATCTCTCTCTCTCTCTCTGTCAAATAAATAAATAAATAAATAAAATCTTAAATTTTAAAAAAAAAAAGATGTGAGCCACAGCAATGACAGTGTTTTTACTAGAAGCCACAGCCCCCATCAGAAAACAGGTGTGAGGGCTAGTTCCTGTCCCCCTGTGGGGTGGGGGCGGGGGGGGGGGAGGACTAAGGGTAGGGGACAGGGCAGGACCCAGCTTGGGACCCGCAGCTGGCCCGGCTCTCCTGGGACTCCCCGCATCACAGCCAATGGACAACCAGAGCTTTGTCCAAAACAAGCAGGCTTCATGAAACGCCACACCAGCTAGTCCGCATGGCTCAGCCCAAAACGGCATGGGCTGGCATTGTGGGCCGGCACTTACCCATTAAAGCAGATAATATCTACCTTAATTGAATGGGGTCCAGATAATGTCATTACACGCTGCATTCCCCAATTTATTTAATATACGTGTGTACACATATATTTACGCCTCGCTGCTGCCACAAGATCGCCAAACGGTGAGGTTAATAATAAAACATTTCGACGGGAGTCATCAGCTTTAATTTAAGGGGTGATTTTTACTACCCTTGCGGTGCTCATCTTTCCAAGGAGCCAAGAGAAACAACGGAGAGGCTGAAGAGGCTCTCTTGGGCCCTTGGGCTAGGAGGCAGGGCAGGCAGGGCTGAACCCAGCAAGTTCTGCTGATCTGTCTCCTTCTCATGTGCGGGGGCCAGGGAAAGGGGTGGGGGTGGGGGGTGTCTTAAGGAAGCTTGTCTGGCTTGCAAAGCTATGAGCCTGGAGTTGGGCCGGGAGGCAGCAGGGGCACCCTGGTAGAGAGGCAGAGTGAGAGGCCAGAGAGAGGCCAGAGATGGTAGACAGCCAGGAAAGAAGGAGTTCCCAGGAGCTGAGAAAAGGCAACCTGCACTCTACAAGGGCAAAAGGCAGTGAAATCTCTAAATTAATTTTTGATAGTCCCCTGCTAACTAGGGCAGAGTTGACATGAAAACAAGCCCTCTTTGGTCTTTCCAGGAGCCGGCAGCAGGCTGGGTGGGAGCCACAGAAGGTTAGTGTCCTTGACTCCAGGCCGAGCTGCCCCTCAAGGGAAGCAAGCCCCTGGGTCTCCTGTCTCAGGTCAGCCTAGCCAGCTGCCAGCTCACCTGGCAGCCCCATTGAGCAAGGGCCCGAGTCCCCATGCCAGCTCCCCCCACGCCTTCTCCAGGGCGGCAAAGGCAGCTTCCACTCTGCAGAAGACAGATAACCTTCCAGCCAGCAGCCAGCGGGGCCCAGCTGCCCAGGCTGCTAGTGGGGCCTGCCCACTGCAAAGTTAGGTTCTCGGCCAAGCAGAGGAGGACAGCAGGGTGGACAGATGTCTTGGGGTGGGTGGTAATTAGGGGCTGCCAGCTCCGAGCGCTTTTCTAGGGGAGAAGATGTGTCTACTGGCTGTAATTATAAAGCGCAGAAACCCATGGGTCCTGGTCCCATCTTTTCCTGCCAGCTGACACCCAGCAGCAGGGTGGGTTCCAGTGTGGCTGAGCATTGAGGAAGCTGGGCTAGGGACCCCCCTCAGAGCTTTCTCGCCTGGGCCACCCCCCCCTTCCCCCCAGCAAGATGCTCACTCCCTTGTTCTCTGGCTCACTTGCTCTCGCTGGTGCTCTCACCTACCTCAGGCTGCCTGTCTGCTGCTGTGCTCTGCGAGGCGCTCCTCCTGGGGACGTCACGCCTCCAACAGAATGAAGCCGCCCCGAGGCAGAGTGGGGGAGGAGGGATGAGGGAAGACAGGAGCGGCCTACGCTAGGCCACTGAGGCCGAGGAAGCTGCTCAACTCCTGACATGCTCCCGCCTCCCCACCTCCCCTTCTCCCCCTCCGCCTGCTCAGGACCCTTCTCTGTGCCAGCTGCCTGTCCCCCTCTGTCCCCCATCCCATACATCTCTCTCCTGAGACCCACAACCAGTAGGTCAGCGTTGCCATCTCCCTCTCTGGGCCTCTCTTAAATGTAGGTGTCCCGGGGAGAGGTAGCCCTTGCAGTAACTAGAACCTCAAGGGGGTATAACTTTCTGGTATTTTTGTCTCTGAGAGGTTGAAAGTGGTGACAGGTGGGGGAAAGTTTATGGCTTACAGACAGAAGTTGGAGGAAGATGAAGACAGCGGGGGAGAAGAAGTGGCCAGGCACGCCCATCCAAGGCTAAGCAGAGGTTCAGGGGTACCAACCCCAAAGTCCCCACCACCCACACCAAGGACAGCACTCTGACTAAAGCCTAAAGAGGTCCTCCAAGTGGTCCTCTGCGGGGCCCTGGGGAAGGCACAAGGGCTCTGACCCCCAGTCTCCACTGTAGACATGTCCACCTCAGGGGCCCTCACCCCTGTCCCCCAAAGCCTGCCCAGGGGAGGCGATCACATCTGGAGCCCCCAGACACCTCTGCGGGAATCCTCCCTGCCACCTCAGGAAAGGTCACCAGGAAAGGCTCCCCGCGGGTCCTCACCTTTTAGTGGAAGTTCTCCCAGCCACCCAGGCACTGGCCTCGGAAGAGCTCAGCACTCAGACCCCAGGCCAGAGACCCCACATCCCCTGTGGATCTCAGGGGGTAAAGTGGGGCAGAGCCAGCACGCACCCTGGGGGAGTGAAGCCCAGCAGGCTGTGGGAAGGGGATGCCCAGTAGAAGACTGAGACCACTAGTCGCCCTGCCTGCCCTGGGCCCCCACTCTCACCCCAGAATGGAGACTACGAGGGGAACACACACACACACACACACACACACAGTACTCCCTCTCCCATCACCAAGAGCTTTCAACAGACGACAGAGGGTCAGTCAGACTAACCACCGCTCCAACAAACACGTGGATTCGGGCACCCCACTCGCCAAGCCCAGCTCAGTCCCAAAAAGCAGCTCTCCCCGCACCCAGGGGCAGGCATGGTGACGAGAGGGGTACGGAAACCGGGAGCCTCCTCTAAAAAGGACCTTAAATCTGAAGGAGGGGGTGTCACTCGTGGCCTGGGGGCAGGGGGCGCTCGTACGTTGGGCCTCAGGACTCCCTGCCGCCGCTGCTGCCGCCCCATTTCAGCACAAACAGCCTCAGACAGCCCCGGTGCGGGGGCGCCGCTCTCAGGCCGGGCCTCCACCTCGCAGCCCCGCCCCCGCGCGGGGAGGGGGCGCAGCCAGTTCCTGGGCGCCGGGGAAGCCCGACCCCGGAGGGGACCCCCCAATAGACACATACACACACAAACACATACACACAAACGCGCGCGCGCGCGCGCGCACACACACACACGCACACACGGCCTGGCTACCCGCCCGGCGTCTTCGTAGAGACTCGGGTTTACCAGGGTCCCAGAGAGGGTCGGTGCCGAGTATCCCAGGAGCACCTGACCCTGAAGTCCCGGAGCCGCGGGGAGACCCCAGACCGTAGAACGCAGTCCCAATCCGCCGCGGCCGCGAGCGAGCGGCTGCCGGGCCGGCCGGTGGCGAAGGTGGCGCTGGGGCGGCCGGAGGAGCGGGACGCGGTGCAAGGGAAAAAAGCCGAGGCGCGCGAGGCTGGCGCTGCCAGCCCTCCCGCCGGGAGACGGCGGGGAAGGGGTGCAAATAACGCCGCGTGCCCCCGCCTGCCCTACCCCTGCGCAAAGGAGGCGCGCGAATGCCGCCGTCCACACCTGAGAGCTGGCGCGACCCCCCCCCCCAAATCCGGCAGAACCTGACATAACCCTCCTAAACAGAGACACTTTTCCCCAGGCCCGAAAAAAAAAGGGGGGGGGGGAAGCCGCTGCCCCATTCCTTCTCTCGGGGGCATTCGGAGACACTGCCCCATCCCCGAAGGGAGACCTTCCAGCCTCGGTTCCGCGCCCTCCAGCCCCGAGGGCTCGGATCCGCCAGCCCTCCTCCCGGCAACCCTGAGCGCGGGAGCCAGTCAGAGGCCACCTCCCCGAGCCCTGATGTCCCCGCCGCAGCCCGCGCCCCAGAGGCCGGAGGGCACAGTCCCCTCCGCCGGTTCCCGGCGGGCTACAACTCACCGCGCGCCGGCGACGTCTGTGCCACGGCGAGGGGTCGGTTGCGCTCCCGCCTGCCCCGGGGGCGCAGAGAGGCGGCGGCGGCGGAGGCTGGCTGCCAGCGCTGCCCGGAGCCCGGGCCGCGTCGGACGGCGGTGACGCTGCGGACCGAGCCGGGCGCGGAGCCGCCCGGAGTCCGGGACGCAGCGGGGATGAGCTGGCTGCTGCCCGGCCGGAGCCGCCTCCAAGCGCGCGGCGTTCTGCCGCTGCTCCGGCAACAGCGAGCCAGCTAGTCAGCCCTGCTCCGGCCCCGCCGAGCCCGGCGTCCGAGCCGAAGGGAGCGGGCGACGCGGCTCCGGGCAGCGGGGTCCAGCCGGGGGCTCGGGGCGGGGAAGGGAGAGGAGCCGGAGCCGAGCGGCGAGCGCAGCCGGCCGAGATGCGGGCGCCCGGCGGCGCCGCGGCAGCAGCAGCAGCAGCAGCAGCAGGAAAAAATGAGAGCGAGCGAGAGAGCGCGCTGGAGAGCGAGCGAGAGACAGGGGGAGCGAGGAAGACGCGGAGAGGGGAGGCTGCGGGAGGGGGCGGGAGCGCCCGGGAGCACGAGGGGGCGAGGGGACCGCAGCCGCTCAGCCCCGGCGCCCACTGCCGCTGCCGCACTCGGGAAGGCGTGAACCCAGCCCGGCAAGTTTGCGCGGCGAGTGCGGGCCAAGCGCGCGGCGCTTCCGCTGGCCTTTTAAAGAGAGAGCACCTAGGAGCCCCCCTCCTGACCCTGCACCTCCACCGCCGGAAGGCCGGAGCTCCCAAAGCGCCCCTCCACCCCGCCACACCCCGCCCGCAGTCTTTCCCCCTCCCACCACGCCCCACCGGCGCCCTCTCCTGGAAGCCCCCTTCCTTGCCCCCCCCCCCTCAGGCGGGAATCAACTTGACGACCCGAGGACTTGTAGGGAGCCCTCCCAACTCCAAAGGTCGAGGGTCAGGGAACACACACCCTGGGAAGTACAGCAAAGCACTGCGATGCAAAGGGGTTGCGCTCCTCCCCACCCCTGTGCGTCACTAGAACCCCCACCCGCAGGGCCTCTCCTCACACATCCGCATGCACGTTGCGTGTGCCTCCCTGTGGCGTGTTCATTTGCACGCCCCACCGCTCCTGGTTCGAGCCTATCACGCACCTATCACGTGGGGGGAAACTGAGGCCCAGTGAGGCAAATCCACTTACCCCTAGTCTCCCAGCCTGTCAGGAGGGCTTCTTTCCGCTGAGGCCCCCTCCTCCCCAGAACCCCACTAAGCTAGGGGATCCCCCAGCCCATGGTCCGCAACCCGCTGGTCTCCCTCCAGCACTGGTTTGCAAAGTGTAACAGGTGGCCTGGCGGCAGGCTAACACAAGCCAAGGAAAGAATCCCTCAGTCAGGGAGAAGCCAGAGCTCCAGCAATCCGAGGCGGGCGGCCCGGGGGGGGGGGGGGGGGGGGTTTGCTGTGAAAAATCCCAGGAGAGGGCCTGCCTCAGAGGCAGGCAGGGGAAGAAGAGAAGGGAGCCATGCAGCCCTCTTAGGATTGCAAGAGCATCTCGTCCCAGACTGCAGAAGCGGCTTCAATTAGAGCTGTGACGTGTGACTGTCCTTGTCCCAGGGAGGGAGCTCAGCACAGTGCCAGGGAGCTGGGGGAGAGTGGCCAGCAGTGACCTCCTCCCCATCAGCACCTCAGTCCTCCTGGCTGATCTGCAGGGGGCACCCCACTCTCAAATGTGCCTCCACCTGGGGGGACTCAGCCCCTCTTACAGCCCAACCCCTAATTTCCACAGACAACATCCTTATAGGTCAAGGGAAAGTCTGGGGAGTCTGAGGATAGCAGGAATGACCCTCCCCCTACCAGCCTGCCCTCTCTGGCTCCATGCCCCTCATCCCACACCCCTGCCCCTTCCCGAAGAACCTCTCAGACACCCCCCTCCTCCAGAATTCCAGAGTCTGCCAGGCTAGAACCGCAACTTGTTCACCACGGTTCTTCCAGTGCCCGGCACCCTGCCTGGCCCATGGTATGAGCTCAGTGAATGTTTGGTGAAAGAATAAATGTTGACAAAGCCTGAGTTCTCTTTGCCGACACACATAATGGTCCCAAATGCACGTCTCATTTACCCAGTCAGTCTGAAGTCTCTGATAGAAGGATCTAGAGCATGCATTCATTCATGCCTTTTCTTAATGCAACCAGCACTGGCTGGGATCCTGCTCCATTCCCAGCCCTGGAAATCCACAAATGACTGGACACCGTCCTACCCTTGAGCCATGCACCCCACGGCCACGCACGCCTCAACCTGGCGCATTTTATAGAGACTGAAGTTAAGGCCACAAAAGCTCTGCCATCCAGGGGTCTGCCAAGCCAGAAGCACACCTGCTCTGGGCTTTTGGGACACTGGAGTCATTCCCAGAGAGGCCTGGTCCCTGGGCACAGGCTGCCCAGGTCCTCCGGCCCAGGGTTCCTCTGTTTCCCACCCGGGGGACAAGGACCACGATGCTGACTTCCGAGGGCAGGGCTGGGATGCAAGATGCCTCCCATCTAGAGAATGACAGGAGGCTTTAACTCATTCTGCCTGGGGGCTGGCGAGCGGCTCGTCTTACCTTGAGGCTGTGTCTGGCCAAAACGGGGTCCTTCATCTAATTCATGGAAAGTTACCATAAGGGCGAGCACCTGGGTATGAATGAAATAATGTGTGTGGACAGCCCAGTCCTGTATCTAGGTGCCAATAAGTGGGAGCCCCATTTTTAACACAGGATATACTCCTCAATATCCTTGTATCGAGTTAATTAAAAAATTAGTTAATTAATCAATTAATCTGTAAATAAATGGGCCATGGTTTATGGAGAAGCCCAGCTAATGCAGCCATTCTTCCCACCCCCTGCCCCTCGGTGTTGCTTTCACTCTGGCCATAATTATCCGGCCCCCCGCCCCCCACCAGCTGTGTCGCAGAAGGCTGGGCAGGCTATATTTTTCAGGGGTTAAAAAAAGAAACACTGTTGGCTGGCAGATGGCTGGGTTTGTGGACTCGTCCAGTTTGAAGGTGCCCAGCCTGAAGCCTCATTCTTCCGGGCAGCCATCCTGGGCCACTCCAGGTGTCCCCCCACCCCCTCTCCACCGGAGTGCTCAGCTGCCCACTCTCTCCGGTGAGCTCTAGTTTGGTCTGGCTGGGACACCCTCCTTCTCCCTCCTGCTGACTTGGGCTGACTTGTCATGCAGACAGACACAGAAACACACAGACACACAGACATACACGGATAGGCACATGCACACAAAGACCCTCAGAACCAGACACACATACACCTCAAGGAACTTCAGTTGGTGTGTCCCGACCTGGGGGAGCTGGGGAGCTGGAAATAAGGGAGCTACAGAGAGCTACAGAACCACCTCTGCAGGGGAAGAGGGATCGGAAGGGACCTCAAGGGGCCAGGGAACAAGGATCCTGGCCCGGGGCCAGGTGGCTCAAGGGCCTGAATTCCCAGATGCCCCATTGAGCAAGCTGTACCCCGATGGGGGTTGGGGGGGCGCTGAGGTGGGCAGAGAGAGCCCAGGGCTAGAAGCAAGAGGCTAGGTCCTTGGTACTAAGCCTGTGTGACCTGGGGTAAGTTGCCCAGCCTCTCTGAGCCTTGGTTTCCTTATCAGTGAGATGAGACGCTAGGCTGAGTTTTCCCTAAGAATATGGGGTTCAGGGTTGGGTCTCATTCTGAAACCTTTAAAAAGGCTGGCCTGATTCACACCAGGAGAATAAGCACGGTGTCATTCTAATCCCCCAATCCCATGTGTACAGGTTACCCAGAGAAAAGGAGACACCATCTCAGGTTAGGGGTTTGGCGGGAAGGAGAGAAAGAGGCAGATAGTCCTAAAGAAAATAATAATACAAATAATAATAGACCTGTGTGGAGCACCTGGGTGGCTCAGTGGATTAAACCTCTGTCTTCTGCTCAGGTCATGATCTCAGGGTCCTGGGATTGAGCCCCACATTGGGCTCTCTGCTGGGCAGGGAGCCTGCTTCCCCGTCTCTCTCTCTCTCTCTCTCTCTCTCTGTCTGCCTCTCTTCCTACTTGTGATCTCTCTGTGTCAAATAAATAAATAAAATCTTTTTTTTTAAAAATAATACACATGTGCTTCCTATCTTTGTGACTGGAAGTTCTTCCTGAAGTCTGACCCAACTCCCTCATGCTGCAGTAGAGTCTTCCTTTTGGCTCTTATTCTGACCTCCCCTGTGCCAGAAACAGCTTCTCTGCCCCTTCCCACCCACTGGGCTGACACCTGAAACCCATCAAGTTGCTCCTCTGACTTTTCCATTTTGAAAGAAGCCTAGTAGAAGAGGGCAATTGCCTTTGAAAATCCTCAAGTTTAGAATCTGTTGAAATAAACCAAAATGGGGCGCCTGGGTGGCTCAGTGGGTTAAAGCCTCTGCCTTCCCCTCAGGTCATGATCTCAGGGTCCTGGGTCTCAGCAGGGAGCCTGCTTCCCTTCCTCTCTCTCTCTGCCTGCCTCTCTGCCTACTTGTGATCTCTGTCTGTCAAATAAATAAATAAAATCTTAAAAAAAAGAAAGAAAGAAAGAAACCAAAGTGAGCATTAAGGTGCAGAGGCCAGGGGAGAGCCTGGCAGGTCCAGGATACCTAATAGATGGTCCCCGTGTCCAGTTGACTCAACCTCCTTGTCCGAAGGGCTTCAGTTTTGGTTTCCTCTAAACCAGGCCATTACACAAAAATGCCTCTGAAGGGGGGGGAGGTTGTTTTAACAATAACTGTCCCTAGGCAGGACATTCCCAGGATGAAGAGCCGACTGCAAGGGACAACAGTGACTGCAGGCTCTCTAGAGGGGCATAAGTCACTCTGCAAACAGGGAAGAGTGGAGAAGAGCTGGGGTCAGAGGCAGGGACCCTGGAGTTAAGCATCCTGGGCTCAGTCATTTCTTCCCTGCCTCCCAGGATCACACCAGCCCCTCTGCTTTGACCCACGGAGATACTGAGTCTCAAGAGCATGGGTCCTCTGAAATTCCCCCAGCCCAGGTTGTGAGGCAGGCCAGGACAAGGTGTGAATGACTCCCCTCCTGATACCCCTGAGGGTAAGCGGAAGAGGGACCCAAGGGTTCTCTCTTCCCTTAGGCCAGTGTGGGTCCAACCTCCAGGAGCACTTCGATGAGCTCCAGAGTCTTGAGCTGGCTAAACCTGCAATCCCCTTCCCACAATTCCAAACTCCAGAAGGCTCTGAAAACCACAAGTCTGTCCCTAAGTCTCCCATAAACTCATTTGGCTGCAAAACCAGATGTGGGAGCAAGTCATTGCCACTGTCTGGCTCCCTCGGCGGGAGATATTCTGTTTCCCTGCAGGAAGAGGAGCCAGCATATTTGTTTTGGGGATACTGCTCCACGGCCTCCTGGGGTGTTATATGATACCTAATATTTGTGCCATGTTTTCTTTCTAAATTCCAAAAAGATCTAGACCCAACGGTGTCTGATTAGGGTCTGTGTCCCTGGAATCATCCCATTGGGGAACTTTCCAGGTTACACAGCACAGTTGCAGCTACACACTCCCACCTGCCCCTGCAAAGGCAAAGAGACTGGACAGAGCAAAAAAAGAGCAGATTCTGAACACAGCTCTGCTAAAACCAAGTGCATGGGGCCAGAGACAGAAGCCAGATGAGGTATGTGGGGATTTAAAGGACTTTCAGCACCAGCTTGCTAGAGAGAGCTTAACTCAGGCTGCAGGAGTACCCCACGAGAATGGGGGTACAGAACAGAAGGTTAAACGCTGAGCTGGGGGTCTCTGTCCCTTCCAGCTGAAGGCAGCTGGGAAGGAAGGGAAGTTCCCCAAATGGGTGGGCAGGGGGAAGAGCTGTGGGTGGGGCAGAGGAAGGGAGAGAAATGGTCCAAGGTCAATTTTAGCTACTTCCATCTGCCTGGCCTCAAAGATGAAGCTTCCCCTTCCCTTCCTCCACTTCGCTCTCCCCCACCTTTTGGGCTGAAGAGGGAGGGGAGAGAAGAAAGGAAAAGCAGGAGAAGCATCTGCACTGCCTAAAGCTCAAGGGTGGCGGGGAAGAGAGGTCACAGAAGAATATCCATGACAGAGAAGAAGAAATTAACAAGAGCTGAGAACCAGAAAGGGGCAGTGGGGCGCACAGCCCAACTTTTGATCCTCCACTCTGAGATGGTATAGGGTATGCAGTAGGTGCCCAATACATGTTCACTTGTTGAATAAATGAATGGCTGAACCCTCCCCATAAAGAGAATGAGGCTTCCTCTTTTTCCTCTCTGAATTCCATTTTCACCTCCTCCTCCTCCTCCCCTCTCCCATTCCTCTCCCTCTCTCTTTTTTCCTTAAGACAGGATTCTCCAGCCTCTTTGCCACACTGCAATTTAAAACTACTTATCATCTCTCTCTCTCCACATGTCCGGGGGCTGTCAGCTGCGAGCCAAATGTCATTAGGATGGATGTCACAAGCCAGGATGTCAAAATACAATTAACATTTAAAAACCCCTCCCGCCCTCCCAGGCCCTCGTGTCCAGCCTGCTGCATAGGCTGAGTGGCAGGGCTCTGGGCCCCAGGGGTAGCAGCCAGGTGACAGGCACAGAAGGGGATGCGGTTCACTGGCCATGTGGAGGGGGACAGGCCCCAGCTGGAAAGGGAATGTTTTTGCTTGCCCGTGCCCCACCTGCGGTGCTTGGAACCAGGGTGTCACCCCCCGCTCAATTCTCCCCGATTGCAATCATGCAATCATGGACTGCCCAGCTGCACACAGGCCCCACACCACCGTTCTAATGACGTCCCATGCCACTCCCCGTCTTGGGGTCTCAGTGTTCTGCCTGTCAAATGTGGATCCTGCCGCCACTGGGGCTCCGGCCAATTTGGGGATGGAAGGAAAGAAGAGAAGAAAGGCTTTTTAAGTGCAAGGGGCTCTGTGATTAGAGCCTTAGATTGTCCTCCAAATGGGCCCCAGGCCCTTGGGAGTAGGCAAAGGCCACCCAGCCTGGCTGACCAACTGACAGCTGGGCTGGAAATTGCCACCGAGCCTTTTTGTCAATCCCCGCCATGCAACACACACACACACACACACACACACACACACCGCTCCCCTCTAGCCCCCCCAACACAGTCCAGCCTTAGGAACCTCCTAGAAGTGCTGGAAGGAAGCCCCAGCATTGGCTCCCTCTGAAGGGGGATCCAGACAGCTGATGGGAGAGAAGCCGGAAATGACCCCCAGGACCTCTCAGAGCCACCTTCGTGCTCTCTCCAAGGCTCTTGTCCTCATTGCCAAGGTCTTCTTCAGCACAGCCCATAAGAGCCAGGGAGGCAGAGCCAGCCTGGAACGCATTCAGGCGGCAGTCGTGATCAGGTCATGGGTCTGGGGTTCCTGCTGCAGGGCCCCTCCTCACCCACAGCCTCAGTTATCCTGGAAACCTGAGCCACACTAGGGATCTGATTGCCTGCCAAGGCTTCCGCATTCCTGCAAATACCCTTTGCCCTCCTCATCCAATCCAGTTTTCTCTCGCCTCTTGTACCCCCTCACAAAGACCAACCCATCGTGCAGACCCCCGCCCCAAAGAGGACAAAGCAGTGCTGGGAAAAGCAAAGCCCACAACCACCAGCTCCTCCCCTCGTGGGCTGCATTTTAATGGCGTTTGATTGGATCAGATGCGCTTTTAATTCCCTCCTGGGACATCAGAGGGAGGGTGGAAAGAATCTTTAATTCATCAAACTGAAATATTAATAGAACTCCAACCAGCTGGAGTGGGGTACGGGACCCTCCACCACTGAAGACTTGGGGATGAAAGAGCAAGGTGGGAGAGCAGCGAGGTTGGGAGTGAGCTGGGACACGGGGCTCCCCAGCCCTCCCTGCCCATGCACGATGCCCCACCCTGACATCCCCACACCTGGGCCTCCCCAGCCCTCATCACCTCAGGGGCCTGTACCGCCCCTTTGGGATACAGATGAGCAACAGAGGCCCAGGAAGGGGGAGCCACCTGGCCAGCGGGACACACCAGCTTCACTGCGTCCCAGTTCAGTCTGACCCAACTCTGCAGAGCCCCAGGTCTGCGCTTCTCTCCTCTGGACCCAAGGCGTCTCTGGCCTCCAGCCCCTGGGGGTCACAGGAGGAGTGGGCACCCTGAGGCCCTGGCTTGGCCCCACCAAGTGTTTCTCTGCTGGCAGAGCCCAACTCACCCCCACCCCCCCAACCCCCAACCCCCCCAACTCCCAAGAGCAGAGTATGAGTGGGGAAAAGAAGGGGCAGGGGGAACTCGGAGGCACAAAAGTAGAAGCCAGGGCCAGGAAAGACCCCCTTTGTTTTTGGCAGGCCAGCATCCGGGGGTGCAGGACTGTGAGCTGAGGCAGGCTGACCCCAGCCTGGTGTGGCCGGTTCATGAGCTCTGTGGTTCAAGGCCAGGTTCTTTCTCCATCTGAGCCTCATACACCTGTATCAGCCCCTGGCCATGACACTCACTGTGTCACTGTGGGGCCAGAGCCGGTCCCTTGACCACTCCAGCCTCAGTTTCCTCAGTGATAAGGAGGGGCTGATCTGATGACTGGCCTGAGACAGCGGAGCTCCCCGCACATGTCCTCCCCCTTTCCTCCCTCCCCTGCACCTTCCAGCCCAAGTGAGACGATGGCCCTCCTCTGTCTCACCTGCATGGATAGATCACTTTCTCTTCTGCGTCCAGAGACCCCCTCCCTGACCTTCAAGGCCCAGCTTAAATACCACCCCTTGTAGAGAATTCTCGAGCTTGCCATCCAGTGGTCTGCTCCCCGCAAAGAGAAGGATCATCTGTCCCCCCCCACCCCAGGTCCTGTGCCCAGCGATTTACAGCCTGGGAGTAACCCCAGGTACCTGAGTAGAACCTGAGTAGACGGGTGCGCGGGACACACAGATTATAGATGGTCCTGACATCCCCCCATCCCAAAGTTCAGAATCAGGAAGCAGGTGGGAAACAGGGGACAAAAGAAGAACCAGGAGAACAGGGATGGTGGCCCCGTTTCTCTCTCTGTGTCTGCTCCTGCAGGAGACTAAACGCCCCGACCTGTGCTCCAGCCAGCTCGGGAAGGGCCCATTCAGCCCCCCCACCCCCCACCCCGCCCCAGCATTTCAGGGAGACCACATCTCAGGGCACTCCAGATCGGCGTGAAGAGCCCCACCAGCCGGCCAGTGCGCCAGCAGCCGCGAGCGCGCCCTAGCGCGGACCAGCAGCGCCGCCCGGTGGCCAAGTGTCCTCACTGCAGCGCTGGCCCGGCCCGGGGAGGGTCTGCGCGGATCGGGAGCTGGACCCAGGCCCGGACCCACGCGGCGGGGAGGGCTCGGCGCCTCCTCCCTCCGACGCCCGGGGAAACGCCCGGATTGAGAGGCCTGTTTTCACCTGAGCAGATTCCAGGACGAGGCAGCGGGGGCGGCGAAGGGTCTATTTCAAGGCTGCTTCCCAGCTGGGCCACCGCCCCCTCGGATTCGTGTGCTGCCCAGCTCACCTGTTCTGACGGCAGGGAGGGAGGGGGCCTTTTCTGATGCCCCACCAAGTCCAGAGGGCTGACCCGGGGCTGACCCGGGGCGGAAGGCAGCAGGTGAGGGATGTCCAGGGTTCCTAGGTGGGCAGAAGGCAGAGTAAGGGGGTGGGGGGAGGAATGCAATGAGGAGACAGGTAAGGGGAGTAAGGGGGGGGGCGCCAGCCACGGGAAGTTGCACACCCCAGCCTTCCAAACCAGCGTTGCCTCTCTCTCCCTCCAAAGTCAGCATTGACTGCGCTCCCATTATGCACCAAGCCTGTGGCTGGCAAGCTTACTGCCCACTAGAGTCACCTGGGGAGCTTTTAAACTCTCCCTGTCCAGGAGCCTCCCAAACCAATCAAATCAGCCCCTGCGGGAGGGCCGAGGCTTCCAGACCTGCCTCAGACTTCAGCGTTAGGCAGCGCAGTCACAGCATTGACAAGTCCTGTCATGGAGTAGCCCCTGTCATCTTTGCTATGGTCCCAAGAGGCATATGGGGGTGGTCCCCATCCTGAAGAGCTTAACAGAGACCTGGGATGGAGCCCCACTCCCCTCTCCGCACCCCCTTGCCTGTGCAGACTCCCACTCCACACAACTGAAAGAAGTTGTCGCCAACACGCAGTTATTCATATAATATTTGTACTAAAAATGCAGCCATGTCCTCCCAGGACCCCAGGACTGCATTCTGAGGGGACAGGATGGAGAGCAGGGGCAGGTGGGCACTCCAGGAAAAGAGTTGTTTCCAAATTTGGAAGCGCAAATGACAAGGGACTTATGGGTATGTGAGATGAGAGGTATGTGTGTGTGCGTGTGTGTGTGTGTGTGTGTGTGTGTGTGTGTGTTTCAGGCTGGGGGTGGGGGTGGGGGAGTTCAAGGACTCAAGGTCACAGCTATGCTCATTGGACAAAGGGAGTGGTTCCCAGGGCACTGAATAAATCCCCAAAATAGATCCCAAATCTACTCAGTGGCGTGGGTGAAACCCACTGTCACAATATTGAGCAAAAAGAAGCCAGACCCAAGTACACATACTGTGTCATTCTGGTGATTTCATTCATACTAAGTATAAAAACAGGACAAATAGCCTATAGCGAGAGAAGTCAGAGGGAGGTAGTGACAAAAGGGACATGAGGGGGCTTCCGGATGACTCGTATGTTCTATCCTTCATCTGGATGCTAACAGCACGGGTGTGTTCATCCTGCGACAATGTGTTTTACTTCAGTAAATGTTTTGATAAATACACAGAATTGTGGAGCCGCCCGGTTCCCAGAAATGCACCCTGGACCTCAGGATGGCTTAAAATCAGGACTCCAAAACTCCTCCACCTCTCTCTCCAGCTCTCATCTATTTCTCCCTACCACCCAGGTCCATCTAGGGTGGCCAGAAACAACGTTACAGCTAGGATTCTTTAGTTGCAAACAACAAGATAACTCTGCCAAATTAAACAAAAGTAAACTAACAGGAACTGGCCTGATAACTCATCTGTAACTTACCAGTGGTCAAGGCCAGTTCACTAAGAGGACCTGAGCTGGGTGTCAGGTTCCCTTTAGGATAATGACCGTAGCCAATACCCAAATCCTCCCAAAACCACGCAGAAGGAAAGAAAGTCATAAAGGCACCCTTGCCCCCCTGCCTTCAGCATAACCAGGAACGGAGTGCCAGGAACTTCAGTCTACAGCTAAGTAGAGAAACAAACCTCTGAAAGCAGCAGAACAAGGTCTGGACCCCACAGAGTAGAGAAGGTCAGGTGGAGAGTCTGTGCAAAAGAAGTGAGGGCAGCAAGAGCCTGGATGGGGGCACAAATGAAATGATCCTGAGAGCGAGCAAGCCCTGCCCCGGTGCGGAAATGCTGCGAAGAGGTCTGACGCCCAGTGGATCACAGCACCGGCTTCTGGCAGAATTGAAAGGAAGGTGTTTGGCAGGTGCCTGGCTGGCTCAGTCGGAGGAGCGTGTGACTCTTGATCTCAGGGTTGTGAGTTCAAGCCCCACATTGGATGTGGAGATTACTTAAAAATAAAATCTTTTTTTAAAAAGAGAGAGAGAGAGAAAGAAAGAAAAGAAGGAAGGTGTTTTTGAATGTGCAGGAGTGGCTCTGTTGAAAAGGCACCAGTTCTGGGTGACAGAAGCGACTGGGGAAGGGAAGGTGGCCCTGGGAGGCTTGCTGGTGGACAGAGGGAAGGGAGTGAGCTGTGGGCACCAAGTAAGGGAGTAAGTTTATGGAAACACATCAATCCTCCCTCTCCAAAAGGTGTCGTCTTTGTTCAAAATGCCACCTCACTCTTCCAACAGAAGAGAGTGTTCTTTTTTTTTTTTTTTAAGATTTTATTTATTTATTTCAGAGAAAGAGCAAACAGGGAGAGGGGCAGAGGAGAAGCAAACTCCTCTCTGAGCAGAGAGCCCGCCTCTGGCTCCATCCCAGGACCCTGAGATCATGACTAAGCCAAATGCAGACACTTAACTGACTGAGCCACCAATGAAGTAAGTCACCCAAACCTCTCACCCGGTCTGCTCATGCCAATAATTGTTGGTCAAAGAAAATAGAAGATACCTCAGCGTGAACAGAAAAAAAGCAGACACATCGCTACCAGTCCAACTCAAAGAGAAAAACAGGAAATGAGAATCAAAACATCTCAGATGAAACTTCTGGTTAAAAAACGGATCAGTCACAGAGATGAAAAGTACAGCATTGGGAATTTAGCCCGTGATGTTGTAGTAACGTTGGGTGGTGACAGATGGCGGCTACACTTACCACCGTGAGCGCTGAGGAATGTGGAGAATTGTCAGATCACTCTTGTGCACCTGACGCTGATGGAACATTGTCAACTACAATTCAATAATTTTTTTTAAGTTTCTTTCTTTATTTATTTTAGTAATCTCTACACCCAACATGGGGCTCGAACTCACGAGCCCAAGATCAAGAGTCACACACTCCACCAAGCCAGCCAGGTGCCCCTTCCTATGGTTGTGGTTTTTGGTTTTTGTTTTGTTTTGTTTTGTTTTTAAAGACAAATCTTTCAGCTGATGAAAAGTTCTCCAGAAAAACACCACCAGGCAGAGGACAACTCTGACGCAATATTCCAACCTGGACTACATTCTTAAACAACATTTGCAGAGATGAAAACACTTTAAATCAGAAATTTGGGAGCATCCAGCAGAAAGGAGCCAAAAAATTAGAAGCCAAAATAAGAGTTAACAAAAATCAGGAAAGAAATTGAAAAAGGCAGAAATGAAAAAGTTAAAATCTTCTCAGAAGTAGCGATTAAATTGAAAGGTACTCAAGAGAAATTAAATTCAACCGAGAATATAATAAGAAGCATTCATATCAAAGAAGGAATGAAAAGATCCAAGAAAACAAAAATAAAATCAATTACAAATTAGGGGCACCTGGGTGGCTCAGTCAGTTAAACATCTGACTTCTGATTTCGGCTCAGATCATGATCTCAGGGTCCTGGGGTCGAGTCCGACATGGGGCTCCCATGCTCAGCACAGAGTCCGCTTGGGATCCTCCCTCTCCCTCTACCTGTTCCCCCTCTGAAATAAACAGATGAGCCTTAAAAAAAAAAAAAAATCAGTAACAAAGTTAAAAAAAAAAAGGTAGGGTGTCAGAAAGACATGGCAGAAAATACACAAGGAAAATACAAGCACAGGAGTGCCCAAAGAAAATGAAACAACTGAAAAGAACTCATATCAAACAAAAACAGAACTCCTCCACCCCCAAAACAAGGAAATTTCTAGAAGTACACAACATAACCTGCATATTAAAGGGACATATCACAGACTTAGAAATGTTGACCTGGAATGGCCATCAGTGGGGTAAATCTTAATAACACCCAGAAAAAGAGGAAAAGGTACCTTTACTGGGAGAAAAGAGGTGGGCCCGACCTTAACCCGGTGACACAGCTCAGCCTCCCCAGGGAAGGTACAAACTGACATCATATGGCCAAGTACACTGCGGGGAGCCCACGACACCATTGAGGTAGTAGTCTTGCCAGGAATACTTTAGCTGAATCTGTGCATGAGGAGACTGCCAGGTAAATAGGGACTAGAAAATACAGAGACCACCAGATGGTTCAAAATTGGCAGTGCTGTGAAAGACAAAAGACATGGGGACGAACTTAAATAGAGACTGTGTTTTGGGTGATATTATGGTGTCGACATGAAATTGGCAAGGTTGTATGGTAGTTTGAAAACATAGCCCCCAATTTTTTTACATTCCTCCAATCAGTGGATGGGGATCTGTCCTAAATCTGGGCCCCGTGACTGCCTGCCCAGGAGAATATGGTAGAAGTGATGCCATGCCAGGACCAGGCCTGAAGAGAACCCAGCAGCTTCTGCTTCCTGTCTCTGGGGCCTCGGCTACCACGCTGGGAGGAGCCCAGACCACATGGGGAGCTACCCGTAGGAGCTCTGGCCAACAACCCCAGCGGAGGTCCCAGACAGCAGGTAGGCTCGTCCACCAGCCATGAGAGTGAGGAAAACACAGCTGGCTCCAGCCCCAGGCAGCTGTCTGACTCCAATGACCCACAGAACCAAGATAGATAATAAAACAGCTGTTGCTTTAAGCCACTAAGATTTAGGTGATTTGCTGTGCAACAGAGAATAACGTGCCCAACTTTGCACAACTGTATAATGGGGTAACAGTCTTACGGTTACAAAGGAGGGTGTCCTTATTCTCAGGAGAATTTGCTGAAAAACTTAGAGATGAAGTGTTACTTAACAACTGACTCCAAAGGAGAAAGAAGCTTCCAGTGATTATGGGAACAAATGTAGTAAAATGTTACCAAGTGGTGAACCGAAGCCTAAGAATTCCATTGTACTCTTCTTCCCTTGTGTGGTGGGCGAGGCTTTGGAGAAGAGAAAAAGGTAGCATTTATTGGAAACTTCTGGCTTAGAGGATTGGGGGGGAAACACAGTTGACTAACCAGGTCCAGAGAAGACAGAACGGGGGCCTCCAATCTTTGGGGCCCTGCTGGGGAATGGCTGAACCCCAACCTTTTGGTCTCCCAATGCATTTCTCTACAAGCTCCAGAGTCCCTGGAGGGAATCTGATTCCCTCTGATTCCCAGTTCCAGCCCAGCTGATGGACCCAGCCCCTGGGATCCGATCAGACCACAGAGAGGGGAGGAGGGCACTTCCCAAAAGACCAGGAGGCTCTCACCTCAAAATGAGGGAAGAAACCACAGATGTTCTACCCACCCAGACTCCAACGCTTCTAAGTGTGGATTCTTACTGCTGCCCACATGAAAAGGGGATTGACCACTGCTCCTTGGGTTCCAGCTTAAAAAAGCCCCCAGGCAAGGGATTTATTCTCTTCTCCTGGATCCAGTTAGCTTTGGCCCTGGGTAAGGGACCATGTCTGGACCAATCCAGATATCCTTCCTCCTCCAGAACCAGCCAGCTGCGGCCAGGGGTTTGCGTCGTGTAAGAGCATGGTGGCTCTGTACATTATGGCAGGAGCTTCTAGAGCAGGGAGACTCTGAGCAGACTCGGTTCACTGTGCAGGGGTGAGCCCAGGATACCTCAGGCCCCAGAGGAGAGGCACCAGGCCTGTAATGGTGGAAATTCCAGACCCACGTGGAGCCTCCTCTCTCACCTCCTGGGGCTCCTTCCTCCACCCACACCTGCAATGAGCTTTAGCAGCTGGGAGCAGAGGAGGGGGGTCCCCAGAGTGCATAGGTCAGATTGGGGGACTGGGCATCCCCACCACTGCAAATGTGCACGGGCGGCCGCTGATACCTGACTCTACAGGGACGGAAGCTGCTCCCTCCTCCCCCTAAGGGTTCTCAGGCCGGTGGATGGGACAGCTCTATCCTCATCTGGCCCCCATGCTCCCTCAGAGCATGTGGATCCGTTTCTGGAGCAGTGGAGGGAGCCCCTCCTCCACTTTGGCCGCTTCCGACTCGTCCTCCGAGCACTGGTGACCAGCAGGGGGCGCTCCCACACCTTTTGGCCATTCTCCTTTCGATCTATTCCTTCCTTGGACAGGCACTAGGACCCTGGCAGGTGGGAAGGGAGGAAGTAGAAGAATAACCTACCATTTACTGGGCACCTACTGTGTCCCAGGCTCTATGTACTATTTCATTATCCCTCGCACTTCATTGCCCCCATTTACGAGGGAGGAATCGTGCTCAGGAAGGGATGTCTTCACGAAGGTGGTCCGACGCGTGTACTCAGCTCCTGAAAAATGTCCACCTTCATTCACTCCGCAGAGCGGGGGCTTAAGTCAAAAGGCCCTTCAAAAGCACTAAGGGAGGGCTCCTGGGTGACTCAGTGGGTTAAGCCTCTGCCTTTGGCTCAGGTCATGATCTCAGGGTCCTGGGATTGAGTCCCACATCAGGCTCCCTGCCAAGCAAAGAGCCTGCTTCCTCCTCTCTCTCTCTGCCTGCCTCTCTGCCTACTTGTGATGTCTGTCAAATAAATAAATAAAATCTTAAAAAAAAAAAAAAAAGAAAAAGAAAAAGCACTAAGGGAACCTCTCCCTCATCACCCACCCCCCACCCCCCACCCCACCCCCATGTGCCCACAGTCAGGCCTGAGCTTTGAAACACCAGAGGAACTGATGCCTGGTGTCTCTGCCCTGGCCAGGGCCTCCCTCCTCCCACCAAGTCCAGGGGCTTTGCTCCTTTAGGCCCCAAGGACCTTGGCTATGGGCTCCCCCTCACTAGGGCCTGACCCTGAGAGGGAGAACGGGAAAGCAGGAGGGAGAGCGGCCCCAAATTCAGGATACAACTTCCGGGGTGGGAGGTGGTTGCCAGCCTAGGAGAGCTCCCTTGATGACATTAACAGTTGCTACCCAGTGTCAGGCGAGGGCAGGGGCTCAGCCTCACTCTGGGGGCCACTCATTCCCCCCCATTCTGTGCCACTCCTCCCTGAGGGCCCCCTGCTGAGCCGGGGGGGGCAGGAGCACAGAACGGGGGCCCTCAGGGAGGCTACTCTGGTCACTGGGTTCCCATGGCACTCAGCTCAGCAGAACTCTATCACAATTTCCCCCAAAATTCAGCCTTCAGCCTCCCTTTCCCACCCCTTGCCATCATCTGGGCACGTCCTGTGGCTTTCTGGTGATTTTCAGATACAGAAAAGTCTAGTCCCATTTAGTGCCGATATACACTCCACCTCTCAGCGAATCAGACGCTCCCTCCTCCCTCATGGTGGGGGGAGGCTACATGAAAAAGAGGGAGGGAAGATGAGGAAGGGCTCTGTGTTTCACTTCCCCCTGGTGTAATGGCCTCCTTGGGGTGTCAGAGTCTCCCTTCCATGAGGCTGGTGTCCAGAACTGGGCCTCTTGTAGGATGCACGGTGGGCTGGCAAAGGTCTGGCTGGGTGCCCCTGCCCCATTCAGGACCCCATGCACGTCTCCACCACCTGGGGCCCATCCTACCACTGTGGGTGCGGGAGGTCCTCTGCCCAGTGGCCAGCCCTCCTGGAGGGATCACGTTCCCACAGGGTCCATTGGCGGTACAGGGGAGACTTGTCCTTGCCCTGCTTGCCGCTGTCCCCACCCCAGCCCCTCTGTCTACTCCTCTTTCCCCTGCTCAGGTGGGCATGAGGAGGCTCAGATGAACCACTGAGGAAGCAGATGTCCAGCCAGGAAGGAGATGCCAGGCTCCCGCCCCTCAGAGAGAGGACTTCCCGATGCTCCTCTTCCTGGCTGGCCCTCTGCCCTGTGTCCCTGACTCAAATCATGGCTCTGGGTTTCCTAGGGTCCTGCTCATACAGACCCATGTGGGACTTGGGGAGGCAAGTAAGGGTTGGGATGGTAATAAGAATAATAATAGATATATACCGCTTCCTAGGTCCTGGTCACTGTTCTCTTTTACACATATGGCTCCTTAAGCCTCACAGCAACCCTGGGAGATGGGCACCATTTTGCAGCAAGGGCCCCTGAGGCTCACGGTAGTTCACTGGCTCTCCCGTCACCTGGTTCTGTAACTGCACCATCCCTGCTGGGACGTGGAGAGAAGCAGAACAGGTTCAGCCGCTTTCCAGCAGCCCCTAGAGAGGAAGGTCTGCTGCCCTGGAGTGTCTTCTTCCTCTAGAATGTGAATCCAAATGCTTCTTTGTCCTGACTTTGATTTCGAAGTGACAGCAGGGACAGTAAGGAAGGTAGCAGCCTTTTTCACAGCTGGTCAGCACCTGCCATTTAATCTTTCCTCCTCCCCCATCGAGACAACTCACTGCAGGGACGCCTGGGTGGCTCAATCGGTGAAGCGTCTGCCTTTGGCTCAGTTCATGATCTCAGGGTCCAGGGATTGAGTCCTGCATCGGGCTTCTTGCTCAGTGGGGAGCCTCCTTCTCCCCTCGCTCTCTCTCTTCCTCGCTCTGAAAAATCAATAAAATCTTAAAAAAAAAAAAAAAAAGACAATTCATCACACATTGATTCTGTACTCTGCCTAGTCTTTGCAACCCTGCAGAAGACCAAGCATGGAGCCCATTTTACAGGAGAGGAAACTGAGACTTGCCTGAGACCACACAGCTTGCTGGTATCAGAACCAGTCAAAGAAGGACATGGGATGCCTGACTGAGAATCTGAGGCTGGCTTAAGTCACTTATCAAACCATTTCTTGCCAGTTTAGTGATGGGTGCTGAGGACACCAGCTGATGGAGGCAGCCCCTGAAATGTCACCATGCAGTGAGGCAGAGGCAGTGTGGGGAGCCTCAAAGCCACTGCCGTATCCATCAGGACCACCACAGACACTTGGCACAACCAAGGCCAGGCTGCTTTTTTTGAGAAAGGATGTGTCTCATACCATTACCAGAATGGACACGTGACTCCTCAAGCACTCACCGAGTCCCTGCTTTAGCCAAATCCGACGTGAAGATTTCATTTCACAAAAACGAATGGGGGCCAGGGGAGGTGCCTGGGTGGCTCCATTGATTAAGCATCTGCCTTAGGGTCGTGATCCCGGGCTCCTGGGATCGAGTCCTGTGTCAGGGTCCCCTGCTCGGTGGGGAGCCTGCTTCTCCCTCTCCCTCTGCTCCTCCCCCTGATTGTGCTCTCTCTCTCTCAAATAAATAAATAAAATCTTAAAAAAAAAAAAATTAGGGTGAGGCTATTCGCTTCACCAAAAAAAAGTGAATGCAGGATTTTTTAACATTGCATTTGTTCTATTGTCAAAAAATACCTAGATAGTAAAACATTTTGAAAATACAGGAAGGCAGAAAACAAAATAATAACCATCTATCATCTCGCTGTGTGAGAGGCTAGACAGTAAAAGGCAGAAAACCTGAGCAGCACGTGAGGATGAGCTGGCGCACGTGATCAGACCACAGATAGTTGGGGACTAATGCAATCCCCACCCTCTCTTGCATCTTCTTTCATCTCTCAGCACCTTGGCTCCGCATGTGCGTGGGAAGTATGACTGCAACTTGGCTGAGCTCACACCCTTAGGATGCCCCATTCAAATTCGGAAATCCCCAGTAAAGGACTCTGATTGGCCATCTTGGGTTATGTGACCCACCCTGTAAGTCTGAGGGACAGAGTTCTATAATTACAAGTCATGTGATGGGGCCAGGAGAGAAACCTGTAGTTCTCCAGAAGGGACTGCTCTTCTTGCAGACAAAAGCATGGATGACCGCTTTATACCACCAGGGGGGAAATCACTCTTAATATCTGGTGGTTAGTATAGGCAACAGAACCCATGCAGGATGGTTTACATAGAGAGGAAATGATTCGAGAATAGGAGGAGTCTTCTGTTTGAAATTGCATTTATTTGAAATACAGCTGATCTAACAAGAGGTAGGGGTGTCCCTAAGCACCAACCTCCCCTCCTGGACAAGGGATCAGAGCCTGGCCAGGGCTGGGGCAGCAGCCAGCCAGGTAAATGTCCTGTCACTGTGAAACTGAGCCTTGAGCCAAGCCCAAAATGGGGAAGTGAAGGGTTGGAGTCCCTCAGTCCAGGCAAAATGAAGTAACCCCAGATCGAGGCACTGCCTGGTGCTTGCAGAGGTAGAAAAACAGATGCCGGCTGCAGGATTGCTTCCCAGTCCTCAGCTGAGACCCACAGGAATCCAACCCATTTTAAACCAACAAAGAACTCACAAAGATCACAGGCACATAAGGAGGCAAGTTACTCTGTCTGTGAGTCAGCAGAAACAATGAACAGGCAAATTTAGATCCCTAAGAACTGAAGATTGAAGGATTTTCAGATACAAAATATGGAACTGACATTTATAAAAGACTTAGAGAGATAAAAGATGCAGGATGCCTGGCTGGCTCAGTCAGTGGAGGGTGCAACTTTTGATCTCAGGGTTGTGGGTTCGAGCCCTACACTGGGGTGTAAAGACCACTTAAAAATAAAATCTTCTGGGGCATCTTGGTGTCTCAGTTGGTTAAGCATCTGACGGGCTTAGGTCATGATCTCAGGGTCCCACATTGGGCTCTGCCTCAGTGGAGAGTCTGCTTGTCCCTCTGATCCTCCCCTGGCTCACACACACACACTCTCTCTCTCTCTCTCAAATGAACAAATAAAATCTTTAAAAATACATAATAAAGTAAAATCTTTTAAAAATGTTATAAATAAATAAAAGATGCAGTCACAAAGAAATCGTTCAACAGGAAACAATTAGGAACAAACAGATGGATTTTAAGATGGAACTTCAAAAATGAAAAATATAATGGTTGAAATTAAAAACCTTATTGAAGGGGTGCCTGGGTGGCTCAGTCGGTTAAGTGTCCGCCTGTGCCTCAGGTCATGATCGCAGGGTCCTGGGATCGAGTCCCAAATCAGGCTCCCTGGCCGGTGGGGAATCTGCTTCTCTAGCTCCCTCTGCCCCTCCCCCCACTCGTGCATATGCGTGTGTGCTTGCTGTCCCTCCCTCTTTCTCTCAAATGAATAAATAAAATCTTTTAAAATAGATAAATAACACTAGGGCACCTGGATGGCTCAGGGGGTTAAGTGTCTGCCTTCGACTTGGGTCACGATCTCGGTCCTGGGATTGAGCCCTGCACTGGGCTCTCTGCTCAGCGGGGAGCCTGCTTCCTGTTTTCTCTCTCTGCCTACTTGTGATCTCTCTCTTTATCAAATAAATAAATAACATCTTAAAAAAATAAAATAGATAAATAACAAAGTTAAAAAAAAAAAAACCTTTACTGAAAAGATATAAGACACTGTTAAAGAAAGAATTAGAGAGCTAAAACTACATCCCAAGAAAACACCTGGCAAACAGCACAGAGAGGCAAGAAAATGAAGAGTTTAAAAGAGATTTTAGGGGTTCCTGGGTGGCTCAGTCAGTTGAGCATCTGGCTCTTGATTTCGGCTCAGGTCATGGTCATGACCATGGTCATGGTCTCAAGGTCGTGAGGTAGAGCTCCACTTTTGGGCCCCTTCCTCTCCCTCCCACTTTGCCCCTCCCCCAGCATGCATGCCCCCTCCCCCCTTAAAATAAATAAACTAATCTTTAAAACAAAAATAAAAAGTTCTGAACCTCTTGATTTTATTTTATTTATTTATTTGAGAGAGAGAAAAAGCGAAAGACAGCATGAGTGGGGGGGGGCAGGAGGAAAAGTAGGCTCCCTGCTGAGCAGGGAGCCAGATGTGGGGCTCAATCCCAGGACCCTGGAATCATGACCTGAGCCAAAGGCAGATGCTTAACCAACTGAGCCAACCAGGCACCCCAAGAAGATCTGAACTCCTAAAAAGAGAGAGAGAGAGAGATTTTAAGGAGCACATGGGTGGCTCAGTTGCTTGGGCATCTGACTCTTGTTTTTGCTTGGGTCTTTGCCTCAGAGTGGTGGGATCGGGCCCAAATCAGTCTCCGCACTTAGCATGGAGTCTGCTTGGTGCCTCTGCCCCTCTCCCTGCTTGGGTGCATTCTCTCTCTCTTTCAAAATAAATAAATAAAATGTTTTTTAAAAGAGATTTTAAAAGACGTGGACAGAGTAAAAAAGGGTAAGAAAATGTAACATAGGGGAGCCTGGGTGCCTCAGTTGTTAAGCATCTGCCTTTGACTTGGGTCATGGTCCCAGAGTCCTGGGATCGAGCCCCGCATCAGCTCCACAGCTGGAGGCCTGCTTCTCCCTCTCCCACTCCTCCTGCTTGTGTTCCCTCTCTCACTGTGTCTCTCTCTGTGTCAAATAAAAAATTAAACTCTTCAAAAAAAAAAAAAAAAAGAAGAAGGAAGGAAAATCTAACATATATTTATCAGAATCTCAGAATGGGAGAATAGAGAAAAGGAGAAAATGAAATATTTAAGGAGATAATGACTGCACAGCCTTCAGAAGAGATGAACAACATAAAACGACTAAGAAAGGGCACATCCCACGCAGCTAAATAGGGAGGGACCCACAGCCAAGATACCTGATTGTGAAACCACACAACACAAAAGACAAAGAGGTCTTAAAGGAGCCAGAAAAAAAGGACAGATCCACCTAGACTCAGAAGTCACGATGGGTGTCAGAGACCGTGAAATATCCGCCAAATGCTGAGGACAAATAAAGTTCAGGTGAGAATTCTGCTCCTGGGGAAAACCATCTTTCAAGAACCAGGATAAGGGGCACCTGATGGGCTCAGTCAGTAGAATGTGTGGCTCCTGATCCCGGGGTCATGAGTTCAAGCCCTACGTTGGGCGTCGAGATAACTTAAATAAATAAATAAAAACTTGAAGAAGAAGAACCAGGATGAAATAAAATGATTTACACACATAAATAAAAACAGGGAGAGGGCGCCTGGGTGGCTCAGTGGTTAAGCAAAGCTGCCTTCGGCTCAGGTCATGATCTCAGGGTCCTGGGATCGAGTCCCGCATCGGGCTCTCTGCTCAGCAGGGAGCCTGCTTCCTCCTCTCTATCTCTCTCTGCCTGCCTCTCTGCCTACTTGTGATTTCTCTCTGTCAAATAAATAAATAAAATCTTAAAAAAAATTAAAAAAATAAAAAATAAATAAATAAATAAATAAACAGGGAGAGTTTTACAACCCGACAAGCCCAAATGTTGTCAAGGATGTGGTGGGAATGGAAGTGGGTGCTGGAGTGTAAAGGAGGGTAACCTGGGACATTATCTAGCGAAATTGAAACTATACCTAACTTATAGGCCAGTAATTCCACTCTTAGGTAAATAAACTGGACTTGAGAAGTTCATGCACGTGTACCTGCATTTGTGTACACACAGGGTCATGTTCTGAAAGCACTCACAGCGGCCTCACATGCAATAACAATCCACACACCCACCAGCAGGAGACTAAATAAATAAGTTATGACCTATCAATACGGTAAAATGCAATACAGCAATAAAAATGAGTGAATTGTACCAAATGCAACAACCTAGAGGAAATTTACAAGCATAATGCTGAGAGAAAGAAACATACAAGAACACATGCCGTATGGCTCCACCTGCATAAAGTCCAAAATTGGCAAAACTAACATCAGTCATATTAGATCATATATAAAAAGACAGTTACTGAGGCATGATTAAAAAGGAACATGTTGGCACGCCTGGGTGGCTCAGTGGGTTAAGCAGCTGCCTTCGGCTGGGGTCATGATCCCGTTGTCCTGGGATCAAGTCCCACATCAGGCTCCTTGCTCGGCAGGGAGCCTGCTTCTTCCTCTGCCTCTGCCTGCTGCTCTGCCTGCCTGTGCTTGTGCACTCTCACTCTCTCTCTCTCTCTCATAAATAAATAAAATCTTAAAAAAAAAAAAAAAGGAACATGTTGGGGATCTAGTGTTCATTTTGTAATTATTCTGTCCATTTGTGTCTTGGGCACCTTTGTATACATGTGTTCTATTTTATGTAATTGTTCAAAAGCTCCAAACAAAACACAGCTGGGAGTGCATACCACTATCAGACCTACACTAAAGGACATACTTCAGGAGAAAGTAATATGAACCCAAAAAGGAGCCTAAAAAGCATGAGAAAACAGTGAGCAAATGCAATGACGGCCATGTGAAAAAAAACGAAACAACCCTAGCATATAAGATGACAAAAAGGTAGAATTTGAGGGTGCAAACCAAAAAGGACAGAACTAAAATACAGAACAAAAATAAGTCAGGCAGGAGAGGATAACCAGCACCCAAGGATTCTGAGGTCTTTCTTGCATTATTCAAGAAGGATGATCATATACTGCCCAACTATACATTCTGTTAAGCTACATATGGATTTTTTAAATTTGGCTACATGTTGTTTATGAAAGACCCATCTAAGGCATAAGACAAAGAAAGTTTGAAAGCAAAAGGATGGAAAAGATATAGCACGCAAATGTTAACATCCTTCCGCCACAAAAAACTTAGCATACATTTAATAATATCAGACAAGACCAGTTTTAAAATAAAAAAAAAAAAAAAAACATTATTGGGGATACAGAAAATCATTACATAATGTTTAAAATCAAATTGGTTGGGTGTCTGTGTGGCTCATTTGGTTAAGCCACTGCCTTCAGCTCAGGTCATGATCCTGGAGCCCCAGGATCCTGCTCAGCCCCTGTTCAGCAGGGAGTCTGCTCCTCCCTCTGACCCTCCCCCTCTCATGCTCTCTCTCTCATTCTCTCTCTTTCAAATAAATAAATAAAATCTTTTTTTAAAAAGTCAAATTGGGGGGCGCCTGGGTGGCTCAGTGGGTTAAAGCCTCTGCCTTCAGCTCGGGTCATGATCTCGGGGTCCTGGGATTGAGCCCTGCATTGGGCTCTCTGCTTGGCAGGGAGCCTGCTTCCCCCTCTCTCTCTGCCTGCCTCTCTGCCTACTTGTTTTGTAATCTCTCTCTCTGTGTCAAATAAATAAAATCTTAAAAAATAAATAATAAATAAAAAGTCAAATTGGTTCAAAGACATAACAATGCTAAACACCTAATTAGACAGCTTTCAAATACATGAAGGAGAAATTAGAACCATGAGCCAAAATAAAGAATCCGACATCTTTCTTTTTAAAGATGTTATTATTTATTTGTCAGAGAGAGCACAAGCAGGGGGAGCAGCAGGCAGAGGGAGAAGCAGGCTCCCCACTGGGCAGGGAGCCCAACACAAGACTCAATCCCTGGACCCTGGGATCACAACCTGAGCCAAAGGCAGATGCTTAACTGTCTGAGCCACCCAGGTGTCCCAAGAATCCACCATCTTAACAGAACATTTCAATAGATCTTTTCCAACTATTAACAAATCAAGAAGACAAAAAAAAAAAAAAAATCCAGCAAAGATATAGAAGATTTGAATGACAGAATAAACAAACTCAATCCAACGGACACATTAACAAGCCTATACAACAAAATAGGTACTATTCTCGAATATACGCAGACTATTCCCACAAGATGATCCCATGTTAGATCAAGTCTCAAGAAATATTAATAATTCAGTATCATGAAGACTGTACCCTCTGACCACAATGTAATTATGTCATCATGCATTAACAAAAAAGATAAATAAAAATTCTCCATACATTTAAAACACACTCTCAAAATAAACTAGGTTTGACTTGGGAAAGCACATGGGAATACAGATGAAAATAGACTGGCCATATGTTCACAATTGGACCTGGCTGTAGATACCTAGGGGTTCGTTATATATTCTCTTCTCTTTTACATATATTTTTCCATGATAAAAAGTTTTATAAAAAATACTCAAGAATAATCTGTGTCAACGAATTAAAAGTAATTTTAAAATATTTTACAATAAACATTCATGAAAATACATGAAAACTTGGGGGATACAGTGAAAACAATGAGTAGAGTGAAACATATCGCCTTGAAAGCTTTAAAAAGAAGAAAGGCTGAAAATAACACATTAACTGTTCAAGTTAGAGAAAGAACAGCCACAGAAATTCAAAAACAGCAGCAGCCAGAAAATGACAAAGATAAGAGCAGAAATTAATAGACAATGCAAGAGAGAGAAAATCAGTGAGATCAAAAGTTAGTTCTGTGAAAAGACCAATTAAATTGGCAAAACTTTGGTGAGACTGACCAAGAGAAAAAGAGAGAAGTCACAAATAAACCATGAGGAATGTGCCAGATAGGAAGCCCCCTGCCTAGCAGCGGAGAGGAAAGGATGAAGGGCATGCAGACACCTGTGGAAGCCAGGGTGGGGGAGGCGGAGTCCAAGACAGCCCAGATGAGCTACCCAAGGTCACTCTGCTGAGCTCAGCTGCTTATGACCCCATCCCTGAGAGCCCGAGCCCAGCTCCCCACTGTCCTCACCAAGAAAAGGACTGCCAGTGCCCACATCCCTCTTGCCCGCCCACCACCCTTCTGCCATTCACAGCCCCTCACAAGTGTCTGAGAGGCAGAGCCTGGCCATAGCCTGTGCTCTAACTGGGAGAAAGACTCATGGTTCCACCTTCTTCCTTGAATAGGTAGGCTTCTTTCTCCAAATTTAGGGAGTGTGGTCAAAAGATGCCGGAAAGGGGATACCTGGGTGTTATAGTCAGTTGAGGATCTACTCTTGGTTTTGACTCAGGTCATGATCTCAGGCCCTGAGATCGAGCCCCACATCAGGCTCCATGCACAGTGCAGTGTCAGCTTGTCCCTCTCCCTCCACCTCTGCTCCTCCCCATACTCAAGCTCTGTCTCTCCCAAATAAATAAATAAAATCTTAAAAAGAAAAGACTCTCCCTCTTCCCATCCCCCGCGCTATGCTCACACATGTGTACACGCTCTCTCTCTCTCAACTAAATAAATAAGCAAGCTAGAAAGGTTAAGATGGTAATTTTTATGTTACGTGGATTTTTTTTTACCACAATTAAGAAATGTTTTAATGCTGGAGCAGCCAAAAGACATGTCAAGGGGCCACTACAGATAGTATTAACCAGGACCCTGGGAAAGGCTGCAAAAAGTCTGAGGTTTCGCCTTACTAGCAGGCTAACAAGTTAGTCTGTCACAGTTTCATGGATACCAGCGGAAGACAGGAGATCCATGGGTGAGAGACAAAGGACTTCACTACCTTTCTTTTTTTTTTTTTTTAAGGACTTTATTACTTAAACCACAACAGGCATGGTGAGTTCCATGTTTGCACTGTTCCTCTTGCGCCACAAGTCCCAGGGGGCAGCGTGAAGCAGCCCAGGTGGGTAAATCAGAACAGAGGAGCTCCCAGGCTAGCAAACTCAAGTTTTTTTATAATGAATTACAAGCAAATCTGCCTAGGCTTTGCCCTGAAAGGAGACATTATTATACAGCACAGTAAACGTTAACACCTGCCTTCTGCTCTGGAGACAGGTATTATCTCCATCTTCCAAGACTGTTCCATATACAAACATCCTTTGTCCGGAACAAAGGTGTGTGTGTCACGGAACTCAAGAGCAGGACAGGCCTAACATGGCCAAGAACCAGGCCCCACAGCAGCGGGTCAAGGACAAGGACCAGCCTCTGCCCATGTTTTCCTGGGACTGAAGGAATCCCAGATTTTCCCATGAGCCAATGTAATGGGGCTAGAGTTGCAACACTCGCTGCTGCTGGGTGCCTTGCCAGCCAGGCAGGGAGTGGCTCCAAGCCAATTTTAAGTTTATTTTGAAAAATACAGAAATGTGACACTGCTCTGGCCCAGGTGTTTTGGAAACAGCTCTCACCGCTCATAGCCTATTCCCATCTCCCTCCAAGGCTACACAATGGCCCACCCAGCATCTACTCTCTGCTCCAGCCCCCTTCCAAGTCCCTGACCTCTTTCTATCCCAAGACGGTAGAGCATCGGCAGAGTGAGTGGGATATGACTTATTTTTACCCCATCTCATCCCGAAAGGATTCTAAGTAACAAAAAAAGCATACAAATCAAGATTTGTTAAATCAAATAAGAGGCAAAAACTGGGGAAAAGTAGCCTTAATCTTGTATCCTATTACTCCACGGGTCTCTGGATTGGGCTCTGAGTTACCTGGTGGCCAGGGCAAAAGGGGAAGTAAGGTCAGATCCAAAACACACGGTTATTCAGAAGAAAGGCAGCCATTCCTGTACTAACCTGGAGAGAGATTTCTTCCCTAGTCCTCTCTGCAAGTACACCATGAGATGTAACAAAAGCATTCTCGACACTACCCCTGCCGCAAATCCATTAATAGGTCTGCTGTGACTCTTCTGCACAGTATCCCTTACTGAAGGATACATCAATCCGACACTTCAATTCAATGAGCAAAGTTGTTTTTTTTTTTTAAGATTTTATTTATTTATTTGACAGAGAGAGATCACAAGTAGGCAGAAAGGCAGGCAGAGAGAGAGAGAGAAGGAAGCAGGCTCCCTGCTGAGCTGAGAGCCTGATTCAGGACTCGATCCCAGGACCCTGAGATCATGACCCAAGCCGAAGGCAGCGGCTTAACCCACTGAGCCACCCAGGTGCCCCCAGTGAGCAAAGTTTTAAGGGGCTCAAGACATTCCAGCCATGGGCTTCTTAGAGGTCTCTTGGAAAGATTGAGAGGTTCAACCTGGTGACCATGGCCTCCCCAGCCGGCCTGACTTGCTAGACCTTTCCTGGTCTCATTACTGAGCTTTGTGCCTGTGATGGAGTTTCCTCGATGGCCTTTCTCTAATAACTGGGTCTCCCCACTATAGCCTTAACCCAAAGCCCCTCCAGCTTCCTTTCCTACACCTGTGCCAGACATCATTAATCCATCCCAGCGCCAGTCCTCAGTCCCTGCTCTGGAGCAGATGAAGAGAATTGTAAAAAGCTTTGCAATCAGTGTACCCAACAAAAGATACTCAGAACACCGACATAACAGTAAGAGAAAGATTGACAGCCTAAAAGGAAAATAGGCAAAAGATCTAAACGGGCCTTTCACAGAAAGGAACCACCAATGGCCAATCCACGTGAAAAGTTGTTTAGTCTAACTAGCAATTAGGGAAATGCAAATTAAAACAAGAATAAAATACCATTTCATACACAACAGATTGGCAAGAACTAACAGGTCTCATGGAGCACGAGAAGAAACAAACTGTAGCTGGTTGTGGGAGCGTAGATCGGGGCTATCGCTTTGGAGAACAGTTTGATAATTCTTAGTAAAGCTGAAGATGCATAAACATTATGACCCGAAATTTCTACTTCCAGATGACAACTGCAGAGAAACTCTTCTTTGTGTGTCCACAGAGACACGTTCAAGAAGGTTCTCTGCAGTGTTGACTGTAATCATGAAATATTACCAGTAACTATTCTTAGCAGGAAGTAGACACATTGTGGTGGTCCTTAGATAAAAGACACAGAGATTACAATGAGTGGATTTGAGTTAAGTCCATCAGTCCTCATAGATCTCAGAAGCATAATGTTGGGATAAAGCAGTCTGCAGAATGATACCTAATGTTATGATACCATTTGTGCAGAATTTTATTTTATTTTAAGATTTTATTTATTTATTTGACAGAGAGAGATACAGCCAGAGAGAGAACACAAGCAGGGGGAATGCAAGAGGGAGAAGCAGGCTTCCCGCTGAGCAGGGAGCCCGACTCGGGGCTCCATCCCAGGACCCTGGGATCATGACCTGAGCCAAAGGCAGACACTTAATGACTGAGCCACCCAGGTGCCCCTCATGCAGAATTTTAGAACACAAAACAATACTGTTTATGGATATACACTTATTTGCTAAGTTGTCAAGCATGTTTGGGAATGAAAGAATACCTGAGGGACGGGAGAAAGAGGGAGGTCAAGGGTGGGCAGTAGTCTGTTCTATGACATTTTTTTCTTCTCAAAAAAAAATATTATATATATATATAGGGGCACCTGGGTGGCTTAGTGGGTTAAAGTCTCTGTCTTCGGCTCAGGTCATGGTCCCAGACTGCCTGCCTCTCTGCCTACTTGATCTCTGTCTGTCAAATAAATAAATAACATTTTTAAAAATATATCTATATATATTGGGACACCTGGGTGGCTCAGTCAGTTAAGCATCTGCCTTCAGCCCGGGTCATAATCTCAGGGTTATGGGATCGAGCTCAGCATCAGGCTCTCTGCTCACAGGGAGCCTGCTTCTCCCTCTCCCTCTGCCACTCCCCACACCACTCATGGGGGTGCACATGCTCTCTGGCACTCTCTCTCCCTCTCAAATAAATAAATAAAATCTTAAAAAACACATATATTTACATATATATGATATGAAAAAAATAAGCCAAATTATTTCGAACAAATAACCTCATTAGAGGGTGATAGATATGTTACATCATTTTCTGTATTTTTCCATGTTTCAAATATTTCAAAGTTTGTCATTAAAAGCAAAATAAAAGGAAGGGTGTTATAATCCCACAGCGACAGTAGGCAGAGCGAGGGGAATGACAGCAAGAGGTCACCATTTCTATCCCTGCCTGGAACCCCAGTTTCTCTACCACACCCACACACAGTGTCCCAGCACTCAACCATGCCCACCTGACCATAGGCCTTGCTGGCACCTCCAAGATCCCTGGAGGTCACAAGCTCCTGGTTTCCTGCTGGAACCCCACCCCCAAGGCCACCCATCACTCATCACACAAGGTGGAGTAGAGACTCTAAGATTTAAAGCCAGAAGATCTGGGTTCAAACAGTAGGTCTGCCACGTCTAGACTGTGTGACCCTGGACAAGTCACTGCACTTCATGGTAGGGATGATAAAAGAACAGGAGAGAAGGAAACTGGGTCCCTCGCATTTGTGCCCCTGACCCACTGGCCCTAAAAAGCTCCCCTCAGTCTTACTGACATTTGAGAGAAAGCAATTCTATCTTGTTTAAGCCACTATTATTCTAGGGACTGAGGTCATTCCACTCTCTCCAGAAGCCCCTAACTGTACCCTGTATGTGATCTAAGTTTTGCTTCTCAGAGTATGGTCCCTGGACCAGCAGCCTCGGCCTCTGCTGGGAGCTTGTCAGAGACACAGAATCTCAGGCAAGACTCCAGAAACTCCTCTGCTCTAGGCCTGGGATATGGAGAGGGACTTTCTGTTGCCCGGAATGCTACAGTTGCAAAACTGGGAAAACCAGGAGCTGCCTTACTCCCTTGTTCTAAACTTGCTCGTGGGGCAAACAGGCCTGCTGCGACCATTGGCACCTGCTCCCCAGGAGCCCTGGTGAGAGGACCACGGGCAGAGCCCACCAGCAAAGGGAGAGTGTCATGGCTTCTCCCTTTCCACGGCCCCTCCCGCCACCACTGCCCCTACCCCAGGCCAGTCAAGAAAAGGACTCCAAGATGATCTGGGAAGGCTGCCTGTGAGAAGGGGAACCTAGCAAGTGTCTCATTCCCTGGAGGGGTGGCTCAGTGGTCAGCAAGTGACCATCCCGCAAACCACTTGGGCAGGACACTGGGGAAGGAGGAATGTGTGGGAAGGGATGATCTTTTCTCCCCAAGGGATGCAATCACAGTGCACCAAGAATGTGATGTCCCAGGGGGCGTCACTCTGTCCTGGGGCAGGCCATCTTCCTTCAGGGAACAGAAGGGATGGCTCCTCCCAGGTGTCTGTGCTGCCGGACTCCCCTTACCCAAGGAGGTCTCCATGGATGAGAGCACTCATGGCGGGCAGGTGGCCCCTCCTCTCTCTGCCTGCCGTCTCTCTCCAATTCTTATCTCCTGCTCACGTGGAGGACCCGCTCAGGAAAGCCCACGCCCGAACTGCAGGAAGTGCAGAGGAGAGAGCAGAGAAAACAAAAAACAGAAGGATGGAATGTATTCGACCATAATAGCCAAAAAGTGGAAACAATGCCAATGTCCATCAGCTGATGAATGGGTAAATGAAACACGGTGTCTCCATTTAATGAGATCCCCTTCAGCCATAAAAAGAAATGAAATATCAGCACGCTACAAGAGGATGACCCTGGAAACCATGCCAAGGGAAAGAAGCCAGACACAAAGGCCATGTATTATATGGTCCCAGTTACGTGAAACATCCAGGATAAGCAAATCTATGGAAACAGAAAGTAGAAGAGTGGTTGCCCAGGGCTCAGGGGGTGGGGTGACCACTAAGAGGGGTGGGGTTTCTTTACAGAGTAATGAAAATATTCTAAAATCTGTTGGGGTGGCCAGGGCACGACTCTGTGACTATGCTAAAAGCCGTTCAGTTGTACACTTTAAATGGGTGAATTGTGTGGGATGTGGGCTATATATCAATAAAGCTGTTTGCAAAATTAAGAGGAAAAAAAAAGGCAAGCACTCAAGAACATTTCTCTGGGGGCGCCTGGCTGGCTCAGTTGGTGGAGCACGTAACTCTTGATCTTGGAGATGGGAGGTCAAGGCCCCATGTTGGGCATAGAGATGACTTAAAAATAAAATCTTAGGAGGAAAAAAAAAAAAAAAGAACATTTCTCTGAAGTGAAGGATTTGGGTATCCAGACGAAAAGGGCCTGTCAGGTGCCAATACAATGGACAAAAATAGACCCTCACCAGAGCCCATCATCATGAAATTTCAGACTAGATACTTTATAAGCTTTCGAAGAGGAAAAATAGGTCACTTTCCCAAAAAGGGGCAGGACTGAGAAATGGCTCCTGACTGCTCAGCCTTAGAAACAAGAAGCCAATGCATCATCCCTTCAACCTTCCAAAGAAAAGTGATTTCCCACCCAGAGTTCTCCAGTCAACCAAAGTCGCAGTCAAATGTGAAAGTAAACCAAGGACGTCCTGGGACCTGCCCTATCGTGAAAGGGTTCCCTCCCACAGCCCTTCTCAGAAAGCTAGAGGACATGTTCCACCCATAGGAAGGGATAAACCCAGACCAGGTCGGGTACAGGGAAGGAGGGGAAGGTCCAGCACCTGGTCCTGGTCCTGGAAAGGGACACCAGGAAAGGTGGAGCAGGGAGAGCCCGGGGTCCCAGCTGAGCGTCAGGCTGTAATGGCAGCCAGACAATACTGTCTTTTAAAGTAAATAAAATAGGCACCTAGGTGGCTCAGTTGTTAAGCCTCTGCCTTCAGCTCAGGTCCTGGGCCCGAGCCCCACATCAGCTCCCTGCTCAGCGGGAAACCTGCTTCTCCCTCTCCCATTCCCCCTGCTTGTGTTCCCTCTCTTGCTGTCTGTCTGTCAAATAAATAAAATCTTTTTTTTAATAAGTAATTAATTAAAAAATAAAATTAAATAAAAATATATTCAGTAGTCCTCTAGATAAAATCATGAGTGCTGATTATAGAAAATATGGTGTACAGAAAAGGGCAGCTTGGCCCAACTCCTACCTGTTCTTGATCATTTGCTGATGAGGCACCTCTCGCATCCCCAGGCCAGGCCGCCTCTGTCAGCTGGGGACCTGCTTTGACACCTGGCAACGGAGAAGCAGAAACCCAGGGTGTCCAGTCCTGCAGGACACCCAGGCACAGGCCTTCACCACAGATCTGCATGGAGCCCAGATTTTCAGGACTCACTCATAACCTTACCGACTTCTCCAGAAGGGGCTCCAGGCCCCTCTCAGGAAAGCGGCAGGCAGCCAGTGACCAGAGGCTCTGTCCAGTCAACCCTCCCCGGCAGCCGTCCCCTGACAGTACTAGACAGCCCTTCTAGGGCTTCGACCCAGTTTGTAGGTTGGCTACCTTTTTCATTCATTTATAAGCAAGTCCTGCCTGATCAAATTTTCCAAGGTTTCCTTTCCATGGAAGAAGAAATGAAGAGGTGAGAGAAGAGTGTACCCAGAAGTCTTAAAGCCAGTGGGCAGAGGAATCCAAAGAGGGTGCCTTAAATGGCAAGTTTGAGGCAGGTGATGGCAAGAAGACAAGCCAACCAGTGAGTTGGAGGACTGACCTCTGGGGACTATGGGGGCCTCCAGGCCTGTCTGGGAGGTGAACCTGCAGGCCTGTAGATGCTCCCACCTTCTCCCGGGGGTCATTCCCGGACTGCCCTGGGCACTGATGGTGAGAGTCCCAGGACATCCCGGGACATCCTGAGACATCCTTCAGGGGTCCAGGGGCCCCCACATCGCAGCTCTGCTGCCCTCGACTGCCTGGCCTGGAGGCAGCTGAGGGCAATGGACAGACACACTCCCATGCCTAAGCCTGAGGTGCCTCAGCACTGGAGATCAGGGCTGGCCCAGGGGGCTTGCCTCTGTTCTGTGGCCACACCATGGGTTCGGTCCCCAGCAAGAGATCCGAGACCTCCCTCAGAGATCAGGAGAGAGGGGACAATGCCATCCCCATCCCAGGTCGTCTCACCTGGGCCACAGAAGAACATCTGGAAATGGTGGGATTAGACTTATGGTCAAGAGAGCCACATTGAGGTACTAGGGTGTCTTTCTCCTCCTGGGCCCCGGGGAGGGTGTAACAACTCCCACCCCGTCCCTGCCTCCTTAGACTGGAGCCTCCACTTCTACTCGCCTCAGGCCTCAGGGACCCTCGGAGCCTTGGTTTTTCCTCAAAGGACAGGAAGAGAGGCTGTAGGTTCCTCGCAAGGTCACAGCCCTAGAACCCTAATTAGCCCATCAAGGCGCCCGGCACCCGCAGCCCCTTCGAAGTAGGCGCGGCAACGCCGGCCACAGCCACGAGGTGGCGCCAGGAAACCGCCTGAGAGGCCCAAACCCAGCCCCATCCAAGCTACACTGCTCTTCCTCTCTTCCCGCGGGCCTGGTCCCCTATGTTACCGCGGGCCAGGTCCCCTCTGTCTCCGCTCGCACCAGGGCCCTAGTTCACGGTGGAGCCCGGGCCCTGGGCCGCGGGCTGGGGAGGAGAAGGGGGAAGCCGAACGGCCGTGGAGACATGCTCGTGGAAGGAGCCTAAGGACCGCTTCGGTCCAGAGCCACCTGGAGATTGGACGGCACCAGCCAAATCCCAGGTTCTGGAGGTGCCCGTTAGGTGTGCAGCCCACCCTCCCCGCAGGGCCCGTTGAGGTCCTCCTGGACCCATCAAGGACCCTTGATCCTCCTGGATGGTGAAAGGGAGAGCAAAGGAATAGAAGGTGGAAGAGAAATAGAGCACCTTGTCATTGGCAGAGAGCCTCCTGTGCCCCGCTCTGCCGGTGTCTAGCTCTGGGCCAGCCTGAGTATTTCTAATCTCTACAGGGATGTTCCGATCACGAGACATTCTCCGCGACCTTAAGGGATCCCATTCCTTATCCAGGCTGCACAGCTCTCAGTGGTGGGAGCTCGCTGGCATTGGAGCTCCCATCTGTATCTGCCGCCTAGCCCCAAACCCCAGTCCGGGCCACCCTATCCACACCTCCGCACGTCAACCCCATGCAAGGGCAGAGGTGCTGACCCACTGTGCTGGGCCAGGAGTCATCCCGGGCACACAGCACACGCCTGACCTTGAACCCCAGGCTCCTACAGCCTGGGGAAGCTGGGTCCCAGGGCCAGGCTCCCCACCCCCACCCAGTCCCACCCCTGAACTGCAGTCGCTTCCCTCACAGCCCGCAGACCCTGTTGCGGAAGTAAGCTTCAGACCTGGAAAGAATGGGGTCGTTAGAGCCCATGGAGACCTGGAGTAAAGTTCCTTCTGCACTTCCTGGCTGTGTGATCTTGGGCAAGTCATCTAACCTTTCTGGGTCTCACTGTCCTCATCTTACCCTGGGGAGCTGTAACAGTTAGAGAACATACCCATGAATATTTAAAAAATAACAAATACATAAATTAAATAAAATAATTTTTTAAAAGATTTTATTTATTTGACAGAGAGAGACAGTGAGAGAGGGAATACAAGCATGGGGAGTGGGAGAGGGAGAAGCAAGCTCCCACCCAGCAGGGAGCCCAATGCACAGTTTGATCCCAAGACCCTGGGATCATGACCTGAGGTGAAAGCAGACGCTTAAAAACTAAGCCACCCAGGTGCCACAATAAAATAATTTTTTTATAAACTTTTAATGTTCTTTTAAAAAAAAATATTTTATTTATTTATTTGACAGACAGAGATCACAAGTAGGCAGAGAAGCAGGCAGAGAGAGGAGGAAGCAGGGGCTCAATCCCAGGGCTCTGGGATCATGACCTGAGCCAAAGGCAAAGGCTTTAACCCACTGAGCCACCCAGAGGCCCCAATAAAATAATTAAAAAAAAAAGAAACCATACCCATGAAAGAATATCCCTGGTGTGTTGTGGGTGTTCAGTAAACTGTCTATCCGAGGGCACCAGTGGACTCAGAGGAACTCGCAACTCTTGATCTCAGAGTTGTGAATTGGAACCCCACGCTGGGTGTAGAGGTTCCTTAAAATAAATAAATGAATACATAAACAAACAAAGTCCACTTATTGGGTATTCGTCAACTCCTATTTTGTGCCAGGCCCTCTGCTGGGCTTCAAGGGAACCCAGAGATGAAGGAGAGGTGACTGCTGTCCTCCAGGAATGAACTGTGGGCCGGATAAAACTCAGGCTTCAAAATTCAGGCGGCATTTTCCTGATGTTAAATGTGGTGGCGTGCAAACATTTAGAATATTTCGGGCTCAAAACTTGCTGCAGAGAAGAGTGAGTGGAGGTAGCCTTTGCTGAGTCTATGCCCTGTGCCAGGTTCTTCACCTACCTTTGTTTCACGAGGGGTACTGAGGCCCACGTAGGTGCCGAGTACTCTGCAGGGACCTAGGGCACTCAAGCAGGAAGGTGACCCCCTGCAGGGAGCCCACAGGCCAGTGTGGAACAGATGACAAAGAAGTCAAGACAGAGATGCACTTGTCATTGAAGTGAGTGCCTCTGAGGGAAATGGAAGGAGTGGGTCCCAAGGAGGGCGTCCCGAGGGAGGGGGATGGGAGCGGCTGCCCAGCTACAGGCAGTGAGAGGGGGTGTCGTCAGTAAAAAATTTTAAAACAGTAAGAACCCACTAAAAATCGGTCTGCTTTTTATTATCGCTACATACCAGCAATTCTAAACAGCGATCTCCCCCCAGAATTCTTTTGTTGGTTTAAGACCTCAACAGTGGTTTCTGTTACTGTTAATTTTTAGTAATATATATGTAAGTTTTAAATTAGTACACTTGTATTACTGAGCCTTTAAAAACCATTGTATTCTGCTTGGAAGTTAATTTGGGAGAATTCCCAGCCATTGAGCCACTCCCGGGACCAGCTCCCCACCGTCATGTGGATGCAAGATTGCTCACTCTCACTTGAGAGGAATGCTGTGTCTCCAACCCCTGTTGGACTGTCCTTCATTGAAACAGTCGGTATGAAATAAACAGGGGTAGTGTAGTCGGGCGCGCACATTTGGAGCTCTTAGTTGTTTAAAAATTGTCACCTGGGAAGATAGCTGGAAGCTGCTAGAATCCATCCTGAGGAATTACATGCGGACAGGACTGCAGTTTCTGGAATTTATAGTGAAATGGACTTTTTCTGAATTTCTGCCAAACTTATCCTTCTGTTTAAGGCTTTCCCTAATTATTTGTGTACCTATCGCTTCGTGTGAGAAAGAACATTTCTAAATAAAAACTAATAAAAAATATTCTTCAGTTAATTATGACCAAAGATAAACTGAGAAATCTGCCTTAGCTACTTCTTGAACATAAAAATATGGAAAGATGGTTTTTGTTTTTGTTTTTAAGATTTTATTTATTTATTTCACAGAGATCACAAGTAGGCAGAGAAGCAGACAGAGAGAGAGGAGGAAGCAGGTTCCCTGCTGAGCGGAGAGCCCAATGTGGGGCTCGATCCCAGGATCCCAAGATCCTGACCTGAGCCAAAGGCAGATGCTTTAACCCACTGAGCCACCCAGGCACCCCGCAAAGATGGGTTTTGACAAAGTCACTGACAAATTTGCAGAAGGCTGGAAAACAGAAAGTGCATTGCTAACATTCATTCCCACAATTGATATGGATATACATTTTCCCCTTTTCTCGAAAACATATTCATGTAGGGGCGCCTGGGTGGCTTAGTTGGTTGAGCATCTGCCTTCAGCTCAGGTCATGATCTAGGGTCCTGGGATGGAGCCCCGCATCGGGCTCTCTGCTCCGCGGGGAGCCTGCTTCCTCCTCTCTCTCTGCCTGCCTCTCTGCCTACTTGTGATCTCTGTTTGTCAAATAAATAAATAAAATCTTTTAATAAATAAATAAATAAAATATTTTTAAATGTGCTTGTGTAAGTAAGCAGTATACATTACTTAAAATTTTTTATTGTACTATATCTGTTTTTCTTTATTTTTTACTATGATGATTACACATATAAAATTCAATAAAAGAAAATTTGTGCTACATTTTTTATTGGCCACTGTTCACTATTCATGTCATGACTATGATTGAAAATTATGTATAGAATAGGGATGTTTAAAAAAAAAATCTATTCTGGATATCAAGTACTCTGGGTGTGCCCCCTGAAGTCAGGGAAGGGTTCCCTTGAGTAAGTGAAATCCCAGCTGAGCTTTGAAGGGTGAGTTGGAGATGGCCAGGAGAAGAGGGTACTCCAGGCAGAGAGAAGAGCATATACAAAGGTCCTGCATCAAGGCAGAGGAAACAACTCAACACAGCACTGAGCAGAGTCAGCAAAGGGGAAGGGTCACAAGCTGAGACCCCAGAGGGCAACAGGAGCCATGTGATTGGAATGGGATTTGGTTGGACTGTGGGAAAACCCAAAATATGTGACTTAAATTAGATTACATTTTACTTCTCTCTCCCATAAGAAAAACCCCAAGGTAGGCCTGTGTGTGCGTGGCAGTGTCAGGGATCAGGCCCTTTTGTCCTGTTGCTCCACTGGCCCCAGTATTGGCTTCCTCCTCATGGTCCAAGATGGTTGCTTGAGTGTCAACCATCATGTATGCATTCTAGTCAGCAGGACAGGAGAAGGGACAAAGGAAGCCCCACCCTGGCACACACATAAGAACCCAACATCTGCCTCCATCCAGTCAGTCGGGATGTGATCATTTGGCACAAACTAGCTATAAGGGAGGCTGGGGAATGAAGCCTTTATTTAAATGGCTTTGTGCCACTCACAGTGGGTTATCTTCTAATGAAGATAATGGGGAGGGGTACATGTCTGCCACACCATGAAAAGGAGCTTAGCCTTTTTCCTAAAAGCAATAGTGAGCCACTGAAGGTTTAAAGAACAAGAGTAGTGTGATCGTACCTTCATCTGAAGATGGTAAGGAATGGCTGGCAGGCTGGGGTGCCTGCAGGGAGCTAGAAGGAAACTCCCACAATGGCCCAGGCACAGGGGTATGGAGGGAGAGTGGACGTGAGAAGATGGAGGAAGATATCAGAGATGCCAAAACTGCTAGCTGAGGGGTGGGACAGTAGCCAAGACTGGCCAGAGTGGAAGAGAAGCAAGTTCATGGGGCTATCATGAGTTCAGTTTGGACTTGTGATGTCCGAGGTACCTGTAAGACATCCAAATGCGGCCATTGGCAGGCAGGTGGATTTACAAGTCCAGGGCACAAAGAGCGGTCCGAAGGGCAGATAGGTTGAGGGGGTCATGGTGAAGAGACGCTATTTAATGCCACAGGTCAGAAAAGCACACAGAAGTGCAAGGGGAAGGCTGAGCCAGGGAACTTCCCCCGTGACAGGCTGGGAAGAAGTGGTGCAGGAGACAGAAAGGCCAAAGACCAAATGAACAGAAGAGACAGGACTTCTACAAGCCAAGGGAATTCAGTGTTTAAAAGAGGAAGAGAAGGTTTTCCCTGCCATGGCCTTCCCTCACCTGTACTGAGGCAGAGGCAGAAAATGAAGAGAAGAACCCAAGTCAGAGTTAGCAGACCTGACCCTAACACTTCCCTTACTGGAACTCAATTCCTCATCTGTAAAGTGGGGCCAAGGCGCCAATCCTACTGTGTAGGCCCTCTTGTTGCTTCTCCAATACCATTCCTCCTGATTCCCTAACAGAACCACAGTTTCACTTTAGTAACTATGGCAGGGACTGCCAAGGTCCCCCATATCCCTTCTCCCTTCTTTCATAGATATGGAAATTTAAGCTGGCTAAAGACTACATTTCCCAGCCTCCTTTGCAGTAAGGGGTGGTCATGTGACTGCAATGAGTTGTGTTACAGGAGGGGAACCCTGAGCTTAGGGAACCTGAATCTTAACAAACTTGCCCTTCAACCTAGAGGAAAATACTATCTTCTAAGGCTGTTTGCTATATGAACCTCTTCCAGAGATGTGCAGAAACAGGAGGGACCCACGGACAATGAGTTCTTTTCCAGCATTGCAATAATATTGGATTTTGAATGAGCAGTGGTATAATTATGACCACTAAGATATGGAGATGAATTGTTGAAGCTGTTAGCAGCTTCCAGGAAAGCTCTCCTTTCTCACCGTCTGTTGTTACATCAAGACGTGACACTTGCTGACAGGCAGCCATCTTGTGACCGCAAAGAAAAACATGGCTGACCCCTGGCAATGGCGGAGATGGAGGTTGAAAACTGCCTCAGTGCTTGATGGTGCTGCAGAGCCACTCAGCCAGCCCTGGAACCACTTCACCTCTTGCCGTCTTGTTATAAGAAAGCAGAAGTGTCCTCATTGTCGGAGCCCTTTGAGTCAAGTGTCGGCTTGAGGCATCCTGAATCTTGCTCCTTTGTGGTGTACCTTTCTCCTAGAAGTGTGGGGAGGCCAGCCCAAACAAAAGCCCAGCTGGGAAGTGCTTCCCCATGAGAGAGGGCCCTGGACTCATCCAGGGGGATGACGTAAGACAACTGAGTGAGGGGTTTTCCTCATCCCAATCGGCCGATGATAGTACCTGGCCTGCCTAACAGCTGAAAGCTAAACCAGTTGGCTTCTTGGGGTCCCTTCTAGCTCTGAGGTCTACAGTTGGGTGACACCCCCTCACTCCATCCCAGCACAGGGTTCCTACATCCTAGGAAGCTCCAGGGAGGGACCCCTGCCTTTCTACTGGCCAAGTACATGGGGGAGTGGAATGGGAGCTAGGCCATTTCCCCTGCAGACTCCAAGGGGAGCAGATTCTGCCTCGCATTTGTTCCCACTGGAAGCCCCAGCAGTGCAATGCAGATGGCCCTCAGTGGGGAGCCTGCATAAACTTAGGGGTAAGGTTACTCAGAGGGGAGTTTGAAGCACCGTGGGGTTACGTGGGGGATGGTGAAGGGGACCCTGAGGAGAAGCAGAGCCAGGTGACACACACAGCAATTTCAATGTGGCTTGGGGCTGTGGGGGACAGATGGCTTGTCAGATCAGTTCGTCAGGACTAATGGGCTGCTCTGTTACCGCCCACGGAACACGCTGGGAGCAGATCTGAACATTTGAAAGGGGGCTTTCTGGAGACACAGGCTTTTAAACCAAACATCAATCTAATGCGGAGGGGGGGTGGATTTCAAGCACCTTGAACAAGCTGGTGGGGCATAGTTAGGGAAAAGGCAGGGATTTCATCACTCCTCAAATCCTCAAAGGACCCTCCTCTCAATTAAATTCAAAAGCAGGGGCACCTGGGTGACTCAGTCCTTGGGCAGCTGCCTTTGGCTCGGGTCATGATCCTGGGGTCCTGGGATCGAGCCCCAAGTGCAGTTCCCGGCTCAGCAGGGAGTCTGCTTCTCCGTCTTCCCCCTCCCTTGCTTGTATTCTCTTTCTCAAATAAATAGAATCTTTAAAAAAATAAATAAAAAATAAATTCAAAAGCAATTATTGAGCACCTAGAGTGTGCAGATAAAAGACACCAGTGCTAACTAGTGCTGGCCCAACACCTGGAGGTGGCAGCATCATCATTTACCACCCCCACCCCAGCTCAGGTTTGCTTCCTCTGGGCAGTTTTTCCAGAGATGCACCACTCACCCCCAGCTGCGCTGCTCAGCATCTCAGCTGGGTTACCCTCCTGCTCCCCCTGGATGCCCTCCAACTCCGCTGAGTTAGCCAGCCCCTTCCCCCAAAACCGGGTCAATGTGGGTGTTTCCCTCAGCCCCCCAGGCCATGCCCCCCACAATGCCAGGCCCAAAGAGTGGGCAGGGGGGTCATGGCCTGAGAGCTGCAAAGGAAGGTGAGTGCCATCTGGGAGATCTCACCAGGAAAGGCTCCAGGAAGGGTTGAACGGAAAGCAAGGGCTGGGCATGGGAGTGGCCTGTGAGGGAGAGGGAAAAGGGGTGCAGGAAGACAGGGACCAGGCCCTGAGCAAAGTCAGTAAAATCAGCTGGCAAGATTAGGCGGAAGAGGCTTTGGCTGTCCTTGGTGCGACAGCATGGGGGAGCCCCTGGAGAATTAAGCAGGGATATGAGCCTCACAGGGGCACGCCTCAGAGACACTGTGGGTTCGCTTCCAGACCACTGCTGTAAAGCGAGGCGAGTGAATTGTGGTTTCCCGGTTATATAAAAGTGATGTTTACACGATCCTGCGGTCTGTTACGTGTACAATAGCATCAGGTCTGAGACAACAATGTACATACCTTGAATTAAAACTACCTCATTGCAGGGTGCCTGCCTGGCTCAGTCAGTACAGCGTGCGGCTCTTGATCTCAGAGTCACGAGTTCAAACCTCACGCTGGGTGTAGAGATTACTTAAAAAAAAAAAAAAAAAACTTTATTGCTAAAAAATGCTAACCATCATCTGAGCTTTCAGTGAGTTGAAATCACTGATCGCAGATATAATAATAATGAATAACAAACATAGTATTAATGAAAAAAAGTTTAAATATGGTAAGAATTACCAAAACGTGACACAGGAACACCAAGTGAGAGCAAAGGCTGTTGGGAAAATGATGTCAACAGGCATGCTCAATGTAGCATTGCCACAAACTCAGTTTGTAAAAACTGCAGTATCTCTGAAGAACAATAAAGCAAGGCCCGAGAAGACAAGATATGCCTGTGGAGCTTTATTTGGACAATTGTGATATGCCAGGCACCAGCTTGGATGTTCTATATGTATTTCCTTTTTTTTCAAAATGATCTCTGTTTCCAGCGTGTGGCTCAAACTCACAATCCCGAGATCAAGAGTCACATGCTCCACCGACTGAGCCACATGTTTCCTTTTATTAATCCTCATGCCAGCGCTCGAAGATGGATATTAGTATCCCATGTGGCTAAGGGATGGAAGCACCACAATCACCAAGTAGCAAAGCTGGGATTTGAACTTCAGTCTCTCTGACCCTATCCCCAGCAGGAGCTAACGTTTGGGCCATGTGCCTTATGGACAGCACTCCCCTTAACCATCCTAGCCACCCTTGGTGGGCCCATCAGGGGTCACCATCATGCTACACTGGCTCTCCCCTCCACTCCTGGAAGCGACATCAATCTTTACTCCAGTAAGTCTTTCGACAGAGCTCAGGGCGCGGCAGCTGAATGAAGGAGTCATCCTGGAAATCGCTCCCCCTTCAGGCCTTTAGATGACTGCAGCCCTGGTCAACACTTGAACTACGATCTCATGACAGACTCCAAACTAGAAGCTAGAAGCTCAGCAACTCCCAGACTCCTGACTCCCATTCATTCATTACATATCAGAGTGATTTCTTACCCATCAATAGATAATAAGAGCACACCTCTTTTGGGGTCCAACCCCTCCTGGCGGTGTGACCCTGGACAACTTTACCTCTCTGAGCATATGGTTTCTCCAGTTGAGACCTTCCACTGAACACCTGACCAATGCAATCAGTAACCACCACTAAGGTCCTTCCAGTATGGGCACTCAGCATGTCTCAAATATCTCATAAATCCACTTCCCACCATGGCTCATCAACTCTCCCTTCAATTACCCAAAAATGAAAAATCCATTTTTCAGTAAAAGATGGACAGAAGACATAGACCTTTTTCCAAAGAAGACCTCCAGATGGCCAACAGACACATGAAAAGATGCTCATTATCACTCATCTTCAGGGAAATACAAATCAAAACTACAATGAGAAATTACCCCACACCTGTCAGAATGGCTAAAATCAACGACATGGGAAATAACAGGTGTTGGCGAGGATGCAAAGAAAGGGGAACCCTCTTACACTGTTGGTGGGAATGCAAGCTGGTGCAGCCACTCTGGAAAACAGTATGGAGGTTCCTCAGAGAGTTAAAAATAGAACTATCCTCTGATCTAACAATCCCGCTATTAGATATTTACCCGAAGAATACAAAAATACTAATTCATGCACCCTTATGTTTACAGCAGAATTATCTACAATAGCCAAATTAATGAAACAGCCCAAGTATCCATAGATTGACGAATAAATAAAGAAGATACACACACACACACACACACACACACACACACAATGGAACACTACTCAGCCAAAAAAAAAAAAAAAATTAAATCTTGCCATTTGCAAAAACATGGATGGAGTTAGAAAGTATGATGCTAGGTGACATAAGTCTGTCAGAAGAAGACAAATACCATATGATCTCACTCACATGTGGAATTTAAGATCTAAAATGAGAAAGGTGAAAGAGAGAGAGAGACACCAAGAAACAGACTCTAAATTGTACAGAACAAACTGATGGTCACCAGGGGAGAGGGAGGTGGGGGATGAGGGAAACAGGTGATGGGGATTAAGGTGTTCGCTGGTGATGAGCACTGGGTGACATATGGAAGTATTGAATCAGTATATTGTGCAACTAAAACTGTATTACACTGTATGGTCACTGGAATTTAAGCTTAAAAAAAAAATCCCCAAAATGCCAGTGGATTACACTAGACAGAAGTATATTTCATGTTCAAGAAGTCCAAAGGCGGGGCGCCTGGGTGGCTCAGTGGGTTAAAGCCTCTGCCTTCGGCTCAGGTCATGGTCCCAGGGTCCTGGGATCGAGCCCCACATCAGGCTCTCTGCTCAGTGGGGAGCCTGTTTCCTCCTCTCTCTCTCTGCCTACTTGTGATCTCTATCTGTCAAACAAATAAATTAAAAAAAAAAAAAAGAAGAAGAAGAAGAAGTCCAAAGGCAGGGACTCCTCGGTTAGCATGGTGTACTACAGAGCCAGGAACCCAGGCTGTTTCTATCCCGTGCCTCAGCAATGTGTGGCTTTCATTACTGTTTCCTCATGCTCTAAAGAGCTGCTAGTGTTCCAGCCATCATGTCCACATTCTAGCCATTAGAAAGATGTAACTGGAAAAAAATAAAACATCCTTCCCTTTAAAAACACCTTACTTATTTTCCCCTGACCACCTCTAGCAAGGGAGGCAAGGAAACAGTCTATTTTGAGAGTCATCGTGCACTCAGCTAAAAATACAGAAATTTTGTACTCAAGAAGAAGGGGAGTTCAGGCATGTAGGCTGATCAGCAGCCTTTGCAGCATCCTCCACACTGCTGCCCAGTAAAGGGTTTTATTATTACTTCGGGTTTTGTTCTTCATTATAAAAATAATATAATATAGAAAGCTGAGACCCAGAGTGGGGTCACAGAGAGTTGGTGGCTGTGCCAGAAGTAGACTCCACAGCCATGATCCCTCTCCACTCTGTCCTCCGTTTTCCCAGCAGGGATTATTTTATAATTGGGGCAATGAAACACATAAACACACAACAAAAGAACATTCCAGTTTCGACCTAAGTTACAAAGGAAATTGAAAGAAAATATTTATAGTTATATCTTTTAAAATAACAAAGAAGGGTGCCCCCCATATTTGAAGGAGGCAAATTCTTTCCTGGCTCAGTTCTTGGAATCAGGAGAAATGATCACACCTTTGCATCTCAGGCTCTGTGCCTCGAACCTGTAGAACAGAGCCTGATTTCTTCCTTATAAATATAAATCTGTTACTTTTAGGTGATAGTAATGGGAAGCAAAAACGGAATATGTTTGAGCTGCTTCATTTTTCAAAGCTGACATGATATGAAAGAAATGAACCTGAATTTAAGATTTATCCTTTAAGGTACACGCAGAGTATTAAGAGGGTTGGGACTGAGTACAAGGGACTTTCTCTGTGGGGTTACCTATCTTTGTACCATTTGAACCTTACAAGAAGCATGGATTGCACATATAAATGAAAAAATAGACACTTAAAATCAAATACAGCCAATACCCTCTCTAAACAAAATGACAGGTGCTCATTATAGAAAATGCAGAAATATATAAGACAATTTTATTTTTTTTAAGTTCTCCTTTTTTTTTTTAGGAGTTTATTTACTTATTTGACACACAGAGAGAGAACACAAGCAAGGGGAGTAGTAGAGGGAGAAGCAGGCTTCCCGCTGAGCAGGGAGACCAACGCAAGCCTCAATCCCAGGACCCTGGGATCATGACCTGAGCTGAAGGCAGATACTTAATGACTGAGCCACCCAGGTGCCCCAAGAAAACAATTTTAACTACCCCAATTTCACCCTTCAGAGAGAGCTCCACTGTTAATATTTTGATATGATGCCTTCAGTCTCCTAACTTAGGATCATTCTGGATGTAGCTCTTTCCAAGATTTATTACAAGAATTTTCAAACAGAGAGCAAAGCTAAAATAATTGTTCAGTGACCACTTATTCCCACCCCCTAGAGTCTCCCATTAACATTGTACTTTAGCTGCTTTATTGCATAATTATCCAACTGGATACAGTTGGCTTTTTAAATTATCATACAGTCATAGTAACCTCTTTTTGTGTGCAGTTCTATGAATTTTACATGTATATACATACATAACCACCACAATCAGGTTTCAGAACAGTTCCATCATCCCCAAGTAGCTCCTTTTATAAAAAAATTTTTGAGAGGGAGAGAGAGAGAGAATGGGCAGAGGGAGAGGGAGAAAGAGGATCTTCATCAGGCTCCCCCCACCCCAGCACAGAGCCTGCCACGGGGCTCGATCTCATGACCCTGAGAACATGACCTGAGCTGAAACCAAGAGGCAGACACTTAACCAACTGAGCCAGCCAGGTGCCCCACAAATGATTCCCTCTTGCTATCCCTTTCTAAGAATGCCTTCCCTCACCCTGAAGCCCTGAGAACCACTGGTCTGTTCTCAGCACCACTGTTTTGTGTTTTCTAAAATGTCACATAAATTGAACCATACAGCATGTATCCTTGAGACTGGCTTCTGGCAGTCACGCTCTGTGTAGCAAGAGTTTGTTCTTTGGGAGGCACTTAAATATATAAAGCAAATCTTTACAGACATAAGGGGAGAAATTGACAGTAATATACTAATAGCAGGAGACTTTAACACCCCACTTACATCAATGGATAGATCATCTAGACAGAAAATCAATAAGGAAATATTGGCCTTAAATGACACATTAGACCAGAAGGACTTGATAAATTTATATAGAACTTCCATCAGAAACAAAACATATTCTTCTCAAGTGTACATGGAACATTCTCCAGGACACATTAAACTACAAACAATCCCAGTAAATTCAAGAATACTGAAATTATATCAAGTCTCTTTTCTAACCCCAAGGCTATGAAACTAGACATCAATTACAAGAAGAAAACACACACACATGCAAAGACTATACAACATGCCACCAAACAACCAATGGGTCAACAAAGAAATAAAATAATAAATTTTAAAATACCTGAAGACAAGTGAACATGGAAGCACAGCTTTCCAAAATCTATGGAACGCATCAAAAGCAGTTTTAAGAGGGAATTTCATAGCAATTCCGGCCTACCTCAGCAACAAAATACTCAAACAAACAATCTTATACCTAAAAAAGAACAAACAAGACCAAAGTTAGCAGAAGGAAGGAAATAATAAAGACCAGAGGAGAAATAAATGAAATAGAGAAAAAAACAAAAACAAAACAAAAAAAAGACATATACACATGATAGAAGAGATCAGTGAGAGGCACCTGGGTGGCTCAATCAGTTAAATGTCTGACTTCTTGGTTTCAGCTCAGGTCATGATCTCAGGGTCATGAGACTGAGGCCTGTGTTAGACTCCCTGCTCAGCATGGAATCTGCTTGAGATTCTCTTTCCCCTCTACCCCTCCTCCTGTCTTCTCTCTCTCAAAATAAATAAATAAATAAAATCTTTAAAAAAAGAAAAAAGGAAAGATCAATGAAACTAAAAACTGATTTCTAGGGGTGCCTGGATGGCTCAGTCAATTAAGCGTCTGCTTTTGGCTCAGGTTATGATCCCAGGGTTCTGGGATCGAGCCCTGCTTTGGGCTCTCCACTCAGCCAAGAGTCTGCCTCTCCCTTTTACTCTCCCTCTGTGATCTCTTGCTTTCTCTCTCTCTCAAATAAATAAATAAAATCTTAAAAAAAAAAAAAAAAAAGCTGGTTTTTGGAAAAGACAAAATTGATAAAACACTAATTAGACTCATTACAAAAAAAAATTTAAAAAGAGGGGATGGGCCCCCACTGGCTAAGTCAGTAGAGTATGTGACTCTTGATTTGGGGTTTATAAATTCAAGCCCCACATTGGGTATAGATTAGTCAAAAATAAAATCATAGGCGATCCCAGGTGACTCAGTTGTTTAAGTGTCCGACTTTTGGTTTGGGCTCTGGTCATGATCTCAAGGTCATGAGATTGAGCCTGATGCTGGGTTCTGTGTTGGGCGTGGAGCATGCTTAAAATTTTCTCTCTCTCTGCTGCTCCCACCTCCTGTGCTCACAATCTCACTCTTTCAAAATAAAATAAAATAAAATAAACTCAAAGGGATTAAAGACTTGAATGTAAGACGCAAAACCATAACAATCCTAGATGAGAACATAGGCAGTAAGCAATTTGACATTGGTTTTAGCAATATGTTTTTAGGACAAGTCTCCTCAGGCAAGGACAACTAAAGCAAAAATAAACAAATGGGGCTACATCAAACTGAGAAGCTTTTTCACAGTAAAGGAAATCATCAACAAAATAAAAAGGCACCCTGCTGAATGGGAGAAGATATTTGCAAATCATATATCCAATAAGGGGTTAATATCCAAAATATATTAAGAACTCATACAACATAACATTAAAAAGAAAAAAAAAAAACCACCCTCATTTAAAAATGGACACGAGAGGGGCTCCTGGATGGCTCAGTCTGTTCAGCGTTTGCCTTCAGCTCAGGTGATTGGGATCAAGTCCCACATTGTGCTCCCTGCTCAGTGGGGAGCCTGCTTCTCCCTCTCCCTTGGCTGCTCCCCTTGCTTGTGCTCTCTCTCTGTCAAATAAATAAATACAATCTTTAAAAAAAAATAGAAAATGGGCAGAAGACATTTTTCTAAAGAAGGCACACAGAGGGGGCACCTGGGTGGCTCAGAGGGTTAAGGCCTCTGCCTTCAGCTCCAGTCGTGATCTTGGGGTCCTGGGATCGAGTCTTGCATCGGGCTCTCTGCTCAGCGGGGAGCCTGCTTCCCCCTCTCTATCTGCCTGCCTCTCTGCCTACTTATGATCTCTGTCTGTCAAATAAATAAATAAAATTAAAAAAAAAAAAGAAGAAGAAGGCACACAGATGGCCAGCAAATACCAGAAAAAGTGCTCGACATCACTCACCATCAGGGAAATGCAAATCAAAACCAAACTGAGACATCACTTCACACCCGTCAGCTCAGCTGTTATCAGAAAGACAAAACATAACAAGTGTTGGCAAGGATGCAGGGAAAGGGGAACGCTCGTGTGCTGTGGGTGGGAATGTAAATTGATGCAGGCACCTGGAAAACAGTGTGGAGGTTCCTCAAAAAATTATACCAAAAATGAAATCACCAATTCGAAGAGATATTTGCACCCCTATAATCACTGAAACATTATTTATAATCACCAAGATATGGAAGCAACCTAAGTGTCCATCAATAAATGAATGGGTAAAGAAGATGTGATACAAACACACACACTCGCGCACGCACATGCACACACACACACACAATGGGATATTACTCAACCCTAAAAAATGAAATCTTGCCATTTGCTACAACATGGTTGGACCTAGAGGGTATCATCCTAAGTGAAATAAGTCAGACAGAGAAAGGCAAATATTATATGATTAAATTCATATGTGGGATCTAAAAAACCAAATAAACAAACAAAACCAAAACAGACTCTTAGATACAAGAAACACGTTGTTGGTTACCAGAATGCGGAGGGGTGGGGGGATGCACAAATTAGGCAGAGGGGTTTAAGAGGTACAAACTTCCAGTTATAAAATAAATGTCATGTACAGCATAGGGAAGGTAATCCAAGAATAACTTCCTATGTGGACAGGCAGTAACTGGACTTATCCAGGGTGGGGGGAGTCATTTCATAATGTATAAAAATATAGAATCACTTAATGTACACCGAAACTAAAATAATATTCTATGTCAATTATGAAAGGAAGGGAGGGAGGGAAGGCAGGAAGAAATTGTTTTGTTCATTTTTACTGCTGAATAGTACTCCATAAGCGAACGAGTTCATTTACCCACTCGCCCCTTTGGGTTGGTTCCAGCTTTGGTGATTCTGAATAAAGCTGCTACCAACATTTTGCATGGCTGTGTTTTCCAGAATGTAAGAGTTCATTTCTCTGAGGTAACTACCTGGAAGTGGGCTTGCTGCAAGGGTCATGGCGGTTTTTGTTTTTTAAAGATTGTATTTGAAACAGAGAGAGAGATCACAAATAGGGAGGCAGGCAGAGAGAGGGGGGGAAGCAGGCTCCCTGCTGAGCAGAGGGCTCAATCCCAGGACTCCATCCCAGGACTCTGGAATCACGGACCTGAGCAGAAGGCAGAGGCTTAACCAACCAACCGATCCACCCAGGTGTCATAGCGTTTGAATTTGCGCTTACCCAGTGGCTAACGATGTGGAGCTTCTCAGTGTGTGCTTATTTGCCATCTGCTCATCCTTGTGGATGAAGTGTCTGTTTAACCCTTTTGCCCATTTAAAATTGGCTGGTCGTTTTCTTACCACTGAGTTTTAAGAATATTTTGTGTATTCCGGATAAAGGTCTTTGGTCAAATCTATGATTTGTAAATATTCCCTCTCAGCATCTGACTTGTCTTTGCCTTCCCTTAACATACACTGTCAATAAATTGATGAAGTCCAGCTTGTCAGTTTTGGGGTGTTTTTTTTTTTCTTTCCTTTCTGGGATCCTAGTTTTAGTGTCATGTGTAAGAACTCGACGAACCCCAGGCCAGGAAGGTTTTCTTCTGTGCTTTCTTCCAGACATTTTATAGTTTTAGGTTTCAGATCTATGATTCATCTTGAGTTAATTTTAGTTTAACGTGTGAGGTTTAGGACAAGGCGTCTTTTGTGTTTGGTGGGGGTTGTTTTGTTCTGTTTTTGCATATTGGTGCCCCGGTGTTCAACACCGTTTGTTGGCAAGTTGTTAAACCTCGTCAAAGCCAACCGACCAAATTTGTGCGGGTCTGCTTCTGGACTCTATTTTGTTTCACTGACCCATTCACTGTGTCCACTCCTCAAAACACGCCACGCTCTTTTTTCCCTTTATAATATGTGTTATTTTTTTATGTAAGAGTTTATTTATTTGCGAGGGAGAGCGACCGCGCATGCGTGCAAGAGTGGGTGGGGCGGGGCTGAGGGAGAGGGAGAAGCCGACTCCCCACCGAGCCCAGAGCGGATCCTGAGGCCATGACCTGAGTTTCTCCACTGAGCCACCTGAGTGCCCCAGAACGGACTACACTCTTGATTCCTGTTTCAAGTTGTGTTGTAGTAAATGCTAAAAACAGACAACATAATGCCTCCGATTTTATTCTTCCTTTTTGAAATTGTTTGGGCTATTCTAATTTCTCTAATTTCCATTTAATTTTACAATCAGCTTGTCTCTACAAAAATTCCTATTGGGGTTGTATTGGGGTTATGTTAAACCTACAGATTACTTTTATGGGTTGAACGTTGTCCCGCCCACCCCAACAAAAAGAACGTTGAAACCCCAACCTGGGCCACATTTACCTCAGAATGTGATTTTATTTATTTATTTTAAATATTTTTTTATTTATTTGAGAGATAAAGAGGGTGCTCAGGAGGAGGGGCAGAGGGAGCTAGAGAATCTCAAGCAGACTCCACGCCCAGTGCATGAGACCAACTTGGGGCTCGATCTCACAACCCTGAGATCATGACCAGAGTTGAAATCAAGAGTCCGATGCTTAACTGCCTGAGCCCTCCAGGAGCCCCCCACCATGTGATTTTATTTGGAAATAGGACCATTGTAGATGTAGTTAAGATGCAGTCATGGGGTGGAACAGGGTGTGTCCTTAATCTAGTATGACCAAGGTCCCTATAGGAGAAGGGACATACACAGAGAATGCCAGGTGACCAGAGGTAAATGTGGAAGTGCTGCTACTTCAAGCCAAGGACACCAAGGATTGACGGCAAGCCACCAGAAACTGGAAGAGGCAAGGAAGGGTCCTTCCTCCCCAGAGACTTCAGAGAGTAATCAAATCCTGTGGATTTCCGACCTCTAGCTTCTTGACCTGTGAGACATGAGTTTCTTTTCTTTTTTAATAGATCTTATTTATTTATTTATTTATTTGAGAGTGTGGCAATGGGGCAGGAGGGTGCTACAGGGAGAAGCAGACTTCCTGCTAAGCAGGGAGCTGGATGTGGGGCTCCATCCCGGGACCCCAGGATCATGACCTGAGCTGAAAGCAGATGCTTAATGACTGAGCCACCCAGGTTCCCCATATAATAGTATTGTCTTTTTAATTCGCTTTCAAGTTCTCATTGTGAGCATAATGAGAGCGCCGAATCCTAACCACTAGACCACCAGGGATCATTGTGAGCATAATGAAATAGGATTGATTTGTGTATAAACCCTGTAACTTGCAGCCATGATGAAGTCAGTTATTGCTTGTAAGAGTTCTAGAAATTTTTTAAAAGATTTTATTTTAGTTCTTTTTTTAAAAAAGATTTTATTTATTTGTTTGACAGAGAGAGATCATACGTAGGCAAAGAGGCAGGCAGAGAAGGGGGTAGGAGGCTCCCTGCTGAGCAAAGAGCCCTGGGAGTTGGGGGGACACAGGATGACTCCATCCCAGGACCCTGGGATCATGACCTGAATTGAAGCAGGTCCCAACTGGGCCATGCAGGTGCTCTTAAATGCTTTGTGCTCAACAGGGAGTCTACTTCTCCCTCTGTCCCTCTCCCTTGCTCATGCTCTCTCTCTCTCTCAAATAAATAAATAAATAAATTTTTAAAAACCTGCAAATGGGGGCATCTGGGTGGCTCAGTGGGTTAAGCCTCTGCCTTCGGCTCCGGTCGTGATCTTGGGGTCCTGGGATCAAGCCCCGCGTGGGGCTCTCTGCGCGGTGGGGAGCCTGCTTCCACCACCCCGCATCTGCCTCTGTCTACTTGTGATCTCTCTCTGTTGAATAAATACATAAAAATCTTTATAAAAAATAAATTAAAGGGGCGCTTGGGTAGCTCAGTGGGTTAAGCCTCTGCCTTTGGCTCAGGTCATGGTCTCAGGGTCCTGGGATCGAGCCCTGTGTTGGGAATCTCTGCTCAGCAGGGAGCCTGCTTCCTCCTCTCTCTCTGCCTGCTTCTCTGCCTACTTGTGATCTCTGTCTGTCAAATAAATAAATAAAATCTTTTAAAAAAATTAAAAATAAAAATAAAAACCTGCAAATAAAAGATTTTAACTAATCTCTACACCCAACATGGGGCTCCAGCACACAAACCCAAGATCAAGAGTCACATGCTCTACCAACTGAGCCAGCCAGGCGCCCTGAGTTCTAGAAATCTTTAGTACTTCTCTCTCTCTCTCTCTCTCTCTCTTTTTTTCTCTTTAGCACTTCTGACGGCATTTACTCTCTTTGAAAAAAATGTATTAATTGCTAAAAACATTCCAAGATACTTCACTCTTTAGGTTAGCAATTCCCTCCTGTTAGATGCTCACATTGTTTTCTTTTATTATTATTATTATTACTATTATTACTAACGATGGAATAAATTTGATTCTGGGACATAAGTCCCTGACCTCTTTTCTAATTGTGTGAGAGGAAGGATTCCTAGAAATGGGGATTAGCTGGTTGAAGGGCTGTGCCGTCCTCAAGTACTACTCATGGCTCAGCAGCTTTCCAGAAAGGTCAAACTAACTCATTCCCATCAGCTACATGTGAGAGCACTCAGCATGCTGAAACATTGCCAGCATTGGGAATTATCATTTTAAAGCTCTTTGCCATTTGATAGGAGAAAGACAGTATTTCCCTTGCACTTAAAAGTAATCCTTTCTAAAATGCAACCTGTACTATCCCTGCTAAAAACCTTCCATGGCTCCCTATTACCTTTGGAATAAAGCCTTAGCTGACAGGTGAGCACCCCAGTATCAGCTCCCATTTACTCCACTTTCAAATTCTGTGGCTTCCTTTCCCTCCCCTGTACTCAGTACTACAGCGTGGCTGGCTGTTTCCGAAACCCACTGGAAAAACTCCTTCCCTCCAGGGCTCTGCCCACACCACTCATCTCACTCCACCGTGTTGCTTCTTAAATGCATGAGCCTCATGTTTCTCACTGCAATGAAGCTAACCACCCTGCACACCTGTTCAGACTCACTGTGATGATGTAAAGTTCTAGGGCTGCCTGGGCGGCTCAGTGGCTTGAACCTCTGCCTTCAGCTCAGGACATGATCTCAGGGTCCTGGGATCGAGCCCAGCATCTGGCTCTCTGCGCAACAGGAAGCCTGCTTCCCCTTCTCTCTCTGCCTTCTTCTCTGCCTACTTGTGATTTCTTTCTGTCAAATAAATAAAATCTAAAAAAGAAAGATAGATAGATAGATCTAATAGGTATCCAAGTGCTTTTTAATGTTCTGCATCACTCTGCCAAGGACGGCCCTCTCTGCCCACCCCTCCTCTTGGAAGGAAGGAGCAGGATGGTGAGAGCTACAATTCCCTGGGTGCCCAGCCCCGTGCTGCCTCACTAAGGGCACACCCAGAAGCCCGGCAGTCAGGGCCCTGGCAGGACTCGCAACCCAACCCAGGGACTCGCAGAGGCTTTAAGGGAGGGCCGCTAGTGAAGTAAAGAGGATCCATGGGGGGGGGGGGTGCAGCTCCGGAACCAGCAAGGGCAGGTTGTCATTGTGGCTCCCAGGGCTGAAAGGATAAAGGTCAGATGTACGGGGAGCTTGAAGATATAGGGGGAGTCATGGAGGGATACAGCCGCAGCCAGACCAGAGGCAAAAGTCAGGCAGGGGCCAGGGCAAGAGCATCCTGACTTCTCCTTCCCTCCGATCCCTTAGAGTGGGTGCTGCCCAACAGAAAGCCATTTGGCAAGGGGACCCAGGCACAGAACCTGGTGAGAGCAGGGAGAGATGGGGAGGGTAAGGGGGTGGAGGAAGGAGGAATAACGGGGGCCAGGATTACTGTCCACCACCACCTCCCATTTTGCAGATGAAGATCTTGAGGCCTAGAGACAGGAAGACACTTGCCCCCCTGCTGCGGAGCTGGTAAGGTGGAGCTGGGAGAGGACAGCAGGCTCAGAGGCATGGTCGAGAACAGGAGGCTCCTGCTGTTAGCAGCATGCACTGTGGGCAGCGCCAGGCACCCCTGCCTCTCTGCTCTCCTCCCTCCCTCTCACTGGTCACTAGTCCCTTCCTCTCGCTTGTCTCCTTCCTGGGTCTCTGTGTCCTTCTCCACTTTCTCTCCTCCCAATTTCTGAGCCTTCTCGTCTCTGGCTTTCTGTCTCTACATTTCTCTGCCTTTCTTTTCTGCATGGCTGACTTGCCATCCACCCCGCCCCACCCCTCCAGAGCTCAGTGTCTCTGCGACTCTCCTCTGGACTGTCCTCAGTGCTCCTCCGTCTCCCATCTCTGCTGCGAGCACCCCGTCCATACACGCCCCGCCCCCTGTCGCCGGCCCGTCCCTCCGCCCTGCGGCTCGGTGGCAGGGCCCGGGGGCGGGGACAGCAGGGCTGGCGAGGCGCCCGGCCTGAGTCACACGCATGAGGCAGTGTGAGTCAGGCGCGGAGGGAAGTCCCTACGGAAGGGGCTTTCGGAGCCGCAATCGAATCACAGGAAAAGAGAAAGTGTTCGGACGTTCCTTTGACACAGTGACCTTGTGTGAGCCCTAGCTGGGCACACCCCCGACATCCTATCCACAGACAACAACACGCGCCCCCACCCCCAGCCCACCACTCCCGGGGTGCACGGCAAGGCCCCCCCAACCTCCACTGGGGCCCCGGTGGCAGACACTGTCTGTTCCCTGTGCCTCCACCAGGCAGTCCTTCTCCCAGCTTCCAAAAGGCCTGGCCAATGCCCCAGCCAGCACCCCTCGGTGGCGGCCAGACCTCACACGCCTTCCCCCCATCGGTCCAGGCGCTGTGTCAGGAAGGACCCCTTGCAGATGGATCAGGTCACCTTGTGCAGCCCGGCCTTATGGCAGGAGATAGGCAACTTGGGGTCCTTTCGGGGGTTAAAGATCCCCTCCCTCAGGCTCTCCTCCTCACCCTCTGAGCCTGGCCTGGGATCAGATCAGCTGGATTCAATTAAACAAATCTTTATTGGACACCTATAATAATATCCAGTGCCAGACTCTAAAACTCTAAAACTGGGGACAGGACGAAATATGTTGCCTCCCACCCTCGGAGAGCAGATATTGGGGCGGGGGGTAGGTGGACAATAAACACTAAGTGAAGAATCAAGAATCTAGACCAGCACTGTCCATGGATACAGAAGCTGAGGCACATCCGTGAGCTCTCTGGTGGCCATATTAAAATGGTAAAAAAGAAATACATGAAATGAACTTGAATAATATATTGCGTTTAAGGCAATATGCCCAAATATAATCATTTCAGCATATACTCAACATACACGAAAATTAGTATTTCTATGTGTGTGTGTGTTTAATCCTAAATCTTGAAATCCAGAGTACTTCAGACTTCCTGCACATCTCAATTCACACTCCGCACATGTGTCTGGGGATAACAGTGATGGGCAGTGCTGTCTAGATGCCCAATAAGGAGTATGGAATAAAAAAAGTAGAGTAGGGTAAGCTGGTGGGGAGCGCAGGGTGGAGGAAGGGAGGGATTCAGAGCCCTGAGAGGTGGAGGTATTCTGAATCCAAGTCACCTGACCTTGCTGAACCCCAATTTCCTCCTCTACAAAATAGAGACAGGAACCCTCCCCTGTGCATCAGACTAACGAGCACTCATTAAATGTTATTTTGGTCCTTGCCCCTCCAGCTGTCTGTCCTAGTGGCCAACCAGCTTGCACAGGCTGCCAATCTCAGAGTCACAACCCTCCAGGCTGGACATTTAATGGCCACCAAGGGCGGACTCGCTTCCCACCCCACCCACCATCCCTCTACCTTGTATCTATTTCTACCCCTTGCTATAGCAAGATGACTTAGCCTCTGGACTTGGCTGTCACGATGGGAGGGATACTTAGAGCTCCTAAGAGCAAAGTATGGTAGACTTCCCGGGACCAAACCACGGTTTAAGCTGAACCCAGGCCCATGCCAAGGCATGTGGGGGGCACCAGGTGCCAACTTCATCATACTGGGAAGGTGAATTTCCTCTTTGAGAACTAGTAGAAGAATTTCTGCCCGTGAGACATGCTGCTCCCTAAACCTCCTACCAAAGGCAAAAAAGTGCCAGAAAAAGACCCATGGCAGCTGTGGGCAGAGCCCAGGAGCGGGAGTGGGGGGGTAGGGGGTGGGGGGATGGGATATGTGGAGAAAGGGCCCCAAGCCCCAGGTGTTGCTGTGGGAGGGGTTCTGAATCACCTTTACACACCCCACCTTCAGGGCAGGTAGATCAGCAGGCCCACAAGCCCAAGCCCAAGCGAAGCTCCAGGATCAACCCTTAGCCCCTTCCAGGGGGACTCCGTGGTGGGGAGGAGGCCCCAGCAAGGCTGGAAGTGGGGGATGGGAGCAGGCCCAGAAATTACCCAAACAAAGGAGATGGCAGGGTCTGGGCTTGGGACGCAGACCGCCTTCGCCCCTCACCCCACCCCACCCACATGGCCTGGGAATTGGCAGGGCACCCTGGATGGTGACCCAGAAACCTGGCTGTCAGCAGCTCCTGCCTGGCACTGCCCACACTGAGCTCCCCTGCTTCCCGCAGGAGTCCCTGGCAGCCGGCGGAGGGCAAGCCCTTGGATTTTCTCTGCCCACCGGCTCCCTCCACTGCCCCTAGAGACCCACCCCAGACTCTCCCAGGTGGCCCGGATCCTAGTCTCTGTATTTCCTCTCATCCAGACCTCAGAGTGGGGAAAGAGGAAGGGGTGTCCAAGCCTAGGTTCACCCTCACTCAGACTGACACTGCCCACCAGGGCCATTCAGGTGTTTTAGTCCCCTCTAGGACCACCAGACCCCCTAGAGGCTGGGTTCCTGGAAAATAAGAAAGAAAGACAAAGAAGGGCAACACTCAATTCGCAGTCCATTGGGCCCTAGGAGAACCTACGACCCCCGCCAGGCTTCATGGGGTGGGAGAGAGGCCTGGAGGCTGAGTGAGCAGGGAGTAAGGAAGTTTAAGCCGGTGCGGTGGGGAGGGGTGCCTACGAGGCCTGTTGTCCCCGCCGCCATCTCCTAACCAGATTCCAGACCAGCAGGCTCACCCTGCTCCGCCCGCCTCCCTCCTCCTCCGCCCTCCCGCCAGTGGCGACCTCCCCTCCCCCACCCCGCTTTTCTCCCCTCCCCCAGCTACCCACTTCCTCCGCCCCTCCCCCAGCCCCTTTGGCTCTCATTGATCCATCCATTCACCAAACTTGTGCTGAGCGCCAAGGCCCCTTTAGGCCCTGGTGCGAGGCTCGAGGGTGGGGAGAACAAAACAAAGCCCTTGGAGGATTCCGACAAATCCCTGGCCGGGTGTTGGCTCCTCCCCTCACCCCCAGCCCACCTCCTCCGCAACCCAGGCCCCCGCCCTTCGACCTCCACCCTGCTTGCCATTTCTCTCCTCAGACTCCGCGGGCTTGTGTGCCCTTCAAGTCTGGCCCGGGCCTCCCACGTGCTGCTGGGTTCAGGAGGGCCCACGTCCTCCTGCCCGTCCCCGCTACGGGGACCCCAGAGCCATGTTCTCAGCCCTAAGAAAGGTTCAGGTGGCCTAGAGGAGACGGAGCACTGGGGAACCCAGGGCACATGCCAGGGGCAGAAGGACCCGGCTGGGACCCCCGCAAGCCCAGCGCCCCATAAGGAGGGAGCCTCCGCGTAACAAGCGGTGGAGAATAGTCGCTCTTGAAGGCTTCAGGGGTCACATTCCCCTTCCGCAGTCCCAGCACTTAGTCAAGGAATAGGGACAAGAGAAACAAGTTAGAGACCACGGGGAAACTCTCCTCAACCCTCCGGGCATGTTCCCAGAAGAGTGTGCCCAAGGTGGCAGCAGGTGGCTAAAGCTACAGCCCTTGAGTCCCCAAGTACTAGAGCGGGTTAATGAACTGACAGGGACATCCAACCCCAGAGGGCATGTGGCCTGGAGAGAAAGCCAGCCTGGGGCCTCTGCCCTAACCCACCTTCCACTGGCTCACGGGGGCTCACAGACTACAGAGGTTTAAAGTGTGTGTTTCTTTTCCGGAGCAGGGTACCTGGAGAGCATGTTGTACTGGATGTGGTCAGGTCCCTTAGACCAAAGGGACACCTGTCTTCCGTGCACAGCTTAAATCTTAAAAAAAAAAAAAAAAAAAAGCACACTCTGGAGAGCCACCATCACTGAGCTACCCAGTCGGTCTGCCCCAACCTGAAGGGCCAAGATGGTTGCCAGGTCCTGATTACAAAACCTGAGACCAAGGGAATAAAAACTCATTTCCCCTGACTGCTGGCAAACCGGAAGTTCTAGAGGTAGTGGGCTCTAGAGATGAGTCTGCAGATCACATGACAACGAAGGTACCGTGCTTTTAACAAAAAGCAGGTGTCTCCGGAAGGTCTAGGAGCCCCGTCTCGGGGTTGAGGCACCTTGTCACTCCTGAGATGTTGGGTTCCTTGCCCTTTTCTCTACCTTGAGGTTTGGGGACTCATGTCCTATCCCCAGCCCAATGCCCTGTGGCTTGGCCTTTGTGAGAACGTAAGTCACTTCAGCTAATCATTCTTCATTCCACCTTTTTTTTGAGATTTGGACACTGTGTGAGACCCTGGGGCTACCCCTGTGAATCCTGGACATCCACTCCTCTGGCCTTCCAATGGAGAGCACTGGACAGGAAATAAATAGACCACTCTTACTGATGATCGTTAAGTAGAAAAGTTAGTGATATAGTGTGTTAGAAATTATAAATGTTGTGGGGTCGGGGGTGGGTGGTAAAGTAGATGAATGATTGCAGGAGCAAGTGTGCAACTTTCCATAGTGTGGACAGTGCTACTGAACAGAGACCTGAAGGCAGTGAGAGGGTGAGCCCTGAGAATATCTATGGTAAGAGCAGGCCGAGAAGAGGGAATGGCAGGTGCAAAGGCCCTGAGGTGAGCTCTTGCCCGGGCAAGTGCACGAAGGTGGGGGAGAACATGGGGAGGCTGATGTGGCTGAAGGAGAGCAGCAGGGAGATGATGAGGTTGGGGGTGGGGCAGATTTCAGGGCCTCTTGGGCCTTTGCGAATACTTCCTTTTAACTCTGTGAGATGGGAACTCCTGGAGGGTTTTGGGTTTGTGTTTTGTTTGTTTGTTTGTTTGTTTTTAAAGAATTTATTAATTCATTTGACAGACAGAGATCACAAGAAGGTAGAGAGGCAGGCAGAGAGAGGAAGGGAAGCAGGATCCCTGTTGAGCAGAGAGCCCTATGCTGGGCTCAATCATGACCTGAGCCCAAGGCAGAGGCTTTAACCCACTGAGCCACCCAGGCGCCCCTCCTGGAGGGGTTAAGCAGAGGTGGAACAAACCTTATGTTTTAGATGGAAAGAGATTTAATACCAGGAATTAGGTGCTTATCAAACTGTTGGAAGAACTGGAGGAGCCATCTCTAGATGGCCTCCTGGTACCACAGAACTGAACTGCCCCTTCTGCTCTGATTGGGGTGGAGAGGGGAGAATCTGGAGGCCCCATCCAGGTAACTGAGCGGTGAACCAGGGGCAGGAGGCCCCTCTGCCCCATACCTGCCTCTTGAACCCCGTAAAGTGGGTAACTGGACATTGTAGGTGTTACAGAAAAGCACGAGTCTCCACAGCCCATTCCCCCAAATTTCACTCTTTCCTTGGTGGGACCTAATTCACATTCAAAACTGCATGGGCAATGGAAATGGGGTGAGGGGGATCTCAGCAGGTACTGCACTATTGAAAGCACATTGCCCCTGCCCAAAGTATACCACTTAAAGATGGGGAATGTAGCTACCTTGTTCAAAGTCACTTCCCCAGTGCCTCTGTTGGTGCCCGGAGGGAGCCATCTGGCCAGATTGGGAGAAGGCAGCAAGCCCATCCAGCCTAGGAATAGAAAGCAGAATGCCAACCTGCTTCATCTCCCTGAGTCTCAGTTTTAACATCTGTATAATGGGAGCAACAGCATTACTGACCCGGGAGGGCTGTTGAGGGATCTGAGAACACATATGCATTTAGTAGGTGCTCATAAATTCCTTTTCCTCGGGGTTTTCTGAGGCTGAAGAAGAGTCGGGTTTTAGCCTTGAAGAAGAAAGCTGACAAAGTCCATGGTGTGCTGCAGCCATGCAGCGTGGGTAGCTGGCTCCAGGCATGGGGTGCCTGCCTCCTGGGCCTTCCAATTCGCTGGAGAGGTTTTCCCTCGAAAGTTGGAAGAAGAGGCTCTCCTCCCATTCTAGGCCTGCCAGGCCTCCTGGCAGCAGAACTTGTGGTCATCAGGGCCTGGAGACCTGATCCTGCCAGATGACCAGATGTACTAGTAGCTGGGTGACTTTCCAGCAGAGTGGTCAAACACCACACACAAGGGCAACCCTATATTTCACTTGTGTGGGCCAATACTGGTTGATACAGCCCTGGATCCCTCCCGGTTAGGATGGGCCAGGCTGGGTTTATGCCCACTGTCTGGTCACAACTACCCCTTTTTATTCATAAGTGTTCTGCTCCCCAGTAATAGCTGGGCGTACCTATCCTGTGATCCAAGCATTCTTTCCGTAGGCATGCACTTAGCAGAAATTTGCATATCTAATCACCAAGACATATTCTGGAACATTCACAGCGGTACTATTTGTAATAACCTCAAACCAAAGTCCATCCAAATGCCCTTCAACAGAACAGATCCATAAACTGTGGCCGATTCACACAACCAGCTGTGCAGCAAGAAGGAACATTCTGCCACCACATGCCACCGCAGGGATGAAACTTACACGTAATGTTGAGCAAAGGAAATGAACCCAGGAGGACGTCAAGTATTATTGCATCCATGCAATACACGTAAAAATGGGAAGGTATAGGAGGCTCTTAGAAGTGGGGATGGTGGTACCCAAGGGGGACTGGAGATAGTTTCTTGATCTGGGTGCTGGTGATGTAAGGGTGTTCCCTCTATGAAGATGCATTGAGGGGGCACTTGGGTGGCTCAGTCGATTAAGTGTCCGCCTTTGGCTTAGGTCATGATCTCAGAGCCCTGGGATTGAACCCCGCATTGGGCTCTCTGCTCAGCTGGGGCTCTGCTTCTCCCTCTGTGATTTCTCTTGCTCTCACTCTCTCTCAAATAAAGTCTTTACTATTCTTATTCCTCTTCTTCCTGCCTCCTCCCATCTGCCTGTCATGTTGGGCTGGATGTAGAACATTACCAAACCTCATCCCTGGGACTTCCAGAAAACCTTGACTAAGTCAAACACTACATGGAACCATTCACAGTGGTCTTTCCCACGACTCTTCTAAGAGCTGTAGCTGACTCAGAAGACAGAAATTGAGAAGTAAATATGCGAACCAGAGACATATACTGAGAATGAATCCCTAGGAAAGGCTAAGGGACACCCCAACCTCCTACATCCTCTGCATCTCCAAGCTTGGACTGGGAGATGGTTGGGCTCCCACTGCACCACTTAGCAAGGCTGGGGAAGAACGAGCAAACGTCAGGAAGAATTCGCCAACAGCTCTGGTGAAGATGAGCGTAACCTTCAGCTGTCCTGAAATACAGTTGATCAGAACTCCCCATTCCCTAGACATTCCTGTTGGGTTCCTCAAGTTCACCAGGTTGTCCTTGCAGAAACGGCATAACCCAACTCCGACACTAAAAAATTGTTTCCTGTGGGAAAGACCAGTTCTGACATGATCAATTCCCCTGGGACCCCTCAGGCCTTGACCAATCAGATTGATGCCCCAGGCCTCAAATAGCTCTTTCTTCCTGTATGTTCCCCATAGCTCCCCACTTATCCAAATGCCATCAAGGCTGGCTCAAGCCCATCTCCTCCAGCAGACGGACTTCCTTGACTACGCTGAGCTCCCATCCCCTCTCCCTCTGTACCATCTATTGAGCCTCTGTTTAAGTACCTGACAACACCCCCCCAAACCCCCACCAGTCTTAAGTTTCAAGAGCACAGGGAACTTTACTTTCCTCACTGCTTATACCCCAAGAGTTTGGACCAGTTCTGGGTACACAGTAGGCCCTCAATAAATATTCAATGAATGAATGAATGAATGAATGAATGATGCCGCCTCATGGCATCTCCTGGCTCGCTCCTCAGCTTTCTCTGGTGTGTTCCTGGCTCTGATTCCTCTGAATATTAAATCTACTGGAGTGGGGGCTATATTTTATTTATCTTCTTTCTACCACTCCCCCTGCTGCTTAATACTTAATGAAGAAGGACAGAAAGTTAAGGGAATTCAGGGCATCTCTAAACCAGAAAGCATGGAGGTCAGTGGGCAGTTAGCTGAATTACAAGGGTGTAGGTAATCCTGAAGAGAAGCAGGTTACCATATTTGCCCACAAATGTATTTGTATACCTGCCTCCTTCCAGAGAGGGTTTTAGGTGGCTTACAAAAACACCCACAGTACAAGGTAAAAAAAAAAAACAAGTCGTTGAGAAAATCAGGACGAGGGGAAAAATAAGAGTATGAGAAATAAGATCAAGTCGGCTTGTTAGAAGTGGGCCAAAAAGTTGGCCAAGTTTTCCCACAGCCCCTGGAGGCAGAGGTCCCTCTCCCTTCCCGACCTTCCTCAGGGAAGGCCCCAGGACACAAGCCACACAGGAAGGCAGAGCGGCACCCCAGGTAAGCCGCGTCCTGGGAAGGGGCCCACCAGGACCCTTCCCACGCCTCTCAGGTCATCGGCCCCAGAGGGCGAGCCTGGCAGCCCAGGAGGCCTTGGGAAGACTGTGTCTAGGGGCGTGCGGCTCTGGGAGGGCGATCCCGGGCCTTGATGTGGGGGCCTGGCTTGCTGGCGGGGAACCGTGACCGGAGGGGAGTAGGGCGAGAACTGAAGGCTCGTTCAGAAACCCAACCCTGCAAAGGTTCTCGAGCTAACTCAACGCCTCCAGTCAACTCAACTCGCGGCCTACTAAGCGCGCGCCCGGCACTCAGGGGACAAAGATGAGGGAGCAGCGCGCCTTCCACCCCGCCCCACCCCCACCCACCGGCTCTAGACAAAGGGGCAGGCCGCCCCTCCCCCAACCTCGCCCTAGCGTTCCCCTCCACCCTCCTCTCCCCTCCAGCCGTCCTTCGGTGACTTCCTTTCCCCTCCAGGGGCTGCCTGGGCACTTCGCAGGAACTGCGTTGCACCTGGGCGCGGGGCGGGAAATCAGCGCGCAGAGGGCGGCCTCCCGGCCCACCCCGAGCTCCGGCCCCCGGAGGCCGGCCCCAGGCCCGCACCCTCCTCTTAGAACCCGCTCCCCAGCGCCTTCCAGCCCAGGCGCCCCCGCCCCCACCCGGCCGAGCACGTGCTGCCCCCGGCCCGGAGCGCCAGCCCGCCGCCCCGGGTGGGGGCTGGGCCCACTCCCGGCTCTGCTCCCCACCCCCACCGGAAACATTCCTGAAACATTCCTGAAAGTAGGAGGCCCGGCCCCTCCGGTTCCCCACCCCGCCTCCACGCCCGGCTCAGGGTTTTCCTGGCGTCCCCCTCCATCGCCGGCTCGCCCCCTGAGGAGGGGGCTGGGCCGGGGCCTCGGCCGACGGGGGAGGAAGAAGGGGAGCAAAGAAAAACATGAGTCACAGCCGTGTGTCACTGGGCCGCATTGCATTTCCCTGCATCACGGGAGGTGTGGAAGGCCGCTTCGGGGACCAGGGGCCGGGAGGTGCGCCCGAGAGGGCCCCGGGCCGGGCCTGCAGGGCGCGCCGCTCTAGACGGCGCCCTTTCTTCTCCCACCGCCCTCCCCGCCATCTTTCCACTTTAGACTTCCTTCTCATGCGTGCAACAAGTCTTTGTTGCGCCAGGCGCCGGGCGGGCCAGGCGTGGCGGGTGCGGCTTGCGTAGACCCAGTCCCTGCCCTCAAAGTGCTTCCAGGCGACCACTAGCTCACGCTTTCGTGTTTTCCTTTAAAAGTCACGGCGGAGAGAGTCAGGGAACAAAGTGGGAAGGCATGATCTCAAACCACCAGCCGGGTGCCCTACAGGAACGCAACCAGCCTCAGGTTTACCTGCAAGCGAGCCAATCGTTTGTTTCGCTTGGAGGCTGCACCTTGACTACGGCTCACTCGCAGCCATTAATAAGCGAAAACTCTGGATTTCACAAGTTTCACGTTTGAATTTCACAAGACTTGTATTTCACCAGGCAGCCACACGCAGGTTGGCACTGAAATGCACATGCTGACACCTGTCCGCCCAGGGGAAATCTACGAGCCGCGTATCTGGGCGCAGGGGGCGGCGGGTAGGCCGCGGAATTCTCCCACAGGCGCGTTTCTCTCCACCCCCTCGCGCCCGCGCGGACCCCGCAGGCACGAACGCCCGCCCACATCCAACGCGCCCGGCGGGCGTCAGGCCCACACGCCCGGAAGGCCCCTAGAGGTGACTCTCCCGGGGACCCCCCTCCGTTCCAGACTGTAAGGACGCCCTCCCCTCCCAGCCCCCGCGAAAAGCTCCGTGGTGATCCCCCTCTGTGCACCTTCCCATGTCTCCCGGTCCCGGACAGCGGGGAGTGGGCCGTCGCCACGGGTTCCCAGCCCAGGCCTCCCGCGGGCCCGCCCCCAGGCACCCGGCACCGCATGCCCCTCCCCGTAGTCAGCACCCACCCGCGCGGCGGCGGCGGCTGGCGGGCGGCCGCCCTTTTAAATCCCCGGGCTCATTTGCATGGCCCCGCCCCCACAGTGACACGGCTGGCGCGGGCGGGCCCGTCCCCCCTGCCCCTGGGTCGCTCTTTTTAAGCTCCCCTGAGCCGGGGCTGCGCTCCTCTAATTGGGACTCCGAGCCCGGGCTATTTCTGGCGCTGGCGCGGCTCCAAGAAGGCGTGAGTTCGCGGCCCCTCCGGTGGCTTTTTTTTTTTTAATATCTATCATTTAATTAAATTATTTATTTATTGAGGCCGCGCACGGGCCGTGCCTAGCTTCCTGCCCCTAGCCATCCTTCGGGGGAGGGCGAATATTTTTGTCCCCCAGCCTGGATGTGACAGATAAATACCCCGCGGGGGCCTGGGCGGCGAGCATGCGGCGGCGGCGGTCTCTGAGCGCCTCTGCTCTCTCTCCCGGTTTCAGATCCGCATTTGCTACCAGCGGCGGCAGCGGCGGAGCCAGGCCGGTCCTCAGCGCCCAGCACCGTCGCTCCCGGCAGCCCGGAGCGCGCACCGCAGGCCGCCGGCCGAGCTCGCGGTGAGTCGTCCCCCGGGCCCGCGGCGGCGGCGGCGGCGGCGGAGTGGGGCGCCCGCGCCCCCGCCTGCACGCCGCCCCTCCTGCAACCCGCCCGGGGCTGCAGCGCGCGCCTCCGGCTTTATTCCCAGGCCGGGGCTGCGCGAGCCGCCGGCGGGGGAGGGCCGCGCGGCGCGGGGGCGGGCGGTTGGGCCCGGCTGCGCGGGGAGGGCGCCCGCACCCCTTCCCCCGCGCCGCGGGCGCCCTGCGGGGGGCGGGGACCCGGGAAAGGCGCGCGGTGGGGGAGGGGGCGCGCGGCTGCGGCGAGCGCGAGTTGTGCACCCGGCATAGCCCGGTGCACCTCGCGCGGCCGCCGCTCCCGCCGGAGCCCGAGCCTGAGCCCGAGCCCGAGCCGGGGCCCGGGCTGTGGGGGGGCGGGGAGAGGAACAGGCAGCGGCGCAGCAGGCGAGTGGGGGACCGGGTGCCCCCCGCAGCCTGGGGAAGTTCTAGAAGTGAGGGGGATGGGCAGGAACCCCACAATTCGGCCCTATTCCCGCTCGGCCTTCCTCCCGGTGCCCCCCTACGCAGATTGAGGCCGAATCGCGGGCCTGGGTTTGGGGCTTCACCCCGACCCCACCTCTGGCCCGGCCCGCGCCTCTCGGGCCCCCAGGGCCGGGCCTGCCGTCCGCCCCCACAAACAGGTTTCTCTGCTTTGCAGGGCTCTGTTGGAACTAGTCCCTTTAACTCCCCGTTTCTTTCTTTTTTTTTCTGGGGCTTTATTTTGCGGGGAGGGCGCGGAGGGTGGTGGCTTTCTTCCTCTACCCCGCGCCCGCGCGCGCCAGGTTTCCTGCCCCAAGGCGGGCTTGGGTGCCCCCTCTGGCAGGAAGTGGGGCCGGGTGCACCCGCGTGGCGGTGCATGCGGTCGGGGTGCACCAGTTTCCCGCGCCTGCGAGAGCTGCGCTTGCCCCTCCCCCCGCGCGCTCTTGCCCCTAGTCCCGCCGACCTGCAGCGGCGCGGCGCGGGCACTTGCAGAGTCACCCTGGGGCCGACTCGAGCAGGGGGCGACACGCCGAGACCAGTCTCTTGGCGGTTAAGGAAAGTGGCGGGCTGGAGAGGTCGCCCGTAATCTACTCTGTCCTGCTCGCCAGCTTGCTGTGTGACCTTGGGCAACTCCTCAGGCCTCTCTGGGCTACTTTTTTCCGGAAAACAAGGGAGCCCATGCTGATTTCCTAGGGTGGTTCGCGTAGACTCCCTAAGCCTTTGTGGAATACACATTGGATGCACGGTGTACGGGGCCGGTGGGGGGCACGCTTGAGGCCCAGAAGGGCTTATTACAAACTGGAGGGTTCGGGTCGGGCCCTATTAAACATGGCTTCCCCTAAACCAGGTCTCTGATCTTCAGAAACAGGTGGAAGAGACAAGCATTTCCCTTGGCCAGAGAGGGCCACAGGCCTTCATTCAGTTCCTGGAGGCCTAGACTTGGGGAAGGTGGGGTGTCGGAGAGTGGATTAGAGGGTTCCTAGTAGTAAGAGGTGGGGGGAAGCTCTAGATGATGCAAAAACTTTCCCGGAGACCCACCAGGATTCCCAGGCATGTTGGGCCCAGGCTTTCTGGGATTAGGGGCTAGCTTGGAGCAACTGGACCCCCCTCTGTGAGGGGGCCTTCACAGACCTCATGTGAGGTCAGCACTCATTTAGGCTGATTAATTTTGATGTTTAGTTTGAAGGGGAACCTGTGGTGTAATATAAGATTCTAATCACTGCCTGTAATTACAGAGCAGGCCAAGCCACTAATGACGGAGCAGGATAAATCACCAACCACCTTGTTTAAAAGGGTCTTCAAGTCTGAAATATTATAAAATAGAATAATTACCAGACAAAGTCTCGCCGTCTGGAGAATCTTGAGGCTTGGGGCCTCAAGCCCTCCAAAAGTCACAAGTTCGCAAAAAAAAAAAAAAAAAAAAAAACCCACAAAAAACTTTTTTTCCTCTCGTTGAGTTAAAATTGGAAATTGTCTGAAAATCTGAAAAGGGGAAAGAAAAGTCATTTTTGAATGTTCTAGTTCTCGTTTTGATTGGAGTGAGGACTTCCTGTTGTAGGCCTATTTTCACTATGATCTGGTTTGATTCTTGGCCTCAGTGTGGAAAGGTAGTTGAGGTAAATGTCTTTGCATTCCCCCCATTTTATAGGTTGAAGGTCAGTTAGAAGCGAAGGCGCTTGGGCCTACCCTTTGCCCAGGGCAACCAGGGGTTGGTTACCAGGGAGGTAGAGAGCCATGGGTCTGCACCTGGGAAGACAGAGGGGGATCGGAATAGATGTGGGGAAGACCCTCACTGTCTTTTTTAAGCTTCTGGAAGAGGCTACCAAATAATGGGGTGCTGGGTGCTCCTTGCAGTGGGAGGTTTTAAGTAAACTCACAATTAGTGGGGCTGATTAAATCCAAATGGGTCTCTAAGAAGAGGGGAAGATGCTAGGGGAAAAAACAAGCTTTGAGGACCAGCCCTGCAAGGTGGGGAAGGGCAGCTAGGATCCGTTCGAAGGAGTTCAGGGGAGACCCAGGACCGAAGGGGAAGATCTCATTTGACTCCAGGTGTTGTGTGGGGTGGGGGGAAAGGAGAGAGCCACCTTTCTTTCACCTTTGGCTTTCTTTTTCTCCCTCCACTACAGTTTCAACCATCTTCCCCAAATTATTCCCAGCCTTGATTCCCCAAGGCTCTACCCTGGGGAGAGAGCAGGGAGGAGAGCTAAGTGGTGGGGTAGGCACAACCCTAGCCCGGTGATTGGTGTGGAGCATCGAGGATGGGCCTGAGGCTTGGGCCTTTGTGGGTAGGCCATGCTGCTGGCCCAGTGGCCTGGGGCTTAACTCCCTCTGCCAACCTTCCCACCCTTGTAGCCTTTGAGTCACTCAGGCTGGGTTTTCTCTTAGGGGAAAGGGGAGCTGGCTAGAGAGAGGGACCCCCTGGGGAGCATGAGGACTCCCCCATCTACACCTTTGTTCAGGTGGCCTCACCCACAGAACCCCATCTGAGCTGGCTGTGCCTCTTGGGCCTGGGCCCTGTGTGGGTGGCAGGACAAAGCATGCTTCTGCTCGAGATAAGGAGCTGATTAGGGCCAAAGGCCCAAGCCCCACCCTGTAGCCCATGCTGGGGCTGGGCAGACCCCGATTCTCAGCAAGCAAGGATATCCCTTGGGAGCAGGCAGGGTCCCCCACTGCCCTTTGAGGGCACTGGTGGTGGAGGGGTTGGGAGGGGACCAAAGCAAGGGGTTGTGTTTTAAACAACTTTGCCTGCTTCACAGCATCCTAGCCATTGCTCCTCCACCTGCTCCAGAGAGAAGGGAGTGAGAAGATGAGCGAGTCGAGCTCGAAGTCCAGCCAGCCCTTGGCCTCCAAGCAGGAAAAGGACGGCACTGAGAAGCGGGGGCGGGGCAGGCCGCGCAAGCAGCCTCCGGTGAGTCCCGGGACAGCGCTGGTAGGGAGTCAGGTGGGTGTCCAAACCTTTCCCTCGGTTTACCTCTCTGGGTTAGGGAGGTGCCAGGTGTTTCTGCAAGTGAAAACTGGAACAGAGGGCTGCAGAATCATTGCTCTGTGTGTGTGTGTCCTCCAAAAACGCACCTGGCACACACTGACCCTGGTCAGATCCTGAGACCCACGGAGGGGAGTGGGGGCTGAGAAACCTTGAGCCGTGAGCCTGTGCCAGATCATCCAAGCCGGAAGTGACCCCGTGGTCGCCTGGGCCAATGCCCCCACCCTGCTAAACTACCCACACTTTACTCCCAGGGTGTTGGGGACCAGGGCCTTTATAAAAACATAGTTAAGATGAGTCGCATATACGTACAAGTTCCGGGTTTCTAATCCTGAGAGTCATTCCACATACTGCTCTGTCCAGTCACCATAAACATTTCTAAAAACTTAACTGTCGGTTTCTGGACTTCCTCCTCCCAGGCCCTAACAGAAAGGTCCTGGGCCAGCACCTGTTGGGGGCCTCTCCTCGTGTGGCCCTGGGCCAGGCTCTGCTCCGGCCCTGTAAAAAACAAAACGAAACAAAATGGAAGCCTAAAGACTTAAAAATGTGGGGAAGTTGGCGAGAGAGTGACCCTGGGAACCGTGGTGCTGTCCCGCACTGAGGTCCCATGGGGTTAGAAGGCCAGCCCAGGGGGTGCATGGGTGGCTCAGTGGGTTAAATTCTGCCTTCAGCTCAGGTCATGATCCTAGGGTCCTGGGATCAAGCCCCACATTGGGCTCTCTGCTCAGCAGGGGGCCTGCTTCCTCCTCTCTCTCTGCCTACCCGTGATCTCTGTCAAATAAATAAAATCTTAAAAAAAAAAAAAAGACCAACCTGGCACTTTGGGACACGCTGGGGAGCCTGGCCTCTGGCCTGTCAGGCTTTGGGGGGCCACCTGGCATGCAGTGGGGATCTTGGATTCTCTTGGGCCCCTTTCCCAGGGAAGAGGACAGGAGTCGAGGTCGGCCCTTGCTTTCTCAGCGTGGTGGACCTTGGGCTTCTGCATCTGTAGGATGGACAGTGTGGTCTGTACGGGCTTTGGGGGGACCTAGGCCATGAGGAGGCCGAGAGGTGGGCTTCCAGAGCCCCTCAGTGTGGGGAGGGAAGTCATTCTCTGTCTGGTTCCCATAGCCTCCACCCTGTGCCTGTTAGCTGGGGCCCGTGGAGGGGTGCCTGAGCGGGGGTGCCGGGTTACAGGACCGTGGAGGCACTAAACAGCCTGTGGACACCTGCCCTGAAACCGTAGCTGATGTGCCTTCACTGCCTGACTTCTATGCCTCATGCAGCAGCTTCTTATTCTGTTGGGCTTATTAAAATTTCAGCGGCAACCACGGTAGGGAGCTCTGGGTTTCTGACATGTGGGCATACTTCCTTCTCCGAGAGGTGGCCTGGAGGGAGTCCGTTTGCAGGGAGAGGCTGGAGGCCCTCTTTAGCGGGGCGAAGGGGGCATCCTTTACCCTCTTCGGCATCCCTCACAGTGGGGAGGCAACTGTCTTGGCCCAGTGCTGGCCACTTCCACACTCTTCATTTAGTCCCTGGATACCCTGCGAGGTGTCTCATCATCATTTACGGTTGAGGAAACTGAGGCCCGGGCATCCCGCTTCTTGCCCAAGAGCTTCGAGCCCCGTGGTGGCAGAGCTGCCTGATGGTGTCTTTGTGCCCCTGTGCCGCCTTTCCCTCTTCTGCATTCTTGCCCTCCTGTTGGTGCAGGGAGGCTTGGGAGGGGCTTTGCAGAAGAAGATGGTCAGTGTGAGAACTTGAATCACAAGGGCTTGTCTGCTCTGGTGCCTGTGGATTTCTGGGTCGGGGCACTGTCTTGCTGACTCAGTCTTGCTGGGGTCAGGGGAGACCGTCATGTGTTTTGAAAGGGGGAAGACAGGTGACTTTTGTGTTCCTGATGACCCCATCTGTCTTTGCAGAAGGAGCCCAGCGAAGTGCCGACACCTAAGAGACCTCGGGGCCGACCAAAGGGGAGCAAAAACAAGGGTGCCGCCAAGACCCGGGTAAGGATGGAGGAGGGTGGCCCCCTCTGCCCATGGCCACAGCTGGGGGAGGTCTCAGAAGGCACTGGCTTGTCCTTATTCTGTCCCCTGCCCGCTCTTTCCTGGCATGGGTGGCAGGGGGTCTTGGCTAATTGGGGAAGGCAGGATGATGACCGAAGCCTCACTTCGGGGGAAATCAATCAAGTCAGAAGTCCCATAGCTTTCGTCGTCTGGAAACAGGCGAATCGGGAAGAGGGAAGGGGTGGCTCCACCAGTCCCTGTGTGGAGAATGTTCTATTCGGGGGTCCCCATGGATCCCAAGGGAGTGGGGATAAGCAGGGAAGGGCAGATTCACAGTGGCAGCAGTCTCTCAGAGAAGTTGTTTTGTTTTTTATTTTTTTTCTGAGACACGACTCATATCCTCTGAGTCATGGGTGAAGGAGGGAGTGGGGGGCGTGTGTGTATGTTGGGGGGGGTGCAGTGTGGCTGGCCAGTCATCACCAGCTGGACTCGGGTGGGCCTGCTGGGGTGAGAGTCCCAGGCTGCCCTAAGCAGAGGTGGAGAGTTCTGCCCCTCCCCACCAGGGCACTGGTGGTTGCATGAAGACTGAGGGATGTTTTTGACTTAGTGGTCTTTTCTCTGACCATCTAGAAAACTACCACAACCCCAGGGAGGAAACCAAGGGGCAGACCCAAAAAACTGGTAGGTGAAGGGATGGCGGGGGTGTGGTTTGCTGGGGAGGATGTTTAAGGATGGGGGATACTGAGTCCTGTGTGCTCCGCGTGGAAGGACGGCTCTGCCTGTCCTGAGCTGGGAGTAGTGGGACATTGTCCCCTTCCCCAGGCCTAGAGGGAAAGGGATTTGCGTGTGGCCCAGGGTCCTGGTACCCAGCCCAGGGCTTTTAAAGGGCTGTATCCTTGAGAAGCAAGGGGTCCCAGGTACGAACCTCCCCTAGCCAGGGGTGGGCTCCTTCTTTTTCCTCTGCTCCTAGAACAGACTCAACTTCTAGGGGGAACTTGGAGGCCATCTAGTTCCCTTCTCCCACCCCAGCCCCATAATAGAAGTGAGAAAAGAAGGCCACGGGAGCAGAGTGCGGGGTCTGTCCTCACCACTGTCTTAGGCGGTCTTGGGTAGGGAGGAGGAGGCAGCCAAGGAGCTCAGCCCTAAGCCGCGCTGGCGGTGCTGTGTGTGAGCTGAGGGGTGATCCCACATGGAGGCACCTCCTCACTGGGACCCACCATCCATTTCTGAGCCCCCAAATAGCTGCTAACGCAAGAAGGTAGGTTGAGTCAGGAGGCTGCCTTTGGGACCTCCACTGAAGTCAATGACCACCCCAGCCTTGTTCTTCCTGGACCTTTTCTGTCCCCCCCAACCTGTTCCCTGAACTCCCTGAGGCCTTCATTCCTAGAGCTGAGCCACCACCAGGGTGAGGAGGGGGGTCGGGGGGTGCTGGCTGGGCCCCAGGAGTGAGTAACAGGAAACAAGTTGTTTGGGAGTTTGTGCCTGGCACGGGGGGCCGCAGGCCCGTGTGGTGTCCCAACATTCCCGCCCAGTGAGTGAGCCCCGGCGGCACACATACTTCCCCTTCCTCCCCGCCCTGGCCTGGGGTCAGTCCTCAGCCTGGCTCCATAGCCCCTCAGTTGCCCCTATAGCCCAAGGACACCTGGTTCACCGGGGAGGCACCCAGCAGCCACCCCTTCCCGTTTCCTCTTCCTGGCCACCTCTCCCTTTTCCTCCTACAGAAAGCCAGTTACCTCCTCACTTCCCTGAGCTGGGCGTTGAGGAGGGGGGACAGGCCCTGGGGCCAAGGGGGCCTGGCTCCTTGCTGGAGCAGCCTGTGTGTGGGGTTTTTTCCCTCCCTTTAAATTCTTCCCTTTTTATGAATGAAACTGGGCTGTGGAGGTTGCTGAGTCACTCACACACTCAGCCCTGACTCATCCCCCTTCTGGAGAGCCAGGGAACCCAGGGAGGGGTGGGGGCCCTCCTGGCCTGTGCCCCCACCCCCCAGCACCACCAGTGGGGGGCGGGGGGCAGGCCTGGCACTCCTGCTGACCGCCCTGCCTGCCTCCTGCCTTGCAGGAGAAGGAGGAAGAAGAGGGCATCTCGCAGGAGTCCTCCGAGGAGGAGCAGTGACCGCGACGTGCCGCCTGCTCCTTGGCCAAGGAGCGATTTTCCTTCTGGGACTGGACAGCTCCGCTCCGCTCCCACCGCCCCCGCCCCCTCCCCCAGACCCCCCCTACCCTGCACCACCACCACCCACCTGCGCCCTCGCTGCCACACTACACAGCACACCAGCCGCTGCGGGGCCCCAAGGCCCGCGTGGGGAGCAGTTCCCTTTGGTCTAGGTTTCCAGCGACCCCTCACCCACACGCACACACAGCTCCAGACAAAGCCAACCCCCAACCTTGCCGCACCCTGCCCCCTGCTGTGTCCCCACACCCTGTGGTGGGGACGTTGCTGACTGGGCTCTGGGTTTGGGGGGGGTGGTCCCTTCCCCATTCTTCCCTCTGACTTCCCACTGAGGGGCCTGGGAGGGCTTCCCTGGCCTTAAAAGGGGCCCCAAGCCTCATCTCCTGATCTGCCCCCCTCCACAGCACAAGCAGTGGCAGGTATGGCCAGTGGGGAGGGGCGCTGGGCCCTGAGATGCCCCCCACCCCACCCAGCCTGTGTCTCACTAGGTGTGGCTCACACCCACTTTTCTTTCTTCTTCCCTTGCCTGGTCCTTGCTCTAGGTCAGACAGCCCCCTTTGGGCAGAGGAAGGAAGGCAGGAGGGGTCTGAGCCTCCTACCCTTTCTAAATGGGCTCCAGCCCACCCCACCCCCTCACCCTGGAATCTATTGCAGTGAGGGAAATGCAGTCCCCCCTTTTTCCAGGTGAGGGCCCCAAGGCCTAGGCTCCCTGCCACAGCCTCCCCAGGTGGGCTGGAGCCGCTGCCCAATCCCCTCTGCTTCCACCCTAGGCCTCAATTTCCCCCTTCCTCACACGGGGCACTAATAACAAGGAGCTAGCCTTGCCCACTCCCACCCTTCTGCTCCTCCCCACCCCCCAAGGTTCTGGTTCCATCTTTTCCTCTGTTCACAAACTACCTCTGGACAGTTGTGTTGTTTTCGTTCAATGTTTCCATTCTTAGACATCCGTCATTGCTGCTGCAACCAGCGCCAAATGTTCATCCTCATTGCCTCCTGTCCTGCCCACGGTCCCCTCCTCCGAGGCACTCTTAGGGGCAGGGGCCAGGGGCAGCACAGGCTGGGTTACCGACCACCCCAGTCCCAGGGAAGGTGGGGCCCTGCCCCTAGGATGCTGCAGCAGAGTTGGGGGGGGCTGTATTGACTGTCGGGTGTAGAGGCTACCTTCTGTCCCCTGTTCTGCCGGGGAGGAGGTGGCCATTATTTGTCCCAGCCTGGGGCCCCCCCATCTTGGTTTCCTATTTGCAGTTACTTGAATAAAAAAATATCCTTTTCTGGACCGGAATCCTTCTGTGGTGGGCACCTGGGGTAGGTAAGAGTGGAAGCCAAGGACAGAGTTGGTGGGGGTGGATCTCCAGGGAGGGGGCAGGGAAAGCCTTAGTTCCAGGGAAGGTAACAAGCCTCTCTTTAAAAAAAAAAAAAAAAGGCACCACACCCCTAGCCACAAAACAGTTTATTTACAAAATATATATACTGAATACTATATATTAGGCCCTGTCACCATGGAAACCAATCCAAAGCCAGGTTGGGGAGGGCTCAAGAGAAAGGTGGGGCCTAGGAAAAAAGTCTCCCGACCACCCTTCCAACCAGGCAGGAAAAACTTGGATTAGCCTGGGGCGGGGGGAGTGGGTGGAAAGCTCAGCCCACCAAGGATTGAAGGCCTGGGTCAGGGGGGTGGAGGTGCAGCCTGGATGAGGAGAGGAGACCCAGTTCCCAGCAGGGGGAACTGGGTGAGTGCAAGTGGGGAAGGACACCGCAGGCCCCCCAGCACTCCCAAGTGCCATGGTTCTGGAGAGCGGTGGGGGTGGGGGTGAGGTCAGGTCTTGACGTCCAGCAGGGGCATCCGCTTGTGCTGGTAGCCACTCTGCCAGCCGTGTACCACCTGTGGGGGCAGAGACCGGGCCACAGGGCTGGGGTCCAGGGCAGAAGCTGTGGCACCCCTGGCAGGAGGGCAGCCCACTAGCCCAGGCCCACATAGGGAGGTCTGAGGACAGAACCTGGCTCTGGGGAAGACAACCGCCAACTGTTCTGCACCCACCCACCCCCCAGCACTTACCTTGGGGTCCCCCACATCCGAGAGCAGCTCCTGCTCAGCCTCATGCAGCTCCTCTGCGGGGTCGTAGCTGTACATGGGGAGCAGGTGATGGCGAAGCCGGTCCACTCTAGGGAGCAGGGGAGGGCACTCAGCCCAGGGGAATCCCACTCCCAACACCTAAGGCCCTGGGGGCCTCTGGGGGCACACTACGGTTCTGAGAATACATGCCCAGTTCTAGAAGGGGCCCCTCTTCAGTGGGTTCCAAGCCCAGTTTGGGCAGGAAACCCTCACAGCGGGGTGTAGGGAATTTTGGGCTGGTATAAGGAAAGCCCAAGGGCATCTTAACCTCGGCTGTAGAGAACCAAGCCTATGAGAAGAAACTTGTGAGCCAAATGCAGGGGAAGTAACACTGGGGACAGGGACACTCACCGCTTTTTCTTCTGGACATACATTACCTGTAACAGAGACACAGCGCTGTGCAGGCTGCTGAGCCCAGGACGGCCCGTGAGAGACCCACCTCTACCCCTTCACCCATCACAGCAGGACAGCGGAGATGAGCGGTGCAGGTTCACCAGCCCCACCACCCCCACTCCCAGCCAAAGTGTGGGTGTGTATGTGTGTCCGTGGGGGCTCCTTACCACAACCACCACCACCCCGACTAGGGTGATGAGGAAGAAAGGCCCCAACACGTAGCCCACCATGGAGTCGCTGTTGGCCTGGGGGGCATTGGGCACTGTAGTGTTACTCATGACATCTGCAGCTGAAGGGCTGGGTCGTCAGCATGGGCAGTAGGGCCTCGGGAGGGCGCCTCCACAGGGCTCCCTGCGGAGGAGAAAGGGAGGTGATTCGTTTGACCCAGGGTGCCACCCAAGCTCTGGATCCCTTTCCCAAAGCTGGTAATGTATCAAAACTTGGGACGAGGGATCCTCCAGGTCAGTGTGCTGGGCTTAACCCTCCAGTGACTCCAGGGAAATCCTGGGTGTGGAGGGCACCAAGGGGAGGCCGAGTGCTGCCCGGTTCCTGTCCCCAAGCCAGGGTGGGGCCCAGCTCAGGTGCTGGCCAAACACTGGCACCATCTCCTGGGAAAAGCTTAGATCTACGTTTGGAGCTTCTATTCTGACCTCTGGGGACACTGGGCAGCCAGCACCTGTCCAGTGGGGCAAAAGGGGAAGATTTGACAGATATATGAGGGTCCTGCGCTGTAGGGCCTCCGTGTGAGGCAGGAGCATCAGAAGGAGCCTGCCCCAATCCTGGTCCAATACCCCCACTTAGGCTACAGGCCTTCTCTGTGCCCTCCTTGTCCCTGGTGTGAGTGCGGACATACAGCCAGGACAGCCTCTCCTCCACTGTGATCGTGCCAGGGCGGACACGAGTGGGCAGGTATCTGCGAGGTGATGTCACCTCCCTCTGGTCCCCAGCCGGGGCTCCGCCCAGGTCCCTCCCCTCTTTAGCGTGGGCTGACAGGCGGAGGTGAGAGGGTCAGCTCCCATCGACAGATGCAAGGAGACTGCCGAGGGGCTCCTGTACGCAGACCCCAAGGTCCCCGACCCTGCTTCGCTTGGGTCTCCACTGGGGGAAAAGGTAAGAACTACCTGTCCCGGTGTCCGTGGGGGCACCGAGCTTGCACGGTCGCATGCACGCCGTCCCACGGTCGAAGGGACCTGCCGAAGTGGGGCGGATGTCGGGCCGCTCCCAGGATGCGGACCAGCATCGGCGAGTGGGAGGTATAGTTCCCACGACGCTGGGCGCCTCAGGCCGGGGAAGGGAGTTTGGGGGGCTGCAGGTAGAGCCCGGACATCCCGGAATCGCGGCACCCCGAGACGTGGACCCGCGCCGGCGCTCTGCAGCCCATCCAACCCGAGCATGCCTTACCTCCCGCCGCTGCAGCCCGGACAGGAACGCCCTCGGTTGGCTCCCAGGCCCCGGAAGAGCCGGCAGGCGCGTGATCAAAGGACCCGGGGAAATGGGCGGGGCCTCAGCCCCGGGGTGCAGCCAATCCAGTGGCGGAAGGCTACTGGCCCGGAGACTTCTGGAGCGGCCAATCCGGAGCTGGGGGGTGCGCGGGGCGAAGGCGGGGAGGGCCGGGGTTGCAGGGCCCACCCCGCGGCAGTAGGGGGCAGGCGAGCGCCGCGCAGCGGGGGGAGAAGAGCGCGGGGAGGGGCGGGGCAGCTTCCCGGCGTTCCCCGGGGCGGACACCGGCCGGGCGCCCGCGCAGGGGAGCTCTGGTTGCAGACTGCGGCCCGGCGTTGCTTCCTCGTCCTCCCGGGTGGAACCAGGTGTAGGGCCAGGCCACACCCTGAAGCTTAGTCCCGGCGTGCGGCGACTAGCCGCTCCCTCCGCCGCTGGGACCCTGCTCGGGGCCTCCACGGACTCCATTAGTGTTTGCGGAGCCTTCCAAGCCTCCTAGTGCCCCCAGGGGCCCACGGGGCTTTGCTCAGAGGGTAGATAGAGTAGGCAAGCCTGAGTTAGCTCCTACCAGACCCACTCACCCTCCACCCTTCTCCGCACCTCAGTCTTAACGTCTATGAAACAGGCTCTGGTGAGGATTAAGCGATCACGTGGATGAGGAGTCCAGAACATACTAGGCCCTGTTAAAATCCCTCGCTAACCTCTGTCCTGTTTGCAGGGGCACTGATGGAGTAGTGGGGTGCAGTACCCCCGGGCCACAAGCAACTTAAGTAGGTAAATTTGGAACCTTTAGTGGTCTAGCATTACAGTGGCACACACCATAGATGGACTGATGGATTGTACCAATGTTCGCATCCTGGTTGATACCCTGCTATGTCAGCATTGGGGGAAGCTAGGCAAAGCGCAAAGGGGGTGTCTTATTTCTTACAACTGCATGTGAATCTACAATTACTTCAAGTACGTGTGTGTAGCTTTGTACCCAGACCTTCCCACCTTTCCCCGCAAATCACACACCGTTATCAAAGCTCCAGACTGGCAGGTGATGGAAGCCACCCAGAAACATAAAAGATGTGGGACCTGAACTAGGCTGAGGCGTTCCAGGGTCCTTGGGTGCTACTGGAGATAGAGGGATAACCTAGATCACCTCATTCTTGCCAGAAATAACCAATGGCTTGGACATGGTTGAGCCACTTGATCTGGTCTGGTCTGTTTCCTTGGGCCCTTCCAAAAGGAGGTTGGATGCAGAGATGACCCAGCCTAGAACCAGAGGGCTGTTGGGAACTCTGGCCTCTTGCCTTCAGACACCATCATCTGACAGGTAGGAAATCAGAGATAAGGGGAAAGGAATGACAGAAATGCCAGGATCTGGAGGCTACGGGTGGATTCCCTGCTGTTCTCAGACTTTTGAGCCTGAAGATTAAGGAGACCACTCATCCCAGGCTTCCATCAGAACTGAGGCAGAGGGAAGGGGCCACCTTCCCTGGTGGAGCCTACTCTGCAAGGACGTTAGAATCAAATGATAGGTCCTCTGTCCTCTTCTTTACAATCTCTGACCACATAACTTGAGGGCCTTCTAGGAGGGGTCTTAGCAGTCAGTTGGCTAAGGCAGTGTGTAGAAAGGACTGGGGTGTCAGTTTCAGAAACTCAGCACGTTTTTACTTCTCTGACTCCTAGGACAATTTCAGTATATGTGCTGCAGAAATAAGCACACCTTACTCCCCGGACAGAACACCCTTCTGAGCTAGGCAGAGCAGGTGGGGTCACCCTGATTTACAAATGAGTAAGCTGAGTTCCTGAGCAGTGTGATGACATCCCAAGGCCCTTGATGTGATTGGCAAGGGTGAAGCAGAGTGGAATGATGGGTGGGACCCTCTTCCTGGACAGCTCTGTGCCAGCAGCTGCTCCGTGTCTATATTTGAAGCCTAGTTTGTTCCTGTGATAAGGTTTCAGATCCCATGAAGGTACCCCCAAGCCTACCCAGGGAATACTCCAGTCCTCCCTGCTCTCTTCATGCTGCTGCTACTACCTCAGGAAGGGGAGATAGAGGGCAGAGGCGAGGCTGCACTCCGCCACCCTGATCGAGTTTTAACTGTCCCCTTAGCCGTGTTGCTATGGTTTAGTACCTGGGCTTATGTATCCACTTTCACTAATGCCTTGCTTGTCTTTATGTCCTCCTGCTCTGACTTAGCTAACAAATCATAAAAGCAACACTTAGGAAGATCAAGTTGTTGACTGAGTAATGTATGAGTAATGAGTAATGTAAACTCATTACACAACAGAGCTCAAGATTTATAGGAATGCAGCTGTCTAGCCCTCAGTAAGATCACATTCATAATGTATGGCACCCATTAAAAAAATGGATCCATAAATACTTAGACATGTAAAGAGGCAGGAAAACAGTCTATAATCAAATGAAACTGACCTAGAACTGAAAGAAGTTGGGCCTAAGGAGGACATTAAAACAGTTATAACTATATTTCTTATGTTCAAAAAGTTGAGAGAAGGAAGATATAAAAAAAAGCCTCAAATTGGGATACCTGGGTAGCTCAGTCGGTTATGTGGCTGCCTTCTACTCAGGTCATGATCTTTGAGTCCTGGGATCAAGTCCTGTGTTGGGCTGCTTGCTAAACAGGGGAGCCTGCTTCTCAGTCTGTCTGCCACCCCATTTGTGTTCTCTCTCTAACAAACAGACGGATAAAATCTTAAAAAAAAAAAAAAAGTAGCCTCAAATTGAAATTTCTGATGTGAAATCTGCAATGTCCAAGGATGAAAAATACATGGGATGAGATTTATGGCAGATTAGATATTGCAGAAGAAAAGATATGTGAACATAAAGGCATTAGAATAGAAATTATCCAAAATGAAAGAGACAAAAAAGAATCTAAAACAATTACAAGAACATCAGTCAATTATGGGACAATTTCAAATGGTCTAATATATGAGTAATTAGAGACCCAGAAGAAGAGAAAAAAAGGGGACAAAAATGTTTGAAGAAATAATTACTGAAAGGTTTCCAAATTTAATGAAGACCATACACCCACCGATCCAGGAAACATAATAAACCCCAAGCACAAGAAACATGAAAAAAAGTTATATGAAGTCACATTATAATCAAATTGCTTAAAATGAGTAAAAAGAGAAAATCTTAAGAGATGGAATGTACAGAGAAACAAAGTTAAGAGTGACATCAGATTTTCACCCAAAACAATCTGTGTAAGAAGATAGTGAAACAATATCTTTAAAGTATTGAAAGAAAACCTCCCAATGCAGAACATTAGGCAAAAATATCTTTCAAAAACATACAATAGCCAAATTATAGAAGCAGCCAAGGGCCCACTGATAGATGAATGGATAAAGATGTGGTATAGGGGCACCTGGGTGGCTCAGTGGGTTAAGACCTCTGCCATCGGCTTGGGTCATGATCCCGGGGTCCTGGGATAGAGCCCCGAGTCAGGCCCTCTGCTCATCAGGGAGCCTGCTTCCCTTTCTCTCTCTCTCTGCCTGCCTCTCTACCTACTTGTGATCTCTATCAAATAAATAAATAAAATCTTTAAAAAAAAAAAAAAAGAAGATGTGGTATAACATATGATGGAATATTTTTCAGCTATAAAAAAAAGATGAAATCTTGCCATTTGCAACAACATGGTTGGAGCTAGAGAGTGTAATTCTAAGCAAAGTAACAAAGAGAAAGACAAATATTTCACTCATGTGGAATTTGAGAAACAATTTGAGAAACAAACAAAAAGGGGGCAAAGGAAAAGAGAAAGGCACACACAAACCAAGAAACAGAATCTTAATGACAGGGGCTGCCTGGATGGCTCAGTTGCTTAAGCAACTGCCTTTGGCTCAGATTATGATCCTGGAAGCTGGGGCTCCCAGCTCCATGGGGAGTCTGCTTCCCCCTCTGACCTTCTCGTCTTTCATACTCTCTCTCTCTCAAATAAATAAATAAAATCTTAAAAAACAAAACAAAAAAAAAGAATCTTAATGACAGAGAACAAACTGATGGTGACCAGAGGGGAGGTGGGTGTAGGGTGGGCGGGGATGGATAAAACAGGTGATAGGGATTAAGGAGAGCACATGTTGTGATGAGCACAGGGTGGTGTATGAAGTGTTGAATCACTATATTGCACACCTGAAACTAACGTAACACTGTGTGTTAGCTGTACTGAAATTCAAATTAAAACTTCATAAAAAATATCTTCCAGAAACAAAGACATCTTTTTTTTTTTTTTTAAGATTGTATTTATTTATGTGTGAGAGAGAGAATGAGAGACAGAGAGAGAGCATGAGATGGGAGAAGGCCAGAGGGAGAAGCAGAGTTCCTGCTGAGCAGGGAGTCTGATGTGGGACTCGATCTGGGGACTCCAGGATCAAGACCTGACCCGAAGGGAGTTGCTTAACCAACTGAGCCACCCAGGTGCCCCCAAAGACATCTTCAGATACATATAAATTGAAAGAATTCATCACTAACAGACCTGCACTACAAAAAATGTTAAAGGAAGGTCTTTAGGCAAAAAGAAAATTGTACCAAGTAAAAATAGGGGTCTATCCAAAGGAATGAAGAACTCTGGCCATGGTAACTACCTCAGTAAGTATATGTTGCTTGTTTTCTTATTACATCTTTTAAAAAATAATTGTGTTTAAAAAATAATCATGTAGGGGTGCCTGGGTGGCTCAGTAGGTTAAAGCCTCTGCCTTCAGCTCAGGTCATGATCCGGGGGTCCTGGGATGGAGCTCTGCATGGGGCTCTCTGTTCAGCAGGGAGCCTGCCCCCCCCACCCCTTGTGATCTCTGCCTGCTTGTGATCTCTGCCTGTCAAATAAATAAATAAAAGCTTCAAAAAATAATAATAATGTATGGTGGGGTTTGTGCACTGAGAACATTTACCAAAATAGACTATATTCTGGGCCATAAAACAAGTCTCAAACTTAAAAGGATTCAAGTTAACATATGTAAAAGTAAAATGTTTTATGCGCCTGCGTGGCTCAATTGGTTAATGTCTGAATCTTTTTTTTCTTTTTAAGACTTTATTTATTTATTTGACACACAGAGATCACAAGTAGGCAGAGAGGCAGGCAGAGGGGAGGGGAAAGCAGGCTTCCTGCTGAGCAGAGAGCCCAATGTGGGGCTTGATCCCAACACTCTGGGGCTCCATCCCAAGACCCTGGGATCATGACCTGAGCTGAAGGCAGAGACTTTAACCCACTGAGCCACCCAGGTGCCCCAAGCATCTGACTCTTGATTTTGGCTCAGGTTGTGATCTCAGGGTTATGAGATTGAACCCTGTATTGGGCTTGCATGAGTGTAGAACCTGCTTAAGATTCTCTCGCTCCCCCTCAGTCAGTCTCACTCTCAAACTCTCTCTAAAGAAGGAAAGAAAAAATAAACAAATAACAGAAAGATCCTTGGACCATCCCCAAATGTTTGGAAAATGAGTAACACACCTTTAGATAAAAAAAAATAACTAGGGAGATGCGAGACTGGTTCAGTAGGGAGAGCATGTGACTCTTGATCACAGGGTTGTAAGGTCAAGCCCCATGTTGAGTATAGAGATTACTTAAAATAAATTTTTAAAAATAATAATTAGGACATATTTTGAACTGGATGAAAATGAAAACACAACATAGCATTTGTGGGGCACCTCTATTAGGGAAATTTATTGCACTAAATGCTTTTTTTGTTTGTTTGTTTTGTTTTGTTTTTAAAAAGATCTCATGTAGGGACGCCTGGGTGGCTCAGTTGGTTAAGCAGCTGCCTTCAGCTCAGGTCATGATCCCAGCGTCCTGGGATCGAGTCCCACATCGGGCTCCTTGCTCAGCGGGGAGCCTGCTTCTCCCTCTGCCTCTGCCTGCCATTCTGTCTGCCTGTGCTCGCTCTCTCCCCCCCCCCTCTCTGATAAATAAATTTAAAAAAAAAAAAAAAAAAAAGATCTCATGTAGGGGTGCCTGGGTGGCTCAGTTGTTAAGTGTCTGTCTTTGGCTCAGGTCATGGTCCCTGGGTCCTGGGATAGAACCCCACATTGGGCTTCCTGCTGAGCAGGAAGCCTGCTTCTCCATCTCCCATTCCCCTTGCTTGTTCTCCCTCTCTCACTGGGTCTTTCTCTGTCAAATAAATAAATAAAATCTTTTAAACAAAAAGAAGAAGAAAAAGAGAAGAAGAAAGATTTCATGTCAATGACCTCAGCTTTCACCTGAAACTGAAGTATGCAGAAGAAAATAACAAAGACCAATGCAAAGATCTTTGAAACAGAAAACAGAAAAATAAAGAAAAATCAATGAAGCCAAAAGCTGCTTAAAATCAACAGAATAGATAAACCTCTAGCCACAATGATCAGGGAAAAAAATACAAATCACCAATTATCAGGAATGAGAGAGGTGACATCACAATAATTTTTACAGATAATAAAAGAATAATAAGGGAATATTAGGAACAAATTTATGCCAATAAATTCAACAACTTAGTTGAAATGGAAAACACATAGAAAGACACAAATTACCTAAGTTCACTTAAGAAGAAATAGATAAATTTATAACAATCTAGGTTGAATTGATACCATCTTGGTTTTAATAGCATACATTAATGCCTTCTGTCCAATTCCATACCCCCTTCATCTTTATACAGTGTGTACATGTGAACATAGATTTATGATTATTGTTTTATGCATATTTTATATCATATAAGAAATGGCAAAAATATGGCAAAAATAAAATAATACTTGTTTTTAAAATATTTACCATGTGTTACCTTTACCAGTGGTCTTTATTTCTTTATGTGGCTTTGAATTATCATCTAGTGCCTTTTTGTTTCACTCTGATGGACTCCCTCTAACATATTTTTTAAAAAGACTTTATTTATTTGACAGGCATAGATCACAAGTAGAGGCAGGTGGAGAGAGAGGAAGGGAAGCAGGCTCCCCGCTGAGCAGAGAGCCTGATGTGGGGCTCAATCCCAGGACCCCGGGATCATGACATAAGCCAAAGGCAGAGGCTTTAACCCACTGAACCACTCAGGCACCCTTCCCTCTAACATTTCTTGTAGGGTAGGTCTACTAGCAACAAATCCCATGAGTTTTTGTTTATCCAGGAATGCCTTAACATCTTCGTTTTTGAAGGACAGTTTTTCTAGATATAGAACTCTTGGTTGACAGTTCTCCCCCTTTTCCTGTTAGTACTTTATTTTAATTTTTTTGGTAAACATAACTTTAAAAATATGGAATGCCCCATGAATTTGCATGCCATCCTCATGCAGGGGCCATGCTAATCTTCTCTGTATTATTCCAATTTTCATATATATGCTGCTGAAATGAGCACCCTATCCATACTTTAAATATATCATCCTACTTCTTTCTGGCCTTCATGGTGTCTGATGAAAAAATAGCTATTAACCTTAGGATGTTAATTTTACAATTATGGTAACCACTAAGAAAACAAGGAGGAAATATACAGAAAAGAAAATGAAGAAGAAACCAAAATGGTACACTAGGAAAAAAAAAAGTCAAACACGAAAAAAGGCAGTATTGAAAGGATTGAGAAACAAAAAAGATCACATCTAGAAAGGAACACTTGCAAAAATAAATCCTTTAGGGACGCCTGGGTGGCTCAGTTGGTTAAGCAGCTGCCTTCGGCTCAGGTCATGATCCCAGCGTCCTGGGATCGAGTCCCACATCGGGCTGCTTGCACCGCAGGGAGCCTGCTTCTCCCTCTGACTCTGCCTTCCACTCTGTCTGCCTGTGCTCGCTCTCACTCTCTCTCTCTCTTACAAATAAATAAATAAAATCTTTAAAAAAAAATAAAAAAAATAAAAATAAATAAATAAATCCTTTAATATCAGTAATCACTTTATTTTGTATTATTATTATTTTTTAAAGTAATCTCTACACCCAACGTGGGGCTTTGAACTCAAGACCTGGAGATGGAGTCCTGTGCTCTACCAACTGAGCCAGACAGGCTCCCCATTAATGACTTTAAATGTAAATGGATTAAGCTCACCAATGAAAAGACAGAGCTTGGTGAAGATGGTAAGATATTATGAATGTACTTAATACCACTGAATTGTATACTTAATGGTAACTTTCATGTATATTTTACTATACACAAAAGAAGACAGATTCGCAGAATGGATTTAAAAATGATCTAACTGCTCCCTGATATGAGGAAGTTGAGAGGCAACATGGAGGAGTTTGGGGTAGGAAAAGTATAAATGAAACAAGATGGGATCAGGAGGGAGACCAAGCATAAGAGACGCTTAATCTCACAAAACAAACTGAGGGTTGCGGGGGGAGGGGGTAAGGAGAAATTGGTGGGTTATGGACATTGGGGAGGGTATGTGCTATGGTGAGTGCTGTGAAGTGTGTAAGCCTGACGATTCACAGACCTGTACCCCTGGGGCTAATAATACATTATATGTTAATAAAAAATTAAAAAATTATTTTAAAAAATGATCTAACTGAAATAAGTGAATACAAATGATCTCCCTGGAATTGAATGGATGTTTCTCCAAAGAACCTAACAAATGGCCAGTAAGTACATGAAAAGATGCTCAACATCACTAATTAGGGAAATGCAAATCAAAACCACAAGATGCCACTTCACACACACACATGCCATTCACACACACACAACAAAACATAAAATAAGCGAATGTTGGTGAGGAGGTAGAGAAACTGGAACTCTTGTGCACTGCTGGTGATAATGTAGAAAGTACAGGTACTATAGAAAAGTGTATGGCAGTTCCTCAAAAAGCTAAAAATAGTATTACTGTATGATCCAGCAACTCTACCCAAGTATTCTACACAATTCTACGCAAAAGAATTGAAAGGAGGGATTCGGCCAGATATTTGTACATTTGTGTTCTAGCGGTGTTATTCACGGTAGGCAAAACATGGAAGCACCCAAGCACCCATGGACAGATAAATTGATAAAGAAAATATGGTACATATAATACAATGGAATATTATTCCTCCTTAAAAAAGAGTGCAATTTTGACATATCTACAACATTCCGAACCTTGAAGACATTAGGCTATGTGGGGAAAAAAAAAAAAAAGTTACAAAGGACAGACAGATGCTTATGATTTCACTTATATGAGATACCTAGTATTTTACATACTCTAGTGATAAATTCAGAGACAGAAAGTAGAATCGTGGTTGCTGGGCGCTGATGGGGCAGGGGAAATGGAGAATTATTATTTAATGGGTGTGGAGTTTCAGTTTGGGGAGATGAAGAAAAGATCTGGAGGGGTGCCTGGGTGGCTCAGTGTGTTAAAGCCTCTGCCTTCGGCTCGGGTCATGATCCCAGGGTCCTGGGATTGGGGCCCAGCATCAGGCTCTCTGATCAGCAGGGAGCCTGCTTCCCCCTCTCTCTCTGCCTGCCTCTCCGCCTATTTATGATCTCTGTCTGTCAAATAAATAATAAATAAAATCTTTAAAAAAAAATGTACTTACTGCCACCGAATGGTACACTTTAAAATGGTCAAAAATATTTTCCAAAGATCCAAGTATCTATTGATTACAAGAGACTCGCTTAATTTTTTTTTTTAAAGATTTTATTTATTTACTTGACAGACAGAGATCACAAGTAGGCAGAGAAGCAGGCAGAGAGAGAGGAGGAAGCAGGCTCCCCGCGGAGCAGAGAGCCTGATGTGGGGCTTGATCCCAGGACTCTGGGATCATGACCTGAGCCGAAGGCAGAGGCTTTAACCCACTGAGCCACCCAGGTGCCCCAGACTCGCTTAATTTTTAAAAAAAATTTTTGAAGATTTTACTTGTCAGAGAAACAGAGAGAGTGTGCACACAAACAGGGGGAGCAGCAGGCAGATGGAGAACCAGGCTCCCCACTGAGCAAGGAGCCTGACGCAAGACTTGATCCCAGGACCCGAGGATCATGACCTGAGCTGAAGGCAGATGCCCAACAGACTGAGCCACCCAGGCATCCCTATTTATTTATTTTTTTAAAAAACAATTTTATGTATTTATTTGTCAGAGAGAGAGAGTACAAGGGAGGCAGGCAGAGGGAAAGGGAGAAGCAGGCTCCCCGCTGAGGAGGGAGCCCGATGCGGACTTGATCTGGGACCCCGGGATCATGACCTGAACTGAAAGCAGACTCATAACCCACTGAGCCACCCAGGTGTCCCAAGAGACTCGGTTTAGGGAGACACAAATAAGCTGAAAGTGAAAGGATGGGAAAACGTATTCCATGCAGAGAGTAACCAAAAGACAGCCAGGGTGGCTCTGCTAATACTATACAAAATTTATTTTATTTTATTTGTTTTGAAGGACTTATTTAAGTCATCTGAACACCCAACATGAGGTTCGAACTCATGACCCCCAGAGTGCTCTGCTGATAGAGCCAGCCAGGCGCCCCTCAACAAAACAGATGTTGAATCAAAAACTGTTACAAGAGACAAAGGAGGACATTATATACTGATAAAAGGGTCAGTTCACGAAAGAGCTGTATGACGCAAACAATGACAGAACTGAGGGAGAAACAGACACATCTACAAGAAGAGTTAGAGACATCAGGACCCTCTTTTCAATAATGCACAGAATAGCCTTTACAGAAGGAAACAGACGACGTAAAAAACACTAGAAACCAACTAGCCCTAAAAGACATAGACATACAGAACACTCCTCCAATGACAGAATATACACCCAACATTCTCCAGGACAGACCATATGTTAAATCTTAATAAATTTAAATACCTCTTAACAAACAAAAGTCCCCCGGATGGCTTTACTTGTAAAGTCTACCAAAAATCAAAAAGAGAATTAACACCAACATTCCTCAGACTCTTCAAAAAAAAAAAAAAAAAAAAAAAAGAGGAGGGGAATACTTTTTAACATGTTCTATGAAGGCAGCATTATCTCGATGCCAAAGTCAGAGAAGGTTCTGTAAGAAAACTCTAGACCAATACTCCTTACGAATATAGATAAGAAATTCTCAAGAAAATACTAGTAAATCACATTCAATGGCCCATTAATAATGATTATGCATCGTAACCAAGTGGGATTTATCTTAGGAATGCAAGGGTGAATTCCTAGCAAAATCAACGCCAGCACATTTATAGGGCAAAGGAAAACAACCACATGATCATCTTCATAGATGCAGAAAAGCATGTGACAAAAACTCAGCATCCTTTCATGATAAAAATACTAAGCAAACTAAAAATAGGACAGCCTTTTCAGCAAATGGTGCTGGAACAATTGGATATCTGTATGCAAAAATTATCAACTAGAATCTATACTTTGCAACACATAAAAAATTTATGATGTGTGATTATATTTCTATAAAACTAGAAAATGCAAACTAATTGGGAGTGACAGAAAGCAGATTCATGTTTTCTTGGGGATAGAGGCATGATGGTTACGAGAGAGGGATCATGGAGGCATAAAGAAACTTCTGGGGGTGACGATCAGATCATTGATTTGGTTGTGACTGTTTTATTTGAGCACATATGTTAAGATTTATCCAAGTGTACACCTTGAATATGTGTAATTTATTATATGTTAATTATGCCTCAGTAAAGCTTCAAAATATATAAATAAAGAATGCCTTAAAAAATAAGGGAATGCCCAGTGGGTTATCAGTGCATACACTGATTTTTTTAAAAGAATTTTTATGGGTGCCTGGGTGGCTCAGTGGGTTAGGCCTCTGCCTTCGGCTCAGGTCCTGATCTCAGGGTCCTGGGATCGAGTCCTGCATCAGGCTCTCTGCTCTGCAGGTAGCCTGCTTCCTCCTCTCTCTCTCTCTCTCTGCCTGCCTCTCTGCCTATTTGTGATCTCTCTGTCAAATAAGTAAATAAAAATCTGTTAAAAAAAAAAAGAATTTTTATTTATTTATTTGATAGAGATCACAAGCAGGCAGAGAGGCAGACAGAGAGAGGAGGAAGCAGGCTCCCCGCCAAGCAGAGAGCCAGATGCAGGGCTGGAACCCAGGACCCTGAGATCATGACCTGAGTCAAAGGCAAAGGCTTAACCCACTGAGCTACCCAGGTGCCCCTATCTTATAAATGATTTATTAGATTTAATGATGTGACTCAATGAACCGAATCCTGGGGTTTGGGAAAGGCAAGACACACAGAGAAAGAGGAACCAAGAACTGCAGCAGAATCTTATTGGCCACCATCATGTTGCTCACGTTCAGCCTCCCCAGCCGTGCTCAAAATCCCCTGACCCCACTCCTCGCTGCCACTTTGTGCCTTTCAGTTAGTCGTTCGACACCATGGGATCTCAGAGTACCTAACTCCAAAATTAACTAATAATATCCACCTCACAAATAGGATTACTGTTTCTTGGGGCACCTGGGTGGCTCAGTGGGTTAAAGGCCTCTGTTTTCGGCTCAGACCATGATCCCAGGGTCCTGGGATCGAGCCCCGCATCGGGCTCTCTGCTCGGCGGGGAGCCTGCTTCCTCCTCTCTCTCTCTCTGCCTGCCTCTCTGCCTACTTGTGATCTCTATCTGTCAAATAAATAAGTAAAATCTAAAAGAAAAACAAAAAGATTACTGTTGCTTGAGAGAAATAACATAAAAGGACTAAATAGTAGGTAAATAATAAAAGGCTCCCTATGTGTAAGGGACTTATTTCCTTTTTTTCTTTTCTTTCCTCTTTTTTGAAAAAAAATAATGATAGTGCATTTCTTTTTTGTTTGTTTGTTTTTTAGATTCATTTATTTATTTTAGAGAAAGAGCAAGTGTATGAGCATAGGGAGGGACAGAGGAAGAGGAAGAGGAAGAGAGAATCTCCAGAGGACTCCACGCTGAGTATGGAGCCCAACACAGGGCTTGATCTCACCACTCTAAGATCATGACCTGAGTTGAAAACTAGAGTCTGACTCTCAGCTGACTGAGCCAGTAAAGCACCTATTTCCTTCCTGATTGAAAAAAAAAAAAATTAGTATCAACAGTTGGAGAATATATGATGTAAGAAAGAAGGAAATAAAATGACTCATAATCCCAACTTCAGAGGATACTTCCTTCTAGACTTTTGCTCACACTGGCTCACTTGTGTGAAGCTGCTTGGTGTGTGGCCTGCAGGCCTTGTGCTTCCCCACCCCCAGGCCTTGCACCAGCTGGGGTCCACCTCTTTCAGAAGCCCAGGGGTCTCTCTTGGCGGGTGCAGCAGGAGTGAGGAGGAGTGGAGGAAGAGCTTTGGAGAAGACCATGGCCGGGGGTCAGCTTTGGCCCCCAGCCCATTCTGGGATAAAGGCCAGAGGGATTGAGACACAGAGGGTCCCCATAGTCCCTGCTCCTGCCACTGTCCTATCCCTGGTGGTCTGAGGAGCTGAGGCGTGGGGCCTTGGAGCAAGGCCATCTCTTGTTGTTTTGGGGGCTCCCTCCACAGGGGGGTCCCCACAGGTGCTGGGAGAAGTTCCAGCAGGACGGCCTGTCCCAGCCTGGCAACCGGCCTCCGTCCAGTCCTGGGCTTGCCTTGACTGCCCAGGTTCCTCCGTGGCCGTTCCACCTCAGGCCCCCAAAATGCAGAAGTCCCCTTCACATGGGTAATTTCTCTTTGGAAATTTCTCTTTGGAAGGAGACTCACCCTCCCTCCAAAGGCCAGTAGGTGGAGGCCCAGCAGGTGGTCCCCACTGGAGCTTCGTATCTTTTTTTTTTTTTTAATATTTTATTTATTCATTTGACAGGCAGAGATCACAAGTAGGCTGAGAGGCAGGCAGAGAGAGAGGAGGAAGCAGGCTCCCCACTGAGCAGAGAGCCCAATGTGGGGCTTGATCCCAGGATCCTGGGATCATGACCCAAGCCGAAGGCAGAGGCTTTAATCCACTGAGCCACCCAGGCGCCCCTGGAGCTTCGTATCTTGAAGGGATAAGGGAGGAGGGACTCAGTGGGTCCTAAGGTGCATCAGAAGGAAGGAGCGGCTGGAGGGAACTTCTGACTGGCCAGCCCCTGACAGCACCAGAGGCCTGACTTGCAAGGTATTTGCTTCCCTCCAGCTAGCTGTCCTTCACCTTCTGAATCTGACCCACCTCCCTATTTTTCCTTTGTGCTCGGCGGCTCCAGGCTTCAGCTCCCTCAACAAGGAGGTGGGGACCAAAGTGCCTGCATCTCAGGGTCTCTGTGAAGGTCAGGGCCCTGCTCGATTATTAGGCAGTAAAGTATTCCAGGAATCGTTTGAACTGATGGGAGAGTACTTTGTGAACTGCTCAAATAATATTAGCTGTTCTAATGCTCAACTTTCTCAGACCAAGTTCCCTAAAGTAATTACTCTTGACTCCACCCCTCCACCTGCACATCCCCGTGACTGTCCTACCCTTCTCGGTCTCAAACCCAGCTTGGCTTCCCTTGCTAGTCTCAGACACAGGTCCCACAGAAGGGACCAGCTTTCCATTAGGTCCTGCCCTAGGTCTGGGAAAGTTCACAGAATCCTGGGCTGAGAGAGAAGGGAAATAGCAGGAATTGCAGGTCTCCAACCCCTACAGAAGCACCTTCCCCGATTCCCCCCTCTAACTCACAAACTTCAGGCAGGAAGAGAAAGGTGAGAGACTGCTATGGTGCTCCTACTCCCCCTGCTCCGAATTTCTCCCCTTCTAGATCCCTGAGAGCAGGTCCACACTGGCTTCCTTCCCAGTTTGGGGGAAAGTGAAGGGGCGTATGTGCGCACGGCTGGTATGGCTGTCCAAAGCCAAGGTGACATAAAGGATACATTTCCTTGTGCTGGGCACATTCCTCAAATACCATCTGGCCCTTTGCTTCCTCTAACTCACATTTCCTAGGTAGCTGCTTTGACCACCCAGCTGGACAACTAGAACAGAGAGATAAGATAGTCTCCCTGCCTCAGAGAATGCCTTCGGAACAAGGGCATGTACAGGAATTCCACAACAAGGTCAAGGGGAGAGAATCTCCCAGATCTTTCCCAAAGGAGGGCATGGCCTATGTGAGCTGTGGACTAGCTGATGGTGTGTGATGTATTTAGAGAACTGCAAGAAGCTCGAGGAGATCAGGGGTAAAGGGCAAAGTCGGGGGCAGGAAAAGGGTCTGCAGAGGTGGGCAGGGGCCAAATCACAAAAGATATTGGGATCTCAGCTAAGGAGTTAGAACTCTAGTCTGAAAGCTCTGGGGAGGAGGACAATCAGAAGAATGGCCTGGGACAACAATGTGAGAAGGGAGGGGTCAGATGAGAAGTGAGATGAAAAGAAAAGTGGCCTTTGGGGTTTCCAATGTGGCAGTCACTGGCCGTGGAGGGGAGGCATGAGCCCATGGTATCTGGTTTTCTCTGGGCAGTTACAGCTCTTGCAAAGTGGTGTACAGGAAGGAATAGACTCACTGGGGGTTAGAATTAATTCTGTAGGGAGGCTGCAGGGGAAGAACATGCAGCCCAGAAAGATGGGAGTAAATAATGGTGTGGAAGTGAGTAATGAAGTGATGACAGGTTAGACCTGCCACTGGCTGGATAGCGTTCGGTGGCCAAAGAAGGATAATGATTTATTTTAAAAAAGGTATCTTCAGGGCATCTGGGTGACTCAGTCAGTAAAGCCTGCAACTCTTGATTTCCGGGAGGTGAGCATGTGACCCTGAGATCAAGACCCAAGTCAAAATCAAGAGTTGGCCCCTTAAGGGACTGTGCCACCCAGGCGCCCGAAGATTTTATTCTGAAGTCATCTCTACACCCAGTGCAGGCAGGGGTCTAAAGGGACCAGGACAGAGTACTGCCAAGTGGGTTAGAGGCCAAGGTTTGACACCAGACCCCTCAGGTTCAATGACATACTGTTTCTTTACCTATTACCTGTGTGACCTCAGATACATTACTTAACTTCTGTATTTTATTTTATTTTTTTAATAAATATTTTTATTTATTTATGTATTTGACAGATCACAAGTAGGCAGAGAGGCAGACACAGAGAGAGAGGAGGAAGCAGGCTCCCTGTTGAGCAGAGAGCCCGATATGGGACTCGATCCCAGGACCCTGAGATCATGACCTGAGCTGAAGGCAGAGGCTTTAACCCGCTGAGCCTGGGCGCCCCTTAACTTCTGTATTTTATTCTTAAAGTTTTAGGACTCATTTTACACATTTGTGAACTTAATTTCACATGCTGTGACGTAAGGGGCTAATTTTGTTTTCCAACACCATTTACCGAGGAACCCAGTCTCTCCCCACTCCAGTGCACATTTCCTCTGGCTCTTAACATTTTCCCACATGCACGTGGGTCTGCTCCTTGATCCCCTGTCCCATTTCATTTCTCTATCACTTTGTTTTAATGACTCTTCTTATGAAGTCTTTTATGGCACCTGATTTCTCTTTCTTTCAGGTCAGGTTTGTTTACTTATTGAAGTCATCTCTACACCCAGCATGGGGCTCGAACTCACGACTCCGGGGTCAAGATGCATACTCTTCAGACTTGAGTCAGCCGGGCATCCCCAATATTCAGTCTTGATGCTGACAGAACACAAGACTTCCCTTGTAGTCCCCCTGTATTTCCCCTTGAAGTGTTTCAAAATTATCTTTAGACATCCTTGGCACTTGACCCTACGACTTTTTTCGAATTAGTCTGTCCAGTTCCTTTCGAAAGTGGTCCGCTTCCTGAAGCCTCCGTTCTCGTTACCAGACCTTGGTAGGGATCACAGGTCTTTCCCTGTGCACTGCAGGGAAGCAGAGACTAAATGTAAAGTCGTGAACACATTGCTTGGTGCAAAGGCCTGGAACACGGGCTCAGCAGATGGTGGTATCGTCTTCCTCAAATGTCCAACCCAATGCAGTCACTGCTCTGTTTTAAAACCTTTGTTGGCTTCCCAGTCACGCAGAGTAAAGTTCAAACAGCCTGCCAAGGCACCTGACCCCGGCTGATCTTCCTGTGGCCCCTCCTACCTCTCTCTCCTCCCTGTCCACTCTCTGTATTGTGTTCCAGCCCCGGCAAACTTGCTGTCACACGAGCACACTGCTGTGCCCTAGCCTGGCAATGCTGTTCCCTTTGCTGAGAACTCCTACACCCCTCCTGCATCCTCTGGGAAGGAGGCAGTCCCTCCCTCAGCCTTCTTTGGATCACACTTGTCACTCTGCACTGTGATTATTTGTCTCTGTTGTGACTTAGTGAACCCAGAACAGCCCCTGGCCATCTCTGAGCAGGTGTCCGCTCCCAGCTACCACTGAGTGATCACACAGCAATTTGGACATCACACACATTCTTCCACTTATTTAATGCTCACAGCAAGCACAAGTGGACTTCTCCACCACTGAACAGGAGGGAATGGGGATGGTACCTTGTCCAAAATCCAAGAGCCTGGCACACAGCTGAGCTGAGACCCGAACTGGGGTCTAATTGTGACGCTTACACCTTCCATTCTGGCAGGCAGCCTCTCAACGTAGGACAGTCCTTCCTCCCTCTTTCGGCTCCCTTACTCTTTCCCATGCTCCTATGGTCCTCCTGCTTGAGCTCTCTCCCTTGTCCCCTCTCGCCCCACCCCTGGTGGCTTACATCCCCAGGCTGTCATCTCTCCTATTTCGTGCCATCTGTTACCCAAGCAGGTGCCTCTGTGAGGACTGCGTGTCCTGGGTTTAGCACATTGCTGGTATTCGGGACACAGAACATGGGGCCACACGGTTGCGCCCTCAGAGGCTGAGATGTTAGTCAGGTGTCACAAGACCTAGGAGAGAAAATAAACCTTTCACACCCCAAATATGTCTGAAACCAGAAAGCAAACAAGGCCATGGTTTCTAACACCAGTGATTAGGTCTTTAGTGGGGACGGGGGCCAGCCTGAGTGGGGGATGAGCAAGAATTGTGCCTACTTCGTCTGGCTTGGGTGCTCAGAGCTGCCATCCAGGCTAACAAAGGGAGTAGGCATCGCGAGGAGCCTTCCAGCAGTGTCATAGCTGCACGGGGGCCTCTGGGCTCATTTCTTCTCCTCACCCATACTCCAAATTTTGGGAACTCTTTAGACCTCTCTCTCTGTGGCTACAAGCCTGGGCTGCAGCCAAGATAATCCTAGAGCCTGCAGTTACCCTGAGTTCAATGGGGGAACCAGCAACACGTAAAGCTGTGAAGTGATGGGGATGGGACCCCTACACAACGTGTCCTCATTGGACACGGCAAGTGGAGAGTTCCACGAACCCCAGATCCCAGTTACAGATGGCTATCTGGTAGTTCCCGAAGTATAGCCTATCACTTGTGTCAGTATTTATAAGCTCATGGCCTCATTATGCACACTGAATCTGGCAAAAGAAAGAATCCTTTGATGGGGGGGGGGATCATCGCAGGATGGACAAAGGAGGCTCCCAGAATCTGAGTTCAGAGGGAAAGGGCGCCCGACCAGCTGGTAGGGCACCCGCCTTGAGGTGGAATGAAGTCATCGGGTTACTATTGTTTAGCAACCCACTTCCTGCCTATTTTTGGCTACTCACACAGATAGCCTGTACACTAGCCCGGTGAACTTGGTCTGACATTTGCCATTGTACAAGAGAGCCAATTGTCATCCAGGCACGTCCATCTGAGTCTCATGAGTTAGATTCGTGGCAGTCTCGTCCTGGTTGTGACCCCCTGGGTACACGGATTCTATCAGGTTTGTTGACGTACCAAAACTTGGCCACTGGTGATGCCAGCAGAATCCCAGGAAGGCCAGCCTACCTCAGTGGATGGACATGCTTATTTGATTGTGATACAGTGTTTACTCCCCCTTCTCTATTCCTGTCTTCATCCCAGGTTCATTCACCCCAAGTCCGGATCAGCTCAGGCACGAGGCAATCACAAGCTTCCAATCTGCTCCCCTTCAATCTTTCCTGCTGCCTCCTCCTCAAACACGTTTGCTATTACAGGGCTATCCTTATCTTGGTCAAGAACGTGTCATGAGTATGAAGCTCAACTCCCTGGCCTGGCTTCTGTAGTCTTCCAAAATTTAGCCTCACCATGCTTTATTTTTCACAACAGCTCAATGTGTTCTCCATCTGTCTCTAGGTCACTCAGTGCCACTCTCCCAACAATGGTGGACCTCCTGTTGTCCTTTGCCCGCAAGTCCTACCACTACATACCTTCAAAATACGGCTCCTGCCCATCAGCAGCCCCGATCAAAGTCACTGGAAAGGATGGGACATAAGACTTCCCAACCTGACCATGCCCAGCTCCTGCTCCCATGCGGGAAAGCAACGTCTGGCTGTGCTTTCATGTTGTCTTCGATGTGGCTCACCTCTCTGTCCCTTTTGTGTCCTCTGGGCTCTGAGGAAGGCCTTACTGGCTTAGGGGACAGGCCCTCTCAGCCCTGGGCACTGGCAGTCCACCTGGGTCTCCCTGGGGCCCCGGCAGCCGAGTCTCTCATGGCCTGCTGTGGGGCTTCTCCAATTTACTTCTCACTTGAATTTCCTGAATATCAGACCGTCCATAGGGCCACCTGTGACCTACCTTGAGGGCAACTCTCAAGACCTCAGCAGAGAGTGGCGGAAAAAAATCAAAGCAAGACTGATGTGAAGAATTCACGGAAAATCTCAAGAAAGAAGAGACCAGACACTAAGCAGGGACGTGTGTGAAATACTGGTTTTTATTGGTTGGCACAAGATTACAACCTACAATTCCAATGCCCTTCCCTCCCACACAGCTCCAATGGAAGGAAACTGATTAACACACAGAAAGGAATAGCACGCTCACAGGATTAAGCATTTGTTTTTACAAAAAGGAGTGGGCTATGGGGATGATGGAACTTTAGGGAAAGTACTGAAGCTCTATCCAGACTACAGGGGAGGGGTCTGTCTGTCCTCTGTTGTGGGCACCACAGAAGCAGACACCTTAGTAAAGGAGAATCGTTACGTATGACTGGCCTGCTATTGAAGGGGGGGAAAGTGGGACTCACATCAGCTGGACACCTGTCTCGGACCCAAACCTGGACTGGCTGGACCCCGTTTCCTTTTCTTTTCAGCTCTCCCTCCCAACCCGACTGTACCCACAGGAAACAGAGGCATGAAGAAAAACATAAAACACCCTCCTTGAGAAGAGGTAACAAGAAAATTCCGTTTCTGCTGCTTTATCTGGACCAAGTTCCACTCCCCTGCTCCAAAGGGCACTGCATAGATCTTCCTACGAGTGCTGTAAAGATACTGGGGAAGGGGCCAGGCCTGCGCAGGTGGCCCCAAGTGGGTAGGAAGGAAAACTGGAACTTTCCATGCAATACCAAGCAAGGTTGTTTTGGAAACAAAAAATGGAAAGACCATGCACCCATGGGTTGGGAGCTCCGAAGTCCCAGAGTGCATTTGGGTTGGGGTAAGTGTGATATTATTTCAAAGCCCAGTTTACTGCAGCATCAGGTCCCAAGAGGTAAAAGGACCAAAACCAACTCATCCTTCTGTACAATCGCGGTTCCTTGGTTTCCTGTTTTGTTGCACTCACTGGAGTTATTCCTGCCAACCTCTCCAAGGGTGTGAGTACTCAGGCCGCTGGACATTCCACTTTCTACCCTTTCTGCAAGCAGGAGGCACACCACCTATGCAGGTGGTACACACATTCAGTCTGTAGACTGGTCACCGAAGGACTCGGTGACCTAGTGACAGGAAGCCCAAGTTGTTTGCTTTCTGGGGAATATGGGGGACCCTGATGGGTGGGGACAGCAGCAGACTTCTGGTGGGATCAGAACAGTCTAGGTTGAGCATGAGATCCCCCAGGGGACTAGTTCCTGGGGGCATGGGCCCCTAGCTTTTGTCTCATTATTGGACTTGATCTTTTAAGTAATGGAGACATTACTGGACTTGATCTTTTAAGACTCGGCTAAAATGTCTGTGCACATGGGAGAAGGGACAAAGACTCTGCCTTCTGGGGGGAAAAACTCAAAACATCTTGGCTATTTGCCTCAGTTTAAGGGGTTCCCTGGAAATACTTGTCCAACTTGGCCAAAGGGAGATTGCATCTGGACAATACACTTGCAAAAGGGGAGGCAGCACATCTAGTTCATCCATTTTAGAACTGGAATGGTCCCGGGGAATTTCACCTTGTCGGATGCTAATGGTAGGTGAGTGATGTGGAGGGAATCATGGTGAGGAAGCACCTTAAAAAAACCTATTGTTTGGAGGCCACATCCTGCAGCTGAGCAAACAGGAGGCAGAGCCTCGCCACCTCCTTAGGCGTCATCCCTCCCAAGATCACTGGAGGACAGGAGGTAAGGTCCTTGCAACGAAGGCAGGGCTGGCCAGAGCTGATTTCCAGAGGCTACTAATAGGCCTCCACGCCCTCTCTCTGATACACTTGGGTAAGCCAGAGCCACTTGCTTTAATTTTACAACAGCTCCCAATATCCTCAAATGCTCCTGACTCCTTAAGCACCCAGCAAACCGACAGCAATCTTTCCTAAGACAGAAGTACCAACTGAAGGTTTCTTAGTCTAACCATCCGCCTCTTCTTGGAGGGTAAGGTTGGAGCTTGAAGGTTTTCAGACCACGAAACAATAAAAACAGACCCGACGTGTATGAAACTGCACCACACACTGTTAGCAGAGTGGACCGACTTTTTTTCTGACCACTAAACACCACACTGTGCTGCTGGGCCCTGGACTCGCACATCTGTGCCTGGAGCAACAGACACAGTTCTGTCCACCCACAGGTGGGAGAGAAAGGGGGAGGTTGTTGAAGGCTAACCAAAACACCTGAAGCCAGTGAGATTTTGGAGGAGGGTCCCCTTGGATTCTGAGCAAAACATGCACGAGCCATGTGAGAAGCGGCAAAAGGGATGGTTTGAGTCTGTGCGCTGTGACTTCACTGTCTGCCATAGCCTTTGGAGCTCCTCCATGTTCCTGGGAGAACAAAAGCCACCCGGCTGCGGAGCAAAGGCCCCTGAAGTCCTCTCTGCATTTCAGCACTTTGGAGGTTCTCCCAAACCTGACTTCAGATCTGTCCCCGGTGGAAGCTCCTTTCTGGTGTGGGGGTGTCCTGGTGCGGAAAGTAGAAGTCCATCAGGTTCTACTTTCCCAGCCATAAGTCACATCTGTTATGCCAGTGTACTCGAGAAATCAAAACTAGAGTCTCCTTTAGATCATCTGTTAGTGACTCATCTCCTCCACAACAAAAAGAGGTTAAAGACCAGGGTTTAACCCTGAAAAGCTTTTAACCCCCCAAATTCGGGACAATAAAGAGGGGGACAGAGGCTATGGGGTCAGGGCTACTTTAGCTTACCATTTTCAAGTTGGCATAAAAGTGCTCAGAAAAACAGGTTTACATGGGTATTCCTCCCCAAGGGACTTACAGGCAATCTCACTGGAAAAATGATTTCCTGCAGGTGCCACCTGACCCCATACTAGGCAGAGGGGAGTATGGTCTCAAGGGCCAGCACTGGGATTTAGGTGACTTGCTTTTTCTCCAAGGAGCCCCAAAGACTTCCAGTTTTGATCTAAATGCCTGATTGGGCCCGTGAGCCCATAAGAATTTTACTATACCATTGAAATGTTCTCTGAAAGGTACACCCTACAGATAACTTCCACAGGCAGTAGGCAATTTAGCAGGTAATTGTTCCAGAACCAGAACTGAGGTTCCTCAAGTCAATGAATCCAGTCTTCACATATGAGCTGGCTGCAGAGTGTGAAAGGACGGGCAGCATGTCAAAATGGCGAGGAACCTGGAAAATGACAATGCGGCTGCTTTTGGGTCTTTTAAAGCCAATCTCCAGAGTTTTAGATGCCTTTTTTGGTATGTTCTAGGGACTTCTGTATGGGGTTCAGAACTGAGAATGTAAACCAAAGGAAACCGAGAGTTAATTATTAAACAACTGGTTGCTGGAGGAACAGAAGCAATGCTTGTCCACCTTTTAGATATTAATCTTGCTTTTTTGGCCAAAGGCACTTTCTTCTGTAGCAGAATCCCTCCTGGCGTGAATTCTGAGTTGATGTGGCTTCTCTGTGGAGCTCCCCTTCAAGTGGACCATCTCAGTTTTTCAGAAGACTAAAGCTCACCAAATCTTCACTATAAATAAAGCTTCCGGGGAGAGACATGCCTTTTTGACTCAGAAAGCTTCATACTGCAGACACAGAATCAGGGGACTACCCGCCTCAGCTCAAGCAGTGCATCCACACCCTCACCAAACAGCATCTTTTCTTTCTCTTTTTATTTATTCATTTTTAAGGGGACTAGGAGGGCGAACTATTTCATGAATCTGAGAGTGAGAGGTATCATTTGCTCGGATGTTCTGATCAGGCTTCTCACATCCCCGAAAGGTCATCAGCTACGGCAAAAATGTGGTCAAAGAGTGAAGCTGCCTCTGTCGAGGTGGAAGCAGAAAGGCTGCTGGCCTCCAGATTAGAGTCTGCCTCACATCCCCAGGTTCCCAGGGCCTCTGGTCACCTCAAGTTACCTAATCAACAGACAACAGTGGCTTTCATGGATTGTAGCCAGTGCTTCCCAATTTACTCCCTGAAAATCTCCAATGTCTGCTTTATGAGTGATCGTCTAAAACGACAATGGAACCCAGCTCTTCCAGGACAGTGAAGTCTCTGTTGCAGGGCTCACCCCAGAGAACCTAGGCTGACCATGGGCTGCTTTCTCACCTACTCTGAGTGAGATGGGTGCCCAGATGGAGCAAGGCTGAGGTCACAAACATCGGCAGCTACCCAGCCTGGAAGCCACCCCCCCATGGCCTTGGGGAAACAGGTTCCATCCCAGCAGGGCTCAGAAGGAATGGCTGTCACCTCGGCAGGGCAGTATGACCTGTGTCGCTTCGGGTCTGACCTCTTTCAGAGTTTCGAGAACAAGAACCACAAGAGCCCTTGCCTTGTATAATCACCATTAGATAATCTCCTCGTCCCAGAGCCTCTTGAGCTAACAGGTTTCCTATTTGTTATAAACATGGGTGTTCTGAAATGCAGAAAGGACCAGGACGAGGCTGGAGTATAAACAAGAGCTAATCCTCATTTACCTTAAAAACAAAATTGAGCCCATTGTGACGACTTCTCTAGGTATTTCTTCTAATTCCAAATTTCCTCTCAACAAGGCTGGATTCGAGAACACTTCAGAAATACTAAAAATCACAGAGTCGTGGCAAAGATCGCACTGTGGTTATTAAATCCTTTTTAAGGAACCAAAAGAAATGCGGCTCAGGCTAAGCTGTTTTAAAAAAAGGTCAGGTGGGGAGACCAACAGAGGCACTCCCCCAGCACTAGGTGGAAACGACAAGCACATACAGTACAATGTGAGATGCATTGCCAGGTCTGGTGAGAGTTGGCTTGCTTCTCTGATTACATATGTTCTGGGGGGAAAAGGGGGCCTCCAACAAGAACTGTGTATGGGCAAGAGAAAGGGGAAGAAGGAGGAAGAACACTTCTGCGTGGACATTTTATTCCGCTTTTTGCAACAAAAGGTGAATTTTTTTTTCTTCTAAGCAAGTCTAAAAGACCTTACATGGACTGACTCCTAATGTCAAAACAGAAATTATGTGTCACGAAGGAACTTGACTGTGTAGCAATGCGTTTACAAAACTGCTGCAGAAGCCTCCCGGGAGCAGTGACCCGCTCTGTTCCCCAGAGGCCCCGAGAGGCAAGGCCTCCCGGCTCTATGGCGCTATACCGCGCCAGGCGAAAGGCGGAAATCCTGCACCTTCGAGGCCTTCCTCGGCCTCATCGGGTGGGGGAGGTGGGGTGGGTGGGGGGGTGGGTGGTGCTCCTCCCACACGCTTTGATCCCTCCAGATGGCCTCAGCTCAGACTCAGCATCGCAGGAGCCCTCTCCACGCAGGGCAGATGGGGCAGCGGACACTTGTAAAAACAAAACTGTCAATTCGTTAACTTTTCCATCCTGCCAGGTTTGCTACGAGAAAGATCAGGACTCTTGTTTCATGGGCCACGTCATTCTGCAAGGCTACAAACAAATCGGATACAGCCGACTCCTGGTAGCCCTTCTCTCTCTCTCTCTCTCTCTTTCACACACACACACACACATACACACACACACACACCCCGCCCTGGTCCAAAAAGATGGCATGACCTCACTGATGCTTCCCCAGTGGCTGCAAAACGATAAACTGAAAACGAAGTGAACAAAGTGAAATCCCCAGTGCTTTCTCCATCCGGCGCACGGTGGACTGTGATGGATGCCCTAGTAATAAACCAGCATCCTGAAGGGCAAACTCACTGTGAGACTGCGTCTGCGCCACACACAGCAACCTTTTTGTGTCAAGCTTGAATGAGTTGCGTACCTGCAGAGTTCACAGCAAAGTGGTGTCCAAGAAAGCTTCTGCGAGTGGGATCACTTGTGTGCGTTCTTCTGTTTCTCCTTGCTTTCTTTCTCTGGGGAAGAGTAACGGCCACCGCAACCATGGGTCTGAGTCATCTATCACAGAAGGGCTATGACTACACAGCTGTGAAGATAGCCATGCTGTTAACGGTGCCAGGGAGGGAGGAACACCAATTCTCGCTCATCAGGATCCCAGTGTAACAAAAAATAGCACCAGTTTCCACAATTCTGGTGTTGGACAAAGCTTCTTTTTGTCCGTTAAGAAAGCATCAGCACAATCTCTCCAGTTAATTGCATTAATAGGACCCATTCATGTCACTGAAAAACACCTCTGGGCACAGTTCACTCTCCTGACCCAAAGATGCCAACATCAGTCCACACTGGACTTGGTAGGGTCCTCTGTTGTGACACCGGCCCAGTAAAAACATCTTTAGATCATGAAAAAACGCACAAATTACTAGCAACACTGCAGTTCTCTTTTTAGGAGTCCTGCTTGTTTTCCTGCAGAGTACTTTTAGTCCATCTCGTAAAGGCAGAATTTAGTTGGAAGAACGTCTTTTGGATTCTACTTAGTGCTTGGTTGAACCTATTACATTTTCTCCTTTGCTTACATGGGCAGCAGCTCAGACTGCTCTTCATTGGGCAACAAGTGGCAGTCGGTTCGTTTTAGAGCAAGAAATGCGAACAGTGAGTTGGTATTTAAACTCAGATCCCGTGGTGCGGTTTGTCCACTGGGACCGTTTAGGGACAGGATGCCTTTCCCAGAGGTAGGACGGTATTCTAGGGAAACTGTGGGCACCCTTTGGTGGTTCTGTGTCTCAAGACTGGGAAAGAAGATACAAACTGAGAGACACACAGTGAAATTTAAAGTTCTTCGAAAGATGTCCCCTCAAAATGTTGAACACTGAATGACACAGGCCTACATCTTTATATATATATGTATACATACATCTCTTTTAGTGGGAGGGAAGAGCAAAAGCTTTTCAAAGTTTGAGTATTTATTAGAATTTTTAAATAAAGAAAACTACGATTTTCATTTCACATCCTGGCTACATTTTGACAAAGGAAGATGCCACTAACGGCATGTCCTAAGCCAGGGACTGACAGTGTCCGCTCTCCTAGACTCACCACTCCATCTCAAGACCCTGTTCTGCTTACTTCCCAACTAAATGACACAACTGGCAAACGAAGCCAGCACATAGCCTGTATCAAAAACCAACACGAGTCTGCAGCAGGCTTATGCACGATGTCGTTCTAGTCAACCACCCAGCGTTCTCCCATGCCACTTCTCAGCAGATGGACCTTTCACATCTCAGGAGGAGACACACTGACTATTTCTGAGCATGCTCCATGGTGCAATTCCAAGTGCTGTCACATCGCAAAGATAAGCAGACACCTGGATCATCCTCCCATGTAATTTTCGGGAACTTAAACATGGTCACCCAAGGAGGGGATGGGACCATACACCTGCACTGGCCCAGGCCAGCGGATGATTCTGCACAAGGACAATGTCCAGTTCAGCATGGTGTAAGGCATGGATGCACGAGGAGAGAAGCCACTGTTGGCGGTTAAGTAGCATAATGGAAAAAATTCCAACCCGCAGGATAGAAACAGTGCTTGATGCTCTAGATTTTTAGATAATGATCCCAAGAATCCAGTTCAAATCCCTACTGTCAACATGTACAGAGGACTCCAATCTCTATCATTGTTTCTCCAGGTCTGAGCAGAGGCCATTTGCTCCAGGGTTGGTAATAGAAAAGAAAATTGGTTTCTTTCTATGTCTTTCTTGGCAATGGAAACACAACTTTGAGAAGGCCATGAGTTCTGGGAGTGCTACAAAGGTAGCTAAACTCTTTCCGTACTCTATGTAACTACAGTCAGTGACTGGGGAAAAGAGAGGGGACAGGGACATTTACCTAGCCACTAGCATCAAAAAACAAAAAGGGAAATTAACTGCGAGGCTCTCCGTTTCAGAAACACCCCGAATTTAAAAAACGAAACAAAAACCTTGAAAAATTAAACAGTTAAATTCCTCTTCTAAAAGTCATTTATTTACATATTATATGCCCAGTATATAATGTGTAGATAAATGTACCCTGCCGGGGGAAGTGACCAACCTCCTGTACTGAACAGCTCATTAGAGGACAAATTCTTGAAAGGTTTCATCTCATACTGGTATCTTTTAATAAAAAAAAATTAAAAATCAAAGAAAAAAACGTCTGGCCAGGGCTGGGGTGAGACAAACAGGAACACTTCAGAATCCAAGGCCGAGGGAAGGCTGTCTGTCTCTCTAGACAATTGTAGGGGTGTGAAAGGGAGGGACCGATCATGCACAAAAGTACTTACAAATTACACACCCACCCCCCACCCCCTCCATAAAAAGAGAAGAAAAAGCCCATCACTTAACACCAAATAGCAACACCATCAAGAACCCCTTTCTCTGCTGCCCATCATGCCTTATTTGGAGAGGAGGCCTGTGAGGAGAGGTGAAAAGAGCAAGGGAGGGAAGATCTGTGCCCCAGTCTAGTTTCCAATTTCCATTCCTCTTACGCGAAGTCTTCAGTCATCTGACGCCTGGCCTGGAGCTCTGGGAAGAAACCGAGTACGTGGTGGCCACGACCGGGGTGCCGTTGTTGGCCGAGTAGCCTTGCCTCAACGTCTCAAAATACGACGCCTGCACCGGCTTGTGGTACTGTAGCACTTTGACAGCGTCTTCTATTTTAAACCATTCTCTCTTCCTTCCTGTGGGGGCAGACAGAAGAAGAAATGAGGACAAAAGGGAAGCGACTGCAGGCTTCTGATCTTCAGCTTGGGAGCAAGGGTCGCTGAAAACAGAAAAGCAACATTATCAAGACTTTAAAACTGGGCATTACGAAGATGTTTTTCCTCCCTTTCTTTCCCTACAAGAGTATATGCTTTAAATACCATACAGATGTCTGATGCAGAAGATAGGGAAGACATCTGAGAAGCAGACTGTGTGAAACCCGCCCTCCTGGTCTCCTCTCACGTTCCGGGGCCTCTGGGCCTTGCCCGGCTCGCAGGTACACACCTGAAGCCCAGCCAGCACCCCCATCTTCTGTACAAATCAGCACGAACGTCCGCTTCCAGAATTATGGGGCTGCCTGCCTTATAATCAGTTATTTATTTCAGAATTTAAAGAGTTATATATCCATATATCATAAAATATTTTTAAGAGTAACCATCCCTACTAACTTCTCAGTCTGTTTTCTTCCTTTTTTCTCAAATTTGTTTTGAAAATCCTTTATTTTTTTCTCTTATAATAAAAGATCATTGCTTAACATTAGGAAAATGGAAGAAAGTATAAAGAATACAATTACCTACAACACGAGAAACCACAAATGACTACCCTGGGTATCTTCGTGTCTTTGCTTTTCTTCCATTGTATCTGAAAAAGAGGCTGCCCTGAACAACTATAACTGGGATCATGCTTTCAGATGCTTGGAGTCCTGAAGAGCTCTAAGAAGAGTGTTGTGGTTAGAACCCCCGATGCTGGAGCTAACATGCTGGGCTCCAATAACATCACTGGCTCTAATGAACGGTCAGTTCATGGCAAGTTACTGAACTAGGTACTGAGCTGTGCCCCTAACCTTCTTCATTTGTAGAGGTAATAACTAGTACCCATCTCACAAGTCAGTTGTGAGGATTTTTTTTTTAAAGATTTCATCTATTTGACAGAGAAATAGTGAGAGAGGGAACACAAGCAGGGGGAACCAGAGAGAAGCAGACTTCCCGCTGAGCAGGGAGCCCGATACAGGACTTCATCCCAGGACCCTGAGATCATGACCTGAGCTACAGATAGACGCTTAACTGACTGAGCCACCCCGGTGCCCTAGTTGTGAGGATTAATATGTAAGATACCTGGCACACAGTATATGTTATAAGAGTTTGCTTATTAGTACTATTATTGTTATTGCTTCTTTTTTTATTACACACTCTTTCTTACTTACTTGTCTACGTTATAAAAAAAAATATGTGCAGCGCCTGGATGGCTCAGGCAGTAGAGCGTCTGAATCTTGATTTTTGGCTCAGGTCACAATCTCAGGGTTGTGAGACGGAGCCCATGTCCGGGTTCTGTGCTGGGCGTGGATCCTGCTTAGGATTCTCTCTCTTCCCCTCTCCCTCAGCCCCCAGCACTCTCGCTCTTCAAAAACAACAAAAAAACCCTTTATCTGTTTTTTTCTTTCTATTAACCTCCCAGAAGAGGCCTAGAACTGAGATCCTAAGAATAAAACATGTGGACTCTAAAGGCCTCGTGTTCTGTAACGCCAAATTGCTTTCCAGCAGGGCCATCCCACTCCCCAGCCCTGCCTGTGTGTGCCACATGTCATTCTCACCACCGCCCCGCTCGGCAATGCTACCTTTCCCTCTGTCACTGCCTTATTCTTTAGGTGAAAACCAGAACCTTATTTTTGTTTTCATTTCACATTCCTATTTTAATGTAGCTCTAATTAGTGTATATATAAGTTTATACCCTGCTTTTTTCATTCACCAACAATGATTCACAAGCCCTCTGCCATGGTCTATTAGCTTTCAGAAGCCCGTGTTTAACAGCTGTGCGACATTCCATCAGACGAATGTACCTCAGCTCACTTATCCTTCACTGAGGCGTACATTTAAAAGCCAATTTCCACCCGAAAAAGGCTCATCTGAAGGACAGCTCACAGGCTTATTCTCCATATTTTAGACTATTTTGGTATTTCAATTCTCTCAAGTAGTACAAGGTGAAAGTCCTGTTGGATATTAATAGAGCAACGGTACCTTGACAATTCATATCACTAGTGTGTGACTCCTGCCTGACAGAATGCTCTGAGGACAGGGCCATGCCACACTCATCTCTGTCTCCTTTTTAAGCCCTAGCACTGGCTGTCAAGGAGCCTATTTTTAATAAACCCCTACTGAATTCATTTCCTTGAGCATATTGCATTCTTACCAGATACAAAGCCGTTGAAAGCCGAAAGGCCACAAAACACCCACATCAGCAGTGTGAGGGGCACGGTGGCAAAGCCCACACGCACCATAAAGGGAGAGGTTTCAGCAACTGGATTCTATCCGTTTGCTGATTTATAACCGGTTTTTAAATTAATATTACACTTCCCTAGAATATACTTTCCTTCAGAGGCAAAAGATTAAACCATGATCCAACCATTAAATCAACTAAGTTTTTAGTTCCAAAGACACACACCCAATAGTGATCTGAGCAATCAGAGAATGGCTCCTCAGGAGAAAAGGAGGGGCATCCGAAGGCAAATATGGGTAAAACCGGAAACTGCTCCCACTGCTCTGCTTCTACCACACAACTCTGGAGGAAGCGGCTCCCCCCACCAAACCAGTAGCTTTCTCCAACAGTATGAATAAGCATCACAAGGAACAGCCAAGGTCCTGCTCCCAGCTGGGGTTTTGTGGCCAGCGGTGGCCCCAGCATTGTGGACGAGGGTCACTATCTGCTGTGGGCGGACCAGTTTGGTGTTAGAAACCACATTTCTTATTTTTTAGGCACCATGTTTCTATTGGTTGACCAGGTACCCACCTTCAGCTTTCTTCTGAATATTTCAAAACACTACTTTTCATCAAAATGGACATGCTTGTTCCAATAAACATATTCTTCTATGGCTTCTTTCATCAGGCTTGTTTCTAGGTCTGGATCATGACCTGTGGCGTGGCAAGGGCCCGTGGTGGGGAGCATTCTGAAAGCTATCTGGGGACAACTTACCAATGTTAACGGAATCTTCCCAGTCTTCCAGCACTTCTGTGACAATAAGCACATACACATACGTTCTGTGCTTCCTCTCCTGGTTCTGAAGGGCAAAGAGAAAAGGACAGAGGAAGAGCTTTCCCTCAGAGAGCTGACATTACTTAAGTGAAACACACTCTTAGCCGTATGTCCAGAGAGCTCAGACACAAGCATTCCTTTTACTTTTAATCATCCTACAGTCATGAAGGGAATAGCGCCAGATGGCCTATTTAAAACATGCCGCACTTGCATTTACGGCTGTGCTCTTTGGCTGGCCTTCTAAGGCCCAAGCTTTAATCTCTTTTTTTTGTTCCCCTTCCCCTAAGTACAACTTCCCAGGAAGGCTGTGAGAAGAAGTTTGTGACCCCTTGAGAAATGTAACTCGCAAGAACACAAGGAAGAGAAGAGGCTGTGGGTGGGTGGGGCTTCCATGAGCGCAAACAAGCTGATGATCTGGCATGTCTCCCCTTCTCCTACTAACTTTGCTCATCTTTATTTCCCCACTTCTCACTTCCTTCCACCTTCCTCCAAACCTCTACCCAGCCTCTTAGCTTGTTCCTTCCACCTTTGCTATATAGTTATTTTATCTTCTTTTCCTTCAGTGTTCTCTATACTTTATGTCCCTTCCTTGTATCTCGGAGAAGAGGAAGAGAGGTAGGGACGGGATAAACCATATTAGGCATACCTTGTTTGTGCGTCACAGACACTGCCTCTGCTATAAATGGAAGGTCTGTGGCAATGTGGTGTCAAGCAAGTCTACTGAGGTCTTCTTCCTAATGGCATTTACTCACTTTGTGTCTGTCAGTTTGGTAATTCCCACAGTACTTCAGACTTTTTCGTTATTATTATAAGTGTTATGGCAATCCGTGATCAATAACTGTTGATGTTGCTATTGTAATTGTTTTAGGGTCCCACAAAGGATGCCCCTATAAGATATGAACTCGAGCAATAAATCCCACTGACTGGTCATTCCCATCTCTCTGTCCTTCTCCCTATTCCCTGAGACACAACAAAATTAAGATTAGGCCAATGGGGAGTGCCTGTGTAGCCCCATTGGTTAAGCATCTGCCTTTGGCTCAGGTCATGATCCCAGGGTCCTGGGATTGAGCCCCGTATTAGACTCCCTGCTCAGCGAGGAGTCTGCTTCTCTCTCCCTCTGCCAGCTGCTCCCCCTGCTTGTGCTCTTCTCTCTCTCTCAAATAAATAAATGAACTCTAAACAAAACAAAACAAAATAAAACAACAACTTTAAGACAAGATTAACCAATTAATAACCCTACAGTGACTTCTAAATGTTCAAGTGAGAAAAAAAATTGCATAGCTCTACTCTCCCTTTAAATCAGAAGCTCACAATGATTAAGCTTGGTGAGGAAGGCATGCTGAAAGCCAAGACAGGCTGAAAGCTAGGCCTCTTACACCAGTTAGCCAAGGTGTGAATGCAAAGGAAAAGTTCTGGAAGGAAATTAAAAGTTCTACTGCAGTGAACGCATGCATGACAAGAGAGCGAAATAGCCTTACCCTTGATATGGAGAAGGTTTGAATGTTCTGGATGGAAGATCAACCCAGTCACAACCGTCCCTTAAGACAAAGCCTGACCCAGAGCAAGGCCCTCGCTCTCTTCAGTTCTGTGAAGGCTGAGAGAGATGGGAAGGCCAAAGGAGAAAAGTCTGAAGCTAGCAGAGGTGGCTTCATGTGGGTTAAACCAGAAAGAAGCTGTCTCCATAACACAAAAGTGCAAGGTGAAGCAGCAGGTGCTGATGGAGAAGATGGAGCGAGTTCTCCAGGAGACCTATCTCTGATCATCCATGACGAGGCTATACTAGACAACAGTTTTTCAGTGTAGATGAAACGGCCTTCTATCGGAAGAAGATGTCATCTAGGACTTTCATGGTTAGGGAGGTCAATGCCTGGCTGCAAAGCTTCAAAGGACGGAGTGACTCTCTGGTCAGGGGCAGCTGGTAACTTCAAGTTGAAGCCAGGGCTCAAGGATCATTCCAAATATCCTAGGGTCTTCAAAAATTAAGTGAAATCAACTCTGCCATGCTCTTATAAATGGAACAAAGCCTGGATGACAACACACCTGTTTCCAACATGGTTTACTGAATACTTAAAGCCCACTGTTGAGAACTCCTGCTCAGAAAAAAAGATTTCTTTTAAAACAAATAATACATTATATGCTACTAAGAATAAATAGCCAAAAAAAAAAAAAAAAAAAAAAAAAAAGATTGCTCATTGACAGTGTCCTTTGGTCAGCCAAGTGCTCTGATGGAGATGGACAAGATGAATGCTTCCATGCCTGCTAGCACAACATCCATTCCACAGACCATGGATCAAGGAGTCATTTCAACTTGTAAGTCCTTCTATTTAAGAAATACACTTCATAAGGCTAGAGAGTGAGTGATCCCTCTGATGGATCTGGGCAAAGTAAACTGGAAACCTTCTGGAAAGGACTCACCATCTAGATGTCATAAAGAACAATGGTGATTCATGGAAAAAGGTAAAAAATATCAACACAAACAGGAGTTTGGAAGAAGCTGATTGCAATCCTCATGAAGGACTTTGAGAGATTCAAGACTTGAGTGGATGAAGAAACTGCAGATGTGGTAGAAAGAGCAAGGGAACTAGAGTAAGTGGAGTCTGCAGTCAGTTAAGCGTCCAACTCTTTTTTTTTTTTTTTTTTTAAGATTTTATTTATTTATTTGAGAGAGAGCGAGAGCATGAGAGGGGGAGGGCCAAAGGGAGAAGCAGGCTCCCTGCTCAGCAGGGAGCCTGATGCGGGACTCAATCCTGGAACTCCAGGATCTTGACCTGAGCCAAAGGCAGTCGCCCAACCACCTGAGCCACCTAGGGACCCAAAGCGTCCAACTCTTGGTTTCAGCTCAGGTCATGATCTCAGAGTCATGAAATGGAGCCCTGCACTGGGTTCTGTGTTCAGCAGAGAGTCTGCTTAAAACTCTCTCTCTCTCCTTCTCTCCTTCCAACTGCCCTGAGCTTATGCTCTCTATCAAAAAAGATAGGAAGGGAGGAAGGAAGGAAAGAAGGGAGGAAGTGGAACCTAAAATGGGACTGAATTGCTGCAATCTCAATGTAAAACCTGAAGACACGAGAAGCTGCTGCTTACGGACAAGCACAGAAAGTGGTTTCTTGAGATGGAGTCTACCCCTGGTGAAAATTGTGTGAAGATTGTTGAAGTGACAACAGAAGATTTAGAATATTCCATAAACGTAGTTGATAAAGCAGGAAGTAGGTTTGAGAAGACAGACTCCCAATTTTGAAAGAAGTTGTACTGTGTGTAAACAGCATAGTCTGCTACAGAAAAAATATATACAAAAGGAAGAGTCAACTGGTGCAACAAACTATTTTTTTTTTAAAGATTTTATTTATTTATTTGACAGACAGAGACCCAGTGAGAGAGGGAACACAAGCAGAGGGAGTGGGAAAGGGAAAGCAGTCTTCCCGCTAAGCAGGGAGCCCGAGGAGGGGTTTGATCCCAGGACCCCGGGGCCACCATCTAAGCCGAAGGCAGATGCCTAATGGCTGGGCCACCCAGGCTCCCTGCAAACTTCTTATTTTAAGAAACTGCCACAGCCAACCCAATTCTTAGCAACCATGACCCTGATCAGTCAGCAGCTATCAACACAGAGGCAATCCCTTCGCCCAGCAAAAAGACTGTAACTTACTGAAAGCTCATGATGATTAGCATTTTTTAGCAATAAAGTATTTTTAAATTAAAGCATACACATTGATACAGACATTGTAAGTGTATATATACACTTCATAGACTACAATATAGTATAAATATAACTTTCATATGCGCTGACAAAAATCAAATATTTGACTCACTTTATTGCAATAAATGCTCTATTGCAGTGGTCTGCAACTGAACCGACAGTATCTCTGAGGCTACGCCTGTACTTTGAAATAATTCTATTTGTCTGGAGGGGACTATGGGATTTTGAAAAAGAAAGAAAACTATTCTCTTGGTGCTGCTTTGTTTTGAAAACACAGCAAAACAAAGATGGCGTCTACCCTAGACTCGGACCTCAAGGGACTAGATGTTTTTGTCCCCCCCGATTAGGATGTTGAAATCCTAACTCCCAATGGGTTAGTATTAGCAGGTAGTATTAGGAGCTCCCAATCTGGCAGCAGATTGGGTTGAGAAGGGCTGACTCTTGGGATAAAAGATGCCCCAGTGAGCAACCATCCCCCTTTCACTGTGTGAAAACAGAGAAATGGCTACAAGAACCCCCTGCTTTTCAAAAATTCTAGGTAAGCCACTTCAGTTTCACTTTTATGAAAGACCTACATCAGTACCTGCTTTTGCTAACTGAAAGAAATCTGAAGAGGAATTTGCATTTATTTAAAAAAAAATGAAAAGCAAAAGAAGCATTCAGCATTTCTATTGTAGCAAGCTATCAGAAGCAGTGGCCACCTGGAGCCGTGAGAGAGGAGAGGGTGGTCAGCCGGGCTCCTTCCCTGGGAACTGCACTCAGCACTCCCTCACTGAGCTGCCAGAGCTGTGGACTGGGGCTCTGCACATCTGTGCGTTAGCTTAACTTATTTAATGTAACCGTTAACAACATGGATCCTGAAGTATCAGAAAAGCCTCAGAGAGACTGTTTTTTGGTTTTGGAAGTGCTAAAAAAAAAAAAAAATCACCATATAAATTAATTGCTTCTTCACTTTCTACCATTTTGACTTACAAAAGGCTTCCTATGAACACGCTACTTTTGGATAGCAGGAGAAACTAGTAACTATGAACCAGGAAGTGGGTCCTCACCAGACAGTGAGTCCGCTGGGGCCTTGATTTTGGACTTTCTAGCCTCCAGAACTGTGAGAAACTCATTTCTATTGTTTACAGGACACTCAGTTTTGTTATAGCAGCCTGAAAGGACGAAGACAAAGAAATACATATATCCATATTACATGGTTACTAACATGATACCAATTGCACCAAAGATTTTAATAGGCTTACCTCAAAAATTCCAACTAATCTTCCCAATGTCCCTTTTACTCCAGCCTGAAAAGTGAAGAAGAATTAACACATTAATATTGTTTATATTGCTGGTCTCATTCTGAATCAAAACCCAAGGATGGGGGTGCCTGGGTGGCTCAGTGGGTTAAAGCCTCTGCCTTCGGCTCAGGTCATGATCCCAGGGTCATGGGATCGAGCCCCACATTGGGCTCTCTGCTCGGCGGGGAGCCTGCTTTCCCCCTCCTCTCTAACTGCCTCTCTGCCTACTTGTGATCTCTCTCTGTCAAATAAATAAATAAAATCTTAAAAACCAAAAACCCAAGGATGACTAGGTCTATGGAGGTCACACCAGTATTTTCAGTGTGTCACAGACTGGTAACAGCAGGGTGTGCTCTAGGGAGGGAGGATTCCTCTCATCTCCTCCCCGTCTCTCTCCCCACTGCCATGCCGGCCAAACACAGCAGGTAATCAAGGCCATGAAGCCACATGGAAGATATTTTGAGGTATTAATTACTTCACTCACTCACTCATTCATTCAACAAATACATTGACTGCCTAATACGTGTCAGAGATACAGTGATGAATAGGCTAGAACACAGGATCCAAGAACACAGGATCCTTATCTGACTCGTTCTTGGCTGTCTGCATACAATAAGTCTGAAAAACAGGGCTCAGCACCTTGTAGAAGCAGCTCAGGAAGGCGTAAGTTAACAAGTACATAAACCTGGTGATTCTGCTAGTGACAGGAATTGACAGAGATGCACAGAATGATATGATGGACAGAGTGACAGGGAGGTAGCAACTTCATACAGCGGTGAGGTTTTTGTGCATAAACTCCATTATCTCCCATTGGCCCTTTGGTATTTTTTTTTTTAAATTTGTGTCTTTCTGATGCATCACAGGCACATTTTTCAGTTATTTCAATTGATTAATTTTCTTTTCAGCCTATCAAAACTAGGGCTATCCCATCTCTAGGCATGTTTTTCATTTCTACCTGTTCTTTACATATCTGTTTCCATTATGTATGCCTTTGTTTCCATGATTTTTTGTTCTTTTAAATTCTTTCATTCACCTTTGAACAGCTTGAACATACTTAAGTTCCTTGTCAGGCCATGCCATAAAATTCATTTCATCTGAAGTGAATTCATGTTCCAGCTGGTGAAGGGCTTACTTGTGAAGCTTCTGCTCCAACGATATCCAGGGAATACTGCAGGCAGAGCCATGGAATCGGGTGTGGTTTGGCTCCATCTTTTACCGTGCATTGCTTCTGTGTCCTCTCCCTACCTAGGTGCACACCTTTCTAAAAGTCTCAGCTCCTGAGACTTCCGTTGGGAACCTGGGCTCTCCTACTCCAAGGGTTCTGAACACTAGCCACCCAAGGCCTGTCAGGCTGCAGTCTTCCCATGACATTCAGGAGTTCTACCCTATTTCTATAGAGGTGGTACCCACCTAACTTTTGTGCCAAGCTATGTCTTTTTTTTTTTTTTTTTTTCCAAGCTATGTCTTTTTAGCTTTTGGTTTTTCTATCTTATATCTGTCCCTGCTAGAGGTGAGGAGAGCAAGAGAAGGATGAATCCCTGGAAGTGCCTAAGAAATGCTGTAACTTGTTTTTAATTTCCACTGCCTTGTTATGTTATAACTAAATTTGTAATAAACTAAAAATTGAGGCAAAAATACTTTCTAAAGACAAGAGGTACTCATTAAGTCTGTACAAAATGAAGAAAATTTTGAAATAAGTACTCCGGAAGTTCTTCAAAGATATTTAAAATAAAGGCCAACTTATAGGCCTAGACTCCTAGGTAAGCTATATTTTAAAATCAATTTTTGAGAATTATCTGTCAAAGAATTCTCTTCTTTCCTCTTGCCAACATGCCTGTTCATTTCCTATCCATTCTTTCCCCCATGTGGCTTTGGGGTTTACTGAAATGAAATGTTTACCTTTTCTTATTTAAACTGATTCTCTACATGTTTAAAAAATTTTTTGTATTTATTTAAGTAACCTCTACAGCCAATGTTGGGCTTGAACTAATGAAGATCAAGGGCCACACACTCCACTGACCGAGCCAGCCAGGTGCCCTTAAACTGACTCTACATTTTTAGAGATAATTGCACTCCACGGCCAGTTAAGACTAAGATTGTACTTTATGAATTAACCAATGTAGCTGCCTGAACAAGTGGGACGAGCTGGCAGGCCAGCCTAGACTAGAAAACCAATTCAGTACCCTCACCCCGGTAGCCTGAACACTCAGATCAACTCCTGAGATGTGACACTCGTGCTCCTGCCTGTGGTCACCACCGACTGGGCCTAGAGCATCCGTCAGGTTGGTGGGGAGGGAGGTAAGGAGATTCACAGAGGCTCAGAGAGGGCATCATTCACATTTCTCTTCTGCAAAGTAGAGACATAGTTCTCTTTAGCAGTTTTAACTGTTAAATTAAAATTTTTTTTCCTAAAGAAACCAGAAGTTTAGAAAAGAAAATGACCTCCTTTTTTTTTTTTTTTTTTTTGGGTCAGAGAGAGAGAGAGCGCGCAAGCACAGGCAGACAGAATGGCAGGCAGAGGCAGAGGGAGAAGCAGGCTCCCTGCTGAGCAAGGAGCCCAATGTGGGACTCCATCTCAGGACACTGGGATCATGACCTGAGCCAAAGGCAGCCGCTTAACCAACTGAGCCACCCAGGCATCCCTGATCTCCAATTTTTTAAAAAAAAGATTTTATTTATTTATTTAAAGAGTGTGTACTCATGGGGGTAGGGAATGGAGGAGGAGGAGAGGGACAAGGGACAAGCAGACTCCTCGCTGAGCTCAGAGCCTGACACAGGGCTCAATCTCATGACCCTGAGATCATGACCTGAGCCAAAATCAAAGAGTCGGACTAAACTGCCTGAACCACCCAGGTGCCCCAATCTCCAATTCTCTTTTTTAAAGATTTTATTTGTTTCTTTTGACAGAGAGAAAGAGTTCACAAATAGGCAGAGAGGCAGCAGAGAGAGAGGGGGAAGTAGGCGCCACGCCAAACATATAGCCTGATGCGGGGCTCGATCCCAGGACCCTGAGATCATGACCTGAGCTAAAGGCAGACACTTAATCCACTGAACCATCCAGTTGCCCCCCAATCTCCAGTTCTTAAGGGAGCAATTAATTTAATATTATTACAGTTCAATACAACTTATTTAAAACTTTTGTTTAATAATGGTGTTTTCTGCATCAACACATATCTGATTTACTTTAACAAAGGCAGTTGGAAAAAGCATTAAAGCATTTTTTTCTTTCTTCTTCTTCTTTTTTTTTTTTTTTTTTGCATTTTTCTTTATCACACAGATACATTCTGGGGTGCCTGAGTGGCTCAGTCGGTTGAGCATCTGCCTTCGGCTTCGGTCACAACACGGGAGTCCCAGGGCTCCCTGCTCAGTGGGGAGCCTGCTTCCCCTCTGCCCTTCACCCCACTTATGCTCTCTAATAAATAAATAAAATCTGAAAAAAATAAAATAGATGTCTTCTTACGAAGTCTAGTGTAACTTAAATAATGGCATCTGCACAAAGAAATTTTAGTGGCATTTATTTTCACTTCTAATTAAACTTCAAGTTGTGGAAATTAACAATAGCTTTATTTGTTTCAATGTTTCAAGTTTTATACTAATATTTAGGGGATCTACTTTGGAGAACTCTATCTAAGGTGATCTTGCCAATGAGTCTATGATGAAAAGCAAATAAATATTCTTTTATTTACCAGTTTTCTTAGGAGGAGGTGCCTCTTTCGTAAGCAAGAGGATTTCAGTTCTTGAAAGTCATAGTGCTGATCAAAAGGAAGATTCCTCAGAGGCAAAGGTCCTCCAAGACAGAGTTCACTGCAACATTTTATGTTTTCATGCTTCTCCACCGTCCAATTAGCTTTGAGCTAGCTCCCTGTCAACTGCTGCCACAAGCACCAGAAGAGAGTTATTTTTGTCGCTCACATGATTCTCGCATGTGGGCTGGGGTAGGTGTCAGGGTCACATCAGACAGAGAGCTGGCTCCAACATTTCGGGATGAGATTTGAGTCTGGGCTTATGGAAGTCTGTTCTAGGCAGGGTGCTGGGATGGACCTGTTCTTCTCCAAATCATATAAAAGCAGTTATAATTTTAATCTATATGTCAAAAACCCCAAAATCTGGAGAAGGAGACTTTATTTAGAAGCTCATTTTAGCTAGCAGTAAGAACTCCCCTTAAAAAAAAGGAAAAAGAAAGAAAAAGAAAAAAATATATTGCCCTTCATTATCCAACTACATGCAGGTAAGTGCTGCCTTGAACTTCTAAGTATAATACTTTAATTCTAGCACTTTCGGACTAGTTAACAAAAATAATTTGGGCAACTGCTTACTTTTTAAAAAGAAAAAAACCCTACAAATTTCTTTTTTTTCCCCTTTTGGGATGTTTTGCTGAGACTGAAGTGCCAACTAGCGAGAGTCCCGTGATGCCGTCTTTCCTGCTAGTAAGCTCTCCCACCAAGCACACGAGACTCAGGCGGAGGCACTGCCAATGGACCAGCCTTGGAGACTGCCCCTCCGACAATCTGCCACCATGAAGAGCCCTGGCTGTGTCGCTGTAGTCCGAGTGGGTACAAAATGGATCATCACCTTCTGAAACCTATTTTTTACTCTAAGGTGGACATTCTGGCAGACACTGACGGGTGTCTAGCGCACCGGCACTCTTCCTTCCACTGTTCTACCAGTAAGACCTGGATTCTGTTCAGGGAAGAGCTATGGCACACCTGGAATGGCGCAGGGAATTCTGCTCCCTTCTGCAGTGACAGGTTCAGGCGTGCCATGACCCAGTTCTGGACCAATGGTTTCTGGGAGGCTGTCTCTTGGGGGCTCATGGAAGGAAAAGATTTCCCACCATGATAAAGAGCTGCATAAAAAGAAACCCTACACCCTGCTTGTCAAGTGGGGACCTGAAAACTTGGAGCTGCTACAGTCACCTTGTGCTCCTAAGGGGAAGGGCAGGAGACTCAATGAGAAGCTGAACTGAAGTTGAGCCCTGAGGTGGCTGAGCTGCTGAAGCAATGACATAATGAATGTCCAACCTCTGGGCTTGCTATGTGAGATACATAATCGGTATGGTTGAAGCCGCTTCTAGGCAGGTACTCTGGTACTGTATAAGAACACTTCCTGCTACTTGCTTTGATTTAGAAGGTAGCTCTCAGAGGAAGACTTGAGTATCCCGAAACAATTATGAACATCCAAGCGAACTGCAGTATAACAGCTTGCTCTATTAAACCAATAAGCCCAGATCCAAAAGGAGCTCAGGGGAACCACTCTCATGCAAGTATGTGTATGAGGAAACCCAGGAACAAAAATATATGGTCTTCAATACACACACCTTTCTGGTACCTGCCAAACTTAAGTAACAGCAGGAAAAGAGTCACACTAAAGACAGATGAAAGTAGATGGGACGCCATCATGATTAAGTCCTGTGAAATCCCATCCCAGAGATTTTTTGTTTTTTAAATGAAATATTTCAAACATCAAAAAAGTAAAGAAATAACAGACATTCAGGTAGTAGCCAGCTTTGTCAAATAGTGATGTACCATTTTGTGTGTTTTTTTTTTTAAAGATTTATTTATTTGAGAGTGAGAGTGTGCGTGCACACAAGAGTGGGGGAGAGAAAGAGCGAGAAGCAGACTCTCCGCTGAGCAGGAAGCCCAATTAGGGGCTCAATCCCATGACCCTGAGATCATGACAGACGCTTAACTGACTGAGTCACACAGGCACCCATGTATTTTTAAAATTTTTTGTAAAGAAATAAAACTAGTGGTACCACTGAAACCCCATGTGTACTCCCCAGCCCTCGGAGGTAACTACTCATCTGAATTTGGTGCTTATCACTCTCTTGCATGTCTTTATACTTGTACTACTTAGGTATCTAGCCATTACTCATGGTAGTATTGGTCAGTATTTTCTGTATGTTCCTCTACTCAATTAAAAAAAAGGATTATACTTTCTGCAACTCTGTCCCCTCAATTTCATGGTTCTGAGTTTTAGAGATATTGAAACATGTAGTTCAAATTAATTCATTTTGGTTGCTGAACAGTATTCTACTTTAGGAACTTACCACAATTAATTCATTTGCTTGTTGGTAGACATTTAGTTCTGCGATTATAAAAAACACTGCAAAACCCCAAACCAAAACCCAAAACCTCTCTTGTAGATATATCCTTGTTACAATCCACCACCTGTATCAGTTTCTTTAAGATCAAATTTCTGAATCACAGGATAAAAGTACCACCAATTTCCCCACATATTATCAAGTTCCTCTATGCAGTACATCAATGGCAGAAATGACCACAATTCTCTACCTCTTCCTATCCCCATGTCCTTTGAAATGTGATTTTACAGTTCTTCCTATCAAGGGATACTCCTTTACGAGGCTGACCTTGTGACTTGGCCAAGAGAATGCAGACTGACGCTGTACCAGTTCCAAGACTAGGCCTCAAGAGGTCTTGTAGCTTCCACTCTGTCTCTTAGAACTCTGCCACTGCCATGTGAGCTAGTCTCCTAAAGGATGAAAGACCTGTCTCAGCCGAGGGTAAGAGAAAGCAGCCTACAGCCGGCTGACCTCCAAACAAGAAAGCCTAGCTAAGAGATGCAGAGCTACCTACTCTGCCCAGAGCTGGCCGTAGACATCGGAGCAGTCCACTCAGTTTAGTACTGAGGAGTAGACACTGGAAGCAGACCCATGGACTTGTGAGTAACAACCAATACTTAACTAATTTAAGCCACTGAGTTTGGGGACAGCTTGTTATACAGCAGTAACTACCAGGTATATTCTCCAAGTACACAGGCAATGTACAAGTTCCCATCACTCTCGTTCCTCTTGAATATTTTTTTGTTGTCAGCCTTTTAAATTTTAAGTGAACATGAGGAGTATGAAATTACACTGCATAATTTTTCTAACAGTGTACTTTTTCCTGTTTAATGGACATTCAGATTTCTTTTGGGAATTCATACTATTTTATCTATTTTTCCTATTTGATTATTGACCATTGTAATGATCTTCTGAAATTCTGTCTTAATACTTAGCCTCTGTGATAAACATTTATGTTCTGCTCCCAGCCTGATACCCGTTTTTTAAAAAAATTTTATTAAGTTTTTAAATTTTCATTCCAGTATAGTTAACATACAGTGTTACACTGGTTTCAGGTATACAATACAGTGATTCGACAATTTTTTTTTTTTTTAAGATTTTATTTATTTGACAGAGATCACAAGTAGGCAGAGAGGCAGGCAGACAGAGGGGGCGGGGAAGCAGGCTCCCTGCTGAGCAGAGAGCTCTATCCCAGGACCAGGGATCATGACCTGAGCTGAAGGCAGAGGCTTTAACCCACTAAGCCACCCAGGTGCCCCTGATTCGACAATTCTATATGTGGTCTTCCATAAGTGCACTCCTCAATCCCCATCACCTAGTTCACCCATTCCCGCCCACCACCCCCCGCCAACCTTCCCTCTGGTCACCATCATTTTGTATAGTTAACACAAGTCTGTTTTTTGGTTTGTCTAACTCTCTCTCTTTTATTAATTCCATATATGAGTGAAATGAAATGTATTTGCCTTTCTCTGACTTATGTCTTTATTTTTGATGTCCTATGCTAAACATATTTTGTAAGATATTGCTGATTTTACTTATCTTTTCCTTTTGTCTTTTCAGTATTCCTTCAATCTCCCACACTTTTTCTAATAATTTGAAGAGTTTTATAATATGATGCATCAAAATTAATTTGGGAATTTATTCCCAAGTACCCAATGGTCCAGAGGCTCCAGAATAGATCCAGTAGGTATCATTCTGTTTTACCAATCTAGTTGTCAAATTGTATACTAATATCGTGTGGTTTGAACTAATACAGCTTTATCCTAATACCTGCAAGGGTAGTCCCCTCTCCTCTGTTCTTTTTCAAAAACTTCAAAGCCATTTTTGTACTTTTATTCTGCCATATAAATATTAAAATATCAAAAAGCAGTTTTTCAGATCTCTGAAAAATCCTTTTGGGATGTTTATTTTTATTATTGAATTTTTAGGTTAATTTAAGAAATACATCTTTACAATAGTCTTATCAGGGAATAGACTGTATCTCTCCCTTAGGTATTTTTTGATTCCTTCAACAAACTTATTATTTTTATTGTAAACATCCTGCACTAGTCTACAGCAAAGCATTTTAGTTTTAGTTCAGTTTGTTGCTATGAATGGTTTGTATTTTTAAAAAGTTATGTATTTTCTAATCAATTACTGCTTTAAAGAAACATTGCTGGACTCTGCATATTAATCTTATGTTTGCAACCTTTCTAAATGCTCTTACTAGTTGTATCAGTTTCCGTTGTGTTCGTTTTCTGAGTTAATAATTATTTATCATCTAAGTTAATAATGATATCATCTGCAAATAATAACAATTTTGTTTCTTCCTTTTAAATATTTACAATTTCTATTTATTTTTGTCTTACTGCAGTGGCTAGGACCCCAGTTCAGTATTAAATGGTAGCATGAGAGCAAACGTAACTGCCTTTTTCCTGTCTGTTGGGAATACCCAGAAGATTTCAAAACTATGATGCTTATTGCCGGTTTTATGAAGACCAGCTTTCAGGTTAAGGAATTTTATTTTAGTTTGCTAACAACTTTCAAGATGGAGAGATACTGAATTTTATTTTTTCAAGATCTTTTTTTATTTTAAGTACAATATACCCCCAACATGGGCTCAAACTCACGACCTATGAGTCATATCAAGATGAAGAGGCACATGCTCTACTGACTGATCCAGCTAGGCGCCCCTGGATACCGAACTTAAAATAATTTTTCCTTATTTACTGAGATGATAATTTAATTTTAATCTCTTAATGAAGTAAATTACATAAACATATTTTCTGAGACTTGTATTTTGGGGAAAATTTAGTTGTGTGATATTCTGAGAAAGCTGCAGATCCTATTTGCTCTTCTTTTACTTGGGATTTTTTTTTAAAAGATTTTATTTATTTATTTGATAGAGACAAAGAGCACAAGCAGGGGGAGCAGCAGACTTTCCACTGAGCAGGGAGCCCAACGCAGGGCTCTATCCGGGATCCTGGGATTATGACCTGAGCTGAAGGCAGACACTTAGCCAGCTGAGCCACCCAGGCGCCCATCTTTCTACTTCTAATTATCAGGATCGGGGTCAGCAAACTATAAATTTGTCCTGTTATTGATTTTTGTAAATAAGCTTGCACTGGAACATAGCCAGGCTCATTCACTGAAGTATTATGTATGGGCTCATTCATGTTATAACAGCAGAACTGAGTATTTGTGACAGATACCATGTGGCTTCCAAAATCAAAGTATTTATTATCTGGCCCTTTACAGAAAAGCTTGCTGATCACTGATCAAGAGTTATACCAGCCTTAAGAGGTATAGTTCTTTTCTGCAACAGTTCTTTAAGATAAAACTATATAGGGGCGGGGGATTCCTGGGTGGCTCAGTTGGTTAAGCAGCTGCCTTTGTCATGATCCCGGGGTCCTGGGATTGAGTCCCACCTCAGGCTTCCAGCTCAGCAGGCAGCCTGCTTCTCCCTCTGCCTGCTGTTCTACCTGCTTGTGCTCACTTGCTCTTTCTCTCTGACAAATAAATAAATAAAATCTTATATATATGGGCGCCTGAATGGCTCAGTTGGTTCAGCATCTGCCTTTGGCTCAGGTCATGATCCCAGGGTCCTGGAACTGAACCCAGCATCAGGGCCCCTGCTCCCCAGGGAGCCTGCATTTTCCTCTCCCTCTGCCAGCCGCATCCCTCTTTGTGTTTCTCTGTCAAATAAATAAATAAAATCTTGAAAAAAAAAATGATAAAAACATGTATTTTTGAAATTTTGGTAAAGTTCAATTAATCTTAGTATTTTTTTGTCAGCAGGTGATTAAACACTTAATTTTGACAAACATTAATAATTTGTATACAGATTTTCTAACCTTTTTTTTTTTTTAAAAAGATTTTATTTATTTGACAGATAGAGATCACAAGTAGGCAGAGAAGCAGGTAGAGAGAGAGAGGAGGAAGCAGGCTCCCTGCGGGAGCAGAGAACGTGATATGGGGCTCGATCCCAGGGCCCTGGGATCATGACTGGAGCTGAGGGCTGAGGCTTTAACCACTGAGCCACCTAGGCACCCCAGGTTTTCTAACTTTTAAGACTTTATTTATTTATGTATTTAGAGTGTGAGTATGAATGAATGGGGGAGGGGAAGAGGGGGAGGGAGAGACTCTCCAGCTCATTCTGTGCTTAGCCCGTAGCAGATGTTGGGCTCAATCTCACAACCCTGAGATCACAACCTGAGCCCAAATCAAGAGTCAGTTGCTTAAGTGACTAAGGCCCCTGGGACCCTCAGGTTTTCTAATTTTTGTGTAGGTTTGGGTAGTTTTTTCTAGAACAACAAAAAAAAATTTTTAAGATTTTATTTATTTATTCATTTAAGAAAGAGAGAAAAGAGTGCACAAGTAAGAGCAGGGAAAGGGGCAGAGGGAGGGGAGGAGCAGACTCTCCACTGAGCAGGGAGCTGAGGTGGAGCTTGATCCTAGCACCCTGGGATCATGACCCAAGCAGAAGGCCAGTGTTTAACTGACTGAGTCACCCAAGTGTCCCTTTCTGGAAAATTTTTATCAAAGTTTTCTAATTTTTGTGTTTATGGCTCTACATAGCAGCATTCTCACAATGCAGAAGATTCTATTATATTCTATGGTTATTTCTTATTTTATTTATTTGTTACCTTTTCTCATTTCCTTTATCAATAGTCCTGCAAGAGGCTTGTCTATTTTATTAGAAAAATAAAAGTTGGGGGCGCCTGGGTGGCTCAGTGGGTTAAGCCGCTGCCTTCGGCTCAGGTCATAATCTCAGGGTCCTGGGATCGAGTCCCGCGTCGGGCTCTCTGCTCAGCAGGGAGCCTGCTTCTTCCTTCTCTCTGCCTGCCTCTCTGCCTACTTGTGATCTCTCTCTGTCAAATAAATAAATAAAATCTTTAAAAAAAAAAAAAAAAGAAAGAAAAATAAAAGTAACCCACTTTTGGTTTTGTTGATCATTTATATTTTCCTGTATTAATTTTTGCCATTTTCCTTGTTATTTCCATCCTTTTACATTCTTTGAGTGTATCCTGTTGTTTTTTCTAGGGTACTGGATGCTTAGTTTAATGTCTATTTTGCTTTTTAATAAAAGCCTCTAAGCCTCAAAGAACTGAATGAGCTATACCCAGTAAGTTATGGTATGAAGGGCTTTCAATTGTTCAGTTCTATTTGTTTACTAATTTTTATTGTGATTTGTGCTTTAACTCAAGAATTATTTAGGGGGCGCCTGGGTGGCTCAGTGGGTTAAGTCTCTGCCTTCTGCTCAGGTCATGATCTCAGGGTCTTGGGATGGAGCCCTGCATGGGGCTCTCTGCTCAGCAGGGAGCATGCTTCCCCTTCTCTCTCTGCCTTCCTCTCTGCCTACTTGTGATCTCTGTCAAGTAAATAAATAAAATCTTAAAAAAAAAAAAGAATTATTTAGAACAGTTTTTCTGTTTCCAAATATATATTTCTCTGTCAAGCTAACTTTATTGTTGATTTCTAATTTTACTGCATGTGTCAGAGTATATATACAGACAATCCCTGACTTACAATGGTTTGACATATGGTTTTTTAACTTTATGATGGTGCAAAAGTGATACACATTCTGTAGAAACTGTACTTTGAATTTTGATCTTTTCCTGGTCTAGTGCTATGTGGTATGATACTCTCTTGTGATACCAGACAGTGGCAGTGAGCTGCATCCCCAGTCGGCCACGTGGTCACAAGGACAAACAACCAATCACACCATTCTGTACCTGTACACCTTTTTAAAAATAAAAATTAAAAAGACCTGTAACCATCTATTTTCTCTCACTCCCCCTGCTTGTATTTCCTCTTGCACTGTGTCTGTCAAATAAATAAAATCTAAAAATAAATAAATAAATAAATAAAATAAAATAAATTTATTTATTTGACAGAGACAAAGCACAAACAGGGGGAGCAGCAGGAAGAGGGAGAAGGAGAAGCAGGCTACCCACTGAGCAGAGAGCCTGACGTGGGGCTTGATCCGAGGACCCTGGGATCACGACCTGGGTAAAAGGCAGACACTGAATCTACTAAGCCACCCAGGTGCCCCTATACTATCTCTTTTATTAATATTAAGTGTCCCTCTTGTCCCTCTACATGCTTTTCAACTACATTCTATTTTGCTTAATGTTATTTATTTATTTATTTTTTAAATTTTTTATTTTTTATACACATATATTTTTATCCCCAGGGGTACAGGTCTGTGAATCGCCAGGTTTACACACTTCACAGCACTCAATTTTGCTTAATGTTATAATTACTATCTAAATTTTCCTTTGGTTATTATTTGCCTGATATGCCTTTTTCTACCCTTTCATTCTTAGTCATTCAGTACTACTGTGTTTGAAACATATGACAAGTTATCTTTTCTTTTTTAAAAAGAATATTTTATTAATTACTTATTTTATTAGTTAATAATTTTATTAATTTATTTGACACAGAGAGGCACAGCAGAAAGAGGAGAGGGAGAAGCAGGCTCCCCAATGAGCAGAGAGCCTGACATGGGGCTCAATCCCAGGACTCTGGGATCATGACCTGAGCGGAAGGCAGACACACTCAACGACTGAGCCACCCAGGCGCCCCTTGTTTTCTTTTTAATACAAGTTTGTGTCTATTAATTATTTAAGTTTAAAGTGTAACCAAGTTACATTTATTGTGATATTTAACCTAGAAACGTAGCTTTTTCTGAGTCACATGGTGTCCCCTCAAGGTGAATTAGACTCAAGAGTCCTTAAATTAACTTCCTGTGTGGGAAGCTCTCTGCTAAGTGGCACCTCAGCTGGGTCCGTTAAATCTCCCCAGGTCTAGTGGTTGTCGGGTGGTTTAAAGATTATGGAGTCTCCTGAAGCAAAAACTGCATTTACTATTTGCTGAAGCCAGGGCGAATTGTATAGGAGTCAATGGAAAGTCCACTGTGGATCTACTTCCTAAGGACTAAAAATCCTTTCCTGCAATGTGGAGCTGGATAGGAAAGCAAGTACAACTGGTTTGGAAGAGTCATCTGGACTCAATTCATTTAGCAGAAGGCCTCTGGCTCCTATCCCATCAATTCAACTTCTATTCTATTCCAACACAAACCAGCTCAAATACAGTGCTATATTCTCTAACAGAGCAGATTCTAATCTCTACACTAAGCCACTGACTTAGCTATTCATCAGTGGATAGTATTCAATTATATGTGATAATATAAACAGATAAATTGAGTAAAGAGATTTCTTTTATTCCACTTTGTAAAAACAATGGTTGAAAAATAATTTAGTAGTTATTTGCAGTAAAAGAGAGCTGACCTTTAGGTTCTCCTAGTAAGTTTAAAATAAATAATAATAAAATTTCAATTGTGACTAAAGAATTTTTTTCTTTCTTAAAGATCTTATTTATTTACTTGACAGAGAAAGAGAGAGACAATGAGAGAATGAACACAAGCAGGGGGAGAGGGAGAAGCAGGCTTCCCGCCAAGTAGGGAGCCTGATATGGGGCTCGAAAACTTAGGAAAGAGTAGTTATTATCTTCAAAGAATCTGAGAGGCTGTGGATCCTTAAAAAGAACAAAATGTACGTAAAAGCGACAAAGAATAAAAATGGTATTATAAAACTTACAAATGTGACTGTTGATATAACATATTCATTATAAGGGCAAAACCCTCAGTGAGACAATGCAAGTATAAAGCAAGAAATAAGACATTACTTATTTGTGGTTTTCCCTAGGGAATTACTTAAGCAATGTTTCTTTTCTTTCTAAGTCTTCCAGTCCTATTTTATTTTTAAACTATGGACCATACACAAAAATATTTTGATACAGTTTTAGAATTCAGGGGGAAAGGTTATCTTAAAAAAGAAACATTCTTCTTAGATGGTCTATGCCCATGTATTTGACTCAGTGGTCTTAATTTCCTTCCTTAACAACTGACACACGTGGAACTTTGAATCTTGGCAGACAGCTGGCCTGGTAGGAATGGAGTGAATGGAAAAGCATCAAAAACAGGTGAAACCTATGAAGAAAGTAAAGGAATCTACTACCCCAGCCCCTAACAGTCCCTGTAACTGCTCCTGACATGCACATCAGTGTCCTACTAAACTCTGCCTGTGCCGAGCAGGGAATGAGCGGTCAGCAGAGCTCTAACTCTGCAGTGGACAGGAACTCGGGCCCTGCAACACTGATGAGTTTATAAGGAGTGAGCTTGGCAGGCTAGTGGAGTAGGGCTGATGGCTGAGGCAGGTGAGATGCAGAAAAGCAAAGACAGGCAGAAGAAAGAGACTATCCCTAAAAAAAGGGGGCCCTGGGGTGCCTGGGTGGCTCAGTAGGTTAAAGCCTCTGCCTTCGGCTCGGGTCATGATCCCGGGGTCCTGGGATCGAGCCCCACATCGGGCTCTCTTCTCATCGGGGAGCCTGCTTTTTCCTCTCTCTCTACCTGCCTCTCTGCCTACTTGTGATCTCTGTCTGTCAAATAAATAAATAAAATCTTAAAAAAAAAAAAAGGAAACTAGAAAAAGAGAGCAAATTAAATCCAAAGAAAGTAGAAGAAAAAGAAATAATAAAATTATACGAGAAATCGGGGGCACCTGGATGTCTCAGTCAGTTAAGTGTCTGCCTTCAGGTCCAGGGATGGATCCCTGCATCATCGGGCTCCCTGCTCAGCAGGAGTCTGCTCCTCCCTTATGTCCCCTACACCATGCTCTCTCTCTCAAAATAAATCTTAAAAAAAGAACAGAAATCAATGAATTTCAAAACAGAAAATCAACAAAACTAAAAGCTGGTTCTTTGAAAGGATCAATAAAATCACTAAGTCACTAATCAGGCTAACTAAGGAAAAAATGAAGACATAAATTACTAATACCTGAAGTGAAAGAGAGGCTATCCGTATAGATCTCATAAACATCAAAAGGATAATAAAGGAACACTATGAATCAATGAATACTATGTTCACAAATTCAATAAACTAGATGAAATGGACCAATTCCTTGAAAAACACAACCTGCCCAAACTCCCAAGAACATGCAATCTAAATAATCTAAATCCAAAAATACAATTTCTAAAGAAACTGTAATGATAATTAATAATCTTCTAAAACAGAAAGCACCAAGCCCAAATGGGTTAAGTGGTGAAATCCACTAAACTTTTAAAAAGAAACCATACCAATTTTCTATATTCTCTTCCAGAAGGCGGAAGCAGAGGCAACATTTCCTCTTATTCTATGAGGCCAGCATTACCCAATAACAAAACCAGAAAGACATTATAAGAAAACTACAGACATTCTTTCTTATGAACACTGATGTAAAAGCCTCAACAAAATATCAGCAAATCAAATCCAACAATAAATTAAAAAAAAAAAAAAGAATTATAAATTGCAGTGCCTGGGTGGCTCAGTTGGGCATCTGCCTTCAGCTCTGGTCATGATCCAGGGTCCTGGGACTGAGCCCCGCATCAGGATCCCTGCTCAGCAGAGAGCCTGCTTCTCCCTCTCCCTCTGCTCCTCCCCCCTGCTTGTGCTTTCTCTCTCTCTGATAAATAAATAAAATCTTTTAAAAAATAATTATAAATCAAGATGAAGTGTGATTTTCCTAAGTATGCAAAACTAGTTCATCATTTGAAAATCAATTAGCACATCAAGAGGCCCAAATAAATAAATAAATATCACAGGATCCTATCAATAGATGCATAAAAAGCATCTGATCAGATCGGACACCTACTGTTCATGATAAAAATGCTCAGTAAACTAGGAATAGAGGGGAACTTCCTCAAACTTGATAAAGAAATCTATAAAAACCTACAGCTAACTTCAGACTTAATGATGAGAAACCAGACATTTTCCCACTAAGGTCAAGTACAAGGAAAGTCCCCTCTTAACCATTCTTTTTAAACATCATACTGGAAGTTCTAGCTAATGCAATAAGACAAGAAAAGGAAATAAAAGGTATACAGATTGAAGGCAGAAATAAAACTCTGTTTGCAGATGACATGACTATAAGAAATTTTGAAAGAATTGGCAAAAAAAAAAAAAGAATACTTGTGGAATTAATAAGTGATTGTAGCAAGGTTGCAGGATATAAGGTTAATATATAAAAGTTAACTGCTTCCCTATATGGCAGCAAAGAAAATGTGGAATTTGATATAAAAAACACAATACTAGGGTACCTGGGTGGCTCAGTGGGTTAAGCCTCTGCCTTTGGCTCAGGTCATGATCCCAGGGTCCTGGGATCCAGCCCTGCATCAGGCTCTGCTCGTCAGGGAGCATGCTTCCCCACCCCTCTCTCTGCCTGCCTCTCTGCCTACTTGTGATCTCTCTGTTAAATAAATAAATAAAATCTTAAAACAAAACAAAACAAAAACAAAAACAAAACCCCACAATACCATTTATATTAACATGCACCCAAATGAAGTACTTATGTATAAATCTAACAAAATATGTATAAAATCTATATGAAGAAAACTATAAAACTCTATGAAAGAACTTAAAGAATTAAATAAATGGAGAGCTATTCCACGTTCATGAATAGAAAGACTCAATACTGTCAAGATGTCAGTTCTTCCCAACTTGATCTGTAGATTGAATGCAATCCCAATCAAAATCCCAGCAAGTTTTTGTGGTTGATATCAATAAACGAATTCTAAAGTTCACACTAAGAGGTAAATATCCAGAATAGCCAACCACTATACTGAAGTTATATAATAAAGGACTGTTACTACCTAACTTTAAAACTTACAATAAAGTTACAGTAAACAACACAGTGTGGTTTTGAAAGAAGAGACAAATGTATTAACGGAACAGAAAAGAGAGCAAAAGCAATACAACAGAAAGGAGAATATTTTCAACAAAATGGTGCTGCAACAAGTGAACACCTACATGTAAAACAATGAATCTAGACACAGACCTTTCTTCCTTCACAAAAATTAACTCAAGATGGGTCAGACCTAAACATAAAATGCAAAACTTATTTTGCAGAAGAAAACATAGCAGAACACCTAGCTAGATGCCTTGGGTATGATGATGACTTTTTAAATACCAAAGGCAAAATCCATAAAATAAAAGAACTGGTGGGGGCGCCTGGGTGGCTTAGTTGGTTAAGCAGCTACCTGCAGTTCAGATGATGATGCTGGAATCCTGGGATCCAGCCCCAGGTCGGCCTTCCTGCTCAGTGGGGAGTCTAATTCTTCCTCTCCCTCTTCCCCTCTCCCTGCTCCTTCTCTCTCTTGCTTATCCTCTCTCTCAAATAAACAAAATCTTTAAAAAAAAAAAAAAAACAAACCCACAAGCTGGTAAGCTGGACTTCACTAAAATTAAAAACTTCTGCTTTGTGAAAGATAGTGTAAAGAGAATAAGAAGACAAGTCACAAGACTGTGAAAAAAATATTTGCAAGCACATATCTGATAAAAGACTGTTATTCAAACAACAAAGAACTCTCAAGACTCAACAATCAGAAAATGAACACCCTGATTTAAAAATGGGTAAAAGAGGGGCACCTGGGTGGCTCAGTGGGTTAAGCCTCTGCCTTCTGCTCAGGTCATGATCTCAGGGTCCTGGGATCAAGCCCTGCATCGGGCTCTCTGCTGGGAAGGGAGCCTGCTTCCCCGACTCTCTCTGCCTACTTGTGATCTCTCTCTGTCAAATAAATAAATAAAATCTTAAGGAAAAAAAAGAGGGTGCAAGACCTGAACACACAACTCTCCAAAGAAGATATACAGAGAGCTAATAAGCATATAAAAAGGTATTCAACCTCATACGTTATTAGGGAATACGTTAGGGACTTTCAGATTAAAAGGAGAAACTATTACACCCCTATTAAATGGTCAAAACCAGAACAGTGACAATACCCAGGGCTGAGGAGGAGGTGGAGCAAGAGGACCTCTCATTCATTGTTGGTGAGAATGTAAAACGATAGATATCTTGGAGGTACAAAGCTAAATATATTCTACCATACAATCCATCATCATGCACCTTGATATTTACTCAAAGGAATTCAAAACTAATGTCCACACAAAACCTGCACACCAAGGTTTATAGCAGCTTTATTCATAATGACCCAAACTAGAAGCAAGCAAGGTGTCCTACAAGAGATGAATGGATAAACTGTGGTATATCCAGACAATGGATTATTTAATGCTAAAAAGAAATGAGCTATCAAGCCATGAAAAGATATGAGGGAACCTTAAATGCATATTACTAAGTTAAAGAAGCCAATCTGAAAAAGCCACATACTATATGGTTCCAACTATATGATATTCTGGAAAATGTAAAACTATAGAGACAGCAAGACCAGTGGTTGCCAGAAGTTAGGGGAGAAGGATGGATGAATGCAGGGCACAGATTTTTAGCACAGTGGAACCATTCTGTATGCTACCGTAATAGCAGATACATGTCATAGTACATTTGTCAAAACTCACAGAATATACAAGAGTGAATCCTGATATGACCTGTGGATTCTGGATGACAATGATGTGTCAATATAGGACCATCAGTTGGAACAAATGAACAACTCAGGTGGAGGGTGTTGATGGTAGGGGATCTTGCATGTGTGTGTGGAGATTGGGGGTAAATGGGAACCTTGTACTTCCTGCTCAATTTTGCTATGAACCTAAAACTAGTCTAAAAAAATTAAATCTAGTGGCATGTGGGTGGCTCAGTTGCTCAAGTGTCCAACTCTTGGTTCTGTCTTGGGTTGTAATCTCAGGCTCATGAGATGGAGCCCTGTGTTGGGCTCCTGAGTGCACAGTCTTCTTCAGAGTCTCTCTCCCCTTCTTCCTCTGAACTCCCCCAGTTCTCCTTCTCTCAAATAAATAAATAAATGGGGAAAATTAAATCTATTTTTAAAAAAGAAAGTAACCACTGCAATAGAGATAGTATATATAACTTCCATGTCACTAGAGAAGATAAAGGAAGAACAGTCAATTTAGCAAAATGTAGACTCATCACAAGAAAGGCAGATGAGAATAACACAGTATAAAAGATGACGAATATATTTTTTCAAAAGTTATCATAATTAGGATGCCTAGCTGGCTCAGGCAGTGGAGCATGTCACTCTTGATCTCAGGGTTGTAAGTTTGAGCTCCATGTTGGGTGCAGAGACTACTTAAAAATAAAATCTTTAAAAACAGTTATAATTAATGTTAATAAGGCTAGATTTCATTATTCCAAAGTCAAAGACTTTCACGCTAAGTGAAAAATGATGTACAGTCACAAGAGATATATAACTAAAACAAAATGACATAAAAAGGTAGAAAATAAAGGGTTAAGTGATATGAGCAAAATGGCCAACCTCATCACCCCTTAAAAAGCAGAAAAGGCTAAAATTCAGAGCAAAAAGAATAAACAGGACAAAGAAACTAATTTTATGCTGATATTGTATGATCCATTATGGAAATAAAACAACCATTATTCTTTATATGCTGAATTACATAAACAAAGAAAGAAAAATACAAAGCAAAATATAAGGAGAAACAAACAAAAATCACAATTACAACAAAGGATAACACCTCCGAATTTCAAAGCTTAAACCAATGGAACAACTGTGTTTGTACATATGAACAAAGACTATATAATCTTTAATTGTGTACAAAATAAAATATTTATAAAACTTAAATATACTTGGCAAAAAAAATTTTCTTAATAAATTCCCAAGAGAATTTTATAGGCCACTTCCCCTCCTTTCTATCATGATTAATTTCTGAATCATATGAGACTGCAGTTTTGATTTTCTTTGGGACTCAAGAGTTATTTCAAGGTGTTTATTGTTTCCCTAATTAAATTTGGAAATCAGCAGAGTAAGACACAATTTCTAGCTCTCAAAGTGGCTAGGGTAAAAAAGAAAAGTACCATGCAAATACATAGGAGAAATTTGCATTTTCATGGAGATGGGCCATAAACAGGTACTCTTCCTAAAGAGCAACTGGACAATTAAACACAAAACTTAAACATTGCCAACAACTTTTCCTCAAGAAATTTATCCTAAAGAAACAACTAGGCAAGTACCAAAACAACAAGAACAACAAAAACCACCAAACTGACTAGTATTCTCAATGTTGTCTAGAATAATGAAAAATTAGGCTCAAACTAAATGTTCAGCAACGAATAGTCTAAACTATGGCATATTTATAGATGAACTATTATGAGGTCTTTCAAAATAATCACTCATATATATGCCTATTACCACAAAGGGTTGTCTGTCCACAATATAAGCCAATGAAATGGCTAAATTCCAGTATTATTTTTACACACACACACACACACACACACACACACACACACAATTTATGGATATGCCACATGTATGAGATTACCAAAATGTCAACAAAGGTTATTTTTAGGTGATGGAAAGAGAAATGATTTTTGTTCTCAAGTACTGGTTACTTCTGTTTCAGTAACAGATGAAGATTATGGGATCAAAGCAAGTAAGGTAAAGTGCTAATGGCAGAATGTAGGTGGTGGGCATATGGGCATTTAAAATAAAATTCATTTACTAAGGCAATGGGTTTGAATATAATATTGGGAAAAAATGTCAATCCTAAAAATTTGCAGGAAAAAATAATATTTTAGAATCTAAAAATAAGGTACTCTCCTTTCCATCTCAATCTTTCAGACTTCACAAAATATGCTACAGAAGACAGCAGCATATTTTTCAATTATGTGAGCATGTTAAAAAAAAAAAGCTATAAAAAATTAAATGAACCCAACACCAAAAATATAAATCCAGTTTCTCTCCTAACTATGTATTCAAAGTAACTTAAAAGGCTCATACAATTCATTAACCTGACTCGCATCCTCCTGATGAGGATAATGGGGTAGATGAGGACTGGGGAGGTAACAACACAGTGTTTGGAAACATTCTTGTATGGTCAGGTCATGTTCCACTGTGTGATTTCAGGGCAAATTACTCCTCTTTTCTAGTAATAATAGCTAACATTTGAGTTCTTACTGTCTACCTATAAAGCAAATATTACCATGGTTCCTATGTTCCAGATAAGAAAACCAATGCTTAGAGATAGATAAATAATTTGCCAATGCCGTGCCGTTAAACAGTAGCACAAGGATATGAACGTAGGAGACCAATTCCAAAGCCTGCACACATTCCAAATGTATGAATGCCCTCCTCCTCTCTGCTGCGGAGAGAATAAATCAGGACACCTTCTGGAGGGCAGGCAAGCTTATATAAATGGAACCTTCGATTGTTTTGTGAATTTACAATTACTAAAAGGGTATTATATAAACCTGCCTTCTAGACTACCTGAGAATCTGGAAAATCAGTTTGGAGGACCAGCTTTAAAAAGGTTTTCTTAACGATAACCTAATCTTCACTTTAAAGGCAGAACTGACAATTTCAGTTTGAAATGACCCCCCCACCCCCCAAAAAATTCAAGACTGTTAAATATCACCATAGAGGTGATCTTGCTCTTTCATAGCATTTAATATTGCATATTTTCAACTGGCCCAACAGAGAGGAACAGTTTATTTGAAAGCAGCAAGCTACTATGATTACCTTTCTTGCCCCGAGCCTGCTGCTAAATGGCACCATGTAGTTTTATTTTAGCTATTCTGATTTAGGCAGTGGCTATCTCGTTGTTGGATGGCATTGAAAGTCATTTTTAAAAAACTAGACATTAAAAAATTACTCACTTAAATAAAATAAAAGGATCAGTATCTTTTATAAATATACATTCAAAAGAGGAAAACGAAAAGAAACCTTAAGGCTTGAACGGTGAACATGTTTATTTGACTCCACTTCACCAGAAGTGCAGGTTTAAATGAGATAACCTCCGGACGTCCTTCTCAACAATGTGATTCTATGACCCTATAAAAATAATTTCTACTTAACCGCAGAGTCCCCATATAGACAGGCACACTCCCTCAGGTTTCTCAAGCCTGCGGATCTTCTCAGTGACGTCCTCATTCGGTTTTGCACCCAGAACTCTGCTGCTCACACCGCCATAAATAGCTGATCATCTTTCCCTCAGCTCTCATAAATCTCGGTGACAGTATGTCACCAAGAAGCTCTTGGTTGAAAATGATACTCTTCCCTTCTTTAACGGCCTCTTAGTACTAAATAGCCCTCTGGCACGTTTTGTTGGCGTCCTGTGAAACCAAAACCTCTCTGTTTTAGGGTCTGACTCGGAGCCCTACCAGCTCTCTCAGAACAGGCTGTTCAGATGGCATCCCGGACTGCCCACTCATGCCCTCAAGTCACTCCTCAACCTGAAAGGGGGTAAAGAAGGAAGGCAAGCAAGCCAAGCGAACATTTCAGAGGTATTCAAGGGATCTTCTAACAACTGCCACCCCACTTGAAGGACAGGACTGTTGAGTGCGGCAAGATCCGGCTGAGCAAGAAAGGCAGGTAGATGAATGAAAAACAGCATTTCATTTGGCACAGATATAAAAGCATGGATCTGCTACTTACAGTATGACTAGATTGTATTTGTTTTTTGAAACTGTTCAGGTCTCATTCTCAATACCATGACATTTCATCACCAATAAAAGGCAACTGCCACACATAAAAGCCATTAGGAAAAAACAGCAGGATGGTCTCTCGCCTCCAGATTCAATATCTAGGGACTGTGTCAATCCCATGATGACTGGGCAGAAGAACAGCAAGTACAAAGGGCCTGAGGGGAGGAGCAGCAAGGCGGCTGCTAGTATATGGCCAACGCACGGTGAGTGAGAGAGAGGTGAGAGATGAGTCCCAGAGGAAGCCAGATCCTAGGCCATTCTAAGGGCTTCAGCTTAGAAAGTGACGTGATGTTTTGCAACCTGGTTTCTTTTAATAGGATTACTTCGCCTGCTGTGTTGAAAACAGACTGAAGGAGGTAAGAACTGAAGGAGAAGTGACTGTGACTTGGACCAAGGTGGTAGTAACAGAGATGGTGAGAAGTGGTTGGCTTCTGGATATAAAAGCATTCGGAAGGTAGAGTTAACAGGATTGGCTGGTAAACTACTGAGTGTGAGAAATGAAAGAAATCAAGGATAACCCCTAGTTTTTGGATTAATCAACTGAGAGAAAGGAGTACATTTACTGAGATGGGGAAGACGGCTGGAGGAGCAAGTTTAGGAGAAGGTACTGGAATCACAGGTTTAGCTTTATATATATTAAGTTTCAGGAGCCTGTGTGGCTCAGCGGGTTGAGCATCTGCCTTAGGCTCAGGTCATGATCTCATGGTCCCGGGATCGAGTCCGTATCAAGCTCCCTTCTCAGCGGTGAGTCTAATTCTCCAACTCTGTCCTTGCCCACTGCTCGTGATCTCTCTTTCTCAAATAAATAAATAAATAAATAAAATCTTAAAACAACAACAACAACAAAAACAAGTTTCAGCTGCCAGCTGGACAACCAAATGGAAATACTAAATAGGCAGGTTAAGGAAAGCTATGGTTGGGGAGGAATGTGCATCTACCTACCTACCCACTAACCACCTCTCAGGTTCAAAACCTTGAGACTGGGCCAGCTCACCGAGGAGGAAATGGCAGACACACAAGGAAAGAAATGAAAAAGGACACCTCTAGGACATTCAAATTTAAGGGAGGAATCAGCAAAGACACTCAGATGCAGGAGAAAGATCAAGATTTTTTTTCCCCCAACAGTATCCTGCTCCTAGCCTTTGATTTTTCCAGCTAAGGCCCCAGTCATCATGGACAAGCTGTCATGGCTGCACCCTGTCTGAATTAATGTCTCACAGAAACTGTGAGATAACATGATTACTCTAGTCTTGTTTCAAGTTTTGTGTGGCAACAATAAACGACACCGTTCCTAAAGTCATAATTGTCCGCAAAACCAACAAAAGAGTTCCCACAAACATATCTGACAGCAATAGTCTTTAGTTCTCAGGCTGATGAGCCCATGTGATGTTTTTTTCATGGATCACTTCTACTCATACTCCTTTCAAGACTAATCTAGACATCTGGAAACAGCAAACTGTCTGAAAGATCTCCATATGAATCAATCCCTTTCTCAACTACCTTATCTTCACTAATCATTTTAACAAATCTAAAAAAAAAAATGTGAAGATAGCAAGATCAGGTTGCAAAGCTGAAAATAAGCTTGCATCCAAGACAAAAACAAAAACCCAACTGAAGCTCTGCTGGCTACCACGGCTGCCACCAGAGATGGCATTTTCTTGCAGGGGAAGACAATATAGAACAGAATTTCAGCAAGTCTAATTTTAACCTTTCTGAGCTGAAATATATCCCTGCAGAGTTCCATGGGGGATTGTGGCTATACTTTAAGCACTTTAAATACTGATGTTTTCACAACTGCTTGATGGCTTCACATTTCTGCCCAGACACTGGAAAGAGTGATGGGGTTGTGAGAAACAAAATCAAGAACATTTAGATAAAGCAAAATTTCCCATAGGCTTCCTAGTCCCACTTCCCTCCCCAGAGATACTCATATGCACATACAGATATGTTTTAGGACATTTTATTTTACACAAATCAATCATACTTGCCATTTCATGTCACTAAATGTCTCTGAGAGCTCTCCATGTTGGGATATGCAGATTTCCTTTATTATATAAACTGCTGGATGGTAGTATGTAATACAAATGTGCCACAACTGAGGTAATCATCCTATGGATGAGCATTTAGATGGTTGCCGGTTTTTGCTATTCCACATTAAAGCTGGGATGAACCTCCTGTATGTGTGTCTCTTTGTCCATGAATAAGCATTTCTCCACAGACACTTAGGAGCAAAAATGTCGGGCTCCAATATGAACTGAAAAGTTAGTCACAAGATTTGGTCACGGTCTCCAAGCCAAGAGAAGAGGAGGGAAAACAGAAAATGAGAGCGAAGAGAAAAGTTAGAAAACCCCTGCCTCCTCTTTTTCGTTTTCGATTTCTTCTGAAATAGTTCACTTTTGTCCATGTTCAGGACCTCCTTATGCTATGTAAGGATACCACTAAGTAGCTTATAGTCAAGTTGGAAGGCTGACAAGCAAAAACATTCAGAAGTCAAAATACACCAAAATGTTACCAGTGGGGAGTATGAAAATTTAAATTTGTTCCTTTTACTTTTCTGTTTTGCAGAATGTTCACAGTGAGTAAGGATACCCAGGAAAAACACATTTAAAACTTAGGTTACAATGGGATGGTGGGAAAAGCACCTACGTATCAGCCTTGAAAGTCATGAAAGCTTCTATAAAATGAAGGGACTGCACTGAAACCTCAAAGAAGTGTGCCCAGATGGCAAGGGGACAGGGTGAGCTTTCTATCTGGAGGGAATCACGTGTATTATGTCAGATGTGTGGCATGTCCTGAAATGGAAAGGACTTGCAATGACTGATACAGTGTCCAAAACAGTACAGACATTTTAATTTAAGTAATTTAAGTAATCTCTAAACCCTACATGGGGCTGCACTCAAGACCCGGAGATCAAGAGTCTCACGCTCTTCCAACTGAGCCAGCTAGGTGCCCCAAAAACAGTACAGACGTCTTTTTAAAGGATTTGTTAGAGAAAGTAGGGATCCCGGGTGGCTCAGTTGGTTAAGCATCTGCCTTTGGCTCAGGTCATGATCCTAGGGTCCAGGGATCAGGCTCCCTGTTCAGTGAGGAATCTGCTTATCCCTCTGCCCCTCCCTCGCCCCTCCCTCCTGCTCATGCTCTCTCATGCTGTCTCTCTCTCTCAAATAAAAAAATCTAATCTTAAAAAAAGAAAGATTTATTTATTAGAGAGAAACAGAGAGAGAGAGGGAAGGGGCTAGCAGTCTCCATGTGGAGCTGATGTGGGGCTCAATCCCAAGACCCTGAGATCGTGACCTGAGTCAAAATCAAGAGTTGGCTAATTAACTGACTGAGCCACCCAGGTGCCCCCAGTACAGACATTTTTAAGGCTCTTAATACATGCTGCCTCCTTCACCATCATGGATAGAATTAGTTTTTTTTAAATCTTGGCTAATTTGATAGAAGCAACATATGAGCTTATTTTAGCTGGCATTTATCTGACTAGTGGGATGAAATCTGTATTTTTTTTTCACTTACCATTTCCTCTCAAAGCTCAGGGAAGAATTACTTTTCTTCAATCTTTATCTTTCCCTCTCCATTCCATGAGTTTGCCAGTCACTGAGCAGTACTACACATTCATTCAGAGTACCCGGGTCCTAGAACCTTCTTAACTATGAACTTCTCTGGAAGGGTATCAAGGCTCTCCACCACCCTGCTGTACTCGTGACCTATTCTTCCCTTCTACATCATCTGCCATATTCAGGATGTGAGTCCCAACGCTAACCGAGCCTACAGCAGAAGCCTGACAAACAGTTACCAATTAAGAACGAGTAAGTAAGCAACTGGGATCTGGAGGACAAAAGAAACTCCCAGACCACTCAACATAGAGGTTTTCCACAAGTGCGACTGTCTCCCAGGACGCTGTGGAAATGTACGAGTGTTTCTGGTTGTCATGAGGACTGGAGGGCACCACTGGCACTTAGTAGGAAGGGACCAGAAGTGCTGCACAAGCTGCGATAAGAAGGCTGGTCTCACCCAAGAACTATCCTCTGTGACTTTTCAAACTCCTGCCACACATTTCTGTGGGTGGAAAAATCTCGTTTTAATGACTGGAGCTTAGAATCCAAAAGACAAGTTTGAAAACCACTCCAATCGAAACAATCATTCACAAATACAAGAGGACAGGTAGAGAATGACACGAGTGTACTCCCTACACCATGCCTCCACGCTCATCCACACACACAATGGAGGGCCTCTACAGACCACAAATCTACACAGAAGCAATACAAACCCTCCTACTCAGTTCTTAGGTTATGTTTCCTAACTTATTTGACTATTCCTATGCCTGAGAGTGGCCCCCAAATGGGGTAAAGAAGGGTTATATTAGGTAACTGTCCCTAATGTAAAGCAAACTATAACCCAGGTTTACAAAGAAAAGGTAAGTGATACCTCTCTGCTGGTGCCAATTACCTCCTCTTTAATATCATCTTGTCATTTACTACCAATTCAAACCAACCCAGGGGCGCCTGGGTGGCTCAGTGGGTTAAGCCGCTGCCTTCGGCTCGGGTCATGATCTCGGGGTCCTGGGATCGAGTCCCGCATCGGGCTTTCTGCTCAGCAGGGAGCCTGCTTCCCTCTCTCTCTCTCTCTGCCTACTTGTGATCTCTCTCTGTCAAATAAACAAATAAAATCTTAAAAAAAAAAAAAAAAAAAACCAACCCAGATCCAATCCCTAAATACAAAGTAGCACCAGGGATTAATCCTACCCCTAAGATTAGGTAGCCCTCCCTAAAACTGCCAGGTTCATATTAAGTAGATTAGAACACATTGTCAGATTCCTAATACTTCTCCTTAAAGTATCAATGATGCACACAGATTCATATTATCTTATAATATGAAAAACCAAATAATGTTATTAGAAACCTGTAACAATATGAGAATATTATTAAAACCTTTTTAAGGTTATTAAAAACCTTTAGTCTTATGCTAAGAGAAAATATATAAAAGGGGAAAACCACCTTGTAATGTTAAATTTGAAGTGGAAATATTAACATGAAATCATGATTCTTCTTTTTTAATATGCTTTCTATTACCGTCTACTGAAAGGGCCTGGGAGTTCATGACATCTGAGTTATCAGTAAGCACACCAAGCCCCAATTCTGGTTTCAAAATAATTCTCCACTCAAAGCAAACTCTCTGGAGAAATAGTTGACAATAGGTCTGGGACAGGAAAATTCAAGCTGAGCTTGGGAATAATTTTACTGCATTTAGAGCAAGGAAGGACTCAAAAGTACATAGGAAGGCTGCTTCAAAGGGTACATAGTGACCAAATATGAGACAATAAAAGCAAAGAGAAGAAAGATTGTAACTGATCATAAAACAATAAAAAAAAAATTAAGGTCCATGAGCCCAGAGGGGTATTTAAAGTAAGAAGAAAAGGGGCACTGGGGTGGCTCAGTTGGTTAAGTGTCCAACTCTTGATCTCAGCTCAGGTCTTGATCTCAGAATAAGGAGTTCAAGTTCCACGCAGTGTGGATCCCTCTTTAAAAATAAAAAATAAAATAAAATAAGACAGGAAATAAAAAAATGGGAAGGTGGGGAGCATGGAAGGAGAATGAGGAAAAAAGCTTTCCTTCAGAGAAGAATTTCAATTAATTAAGGAAAATTAGAATCATTGTACTATTAGTTTCTACTATAAGGATCTATTTGGTTAGGATCATCAGAAGATTCTAAAACTACTAACTGAAAGGATAGTCATACAGTGCAGAAGCATTACCCAATAGATTACTTAGCAATTCTGCCTCATTGGCAGACATGCCCTGTTACAATGGAGAAATCTGTCTGAGCAAACATTTTATCACTAATGGCCAGGCAATCTGACATTATGTGTCTCCTGATACGAACTAATAGGAAGCATGTAGCATCACCTGTGCAGTGACCTAACCAAAAAAAAAAAAAGGCCTATCCTAAATGTAATCAAGCCTCTAGCCCAGTGCTGTTTAATACAAGGGCCATTATCCACATGCCACCAAGGAGCACCTGAAATGTGCTAGCATAACTGAGAAAATGAATTTAAAACTTCTGATTTTAGGGCGCCTGGGTGGCTCAGTTGATTAAATGTCTGCCTTGGGCTGAGGTCATAATCCCAGGGTCTTGGGATCAAGCTCTACATTGGGCTCCCTGCTGAGCAGAGAGCCTGCTTCTCCCTTTCCCTAAGCCCCTTCCCTGCTCCTGCGCTCCTGCTCTCTCCCCCTTGCTCTCTCTAAAATAAATAAATAAAATTTTAAAACTTTTTAATTTGAATTCATTTAAGTAGCCATATATGGCTAGCTAGGGGCTACTACACTGATCAGGACACATACGTAATTTCAGAAAAGTTCTACTGGACAGCACTGCTCTAAATGAAGTTGCTAGAAATACAGAGGGTAAGAAAGCAATTTAAAGGACACCAAGAATAAAAAATCAAGCAAAACCAGAACCTGAGATATTCTATTAGACAACTGCCCTGGACTATTTTTTTTTTTAGGGTAGAGGGAGACAGACATTATGGAATTACGAATTTTCTTAGGTGTGACAATGGTATGTGGTAATGTAGGGACCTGGCTTTATTCTAAAAAGAGGTATGCTGAAGCTAAAGAACAGAATTAAGAAGTGGTATGTCATAATATGTATGACTTCTTTTCAATGGCAGAACAACAACAAAAAAGTGTGTATAGAGATAAAGCAAAAAGTCAACAGATATATCTAGAAGAAGGTATACAGTGTTTTAGTATTTAAATTTTTTTCTTAAATGTTTGAAAAATCTGAATAAAACATTGAGGAAATATAGCCAGCTATGGAATTATGGTAATATACTGTCTTCTTTGTGCTTTCTGGATTTTCATTCTGCTAGGAACAGGAATTGTTTTTATAATCAGAAAAATGGTGAGCTATAGTCGTCACCATTTACTCAGACTGGCTATGCTAACAACCTCACTAAATGCTACAAGGAACACACAAAAGCCTTCAGATTAAGAGCACTGTTCAGTAATCTCTGTACCCAATATGGGGCTCAAACTCACCACCTGGAGATCAAGAGCCGCATGCTCTACCGACTAAGTCAGGCAGGTGCCCTACGGCCTGCTCAGGTTATACTGTTTCTATTTTTAAGTTTAAAAATTTTACAGACTACTCTAATGGAAATTCATAGTCTAAAGCACCTATATATTTAAAATGCTCACTAACATGAATATGTAGTACCATTTTGAATACCACTTTTCATAAAGCTGAGAGTATCCACTCAGTGTTTTTTTGTTGTTTTTTTTTTTTAAAGATTTTTAAAACTTATTTGATAGAGAGAGAGAGGTCACAATTAGGCAGAGCAGCAGGCAGAGAGAGAGAGAGAAGAAAGCAGGCTCCCTGCTAAGCAGAGAGCCCGATGCAGGGCTTGATTCCAGGACCCTGGGATCATGACCTGAGCTGAAGGCAGAGGCTTTAACCCACTGAGCCACCCAGGCACCCCTCAGTGTTTTTTCAAAAGCCAAAATGATAGTCACTAATAACTGTCAATCATTTTAAGGTTGACTCTAGAAGTAATCAGGGAAGTAACCCAGGAGGAGCCATTTCCCATTTCGTAACAGCGGGGAGGTGCCCTCCTCTGAAAGAAGAGAGAGGCCTCCGGGCTCTAGGGCCAGAGTTGAATTACACTCTCGGCCACGTGAGCGCAAAGCAAAAGCTGAGCGCGAGGATTAGCACAAGGCGCCTCAGCCAGGCCCTTTGCGGGAGGTGGTGTCTATGCCAAGGTCTCCTTTCATCCCTGAACTGTAACTGAGAGGAAAGGCCCTTTCCAAATTCTCAGCTGCCAGAAACAGGAGACTCAATACGGAATTACTTGAAGGCCTTTGCCAGCGATCTACAGGATTCATTCTGTCCTCTAACATGAAACAGCCTCACACAGGTTTCCAAACTAAAACATGGCGTGCTTTCTCTGTTCATTTCTTATATTCGAAATTTTTTCTTCTAAGGAAAAGCTCTTCTTTTACTGACTTTTTGTATATATGCTTCCTTTGGAGGTCAGAATAAAGATGCTTCCACACACAAATGTAGGTCCATATTAAGTAAACAAAATTTTCCTGAAAGTTTTCACCACTGAACCACATTTCCTATTAAATTCTTCAAAGGGGGCACCCTAGGTGGCTCAGCTGGTTGAGCATCCAACTCTTGATTTTAGCTCAGGTCATGATCTCAGGATCAGGCTCTATGCTGGGTATGAGCCTGCCTAGGATTCCCTCCCTCCCTTTCTCTCTGTCCCCTACCTAAAAAAAAAAAATCTTTAAAAGGAATTAATTATCAGAATAAGAGTTTTAGAGACATGATGATTCTTGCATTCTATAATGCTGTGACCAAAAGAGCTAAAAATATCTTCTTCCCCAAGTAAAAATAAAGACTCGGTAGTACTTAACAAAAACACAATCTGTCTTAAGGAAAGTGGAATCCAACATATCATTGTACTTCATAGTTTCTTCCTCAAGATCTAAATATAGCTGGCACATAATAAGCTTATGGCTATTTTCTGACGAACTTTTTATTTCAAAAAAGTTCAAACATACAGAAAAATTCTTTGCCTATTTTTATGCTCATTTTTAAGATAAATCTATGGGGCACATAGCCATAAATGTACACTATTAATAACTCATATTCAGGTAATTTTAAATTTCTTAAAAATTAAATCCTGGAAATTTAGATAACAGTATTTAAAAGAAACCTACTTTTCAACAAATTAGGTTGACTTACAGTTTCTCTTGATTTATAGTAATTTACATCTGGATATATTTTCCCATTTTGACATTTCCATTAAAGAGTGAAATACTGCCAAAATTAAAAACCTTTATTTGCTTTTACTTATCATTTAGGAGACTGAAACAAAACAAAACAAAACAAAACAAAACAAAACAACTGTCTTCTTCAAAGAGGCTGGAGCTTATCACTTTACAGTTGAAAATAAAGTAAAAATCTGCAACACAGCTCATTTACTCCATTAAGAACATATGTTTTGTGGGGTTTTTTTCCTTAAACTTTTTTTTTTTTTTAAGATTTATCTTTATTTTAGAGAGAGAAAGACTCTCCACCAGGCTCCATGCTGAGCACAGAGCCTGATGTGGAGATCAGTTCCACGACCCTGAGATCATGATCTGAGCAGAAAAACCAAGAGTAAGATGCTCAATCGAATGAACCACCCAGCAACCCTGGCTATTTTTCATTATGGACTTTTCAGTATTACTACTGTTGTTTTAATTCATTATGCAAATGAATTAAATATTATTTTGCTTAGGGTTTTGGAAACTTTTAAAAAATTAGCTGCCTAGGCAGTATCTGGGGCTCAGTCAGCTAAGCCTCCAACTCTTGATTTTGGCTCAGGTCATCATCTCAGGGCCAGGGAGATCCAGGCCCTCTTTGGGCTCCTTAAGATTCTCTCTCTCCCCCTCCCTCTCCCCTTCCCACACTTCCCACCTCCTGTGCACTTCTCTCTGTCTTAAAAAAATAATAATAATAATTATGGATGCCTGGGTGGTTTACTCAGTTAAACATTTGCCTTCAGCTCTGGTTGTGTGATCTCAGGGTCCTGGGATAAGCCCTGTACCGGAATGCCTGCTTCTCCCTCTCCCTCTGCCTGCTCCCTGGCCTTGTGCTCTCTCTCTCATTAGCTCTCTGAAATAAATAAATAAAATCTTCAAAAAAAATTAGTTGCCTATATTAAAAGACTAGGAGCTCTCACACGAGAATCTAGCTTTCAAGATTCTCTTGAGGGCACCTGGGTGGCTCAGTGGGTTAAGCCTCGCCTTCAGCTCAGGTCATGATCTCAGGGTCCTGGGATTAAGCCCTGCATCGGGCTCTCTGCTTGGTGGGGAGCCTGCTTCCTCCTCTCTCTCTATGCCTGCCTCTGCTTACTTGTGATCTCTCTGTCAAATAAATAAATAAAATCTTAAAAAAAAAAAAAAGATTCTCTTGAAACATCAGAACCATACTGGGTCTTGACTGCCACACGACAATTCATGGCTGGGCCTGAGGAGGAGATGCCTCCAACCAGAGCCTTCCCTACCAGCTTATGAGCTGGAGGACCCCCTGGTCCATCATTTACCCACCTTCTACCTATCTTGTTAAACTGACTGAAAATATTCTTAACACATTCTTATAAATATTTTGTGATTAAAAGCCTGGCATTTAAAAAGAACCATGTTATTTCATGGCTGGGCCTGAGGAGGAGATGCCTCCAACCAGAGCCTTCCCTACCAGCTTATGAGCTGGAGGACCCCCTGGTCCATCATTTACCCACCTTCTACCTATCTTGTTAAACTGACTGAAAATATTCTTAACACATTCTTATAAATATTTTGTGATTAAAAGCCTGGCATTTAAAAAGAACCATGTTATTTCCCTAATAAATTATATGATACCCTATCCCCACCTTCCACTCACAACAGTTCAGGCTGAGGCCAAAAAATAAAGATGAAAATACAACATAGTCACACACAACCTTCCTGTATTTCTCCTCCCCAAACAGAGTCAAACACTGATGACCTAAAAAGAAAGGGTGACAAAACAGTATCTTAATTTATTTCCGACTAGTTACAGGCTTTTTGAATGTTCTGCTTGTATATAACAAGAGCCATGAAATACTGCTTCTCTGTTAGAGGCAGTTCTGAGGCTCCATATGGAGCTTTCTAGTCGCCAGGACACATATATATTAGAGCGTACAAACTTTTTTTGTTGTTTTGGTGGAGACAGGGAACACACAGTACAAGAACTAGGATAAGAAGATATAGATTTTTTAAAAAAGATTTTATTTACTTATGGGCTGCCTGGGTGGCTCAGTGGGTGGGGCCTCTCTGCCTTTAGCTCAGGTCATGATCTCAGGATCCTAGGGTCAAGCCCTGTGCTGGGCTCTCTGCTCAGCAGGGAGCCTGCTCCCCCCCCCCACTCTGCCTGCCTCTCTGCCTACTTGTGATCTCTCTCTCTCTCTGTCAAATAAGTAAAATCTTTATCAAAAAAATAAAGACTTTATTTATTTATTTGAGAGAAAGAGAGAAGGAGCAGGGAAGAGGGACCAGGGGAGAGGGAGAAGCAGACTCCCCACTGAGCAGGCAGCCCAATGCAGGGGTTGATCCCAGGAGGTCATAACCTGACCAAAGTCAGATACTTCAGCAACTGAGTCACCCAGGTGCCCCAAGAAGATACGGATTTTTATGGGGTGCTGGGTGGCTCAGGTCACGATCTCAGGGGCAAGACTGAACCCTGAGTCAGGCTCTGTGTTAAATGTGGAGCCTGCTTAAGATTCTCTTTCTCCCTCTGCCCTGCCCAAGCCCTTATTGTGCACCCGTGCTTGCTCTCTTCAAAAAAAAAAAAAAAGAAGAAGAAGAAGAAGAAGATATAGATTTTAAAGATATAGTTCACGACAGCATCTTCCATGATCTCAAGAAGGCTCACAAGAAATTCTCGATTGGATGGTGTAAGATCAGTAAGGCAAAGCCTTAAGACAAAGCCCCTCTAGACCCTTGAGGCAACCATGACCCTTGGTATTATATTAAGGCACCTAGCTGTTCAAAACAAACTCTCCTAAATGAAGGTGAAGTAAGTCAAACATGCTGTGACATTTTTACTTTTTCGGACAGTGTACTAAAAACTTGAAACAGGGCAGCAAGAAATACAGGGAATTATCAGAAGACCTCATTAAAAGGAAGAAATTTCTATGCTGCTGAGTTTATATGGCAAAGCAGCAGGTGGTGAAGAGCCCGAGGAGTAGCAGGAAAGTGTGATATTATGACACAAGTGAGGAAGTCAGAAAACCTACGCTTTTTTTTTTTTAAGCTATGCCTATGCCACAGATTCATGATGAGGCTGCCTACAGCTCCTTTACAGTTGGTGTGCGGGAAATGGCTCTGTGGATACAGGCCTTGTCCGAACATGAAGCAGTAGATAAAAGGAACTGGCATCTGGCCACATATTTTCAAATGTCATCACTGACTACACTTCTCAAAAGGCACCCATCTTTGTCATCCTTGAAGACGATACAGTGGAAGGTATGCACATATTTTTCCTCTCAATTCTGTTTTCACATGTTCTTTATCTTGGTGATAACACTCTGGGTTCTCCCGAGGTGAGAATGGGGAATGAAACAAATGAACAGAAGACAGAACGATCTCGGATCCAGTTTCTCTCTCTTTCCCTGTCGGCTAACAGTTTTACCTTTCCTATTGAATTAGCAAGAAAGAACAGCTCTGAAAAGTACACAAAGAGGTGCTTTTCTTTTTGGTAACAGAGGGTAACACATGGCTTGCTCACACCAGCCTTTGCTGCCCGAGGCTGGAGATGCATTGTCACCAAGGCTCCTGAGGGAGTGTCAGCCCTCTCAATCTCCGAGGGGTCACTATAAGAGGATTCTGACCATAAGCAGCTAAAAATCATGAGGCCAGTTTCCAAAAGGGAATATTTTAGCCCATGAAATGTGACTGCCAATGTTTCAAGTGCTACAGATTTATCTGTTTCTGAAATTCACCCAATATGCTGAAATTCTTAAGCCAGGTTAAACAAAGCTGCCGAACAGATTGAGTTTAATGGTATCTTGGCCCGACAAGGCCATGACAGACTACTTAATAATTTCACTCCATTCATGTTTACACAGAACATTTTTCTAGTAATAAAATAAATATATGTTCAATGCAGAAAACCTGATCATCTCTGAACTAACCCAAAGATAACCACCCCGAACATTCTGGTAGATGTTCTTTCAAGGAGCACAGCATTTAGAGATGTGTGGGTGCTGAGATGAGATGTTCTGGATTCATCCTTGGTTGGGCAAGTTTGTTTGGACAAATGACTTAATCTCACAGAATCTGTTTTTTTCTTGCCCAGTAAAATACAGACAGTAACAGTTCCACTATCTCCTAGGGTCTGGAGAAGATTAAATGAGGTGACATCTGCAAAATGCTTAGAACAAAGCCTGGCAAATAGTAGTTGTGCAAGCAGTGTTACTTTTTCCTACACAAATAGACACACATATTTCTTTTCCGCTAAATGGTTTTATATTATAAATAGTTTCATAGTATGCTTTGACCACTTAGGAACGCAGTAACAAACATCTTCCCGTGTTAATATTTTTTTCCTGCATACACAGGGTCCTTGCAGTAAAGCTGCTGCAGGTGTCTGCAGTGTGAGCTGCCATACTTGTACAACACCTGTGTTCGATGCTCTGAGCACATCAAGAGAAATAAGGAATCAGCAACTGAAGCAAAGTGAAGGCAAACGTCCTCAAAATGGCCAGGAGCTGATGATGTTGCCTGGTAGCTGCGTAGGTCAGGTCATCTCTGCTGGGAAAGCTGAACGGAGAGGCGCAGACAGGTGAGTGCCACACTCAGAGGGGAAAATGCAGAAAGTGGTGAGCAGAAGCCAAGAGGCTGAGAAGAGATTGGAGAGGCAGCTCATTCACCGTGGAAGACAGGGGCTGGGCCCCAGGCGCAGTGATGAGGCTCCATGAGCCACAATGCATTCCTGCTGCGGTTCTAGCCACTTTGAGCAGGGCCTACCTGTGCCCCTGTGCCCCAAGTTTCCAGTCCTGCATGGCCTGGTCGGACAAATGCTGCAACACTGTCATATTCTTCCTCCTCTAACCAAGAAACCTATAGGTATGTTTACTCCTGCCAACCCAAAAGGGCCTACCTCAGATTTCTGGGGCTGCCCTATTCATCTCGTCGATAACTGAAATATTTATTTTGTTAAGTGCTTGCTACATGTTAAGCAATGGAGATTCAACAGTGAGCAGAAAAGGATGGTATCTGGCTACACAGAATGTAAAGCCTAGCACAAAAGACAGTTAAACAAGCAGTATCATTACAGTACAACCATGATGCCAGAAGTACAGACCACGAGGGAGATACCAAGGAAGAGCAGTGAGTGCTCTATCGAAGACTTGATGGAGGAAGGACCTTCAGGTTGAAGGACAAAGTTAGCCAGGTGTGCGAGACACTGAGCAATGTTCGCTAAGTACACACTCCCGTCTATTGTGGACTCTACGACCACCAGCCTTGTGAAGTTACAGGGTCTTGACAGAGCGACAGTGGACTAGATCAGCATTTCCAAACAGGCCATCCAAGAGTCTTGGCCTCACTTAACAGGAAGGGCCTGGTTTCTTTGGTGGGTAAGTATTTTTCAATCCTGGAAATATTTAGAATGAAATATAGAAATGTTTAAGAGAATCAAAATCGTAAGATATTTCTCTGTTAAGAAGGAGACCAGACCTATTTTATGATTTTGTAATGTGTAAAAGAATTTGGCCCGGGCGCCTGGCTGGCTCAGTCAGAAGAGCATGCGACTCTTGATCTCAAGGTCATGAGTTCTGAGTCCCACGTTGTGCAAGGAAATTACTGAAAAACAAAAACCAAACACCAAAAAACCCCCCAAAACTTGGCCTATTAGATCAGAACCTCAGTTTTGAAAATATAATTGAATAATTTCTTTCTGCCTTGTGTTTTTAAGTTGAAAATCTTAGTAATTTTACATATATTATGAGAATAAAGAATCTAAGACTTACCTCATTTGTGAGTTGGTTTTCTTAAGTATTTATTTACTTAAGTAATCTCTACACCCAATGTGGGGCTTGAACTCAAAACCCCGAGATGGAGAGTTGCATGCACCACTGACTGAGCCAGCCAGGAGCCCATGGGTTTAATACAGGAGATTTACAGGACATTTTGTTGAAGAGCTTCATCAGGTTTTTATTTTTTAAGTCAGACAACTGAAGTTCTTTAGAAAGCACTTCTTTTTGGTATGAGCTGTATGAATCCAATTTGAAACATCTGAAGCTCTTCAACTAACTGTTCTAGTATTACCCAAAAGACACTAGTAAAATCTCCGATGTTTATATACAAAGCAATCAGAGCTGTAAGCATTATGAAGAAAATTAAGTTTCTGAATGTGTACTTTACAGAAGTCATAACATTTTGAAACCTAAATAAACTCCTGAATAGTGATTTCTACTTACAAAAGCTATCCTTCAAGGGCAACTAAAAATATATATATATTTGTGTGTGTGTGTGTGTGTGTGTGTGTGTGTATTTTTTATACATATATCATATATGTATTTATCTGTACATCATCCTCTCTGATACCAAGTCTTGTACTCTGCTGATGGATGTGGGATCGGAAAAACCTTCACTTCTATTTTATTTTGATAGAAGCCCCTGGAATGTTTCTGTAATGACATTTCACTAATTTTTATTGTCTGTGCAAACATCTGATTTATTCAGTACCATATTCTGAAGTTGCAAGCAGCTCACAGACATTTATCCTTTCAATAATGCTTTCAATAAAGTACAGAGTGTGATATGACTGTCCTCTGACTTCCTCAGAGTTGAGCAGGGTTTCATTTCAAGACAAGGACCCCATGTGAACAGGAGCGAAGGGGGATCCTGAACATCTGAGGACAGGATCCTCAGACTCCCCTTGGCCCTACTCCCACTGCAGCTTCCCTCTCACCGACTGAAGGGCCGCATGGCATTTCCAGGAACAAAGTGAACAGGGCGCCCTATACCCTTTCCTGCCCCTCGCTGCATTTCTACTCCAGTCACCTAGTTCCTTCCATCTTTGCTACACGTTATAAACACGGTTGACTCAACCGTAATACTCAGAATCCAACAACAGTAATGGCAAATGACTGGAGCTCTCCTGAGATAGGCGCCAAATCCGTACGTGCTCCGCAAAGGTAGAGCTGTCAGATCTGCCCCAAACTCCTAAAACCAAGGAGCAAGTTTTGCACAGTCTCTGTAACGTTGCCCTTTCTCTTTGTTCTAGAACCATCACTCTATTTCAGGTCTTCTGACCACCTTTCTGAATCTACAACTGCGGTGGAAGCTCTTTTAAACATGGCTTTAGGAGCCTTAGATCTTATAAGCGTCAACTGGATCTGAACTCAAGTTACGTAGCTTAGGTCCATCAATGGGCCCTGCCACACATAACTGGAATAGTCCAGCCTCTAGGATCCTCCAGAAAGGAGCAGGCAAAGATTCTGGTGCCCTCAGGCCTAGGAAGGCAGAGCACAGAATCACATCAGCCCCTCCAGGGCGCCCCATCCCTGGGCAGCCCTGTTATCCCAGGTCTGGTGAGAAAGAAGGAAACCAGTTCTGGCTACCGTGAGAATGCCTCGTGCATCCTCTCTGACCATACCTATCGCTCCCTGTGCTCGGGTCATTTCCACCTGGGCTATCTCTTCAGTGCTTTCCCTGTTCCATCCATTGCCCCACCTGTCACAGAAGCATGTACCAATTACTGCTGTCCACCTAGCTGTGTAATGGGAACACACAGGGAGGGTTCCAACTACAACACATACTTTTTGCTCTCAGAGATCATACCCTAGTTATGGATGCCAGATATATGATAAAATGATAGGAGTGCGAGCCAACACAAGTCTGCAGGAGTTCAGAGCAAGGGAAGAATTCCTTAAGTACTCCAAGGGTAAGATTAGTGTCAGGGGACTTCAGCAAGGGCTGAACCCAAAAGAAATGAAGGATTTAGACTTGTTCATAGGCCTATTTTATATCTCCTTGGAATCAGTTTTAAATTCCCTTTGGAACAAAGAAAAGCACTAGCCATGTGGTGAGGGCAAGTCAATGGGGTGAGAACACATACACCACAAGGTTAGGAATTTTCTGTGAAATCAAGTAAGCAGAGCATCACCACAGGGGGTTATGGGGGAATGTTACTCCTTCCTCCTGGTTTTGAACTGCCATCTATTTCTTGGTTTCCCTAATCAAACCATAAGCCCTTGAAGTAAGGGAATGAAGACTTTGCCTCTTCTGAGTACTTCTTCCAGAAGATCTAGTAAGATATACTGGGCAAGGCCCAGGAACTCAGTACCTACATGCCGAATATCGTGAGGCTAAATAACAAAGAAGATACTATTCTCTCTCTAATGGCACTATTTATCACAGCTTCCGGCCAACAGAACTCCTGCTTCAGCCACTGTTCTGTGCCCTGGACCCAGGAAACAGAGGGGAACAATGGCCTCTTCCTCCTCCTCATTAATGGGAATGAGCCATTTACATCAATACTGCCTGTCTCTCTCATTTCTTAGGGCTGATGAACTATTTGTTCTTGATCTTCCGCCACAGGTAACAGAGGCAATGCTGAAAGAGCTCCATGGGAAATCACAAAACACTGTCTGATATATCAGATACAGTCACCACTAGAGCCCTCTCCCTGCACAGAGTGCCTGATAAACATTACCATGTCCCAACCTGATCGGCCCTTTAATCAAGGAAGCACATGGTAACTGTTAAATGCCTTCTTTCTGTGATCATAAGTATGTTTACTCAGTGAGTGGTGATGAATTAAAGAACTACACAGACATGACAGATTCATGATTACAAGGTCCTGCCATGCCCTTTTATCTCTGTGCATACCTCCTCACAGACTTCACGGACTGCTGCCACGCTTGGCTCCTCCTCGGGCTCCATGCCTCCCCCAGGGACAATCCATCGGTCTGGATGGCGACTACTGCTCACGAGTAGCACCTGAAAGTCATAGAAGTCACGTGGACAGTTAAAAAGAAGAAAGGCATATTTGTACAAACTCTAAACAACATGGAAGAGTAAGCACTCGAGACCTATTTTTTGTTTATACCTCTCTGAGCACTTCTTGTAGGGTGGCTTTCGTTTCTAGTGGAAAGAGTAGACAACTTACCTTGTGAGTTGCAGATGCAGAAAGGCATCTGAACCAGTGGCCTTTATGTCTACCTTTCCTCAGGCTGTCAGTCACTTGTGCTATCTATCCTCTCCTTTGTCCCTTTCCCTAAAGCCCTTTGAACACAGAGTTGAGAAGGACTGGGGAGGAAAAAAGTCACTGATAAGCCTGGAGCACCGTGAAGGACTGGTCAGAAGGAAAGAAATCCTTAGCCCTGGTTGGCACCGTAGTCCCAAAACCTTCCCTCCCAGCTCGTCATCCATGTGTCCCAGCTCCTGATCCACTCGATGGCCACAAGCCAGTACAACGCACCACCCTAAGTTCTAACTGTGCACTCAGAACCCAACTCCCTCATCTACAGCTAAAGTTGGACAATTTCATCATGCTTTCAGCTGAGATAAAACTAGAATTTTTTTTACTACGAACTTTCATTAAGAAATGAGAACAAAACCAATAAAACACATATGCACACACACACACACACCACACACAGTCCTGCAGACTATGGTTTACTAATGCAAAATTAACCAGCATTCTAGTTATGGCAGAAAAAAAAAAAATCCTAGAATGTCCTCAGCAACTTTTCCTTACTCCTCCTTAGTGCAGATGCTAAACAGTTAGCTGGATCCCTCCTTGGAGGCAGAATTAGTTGGCATTACTCCCAAACTGAAAAGATCATCTACATAGCTCCCTACACCATCACTTGCTGACGAGGTCTTTTGAGCTTCCCTCCCTATTCTAAACGTATTCACCCTGTGCACTTCACTTCTACTCTGCTGTTATCCTTGTTGCCTGGAAGAAAATGCTACATTCGGGATGCCTGGGTGGCTCAGTTGGTTAGGCAGCTAGCTGCCTTCGGCTCAGATCATGATCCCGGCGTCCTGGGATCGAGTCCCACATCGGGCTCCTTGCTCGGCAGGGAGCCTGCTTCTCCTTCTGACCCTGCCTGCCACTCTGTCTGCCTGTGCTCACTCTCATTCTCTCTCTCTCTGACAAATAAATAAAATAAATAAAATCTTTAAAAAAAAAAAAAAAGAAAAAGAAAATGCTACATTCTCTGTAGCCCCTACAGATTCCATCACTGACTTCCAGTGACCTACCTTCTGGTCCTCTCCCATCTCTCCTCTGTGTTTTTTCTTTCTTTCTTTCTTTTTTTTTTTTTTTTTTTAATTTTATTTATTTATTTGACAGAGATCACAAGTAGGCAGAGAGGCAGGCAGAGAGAGAGGAGGAAGCAGGTTCCGATGCAGGGCTCGATCCCAGGACCCTGAGATCATGACCTGAGCCGAAGGCAGCAGCTTAACCCACTGAGCCACCCAGGCGCCCCTCTCCTCTGTGTTTCTGCAAGTATATGAGCCCTTGGAAATTCTACCTTTTATTTTTCATCCTTAATCCCTTTTCTTCATGTCATGAAGGAGTCTCTTGATGCTCCTCTACAAAATCTGTGATCCACTGACTCAGAGGGACTGTGGAGTTAAGAAGGAAATCCATGAACCCACATACAGTAACCAATATATAGTCCATGGATGGAGAAAATAATATCTTTACATTTACAAGTACTTTTTTTAAGTGCATGTAGTTTCTGTTTTGCACAATTCAGAATAACTTAAAATAATATGAAACCCACAGGAGTTCTGGGGTGGTGTGTAAATGTTTAAGGGATATTAAAAGTATGATGTAGAACGTTCTAGGAAGTTGTTTTTTGTTTTTTAAGATTTATTTATTAGAGAGATCACAAGTAGGCAAGAGGCAGGCAGAGAGGGGGGTGGGAAGCAGGCTCCCTGCTGAGCAGAGAGTCCAATGTGGGGCTCCATCCCAGGACCATGAGATCACGACCTGAGCCGAAGGCAGAGACTTAACCCACTGAGCCACCCAGGCACCCCTGAAGTTGTTTTTAAAATAAGAATTCTGGAGCGCCTGGGTGGCTCAGTGGGTTAAAGCCTCTGCCTTTGGCTCAGGTCATGATCTTAGGGTCCTGGGATTGAGCCCTGCATCGGGCTCTCTGCTCAGCAGGGAGACTGCTTCCTCCTCTCTGCCTGCCTCTCTGCCTACCTGTGACCTCTGTCTGTCAAATAAATAAATAAGATCTTTTAAAAAAATAATAAAAAATAAAAATAAAATAAGAATCCTCGCTGCGCTCCCACCTCATACCATATACAAAAATTAACTCCAAATGGTCCAACGATCTAGATGTAAGAGCTAAAACTATAAAACAGTGATAAATCTGAGGGGCCTGGCTGGCTCAGCCTGTAGAGCATGTGACTCCTGATCATGGGGTCACAAATTTGAGCCTCACTCTGGGGGTAGAGTTTACTTTAAAAAAAAATTTAAAAAACAAAACAAAACAAAAAAAACAGCGGTAAATCATCATGACCTTAAATTTCGTAAAATATGCCAAATTCTTGAACATGACACCAAAAGCATGAACAAAAATAAAGATTAGATAAGCTGGACCTCATAAAAATTACAATCTTCTGTGAATTAAAGGACCCGACCCAGAGTGTGAAGAAAAATGACTTACAGAATGGGAGGAAATGTTTGCAAATTATCTGATAAGGGTCTGCTGTCTAAAACATGAATACATAAAAATATAAAAACTCTAAAACATGAATACATAAAAATATAAAAACTCTTACGACAACAACAAGACAAGCTGCATTTCCCCAAAGAAGATCTACAAATAGTCAAGGAGCACATTCATGATGCTCAACATCATCAGTCACTAGGAGAGTGCAAAGTAAAATTGGTCTGAGATACCACTTACACCCACAAGAATGGCTATAATTTTTTTTTCAAAGACTTTATTTATTTACTTGACAGACAGAAATCACAAGTAGGCAGAGAGAGAGGAGGAAGCAGGCTCCCCACCCAGTAGAGAACCCGATGTGAGGCTTGATCCCAGGACCCCGGGACCATGACCTGAGCCGAAGGCAGAGGCTTCATCCCACTGAGCCACCCAGGCGCCCCAAGAATGGCTATAATTTTAACCCTTCTGAAGTGTTTTTTTTTTTTTTTTAAAGATTTTGTTTATTTATTTGTCAGTGAGAGTACAGGCAGGCAGAGGCAGAGGGAGAAGCAGGCTCTCTGTGGAGCAAGGAGCCCAATGTGGGTCTCGATCCCAGGATGCTGGGATCATGACCTGAGCTGAAGGCAGAAGCTTAACGACTGAGCCACGACTGAGTTTTTGTTTATAAAAAAAAAGAACTGGCAAGGATGGAGAAAGATTGGAACCCTCAGACATTGGGTAAAAATGTCAAATAGTTCAGGCACTGTGGAAAGTTTGTGGTTCCTCGAAAGTTAAATAAAAAACTTTTAAGGGGTGCCTGGGTGGGTCAGTCAGTTAAGCGTCCAACTCTTGATTTTGGTTCGGGTCATGATCTCAGGGTGGTGAGAATGAACCCCACATCCGGCTCTGCACTCAGCAGGGAGTCTGCTTGAGGTTCTCTCTCCCTCTCGCTCTGTACCCCTATCCCTGCTCTCTCTCTTAAAAAGAAAAAAAAAATTACCATATGACTTAACTATCCCACTCGTAGGTATATACCCCAAAGAACCAAAAACAGGTGCTCAAATACTTATACCCAAATGGTCACAAAAGTATTATTCACTGTAGCCAAAGCACAGAAACAACTTGAATATCCATCAATGAATGAATGGCTAACATGGCGTACACATGCGCAGGAAGAGTCCCATAAAAAGAACGAAGCACTGATCCATGCTACATAGTGGATCAACCATGAAAACATCACGCTAAGTGAAAGCCAGAGCCCATATGTCACGTTGTAAGATCCCACTGATGTGAAATGGGTAGAACGGGTCAATCCACAGAGATAGAAAGCAAACTGCTGGTTGCCAGGGACTGCGAAAAGAGAAAACTGGAGAGTAATTCCTTCATTAGAGTACAGGATTTTGTCTGGAAGTGATCACAGTGTTTTGAAATTGTAGAAAGGTTGCTAAATGCCACTGAATTGGTACTAAACTCCACTGACTTGCTCACTTCTAAATGGTTATTTCTAAATGGTTCACTTCTAAATGTTCACATGGTAATGTGACATGAACTTAACCTCAATAAAATAAAACTGGTTTTAAGAACACAGTAAATTTTAAAAGCTAAATTCAGGAGTCAGTGCTACTACTTTCTACGTCAGAATCTACACTCCAGGGAAGTGGCCTCCCAGAAAGTCATCCTTAGTTTTATAAACTATTAAGTTATAGAGCTGAAATAAGAGAAAAGGGGGGATTACTGCCACACTCCTTCCATCTCTGATAATTGTGGCAAGTTTTACATTTTTTAAAAAATTCCCTATTGAGTACATTTGTGATGGGCACAGGGTGTTAATATGTAAGTGACGAATCACTAAATTCTACTCCTGAAACCAATTTTATACTATATGTTAACTAACTAGAATTCAGATAAAAACTTACCAAGAAATTCCTTATCAAAATAAAAATAAACCCAAACACAATCATGTTTGTTAATTTAAGTTAAATGTTTTTCTAAAAAGTCATCCGAAGACTCCACATATTGGCATTTAAGTCAACAATCCAATATGCAAGGAAAACTCAAGAAGAAGGAATACGAATATGGGTTAATCCTTCACTGATTTGTTATATAAACAACATGCAGTCTTTCTTCCTAGAGTTCTCCCTCTTCTTGGCAAAGTGTTGGGCAGCCATTCCAAACCTAAGCATTTGCTTGAAAGGCTGACTAAGGCCATCCAATTAGGTTATAGACCAAATGAAAGACCTTTACAGGGACAATTCCAAGCCAAAGCAAAGGAAACCTCTAACATAAAGTATAATTTAATTTCTAAATTTCAATCAATGTGAAATATCAATCAGTAAATTTAGGAAGCATTACTACTTTGCACATTCAAAGTATGACTGCCGTGAGGTAATACTACTACGTATTACTGGGAAAAACAAGCCTCATTACTTTGTAGTCACACTTCAAAGTAAACACTGTTATGAGTAAACAATTCTCCTGGCTAAGTTTCCTTGACAACCCACTGCAAATTTACTGCAAAAAAACCAAAAACATTCTTCACTTTAGCCGGAGGCTTTACTCCTTCTATCTTATAAAATACTAAGTGGTGTTTCTGGTCAGCAAATTCTGATTCTGAAGCTTGATTTTTAAATACAAAATTATCTGAAAAGAAATTAAGTGGCAAAGCTCCTAAATCTGAAAATGATATACTAACAGAAAAAAAGCCCCACAGAACTTGTTATTTATTCAACAAACATTCATTAAGCATCATTATAAACCATTAATGACAGTTGCAGATTAAACCTCTGAAATTTTAAGGCAGATCAGAGTGGGGGACTGGATGACCAGGTATTAGACCTTTCATGAAACTGTTATCACCAAGACAGGTGTTATCTGTACATAGATAGATAAATGTACCCATAGAACACATCACACCCAACTCCTGGATTTATAATACAGGTGGTCCTACGGAGCAGGGAGAAATCAAACAGGTAGGGCAGGGACAAGTTACCATCCACATGGACACATTGGATGTGTCATATTGTATTGAGGGACAAATACATGTAAGAAAAGACTAACAAGATCTGTAGGAATAATAAAGCTAATGGGGGAAGATTTACATAAAAGGTTTAATTAAGCTTGGAACAGTAATGTTTTATTCTTAAGCATTATTAAAGCAACTTTAAAAACCTTAATATAACTTTTTAAAAGAAAATAAAAGAGGGGCACCCGAGTGGCTCAGTCTTAAGCCTCTGACTCTTGGTTTGGGCTCAGATGATGATCTCAGGGTCCTGGGATTGAGCCCCACATTGAGCCCCACATCAAGCCCCTGCTGAGCATGAAACCTGCTTCTCCCTCTCCTTCTGCCGCTCCCCCCGCCCTCATTCACGTTCTCTTGCTTGCTCTGTTCTCTCTCAAATAAATAAAATCTTCAAAAAAAAAAAAAAAAAAAAGAATATAAAAGAAAGCCCCCTGACCTAAAAGGAAAGGCGTATCTAGAGGAGAGGGGGAGAAAAAAGAGAAAGAAAAAGAGTAGTAATACACGATGAGGAATGCTTTGGTTGAGGTAGGCATGGGATACCATAAAGACTGAAAAGAGATACCTAACCCAGGCTGGGGGCCAGGGGAGAGGGAGAAAGGCAGTAGAGGGATGATAAGAGAATATTTCTTAGAGGAAGAAGACTTGAGTTAAATCCAAGCTCAAGGGCGCCTGGGTGGCTCAGTGGGTTGGGCCGCTGCCTTCGGCTCAGGTCATGATCTCAGGGTCCTGGGATCGAGTCCCGCATCGGGCTCTCTGCTCAGCAGGGAGCCTGCTTCCCTTCCTCTCTCTCTACCTGCCTCTCCATCTACTTGTGATTTCTCTCTGTCAAATAAATAAATAAAATCTTTAAAAAAAAAAAACAAAAAAAAAAAAAATAAATCCAAGCTCAAGAAGGACATTTATTCAACAAAAATCAGAAGCCTACTGGGTGCCCTTGTGCTTAGGACACAAAAGCAAAGTAGATACAGCCTCAGCTCTTGAGAAATTTAAAGTCCAGTGGATAAGACAGACAAGAAGTCGGGTAACTACAGTGTCTGTGGCGGAGACCATAATGTTCACCAGATATTTTATGTCCTTGTTTATGATATTCCAAGCCCCCCTGCTATCAGGTGGGGCCATCTGACTAGTTCTGGCTAAGGAAATAGGAGCAGAAGGGACACACATCACTTCTGGGCTAAGACAGGGAGAAGCCCACACAGCCAGCCTCTCTTTTCCTCTGTCACAGTGCCCAAGGACACAGTGAGCTTCAGTTGGTATAGCTATGAGTTGGGCATCTGAATGGAAGAGCTCCTGTGTAGAGCACAAGCAATACAATTGTGTTGTGTTACAACAATGAGATTTTGGGGTTAATCTGTCATTGCAGCATAACCTAGTCTATCCTGATTAACAGTGTGAGAGGTCAGTGAAATGTCTAAGGATCTCTTCTACTGACTGCCTCATACCCAAGCCTTAAGCACAGAGCTTGCCCCATATTAGTGGCCAATAAAAGTTTAGTGAGCAAATGAAAAAACGGTCCAATGATGGAATGAACAAATGAGTGCTTTACAGAAAGAGTGGAGAAAGCAGACAGAAGGGGTTTACTTAGGGAGATTGAACAAAAAGGCAGGGGTCTAATTATCAAGAGTTTGGATTGAAACCTGAAGGCAATGGGTAAGTCAAGGAAGTTGTTTAAGCAAAGAAATAACATAACCCAATTTGTTTCTGTTTTTAGTTTTAAAAGTTTATGTAAACAAAAATTAATTCCTTCCTGGCACTGCCAAACTGGAAGTGGCGAGGAGCATTCCTTCCAATCTGGGTTTTAGAAAGATCACTCTGACTTGAGCTGGACGTGGGCAAGCTTGGTAGCAGAACACGCTTCTGGTTGAGAAGAATTCAGGTTGAGAAAGGATGAGGACAGAAGTGGGAGTGGGAAGGAAGTTACAGGCTCTCAGATAAACAGAAAGAAGCATCCACAGGACTAAGTGATTGGCAGACTGTAAGCCAGGTCAACAGCAGAGCTGCCCTCCACCGCTGAAAATGTGGAAGGTCAGTGGAAGAGGGAACCTGAGGGAGGATATCCTCTGACATATGAATTGAGAGCATAACGAGATGTCTAACGAATATTTCTAGTGGACAAGCACATAAATGTGGGACTGGAGCTTAGAAGAGGAAAAAAGAGATTTGGGGGGGAAATGGTCTTAGAGTTGATGAGACAGCATGAGAATAACACAAGAGAGAATATACATATTGGCAAAGTTCTAGCTAAGGGAGCTATCCCCATTCTCCCTATTGGCCACTCTCCCTGGTGTTAGAGAAGTTTCTATTCCCATCACCGAGAGCAAAGTGTGCTATGCTGGGAAACACAATCCACGTAACCCAGGTTAAAGATCTGGAAATATTTTCCTTAAAAAGTGAGATTATCTATGGTGATAAGTCTATACTGTGGGAAATCCTGATTAACAAGTGACAGATTTTAGACATACTGCTAATTTCCAAAAAACTACATTCAGTAAGATACCCAACATGATCTCATTTCCAACAACACAGTGCCCCTGACATTCAACAGTCCCTCTGCACTGCCATTAAATGACAGAGAGCTCTGCGGGCATCCCAGATGGCATTAGGGCTGTACCCCATCAAATCTGCGTATGACATGCCCTGCAAACTGCTTCTACAGACAACCCCCTCCTAATCATTTCTGGGTCCCTTCTTCAAAATAAGACCAGGGGTGCCTGGGTGGCTCAGGTGGTTAAGCATTTGCCTTTAGTTCAGGTGTGGAACTGAGCCCCACCTGGGGCTCCCTGCTTAGCCGGGAGCCTGCTTCTCCCTCTGCCCTGCCACTCCCCCTGCTCATACTCTCTCTCTCACTCAAATAAATAAATAAGGTCTTTAAAAAGAAATAAAATTTTAAAAAATAAGACCAAAACAATTGTGAATACTGCACTTGCTTGGATTCCAGATAAACAAAAGTGTTACTATATTTTATAGGATATATTTGATATACATATACACACCCAGTGTGGAGTCCAATGCATGGCTTGAACTCACAACCCTGAGATGGAGACCTGAGCTGAGATGAAAAGCTGGATGCTTTACTGACAAAGCTACCCATACAGAATATTTTACAGAACAGCTGTCACAAGTTCTTATGCACAAGGACCCTATAAAAGTATTTAAAAAATGAATAAAGCTCAGCATGAAGTCAAATAACTTGTTCAAGTTAAATCAATAAATTATCACAGCGCCAAGCATTAGTGTTTTGAAGACATTTTGCTCTTTGACTATTTTTTTCCTACACAGGAGCTCAAAATACTGCTAAAGTAAGGAACAAGTAAACATAAACAGTCAGTTTACAAAATGCCTTATAAACATCCCTTCTCTTTATCTAGCGCATCAGGCTGTTTATTTAATAAAAGGAAATTCCCTGTCTAGTACAAAGAAATACCATATTGTGAATAGATATTCTGACAGTTTTGCTTTGGAAACAAGGTATTTTAAGAACAATATGAAAAGGTGGTCAGAGACACAAACTCTCCTGCATGGCATTCTTAAGTGTGAGTTCCAGGATACAGAGTGTAACTTTAGCCTTCTAAGTGAGTGGTCTGCGTGGTCTTCCTCAACTAATGTCCAAATATTTTTTATTTTTTAAAAGATTTTATTTATTTATTTATTTGACAGAGAGAGAGAGAAAGAGAGAGGGAACACAAGCAGAGGGAGTGGGAGAGGGAGAAGCAGGCTCCCTGTTGAGCAGGGAGCCAGATGCAGGGCTTGATCCCAGGACCCTGGGATCATGACCTGAGCAGAAGGCAGATGCTTAACCAACTGAGCCACCCAGGCGCCCTACTGTCCAAATGTTAAGATAACCACATGAAACATTCATATCACCCGGTAGTCAATGACTTTATCTCTAAAAGGAAGACTGAAGAAACCAATAAACTTGGCTAAATTTGCAGGTTATACAAAAAAAAAGAAAAGAAAAGAAAAGAAAAGACTGAAAGTTGTTGGATTACACTGTCTCAACATAATTTACTGGAATGTTCCAGGCTATTTCTATAAACCTTAACCCACTCCTACAACCCTGTATACACCGAAAAAAAGCAGACGAACCTTGAGGGGGAATAAATACCAACAAGGGCAGGCAGAGTTTATTCAGTGCCTATCTTGTGCCAGGAGCGGAATTTTACACATTCTACTTTTAATATACTTTTCCTAATTTTCAAACAAGCACATAAGCGGGTACTTTTTAATACTTGCCATTACAGCAACGAGGAAACCAAGCCTTAGGTGATTCATTGATGTGGCAAAGGGCAGAGAAAAGGACGGTGCTGAGCCAGGATTCAAAAGCCACTCTATCTGTCTGACTCTAACCACTTGGCCACTGAGAGCCTGTTATACCCATACGTAGCCAGCCCTATATGAAAAGCCCTCCGAAAACCTAACTGCCACTGGATAAAAGGAAAAGATGAAGAAGGCATTCTAATCTAATCTTGAATTCAAATCAAGGATTTGTACCAGTTGTACGAGCAGAAATTGTGTTTTATTACATCTTCTTTGGCCAGAGCTGTCTTCTACAGGGAAGGAGCCTGTGAACTCCCCCATGCTATGCAACTTCCGTACACTTTCTTTTCTAAAAATGTTTATTAATAAATATAAAAAATGGCTACTAATATACGATATGATGCTCCGTTATTTTTCACGTGTTTAGACACTACCACAATTCATTTCTTCCCTAACAACTGTTGTCCAGTCATCACTTGCTTTAAAAGAAGTGAGGCATGGAGGAATGGGGGTAAGTGGGAGGCAGAAATGTATAAAAATACATAAAGCCTACCCCTGAATGGCCCACTCTCTCATGCAAGGATTGGCAAACTGTGGCCAATGGGCCAAAACAACAACAACAACAACAACAAAAAGTTGGAAAAAGTCAAAAAAGAGTATTTGAGAACATGTGGATTTACATGAAATTCAAATTACAGTGTCCATAAATAAAGTTTGTTGAGGCAGAGCCACTGAATGCCCATTCATTTACCTTCAGTGCAGAGCTGCTTTCAAGCTACAAGGGCAAAGCTGAAGAGCCCAGATAAAGATCATGGGCCCACAAGGCCAAACTTACTTTCTATCTGGTCCTTTACAGAAAAAGTTTGCCAACACTTGACCTACTGAAGGGCCCGAGTAGCTACGACATCACGTGGATAAGGACTATGAGAGGGGAGAAGACTTTGAGAGGGTTCCAGAACACCTGTCAGGAAGGAATATGTGAACTGGGCCGGGAGGTCTTTCCTGAGCCCAGGAAGGAGAGGTACTCCAGACAGGGGTACTGCAACTGCCCAAGCACAGATGTGCAAACCCTGTGTTATATCCAGAGAAGGCGGAGAAATCCGAGTAGTTTGATAATGGCGTAGGGTACATGATGGGAAAAGAAAAAGAGTGGAACAGAGGAAACTGGTAAATTAGATGGGGACCAGTATAAAAAACTCCAACAGCATACATTACCAAAGAGTTACAGCAACTGAAGGCAACTGGGAATCCTCCTTGGTGTTTGAAGAGGAAGATGGCCATTTCATTTGTTTTAGAAGCCTACTGAATCTAGAAGCTGAATGAGTGATGGGCTGGAGTTGGGACAGAGAGGTCTGGTAGAGAGGATAAGGGCTGTAACTGTCATTCCTGGAGATGGGGAGCAACAGTGGCTAATAGTCGAATTTCAGGGACAGTGATGGCAGGCAGGGACTGGTATAATTAATCAGAAAGGAGGACGCTGTGAAAGGATGTCGAGGCTAAGGCTTTTTACTGGGGTCAACAGGTGGTCAGAAATACCTGTTTTCAAGAGATAAACAGGAGGGGAGCAGATGGGAAAAGAAAAGAAGTTTGAAGCACCTCTAGGAGAAGTTAAGCTTCCTGCCCTCTATGACGGGAATATCACCACCTCAATGTCCATTTAGAAGCATTCACCCCAGAAACAATGATTGTCTCCGTACAGTACAATTGGTACCACTAAGGAGAAGGCACTTTCTTTAAAACCTCATGTACAGGGACGCCTGGGTGGCTCAGTTGGTTGGACGACTGCCTTCGGCTCAGGTCATGATCCTGGAGTCCCGGGATCGAGTCCCGCATCGGACTCCCAGCTCCATGGGGAGTCTGCTTCTCTCTCTGACCTTCTCCTCGTTCATGCTCTCTCTCACGGTCTCTCTCTCAAGTAAATAAATAAAATCTTTAACAAAAAAAAAAAAAAAAAAAAAAAAACCTCATGTACAGTGGCACCTGGGTGGCTCAGTGTGTTAAGCCTCTGCCTTCGGCTCGGGTCATGATCTCAGGGTCCTGGGATCAAGCCCCACATTGGGCTCTCTGCTGGGCAGGGAGCCTGCCTCCTCCTCTCTCTCTGCTTGCTTCTCTGCCTACTTGTGATCTCTGTCTGTCAAATAAATAAATAAAATCTTTACAAACAAAAAAACCCAAAACAAACAAACAAAAAAACCAACCTCGTGCACAGCTTGAATATTTTAGAACAAGCATGTAAGATTTTTATAACGGGCCAAGAAGAATGCCAAGCATTATTCCCTAGGAAATTTCTGAAAGCCAAGTTAAGACTGAATGAAATATTTAGAATGTTCAAGCTTCTTGAGGTCATTAAAACAAACGAAACCACAGCAACATTCCTGACATCCATAAACTGCATTATTTTCCCACATATGATCTTAGAACTGTAGGAATACACTGTAAAAATCACTATTCATCAAGACACGGGTTTTGCTGAGCCATACACAAATGAAGTCTTCCAAAATACAAGGTCACTAAAAAAGATCCTCACTGCAGACTCAAAGGCGGGTATGTATCGTATCCTCAGAGTAGCCTGAACAAATCAGTCACACTTCAATCTACCTTGAGATGGCAAGTTTAAAACCAGTTGTATGCTGTCTACTTTATAGAGGAAGGCAGTCAGAGACCTGGGTTACAAGCTGGCCTCACGTCAATTAACCAGGCCACTGCAAAAAAAAAAAAAAAAAAAAAAAAGATAAAATTTTTTTTTAAAATCCAGTTTTAAAATGAGGTTGTTCAAATAATCTCAAAATCCCCACAAGCATTACAAGCATTAACATTCTATTGTTCTCAGTTTACAGAGGTGTGGGTGCTCATTTTCCTCTTTTTTTATGACCTATTTTTTTAATAGTACATACTGCACTTGTTAAAAAGGTACAGAAGGACAGTCTGTGAAAAGTAAGCCTCTCCTAAGTCTGTCCCCAGAGGCACTTCTTATGAAGGCTTCTTGAAATATCTTAGCATATATGAGTATAAACAGATACACAGTTATTATTTTTCCTCTTTGTTATCTCAAATAGTAAGCCACACACTGTCCTTAGTTTTTCATTTAAATCACAGCAATCATCTCATCACTACATATCAAAGAACCTTCTCTTTTCTCTTTTAATAACCATGTGGTAGTTTTAAAAGCTTCTTTATTTTGGGGCACCTGGGTGGCTCAGTCGGTTAAAGCCTCTGCCTTTGGCTCAGGTCATGATATGGGATCGAGCCCATATCGGGCTCTCTGCGCAGCGGGGAGCCTGCTTCCTCCTCTTTCTCTGCTTGCCTCTCTGCCTACCTGTGATCTCTGTCTGTCAAATAAATAAATAAAATCTTTTAAAAAAAAAAAAGCTTCTTTATTTTAGAAAATTCTAAACATACACAAAAGCAAAGGAAAAAAATAATGAATCTCCAAGTATTCATTACCCGGCTTTAGTAATTATTAACATTTTGCCTATCATGGTTTATTTACCTAAACCCCACTCCCAGAGCATTTTATTTTTATTTTTTAAAAGATTTTATTTATTTATTTGACAGAGAGAGGCACAGCCAGAGAGGGAACACAAGCAAGGGGAGTGGAAGAGGGAGAAGCAGGCTTCGGCTGAGCAGGGAGTCAGATGTAGGGCTCAATCCCAGAGTCCTAGGATCATGACCTGAGCCAAAGGCAGCCCCCAGAGTATTTTAAACCAAATCTCAGATATCAATATATTTCATCACTAAATACTTCAGTTACATTATCATTTACAGATAAGGACTTTTAAAAGATATGATCTTAGGGCACCTGGGTGGCTCAATCAGTTAAGGGTCCAACTCTGGATTTTGGCTCAAGTCATGATCTCATCCTCAGGAGATCAAGCCCTGCTTCAGGATCTCCCCTTCCCAGGCTGGGTCCGCTTGAGATTCTCTCCCTCATCCTCTGCCCTTCCCCCGATTCACATATGACAACACCCTCTTCTCTCCCTAAAATAAATAAATAAATCTTTAAAAAATATATATAACCACAATGTCATTATTGTATCAATGATATAAAATGAACAATTCCTTACACTCATCTAATAGGCCATATCCAAATTTCTCCAAATATTTAAACAACGTTATTTTACAACTGGTTTATTTAAATGAAGATCCCTACAAAGGCCACACATTCCATTTGGTTGCTATGACTTGTAAGCCTTAGTCTTACAAGGAGAGTTCCCTCTCCTGACCTATTGTTTTCAAGCCACTTATTTGTTGAAGAAAACAGATCATTTCTTTATCTTGCAAGATTTCCCACATTCCTGCATTTGCTAATGCCTTCCCTCAGTGGTGATATTCAACTTGGTCCCCTCTCTCCCATAGTTCCTGTACCCAGGTGGGTAGATCTTGAAGCCTAATCAGATTTGGATTTGCTTTGGCAAGAAAACTTCCCTGCCTGTACCACATACTTGCTACAGCATGGCACTGTCAGATAATAAGATCTGACATCACCTTCAGTGATGAGACGACACTGGTATCAAGTACTGTCATATGATCTGTTCAAGACAGAGCTTATGATCAGCCTTTCTTTGACTGACTTTAGCATCTATTAATGACATCCATCTACATCCATAACAGCATTAGGGAATGCAAATTATACTTTTCTAATTCCACTGTCCTTTTCATATATGTCAGCTGAAATTTCCACTTGAAAGAAACTTCCCCATTAACTGATTAATATAGGAAAGGTAAGATAAATGCTTTTTCCCCTCCTAGATTACTACTTTTTAAAAAAATGAGACAGTGGGCAAGAAATCTCCTAATATTTTATTGTTACAGTTGGATCATAGACTAGTAAGTTTTAATACTTCTCATGTTTCAGTTGATGGCAGGCATTAGTCTTTTGATGCTTTCACCTTCATTAGAAAATTCATTAGAGAATTCATTAGAGAAAAATGAATTATGGGTTATACTGATATTTCTATTTCAGATTTAAGGTTACTGAGTTTTAGGGGCACCTGAGTGGCCCAATCCTTAAGCATCTGCCTTCGGCTCAGGTCATGAACTCGGGGTCCTGGGATAAAGCTCCACATTGGCTCTATGCTCGTCAGAGAGCCAGTTTCTCCCTCTGCCTCTGCCCCTCCCCCTTCTCATGCTCTCCCCCTCTCTTGTGCATGCATTCTATCTCAAATACATAAATAAATAAAATCTTAAAAATAATAATAAGAAAGTAAAGTTACTGAGTTTTGGGGGCACGTCGCTGGCTCAGTCGACGGAGCATACAACTCTTGATCTCAGGATTGTGAGTTCGAGCCCCATGCTGGGTGGAGAGATTACTTAAAAATAAAATCTTAAAAACAGTTACTGAGCTTTTAACTTCTTGGATTTCATGCTTATATATTTTTATGCTGAAAATAACATTAATATAATTATCTGAGTCATCCTGTAATATAATTTAATAGTTTCAAGTTAATAGCACTATTAACCATAAAACTACTGACTACAGTTCAAGGTTTCTTTGTAGTCCTTCTCAGCCTAAGGATAGATCCCACTAAAGATGTTCAATCAAAACACTGTTCAGAGTCACATGTAAGATTTCTTTTTCGGTATGATTATGCCACTAGGTTGATACACAAAACCTTTGTTTTTTCATTTTTAGAAAATGTATTTTGTTTTAACTGAATTATAATTCACATTCGCTGGCATTTGCAGATTCTCAAGGTACAGTTTAATGAGTCTAATGCATGCACCTGATCCCATGCACAGTCCTATAAGGATACACGTTTCCATCTCTCCAGAAAGTTCCCTGTGACTCTTTAATGTCAATGCCCCAACCCAGAGGCAATTGCTATTTGTGATTTATACCATCACAGATTAGTTTTGCTTGTTCTGGGTCCTCATATAAATGAAATCATACATATCCCCACTGGGGACTATATTACATGGTTGTACCACAATTTACTGAATCAGACCTCGTGATGGATGTTTTGGGTATTTCTAATTTCTGCTATGAAAATAATGCTACCATAACAACCCTATACATAAATCACTTCCTAAATGTGAATATCCTGGTAGAATTCATATTCATTCACTCACTCATTCAACTAATAGTCACTGAATATCTACTCAGTTGTCAATCACTGTTCTAGGCATGGTGGATACAGCAATAAGCAAAACAAAGTTCCTGTTCTTTTGGAATGTATAATCTAATGGAAGAAGACAGACAATACACAAAAATAAAGTCAGGTGGTCAGAAGTATTAACAAGAAAAATAAAACCAAATAAGGAAGCAGAAATTAACAGAGTACTCTTTTAGACAGGGAGGTCAGGGAAGGTCTCTCCTAAGAGGGGATGTCTGAGCAGAGATCTGACTGCAGTGAGGAAAACAAGCCTTTGGCTCTCTAAGGAAAGGAACCCTTAGAAACAAGGATCCTGCCCTGAGGCCACCAGGTCAAAGTAAGAAGGCCAGAGTGCATAGCAGAATAATAAGCAAAGGAAAGAATAGGAGGAGGGGAGAGGTCATAGAGGGCTTCACAAACAAGCTAAGGAGGTAAGGATTTAGGATCTAATCCCAAAGGAAGAATGCCCCGCCCTCGCTTGCCCCGCCCAAGGGGTTGGAAGCAAACATCTGAACAGTCACTGGAAGACATGGAGAACAGACTGCAAGGTTGAACACAGGTGGGATTAAGACCCTTAGGAGGATCCAAGGAGAGAACTGAAGATGGTTTTAGATTAAAGGGGTACCAGGGAGGATAATGAGAAGTGGAAACATTCTGACTCTTCTTCTAAAGGTAGAGCCAACAGAATTCTTGACATGGGCTACGAGAAAAAGAAAGAAGTCAAGGATGACTTCAGTTCCTAGACCTGAGTAAATGGACAAAATGGGAAAACAACTGGAGGAGCAGGTTTGGTAGGTAATACCAGGGAGTTGAACTTTGCACATGTTAAGTCTGAGCTGCCTATGCAACAAACAGATGGAGCTCTGAGGAGGTAGTTGGACAGATGAGTCTGCTGTTCGGCAAAGAGGTCAGAAGCTGGAGATTAACATCTAGCAGTGTGCAGAACTGGGGCTGGACGAGATCACTTAGAGAGAAAGTCTGGAGCACTCCTGGCTTGAGTCCTGGCAGGGCGGGGGGGGCTCTTCAATATTTTGCAGGATCCAACAAAGGAATCAAAGAAGGAACGAACTGCAAGCACGAAAGAAAACCAAGCAACGGGGCAGGCAAGAAGGAAAGTGAAGTGTCTGAAAGACGAGGGAATGATCAACTGGGTTAAATGCCACTAATCAAGTAAGAGGCAGACTAGTAGGAACTGATTTTGACAACACAGAGGTCATTTGTATGATGATAAAGCTATTTTCTTTATAGAACCTAAGAACTGCTATGTCAAAGATAAGACGGATCTGTAATTTTAATAAATGCTGACACTTTACCTTCCATAGAGGTTGTATCGGTTTATATACCTGCCAGTGGCATGAGAGACTGACTGTTGCCAACACATGGTATTATCCAACTTTTTAACACTGGCTGATCTGACAGATAAAAAACATGGTATCTCCTTTTAGTTTCAATTTGAATTTCTCTTAGTATAAGAGAGGTGACGCATCTTTTCATGATTTGAGAGTCACTTGCATCTTCTTTTCATACCCTCTGCCAATTTTTCTATTGGATTATTGGTCTTTTTCTCGCTGACTTGGAGAAGCTCTTCATGTATTATTAAGTAAATTAGCCTGGTTGTTTTGATTTATGATTGCTGATTTGACTTTATGGTGATTTTGCCATGAAGAAGCTTTCTATATGTAATTAATTGTATAATTTTTTTTTTTTTTGCCAGTCAGATGATTGCTTTTCTCTGCAGCTTTAAGGAGGTAATATTTATTTACTGTTCACTGACCAGTATGACATAATTGACCAGTGTGACATAATGGGTTGATGCTCATATATATCATAAAATGATATATAAATATCATTAAAAATATCACAATAAAGTTAGTTAATACACCCATCACTTCATATAACTGCCATTCTGTCTGTGTGATGAGAATATTCAATTTCAACTATGCCACACAGTATTACTAACTATAGTCACCATGTTATGCATCAGATCTCCAGAACTCATTTTATAGCTTAAAGTTTGGGTGCCTCTGGGTGCCTGGGTGGCTCAGTGGGTTAAGCCACTGCCTTTTGCTCAGGTCATGATCTCAGGGTTCTAGGATCAAGTCCTGCATCAGGCTCTCTGCTCAGCAGGGAGCCTGCTTCCTCCTCTCTCTCTCTCTGCCTGCCTCTCTGCCTACTTGTGATCTCTCTCTGTCAAATAAATAAATAAAATCTTAAAAAAAAAAAGTTTGGATGCCTAGCTGGCTTAAGTCGGTAGCATATGCGACTCAGTCTCTGGGTTGTGAGATCAAGTCCCAAGTTGGGGATAAAGTTTACTTGGGGAAAAAAAAAGAAAAAGAAAAAAACCAAAAACCCTTAAAGACTATACTTTAGATCAACATCTCCCCATTTCTCCCACCCCCACACTATGGTAACTGCCATTCCACTCTTTTTCTTGAGTTCAACTCTTTTAGATTTCACATGTGAAATCATATGGTATTTGTCTTCCCCTGTAGGACTTATTTCACTTAGCACAATGCCCTCAAGTTTACCCACCATTGTCACAAATGGCAGGATTTCCTTCTTTTTATAGCTGAATATTATCTGTGTGTGAGTGCATGTGCACCACATTTTCTTTATCCATTCATCCATCAATAGACACTTAGGTTATTTCCATGTCTTGACTACCTCAAATAGTGCCACAATGAACATGGGGGTGGGAGTTATCTCTTTGAGATACTCATTTCATTTCCTTTAGATGCACCCAGAAATAGGACTGTTGGACCACAGGGTAGTTCAATTTTTGGAGGAACCTCCACACTGTTCTCCATAATGGCTGTACCAATTTACATTCTCTTTGCTGAGGGTTTAAGAGTATGTCATTGTGGGGATTTCTGCATTCCTTTGATTACTAATGAGGTTGAGTGCTTTCAAAAATGTTCTCAGGCCATCTGGGTTTCTACTTTTATCACAACTTGATTAATCAATCAAGGTTAGGGTCCATTTATCTAGTGTGTTTTTTTCTGATTGGTAGGAATTCTTCATAGGTTTTTGTCATCATAGGTTTTTGTTATATATTCAAATATTTTCTCCCACTCTTGAGGACTTTTTTTTTCATTCATTCTTTTATATCTCTTGATGAACACAAGTTGTTATTTTGATAAGGATATTTTTCTCCTTTATGGTTAATGTTTTCTGTTTCTTGTGTAAGATCTCCCCTTCCTTGAGATCATAAAGTTCTTCATCAGGGGTTGGCAAACTTTTTCTACAAATGGCAAGGTAGTAAATATTTTCAGTCTGTGGGCTGTGTGTACACTCTGTCTCAACTATTCAGCTCTACCACGGCAGCATAAGCAGTCAGAGACAACACATAAATGAATGTGGCTGTGATTCAAGGAAACTTTATTTACAGGAGCGCCTGGGTGGCTCAGTTGGTTAAGTATCCAACTCTTGATTTTGGCTCAGGTCATGATCTCACAGTGTGGGATCATGCCCTGTGCTGGGCTCAGGCGCTGGTGGAGCCTACCCAAGATTATCTCCCTCCCTGGCAAAATCAGAAAGGGAGACAGACCATAAGAGGCTCTTAACTAGAGGAAACAAACGGAGGGTTGCTGGAGCAGTGGTGGGGCAGGGGGACGTGGTAACTGGGTGATGGGCATTAAGGAGGGCAGCTGATGTAATGAACACTGGGTGTTCTATGCAACTGATGAATCACTGAACTCTACTTCTGAAACTAATAATATACTAGATGTAAATTAATTGAAATCAAATTTTAAAAAAGATTCTCTCCCTCCCTTTCCCTATGGCCATCCCCTTCCCCTCCACTCTCTCTAAAAAAAGGAAAAAAAAAGACTTTACTTACAAAAATGAGTCATCATTTGCCAATCCTTGGCCTGCACTATCTTTTGATGCTCTTTTAAATGGTATTTAAAAAATTTCAATTTCTGTTAATTATTTCTATACACTAACACATTGATTTCGGCATACTGACCTTATTATCCTGGTCAATCTAAAATCACTTAATAGTTCTAGTAACTTTTTGATAGGTTTTTTAGGATTTTATAAATAGATGAACAAGTCATCTGCAAATAGTTTCTTCCTCTCTAATTTATATATCATTCATTCATTCATTCATTTTTGCCTTATTGTACTGGCTAGGACTTCCAGAATAATGATTAATAGAAGTGGTAAGAACAGATATCCTTGTCTGGTTCACCATCTTAGGGGGAATGTACTTATTTTTTCAATACTAAAATATAGGGCCACCCGAGTGGCTCAGTCAGTTGGACCTCTGACTCCTGACTCAGCTCAAGTCATGATCTTGGGGTCACGAGATTAAGCCCCAAGATGAGCTCTTTGTTCAGCCGAGAATCTGCTTGGCATTCTCTCTCCCTCTCCCTCTGCCTCTTCCCCTACTTGCACACTCTAAAATAAATAAATAAAATCTTTAAAAAATATATTGAAGGATAATGGTAGCTGTTTTGAGTAGACCCCCATTATCAAGTTGAGGAAGTTCCTACCTATTCCTAGTTTGCTGAGGCTTTCTATCGTAAACGCCAAATGCTTTTTCTAATTCAGCTGATATTACGATATGGTTTTTCTTTTTCAGTCTTTAATGTAGTGGATTACACTGAGTGATTTTCAAATGTTAAATCAGCCTTGCATTTCTGGAATAAAAATGGTTTCATAGTCGTGACTTATTACTCTTTTTGTGTACTAGTGGGTTTAAGTTGCTAATATTTGGTTAAATAAATATAAATGGGACTCAGGAATTAACCTGAAGAGGCTCCCATAAGTCAAAAATCAGTATGATGAACTCATGGATTGAAGCATATTAACTCATTATTTAGGGGAATAATGGTACAGTGAGGGGAAACCTTGTTTCTCCTACACAAACTTTTATGATTATGATATTGTGGGGAGTTTCTAAAAGAGTGTTCTCTTTCAGAAGTACTCGCTAAAAATTTATGAGTAAAATTACATGATGTCTAAGCCTTCATCAGGTAATAGAGGAGGAGAAAGGTGGTTAGGGATACATGTGAAGCAAAACTGGCCATGAGCTGGTAACAGCTGAAACTAAATGAGAGATACATGTGGGCTCATTTTTTTTTTTAAGGTTTTATTTATTTATTTGATAGACAGAAATGACAAGTAGGCAGAGAGGCAGGCAGAGAGACAGGAGGAAGCAGGCTCTCCACGGAGCAGAGAGCCCGATGCGGGGCTCGATCCCAGGACCCTGGGATCATGACCTGAGCCGAAGGCAGAGGCTTTAACCCACTGAGCCACCCAGGCACCCCCATGTGGGCTCATTTTAATATCCAGTCTACTTTGTACAGACTTGAAATCTTTTCTTTTTTGAAGATTTATTTTTGAGAGCGAGCGTGCAAACATGTGTATGCACAAGCGCATGCAAGTGGCGGGGATGGGAAGGGCAAAAGGAGATCTGGTGAAGAAGAGAAGCAGAGTCCCCACTGAGCGCAGAGTCCCACCCAGGGCCAGATCTCACCACCCTGAGATCATGACCTGAGCTGAAATCATGACCCGAGCTGTAATCAAGAGTCAAGAGTCTGAGGTTTAACCCTGAGCCACCCAGGAACCCCCAGATTTGAAATCTGCAATAACATTTTTTTAAATGTCTTGGTTATTTTTAGCCACGTACTTCCATATATATTTGGGAATTAATTTATTCTTAAAAACCTGCTAAGATTTTTTATTAGTAATGCAAAACTAATAGGTTAATTTGGTAACAATTATAATGTCTTCTAATTCATTAACAAAGTGTAGTTTTCCACTTAATGTAGGCTGACCCTGAAATCTCTTATGACTTGAATTACATGGTATAATTAGAAGGTCCTGCTTCAGCCACAACTGTAACAAAATGACCTCATGTCTTCTTACAGAAATTTATGGTTTTAGTTTTTAAAATGTTTATATTTCCTATCTATAACAGAAATTATTCTGGTATAAACCTAAGAAGGGGTGCCTGGGTGGCTCAGCTGGTTAAGCATCTACCTTCAGCTCAAGTCACGATCCCAGGATCGTGGGATTGAGTCCCACATCAGGCTCCTTGCTCAGCAGTGAGCCTGCTTATGCTTCTGCCTGCTGTCTCCCTGCTTGTTCTTGCCCTCTTGCTCTTTCTCTGATAAAGAAGTAAGATCTTTAAGAAAAAAAAAAAAAAAGTATAAGAAAAGAATCCAATTTTTTTTCCTAAATGACCTGCCAATTTGCTTCTGGATGATCTATCCTACTCTACTGACTCATTTGCCCAACCTGAATTCCAAGCATTCTATATAAAGTACCATAGCCGTACAACATGTTTAAGTGGACCAGACATCACCACTCCCACCGTCATTCTTCTGTTTCAGAATTTTACTGGTTATTCTTCCATGTTTGTTTATCCGTCTGACCCTCAGAAACTGCTGGAGTGGTTTAAATAAAACACTTATAATTTATACAAGTTAAATGTATACATTGACTCAGCAGGAATTGACATTTTATGATGCTGAAACTCCCCACCTAAGAATATGGTACATTTTTCAATTTATTCAAGTCCTCCCAGTGACATTTTAAAAGTTTTCTTTGGGGTCGCCTGGGTGGCTCCAAGTGTCTGCCTTTGGCTCTCTCTGGTCATGATCCCAGGATCCAAACATCGAGCCTCACATCAGGCTCCCTGCTCAGCAGGAAGCCTGCTTCTCCGTCTTCCTCTGCCCCCACTTGTGTTTCTTCTCTTGCTATGTCTCTCTCTGTCAAATAAATACAATCTTTCAAAAAATAAAATAAAGTAAAAATAAAAGTTTTCTTTGCACAGATCTTGCCTCTTTCTTCAGTTTATTATATTTTGTCACTATTGGGCTCCTAACTACTCTATTGCTTATTTCAAAGAAGTCACACCAAATTTTTACAGATTACTACTAAAATAATATTAAATCCACATATAAGCACAATCAAATGATTAAGAGGTAATTATATTTAGTAAAATAGCAATTTTGGGGAGCCTGGGTGGTTCAGTGGGTTAAAGCCTCTGCTTTCGGCTCAGGTCATGATTCCAGGGTACTGGGATTGAGACCCACATTGGGCTCCCTGCTCAGCGGGGAGCCTGCTTCCTCCTTTCTCTCTGCCTACTTATGATCTCTGTCAAATAAATAAATAAAATCTTTAAGAAATTAGCAATTTTTACCTTATTTCAATGTATTGTAAACCATGATGATTTACACCATGGCTAGAGCTGCTCAACTACAGCCATGAGCAGATGTACTGGAAAGCCAGTACATGGTGGGGTCAGATGAGCAGTAAGCAAGGGCAGGCAGCTCACAAGTAACTATTCTTTTGCAATTCTGACCACATATGTGTGAATTCCCGCTTGTCATTCTCACATAAATGAAAACAAGGGGCGCCTGGGTAGCTCAGTCAGTTAAGCATCTGCCTTCAGCTCTGATCATGATACAAAGGTCCTGGAATCGAGCCCCATATCATCCTGATCAGAGGGAAGCCTGTTCTTCCTCTCCCTCTGCCCCTCCCCAGCCCTGCTTGTGCTCTCTCTCTCAAATAAATAAATAAAACCTTAGCAAAAAATGATAACCAAAAAAATGATCAAACATACATGGTGCTCCAGGACTTAAACCAAATATTTAACTAATATGAGAAAATTAAGATAGGAAAATAATTTTTATGTAATTTCAAATACTGTATTTTACAAATTTCTAACATAATCGAGCTGTTGAAATTTTTTTAAATTGTTGTTTATTTATTTATTTGACAGAGAGAGCGAGAGAGAGAGAGATCATGAGTAGGCAAAGAGAGAGAGGGGGAAGCAGGCTCTCTGTTGAGCAGAGCACCCAATGTGGGGCTCGATCCTAGGACCCTGAGATCATGACCTGAGCTGAAGGCAGAGGCTTAACCCACTGAGCCACCCAGTCACCCTGAAATGTTTTATTCTACCATAAATTACACTTCATTCATTATACTACTTAGGAAGATGGAGGCTATCACTAGAAATCAGAAAAAACTCGGTAGCAAATGCATTACGACTGAGCAATCTTGGCTGAGAGTTTTGTTTTGTTTTGTTTTTTTAAGATTTCATTCATTCATTTGACAGACAGAGACCACAAGTAGGCAGAGAGGCAGGCAGAGAGAGGAGGAAGCAGGCTCCCTGCTGAGCAGAGAGCCCAATGTGGGGCTTGATCCTAGGACCCTGAGATCATGGCCTGAGCTGAAGGCAGAGGCCTTACCCCACTGAGCCACCCAGGCGCTCCTTGGCTGAGAGTTCTTTAAGATAACCCATTGCTCTAAGACCAGAATAAATAGGAGTAAAGGTGCAGAGCAAGAGTTCATTACAGACCAAGACACTTTAATTATTTCAACTCTATAAAAAATTAATATAAATAAATCTTATGTAATCAATTATCTATCATAGGAATCATAAGAAACTGGTAAGCTAACTGTCTGTGGGGAAGGAAACTGGGTAACTGGGGTGACACGTATGGAAAGGGAATTTTCACTGTATTCCAGTTGTGCCTTTTGAGTTTTAAACCATGTAAATGTATTGCCTATTCAAAAATAAATTTAATTTTGGGGCACCTGGCTAGCTCAGTCAGAAAAGCATGCAAATCTTGATCTCAGAGTCATGAGTTCCATCCCCATGTTGGGTGTAGAGATTACTTAAAAACTTTTTTAAAAAATTTTAATTTTGGGGTGTCTGAGTGGTTCGGTTGGTTGGGCATTCAACTCTCGGTTTCAGCTCAGGACATCATCTTGGTATAGTGGTATCAAGCACAGCGCTGGGCTAGGATTCCCTCCCTTTCCCTCTGTCCCTCCCCCTGTTCACACACACACACACACACACACACACACATTCTCTCTCTCTCTCTCTCTCTCTCTCAATAAATAAATAAGTAAATAAATAAATAAAATCTTTTAAAAATTTTCTGATTTTAAGAGCCCATTAAATGCTACAAAATGACCAAACGAAGAACAAGTCTGAATCTTCTAAAAACCACATTTAAAGATATTGCCAAGAGGAGAATTTACTCTATAAATGCATCTTAACATTACATTTTAATGGAAAAGTCTATTTCTAGAGTAGCTCAGATTTTTTTCTCTATCAGTCACTAAAAAGCCATTAGTCCTATCATATTTTCCTCTTTCTTTTCAGCTAACCCATAGGAGAGCTAGATTTAGTGGACAAATAAAATGCCCATTCTTGGGTATCTCTTCTACTGATCATTAAAAAAATTTTAGGGGCACCTGGGTGGCTCAGTTGGTTAAGTGTCTGCCTTTGGCTCAGGGCATGATCCCAGAGTCCTGGGATTGTCCCGCATAGGGATCCCTGCTCAACAGGAAGCTTGCTTCTCCTGAGGCTATCATTCCCCCTGCTTTTTACTCACTCTTGCTCTCTCTCTACCAAATAAACAAAAAAGTAAAAAAAGTAAAAAAAAAAAAAAAAAAAGAGAGAGAGAGTTGCTTAACCAACTGAGCTACCCAGGCATCCCTGTTTCAAATATTTTTAACATTTTATTTTTATTTACTTATTTGATGGAGTGAGAGAGCACAAGCAAGGGGAACAGAGGAGGAGTGAGAATCAGACTCCCTGCTGAGCAGGGAGCCCTATGTGGGACTCGATCCCAGGACCCTGGAATCATGACCTGAGCCAAAGGCAGATACTTAACCATCTGAGCCACCCAGGCACCCAATTTCATATATTTTTAATGCAATCCCTCATAAATATTTTTCTTAAAGGAAACCAAAACTATAAAATATTCTTTACATTCTTTTTTTTTTTACCATTAAAAGACCAAAACAAAAATTACTTTGCCCTACCCTGGGAAAAGCATCATTCCTGAACCAATTAATTTGGCCACATATCTGTAGTGCCTCTAAAACTTAATTTTAACAAGTTGATCCTAAATTTGCCTCTCAATTGTACTTCAGAGCATTTGGAGAATGAAATACCCTCACAACACCCACCCAATGAAGTATGCAGAAAACAAAGCCTTCTTATTCATGAATTTATAATGAACTATAAGTTGCCATTTAATAACAGAACACTCTAAAAAACTATTAAGAGAATACTTTTTTAAAATTATTTTAAGCTTAAAACCACTTTTCTTCTTCTTCTTCTTCTTCTTTTTTTTTTTAAGATTTTATTTATTTGAGAGAGAGAGAGCACAAATGGGGGAGTGGCAGAGGGAGAGAAAGGGAGAAGCAGACTCCCCTCTGAGCGAGGAGCCCTATGTGGGCTCAATCCCAGAACTCCGAGATCATGACCTGAGTCCTTGAAGGCAGACACTTGACCAACCCACTGAGCCATTCAGGCACCCCCTGAAACTAGCTTTTCTAAAACAAAAACTAAAAGCAAACAAACAAAAATTGAGGTGAAATACACACAACATAAAATAACCGTATTTTTGAAGTTTTTATTTATTTACCTAAGTAATCTCTACACCCAACATGGGGTTTGACCTCCCAACCCTTAGATAAGAGTCATGGGCTCTTCCAACTGAGCCAGCCAGGCACCCCTAAGATTAACCATCTTAAAGTGAACAAGTCAGTGCCATTTAGTACATTCACAATGTCTTGAAACTACTACCTCTACTTCCAAAATCTTTATTTCCCCAAAATAAAATCTCATACCCATTAAGCAGTTACTCCTTATCCAGGACCTCAAATCTTGGCTTTCTACAACTATAGATTTAACTACTCGCATATTTTATATAAACGGAATCATATGTGACCAAAAAATCTGGTTTCTTTCTCTTAGTATGTTTCTGAGGTTCATCCACACTGTATCAGCATGGATCAGTACTTCATTCTTTTTTATGGGGAATATTCGTCCATTGTATGTATACATTACAATTTGTTTATCCATTCATTGATAAATATCTAGCTGGTTTTATCTTCAGCAATCATGAATAGTGATGAACATTTGTGTACAAATATTTGAGTACCGGTTTTCAATTCTTTCAGGTACATACCTAGGAATGGAATTCCTGAGTCAAATATAATTTTTTTAACAAGATTTTATTTATTTATTTATTTGAGAGAGAGACAGTGAGCGAGAGGATGAGTGAGGAGAAGGTCAGAGGAAGAAGCAAACTCCCCATGGAGCTGGAGCCCAATGCGGGACTTGATCCCAGGAGTCCAGGATCATGACCTGAGCTGAAGGCAGTCGGTCAACCAACTGAGCCACCCAGGCGCCCCTCAAATATAATTTTTACTTTTGACTTTTTAAGGAATCATCAAACTGTTTCCATAGGGACTGACCTATTTTACATTTCCACCAGCAATGCCCAGGTTTCCAATTTCTCCACATCCTAAATTTTTGTTTTCCATTTAAAATATTATAGCTATCGTATTGGGTATGACATATAAAAACTACTTCTAAGAATGTCTTAATAATTACATAAATTCTGAAGGCAAGTAGAATGCTGATCTATAAGCAGAGAAAATATTAAACTCCTATTTCCTCCTCCTCTTCTTATCCCACAGAAAACTCAAGTTGACTTTTTCTCCCAGAAAGTAAGTAAAAATATACTAAATATCAAGAGAATGAGAGAACAAGTCACAGACTGGGAAAAAACATTTTCAAAAGCCGTATCTGATAAGGAACTCATCCAAAAAAACTCTTAAAACTCACAAGAAGAGGGGTGCCAGGGTGGCTCAGTCAGTTAAGCGTCTGCCTTCAGCTCAGGTCATGACCTCAGAGTCGTGGGATGGAGCCCCGCATCAGGCTCCCTACTCAACGGGAAGCCTGCTTCTCCCTCTCCCACTCTTCCTGCTTGTGTTCCCTCTCTCACTGTCTCTCTGTCAATAAATAAATAAAATCTTAAAAAACACTCTCAAGAAGAAAATGAGTAACCTGATTTTAAAATGAGTAAGAAGAGGGGCTGCCTGACTAGATGAGTCAGTTGAGCATGAGACTCTTGATCTCAGGGTTGTAAATTCAAGCCCCATGATGGGTGTAGAGATTATTTAAAAATCAAATCTTTTTTTAAAAAAAATGGGTAAAAGACCTAACAGACACCTCACCAAAGAAGATATACAGATAGTAAATAAACATGAAAAAATGCTCAACCGTATGTCAACATGGAATTACAAATCAAAACAACAGTGAGATACCACTACACACCTACGAGAAAGGCCAAAATCCATCTGGTGTTAAAATACAGAATACTGACACCAAATGCTGGGAAGGATTTGGAGCAAGAGGAACTCTCTCACTGTCCGTGGGAATGCAAAATGGTATAAGCTACTTTGGAAGACAATTTGGTGATTTCTTAAAAAATTAAACTTCCTCTAGCCATACAGTTCAGCAATCACGTTCCTTCATATTCACCCAAAGGAGTTGAAAACATGACTACACAAAAACCTGCACACAAACATTAACAACAGCTTTATTCACGATTACCAAAATGCAAAAGCAATCAAGGTGCCCTTCAGCAGCTGCATGGATGAACAAACCATGTGCGTGCGGATAGTGGATATTATTCAGCACAAAAAAGAAATTAGCTATCAAACTGTGAAAAGGCATAACATATTTGTAAGTGAAAGAAGCCAATTTGAAAAGGCTTTATTCTGGAGAAGGCAAAACTATGGAGACAGTAAAAAGATGAACAGGACAGGAAAGGATGAAAGCACGAGCAAAGAGGACTTTTAGTGCAGGGAAACTATTCTGTATGATACTATGATGGTGATACGTGTCCTTAAATATTTCTCAAAATCCACAGCATGTACAAGAGCAAAAATGAACCCTACTATAAAGTATGGATTTGGGGTGCTAGTGATGCGTCAATGTAGGAACGCTGACGCTAACACACATACCACTGGGTTGGGGGACGCAGACAATGGGGAAGGTTTTAAGTGCATGCGGGCAGAGAGCATAGAGGCACTTCTTGTGCTTGCCACTCAGTTTTGTTGTGAACCCAAAACTGCTCTAGAAAATAAAGTCTATTTAAAAAGTGTTAAAATATTTTTAAAGGTATTGGATATATTTTAAAAAACAATTGCTGGATTACTTTAAAGGATCAATAAAGGTTCAATCTAAGCTTATGGAATTATTAGTAACAGTTGTAACTAATTTATCTATAGCAATTTAAAATGTCCTAAATGCTGCGCATGTAAATACGGTCTTACTTCATTCTCACAATAACCATAGGAATCAGATGCTGTTAGTGGAGGTATTTCTATTTCACATTTGAAGAACTGGTTTAAGGAGGGTAACTCAGACCAGAAGTGCAGACCTGACTCTACCACCAGGCTCTTTCCACCATCTGACTCTGGCCGAATGCTGCAGCACCACACTGTTAGCTAACACTCATGAGAATCCTGGGAGTCTGTGTCTGGATAAGGAACAAATTACGTTTGTAGCTTTGGTTCTACAGCACACAGTCTCCATTTGCAAAATGTGCTCAGTATATGATCATGACTAATCACAATACTCAAAGAATACCAGCAAAATACCATCTTTCTCTCAATTTTTCTGAGGGACCAAAAGCTGACAGATGTTCACAGCTGGTTTATGAACCACGTGGCTGCATTACATGCTAGCAGCCTAACGTTCATTCTGTTCTAAGTCAGCAGAGCCTGGGAGTCCTCTAGAGCCACATACTCACCTTAACAAGGATAAAAGGTTACTTGGGTCCTTTTGCAAGTTAACAAGTATTAGCATTTCATCACTTCCACAGGAGGAAGGTAGCTATGTAAGACAGAGCAGCAAAAACTGCAAATAACCAAAGAGAAAGAAAAAACACAAACAGCAGACTGAACGCCTTACCCACCCACAGCACTGAAAAATAACTCAGTTTTCATCCTTGCCCACTAAAAGGAGTGAGGAAAGCAGGCTTGTCATTTAAGGGTAAGAAGCAAACTCAGCAGTCGTGGGAGATTAGGAAGTCTTGGCAGTGGGAAAAGAGGGCCCAAAATAGATGTATTAAACATGGCTAGGTGAGAGTTCTGATCAGCACGTATTTTTAGTAATTGCACATTTACAATGCTCACATGTCCAGTTCAAAATTAGTTTAGCTACCAGTCTTTTAAAATGCCAGAAAAATTATTCCTGCCCCCACACTCGTCTTCACAATGGAAATAACTACCAGATCAAAGCCCAGCCCTGATTCTGTCATTGCCCCGTGAGCTCGAAAAGCCACCCTGACAGGTACAGTGTTTACTCCCACCCTTCTTCCTCACTCACCCTGCATCCTCTGCCTCCAGTCAAAAGGAACTTCCTTTATGCTCTACATCTGGTTTGTGGGTGGACATGGCCATGGGGCAACCTAAGGAAAGCAGGAAGGAAAAGACGAAAAATATGGCCAAGACTCCTAGCTGTCACCCAGTATCTGTTCCTGGCTTCATCCTTGGGAGGCTAAATAGGAAGCTATTTGGTAACTAACCAGATTGAGATAAGCTCTCAAGTAAGACCAAACTTGACTATACATTATCTTACATCATACATTTCTCTGCTGGCTGTTTTCATCTACCTCTGTCGGACATCAAGAATCAAGAGACATATTTCAGAGGACTTTAAAGTCAGAAAACAAGACTGACAGAGGACACAGAAATAGGTCTTAAGTTGCCCTTATTGCCAATAACTGCAAATATAACTAAATTTAAATGCTCTCATTTAGGGTTGCCTGGGTGGCTCAGTTGGTTAAGTGACTGCCTTTGGTTCAGGTGATGATCTCAGAGTCCCAGAATCAACTCCTGCATTGGGCTCCCCATTCAGTGGAGAATCTGCTTCTCCCTCTGACCCTCTCCCCCATCATGTTCTCTCTCCCACTCTCTCTCCTCTCTCAAATAAATAAAATCTTTTAAAAAATAAAAATTAAATAAATGCTCTCCTTTAAAAGCTAAATTCCTTTGTTTTCTAGCACTGAAAAAGCTCCTGCATTATTTCCTACATTTCCAAAAGCAGTTCAACCTGTGTATCCCTTCTACAGAAGCTTTAAAAAAAAATAAGTACTTGTCTGTATAATGAAGGAAACCATCAGCAAAAAGGCAACATACTAAATAGAAGATATTTATAAATGATATGTCCTGAAGGGGTTAATATCCAAAATATATAAAGAATCCACAGAATTCAACACCCAATAGTTCAACTAAAATATGGGCAGAGGGGGCACCCGGGTGGCTCAGTCATTAAGCCTTCGGCTCAGGTGATGATCCCCACATTGGGCTCCCTGCTCAATGAGGACCCTGCTTCTCCCTCTTCCATTCCACCTGCTTGTGTTCCCTCTCTCACTGTCTCTGTCAAATAAGTGAATAAAATCTTAAAAAAAAAAAAAAAAAAAAAGATGGGCAGAGGGCTTGAATAGTCATTTCTCCAAAATACCCAGATGGCCAACAGACACATGAAAAGATGCTCAGCATCACTCATCATCAGGAAAATGCAAATCAAAACCACTATGAGATAGCACCTCACACCTGTCCGAATGGCTAAAATTAACAACACAAAAACAAGTGTTAGGATGTGGAGAAAAAGAAACCCCTATGCATTGCTGGTGGGAATGCAAGCTGGTGTAGCTGCTATGGAAAACAGTATGGAGGTTCCTCAAAAAAATGAAAAACAGAATTATCATATGATCCAGTAATTCCACTACCAAGTATTTACTGAAAGAAAATGAAAACACTAATTCAAAAAGATGTGTGCACTCCTATGTTTAGTGCAGCATTATTTATAATAACTGAGATATGGAAGCAATCCAAGTGTCCACCCACAGATGAATGGATAAAGAAGACATGATATGTGTGTGCGTATAATGAATGATAAAATGTTCCTCAGCCCTAAAAATGAATGAAATTTTGCCATTTACGACAACATGGGTGGTTCTAGAGGGTATAATGCTAAGTGGAGTAAGTCAGAGAAAGACAGGAGTTATCAAGCAGCTAGCTGGCGCAGACTCCAAAGTCAGGAGACTCCAATCCTGACCCCTTCCTGGAATGACTTACACATGCACCCGTGCTAAAATACGTAATTCTCATAATCCTGGAAACAAATCTGAGCTTTTCCTAGAGGCAGTTTATCGTAAATTTATTACCTGAATAAGGACCTGAAACACAATATTTACAAAGTGTTACTTTTTTTTTCTGGTTTATTTTTAAAAATTGGTGACTCCAATAAAAAAAAGTCAAAAAAGAAATAACAAGAAGCAAAGAAACAAAGACCCAATGCCAAATACCATGGCTCATAAGGACCTCTGTGATCTGGCCCCACCAACCTCACTTCAGGCTTGTACCTCTGCACCACTAACCTAACTGCAATTCTTTAAACACTCCATTCCCTCTTGATACAGAGCGTTTGTACATATTATTTCAATCTGAAAGACCCTTCCCAATGCCTAGTTAACTCCTACTCATTCTTCCGAGATCACAGCTGCCTTCCATAATATACCCCAGCCTGCCATGTCCACATCAAGGTTTTCTGTCAAATACATCACTTGACTGACGTTCTTCTCCTAGACAATGTAATTTCAGTTTGTGATCAAAAATTTCTGAGTGTGAAAAAAAAAAATTTCTGAGTGTGATTAACTCTGAAGTTCAAAGAGCAGAGTCCATATTTTTGCTTATCAGTGAATACCTTGCGTCTAGCACAGGACCTGGCAGACAGCCAGTGCTTTAAAGATAATTGGTGAATGATCTATTTTACCACCTAAGACTATCAAGAGAACTGCTTTCAAACTTCCCTTAACAAAACACATTCTAAAGTTTTAAAAAATTTGCTATTTTGGTCTCAGTTTTCCTCAACTGGCTACAGAGAAGTCATTCTTACTTATTCCCTTTGCAGTCTTTTCCTTTGAGATACTGGAGTCCTTAACATTCCTGTGATGGAAGTATCCTGATTATCCACCAAAAATAACCACATAAATCTACGGCCTGGTCTCTTTTCACTCTTCTTTTATAGTTGCTTCTTCTCCCTCCCCAAAATCGAGATCAAAGGACTGGAGGACATGTGGGGATAAACTCCCTGTCAGACCCCAGGAACTTCCCTCCACAGTCCTGCTCCAGATGGCCGGCAGACAGATTTCTATTAGGAATGCTTCAGTGGAGGTCCCCAGGACTTCACTCCATTCTGCTTCCCTTGTGATCACCAACATTCCTTCTGCACTGTATTCCAGCCATCATCACAGTGCCATTTAACTTGTACTTTGTGGTAAACTGCCATTAAAAGGGTTTACCTTTTTATCAAAACTTCTGGGTGACAGTCAGAAAGCAAAAGAAACTAGAAATTAAATCAGACTCAAATCTGATTATTTTACATGTTAACATTTAGTGTAAAAATTCATGTCTAGATAGTGGCACCTTGAACATTAATTTCAATACCTCTTAGAACTATAGAGCTATTAAGAACCTAAGAAATGAATGGCCAGCGAGGAAACTAAATTATCAAAATATCTTTTTTTTTTTTTTTTAGATTTTATTTTATTTATTTGACAGACAGAGATCACAAGTAGGCAGAGAGGCAGGCAGAGAGAGAGAGAGGAGGAAGCAGGCTCTCCGCCGAGCAGAGAGTCCAACGGGGGGCTCGATTCCAGGACCCTGGGATCATGACCTGAGCCGAAGGCAGAGGCTTTAACCCACTGAGCTACCCAGGCGCCCCTCAAAATATCTTTTAAACAAAAACTGCATGAAGCATGTGGAACAGACTTCACCAATTAATTCAGATATCATTAATCCAAATTTATAACTAAGGAGCTGACTACAAATTTAACCTATATTCTATGACCTGCTAAGTAATCAATAGTAGGGTCCAAAAAAATCTAAACACCCTCAAGCACTTGCTCAAAATAATCCATGTTAACTACTAATTACTCTTGTCAATTACAGCTAGATAGCAAGGACCTTCATTCACTAGGAAATACTCAAATGCTATGTGTCTATGTATTTATGAATCAAGAAAGCGCCACAACACAAGCGTATCTCCAAGATATTAAGGGTTGGTTTCTAGACCACCAAAATAATACACACACACACACACACACACACACACAATGGAAATAGTATTTCCATAAAGTGAGTCAAATGAATTTTTTTGGTTTCCCAGTACATGTAGAAGCTATGTTTAGAGGCACCAGGGTAGCTCAGTCAGTTAAGCATCCAACTCTTGATTTTGGCCCAGGTCATGATCTCAGGGTTATAAACCACCCAGATGCCCCTAGATCGTTTTTTTTTTTTTTTTTTTTTTTTTAGATTTTTTTTTTTATTTATTTATTTGACAGACAGAGATCACAAGTAGGCAGAGAGGCAGGCAGAGAGAGAGGAGGGGGGAAGCAGACTCCCCGCTGAGCAGAGAGCCAGATGTGGGGCTCGATCCCAGGACCCTGAGATCATGACCTGAGCCGAAGGCAGAGGCTTTAACCCACTGAGCCACCCAGGCACCCCTCTAGATCGTATTTTTAGATACAAAACTGGCCCAACACAGAACAAGAGAGTAAGAAAACTTTAAAATTTCTTTTTAAAAGTTTGGGGCAACTGGTCTTCACAAATGTTAAACAACTACTGAACGTACATGAATAAGACTAACTACTCAAAAGCTGAATAAGGGCATTAAAAGATTTTCAGGGGCGCCTGGGTGGCTCAGTAGGTTAAAGCCTCTGTCTTCGGCTCAGGTCATGATCCCAGGGTCCTGGGATCAAGCCCCGCACGGGGCTCTCTGCTCAGCGAGGAGCCTGCTTCCCCCTCTCTCTGCCTGCCTCTCTGCCTACTTGTGATCTCAGTCTGTCAAAAAAAATAAATAAAATCTTAAAAAAAATTTTTTTTTTTCATTCATACTTAGAAACTTTTTCATGGGGCACCTGAATGGCTCAGTCAGTTAAGCATCTGCCTTTGGCTCAGGTCATGATCCCAGTGTCCTGGGATCAAGCCCAACACTGAGCTCCTTACTCAGTAGGGAGCCTGCTTCTCCCTCTCCCTCTGCCAGCTGCTCTCCCCTGCTTGTGCTCTCGCTGTCAAATAAGTAAATATAATTTTTTTTTAAAAAAGAAACTTTTTTTGCTAAATTCAGTAAAACAGTTTAACAGAAATTCTAATCTAATAAGGAAAGCTCTTAAGACTGCTTTATTATTTGCTAATTACAAAACCAAGGCTAAAGGGCAGACCTGAAAACCAGACCATTCTCTACATGCAGGAAAGGCTGCATTTCAATTTCAGACAGTAGGAGCCTATGGTTAAGGAAAGACCTGACAGCCTATTACACTATTTATTTGCTGATTGTCACTAGGGTCAGATGTTTGCCCTTATATTTCACTAATTCCCCGCCCCCCATTCCCATTTTGGTCTTTACTGGAGGTTAAGTTGGTTACATATACCAGACCACTTCTTGAGTAATCCCTCTTCTGTTTTTCTCTTTAAGAAGTGTGGCTCTTTGGGGCATCTGGGTCACTCAGTCAGTTAAGCGGCTGCCTTTGGCTCAGGTCATGATCCCAGGGTCCTGGAATCAAGCCCCACATCTGGCTCCCTGATCAGCAGGGAGTCTGCGTCCCCCTCTCCTCCTGTCTCTCTCTCAAATAAATAAATGATGTACTTTAAAAAGGAAAAAAAAAAAAAAAAGGAGTGTGGCTCTTCACCTGGTGGTTACTAGCAGAACTCTTAAAGTGGTACCCTATATTGTCAATTAATCATATGTATGGTTCCGAGGTGGCACTGACAAATGTTTAAATAAGCTGTTCAATTTGTCTGTGCCAGCCTCCAGGATCAGAGCCCTTAAGAAAGCTGTTCATGGGGGCTCCTGGGTGGCTCAGTGGGTTAAAGCCTCTGCCTTCGGCTCGGGTCATGATCTCAGGGTCCTGGGATTGAGCCCCACATTGGGCTCTCTGCTCAGCGGAGAGCCTGCTTCCCTCTCTCTCTCTCTGCCTGCCTCTCTGCCTACTTGTGATCTCTGTCTGTCAAATAACTAAATAAAAATCTTAAAAAAAAAGCTGTTCATGTCTATCGTTCCAAAGAACTAATCTGATGTCACAGGCATTGTACAATTTGTCCGCCAATCTTTTAAAATGTGTATTTTTTTTTTAAAGTAGGCTTATAAATAAATTTTTTAAAGGGTGGGGGTATCTGGGTGGCTCAGTTGGTTAAGTGTCTAACTCTTGATTTCCGCTCAGGTCATGATTTGGGTTGTGAGACCGAGCCCCATGTTGCGCTCTGTAGTCAGTGGGAGTCTGCTTCTCTCCCTCATTCTCACCCTGTCCCTCTGCCCCTCCCCCACCTCTCTCCCTCTCTCTTCTCTCTCTCCCTAAAACAAATAAATCTTAAAAAAAAAAAAAAAAATTAAAGGAGGCTCTATGCCCAATGTGGGGCTTGAACTCACAACCCTGAAATCAAGAGTTGCACACTTCAACTGAGCCAGCCAGGCACAATATGTAGAGATTTTTTGATCAGTCTACTTCTTTAGCTTTCAGCTTACTGCCTACAGGCAGAGTCAGGTGACAGCTTCAAGTTCTTCTGCACTCTTAGTGAGAAGCTTTGCCTGTAGACAAGTTTTCCAGGTATGTCTAAGCCATATGCCAAGCAATCCTCAGGATAACTGTCAGTCCAGCATACAGTGCGAACTCTGCAGCGCGGGCTGTCATCTTCCTGCACGCAACTAAGGCAATTACCATTCTCAAAAAACTCCTGCATCGTTAATCCAGGATGCAAAACAAACATGTTAAGGGCACTGAAACCCAACCTACAGCAACGTTAAGACTTGTGACATGCGGGGCGCCTGGGTGGCTCGGTGGGTTGAGCCGCTGCCTTCGGCTCAGGTCATGATCACAGGGTCCTGGGATCGAGTCCCGCATCGGGCTCTCTGCTCAGCGGGGAGCCTGCTTCCTCCTCTCTCTCTCTGCCTGCCTCTCTGCCTACTTGTAATCTCTCTCTGTCAAATAAATAAATAAAATCTTTAAAAAAAAAAAAAAAAAAAAAAAAAAAAAAAAAAAGACTTGTGACATGCAGAGAGAGAAAGGTGACAGCTGATCCGCCTGACCCTTTCTGAAGGGACATGCAAAGAATAAGAGGTGTTCATAAATCCTGGAGCTGGTCACATTGCACATTTCTCCACGTCACAGTGAGAAAACGGCCAGTCACCTATGTTTTTCAAACATACACACAAAATAACACCAGTTTACAGCTGTATTTGCAAATACAAAAACCATGACCATATACTATTACATGCTAAGGATCCCGAGCAAAGAAAGAATTGCAAAAGCACGAATGATGCAGGGCTGGTTTTTGTTTCGTTTTGTTGCTTCTCCTAAAGTTAACTGTTTACAGGCTTTCATTATATACTTTAATAATGAAAATGAATCTGGGTTTCACACAGAAGAGTAACTATTAAGCCATACACTTTCAAATGTGTAATAAATCACTCTGATTAGGCAAAGTCCTTAAACAGTTCAAGGAATGGATAACTTGACAAAAATGTGATCTATGGGATCTGCTTTTCCTTCCCTAGAAAGCAACTGGCCACTGATTTTACAGCTCTGTATTGTGTATCAAAGTTCAAAAACACGTTTTATATAACTAATGGTTGTTGTTTTCACTAGTGCTATTAGCATATAAAACAGACTTGATATAATCAACTGTTTTTGCCCTTCCACTTCCCAGTTGATAAAGTTTTCCAACACCTTTGTATATTATTTACAAGAACTGTGAAGTATAATACAACCATTAAAACAAGGATAACTTTAAGGGATGCCTGGGTGGCTCAGTTGGTTGGAAGACTGCCTTCGGCTCAGGTCATGATCCTGGAGTCCCGGGATCGAGTCCCGCATCGGACTCCCAGCTCCACGGGGAGTCTGCTTCTCTCTCTGACCTTCTCCTCGTTCATGCTCTCTCTCAAGTAAATAAATAAAATCTTTAAAAAAAAAAAAAAAAAAAAACAAGGATAACTTTAAGATGCAACTTGACTGCAAAAGTTAAACCTTTTGAACACAAATAAAATACCACACACTAATCAGCTAGTATGTTTAAAAAAATGTTCCTTGGGAAAAAAAAATCCCTGGATATGAAAGGTAAGATATAAGAGACTTAAATAAACTCAAAGAAATGTAAGTATATCTCATTTAGTGAGAATATGCAGCCAAAATGGAAGCTCCGTCACAGTTAATTCTAGAATTCACTTAAGATAATCAGATGTGAAATTCACACACTGCCTATTTCTTCTTATAGCAGACTGCCCTTCTGTGGCTTCTTTGCCATTCCACATTACCCTTAATTACCTCACCCTCACTCTTTTTTGTTTTGCTGAGAATACTGACTCAATCTAAAAAGAATATCCACATTTTCACGTCTACATCTACTTACTGCCTGCATCCATGCCCATAAACCCTGCCTCTCCTTCCAGTCCTACAGAGGCAGCCTCTGCGGCTCCCAGTGACAATCAATCCCTCCATCTGTCCATCTGTGCACAGGATCTTCTCTCCATCCTTCTTAAAGACATTGCTCCAGCAATTCTCCTCCTCTCTTCTGCATCGTAACATTTTACCTCTTTATCAGATTAGATCATTTCCATCAGCACAAAACATGCTGTACTTCTCCCTTCTTAAGAGATAAAACAAAACCCTCTCTTGACTCCATATCCCCTCCTTTTATCTACTGTTCTTCCGTATAGCAAAATTATTCAGTAAAATTGTCTGTAACTACAGATATATATTCTTCTTTTCCCACTCAGTCCTGAACCCACTGCAAACAGAATTTCTCCCCCTTATCAAAGTCACTCATCACCTTCTTGTTGCTGCATCTAATGGTCAACTGAGTCTTCATCCACTTGACCCATCAGCAGCCCCTGTCATGGTACAGTCACTCTGTGTTGAATCAACCTTTCCTTAGCTTCCAGGACACACATCTTCTGACTTTCTTGCTCCCTTGCTTACTACTCTTTGCTTACCTCCTCCGTCTCTAAATCATGCAGTGTTGCAGAGCTTAGTCCTCAAGGTGTCTTCTCTTCTGTACCTACTCATTCTCTTTGTGATTCTGTCCAGGATTGTGGCTTAAAATACCACTGATAGGTTGACAAGTTCCAAATTTATACCTCCAGCCCATTCCTCTCCCCTGAACACCATTTTCTATACATAGCTGGTCTTTCCCCTGTCCCAAAACTGCTCCTTCAGTACTTTTCTTCATCACAGAGAAATGGCAGCTCTACTCTTCCAGTTACTCTGGTCAAAACCAGTAAGGCCACTCTTGACCTGACTCACATCTTACACTAGATCAATCAACAAAAACCTACCTTCATATATTACCTAATTTTGACCTCCTATCACTTCCACTGCCACCATTACAAAGACCTTGTCTAAATGAGGTTATATCTTATAAAGTTCCTAAAACAGTGCCTGGCACAAAAAGCACTTGACTAATAACAATGCCCTTTCTTCACCAGTTTCACGTCAGGCTACAGACAGAATCACTTAGAAACAGCAGTTCTCGGGGTGCCTGGGTGGCTCAGGGTTAAAGGCTCTGCCTTCAGCTCAGGTCATGGTCTCGGGGTCCTGGGATCAGGCCTCACATTGGGCAGGGAGCCTGCTTCCCCAATCTCTCTGCCTGCTTCTCTGCCTACTTGTGATCTCTGTCAAATAAATAAATAAAATCTAAAACAAAACAAAACAAAAAAAACCAAAAGAGAGAGAGAAAGAAACAGCAGTTCTCAAAGATTCCTGGGGGACCACAGGCCCCTGAGGGGCCAATACTATTTTCATATTAATATTATGATGTTACCTGCCCTTTATACTCCTATTCTCTCCTGAGTGTACAGTGGAGTTTTCCAGAGGCTACGTGACAGGCTAACGATGCCATCACTCCGATCGTTAATGGAATGTGTGCTTGTATAGTCTTGTTTTATCTAGAATTTTCTAAGATAACAACAGCTTTAGAGTACAAATATATTTTTCAGAGACTAATTCAGTTTGAGCTCCATTCTGTGCTCTTACCAGCTATTATCATTTAAACCTTCTATAAATTCCTTAACCTGAATATTGCCCTACATATCATTAATTATGAATTCTGAAGCTTTGCTTATGCCTTCACAAAAACACAAGCAGTACATTTTGTGGTCTTGTTTTACAATGTACTTTTCAAATTTTCATATTTTTCTAAATTTTTAAACTGTCTCTAAAACTGTTACTTTAACAACATTTCATGACTTCAACAACATTTTATTCTCCGATAAAAGAAAATGTGTAACTTTTTAATATTTAAGGATGGATAATTTCTTTAAAAAGGAAAGATCAGAAGATTTGATTTCTCAACCCACAGTTGCACCATCCATGTCTAAAGATGCTGAAAATGATGAAACTGACCACATCAGTGAGTTGTCGGATTCATGAAAGGGAGGAGTCTACTCCAAGGAAACTGGGTAAAACTGTAAATAAGAAACAAAAATATGATGGCAGCCACCTTACCCTTAGCTTTATGGATGTTAATAATTTACCTTATTATGTCTTATGCAACAAGGTATTTGCTCAAACTCACAATCCTGAGTTCAAGAGTCCCATGATCTACTTACTGAGCGACACAGGTGCCCCAACAAGGTATTTTCTTTCTTGAGCTTCACTTTTTTTTTTTTTAATTTCCTTAAGTAATCTCTACACCCAACATGGGGCTCGAATTCAAGACCCTGAGATCAAGAGTCATGTGCTCTACTGACAGCCAGCCAGATGCTCCTCCAGTAAGAAAGCATCTTCTAATATTATTGAGGTATCATTCTGAGATAAATCATTCACAGTTTCAAAAAAAAAAAAGAATTGAATATTTTATACACCATGATCAAGTGGGATTTATTCTAGAGATGTGAAGAGAGTTCAACATTCACATTATCAAGGCAATACACTACACATTAACAAAATAAAAAATAAGAATCATATAATCATCTCAATAGATACAAAAAAAGGAACTTAACAAAATTAAACATCAATTCATAATAAAAACTCTCAACAGAGTGGGTAAAAAGAGAATGTACCTCAACATAATAAAGGCCATATATGAGAAGCCCACAGTTAATATCATACTCAAAGGTGAAAAACTGAAAGCTATTCCTCCAAAATTAGGAACAGAACAAAGATGTACACTCTTGCCACTTTTACTCAACACAGTACTGGAAGTCCTAGCCAAAGCACCGAGGCAAGAAAAAGAAATAAAAGACATCCAAGTTGGAAAGGAAAAAGTAAAACTTGCACTATTTGCAGATAACATGATTTTATATATAAGAAAACCTTAAAGATTCCTCCAAAGTTAGAATTAATAAAGTTGAAGTTGCAGAATACAAACCCCATATACAAAAGTATCACTTGCATTTCTATACTCCAACAATAAACTATCAGAAAAAGAAATTAGGAAAAAAATTCCATGTCCAATTGCATCAAAAAGAATAAAATACCTAGGAATAAATTTAACCAAGGAGGTGAAAAATATGTACACTGAAAATTGTAAGACATGCATGAAAGAAACTGAAGACACAAATAAATGGTTATTCCATGCTCATGGATAGAAGAATTAATATTGTTCAAATGCTCCATACTACACAAAGCAATGTATGAATTCAATACATTCCCTCCCAATATTCCAAATGATATTTTTCACAAAAATAAAACAACACTCCTAAAATCTCCATGGAACCACAAAAGACCCTGAATAGCCAGAGCAATCTTAGGAAGAATAAATCATGCTTCCAATCCCAAACTGTATTACCAAGCTATAGTAATCGAAACAGAATGGCAGTGGCATCAAAACAGATACATAGATCAATAGGACAGAACAGAGGGTTCAGAAATGAGCCCATGCATTTATGGTCAGTTAATTTATGACAAAGGAGTCAAAAATCTGTTAACAGGGAAAGGACAGTTTCTTCAATAAATGGTGCTGGAAAGGGGCTCCTGGGTGGCTCAGTGGATTAAAGCCTCTGCCTTCAGCTCAGGTCAGGATCCCAGGGTCCTGGGATTGAGCCCTGTGTCAGGTTTCTTGCTCAGTGGGGAACCTGCTTCTCCCTCTCCTATTGCCCCTGCTTATATGCTTTCTCTCTTTCAAATAAATAAAAAATCTAAAAAAAAAAAAAAAAAAAAATTGGCAGAAGAACCAAAGAAACATTTTTTTCAAAGATGGCATACAAATGACCAACAGGTACATACAAAGATTCTCAACATCATTAATTGTCAGAGAAATGCAAATCAAAACCACAATGAGATATCACTTCACAACTGTCAGAATGGCTATCATTAAAATGACAAGAGATCAGAAGTGTTGGATGTGTAAAAAAATGGAACCTTTGTACGCTGCTGCTGAGAATGTAAATTGGTTCAGACTCTATGGAAAACAATATGGAGGTTTCTCAAAAAATTAAAAATAGAACTATCACATGATCTAGCAATCCTACTTCTAGGTATATATCCCAAGGAAACAAAATCACTATCTCAAAGAGGTATCTGCATGCCCATGTTCACTGCAGCATTGTTTAAAACAGCCAATATGTGGGAACAACCTAAATGTCTATCAGATGGATGAATGGATAAAGAAAATGTGACATACACACAGAGGATTATTATTCAGCCAAAGAAAAGGGAAACTCTGCCACTTGCGACAACATGGATGGACCCTGAAGTCACTGTACTTTTTTAAATAAGTCAAAACCAAACACTATAGATCTCGCTTACATGTAGAACCTAAAAAAACCAGGCTGGCAGAAACAGAGAACAGATAGGTGGGGGCTGGCAGAGGAGGGTGTGGGAGGGTGAACAAAGTCAAAAGCTACAGACTTTCAGTTACAAGATAAGTAAGTTCTGGGGTCATAAAATACAGCATGGTGACTATAGTTGACAATACTCTATTGAATAGTTATTTGAAAGTCGCTAAGAAAATAAATCTTCAAAGTCCTCAACACCAGGAAAAAGAAAAATTGTAACTATGTCACAATGGAGAAACCAGACAGATTTCACCATAACCAACCAACCAAGGTTAACATCAACAGTAATAAGATACACTGACATAGATATACCTTTTGATATGATGTACTGATGCATCACGTCTATGACACTATTGCCAAAAATGCATGACCTCAATCTAATCATGCAAAACCATGAGACCCAAATTAAGGAACATTCTACTAAATAATTCACTACACATTCTGTGAGACTCGATTTTCTTTGGATACTTCAAAACAACATATCAAAAGACACAGAATCTGTACTAAATAGCACATAAGATCCCAGCTATCAATTATCTAAGGATATTTGGAGATTTGTAAATTTAGGAGATTTGTAAATCTAGGAGATTTGTAAAAAGTGTAAAATACTGCCACTCTTTTCACTAAATCTCATACTTGCTTCTTATTAATGAGCACTGGAGGAAGAGGACAGTAAATGGTTAAGATGGTTGGGGGGTCATATTTTTTTAAAAATGTGTACTTCATGAGACCAGAGAAAGATAAAACAATAATTACCGTGGTTCCAATATTACCTTCTTATGTGATTTAACAACGTCACTTACAACAACAGAAACATTTAAGTAAATGCTTTCACCCACTCAATGGGCACACAGCCATTAAAATGTTCATGCTGAATTCAGATTAGGGAAAAAAAAGTTTATGTGAAAAACCAGTTTATAAAATTGTATTTAAATCACTCACAATGTTGTAAAAACTAAAAACCATAATGAACAAAGAATTTCCTCCATTTGTTTGGGAAGAAATGATTTGGAGAAATTTATCCTCCCAACAATTGTGAACCTGCTGTGCATGAAGCACCATGCAGGCACCAGGAAAGGTGAACTAAGTAAGCAGAGGAGACACATTAGAACTCTGGTAACTTACAATCCAGTAGGCTCAAAAGAGGGGATGTTTTCCAAATTCACTACAGTGAGCATGAAAGAGCTTTACAATGCAAGGAAGACTAATAAAACTGCCTTCAGAAAAAAGTCTCTGGCATTCAAACTCTGCCCAAAATATCCATGTTTCTGATAAATTCGGCTTTCTTCCCACGACACACATGTGCTGGCTCTGGGATGCGTGATCAGCTGCAGCCAACAGTGACAGTAAGCAAAAGATGCTGCTAAAGTCAGTATAGATTATCCTTCTATAATTGTAACATTCCACCTGCTTTGTTTTGTTTTGTTTTCAATGCTGGTGTTGGGAATCAACTTTAGAAATGTATTTTTTATTCAAATTTCTTCATTTCCACTTATTTAACTCCTTCTTGTGGATCTGTCAGGGGAAAGAAAAATTGTGTTCTTTTCTACACAATTATTTTTCTACAAAAAATTATGTTCTTTTCCTGGGTAAGCACTATTTTACCAGAAATAGCACAGGAGACAGATGTGAACACCTTTTTGGTTTCAGTACCCTTGTATCACTGAAATGGCTGGATAGATTTTGTCTAAAGTTACTTCCAGGTTTACAAATTTCAAGATTCTATAACCTCAGGTCTTACCTCCCTCCATAAGGCCCTTTCAGAGTATACTCACACTGCCCCACTTACTGCATTTAAATCCTTTTTAAAGTTTACTCCATTAAATTCTTTCCCACTTCCTATGTTTTTAGATCCTATCCCATTCTCAAGTCTTTCTTTATGCAGTTGTGGTAGGCCATTATGATTAGGACCTGATGTGATTTTTTTTTTTTTTAAGATTTTTCTTTATTTATTTGACAGACAGATCACAAGTAGGCAGAGAGGCAGGCAGAGAGAGAGAGAGAGAGAGAGGAGGAAACCGGCCCACTGCTGAGCAGAGAGCCCGATGTGGGGCTCGATCCCACGACCCTGAGATCATGACCCGAGCCGAAGGCAGAGGCTTAACCCGCTGAGCCACCCAGGTGCCCCCCTGATGTGATTTTTTAAAAAAAGATTTTATTTATTTATTTGACAGAGAGAGAGAGCGGGAGCAGGAACACAAGCATGGGGAGTGGGAGAGGGAGAAGCAGGCTTCCCACCTAGCAGGGAGCCGGATTCGGGGATCAATCCCAGGACCCTGGGATCATGATCCAAACCTAAGGCAGATGCTTACTGACTGAGCCACCCAGGCACCCCTGATTTTTTTTTAAGGTCTATATAATTTCTACTAAGATAGTGGCAGCAAACTTCTACTCACCCTTTCAATACCCAGATTTTTTTTAAAAGATTTTATTTGCCAGAGAGTGAGAGAGAGAGAGAGAGAGAGAATGAGCACAGGCAGACAGAGTGGCAGGCAGAGGCAGTGGGAGAAGCAGGCTCCCTGCCAAGCAAGGAGCCCAATGTGGGACTTGATCCCAAGACGCTAGGATCATGACCTGACCCAAAGGTCATGGCTCAACCAACTGAGCCACCCAGGCATCCCTCAATACCCAAATTTACTCCTTTCTCCCTATTTCCAACTTTCCAATTCAGCATTAGTCACTCCGTTTCCTAAGCATTCTGGACAGGGTTCTGTACAACACTTCTCTCACCGCACAGCAATTAATTGTTGACCACTGGGATTCCTTCAGTGGTTCCTGTCTTAGCAACAGTGGCTAACAATTCTTGAGTACTCAATAGGTACCTGAGAAGGACTTTATTTTCCCTCATTCAAGTTTTACAGAATTGCACAAATTAGGTGCCATTTCCTCCCAATTTACAGATGAAAAAAACTGACTCTTGGTCAATATCCTTCTCCTCTAACCTTACGTAATGCTCCTGAATCAGTCCCCAAACTTGAAACATTTCTGGTTTCCTTTCCTCTCTCCAGCTCCTACATGCAAAGGGACAGGGAAATATAGAAAATGTACAAACTATAAATTCTACCCTCTCCTGAAGATGGAGTTTAAGTTTCCAGAGTTCTAAAACAGTTTTTCCTGGGGCACCTGGGTGGCTTAGTCATTAAACGTCTGCCTTCAGCTCAGGTCATGTTCCTAGGGTCCTGGGATAGAGCCCCACTCCCCGCCTGCTTCTCCCTCTCCCACCCCCCCTACTTGTGTTCCCTCTCTTGCTGTCTTTCTCTGCCATATAAGTAAGTAAAATCTTCCAAAAAAAAAAGAAAATGAGGGGCAGAGCACTAAAGAGCTGGCTCAGTCCATGGAGCATGCAACCCTTGATCTCAGGGTCGTGAGTTCAAGCCCCATACTGGGCGCAGAGATTACTTAAAAATTTTTAGAAAAATTTTTAGAAAAAATTTAGAAAAATTTTTGCCAAATTCATTTTTTATCAGGTCCTTGACATCCACGTGGCTTAAAATATTTAAAAATTCACGCAGTCTCAAATATTCTTTAGGACAATTCTAACAAGAGAAACTACAAGCATTGAGGGTAGAGAGGGAAGACGATGCTTACCAGCATGTCATAAAAATACCAGCATTCAGGCCAGTGTTAGTTACACTTGCTCTGATTTGACTGGATTATTCTTTGGCCTTTGGATCAATTTTACAAACTCAAGCAAGAAGAAATTTTTACCATTAAAAAAAGGAAAAATGGGGACGCCTGGGTGGCTCAGTGGGTTAAGCCACTGCCTTTGGCTCAGGTCATGATCCCAGAATCCTGGGATCGAGTCCCCCATCGGGCTCCTTGCTCAGCAGGGAGTCTGCCTCTCTCTCTGCCTCTGCCTGCCTCTCTGCCTGCTTGCGTGCTTTCTCTCTCTCTCTCTTTCTGACAAATAAATAAATAAAATCTTTAAAAAAAAAAAAAAAGTGGGGCGCCTGGGTGGCTCAGTGGATTAAGCCGCTGCCTTCGGCTCAGGTCATGATCTCAGAGTCCTGGGATCGAGCCCCGCATCGGGCTCTCTGCTCAGCAGGGAGCCTGCTTCCCCCTCTGTCTCTGCCTGCCTCTCTGCCTACTTGTGATCTCTCTCTGTCAAATAAAATAAATAAAATCTTTATAAATAAATAAATAAATAAATAAATAAATAAAGTTAAAGCCTCCATCAGGAATAAAATGAAAAAGTTCTCCCAGGGAAAAAAACAGAGATGCCTGTGTGGCTCAGTCAGTTAAGCATCTGCCTTCAGCTCAGGTCATGATCTCAGGGTCCTGGGATCAAGCCCCAACTTAGGGAGCCTCCTTCTCCCTCTTTCTCTGCCCCTCCCCCCAACCCATGCTCATGCTCTCTCTCTCTCGCTGGCTCTCTATCTCAAATAAATAAATAAATAAATAAATAAATAGAGAAAATCTTTAATTAAAGAAATTAATAAAAACTTGGACTCGGAACATATACATTTCTTCTGGTACACTGCATTAGTGAGGATGTTATCTTAACAACTACCCAGGGGTGCATCAGACAGCGTTCTTGGGTTGAAAGAAACAGGAACCAAGTCTGGCCATCTGTAGCCAAAGGGAATGTACTGAAAGAAACAGCAAAGGCTCAGAATACTAGAGTGGCAGGGACTAAAATGCCAGGCTTGGAAGATGGGCCCACACCATGGCACACCAGGGCTGGCAGCAAAAGCCTGGATCTAAAGCATAAACATCTGGTAGCACACAGCCACTGGCCTTCCCCCGCTCCCCGCCTTGCCCACCCAGCCTCCTCAGGACGGAAAGCACTGAGCCACGGACTATGGAGCCGGAGTCCTAGAGCCACACAGACACAGAAGAGAAGGGAGTTGGCACACTGGCTCATTCAGTTCTTGGGATGGCAAAGTGGGCCTGTACTCCTCCCCAAAGGTTGATTTCTCCAAAAAAGAAAAGAATGCTCTGAGGAAAGGAGCTGACCAGAGACCCTAGAAATAATAAGCACTTATCCCTCTTCTCAAAGACAGGCACCCTCTTGCAAAGTCACTCACAGGATGACTTTACATTCTATTCTCTGATTTTCTGCCAGAAAAATCAATCGTTTGGTACACTCTACATCCCTGCATCAAGGCCCACAAACTCTTCTCCAAAGGCTCTAATGGGCATGCTACTGCCTCGGCTGCCTTTGGCATCTTTGCCCAGTCTGACCACAGCAGACCCTCCCGCAAGTCCCTTGATCAAGTCCTCTGCCAAGTCCTTCCCAGACACACACACACCAAAGAATTCATCTCCCCACTTCTTTCTCCCACAGCACTGTATTTCTAGTTTAAAAACTTAAGTTTTATTATAAAATCAAGCTACGGGGATTATTTTAAAATTCAAGGTGTTAAAATAAATCAGTTTTCTTTTATGCTTTAAAGTATTTACTTAGGCATGCCATAAAGTACAAATTTTTAATTGTACAAAGTATTAATATCATGAAATAAAAAGAAAGTTCAATTTTGAAGGATTTTCCTGGTTCCAGGGTCAGCTCCAAGGTTCCAAACTGGTAGGATTCTCTGTTGAGCATCTTATTTTCAAGTCCTTGGGGATGAGAAGTGTCTTTATTCCTCTCCCAGACACTGGTTGGAATGGACCCTCTTAATTTCTCTTTCTCCAAGTACAGATTTGGGACAGAGAGGGGGGAGGCAGGCTGAGAACAAGAGCTTTCTTTATCCAGAGAAAGGCTTCTCTTTCTCTTTTCTGTGTCAGGCTTGGACATTTGCCTAAATGATGGTAGGTGCTCCATAAATGACGATCTGAGGAAAGGAGAAGGAAAGATGGTGGACCGCTTAACAGCGCCATGCTCTTACGAACAGGGCCCACCATCACCAAGTACTCTGCCCTGTCTGGTACCTCTCCTAACATTAAAACGGTCATAAAATATGAAACCACAGTCCCACTGAAGTACTCTGTTTTAAGACCTTCTACTTCAAATACCACATTGTATGGCAACTGCTGGTTTGCCATCTGTCTCCACTGCCAGACTGTAAGCAACGTGAAAGCAGGGGCTGTGTCTGCCTCGTCTACTGGAATGCAGCACAGCACCCACTGCTCAAGAAGCACAAACTGATTTAACCAACAAATGCAAACTGGGGCTCACAGATTCCCATAACCTTCTTCCCACCACAGCTCACTACAAGCCCTGTTGCAATGAAGTCAGAAATTGCCTTTTTCTTAGCTTTATATTTACAAAGCCGACATCAAATGTTAAGTTGTGCCAGGCACTGGACTAAGCATTCTATACATTCAGTGATTTCATTTAGTCTTCCAGCAATACAATGAAATAGGGGGTCATAATACTTACTTGTATTATTGTTACAAGTAAGAAAATGAGGGGAAGAGATGTGATTTGCTCCGGATCACCAGACTAGTGAATGTAAAAGCCGGGCTCCACCCCAGCTGTGCCTGACTCCAGGACCTAATCTCTTAGACACTATGGATATTGAAACTCAAACACCACTCTAATGGGCCTAGGCAAGGGGCACAAGTGTGAGAAATCAGTCAGAATCTTCTGACACTGACTCGCCATGTGTCCAAAGGGAAGAGGCAGGAATATTTTCATCTCCACAAAGAAATGCACTCTCCCTACTTTTCTTGAAATTTACAAGGGTACAAGAAATACTTGACCTTTCTCTTCACTCTATCTTCAAAAGGCAATAACACCTCAGCCACCAGAATAAATGTTAGCTGTCACTAGGCCTCAATATCAAGGGGGCCCCAGGGAGTGGTAAGGACTATAGCCCACTGAAGAGAGGTGGGCAGTCCAAAGAGTGGCCACTACTCAGCTGTGGCCACAATCATAATTTAAGAAAGGCTGGCCCAGATATTCTGATTTTTCAAAAGAAACCTAGAGACCAGCTTCCTTATTTAAAATTTTCAAATTAAAATGCTGGCAACTAATTTTTAAAAACTGTTTAATAATCCTGCATCCCAAACACAGCCATGAACCATTAGCATGTGGTCCTCACAACACTTCAGGGCAAACAGGTTTCCAAAGGCCTCTGGCATTCTGTGAGGTCACCTACCTGGCCCAATGCCCTACACCTGGAATCTTCTCTGTCAGCTACCCAATTCTAACCAAGACATCTAGACGTGGCCCTACACACTTCATAAAACCGTCCCTGACACTCCAGCTCATCTTCACAGACTCCTCCAAATTCCCAGAAACACTCCTCTCCATCACTTCTTTAATTAGCTTACATTTTACATTCTACACACATCCTGCCAACAGCTCACAGCTCCTCAGGAGCTCAAATTCTGTTCTACACATCTTAACCTCCTCAGTTTGGAGTGTTCTTTATAAATACGACAACTACTTTTGTAATTTAAAAAAAAAAAATTCTTTTTGAAAAAGAAATTAACTCATGGTCTGGCAGGATGACCCCAAGCTTTGTCATCTCGAAACAGCTGTTCAATCTTTGAAAATACCATAGGAATATAATTATTACACACAAAAACTCTCTGGATTGCTTTTCTAATTCATTTTACCAATAAAATCTAAAAGTTTCATCTTATTATTATTAAAGCCAGTCTACCCAAACTGCAAAAACAATCAGTGCTGCAGTGAGAAGTGTAAAAGCCCCAAGTCAGGGCTCAGCACAGTTACTAGTAAGGGATGACTGAACAGAGGTCTAACAAGTTTCTTCCTGCAAAGAGGAAGAAAATGAAACATTAAATAATTAAAGTTCCAGTTACTCAAAATATATTAATTCAACCTACTCAGACACACGAAGTGTTCTACAAAAGTACCTATCTTCTCTTAAAGAAGTTTTCTAGAATTTTTTTTTAAAGACTTTATTGATTTATTTGACAAAGAGAGAGATCACAAGTAGGCTGAGAGGCAGGCAGAGAGAGAGTGGGAAGCAGGCTCCCTGCTGAGCAGAGAGCCCGATGCGATGCGGGGCTCAATCCCAGGACCCTGAGATCATAACCTGAGCCGAAGGCAGAGGCTTAACCCACTGAGCCACCCAGGCGCCCAGTTTTCTAAATATTGAAAGGGTAAAAAAAAAAATCACTATCCTTCCTTTTTTTTTTTTTTTTTTTGGGTAACCTCTATGCCCCTGCACCCAACGTGGGGCTCAAACTCACAACCCCGAGATCAAGAATAGTATGCTCTACTGACAGCCAGCCAGGCGCCCCTCCAGACAGTTCTTAACAAGGACTTTACTGTTCTATGAACAAAGAGATCAACTAAGTGTATACAAAGAAAGTCTATTTAAGGGATCATTTCTTTTTTATGTTAATAATAGTCTTGTCTTCTCTATAAATTTGTTTCTACTTGTTTTAGATTTAAGTTTTTAATGCTTTTGTAATAATTTTCTTTACATGGAGTAGAAATTCACTCTCTATATCTCCTTTTGGAAATGCCACAAAATACACAGAAATAAACACAAAATAAACGTGCAAAATCACGTTTTATGATAATCAAGCTATTAAGCCCTTTCGAAATAGTTGCTGAATCTTTGAAAATACCATAGGAATATAATCTCGAAAAAGTTAAGAACACTACATCAAAATCTAATAATATTGGCTAACTAAACATATTAAAACATAAATAAGTAAAATATAATAAATAAAACATAATAAAAATATGAAAATTAAAAACTAAAAAAACCTCAAATACTTATGAAAAGAATCATGATGTTCTGGGGGAGAAAAAAAGAGTTAAAAAGTGTCCTAAACTGAGAATTTTTTAAAGTATATTTGAACAAAGCACACAAAAGGCATGGTCTTACCTGCCTGGGATACATAACCAGATTTGCACACAGTCCTCTTCTCATTAACTGTGCTAAGAAAGCAGCAGCAGCACACATGGTATTAACAATAAAATGTCAAAATCAGAAAAAAGAAACCCACTGATGTTTGCTTTGCAAATACTTTTGGTGCTTGCAATTGAATATAGTTCTATCATTCTAGTAATTCTTTTCTATTTCAGAAATAAGGAGGCTGCACTGTGATGATCTTCTTCAGTCAAGTTTCCCATTCCCAGCTCTGTGTTGGCAGTTTGGGGGACTGGTACAAAGAGATAGAAGAGAAGGTTAAGGCACAGTTTGTAAGAAGGAAAAATCCCTGTTTTCTTCCTTCACGAAAAGGGAAAAACCCTGTTCTTCCCTACTCTGTCTCTTTCCTGAGAGTCACCTTCACTAGTCACAAAGCATACTTCACTTTTGATACTTCTGGTCACAAAATGTGTGGAGTTCCCCTACAACAAGCAGGTCTCTGCAACACCAGCTGGGTGTCCACAATTAACTTGATTCAGGCACTGTGTCTGGGTGACATCTCTCTACCCAGAGATAGCATCAGATCCTGCAGGCTAAGATCTCAGTCCCATAAGTCTGCCACAACCCTTTCCTATGCCAGTCACAAGCCCCCATTATCACCAACTGGCTACAGATGAGACATCCCAACAGCCCCCTCCATGGGTTCAATTAATTTGCCAGAGTGGCTCACAGAACTTAGAGAAACATTTCCTATGTTTACCAGTTTCTTAAAGAATGTGGTAAAGGATACAGATGAACTGCCAGATATACAGGGCAAGGGGCTTCTGGCTCCCACGGAGATGGAATATGGATGTGATTCACACCCTCCTGGTGTGAATATGCTCACCAACCTGGAAATTCTCCGAATCCTGTACTATTGGGGATTTTAGGGAGGCTTCATCACCCACACATGATAGATCACTAACTCCATTCTCAACACTTCTCCCTTCTCAAGGCAATGGGGGCAGGGCTGAAAATTCTAAGCTTCTAATCATGGCTTGCTTGGTCTTTTAATGACTGGCCTTCATGCAGGGGCCATCCAGGATCCCACCCAGAGTTGCCTCATTAGAACAAAAGACACGCCTATCACCCAGAAAATTACAAGGGTTTTAGGAGCTGGTTCAGGAATAGAGGACAAGACCACTATTAGAATAAGAGATGTTCTTATCACTCAGAGCATCACAAGAGTATTGGGAACTCTGTGCCAGGAACCAGGGGACAAAGACCAATACATGCCTTCTATTATCTCCCAGTCCCTCAGGAAGAGCTGAAAAGCCTCAATTTCACTCAGAAATTTCACTCTACCTACTCCCCATTCCACCGCTGGGGTCAAAAGCATATGGCTAAAGAAAACAGCTTCCTACCAGTACTAGGAAGGTTCTGCAATTTAAAAAGCTCAACTCTGAGAACTCTAAACAATGCGAGTTTAGAAATCAGCAAGCCCAGTCTGACCCAGACAACTGCTAAGCTGCTTTTCAGGGGCTTGAAGGCTAGTTAGACAAGCAGCTTCCACATCACAGTACTTTCCTGATACACACAGCGCACTGCCAACACTAATTCTATACATGCACGCACGCATGCCCCCCACACACACACACCCCTCAACTCCCAGCATTTCCCCCATTCTAAAAGGATTCCTGGCACTTAAGGTAACCAACTGCCAATAAAACTAGTAAGTGCTGAAAAACCACAGGCACTCAAGTGGCCTAGGTTCAAATATATTTCTAGCAAACCTTTATTTTATTAAACAAAAATACCCCCCAATCTTTTATTTGCAATGCACCTCTGTATTATCTTTTATAAGCTAACTATCTGACTCTTTGTACCTTTTGAATTTTGTACTGTGTTCATTTATTACCTATTCAAAGTAGGCTTTCTGACTAAATTACCCTAAGAAAGTGTAAAGAAACTTAAAGGTCTTTGCTTTGGGTCCTTTCAGACTCATCTCTTAAAAAGATTACAAAACAGTACTTTCATCTCCACTTGGACATTTCTTAAATCCAACTTTTTCTAATCAACTGTCACCATCACGTCTACTCCTCACATAGTGGTTTCATGGGATGTTACTGGTTTGTTCGCTGGGTTGTTATAACTGATGGAGGCCGGACAAAGTAAAAGAGAACCAGGAAAACTGGGAAAGTAATGAAGCCCCACAGGAAATGGTGGCCCCCCACCTCTCCAACATCTTCTACCACTCTCCTCCACTTGGCCTTCAGCCACTCTGGCCAGTTTCCTGCTTTTCCCCCTTGCCAAATTCATTCCCACTCAGGGCCTCCATATTACATGCTCTTCCCTCTGCCTCGCTGTTCAGAGACTAACTGACCCCAATTTACCAACACCCCTACCACCACTTAGTTCCATCACACATCCACTTCCTGCCCAGCACCACCATTGCCCAAAATCATGAACTTCACTAATATTTTTGCTCATTTACTGTCTCTCTGCATCTGTTACCAGAAGCTTCACAGAAGCAAGAGCTTCCATTCTGCTTTGTTCACCATTGCATTCCAAGAACAGCGCCTGGACCACAAGCAGGCCCCCGATAAAGGTTTGTACAATGAATGTGTAAACGAATGAATGACTTCAAGAATGAACATTCTGATCTGAGCTCAGGTCATGATCTCAGGATCATGAGCCCGAGGTAGGGCTCCACACTCACTGTAGAATCTGCCTGGGATTCTCTCTCTCCCTCTATATCTTGTGCTTGCAAGCATATGTGCTCTCTCTCAGAATACATAAAATCTTAAAAAAAAAAAAAAGAACCTTTTTCCCTATTGAAAGGCTTAGTAAGTTAGGCAGTGAGGGTTTCCAGAAGGCTGGGAAAAAGACTGAACATGAATATTCTTGAGGAACCTTCATGTCACTTTAAGACAGAAATTCTCAAACTGGATTCAAGAAAATCTTCCTGGGTATCGAGAGGATGTTACTCAGCAAGCTGACTTTGGGTGCATATGTTTTTTACTAAATTTTAAAGTTTGGGGACTTTATTTCTAAATTCAATTCCTTATTCTTCTTTTATCCACATATTATCTTCTTTGCCTAGGACAGTGCTCTTGTCTGTTTCATACATTAACCACTGTAAATCAAATGCTTCAAACTCAACACTCAAAATTTTACATCATGTCTCTTTCATTCTGACCTAGATAAAGAAAATGATGATGACAAAAAATGTTATGACCACCCTATCAACCTTCTTTTGCAAAGTGATTACTCTACTACTAACTAAACTTTGGAACTCAGATTTGATATCCATTGTTGGCTATGAACCACTATCGACAAGTAATTAAAAAAGTACCTGCTACTTGACTGTAGTTTGCTAACCTGTTTATTTACTTACTAATAAAAGGTTCCAGGCTATCAGCAAAATCAAAATCCTTTTTCCTCAGGCACTCCATCACTTGGGTTGAGGATCAGTACATTATATCAACAACCCAAAACAAATCTTGCAAGATGGCATAGACTCAAAAGTTAACACGTGAAAGAAAGGCTAAGAGCCTTCTCATGGGAAGATCAACTGAAATTCAGAAAAAATTAACAACCCATTACTCATACACTGCCATGGGGCTGCTATTTAACATTATCAGATACTCTGTTACTAAGACATTGGAAAGAAGAGCTAGAAGACTTCCCTGACACATTTTTATCAAGCCCTTATTGGTAGACACTAGCATTCAGTGTATTTTGGGTATTTTTCAATTCCTCTACTAGACGGTAAGCTTCTTAAAAGCAGGGACAATGTGTGCATTCATTCATTCACACAGTCAACAAATCATATTGAGCATATACTATATTCTAAGCACCAAGGTCACGGGAGTACATAAAACAGACAAAAATCTCGAGCCTCATAAACTGGCTGCATTCTACTGAGAGGAAACAGAAGCAAACAAATGAGTACATAACATGTCTTGGTGGTCATGTGCTGCCCAGAAAGAAGCCCAGGAGACCCAGTGACAACGGACTGGTGTTACTTTCTATAGCATTAAAGACCTATCTGATGAGGTGAAAACTAAGCCTTCAAAGACCTAAAGTAAGGGAGCAAGGCATGCAGATAATATGGGGGAGAAAGAGCACAGAGGCCAGGGAGGCTGCAAGAAAGGGAAGAGGAAGAGGAAGAGTGGTAAGAGATGAGGTCAGAGCCACTGCAGGGGACCCAAACACCCAGAGCCTCAGAGGTCATGATTAAGATGTTGGATTCACTGAGACAGAATACCACTGGAGCGGAGAAGTGACATGATCTGACATCTATGTTAAAAGAATCACCCCAGCAGCTGCGGCAGACAAGACTAGAGGAGCGAGGGCAGAAGCAGTTAGGAAAACCAGTAAGGAAGATTCATAAGTAGTCCAGGCAATAGGCAATAATGGGTTAGGCTAGAACACAGTAGAGGCTGACGGGAGAAGGTTAGGCAGGATCTGCTGTCAGATTAGATGTGGGTATGAGAAAGAGAGAAGTCAAGAATGGCTCCAAGGTTTCTAACCTGAGTAACTGGTAGCATGGAGAGTTCCTTTACTGAAAGAGGCACAACTGGAGAAGCAGGTTTCTGCTGCTGTTTGTTTTTTGGTGGATGGAATCAAGAATTCAGTTTGGGTATTTTAAATCTGAGATCCAAATGGAAACACAGAGTAGACTACAGGATACTCAAGTCTGGATTTCAGAAGAAAAATTAGGGCTAAAAATAGACAGTTGAAAGTAATCACTATAAATATGGTATTTGTTTTTTTAAGATTTTTAAGTATTTATTTATTTGAGAAAGAGTGAGGGAGAGAGAGAGCACACTAGCAGGAGCAGAGGGAAAGGGAGAAGCAGACTCCCCACTGAGAGGGAGCCCCATGCTGGGCTCCATCCCAAGGTCCTGGGATCATGACTTGGGCCAAAGGCAGACGCTCAACCAACTAAGCCACCCAGGAGCCCCTAAATATGGTATTTAAAGGTGGGACCGGATAAGGTCACCTACCCTATGGTGTGTGCTGGGGTGAAGGAGTAGTTCAAAGATTGTGTCCTTGTGCATTGCAATGAAAGTTTCAGGAAAATGAGGAATACAATACTAAGAAGGAATAACCAGAAAAAAAGAAAGAAAGAACTAAAAAGATGTCCTAGAAGCAAGGTAAAGAAAGGAATGAAAGGAATGATGAGGTAACAAGGACTCAGGACCAGCCACTGGATTTGTTAACTTGTTATCTTGAAGACTGGCTCCAGCAGAATCATAGAAGAGTGCCTGACGGGAATGAATTCAAGAGAAATTAGAAGAGGGAAAGTGGACACATTGAGTACAGAAAAATGTTTCTATGAAAGAGAAGAGAGAAATGGGATAGTAGCTGGAGGGAACATGGGGCAAGGGAGCATTTCTTTCTTTCTTTCTTTCTTTCTTTCTTTTTTTAATTTTATTTACTTATTTGACAGAGATCACAAGTAGGCAGAGAGGCAGGCAGAGAGGCAGGCAGAGAGAGAGGAAGGGAAGCAGGCTTCCTGCCGAGCAGAGAGCCCGATGCAGGGCTTGATCCTAGGACCCCAGGATCACGGAAGGCAAAGGCTTTAACCCACTGAACCACCCAGGCACCCCGGGAGCATTTATACTTCAGCCTGTTTGCCTTGGGAATGATAAAGTAGAGAAGGAAAGGCAATGAAGTAGGAAAAACAGGACACCTACAGGGAGTGAGGCTGCTGGGGAGGCTGGAGGGACTGGACAAAGATATACAGCAGGTAGACAGCTTGACTTTATGAGGGACCAATAGATTTATTTACCTGTGTATTCCCAGGATCTTATACAGAGACTAGTCCATAATAGGGCTCTCAAAAAAATGAATAAACTAATGTACTCTTGAACAAGGACTCTTCATTTTTGTACTAAGCAATGAAGAAAAACAGAGACTGCTTCACACAAAGTAGATATGCAACACCATCATTTACTGAGAAATGAAAATCACTCAAGAGCAAAAAAAGGTTAGGGTAAAAAATGGAAAAGAAGAATGGAGGCTGCGGGATGATTTCAGACCAGAATTCACATCTCAGGACATAGTCAGAAAAGGAGGTAATGGGAGAAATGCCTAACCGACTAGCCAGCATTATTAGGTAGGCACAAGGGAAAGCACACATCCCCAGAAGCCTCTGGGAAAGACTGAGAGAAATGAGCATCAGAAACGTCCAATCAGATGACTGGATCACCATGACCTTACAGCAATGTAATAATACTGGACAATGACCAAGATATGTTACCAAAAAACTCCCCAACCAGCCTGGGATCTACTGGAAGCTCTTCGTCATGGTTATCGCCTCTGGGATTGCCACCTGCGCTTTTACTCCCCTCTCTAGAGCCCAGGGGATGGTGTGGTCTGCAGTGACGTCCTTCCACTTGCTCCTCAGGGACATTTTTACTGACAAACACTCAGGCCACCGGAGTCTCTGCCCACTGAGGATCTTCCATGTCAATCATCTCCCCACCCAACCTCATGTGCTCAAGGAGCTGAGAAAACGAGAAGCAGCAGTCCCTTGCCAAGAGATGGAAAAGCTCAACAAGCCAACCTAAGATCCTTAAGGACAGTTTTGTCCTTTCTTTTTAAAAGAAGTTTTAATACACGGGGAAATCTGAGACGATCCTATCAGTACTCCATTTCTTTCTTTCTTTCTTTCTTTTTTTTTAAGATTTTATTTATTTATTTGACAGATCACAAGTAGGCAGAGAGGCAGGCAGGAAGAGAGAGGAGGAAGCAGGCTCCCTGCTGAGCAGAGAGTCCAATGCGGGGCTAGATCCCATGACCCTGGGATCATGACCTGAGCCGAAGGCAGAGGCTTTAACCCACTGAGCCACCCAGGCGCCCCTCAGTACTCCATTTCTATCTTGAATAAAAACAGATCTTTTAGGCGCAGCTTGAACGTTCAAGCACTAAGCACTGTAAAATCACTTGGTGTACAGCCGGTGTCACTGGCCTTTCTAAAAGAGTATTTCACACTGCTAGACATTTCAGCCATCTAAAATGCCTGCCGCACTCCCTCATGCCACTCTGGGAGGATACAAGAGTACAAGCAAGCCCGCCTCTAGTATACTTCACTTCCTGTCATCACAGAGGCTCCAAAAAAGAGGGATGAAGGAAAATCTCAAATTGAAGTGCTTTCGGGGAGCCAAAGTTGAATAATACGACAAAGATGAGTGTCATACTACCCAATCTAGAACAGTAACATCTTACTCAAGAAACCAGTTTCAGCCTTCTACACTGTTTACGATAAAATGTTAACTAGAAGACACGGCAGATTAAAAATATAAGTATATATTTATTTGCTAATCCTTATTTGTTGGTCCAGGACCTTGTCTTGAGCATAGGTCTACTGGTGAACCGCGAGTTGTCTTTCATATACCACACCCATCCATCATGCATGACCTATGTTTTCCAGTTCAGGGGTTGGGTTTTTTTTTTTTCCTTTTTTAAAGATTTATTCATTTGGGATGCCTGGGTGGCTCAGTGGGTTAAGCCTCTGCCTTCAGCTCAGGTCACAATCCTAGGGTCCTGGGATTGAGCCCTGCATGGGGCTCTCTGCTCAGCGGGGGCCCTGCTTCCCCCTCTGCCTCCCTCTCTGCCTCCCTCTCTGCCTCCTTGTGATCTCTCTCTCTTTCTCTGTCAAATAAATAAATAAAATCTTTTAAAAAAAGATTTATTCATTTATTTGAGAGAGAGAAAGCATATGTGTGCACTTGGGCAAGCAGGGGGAGGCGCACAGAGAGAGGGAGGGAGAGAGACTCTCTAGCAGACTCCCTGCTGGATACATGGGGTTCAAACCCACAAACCCTGGATCATGACCTGAGCCTAAACCAAGAGTCAAAGGCTTAACCAAATGAGCCACCCACGTGCCCCTCCAATTCAGGTTTCTATAAAGAAAAACAAACACCTGAAAACACTCACAAAGAGATCTATGTGCAGAGTCCTTCCAGACTTTTAAGACTCCCTCTTCATCTTTTGTAGTTTATCCATACCATTGAGCAATACTTTCTTTTACTGACTTGAAGTTATCGAGTCATTCCAAAGCATTTAGGATACTTCTCACAAAACTGTTCTTTTTCAACTCAAATTTCACAGGCTTACATCATATTTAATTACACCACATAATTACAATAACAAGTATGACGAACATAAAAACAGGAATAAAGACAACTGATTCTTTGTAAGCATGCAATAGATCCAGAGGCCTCATGGTTGGGAGATATATGGAACCCAATGGCTCACAGAGCAACAAGGGCATTCAGTGTACCACGCTGTTTAAGTGGAGGTTGGGTAAGACACTGTCTACTGTGTATTAGTAGGTTCAAAGTTTTGTAATAAACACCTTAGTTATCATGACTGTCCCAAACTTAAAGGTTTTAATTTATCAAAACGTCAGTAACAATTAGTAAAACTGTGAAGTGGGGGAAATTTCCTTTTGATTCTTGCTTACTAACAGGAAAAGTAGCCTGAGATCTGAAGTAAAGGAAGCGCATTCTCTTCATGCTGTTGGGCCTGTTCTCTCTCCCTCTAGACTCTAAGCTTCCTATGTACCTGTCCCCTTTGTAACAGTATCTCAATAAACTAGCTCCATAACCTTGCTGAATATGTTCATACATCCTAACCTCAGTAAGTATTTCAGCTATCACTGCTGGCATCTAAATAAAATCTTCTGGGGCTGAAAAAACAGAATGTTAGGTTTAATTCCAGTCTATTATGTGCTAATATTTTCCATCTCTTTCTCTTTACATTGTATGTATGTATGCTTCCTGACACTGATAAATTCAATTTATTAACCAGGGTCCCTTTATACTTACATTACTATTGTATTCAAGCTAATAATATTCTATAAACTATTCTATCTTGATTAAAGCCACTGGTTCCCATTAAAAAATAAAATTGGGTTGAATATCCTATTGAGTTTGAATTTCACATTCCCACAATGTGTGGCAGCTAATACTTCCAGTTTCTGGCACTTCTATTGAGAACATAAAAGTTCTCCCGGAACTAACAAATTACTTCCCTTCTAACACAATTATGTAATCTGAATTGAACGGCACCCTAGAGATTATTTTTGTGGTCCAAAATCCCTCCCAATTAAGGGATCCCATCGAAAAGTACCCAACTTTTTTGGACAAGAAGGGATGTTTACCTTTAAATCCCACATTATAGAGGGCTACACCCATAGTAGGCTCTTAACACATACTTGTTAATTGAACTGAACAAGTCTAAAATGGGTGCATTTCATTAATCTTCTTGTTCTTTCTGGGCTTTAGCTATAACATCCACTGAATCTGTAATTAAAAATTTGCATGAATCTTCTGCTCATTAACCAATGTTCAAAAAGAAATTCAGCAGAGGAAACTCCACAATCAGTCAAACGTTTTAACATTAAGGCTGTTAATGTCAGTACATGATAAAACTAAAAGAAAATGGAAAATCAAGTCTTAGTTTGCTTATGATCTATGAAAAGTTTCCAATTTATCCAAAATACTCACATGTTCTCAATTCCTAGTCTGATTTTTTTTTTTTAACAAATGAAGTCTTGCATCATTCATACAACTAAATTATACACCTTCTACTTATAATTGGGGTGCTCACAGGATTAACCGCAGTACTGTAGTAAGACATGTTATTATGCTAATTAATTTTCCCTCCAGTTAAAACAGACTGTGATCCCATCTGATTTCCCATAATATGATATGATAATGAAGAGAACAAAGCCTCTGGAGCAGTAAACAGCACCAACAATTTTATTTTACTCAAGTATGTATTCCAAAACTACATAATTCACAGCATGGCCCTGCTAAGCACCCCAATACAATACATCTGGTTTTGGGGGCTTTTACAATATATGACAGGACACAAAATATACATTTCCAAATTCCCTTTCCTTCTGTTTTGCTGAAAGGAAACAGACACAGACACACACACACACAGTCCCTCAATAGCACAATTACTGCTTTGCTAATTTTATTCAAGCAATAATTTAAAGTCCCACTTCCTCCTAAATATCTCTGGACAGCAACTCTTGGCAATCCATCTGCCTCTTTCATCACAGCTTCTTTTCATAACTAACGGATCAAGTTCCTCTCCCCCCATTTCAACACGAGGCACTGTACTTGCAGCCCTGCCACGATAGCCCACTGCTGAATGCCAGAATATAGCATATTGAATTTCACTGTCCTTCATTGTTTCCAGTTTAACTGCCATTTTACCACCATGCACAGGAGAGAAACGCTTTCCCACAGGCATCTTATGAATTTCCAAAGCAGCTATTCTCTGTGGATTTACAAAAATGTTTGCCGTCTCTGAATTCCCTTTATCGCCACAGAAACGGCTTTGGGAGGCTGAGTTTTTTTTTTTTTTTTTTTAAGTACCCCATGCAAAAAGAAACTGATTCTAAGTATTTCTATTTCGCTAGCAAATTTAATCCTAAAGGCCTTACTGTAGGGCAATGTCAGGGCAAAGATCTGTTAACATTGCTTTTGGCCTTCCCAATTAAAATGAAATATTTTCAGGTCATAAAGATTATCTTATCAAATGTCCTTTCTTCTCAACTACACCAGAAGGCTACCCAGAGCACTGTAAAATAAACAATTGGCTTTGGCGTTCGTACAACGCCCTAAATCTGCCTAAACCGCCCCCTCCTTAGGCTCACAGACACATAATCTCTCGGCAACACCCAAACCTGCCAGTGAAGTGGACTATTTCTCTGGCACAAAGGGCCGGCCTGCGCCTCGTGCACGGTGGCCTCTGCACACATGTGCGGGCTGACAAGTGCGGAGCTGCCCTTCCCGGATCCGAAGCTGGAGGCCTAGCCCAAAGGCCACACACACTTCCCCACCCACCGCCTTCTCTCGGCGGCCACTGTCCCTTATTACAGGCGGTCGGCTCTGAAGCTCCCCCGGCCTGACCCGTGCCGTGCGGCCACGCTCCGACCCGCTTTCCCTCCGCCCACCGTCCTTTTTCCTTCCTCCTCTTCTTTGCCTCAAGAAATTCCGTCGGAACTTCATTCGGGCTGGGACGAGCGGCCCTGCCCGACCCGGGCACACCCTCCCCCAGCGGCCGCGCCCCCCGCGCCTCGGCCCGAGGCGACCGCCGACTCCCGCGACCCCCGGCCCGCCCGGCCGGAGCCTCACCTCCTCCTCGCTCTCGCTGCGAAAACACAGGCACGCGGCCCGCTTCTTGTACCCGTCGCCGTCATAGGTGCGAGTCTGGTTCGACTTGAGCTTCATCATCCTCCGGGCCCGGGTGGGGGTGCTGTGCGGGTCGCGGGAGTGGAGGGTGGGGAGCCCGCTCCGGACGGCGGCGCGCGCGCGCGTCCCCGGCTCGGCCAAGGGAAGCAGGGAGGGAGAGCCGCTTCTCCGCTACACGGCTCGGCCGCTGGCCCGCCACGGCTGTCTCATTCCCCCCGGCCCAGGCCCCGCGCCGCCGCCGCCGTCACGGCTGCCGTCCCCGCTGCCGCCACGGCCGCCGCCCCCTCTGCCACCGCCACCCCCGACGACGACCGCGCCGCCATCTTGGGCGCGCTGCGTCAGCGGCGTAAAGCCGCGCGGGCCTGCGGGACGGCCGCGCGCTCGTAGCGCAGGCCGCGTCCGGGAATCGCACCCTCCCAGTCTGCGCGGCGTAAACGAGCGTCCGGAATGAAAGGGCCGTGTGAATGGAGGCGGCCGCAACGCCAGGAGCGTAGGAGTGGGGAAGGTGGGGCGCGCGCGGAGGAAGTCGGGGGAGAAAGGGTTGCCGGCGCAGGGTCGCCCCACTGGGCTGAGTCGTGACGGGAGAGGAGACCTGGCTATCCCGCCACGCGGTTTGTCGGAGGGTGGAGCAGGCGTTTGCCCAAAGTCACGCCGCGATTCCGCGGCCGGAGATGACCCAAGGTCAGGCCGCCCCTCCTTGGCCTTGCCGGTTCATCTGGGTGGGGGTGAAGAAGTGGGATGCGATTGAACGCTCTGGAGCGTGCAACCTGAGATAACTAGAATTAGGCACTGCACGGCAACGGGAGTGAGGGGAACGGGGGGAGGGGCGTTGTGCACTTAGCATTGACATCCAGAAGCTCTGGAAGTCTTACTGGCTGGGGCATTGACAGATGTTTCTACTGCAATCCTGAGTGGTGCAAAAACAAGTGCTTCTTATTAGGGTAAACAGGAGGGCCAGAAAAGGAAGATACATAATGCAGATCAAAGGGCATCATCGTTTCTGGCAATCAACAAGGACTATATAGTGTGAATGTCAAACAGATTGTCCAGGGGAAAATACATAACCAGACGCAGTGGAGCAAGGAAAATTGGAATATAACCTGTTAATGTTCTCAGCAGACCAGACCAAACATAATACCATGCCCGTTCCCTGCACGCGGTGTGTGTAGTTTGTCTGTGAGCTGCTGGTTGCCCTTCTTTAATTTGCTTGTATTTAGCACAGTAAGAAAATCAGGATTTGAAACCAAACCTTAGTTGGAATCTGTTGCATCATTTATTGACCTCTAGTTGGCGTTTGGCAGTTAGTAGTCGCTTAATACACTGCAACTAATACTGACTTTTTAAAAAATTAATACCAATATCTGTTTCTATATATCACAATTACACTTTTAAAGATTTTATTTATTTATTTGACAGACAGAGACCACAAGTAGGCAGAGAGGCAGGTGGGGGCGGGGGGGGGGGCGTGGAGAAGCAGGCTCCCTGCTAAGCAGAGAGCCTTTGCAGACCTGGGATCATGACCTGAGCGAAAGGCAGCGGCTTAACCCATTGAGCCACCCAGGTGCCCCTAATACTGACATTTCATTTAACCCTTGCCACAAAAATGCGGGATTTCAGTTAATTCGGGTCAATCCTTATGCAATATAATTCCTCAAATCTTTGTCATTTTGGCTGTCTTTCTAGCTTTCTTTTCTTCCATGTGAGGTCTCTAAAAGGAAGGAAGGAAAAAAGTTCTGGCTGTAGAAATCCTATAACGTGTTTGTTGTCAAAAATTTGAAAAATACAGAGGGCATAAAAAAACTAAATCATATATCTTTGAACACATTCTGTAGAGATCTGTAGCCTGTTTTCTTTCTTTTTTTCCTGGTCTATCTCCCATGTTGTTACTTTTCTTTTTAAATACCATTTCTAACTACTACCAGTAGTCCACCATAGGGATGCACCATCAATTATTTTACCTTTTCCTCATTGTTAGAAGCTTAGGTTGTGTCCTCTGTTTCATTGGAACGGTAGTGAATGTTCCAGTACATAAATCCTTATCCCTATTTCAGATATTCCCACAAGATAAATTCCCAGAGGCAGGTGAAAGGGGGTAGTGTCATATTTATGGCTTTTGCTGCCTGTTGCCAAAGCCTTCCCAGAAAAGTTCTCTGAGTACAATCACTCCCGCAGCGAGACAGCTACACTGTGCTATCTGCCACTTTCTTAGGGTTGGGAGCAGAATTGCAAAGGCATCCCAGATCTCAGGGCAGCACAGTAAAGACAACAAGCAAGTTAGATTGTAAAGTCATGGACAGGCCCTGTGTCATTTACCTTCATACCTCTACCTCCTAGCACAGGGCCTTGTCCAAAATAAGAAGTTGGTAAATGTTGATTGAATCGGTGGATGGGTTTTTCTGTTGGTTTCTAATTCTTCCCCAGTTATTATGGGCCTGTCTAGTTGCAAGAATCCACAAGACCACTCCCACAATTCTTGCCTTACTAGTAATTATTTTTCCTTTGTTCGGGAAACATTAACCGAAGGATTCCACCCTTTCCTGGAAGACAATAGTAGATATCAGTCTTAAATTCATTTTAAAAATATACTTGTTAACATATTATTCCAGTTAAATATATCTCCACGGGGCGCCTGGGTGGGTCAGTGGTTTAAGCCTCTGCCTTTGGCTCAGGCCATGATCTCGGGGTCCTGGGGTCGAGCCCCACATCAGGCTCTCTGTTCGGCATGGAGCCTGCTTCCTTCTCTCTCTCCCTGCCTCTCTGCCTACTGTGATCTCTGTCTGTCAAATAAATAAATAAAATCTTAAAAAAAAAAAAATACATCTCCACAAGTGCTGTAAGAAAAAAACTGGTATGTAAAGTGCTACCTAAAGCTTATGACCGAGTTAGAGTATAGATAGCTCTTCATTTGCCTAAGTCAGAAACTGGGAGTCAGTGATCTATGTCTTACCTTCTCTCCAATTGATAATGAGCTCCACTGCTTCGCCTTCTTGACATCCTCAACCCGGGCCCCTTGCCTTCTTGCCCTGCGCCATTATTTCATTAGGACTCCCCCCTCTTTCCTGTACCATGGCCTCCTGGGCTGCTGTCCATCCTCCCCATGCAGCAGAATGAATCCTTCCGAATGCAGATCTAAATAGGTCATGGCCTTGAATGAAACCCTACTTGCTCCTCAGTGCTTTCAAGATAAAACCAAATCCTACCAGGAGATACCAGATTCTGCAGGAGTTTAGTCATTCAAAACTACTTACAGTTTCCTGAACCTCTAACCTTGAATCTTCTGAGTCTTTGAACATTCCTCCCTGGTGTCTGGAAGGCTCTTCTTCCAAGACTGTTGCATACTTCGTTGTCCCTCCCCATCCACTTAGAGAGAAGCCAAATTATATTTATCCTTCAAAACTCAAAAGTTATTGCCTAATTGCCTCTGTCCTTCCTACTGCCTCAGTTTGTCCTGCTAATTTATCACATTGTCACATGGTATTGTCACTGGGTCAGTTTGTTTCTTTGTTTTACCAGTCTCATATTTCAGACTTACTAAAGGCAGGGTCTCTGTCTCACTTATCCTTGCTTATTTTACTCAGCAGTTATCCCAGGTCCTGACCTAGAACCCACCTCAACAAAAGTGTATTAATGGAAGAACAACTACCGCCCTTCCAGAACCCCATCTTGATGATAGAGCTTACTTACTTGTCTGCAGGAACACCCCCATACAACACACCTACAATCCTCTGAATGAAGCTCAGATACCATTCTCCTGATCCCACATTTCAGAGATTATCTGTAATAACTTTTTAGGGAGAATCCTGGGTGAATAACAAAATGCAGAAGATTGGTTTTCATAGGTTCCTTAGTCCATCCTGCTCCTCTAGCATGCCTCTCTCTCCTCCCTCCTCCCAGGACTGCCTTGTTCACCCCATCGAGTCCCCCAGGAGCACCTACTATTTCTGATCTTTGCTTTCGTACAAGTTACCTATTCATGCATAACAAATCTCCTCAAAACATAGTGGCTTAAAACATAAATCATGGGGTGTCTGGGTGGCTTAGTCAGTTAAGCATCTGCCTTTGGCTCAAGTCATGGTCCAAGGGTTCCAGGATCAAGCCCCACCTCAGGTTCCTCAAATAAATTAATCTTCTAAGAATTAATTAATTAATTATAAATAAATAAATATAAACATTTAAAATATAAATATAAATAAATTATAAAATATAAATATATAAATTATTAATTAGTTAATTAAAATTAGTCTTCTAAAGAAGATTTTATTTTTAAACAATCTCTACACCTAACCAAAGCTCAAACCCACAATCCTGAGATCAAGAGTCACATGCTCCCCCAACTGAGCCACCAGGCACCCTTTAAATAATTAATCTTAACAAATATATAATTCTGGGGTGCCTGGGTGGCTCAGTTAAGCATCTGCCTTCGGCTCAGGTCATGATCCTGACGTCCTGGGATTAAGCCCCACATCTGGTTCCCTGCTCAGCAGGAAGCCTGCTTCTCCCTCTCCCTCTGCTTGTGCTCCCTCTCTGTGTCTCTCTCTGTCATAAATAAATAAAATCTTAAAAAAAAAAAAAACCCAAATATATAATTCTACTAAAAATAAACAATTTCCCAAAAAGCCCTATAGGTAAAGCCCTAGTAAATACTTTTCAAGTCCAGGGAAGCCCTAAGGGGAAAATTTTTAATAGAGTTACAAAATTGAACTTGTTTACTCATCCTTTCTATAGGGTCAGTCAAGTTTAGGCTTATGCCTCCCATCTATTTTGATGCCGCTATATTTATCACTATTTGACTGTAGCTTATCTCACCTGGCCAGGCTTTTTCCCCGTCTGCTTCAAAAATGGAATACCATCAGAGATAAAGAGAAACATTTAAGGAAAACCTAACAATTATAAATAAGAAACGGCATCAAAATACATCAAGTGGGGTGCCTGGCTGGCTCACAGACTCTTGATCTCAGGGTTCCGATTTCATGCCCCACATGGAGTGTATAGATTACTTAAAAAAAAAAAAAACAACTAACAACAACAAAACAAAATACATTAAGTAAAAACAGAAGTAAACAGAGGCCTACACAAACCCACAGTCTTAGATGGAGATTGCATAGCATCTTTCTCAGTAAAGGATAAAACGCAGGAGGAATGTCAAAGATTTGAACATTACCAATCATTTTTACCTAATTAATATGTGTAAAGTACTATACCTATCAGGTGTAGAATACACATCTGTTTAAAGTGTACGTAGAACGGGGGCACCTGAGTCACCAAGGTGCCCACAGAAGAAAATATTCATAAAACATATCTGACAAAAGACTAGTATCCAGGATATGTTAGTAACTACTATAACTCAATATTAATAAAGACAAATATCCTGATTTCAAACTGGGCAAAAATACAGACTTTTCAACAAATGATGCTAGAATAATCTGTAAGAAAAAAGAAAAAAGGAACCTCAACCTAAGCATCACACAAAAATCAATTCAAAGTGGATCATGGATGTGGTGCCTAGGTGGCTCAGTTGGTTAAGTGTCTGCCTTTGACTCAGCTCATGATCCCAGGGGTCCTGGGATGGAGCCCTACATGGGGCTCCCTGCTCAGCGGGGAGTCTGCTTCTCCCTCTGCCCATCTCCTGCCTCTACTTGTGCTCTCTTTCTCTTGCAAAAATAAATAAGTAAAATCTTAAAAAACAAAAACAAAAAACAAAGTGGATCATGGATCTAAATGTAAGACATAAAACTATAAGACCTACAGAAAAAAACATTTGGTAAAATCTTCATATCTACTGCTAGGCAGACTTCTTACACTTGACAACAAAAATACAATCTGTAAAATAAAACAATGATAAATCTGCCTTCATTAAAATTTAAATATTTTGCTCTTGTGAAAGACCCTGTGAAGAGGATGAAAAGACGAGCTACAGTCTGGAAGAAAATACTTGCAAATCACATATATGACAGAGAACTAGTATCTACAATAAGCAGTTCTCAAAACACACTCGTTAAAAAAACACACAGTTTGATTAGAAAATAAAAGAAACAGGCATTTCACCAAAGAAGATATACAAATGGCAAATAAATACATGAAAAGATGTTCAGCATCATTAGGCATTAGGGAAATGCATATTAAAACCATATGAAGGGGGACGCCTGGTGGCTCAGTCAGTTGAGCAGCTGCCTTCACCTCAGGTCATGATCCCAGGGTTCTGGGATCGAGCACCACATTGGGCTCTCTGCTCAGTGGGGAGCCTGCTTCTCCCTCCTTCTGCCTGCCGCTCTGTCTACTTGTGATCTCTATCTCTCTGTCAAGTAAATAAGTAAAATCTTTAAAAACAACAACAACAACAACCCATATGAAGGGGTGCCTGGGTGGCTCAGCTGTTAAGCATCTGCCTTCAGCTCAGGTCACGATCCCAGGATCCTGGGATCAAGGCCCACCTCGGGATCCCCAACCAGCTGGGAGTCTGCTCCTTCCTCTCCCTCTCTCCCAGCTTGTGTTCCCTCTGTCACTGTCTCTCCCTGTCAAATAAATAAATAAAACCTAAAAGAAAAAAAGAAAGAAAAAGAAAAAAACATATGGAATCTCACTCCACACATCTGAGAATGGCTAAAATTAAAAATAGGGATTAATTGTAAATGCTGGCAAAGATGCAAAGAAACTGAATCACTCATATATTGCTGGTGGGAATGTAATTTGGTATATTTTACCATGTTCTCTAGAAAACAACCTGACAGTTTCTTGAAAAACTAAACATGCAATAATCATACAACCCAGTAATTGTACTTCTGGGCACTTATCCCAGAGAAATGAAGATTTATGTTTTCTCAAAAACCTGTACATAAATGTCTATAGCAACTTCATATGCAATACCCACACATGCTACTGGACCAAAAACAGTCTAGATGTCCTTCAATAAGTGAATGGTTAAGTAAATTGTGGTGCATCCTTGCCATGGACTATTACTAAACAATAAAGAGGAATAAGCTATTGGAACAGGGCATAGTCTGGGGTACCTGGGTGGCACAACTGGTTAAGCATCTGACTCTTAGTTTGGGCTCAGGTCATCATCTCAAGGCCCTGATCTCAGGGTTGTGGGATCCCGCCCCATATCAGTGTGGAATCTACTTAAGATTATCTCTCCCCTCTTCCTCTGCTCCTTCCAGCTCAAAAAACCAGATAAATAAAATCTTAAAAAGAAAAACAGGGGACCTGGGTGGCTCAGTCAGTTAAGCATCTGCCTTCGGCTCAGGTTGTGATCCCTGGACCTGGGATCGAGTTCTACATCGGGCTCCCTGCTCAGTGTGGAGCCTGCTTCTCCCTCTGTCTCCCCTCTACTCTGTCTCTCATGGATAAATAAATAAAATCTTTTAAAAGGAGAAAAAAAAGGATATTGGGGTGGAGGGAAGTTAGGTGTGACTATAAAAGGGCAACATGACATCCTTATGATGATGAAAATACTCTGTACCTTGATTGCATCAACAGCAATATTCTAGTGGTTATAGTGTTTTGCAGTATTTTATTTTCAAGATATAGTTTTGTAAGCTGTTACCATTAGGAGAAATGGGGTAGAAGGCACACAGTTCTCCCTGTACTATTTTTTACAACCGCATACAAATTTACAAATATCTCAAAATGAAAAGATTAATTTTTTAAAATTTAATTTAATTTATTTATTTGACAGACAGAGATTGCAGGTAGGCAGAGAGGCAGGCAGAGAGAGAGGAAAGGAACCAGGCTCCCTGCTGAGCAGAGAGCCTGATGCGGGGCTCGATGCGGGGCTCGATGTGGGGCTCGATGTGGGGCTCAATGTGGGGCTCAATGCGGGGCTCGCTCCCAGGACCCTGGGATCATGACCTGAGTGGAAGGGAGAGGCTTTAACCCACTGAGCCACCCAGGCACCCCGAAAAAAAGATTAATTTTTTTGAACGTTCAATTGTATTTTTCCAACTTTGTAATACTACAATTGAAAAAATTTTAAGTCTAATTTTTTTAAAATTGGGCAAAAGATTTAACAGACCACCAACAAATTCTAAGGAATGGCCAATACGTACCTTAAAAAGTGTTCCACATCATTAGTCATCAGGGAAATGCAAATTAAAACCCCATGCATTACACCGGAATGGCTAACATCTTGAAATGTTTGAATTAAAAAGACTGACAATGTCTGCTGTCAGGAGATTGGGGAGCAACTACTGCTCTCATCCATTGTTGGTGGAAATGCAACAAGGAACAACCACTTTTGAAAACTGCTTGACAAGGTCTCAAAAAGTTAGAAAGATACCTATCATATGACCCAACAATTCCACTTCTAGGTATTTACCCAAGGGAACTAAAAATATATAGTTACAAAAAATTTGTAGAAGAATGTCCATAAAGCCAAAAGTTGGCAACATCCCAGAAGGATATTGGCAACCATCCTTAGGAGGATGGGTAAACAAATCGTGGTATAGCTAAATGATAGAATATTATTCATCCATGAAAAGGAAGGCACTATTGATAGACATATCAACATGCATGAATCTCAGAAAACTTATGCTGCGTAAAACAAGCCTTACACAAAAGAGTCATGCTATAGAATTCCATTATATGAAGTCCTAGTACAGGGAGAACCAACCTATGGTGAGGGAAAAAACAGATGAAAGAGAACAGTGTTTGCTTTCTGGGTATAGGCAATGGGGATTAACTGGAAAGAAGGATGAGGAAACTTTCTAGAATGATGGTAAAATTCTCTCTCTTAGAGATTAGGGTTACACAGGTCACACTGTCACAACCCAATGAACGTACACTTAGGATATGTGTTTTTCACCTGTGTCAACAGTATTGATGTATAAGTAAATATGTCCATGCTGAAACATTTAGGGGATAAGAGTACTATTGTATGCAATTTATTTAGAAATGCATCTTATTTTATTTTTATTTCTTTAAAGATTTTTTTAAAAATTTATTTATCAGAGAGAGAGAGGCCACAAGCAGGGGAAGAAGCAGGCAGAGGGAGAAGCAGGTTCCCCGGTGAACAAGGAGCCCGATGTGGGACTCGATCACAGGACCCTGGGATCATGATCCAGGCCGAAGGCAGACATCTAACTGACTGAGCCACCCAGACATCCCTCTTTAAATACTTTTTGTTTTTAAATAATCTCCACACCCAATGTGGGGCTTGAACTCACAACCCCAAAACAAAAGTTGCATGTCCACCGAATAGGTGCCCAGGTGCCCCAATAAATAAAATCTTTTAAAAAAATGTCCAACAGGGGCACCTACGGGTCTCAGTCAGTTAAGCACTGGCCTTTGGCTCAGCTCATGATCCCGGGGTCCTGGGATTGAGTCCTTCTGTCTCTTCCTCTGCTCCCCACAAAATAAATAAATAAATAAGTAAAATCTTTTTAAAAAATGTCTAACAAGCACATAAAAAATAGTGCTAAGATCACTTATCTAGTAACCGTAAACTAAAACTACAATGAAATACAAGTTCACACTAGAAGGAGTAAAGTAAAAAGACTCACAACAGCAAATATTGACTAGCTAGGCTATGGAGTGACTGAGACTGTCATGCAATAGTGGTTGCCCAGTGAAATGAGCACACTGAAGAACTATTTAGAACATTCTTAGTAAGTTATAGTTGTGCCTAGTCCTAATGATTTATCCAAGAGAATGAATACAAATGTTCATCAAAAAACTTGAGCAGGAATGTTTGCAGCAGTCCTATTCATGATGACCTCACACTGGAAGTAAGCTGAATGTGCATTAGTGGAAGAAAGGGTAAATAGAGGTATACTGATTCAATGGAATACTACTCAACAATAAAATAAAATGTACTGAGATCAGCTCTTCCAACAGACAGGACAAACCCCCCAGGTAGATGTAGAGCAACTGTTTCTGAGAATGACCCGAAGACTAGCATAATAGCTCTTCCACAGCAAAGATATAAAGAAAAAGTCACATCAGAAGGTAGGAGAGGCAGAGACATGGTCTGGTCAGGACCCACAGGCTCGGTGCAGGGACCCACAAGCAGGAGGGATAACACAAATGTGAGGTCCTCCCTGAAGAGGGAGGAGTTTAAGTCCCACATCAGGCGCCCCTGTCCTGGAGACCTGCGCCAAAAGATGAGCCCAAGTAACACCTGGCTCAGGAAATCAGCAGGGCTTGACGCTGGGAGAACAGAGGGCCATTGGAAACGAAGACTCTATTCTTTTTTTTTTTTTTTTTTTTTGAGAGAGACAGTGAGAGACAGCATGAGCGAGGAGAAGGTCAGAGAGCGAAGCAGACTCCCCCGTGGAGCTGGGAGCCCGATGCAGGACTCGATCCCGGGACTCTGGGATCATGACCTGAGCCAAAGGCAGTCGTCCAACCAACTGAGCCACCCAGGCATCCCGAAGTCTCTACTTTTAAAGGGCACTTGCACAAAGTTACTTGCTCTGAACCCAGTACAGAGCCAGCCATTTTATAAGGATCTAGGCCATATGAGAAGGAAATTTATTGACTAATTTTAGGGCATGTGCCAGAGGGGCAAGGATCTGTAGGAACTTTCTCTGGGAATGGAAGCTCTGGCAGGCACTGTTCTACTCACCCTCTTTCTATCTAGCTGGCTTGGCACAGGTGGGCACAATTTCTGACACTCTCCATCTACTTGCTAGCACCCCTCACCTGCCAAGTATGCTGCTGTGGACCTGACCTACCCAACCCACCTACCTTAGTAGATGCCCCTCCAAAGTGGTTTCCATCCTGCTGCCCGTGGGGAGATGGGGGTCAGCCCTGCTCACCAGCACACTCCATACCTACATCCAGGCATCAAAACCAGCCAGCTGGGAACCAACCTCATGAACCAGCTGTAGCCCAGCCACCACAAGGGGCACCTTGGGCACCTGGTTCTAGTGACGAGGAGGGACCACACTTCTGGGCCCCACAGGATACCTTCTACGTAAGGCCACCTCTTCAAGACCAAGAGACATAGCTGATTTATCTTACACATGGAAACAAACAGAGAGTCAAGCAAAATGAAGAGACAGAGGACTATGTTCCAAACAAAAGAACAAGACAAAATCTCAGAAAAAGAACTAAATAAAATGAAGATAAGCAATCCACCTGATAGAGTTCAAAGTAATTATCTTAAATGCTCATCAAACCCAAGAGAAGAGTGGATGAACACAATGAGAACTTCAACAAAGAGAGAAAAGACATAAAAGAAACAATGAGAGCTGAAGAACACAATAACTGAAATGAAAAATACACCAGTGGGAGGAGATCAAAAGAAGATTAGAGGAGGCAAAAGAATCATTCAGGGACCTGGTGGACAGGGTAGGAGAAATCACCCAAGCTGAAGAGCAAAAAGAAAAAAGAATTTTAAAACATAAGGATTTTGGGAGGGACCTCTGATACAACAAATGTCAAGTGTACCAACAATGGTATTATAGGGATCGTGGGCAGGGGTGGGGTGGGTGGGCAGAAATAGGTGAAGGGGATTAAGAAGTATAGTCTTCCAGTTTTAAATGAGTCATGGGGCTGTAAGGTACAGCATAGGGAATATAGTCAATATTATTGTAATAACTTTGTATGGTGACAGATGGTAACTAGACTTACTATGGTGATCATTTCACAATGTATACAAATGTCAAATCACTAAGCTGTATCCATGAAACTAATATCATATAGTATGTCAACTATACTTCTAAATAAATAAGAATACATGCAACAATATAGATAAATCCTCAAAATATTATGTTAAATTTTAAAAAGCCAGCCATGTAAAAACTATACATGACATAATTTCTCTAATATAAAATCTAAATATAGACCTAACTAATTAGTGGTAAAAGAAACCTGATAGCAGTTGTAGGGGGGTTGGAAAGGAATTGGTTGGAAAAAGACAGGAGAAAACATGCCAGGGGGATGAAACATTTTACACAGTTTTCTACAGGTGTGAGCAATTGTCAAACTCATTGTACTGAATATCTAAGATCTCTGCATTTTATTGTATATTTATTATATCTTAATTAAAAATCTGAAAGTTGATCACTTTTCATATCCTAGCAAAAATCAGTTGGAAAATAAAATAATTCCATTTAAAATATCACAGAAAGGGTGCCTGGGTGGCTCAGTGGGTTGGACCTCTGCCTTCAGCGTGGGTCATGATCTCAGGGTCCTAGGATCCAGCCCCGCATTGGGCTCTCTACTCAGCGGGGAGCCTACTTCCCCCTCTCTCTGCCTGCCTCTCTGCCTACTTGTGATATCTCTCTCTCTGCTAAATAAATAAATAAATAAATAATCTTTAACCAAGAAATCACAAAAAGACTCAGAAATAAATTTAACAAAAGACTTTGCCCTAAAAAATTACAAAATTTGGGGGCCACCTGGGTGGCTCAGTCAGTTAAACATCTGACTCTTGTTTTTGGCTCAAGTCATGATCTCAGGGTCTTGAGATTAAGCCCTGTGTCTGTGGCTCTGTGCTCAGTGGGGAGTATGCCTAAGATTCTTTCCCTCTCTGCTATTCCCCCTGCTCATGCTCATGCAAGCTCTTGCTTTCAAATAAATAAATAAATAAAATCTTTTTTTTTTTAATTACAAAATTTTGTTAAGAGAGTTTGAAGGAGATCTAAATAAATGGCAACATATATCATATGAATGGATTGAGAGGTTTGGCAATGTTAATAAGTTACTTCTCCCCAAACTGATCCCTATAGTCAAAACAATCCCAATCAAAATCATGGAGAACACTTTTTGTTGTTGTTATTAGAAATTGATAAACTGATTCTAAAAAAAAATTTAAAGATTTTATTTATTTATTTGACAGAGACAGACGTGGCAAGAGAGGGAGTAGCAGAGGAAGAACACAAGCAGAAGAAGTAGGAGAGGGAGAAGCAGGCTTCCTGCTGAGCAAAGAGCCTGATGTGGGGCTCGATTGAAGGACCCTGGAATCATGACCTGAGCCGAAGGCAGACACTTAACTGACTGAGTCAACCAGATGTCCCTAAATTTTTTTTTTTAAGATTTTATTTATTTTTCAGGAAGAGAGAGAGAGCACACACAAGCAAGGGGGAGCGGCAAACAAAGGAGAAGCAGGCTCCCTGCCGAGCAGGGAGTCTGATGTGGGGCTCGATCCCAGGACCCTGGGATCACAACCTGAGCCAAAAGCAGATGTTCAACCAACTGAGCCACCCAGGTATCCCCTGATTCTAAAATTTACATAGAATATAAAATGCCAACAAAATCTTGAAAAAGAAAAATGATAGGGGACTTCTCTGACACCCTAAAGCTATAGTAAGCAAGACTGATTTTCATCAGGATAGACATGAAATTATACAGAATAGAGTCCAGAAATTGACTAACACTTAATACAATCAACTGATTTAAATGAAAAGGAAAATATTTCAAATAATAGTGGAAAAAATGGCTATTTGCAGGAAAAATAATGAGCCTTGACACATACCTGACACTATCTACAACAATTAATTCATGATGGGTCATAATGCTAAATGTAAATGTTAAAACCATAAAATTTTTAGAAGAAATCATAGGGAATATTTCCAGGGCCTGAGGTTAAGCAAAGATTTCTGAACAGGACCCAGAAAGCAGTAACAATAAAAGAAAAATACGATAAATAAGACTTCATCAGAATTTTAAAATTCTGTTCATCAGAAAATGGATAGCCATGAGGTCATAGGGTGCCTGGCTGGCTTAGTAGGTAAGCAACTCTAGATCTCAGGGTTGTGAGTTCAAGCCCCATGTTGGGGGTAGAGTTTACTTTAAAAAAAAAAAAGAAAAGAAAAAAGTAAAAAAAAATGGATAGCCAAGCCACAGACAGGGAGAAAATATTCACAAAATTCTATTCCTGGTAATAGTAATATTAATAAAAGTATTACTGACAAAGGACTTTATCTAGGATATGTGAAGAACTCCCACCATTTAATAAGAAAAAAGACAAAAAATGGGCAAAGTTGGGGTGCCTTGGTGATTCAGTCAGTTGAGCAATGACTCTTGATTTAGGCTCAGGTCACGATCTCAGGGCCCTGGGATCCGGCCCCATGTCAGGCTTCATGCTCAGTGGGGAGTATGTTTGTGGATTTTCTCTCCCTCTTCCTCAGCCCCTCTCTCCATCGCATCTCTGTCTCTCTCTAAAGATAAATAAATCAATCTTTTATTTTTTTAAGATTTCATTTATTCATTTGAGACAGAGAGAGAGAAAACAAGCAGGGGGTAGGAGCAGTGGGAGAGAGAGAAGCAGATTCCCCACTGAGCAGAGAGCCTCAAATGGGTCTTGATCCCAGGACCCTGGGATCCTGATTCCAGGACCCTGAGCTGAAGGCAGACATTTAACCAACTGAGCCACCCAGACACCCCCCAAAATAAATCTTAGAAAAGAAGAAGAATGGAGTTAAGATTTGTGTATTTCAATTTTACCCAAAAATGCCTGCATTAAAAAAAAAAATCAAGATAGATGACTGGGGTGCCTGGCTCTCGGTAGAACATGAGACTCTAGATCTCTGGATCATGAATTCAAGCCCCCCGTTGGACATAGAGTTTACTTAAAAAAAAAAAAAAATCAAGGTGACTAAAATAACTGCAGTACGTCCTCCTAAATGGAACAGTACTCAATAACAAAAGGGAATGAACTACTGAAACATACAACATTAAGGGCAAATCTCAAAACATGATGCTGAGCAAAAGAAGCCAGACAGAAAACATTAGATAAATGGTCCCATTTATTTATCTAGTGTTCTGGAAAAGGCAAAACTAGATCAAAACAGCAGTTGCTGTGGTATCAACCACAACAGGGCAGCATGCGATATCTTTCTGAGGTTATGGCAAGGTTCCATTCGTTCTCTGTGGCAGTGTGGTCGCTGTGCAGACCCAAGTTCAGTCTACTATTTCCTGCAGGTGTTCAAGTGTTTTCCACGTGGCCAGCACTCCTGGTCAAATCTCTCTCCCGCCCTGTGCTTCTGCCATTACATCTCCATCTCTACCTCTCCTGTCTCCCTCCTTCCTTATAAGGACCCTTGCAAATGCACCATGGCCACCCACATAATACAGGATAATATGATTATACGGGATACCCAACTATATCTGTGTATCAAAACTCAGCACTGTACCCATATAAAGGATGAATTGTAATTGCATGTAAATTATACCTCATAAGCCTGACTTTTTAAATTTTTTTAAAGATTTTATTTATTGGGGGGGAGGGTGCAGAGGAAGACAATCTCATGCAGACTCCCCACTGAGTGTGGAGCTCGATGTGGGACTTGATCTCAATAAGCCTGACTTTAAAAAAAAATAACTAAGGGGTGAGCAGGGAGTGGGTATAGAGATAGATACAAGACAGCAGGGGCGTCTGTCAGTTAAGTTTCTGACTCTTAGTTATGGCTCAGATCTTCCAGATCTCCCAGCTGTAGGATCAAGTCCCACATTGGGTTCGTGCTCAGCGCAGATTCTGCTTTGGATTCTCTCCCTCTCCCTCATGCTTGCGTGTTCTCTCTCTCTCTCAAATAAATAGATAATATTGTAAAAGAAAATACAGCAACGACAAGAGAGGCAGAATGCTGGTGACTGGGGAAGCTCGGTGGTTGGTATATGGTTGTCTCTTCTGCTCTTCTGTTTTATTTAACATTTGAAATTTTCCATGATAGGAAGTTGTGGTTGTTCATTTTGAAGGAAAGAGAAATTGTGTGATGGAGGCAAAGATGTCACAGAGTCATTGATTGTTCATCCCTCAGGACACTTTCTGCACATGAATGAACTGATGCCCCTGGAGTGTCAAACTGACTTCCTGTATCACCGCCGGCCCCCCCATTTCCCGCCACACACACTTAAATAAGCTAGAGTTCTTTCCTTTGACAGTTTTTGCTGGTATTCCTAAAAAATTTTTAATGCCACTTGATTCTTGGCTGCCACTTTTTTTTTCCCCCTCTGTTTTAAGGTCTCCTTATTCCCTGGGCTTGGGTATCCTCTCCCGCTTAATATTTATTTTTAAAGATGCCCTTTTCCTTACAATGGCCTCTTTGATATGTCAGTAAACCATGCAGGGCTTATTTTTCAAGTGGCTGTTCTTTTGGATTTGTGCCATGCATTTATCACGGGCTTCCAATAAAGCACTTTGAAAAAGAAATAGGCTCCAGGCTTTCTATGGGCTGTAACTTTTTAAAACAATTCCTTTCATTTCTCCCCCTTAATGCCCTCATTCTGTCTCAGTTTCCCTTTCTAAAACTGAGCAATCAAATGATGGATTCACCCCCCCCCTTTCCCGTTAGCAGGCTGAATGTGTATTGTGGTCACTATTGATGGAGTGGTTTACCCATGACCACTCAGTGCTCCAGTGTGGTCACTGTGCAGACCCAGATCTGGCCTCCTATTGCCTGCAGTTCAAGTATTTCCCAAGCAGCCAGCATTCCTGGGCACATCAATCCTCACCTTTATATTGTTAATTGACTCTCTATCATCTCGAGATAAAAATCCAAGCTCTTCCCACCTCCTAGAATGGCTCTGATAAAAAGACTGAACAGGCCAAGTACTGGTGAAGAGAAGGAACTGGAACTGTTGCACTGCTGATGGGAAGTGTGAGATGGGGCAGCCGCCCTGGAAAACAGTCAGGCAGGTCCTCAAAATGTTAGTCAGAATTACTGCTAGACCCAGTGACTCCATTCCTAGGCAGATACCCCAGAGGGCTGAAAATGTACATCTACACAAAAACTCGTGCATGGGTATTCACAGCAGCGTTGGTCACGGTTAGCCAAAAACTGAAAACAGCGCCAAGGCCTAGCAACAGGTGAATGGATTAAAAATGTGTGGCATAGGGACACCTGGTGGCTCAGTGGGTTAAAGACTCTGCCTTTGGCTCAGGTCATGATCCCAGCATCCTGGGATAGAGCCCCACATCAGCTCTCTGATTGGCAGGGACCCTGCTTCCTCCTCTCTCACTTCCTGCTGCCTACTGGTGATCTCTGTCAGATAAATAAATAAAATCTTAAAAAAAAAAAAAAAAAAAAAAAAAAAAAGATGTGTGGGGCGCCTGGGTGGCTCAGTGGGTTAAAGCCTCTGCCTTCATCTCAGGTCATGATCCCAGGGTCCTGGAATCAAGCCCCGCATTGGGCTCTCTGCTCAGCAGAAGCCTGCTTCCTCCTCTCTCTCTGCCTACTTGTGATCTCTGTCTGTCAAATAATAAATAAATAAAATCTTAAAAAAAAAAATGTGTGGCATATCCACACAGTGGAATTCACACACAGCAATAAGGAAGTACTCAGGCAGGCCACAACACTGGAGTCTTAGAACAATGACGCTAAGAACCCAGACTATGAAAGAATGCATTCCTTACAATGCCGTTTTGATAAAACTCTAGAAAAGGCAAACTTATCTATATGACAGAAAGCAGAGCGCTGTTCCCCTGGAGATGAGGGTGGGGAAGAGCGAGGGCTTACAAACAGAAGGAGACTTCTGGAGTGATAGATATGTTCATTACCTTGATTTCATGAGCATATCCATATGTAAAAACCAATCAGATTGGATGTCTAAACAGATGCACTTTATTGTATGTCCATGATACCTCAGTAAAGCTGAAAAACAAAAGAATTGAAAATAAGACTTGGCCAAGGAAGCCCCAGCCTTCTCTAATACTCCACGGGGCACCAGCTGGGCCAGCCACCATTATTGCTTCTTGCTATTAGTCCAAACTGTAAGGTGTACTTCAGATGGTCATGGTGACCCACGGGTCACAGAAGACCCACCAGCCTTCCCGTGGAGTGCACTTGCTCTCTCCTCCCTGAAAGCCACCAATACAACCAACCATAATGGCTAAGCCACTTATCACTTAGTGTGTATTTCTAGGTCTGCCTTCCCTAATTCTGGAGAAACTCTGTAGTAAGGATGTTTCTCAGTTACTTTCATATTCCCAATTTAGTTTTGAAGAGATTTTTTTTTTTAATTTTGTAAGTGTTCTTTCCACATAAGGGGATAATACAACATTTCAGAGACAACTCTTTAAGGACATAATTCATGCAGCTAAGAATTACGAAGGAGCTACTGCTCACGAAGCACTGAGCGAGGCCCCCAGAGCAAGGCTCAGTGTCACAATGGAGAAGAAATTTTCACAGTTTCAACAGCCTGTTCAAGCTAAGAGATGCTGCAGGCACTAACGAGACACCTCATTTGATGTTAAAGGAGTAACTTCTCTCAGGAAAGGCTTCTTTGAGGTGATATTTAGTCTGAAGAACGAAGAATGAATAGGAACCCTGAGTGGGTTGGGGTGGGAGAGTTTCCCTGAAATGGACCATTGCATGCAAAGAAGCTGAGAAAGACAGCAAGCTAGGTTAGCTGGGTCCTGGAACTTGGAGCCTTGTTTTGTTTGGTAGGCAGATGCAAAGTTTTGATGCACCTGTCAGGCCATGTAAGGAGTTCAGCATTCGTTTAGATTCTAGAAGACTCTAGAAGGCAACACAGAGCTTTTGAAAGATTTTAAGCTGGGAAATATCTTGTCCACATTTGTGTTTCCAAAAAATAACCTTGGCAGGGCAAAGCTGGAGGCAGGGAACCTCTTAGGAAGGGATTACAGCAGTTCTGGGAAAGTTACCGGCTGCCTGAGGTGCCGGCAAGGAGGAAAGTTTGCAACAGGAGGATCTGTTATACGTTTGCTTCCACCTCCAGCCCGGTTGTCTGTTTGCTGGTAGATCACCAGATTCCTTCTATAGCATCCTAAGACCATGTCCTTGTCCTGACAGCCTAACCAAAAATGGCCCTCTTACCCAAGTTGTTGATACTTTCTCTGAGAGCCAAGAGTCCTTCACCATTCATTGGAAATAGACAAACCTTGTTCCCAGGACAGTGACCAAACCAGGATCTCTCTCACGCTTGGGCTTTGAAACAAGTGCTATCAACAAGATTTTCTCCCATCTTTCTCCAATGTTTTAAGAAGTAAAAGGATCAACCAATTCTAAGGGTTCAGCATTAAAGCAGCAGAAGTCCATGACCCCACGTATTCCCAAACTTTGGAGAAGAATTTGATCGTGAGTGAGCCTGTCTTTTAGTTCTCAGAGGCCTGGCTTCTAGAAACAAGAGCAGGGATGGGAAATCCTAGCCACCATGGGCCCACGCTGCCATGCTGGAGGCCCAGGCCAGGCACCCGAGTAAGGAGTGTCCCAGAGAGCCCTCATGTTTGGGGCTAGAGGACACATCCTTCTCAAAAACATCTGTCTCCCAGCCCCTAACATAGGCATATGGTAGTTGCTTCTTGAAGATCTACAGTTAGGACTTTAAGCAAATCACAGACTTAAAGCTGCTACCGGCACTACCTATAAGGGAGACTGTTTCAGGGAAAGGGGGTTTATGTATTGGAAAGTCAGTGTTGAACTAGGGAAATTTATCTTCAGCTGTCAGCACCCCAAATCCCTTACAAATCCTTAGCAACCTTTGTTGGTGGTAGTAGTGGTAGTGGGGTTTAGCGGGTGAGCTTCCAGGCTGGTGGGGAGATGTGAAGCTGTGATGCAAACAGACCCTGGATGATGGACCAGGTTGCCCCAAAATTTGCACCCACTACAGGTTGTGCTCCAGGAGGCCTCTCCCTGCCTTCTAACTGGCTGTACAGGTGATCTTCCTAGGCATTTGTAATAGTCAACATCCGTTTTTACCCCCCCCCCAAAAAAAAACCCTAATTTTTGACGAGAATTTCCTGACACCATCCTACATTCTGGTTTTCCTATAAAGGATGGAAAGCATCTTCACGGTGCCTGACTGGTCTCCCCCTTCCTCTGCTCAACAAACCCTACTCTGGGTCACTCCAGCAGTCATTCATCCCTTCCGCCCTGCACGTAGAATTCACTCTGGACATAATTATTTACCACTTAACAGTAGCTAGCATACACTTTTAAAAATTAAACTCTATGCCCAACGTGCTTGAACTCACGACCCCAAGATCAAGAGTCACATGCCCTATAAGCTGAGCCAGTCAGGTGCCCATGGCATACAGACTTTCAGTGTTTAGCTTTGGTTTTGTTTTCCTAGGTAGACTTAAGTCTTTTAAGGCAAATCTTGAGGCTGGTTTCCCAGAGCACTAGCACTGATCCCTGAACAGCTAATCAATGATTATTGATTGTTAGTGGTATTCAATCTACCAATGTAGGGGGAGGGGGCTGGCCAGCAGTGGAAGAGCCGCCTCTGTTGGGTTCTTTATGTCCACAGGCTACAATCCTACCTTGTATATTCCTTGGGTTTTCCCAGAGTCCTTGAGTGATGTTGGAGAATATATCCTGGAACTAATTTAAGTCACGAGGAAAGGAGTTGGCAAGGAGCCCTAGCCAAAAAAGTGATATTTAAGGGCCAGAAAATCAGCAAGGTTATAGAGGAAACCCATCTGCTTGCTCGCTGGCTTTGGTGGGAAACAGAAAGGCTGGGAGCTTATTAGCATTTCATAGTGGAATCCAGGTTAAACAATCACAAGGCGTGTGAACACAGGCAAACCACTTGACATCACTTGAGCCAGCAGAAAAATTGGATAAAAAGCAATCTTTGGCAAGGAAGCCAAGGCCACACTGAAACAGCTTCCCCAAACACCACCTTTCTGCCAAAGCAAGCTTCTACTTATTGGTGGCTCAGAATACAAAGCTCATCTCTTAAAACTAGTGTTTTAAGTCCTCATTTGGAATTGCTGTCGGCTGCCACCTTGTGGTCCATATTACAGCCGCCTACCGAGACAAACAGGTTGCTGCTACCAGCACAAAACCACCTGTTCCCAAATGTTATGAATCTCACTTTGCTAACTGTCCATCTCTGCACAACGCTTGGCAGAGTCCCCCCACGCCCTTAAGATCCACTAGTTACCAGTTCCACAGAGAAAACTCACCTTGGCAGACACGTCCTGAGTTGTTGGCCCGAAGTTGCTGCCTCAAAGTATTTGACCCCATTCCTGTGTACTTCCTACAACCATCACCAGTCATGGTTCCATCTGTAAGCCAAAGCCAGTATTTGACCCAGCAAACCTCTGCAGGATTATGCCCCTGAAATTCTCACTGGCTGCACCTTCATGGCACCAACAAGGTCCCTTGGTATCTTTACCAAGATGGCACTTGGCCCCACTGGGGAATGTCACCACTCTAATCCATTTACTCCCATCACATGTAGGTAGGGCCACCACTTAAAAAGGCTCCAGGACACTGGACAAGTGTTCCCTCCTTTTAAAGGAGCCCTGGACTGGGGCACCTGTGTGGTTCAGATGGTTAGCATCTGCCTTTGGCTCAGGTCACAATGTCCAGGTCCTAGGACAGAGCCCCATCTTGGGCTGCCAGCTCAGAGGGAGTCTGTTTCTCCCTCTGCCTGTGCACTTTTAAATGAATAAATAAAATCTTTAAAATAAATAAATAAAGGAACCTGGGATGGCAAGAGTTCCAACCAGCTATTGTGATTATGTAAAAACAAAAACTCCCATGGGTTCTTCCTGTGGCTGGTGGTTCCCTTCAGGTGTTTGTGCAATTTTAACTGTTTCCTCCTTCCATTCATATAAACCTTAACCCTTGAAGGTTGAGACTAAATTCTGGGGTTAACAGAGCAGCAACATGCCCCCACTGCAGAGCTGCACCAGCAGGAACTGCCTAGAGAAGATGCCCCGCTCTCCAAGTAGCCCCCGAAAAGCAACCACACTGGACAGCACTCAATGGGACAGCATGTCCTGGAACACAGGGCCAGGACTGCATCCCTAAACAGCCACATGTGATGCCACCCTGCATGGGGATGACCCCTTACCCCAGTCCAGTCTTGCCCCATTTACATTGTAATCCTTCTGTCATTCCTGTTCAGGCCACATAATGCAAACCAAATAGTACACAACAAGATTAATTTTTTTCTGGCTACAAATTTATTCAACACAAAACAATCTCCAACTTTACTGAGGTGGCTGACCACGTCCACGACCAAATCCGCCTCTCTGCAAGAGAAAACAGACAGCATGAGCATTAGTAGCAGGCTGAGCAGCAGGCCTCGTTATCACAGGACAGGGCCCCGTGAAGCTCAAGAGTTCAGGCCATAAATTCAGCCCTGCCTTTTACTATGAGGCCACATTCACCACCCAGGCCGGTTTCCACATCTGTAAAATGGGAATATGGATACCCACGCAAGGGTATGTTTATACACACACATACACACACACACGCGTGCACGTGCACGCGCTCACACACACACACCCTCCCTCTCAGCACAGGACAAGACCTTGTGCCTGCCACACACACCACCTTCCCACAAACGAGGCCACAGAGAACACTTGTGCCATGATGACCTGCCACAGAACAGCTGTCACTCCAATAGGGCTACGCTCGCCCCGTGCCAGGCACTCTGCCTAATCGCACAAGCACCTGCCACAACTACAACTGGAACTCCTATTTTAAAGAGGAGGAAAATAGAAGTACAGCAGGGATGTGTCCAATATCACATCATCTGAAAAAGATGAAGACCCTGACCCCAGCCATCTTGGTTCTAGAACTCACTCAATCTCTAGTCTGGAGTTCTTCTTCTTCTTTTTTTTTTTCCTAGTCTGGAGTTCTTAACCCTAAATCTTAATTCATGAAAATAAGGGAGTCACAATTACGATGCTCACTAATGAAGAAACCAACACTATGCCACATGTAGTACTGATTTGGGAGACTCATTTCAGTAATATATCTATTTACAAAAGTTTACATACTCCATCTTCATGTAAAAACTCAGAATTCATGTTATTTTTGGGGGGATCCACTGTAGCAAGGGGTGGACCCACCACACTGCATAGGATCCCTAGAACTTGTAGGCCCCCAGGACCAGGCCAGAACAATGACTAGGGAGAGCCAACAGGGATACTCACAAACTGGAACTCAGTTGCTGAACCAGCCCCAGCCTCAGCTTTCTTGTCGGCACCAGCTGGAAGGAGAAATACCAATTCGGAGTCATCTTATGTTATGATCTGTTACAGACCAAGGGAAGACAGGTCTCCAGGATGATTCTGCAGAAGCCATGTCCGCAAATGTACCCCGGGAAGTACAAGTAAGTTACACCGAGTGGTGGGAACACCCTGTGAACCACTCCTGCCCCCTCCCTTTCCTGGGGCAGCTTTCCTTAAATCATCCTTCCAAACTCACAGCCCAAACTGTCACTTCCAGGAAGGCTGCCCAGACCACAAAGCCTGGGATATGTGCCCCTCTCTATGGCCAAAGAGGACCCTCGTTTCCCACCGAGTTACTTACATGCTTCAGATTGGCATCTAGCTTACAGAAGAGATAAAGGACACGAAGGCCCACAAAAGCAAAACCAACCAGCAGCATGACCATGATAAAAAATAAGATGAAAGACCCAGTGCTGCCCTGCCCGTACGGTGGCCACTAGTCCAAACTGAGGTGTGTGCAACATACATGTAAGTTGTCAAAATTTAAGAGAATGCAAAACATCTTGCTAATGTTTATACAGATTACATGTTAAAATAACATTTTAAAATATACTGGATTTAGGGTGCGTGGCTGGCTCAGCGGGTAGAGCATGCAACTCTTGTTCTTGGGGTTGTAGGTTTGAGTCCCATGTTGGGTGTATATCATTTAAAATTAAAAAAAAAAAAAAAAAAAAAAAAAAAAAAAACAACCATACTGGATTTAAAAAATTATTGCTGTAAACTACCTTCCACTTGTCTTAGGTGTGGCCACTAGGAAATGTTATGGTTCACGAGGGATGTGGATGGAGACAGCACCATCAGGGGGCGTAGTCTCACTAATATCTCAATTAGGTCTCACGCTGGCCCATTTCAGACCACATCCATCATTAGGCTCTTGCCCCTCACTTCCCTGCAGCCCAAGCTACCATGTCCCCAACTCTACTTTTGTTCAGGCTGCTCTCACCCCACCTCAACTTGGGAAACCCATGAGGCTCAGGCCCAACCTCGTCTCCCTGACTGATTCCGCACGTGGTGTGACCTCTAGTAGGAGCAACCATTAACTTCTTCTGAACTGAGAGCCTGTTCGTTTGAAAAATTCTTACTATTCAGTAACATACTCAAGTCAAGTAATCACTTCTATTTCATATTTCAACAATTAGCAGCCATGACCAGAGACAGGCAAGAGTAAAGAACTTAATGAAAATTCCTCTTCATGGGACACCTGGGTGGCTCAGTGGGTTAAAGCAGCCTTTGGCTCAGGTCATGATCCCAGGGTCCTGGGATCAAGCCCCACATTGGGCTCTTTGCTCAGCAGGGAGCCTGCTCCCTGCCCCCCGCGACCTCTCTCTGCCTGCCTCTCTGCCTACTTGTGATCTGTCAAATAAATAAATAAATAAAATCTTAAAAAAAAAAAAAAAAAAAAAAAAAAAAAAAAAAAAAAAAAGAAAAGAAAATGCCCCTTCATACTTTGCTTTCATATCACCATCAACTGCTTCTCAACAAAGATATGGACTATTGAAAAAAAGTCCCAAACCCTGGGATGGTTAAGTCACTCACGGTGGCTCAGTCAGTTAAGCATCCGCCTTTGCAGGTCATGATCCCAGGGTCCTGGGATGGAGTACCACATCAGGCTCCCTACTCAGCAGGGAGTCTACATCACCCCCCCTCTGCCTGCTGCTCCCCCTGCCTGTGCACTCTGACAAATAAATAAATAAAACCCTTTAAAAAATAAATAAAATAAATCCCAAGCCCTACCATGGCCCACAGAGCTATGAGACCTACATCCTCAATATGACTCTCCTGCTGCCTTCTGCTTCAGAAAGCCATGCGCCTTCATGGTCGTCCCCCAGGGAGCCACTGGCTGACTCCTTCCTTCAGGTGTTTGCTTATTAAATCGTACTTCTGCAGCTTTCCCTGAAAACTGCACCACTGATCCCTCTGCTTGAATTTTTCCCTGCAGCACCCATGCCATGGACATACTAGACAGTCCTTTCTGCTTACTAGTTTCCTACTACTAAAACGCAATTTCAATGAGAAACGTCTTTTGTCTGTTATGCACACTGTCTTTGGCTCCCAGAACAGAGCCTGGCAAGTCACACTCAATGTATATACATTATCTGAATGAACAAACATCTGTTATTCCAAATCAATGCAAACACCTGCTGTTTAAAAACTAAATTTTTTTCTGTTTAAAACTATTTTTTAAGAAAACAGTAAGGATAACTTAAGTGGGCGCCCTCAAGAATCTGTGACACAGGAACACAACTACAAAACTAAGAAAAGCATGTTGCTTTCTTGAAAGTTTTCAATTTTGCTCTAGAGGTCTTCAACAGAACTTGTCTGTATCCCCAATGAAGCAGGCTTTTGTCCTAACCCCACCCATCAAACCCCTGCAAGGACTCCAGCTAAAAAGGACCTGAAGATTGAGACCAAGAATCTTTCCTGGTCACCTTGGCACTTTCAAGGGCTGAGCCCCAGCCAGGGTGCCCAAGAATCCAAGGACTCTTCCTCAATGCCCCCGACAGAAGAGGATGCTTCACTCACGGGGCACAGCGCTTCGTCTGTAGGTGTCTCTGTCAGCTTCCCCTCGTGTGAGTCTTGCAGGTCGCTCTCCCTCCAGACCTATACAAATTAAATGACATGTGAATGTAGGGCAATGTGCAGACTCTGTGCCCTTCAGGATGAGAAAAGTGGAAACAACTTAGTTATGCTGGGTTAAAGGGGACAGAACTCTTGGACCCAGAGCTATCAACTAGAAATTTTGTCATCACCGACACTGGCTTCTCCAGAGCCTAGAACACGCAAAATTAAAATGCCACCCATCTGTAAAAGGATCACTTTTTTCTGTTCTATTTCTCAACCCAGACACACATTTTCCAATTACTTGGCAAATTAAGCAATCCAACCGTTTCTACAAACATCTGAACAGCCAAAATTTTGAACATTACCCATCTCTGAAGTGGAAAATCTCCTGGGCAAACAGAAAAGGAGGTACCATAAGCTGAAAGCCCCACTTCCAGTAGTCAGGGTGTAAATACAGAGGCCACCAAAGAGTCCTTAGTTGCTCTGGGCTTCTTCACACACCTCACTAGATTGTGGATATAACGGCAGATTTAAAAACTACTCTTAAGGGGCGCCTGGGTGGCTCAGTGGGTTAAAGCCTCTGCCTTCGGCTCAGGTCACGATCTCAGGGTCCTGTGATCGAGCCCCACATTGGGCTCTCTGCTCAGCGGGGAGCCTGCTTCCTCACTCTCTCTGCCTGCTTCTCTGCCTACCTGTGATCTCTTTGTGTCAAATAAATAAATAAAACATTTGTTTAAAAAAAGCTACTTTTAAGATACTCTCATCAACACTGGAAGTTTAATCTGGTACCTTCTTCACCTAGTTACCCTGGAACTTTCCTTCAAATCCACATGATTAGAATATAGATCGTAGTTATCTTGAATATCACAGGTTTGAACTGCATGGGTTCACAATCCCTTTTTCGATAAAAGCATAGTAGTACAGTAAATATGTTGATTATTTTCTTAATGTTCTCTTCTTTATTTTAAGGCTATCAATAAACTATTTCTTATCAGTAAGATTCTGGTCAACAGCAGACTATTAATAGTTTTCAAAAAATCAAAAATCTTGGACAATGGGGGTGGGTGGGTGGGAATGGGGACAATGACGTCACAGGCGCCCTGACTGCTAAGTTGTTCCAAGGGTCAACTATATATTTTTTTAGTATGAGAAGTTAGATTGAACCTGTAGTGAGTGACTAAAATAAATAAATGCCAGGTCCCATCTATGCCAACCAAATCAGAATCAGTGGGGTCCAGACAATGGAACCTCCCCCACCCTGGGATTCCAAGATGTAGTGGAGAACCTTTCCTCCACTGATACATAATCCCACCCAACCACCAGAATCCCACCAGGAAGCTGTCATTAAAAAATACAAATTCCTGAGCGCTACCAAGCCTGTCTCCACGGGAATCTGGGCAGTCTGGTGATCTGTTTTAGGACCCTCTGCACCTCATCACCCAAGCCCACAAACTGCTGCTCCTACAAAGTTCCTGTGTTAAGTTCTTTCAGAACCTAAAGAAAGAGAACCATAACCTTGACAACCTGCAACTGTGAGCCAACCATGATCTTGAGCCAGAATGTAATTCATCCCCCACAAGCACATCCTTTCACGCTACAACTATATACACACCCGCCCTCCCCTATCTGACTTTTGTTTTTGCTCTCATTGCCAAGAAACTCTAGAACACTCTCCATCTCTTTCACATGTGGTAAACAGCTTTGCTCTGGTCTTGAAGAGTTACTCAATGCCCAACCATACATGCCAGGACACAAACTATGCTCTGTTTAATGGCATCCCTGAAGACCTGACCTAATCGCGGTTCCATGACAAGGTACAAAGGTTCCAGGCCTTGGCCCAGGTCCTGCAAGCCAGAGCCCCCTCTTAAGTGGACACCAATGGTGTATGGTAAGACCTTGTCTGTCTGATCCCCCCAAGTTTCATATACATTCCCCCAGAGAAGGATCAACTTCAGAGCAGGCCTTTACACGGGCAACATACCTTTGGGCCGTGGTCTGCCAGTCTCAGGGCGGCTGCGGCGCAGAGTGGCAGGCACAATCTCAGGGGGCAGGTGGAGGTAATCGCGCAGATACTGGATACCCTCGTTGGTAAGGTACCAGTAGAAATGTCTCCAGGCAAACTGTTCCTTTACGTAGCCTCGTGATTTGAGAGACTGGAAGACAGAACACAACTATCAAGACAGAACCAGAGGCTTCAATCTAGAAGCTTGGCGCAAAAGGACGCTAAATTGCATAGACGAGTTTTCATGGTGTATCTACCTCAGCGCCCTTCAAGGCAGCAAGCAGCTCTGGCTGTCCTGACCTCTCCTTGGAATGTGCCTCGAACATTTAGTGGAAAATCCCTCCATCTGCACCCCACTCGAGCAGCCCCCAGGCTACCTGCATGGCCTTCATGACGTGAAGATTGGGCACGTTCTTGTCTGCCAACTCAGGGTGTTTGGGCATGTGGACATCCTTCTTGGCCACCATCACTCCCTCCTTGAAAAGGAGTTCATAAATGGCAATTCGGTTCTTCTTGGGCATCAACATCTGGAAGGAAGCATATCATCAGGAACATTTCTGAGCAATGAAGCCAGGGCCCAGCAACCAAGTTCAGGACCCCAGAACGATCCCCAGGGAATCCCAGTCCAAGGGGCGGGTACCTCAAACCACACCGTGATCAACCTGCAGAGAGAACTTCAAACCCTGCAAAACTGAAAGCCCCTGGTTACCCTCCTCCACCTCCCAAACACGCTGCAGGAAAAACTTGCCATGATGTTTGAGCAAAACAGGAGTAGGGTTACTGCTCGCTACAGACTTTACTCTCACACCCACAGAAATATAACGTAGGGGCGGGGGGCAGCAAACCTTGTATTCCCGGACTATTTGGGGAAACATCAGCAACTGTACCTAGCGCGGAATACTTGCAGGGGCAAGGACGCAGGGTGGGCCTGGAGGGGAGCCCTCCCTTCGTGACAGGCCGCTGACCCCAAACCAAAAGGCCAAGGCCTTCGCACCCTCATCCCCTACCTCTCTTTCCTCCAAACCAGAGCTCCAGGGCCACCAGGAGGCGGCCAAGGATGAGGGACTCCGGAGCGAAACAAAGGCGGGCAAGGGGGACCGCAGTCTCCCTAACCTCGCCAGAAGAGTCGCCGCGGCACCAGGGTTTCAATCCTCCCCTCCTCGACCTCCGCCAACCGGCCGCCAATCTTCTACCAGCTCCCCCCCGCACCCCCCCGCCGTGCGCCCCCGGCCCATCTATTCAGAAATGGGCGCGCGGTGAGCCACAGGGGCTCCCCCGCCCCGACGCCGGGGACGAGCGACGACTACGACAGCTGGAAAGCCAGGATGGACACCGATAGAAATCGGACCGCGGAGAAACGCACCTCGGCGGCTGCTACGTCCGGTGCCGGAGCTGGAAAGGAAGGGGCATGCGCGACGCGGCGCGGCGTCTCTTCCGGGCTGGCGTGCTCCGCCCCCCGCGAGGACCCGCGGGCTGCCTGGGGTGGCCTCGGAGGTGCCTAAAAGGGGCTGGATCGGAGGCACCCGCGGACGCTGACCTCCCCAACCAGACGCGCACATGGGAGCCCTCACTGGAACCTGTGAGCCTGCGTGCTTGTTCGGAGCATGGTTACTTTTATTCTTGGACAGGCACTTTAGAAGCACGCCACTTTTTTATTTCTCATCGACAAATTAACATTATCATGGAAGTAATAGATGTTTTTTGAGCGGGGAGAGAATATATAGACAGAACAGTAACAGAAATAAAAGAATGAAACAGAATCCTATAGGCTAAAGATAATGGCCATTCACATTTTGGTATATGTTTTTCCAAACTAAAACGCATCCAAGCAAATATATGTATGTATTTGAGAAAAATACATACCTGTGTTATGTAAGATGTGGTTGGTGACCTGTGTTTTTCCACTTAACAATACATCGTGAATCTTTTCATGTTAGTTAATATCTAAATTTGTAATGACAGTAGTCCACTGTAGGATAGTTTAATCAACACCCTATGACTGGATATATATTTTTAAAGCCCTTCACTATTATCAGTAATAATACCACACACATATGTGCACAATTGTCCACTATTTTTGTTAGAATATGCTCCTGGAAGTTGTAATTATTGAGTAACAAAGCACACATTTGTACATTTTGTACAGTCTGCATTGATTTCCAGGAAGGCATTATCAATTTCATTCTAGGCAACAGTGACTAACAAGGCTCACGTTCCTATTAATCCTGCTAGGATTGGATAATATTCTTATTCATTTTTTATCACTCCGATAGTAAGAAATATTTAATTGCTCTTTTAATTCACTTTCATTGACTACTTCTGCAGCTCATCATTTGTATTCCTTCTTTTATTAATGGTTCATTTCCACCATCAGTTTTCCTATTGAAAGTTTTTTCCTATTAATTTGAAATCACTTTTTACGTATAAAAGCTGTTAATCCTTTGTCACATACTTCTTCAAGAATTTACCCCATTTTTTCATTTGTTTTGATTTTTATGATATTTTGAAATGGAAGCTTCACATTTCTTTATATCCAAATCTTTATGGTTTCAGACTTTGGTACAATGTTTGAAAAGTCACTTAGCATCTCAAGATTATATAAATATTCACCTAGTTTTTCAAGTATTTTTTTTGTGGTCTTATTATTTAAAAAGAAATATTTGTGATCTCAGGGTCCTGGGATCGAGTCCCACATCGGGCTCTCTGCTCAGCAGGGAGCCTGTTTCCCTCTCTCTCTCTCTCTGCCTGCCTCTCCATCTACTTGTGATTTCTCTCTGTCAAATAAATAAATAAAATCTTAAAAAAAAAAAAAAAAAAAAAAAAAAAAATTTAAAAAAAAAAAAAAGGGCGCCTGGGTGGCTCAGTGGGTTAAGCCGCTGCCTTCGGCTCAGGTCATGATCTCAGGGTCCTGGGATCGAGTCCCACATCGGGCTCTCTGCTCAGCAGGGAGCCTGTTTCCCTCTCTCTCTCTCTCTGCCTGCCTCTCCATCTACTTGTGATTTCTCTCTGTCAAATAAATAAATAAAATCTTAAAAAAAAAAAAAAAAAAAAAATTTAAAAAAAAAAAAAAAAAAAAAAAAAAAAAAAAAAAAAGAAATATTTGTGGGCTCCTGGGTGGCTCAGTAGGTTAAAGCCTCTGCCTTAGGCTCTGGTCATGATCCCAGGATCCTGGAATTGAACCCCACATTGGGCTCTCTGCTCAGTGGAGAGCTTGCTTCCCCCTCTCTGTCTGCCTGCCTCTCTGCCTACTTGTGATCGTTGTCAAATAAATAAATGAAATCTTTTTTTTAAAGATTTCATTTATTTATTTGACAGAGAGAGATCACAAGTAGGCAGAGAAGCAGGCAGAGAGAGAGGAGAAAGCAGGCTCCCCGCTGAGCAGAGAGGCTGATGCAGGGCTTGATCCCAGGACCCTGGGATCATGACCTGAGCCAAAAGCAGAGGCTTTAACCCACTGAGCCACCCAGGCACCCCAAATAAATGAAATCTTATTAAAAAAAAAAAAAGAAATATTTGTCAATTTTGCAAGATGGGAAGAGTTCTGGAGCTTGGTTGCACAAAAAATGTGAATTAATACTACCGAAACTGTATCCTTAATAATGGCTAAGAGACACCTGGGTGGCTCAGTTGTTTGGGTATCCAACTCTTGATTTCAGCTCAGGTCATGATCTCAGGGTCCTGGGATCAAGCAAGAAGTTGGGCTCCACACTCAGCCTGGAGAATGCCTGAAGATTTTTTCTCTCCCTCTGCCTATCCCCCTGTTCATACACATTCTCTCTCTCAAATAAATAAATGCATCTTTTAAAAAATGGTTAAGATAGTAGACTTCATGTTATGTCTATTTTACCAGAATTAAAAAAATAAATACTCGTAACATGTTTACAGTAGTTTTTCAGAAAGAATCTTGAACATATAGACTAGAAGCAACATAATCTAAGGACTGGTCAAGATTTGAAAACATACAGTAACACTTCCAGATGTGAAAATAAAAATGATTGAAATTTAAAACTTAATTTAAAAAGAATAAGCTATAGGGGCACTTGGGTGGCTCAGCAGGGATCCTGCTTCCCTTCCTCTCTCTCTGCCTGCTTCTCTGCCTACTTGTGATCTCTGTCTGTCAAATAAATGAATAAAATCTTAAAAAAAATAAACAATAGATTTGACATGCTTGAAGAATGAACAATACTTTTCACACGTTTCAGTGAAATGGAAGATAGAAACAAACAAACAAAAAAATTCAGAAATGCAGTCCAGAGATTAAAAGAGATGGGATATTTGAAAGAAAGGATAAGAGGTCTGAAGATTAGAGAAAGTCTCCTATGTCTAAGTGAAGTCTCATAGGGAAATAATAAAGAATGTAAGAAAGAGACCCTCAGAATACCTTCCAGAATTATTAGAGGGTGATGCACTTCAGATTCACCGAGCTCATCAAATCCCAAGTTGGATTACATAAAAACATATCCATCCCCACAAACAAAAAACCCCAAATATCCGTGTCATTCCCTTGCTTAAAATCCCCAATGACTCCCTTGTCACCTGCAAAAATATTCACTCTGACATTATGTTCAGATCTTTTAGCCTCCTGCAATGTTTTCTAATGTAAATTTTTGCCCTCCAAAGGGTTAGCTGCCCTCTCAACCTCATTTCCTCAATAAGCTAAGCTTCTGTTTCTCTGAAATAACCACTAAATTGTTAGGAGAGATTAATCCAGTTTTAGATTTTGCTGCATTTGTGCCTATGAGACCCACTGGTGAAAATACCAGTATAATCTTATTTTATTTTTGATTTTTCAGATTTTTATTTTAATTCCAGTTAGTTAACACACAGTATTATATTAGTTTCAGATATGCAGTATAGTGATTCAACCCCAGTATAATTTTAGATTAAGAGCTCAGAATTTGTCCTATGGGAGAGAGCTGGGTTAGATTAGGTGAGGGAATCATCTAAGATGTCGTAAGGATCTGAGATCATCTAGAGAGGGTGTGGAGGGAGAAGAGGATGAGGAGGTACCCCACAGAACTTCCCACCTCACCCTTAGGTGAGCTGGGAATGCACATGGATGGCATTGCTGTGGGTGTCTCCTTCCCTGGATAGAGCCTTCTGATGGGCAAGGACCGTGCTTTTCCCTCTCAGCGTCCTCTCCAGCCGTGAGCACAATGTCTCACACGATAGGTATACTTAATAAATGTTTCCAGAATAAATAGCAACCTCATGGGAAGCAGAAAAGATTAGAGGTTATCGAGAAGGGAAGACTAGAGGTTACTGAGGAGGGAAGGACGAATAATATTCTCTGACTTCCCAGAACACTTCTCCTTGAGTTCACTTGAATTCCATTCAGCAGTTCCGCACTGAGCCCCTAGTGCTGGGCCAAGGGGGTGGGGCAAGGGTGGGAGCAGTAACATACATGGATCACATGCCAAGCATCACATACCTCTGTTACGTGCTGGGAGCTATGATGAAAGTGATCAGGGAGACACAGAGTAATGGGGAGTGAGAAGATTGAAACCTATGGAGGAGTTGAGCGTGGGTTGAGAACAGGCTGGTTTCAGGCACCTGCGAGAAAGGCTCTGCTGCAGAGGAGTGCTTGAATTGAAAGGCAGCCAGCATGGCTAGGACCTGGTGAACAAGGATTCATACATAGAGCATTTGACTCTTGATCTCAAGGTTCTAAGTTCTAGCTCCACACTGGGGATAGAGATTACTTAAAATAAAATGTTAAAAAAAAAAAAAAAAGAAGTAGTGATAGGATCAGATGTAGGATTTAAGATTAACTTTGTAAAGATCAACATCATTTTTACCATTCCAATGCTATACGGTACCTACGGTACAACTCTGACACCTGCCACTCGTTAAAAACACAGAAACCCCAAAGAACCTGGGTGGCTCAGTCAGTTAAGCATCTGACTTCGGCTCTGGTCATGAGCCCAGGGTCCTAGGATAGAGCCCTGCATTGGGCTCCCTGCTCAGCAGTGAATCTGCTTCTCCCTCTCCCTCTTCCAGTCGGCCTGCTTGTGCTCTCTCTCTCAAATAAATAAATAAAATCTTAAAAAAAAAAAAAAACCCTAAAACTGAAGCTTAGAGAAATAGTTGTTTCTTTTAGATCACAGAGGTAAGAAGTGATGGAACCGTGTCTGACTTCTGCCTTAGTCTGTCCCTCTACAGTGTTTTATTTTGTGTGTATTTTTGTTTGTTTGTTTGTTTTGTTTTTTTCCTCTGACCAAGGGCAGAGGCAGGGAGCCAGAGCCCAGAACTCGGTGCAGCTAGAGAAGGGGCTCTGGTTCATCCGGGATTTAGTCTCACCCTCATTCCCAGTTAGAATCCCTTGGGAGGTTTTTAAAAATCCATTCATCCAGGCCACACACCCCAGACCAATTTAGTCCACCGCTCTGGGGGTGGAGCCCCAGCGTATTTTATTTTCCCATTTTTCGCAATGTGTAATGTATGTACAGTTAAGTGTACAACTCTTAAGCTTCCAACTCAATGTATTTTTTTTGTGTGTGTGGATGTGAGCCCATGTTAATGAGCATCTGGATCCAGAGGATCAAGAGATGGAGTATGACCAAACCCCAAAGTCTCCAGTCAACACCCCACGCCAACTCCCAGGTCCAGCTATCCTGACTGATGGGTGGCTGATGTACCTGCTTGTGTCTGGTTCCGCCCACCCCCGTCATTAATCAGGTCTGTGAGAATCCACACTATTGGGATCAGCCATTTGTTGCTTTTTGTTGCCAGGTGATGTGCATTGTATAGACATATCACAAGTTGTTTATCTGTTTGCCAGTTGGTGGACATCTAAGTTGTTTCCAGTGTTTGGCCCCCATTAATAAAACTGTTGAGAATGTTCTACCCACATCTTCCGGTGGACATGGGCAGCAGCAATTTCTAAAGCTGCTCACCTGGAGAACCACCAACTTGGAAGAATCTGTAAACTCAAGAGTGCTCTTGCAGAGGATGGAAGTCAGGGTCTGGGTTCTTGGGGCGCTGGGGAGCTCCAGGTCGGAAAAGAGTAAAACCGTGGCTTGTAAAGATTTCCTAGTTGCAGTTCCTTCCGCGTTGTGGTTCCAGAGCCTTTCGTAGGAATTCATAGAAAAGCGCCAAGAATGGAGGAAGGCTTGGAAAGCAGTGCCCCCGATGGCTAGCAGGGTGGCCTGGCCTCTATTTGGGAGTCTCGGGGAACAGCGTGGACACACCCTTTCACAGCCCAGGTAAGGTGAGCACCCCCCTCGCCCCCCGGGGCTGTAACAGCAGGGAATCACATGTCCCTGGCAGACACCTGGGACCTCACCGGTTCCCCACATCTCCCTTCACCACATCCAGAATAGCTTTCTAATCCTGTAGCCTGGTACTTCCTCCCACTCCTGAAGAAACCTCCTCAAAAGAGCCATCTGTGCTGCGAATTTTCATTTATAGCTCGCACAGCATATGTGAGTTTGTGGTATGTAGGTAGATGGCTGCTGATACATTCCTGGACACACACACACACACACACACTCACGCGCGGGCACGCGCGTACATGTATGTATGCCCGCGTCACCCCCTTCGGGCGCTGACGATGGGATTTCTCCTAGCTCAGTAGCCTCTGAATGGAGCCTGACCATCGCCTCCACGTGGGCAAACTGTATTAGAGACAACCTCTCCTTCAGTGACTGTCACCGCTTGCCTGTCATTGTTTGGGGCAGCTCTTCTGACCTGCTTGGAGCCGCCATGATTATTCCCCTGAGTTATTTGATAATGATCAGAGTTGAGGCAAAAACGGTAGGCAGAGGTCAAGGAATGCCCCATTTTTACAGTCTGCTGGATCTGTTGTCTTGCAGTCCTGCTCTTGCTATTGCTGTCCGGAGATGAGCCACGTTGCTGTCAAGGTCGGGTTCATCTCTTGTCACCTGCAAACCTCTGAACATTTCTCATACTCCCTTGTCTTCTTTTTAACTGCCGAAATACATTTTTGAATACCTGTTTACAGCTGGGAAAACTGATGCTTGGGAAGTTTGGGAATGTCAGGTTCATGAGGGCAGGGATTTCTTGCCAGGAGAGTGTGCAGTGGCTGAGCAGCCCAGGCCAGTGTCTGGCAAACAGGAGGGGCTCAGTAAAGGCTTCTTAATAAAGAAAGCTTGTGGGGCATTTTGGTTTTGAAACTCCTAGTTTGGGGCGCTTGGGTGGCTCAGATGGTTAAACGTCTGACTTGGGCTCAGGTCATGGTCCCAGGGTCCTAAGACTGAGTCCCATATCGGGCTCTCTGCTCAGCAAGGAGCCCGCTTCTCCCTCTCCCACTACCCCTGCTTGTGCTCTCTCTGTGTCAAATAAATAACTAAAATCTGGAAAAAACAAAAAACAACAACAACAACAGAAAAGAAACTCCTAGCTCAATATCCTCTCTCTCCTGAGCTTCCTTCCTCCTGAGCACAGTCCACCAGATCAAACAAGGTAACCACGCTTCTCTCTGGGATTTCCTCTCCCAGCGCCTGCTGGAACCTCTCTCTCCACCTTTGCAGTGGAGAGCACAGACTCCTACTCAGACTGCTGCAAATCTCAGCTCTGCCACTGTCCCTGTGGGGCCTTGAGCCAATATCTTAGCCTCTCTGTGCCTCAGTTTCCTCGTCTCTCTTCTGGAAATAACAGTAGTACCAACCTTGTGGAGTTGTGGGAAGGATTATAAGAGTTCACACAAGTGATGCATTTGGAACAGTGTCTTGCACATGGCGAGCACTCAAGCAATGTATCATCTTAAATTTTTAAAAATTTATCTTTTACTATTTTATTATAGGAAACCACAGAAAATAAAGGTATAGGGGCAACTGGGTGGCTCAGTAAGTTAAGTATCTGCCTTTGACACAGGTCATGATCCCAGGGTCCTGGATCAAACCCCATATGGGGCTCACTGCTCAGCAAGGAGCCTACTTCTCCCTCTTCCTCTGCCTCTTCACCCTGCTTGTGCTCTCTCAGTCTCTCAAATAAATAAATGAAATCTTTAAAAAAAAATTTAAAAAGAAGAAAGAAAAGAAAGGTATAGGTTTGTGAATTTTTATAAGGCAATTGCCCTTGTAACTACCATCTGGGTCAAGAAGCAGAACTTTGCGATGCCCCGCCCCATCCAGAAGCCCCTCCTTCCCCCATCCCAGGTACAACCCCTGGTTCCTTCCCACATTGCCCACCCACTCGACTCATAGTATTCATTGCCATGGAGGGTTATCCCCTATGTGTGCATCTCTAGACACTGGAATTCATTCTCACCCAGTTTAAAAATTAACTTTATGGAGGTATAATTTATATCCAAGAATATTCACCAATTTTAAGTGTGCAGTTCGATGAGTTTTGACAAATATATGCAGTCATGTAACCACCAATCATGACATAAGAACATTTGCATCACCCAAAACTTCCCTTGTGTCCCTCTGGGCCTCACAGGGCCCAGGCAAGTACTTCTCTGCTTTGTCACTACAGATTAAATTTCCCTTTTCTAAAACTTTATATACTTGAAATCATATGGGATATTCTACACATATCTATGTGCTTATGCATTCCACTTTTGACAGACATCTGGATTTAGCAGTGTCGCTATCGTGAATAAATCTGCTGTGAACATTAGTATACAGGTTTTCATATGGACATATGCCTCCATTCTCTTGGGTAAATCCCCCAGGAGTGGGATTGCTAGATTGCATAATAGGTGTGTGTTAAAATTTACATGAGGGGCTCCTAGACGGCTCAGTCAGTTAACCATCTGCCTTCGGCTCAGGTCATGATCCCAGGGTCCTGGGATTGAGCTCTGCATTGGGCTCGCTGCTCAGTGGGGAGCCTGCTTCTCCCACTCCCTCTGCCTGTCTCCCTACTTGTGTTATCTCTATCAAATAAATACATAAAATCTTAAAATATATATATTTTGCCCCTGGGGCACCTGGGCAGCTCAGTAAGGTAAGTGTCCAACTCTTGGTGTCAGCTCAGGTCATAATCTCACGGTCATGGGATCGAGCCCCACATTGGACTCCCCACTCAGTGCAGGGTCTGCTTCAGATTCTTCCTCCCCCTCTGCCCCTACCATCTCACACGCATGCTCTCTCTCCCTTTTAAATAAATAAAATCTTAAAATAAATAAATAAACAAACAAGTAAATAAAATCTTTTGCCCAATACGATATTTTAAAATTGCGGTAAAATATGCATCCATAAAACTTACCATCATAACCATTTTAAGTATATGGTCAGTCTTTTGCCTGTTTCTAAACCTGGATCATTTCCCCTCATTACTGAATTACAGGAGTTACTTATATAATCTGGTGGCCAGTCTTTTTTCAGATACAGGTGTTATGAATATTTTCTCCTGCTCTGTGGCTTTTTCTTTTCATTTTCTTTTTTTTTTTAAGATTTTATTTATTTATTTGACAGACATAGATCACAAGTAGGCAGAGAAGCAGGCAGAGAGAGAAGAGAGAGGAGGAAGCAGGCTCCCTGCCGAGCAGGAAAGCAAGATGTGGGGCTCGATCCCAGGACCCTGGGATCATGACCTGAGCCGAAAGCAGAGGCTTTAACCCACTGAGCCACCCAGGCGCCCCTCTTTTCATTTTCTTAACAGGGTCTTTTGAAGACCAGAAGTTTTAAAGTAGTGAATTAATTATTCATAGTCTAATTTATTAATGTTTTAACAACCATGCTTTTGTGTTCTAAGAAATCTTTGTCTACCTGAAGGTCACAAGGATATGTTTTCCTTTAGAAGTTTCTTCATTTTAACTTTTACACTTACATCTATGATCCATTTCAAATTAAATTTTGTGTGTGATATAAGGATTGAGATTCTTTTTGTTTCCAATGGACATCTAGGTCTTCCAATATATTTGTTGAAAAGACAATTCTTTCCACATTGAACAACTTTGGCACCTTTGCTGAAACTCAATAGACCATAATTTGTGGATCTGCTTCCGGACTCTCCTCTCTTTCTATAGGTCTGTCCTGACACCAGCACCACACTTCTTCGAGGCTGTTGCTTCACAGAAAGTCTTGAAATCAGGTCATTTCTTAACTTTGTTCCTTTTTTTTTTTTAATAAAGATTTTAGGTATTTATTTGACCAAGAGAGACAGTGAGAGAGGGAACATAAGCAGGGGGAGTGGGAGAGGGAGAAACAGGCTTCCCTCGGAGCAGCGAACCCAACTGAGGGGTTGATTCCAGGACTCTGGGATAAGGACCCGAGCTGAAGGCAAACGCTTAACGACTAAGCCACCCAGGCACCCCTTAGCTTTGTTCTTTAAAAAAAAATTGTTTTGGTTTGCTAATTTAAAAAAAAATTTTGAGGGATGCCTGGGTGGCTTATCCTGGAATGGAGTCCTCTATCAGTCTACTTTCTCAGCATGGTGTCTGCTTCTCCCTCGGCCTGCTGCCCCCACTGCTTGTGCGCGAGCTCTCTCTCTCTGACAAATAAATAAATAAAATCTTTAAAAAATTTTAAAAATTTTGATAAGCATCATTAAAGACAAGGAAAGACTTTTTTTTTTAAGATTTTATTTATTTGTCAGAGACAGCCTGTGCACAAGCAAGGTGAGCAGGTGGGGGGCAGGCAGGGGGACTCTAGGAACCTGGAATCATGACCTGAGCTGAAGGCAGATGTTTAATGACTGAGCCACCCAGGCACCCCCCATCAGTTTGTTTTCTACAGTTAAAAAAGTCCCTTCCTTCCTTCTTTCTTTCCTTCCTTCCTTCCTTCCTTCCAAGATTTTATTTATTTATTTGAGAGATAGTACAAGCAGGGGGAGTGACAGGCAGAGGGAGAGGCAGGCTCCCCACTGAGCAGGGAGCCTGATGTGGGGCTCCATCCCAGGACCCTGGGATCATGACCTGAGCCGAAGGCAGATGTTTAACCGACTGAGCCACCCAGGCATCCCAAGAGTCTGTTTCTTGGTTTGTCTCTTTTTTTCCTTCCTTTGTTCATGTGTTTTGTTTCTTAAATTACACATGTAAGTCAACCCATATGGTATTTGTCTTTCTCTGATGGACTTATTTCACTTAACGTTATACATTTGGGTCCATCCATATTGTTGCCAATGACAGGATTTCACTGTTTTTTTTTTTTTTTTTTTAATGGCTGAGTAATATTCCTTTGCATATAAATACTGCATCTTCTTAATCCATTTGTCTGTGGATGGGTACTTGGGTTGCCGTCCCGTCTTGCCTGTTGTAAACAATGCTGCACTAAACATAGCGGTGTGTGTATCTTTTCAAATTAGTGTTTTCATTCTTTGGGTGAATACCCAGTAGTGTGATTCCTGGATCACATATTTCTATTTCTCATTTTTTGAGGAACCTCTGTACTGTCTTCCACAGTGGCTGCACCAATTTGCATTCCTACCAACAGTGCAAGAGGGTTCCTTTTTCTCCACATCCTTGCCAGCACTTGTTATTTCTCATGTTTTTTATTTGATTTTATTTAAAATTTTTTTTAAGATTTTATTTATTTATCAGAGAGAGAGAGGGGGAGAGAGCAAGCACAGGCAGACAGAATGGCAGGCAGAGGTAGAGGGAGAAGCAGGCTCCCTGCTGAGCAAGGAGCCCGATGTGGGACTCGATCCCAGGATGCTGGGATCATGACCCGAGCCGAAGGCAGCTGCCTAACCAACTGAGCCACCCAGGTGTCCCAATTTTTAAAAAATTTTTAAAGATTTTATTTATTTGACAGGGAGAGAGAGATAGTGAGAGAGGGAACACAAGCAGGGGGAGCGGGAGAGGGAGAAACAGGTTCCACGCAGAGCAGGGAGCCCGATGTGGGGCTCGATCCCAGTACCCCAGGATCATGACCTGAGCCAAAGGCAGACGCTTAACAACTGAGCCATCCAGGTGCCCCTGTGTTTTTTTATTTTAGCCATCCTGACACATGTGAGGTGATATCTCATTGTGATTTTAATTTGAACACACATTTATTATCTCATACCTTCCGCAGGTCAAGAGGCTGGGCATAATTGCATCGGGTCCTCTATTTGGGGTCTCGTAGGCTGGAATTAGTGTGTTGGCCAGGCTGCATTCTTGTCTGGTTGTCCGACTGGGGAAGAATCCATGTTTAAGTTCATTTAAGTTGTTGGCAGAACTCATTCCCTACCAGTTGCAGAACTGAGAACCCCAGCTGTTTACTGGCTGTCAAATGAGGCTGCCTTGAGGTTCTAGGAAGTGCACAAAATTTCTTGCCATGTGACCCTCTCCATAGGCTGTTCATGGCATGGCTGTTTTCTTATTCAAAACAAATAAGAGATTCTCTCCCTCCCGTTAATATGGAGTCTTCATTAATAAAGCACAGTTGTGCTAGTGACATCCTATTCACCTTTGCCACACTCTCTTGGCTAGGAGCAAGTCATGGGTCATACTCGCATTCAAGAGGAAGCGATCATATAAGGGCATGACTCATTGGGGGTCATTTGGGTATGTTGGCCACACACCCTACCCACTTCTCTTCTTTTTTTTAAAGATTTTATTTATTTGACAGAGAGAAATCACAAGTAGATGGAGAAGCAGGCAGAGAGAGAGAGAGAGGAGAAAGCAGGCTCCCTGCTGAGCAGAGAGCCCAACGCGGGACTCGATCCCAGGACCCCGAGATCATGACCTGGGCCGAAGGCAGCGGCCTCACCCACTGAGCCACCCTTCTTAACAGTTAATTTGTGGAAGTATTGGGCTGTTACTGTAGAGTTTCTCAGTCTATATTTTCTTTCTTTTTTTTTTTTTTTTAAGATTTTATTTATTTGTTTATTTGAGAGGGCACATGCATGATTGAGGGGAGGGGCAGAGAGAGAAGGTGAGGGAGAGAGTTTCAAACAGACTGTGCTAAGCATGGAGTCCGACATGGGGCTTGATCTCAAGACTCTGAGATCACGACTTGAGCCGAAATCAAGAGTCAGATGCTCAACCAACTGAGCCACCCAGGGGCCCCTCCGGTCTAGATTTTCTAATTGCATGCACAGTTCAACACGTTCCTCTGTCTCCTGTGTTTCTGGCAAACCGGAAGCTGGGCTCAGAGGATGGATCAGACTCAGGTCGGATCCCTTTGGCAGAATTTCAGTGGCAGTGTGATATTCCCCCAGGAGGCGTTCAGCATGTGGCTGTCTCTCATTGTGATGGTTGCAGCCGTTGACGCTCAGTGCCTCCATCAGTTAATTCACAGGATGTAGTGACACGAAGATGTTCTATTTCTACTAGTTAATGTATTGGTTGCAATGCTTTTATAAAGAGAGGCTTCTCCTCATCTATTACTTGTTTACCCAGTGGCATAGCTCCTAGAGGGAAGGCAGGATAAATGCTTGAGTCATTTCTTTTGTTTACTGATTTCCAAGACAATAAATTGGTTCCCTATCGAGGTGGCCAATTATTCGAGGGGTGGGTGGGGGATTCACTCCATTTTTTTTCCTAGAGCCATGGCCACTCAGGGTTGTATCCCAAGCCTATAAAGGGCAAAACCCAACTCCTCCTTGGTGTAAACTTTCAGGAGAAGTGGGTCAGCACATTTTGGAGTTTCCCAAACTGACTGGTGACGTGCAAGGTCAGGTTGTCCTGAGAACCGGGGCATGGCCAATTATTATTATTTTTTTAAGATTTTATTTATTCATTAGAGAGATAGAGAGAACACAAGTAGGCAGAGCAGCAGGCAGAGGCAGAGGGAGAAGCAGAATCTCCGCTGAGCAGGGAGCCGGATGTGGGGCTCTATTCCAGGACCCTTGGAATCATGACCTGAGCCGAAGGCAGACGCTTAACCGAGTGAGCCACCCAGGCATCCCCATTGTGAACCCATGGGTTTAAGCCTATGTGATTGATTTGAATCCACTGCATTTCTTCTCCTTACTGAAGCTCACAGGGTCTGTGAGTCTCTCCAAACTGGCTCCTGAGTCTTTTTGACATGATGCTCTTAGTCTTCAAGATTTTCCTGCTAGCTGGTCCATTGAGGCTCACTGTGGACAGTGCACCTAGGACCCTCCTGCTCCAGACTTGAAACCACACATTTCTCCAGGAAGCCTGATTTCTATTCTCAGGAAATGATATTTCAAGACCATCATCTGGGCTCATCGCTGTTGGGTTGATCACTGTGTCTAGCTTTTTTGGTGGGCAGACTAGGAAATCTATATAATTCCTCATGAGCTCGTCTGATAGGAAGAAGAAACAAGGTGTTGTTGCTGAGAGGCAAATGAATTCATAACTGGCACATGCCCTTTTTCCCCTGGCCCTTCTCTTTCCTTCATTTCTGTTGTCCCTGCCCCGTGGCTCAACTTTGTTCCATGACTAGCAGCTTCTCCCCAGTGTGGGGAGAGGGGAGGCAGGGAGGCTTGGATTGACTCTCCAGAAGTTTATTTATTTATTTAAAAAATATTTTATTTATTTATTTGACGGAGAAAGATATAGCGAGAGAAGGAACACAAGCAGGAGAAGTGGGAGAGGGAGAAGCAGGCTTCCTGCTCAGCAGGGAGCCTGATGTGGGGCTTGATCCCAGGATCCTGGGATCATGACCTGAGCCCAAGGCAGATGTTTAACGACTGGGCCCCCCGGGCACCCCCTCCAGGAGTTCATAGGGGTTACACCATTCCAGCCCCTTCAAGCACCTTGCATATGGCCACACTCTAGTGTCAGCTGCTCTTGTCAAATTGGATGCCGTACTTTCCACGAATATCTGTTGCTTATTTTGGGGTTCTCCTGTTTTCAGGTCACCAGATGCTGCCCCCATTGCTTCATGCTGCTTCCTCCCCCACAGATGCAAGTCTCCTAGTGTCTGCAATTTGTCCTCATCCCCTAGCATTTGAGGCTGCGTGGAGACAGCTTGTCACTGGTTGTGTTGTGAACCTTGTCTGTGGCTTTTGGTGACAGCTAGGGTCACTCACTCAGCTGGTCGCCGGGCTCGACTGGAAGGTCCAAAACGTCTCACTAAGCATTCCCCCACATGGCCTTTCTCCCCACATGGTGACTCTGCCTTCTGTCGTCAAACCTTTGTTAAAACATGGTGGCTGCTTCCCAGAGAGCAGAAGGCAGAAGCTGCTAGGTCTCCTGAAGGTCACCCCCACTGCGTTCTGTGGGTTGAGCCACAAGTCCCTCCCAGATTCAAGGAGAAGGAAACAGATTCCACCTGGTCAAGGGAGGAGCCTCAGGTGCAGGCGTAGGGAGATGGAGGGGGTCCTCTTCGGAGATCCCATGCCAGCTTATCTGACCCAGAGCCCAAGCAAGTATCATCCCCGGCCCTTGGGATATTCACTTGGAGCCATAAGAAGCCTGTGCCAATCACTGTCACTAAGGGGTGAAGCGAGGAGGGAGGAATGGGGGGGGGGCTCCTGGCCTCCAGTTCCAGAAGGGAATCCTGGTGCTCCAACTCTACCATTCTCCACCCAGGTTGGAGTTTCCACCAGGGGCTCTGGGGAGCACCAGGATGGGTGGGCCTTCCACTTGGGGGTCAGCACTGTGAAAAGGGAAGGAATTAGCTCTCATCTTTCCTCCCCGCCCCTGGCACTCATTGGCTCTCTGAGGGCTGCCAGGACATATGGCCCTGCCAGTGGTAAGTCAAGCTGGGAGCCCTGCCAGGGAGGCCAGATGGAGCTGGAGGAAGGCACAAATCAGCCGGCAGGGCCGGCACCATAAATAACACTCCTGGGCGTAGGGGCTGCTCTGCGGGCCCATCTCACTGGCCTGGGAGTATCCTGGAGGTACCCCCTCCCTCCCTCTGGCCTGAAACGGCAGGGGCGGTCCGCAGTAGTTCCTTGGAGCCTGCAGGGCGAGGACAGCTGAAGGGGAAGGCAGATAATGTGACATGTTAGGGCCATTCCAGAAGTCATCATTTGATTCCTGCCTTGCTGCTTCCCTGTGCGTGGGAGTGAGTCTCCTGGCTGAGTATGGAGACAAGTCATTGCCCAGAGCCCCGGCACAGCAATGGAGGAAAGGGCAGGGCATTTTCCTCTCTGATGCCTCAGCTTTTGTTCTGGGGCTGGCTGGGAGTGCCAGCAAGGCTGATGCCATATGGCAGTTCTACTTCCTCAGCAATAGAAGTGGGTTTTTTGCAAATTGGAGAGCAGGTCCTGAGCCATGTTCCAGCCGCCTTCTGTGCCTGGCTTTTCCCTTCAAGGTGACGATTTGACTTTCTGCCTCCAGTCAAATTCCACAGACTGAGCCTTTCATCCTGAAGAATCAGAAACAGGGAGTTCTACTTGTCAGGGCTCCCAAAATATCTTCGCTGTTGGGCTCATGGTGAGCTACGGTGTCAGCAGGACCACAGGAGGCAAAGACGGGCCAGGCTGAGTGTGGAGCCCACATAAGCTGTGGAGGGTCTGAGCCACCCCTGCTGCTGTCCAGTCCTGGTGCTTTTGCCCCCACCCTAGATCTGGTGTCATTGGGGTTTTTTTTTTTTTTTTTTTTTTTTTTTTTTTTTTTTTTAAGTGGGAAACATCTTTGCGCTCTGATTCTCAATGTGAAATGTGAAGCCCTAGTCTCCTATGGGAGTCACCCGGGAGCTTTAGAAAATGTCAGGTTCCAAATCAAAACAATGAAATAGCTCTTCACAGACATTAACGTGACTACTCTCAAAAAACCCCAGAAAATGGGGCACCTGGGTGGCTCAGTCGTTAAGCGTCTGCCTTAAGCTCAGGTCATGATCCCAGGGTCCTGGGATCGAGCCCCGCATTGGGCTCCCTGCTCAGCAGGAAGCCTGCTTCTCCCTCTCCTGCTCTCCCTGCCTGTGCTCCCTCTCTTGCTGTGTCTCTCTCTGTCAAATAAATAAATAAAATCTTAAAAAATAAAACAAAACAAAAAACAACAAGTGTTGGCGTGGACTTGGAGAAATTGGAGCCCTGTGCACTGTTGGCAGGAATGTAAAATGGAGTACAAAGGTTCCTCAGAAAATGAAAATTAGCATTATTGTATGGTTCAGCAATCCTGCTTCTGGGTATGTCACAAAAAGAACTGAAAGCAGAGTCTCCAAGAGACATTTGCATACACCATGTTCGCAGCAACCATCGTTCACAGTAGCCAAGAGGCAGAAGGAACCCAAATGTCCAAGGCTCAGTGAAGAGGGGGAGAAAATGTGGCATATACACACAAGGGAATATTACGTGGCCTGAAAAAAGATGGAAATCCTGGCCCGAGCTACAGCATGGATGAAACTCAAGGACATTATGCCAAGCAAAATAAGCCAGTCACAAAAGGACAAATGCTTTATGATTGCCCTGATAGGAAGTGCCTGAAGTAGTCAAAATTATAGAAACGGAAAATGGGTGGTTGCTAAGGGGAAATTAGCATTTAATGGATCTAGAGTTTTGCAAGCTGAGAAAGTTCTAGACATCTATGGCACAGTAATTTAAATATCCTTGGGGTGCCTGGGTGGCTTAGTTGGTTAAGCCTCTGAGTCTTGATTTTGGCTCAGGTCACAGTCTCACGGTTGTGAGACTGAGCCCCTGGCTGGGCTTTGTGTTGGGCGAGGACTCTGCTAGAGATTCTCTCTCCCTCTCTTTGTGCCCTCCCCGTGGTTTCTTTCTCTCTCCCTCTCTCTAAAAATAAATAAATAAATCTTTAAGAAATAGATACTTAACACGAGTGAACTATGCACTTACAGATGGACCACCTCACTCCAACCCCTGCCTTCCTCTCTTCTGTAGTCAGAAGTCTCTCCCTCTTATAAGGACCCTTGTGATTATATTGCGTCCACCCAGATAACCTAGAATAATCTCTTCATCTCAGAAGCCTTAATTTAATAACTTCTAGAAACTCCCTTTTGCCACATAAGGTAACACATTCACAGGTTCTGAGGATTTGGATGTAGACATCTTTTCGGGGGAGGGTGGTGGTGGCCATCTTTTGGCCTACTGCACAGGGCCCAGAAAAAAGGAGGAGTGAGGCAGGTGATCTATCATTAGTATCTTCTGGCCTCAGGTCATTGCCAGTTAGCTGTGTGATCCCGGGTAAGGTGTTCCCAGTGTCCTCATCTGTGACCCGGGCATAATGATAGAGGCTATACAATGAGGGTGAAAGAGGTGAAAATGCCAGGCCAGGTCTGTTCTGTGAGTTTGCCGAGCAATATGCAGACACTGAGGTCCCTCAGGGGAGCGCAGTGCAGGGTGAGGCGTGAGGAGGTCCCCCACAAAGATGGAGGAATTGGCAGGGCACAGAGGCACGCTTGGCCTCCGGTGGATCTGGGATTCAGGCCATGGGCCTGTGTTGTCTCTGGGCCCAGGAGCCAGCTACGCTCTATGGCAGGGCTTGGGGGGCTCAGGGTGTTGGGCTATGTCATAATTTGAGTAAAGGCTGCAACTTTGGGAGATGGGACAGGGAATCTGTCTGTGGATGAGAATTTCACAGTTACCACAGCTGCTTTTCTTCCGTCATGGAGTTCAGAGCCTGTGGTACGCTCTCACAAGTGGACCTTATACTAAGCTCCTGCCTTGGCCTGCTTCACTGCAGGTGGGGTGAAGGGGAAAGAGCGGGATGGGGGAGACAGACAAGGCTCAGCATTGCCATGGCCTGCCCAGCTTTCTCCTGTCGGGCCAAGTACAAGTTCAACTGTCTGGGGCAGGGACCCAGACCCAGAGAGGAGCAGAAGAACAACGGCTCTCCTCTTTGGAGAAAGCACCAAACTCTCTTTCCCAGCCATAATCCAGATTTTATAGAGGTGGATATGCTGTGTGATTAGTGGAGTAATCACCACTACGCCCTCACATTACTAGTAGTCTCTCTGACAACACTGGCAAAGAGGTGCCTGTTTGCTCCATGTTGCAGGTGGGAAAGTTGAGCCCAGGGGTTCAGCCTGGGCTCAGGCTCATCTCACACAGCCTGCAAATGGAAGAGCAACAGTAATCAAATGGTGTGGTAATGGCATAAAGACAGACACAAGATCAATGGAACAGAATAGAGAGCCCAGAAATAAACCCTTGTGTGTATGGCCAAATGATTTTTGAGAAGGGTACTAAGCCTCCTCAAAGGAGGAAGGACATTCTTTTCAGTAAATTGTTGGGAAAACTGGTAGTCACATGCAAACAAATGAAGCTGGATCCCTACCTCACACCATATACAATAATCAATTCAAAATGGATCAAGGACCTAAACATAAGAGCTAAAACCAGAAAACTCTTAGAAGAAAACTTCGGGGAAATGCTTCACAACATTGGATTTGGCAAGATTTCTTGGCTACAACACCAAAAACACAGACGACAGAAGAAACTGAAAAAGAAACAACAGACCAATTGGATTTCATCAAAATTAAAAACCGTGTACATCAAAGGACTCTATCAAGAGATTAGTGAAAATTCTGATCTTGGTTTTTTACAATTTTGTAACCAATATGTAACATATGTAATATGTACATGACATAATAAATGATATGAGACATTCACAGAACATAAAATTCACCACTTATTTATTTATTAAGATTTTATTTATTTATTTGACAAAGAGAGAGCAGAAGTAGGCAGAGCAGCAGACAGAGAGAAAGGGGGAAGCAGGCTCCCCGTTGAACAGACAGCCTGATGTGGGGCTCAATCCCAAGATGCCTGAGATCATGACCTGGGCCAAAGGCAGAGGATTAACCCACTGAGCCACCCAGGCACCCCTAAAATTCACCATTTTAAAGCAGACAATTCAGTAACATTTAGTACACTCAGAATGTTGGGTAACCATCACCACTATCTAGTTCCAGAATATTTCCGTCACCCCAAAATAGAAGTCCTGCACCAATAGGTGTCACTCTTCATTCACCCCTATCTTCATCCCCTGGCAACTGATAATTTACCTTCTGACTGTACAGATTTGCCTATTGACCCATTTTTAAATATAAAATTTTAATCATATTGTTTCCATTATCAATTTTCACTGAGAAAACATTTTCTGGAGTGAATCGTATTAAGATGAGATAATTCTTTGAACAATTTTCTAAAGTATATGGTGAAATTTTGTCCACTGTGATTTTTACTTTGTTGAGATTATTATCATGGGATCAATTCTTTTCTAATAATTTTTAAAAACCCCACGTGATTTATTGCCTATTTTGTGGAAGGAAAATCCATATCAAGTTTTACTGTCTAGCACTCCTGTGATTGTGAGTTTTCTCTGTGCTCATATTTCTACCAAGTATAATTTCCCTGATCAGATTTTGCAGATGTGAATTTTGTCTAGAAGTTTCGATTCTTTCTTAGAGTCATTTTTATGTTGTTTTGATGACTTCTCAGGTATGTTCATTGACCTCCCTCGTAAAGGCTATCCCCTGTAACTCTCCTGGGTCCTGTTATTCTTCGTAGCACTTATTACCACCTGCCACCTCTCTAAGCCTTGGTTTCCTCATCTGCAAAATGGGTTAATAATGATGCCTGGCTCATAGCTTCATTGTGAGAAGTAAGGCAGGTATTGTCAGTGGGGCACTTGGACTAGAGTCAAGGATAAAGCAAACCCATGGGAGTGGTGATTATGATTATTACTCCCCATGGTATTTATTTCTACCTTTAAAATATGTAATTTAATTTTTTTTAAATAGGTGGCACGCTGAAATCGTTCAGATATCAATAAGGAATACAAGTATCCAGCCACATGCTTTTCTTCCCAGGAGGTAAATTTCCAGTTACCTTTCCAGGTCCCCTGTCCTGCTAGAAATACCCTGTGCATTTTTAAGCAAATGTAGACATATATTATTCCACTACTACTTCCTTTCTTTTTTTAAAAATGTATTTTAGAGAGAGAGCAGGAAAGAGGGATGGAGAGGGAGGAGGAAAGCATCTCAGGCAGACTCCCCACTGAGCGTGGAGCTGACTTGGGACTCCATGTCACCACCCTGTGATCATGACCTGAGCCAAACCCAAGAGCAGGAAGCCCACCAACTAAGCTACCCAGGTGCTGGGTGCATGCAACTCTTGATCTCGGGGTCGTGACCTCAAGCCCTGATTTGGGCGTAGAGTCTACTTGGAAAATAAATAAAAAAGAAAAAAAATACATTTCATTGCTTGGCTGTGTCGTGGTGTCTCTGATACACCCTCGCGGGGCAGGGGGCACTTCGCTGGGTTGCAGTCTTCAGTTCTAACACACTATGCTGTGATCCAAACTTATTGTGTGGATGAGGAAACCTGGGTTCAAGAGGCAAAATTCCTCTCCACCCCCACCCCAGGTCACATGGCCACAGTTGGTGGCGGAACCAGGATCAGCTTCTAGACCCCTGGCTCTGTATGCCATGAGGTATATACTCTCATCCAATCTTGACTTGGGCCTTTGAGCTCTGGAATTGGGGGTGGAGGGGTCCAGCATGAAAGGGGACACGTGGCTGGGGACGGAGGTGGTGAGCAAGCCAATCTACCAGTGTTGTGTTTTTCTCCTCCTAAGCCGAACACTGGCTGCGTGCTGAAGAACCAGTTGGAAGCAAGACCCCAGGCCCTCAGAGTGGAAAGCAGCCAAGCAGAGACCATGGGCTGAAGGGGGCGTTTTGCTGCAGGGAGCCTCATGGCCGTGCCCCTGCATGAACCTTATTGCTCCTTCAGGGGGTGTTTGCTTTGGAGGAAGTAGAACCTGGAACACAGTCCTGGGGTGGAGAGGAGCCCAGCCCTATAATTCAGGAGACCTAGGATTGAGACATGAGTCACTGACTCATGGAATCCTTGGGCAAATCACCTAGTCTCTCTGGGCCTGGAAGTTGGAAGCTTGACCCAATGGGGCCTCTCCAGTTACAAGATCTAGGTTTCAGAGCTGCCACTGAGATTAGGTTTCCTTCCTTTTTTTTTCTCTTCCTTTTTTTTTTTTTTAAGATTTTATTTATTATTTGACGGAGAGAGACAGCGAGCACAAGGAGGGGGAGTGGCAGAGGGAGAAGCAGGCTCCCTCATGAGCAGGGAGCCTGACATGGCACTCCATTCCAGGACCCTGGGACCATGACCTGAGCTGAAGGCAGATGCTTAACCGACTGAGCCACCCAGGTGTCCCTGGGATTAGGTTCAATGCCAGCTCAGTCAAGGCTCCTTTGAAAAGTCTCATTCTCTCATTAACATAGAAGTCAAAGTAATACCAGATGTGTTAAGAGTCAAATGAGATAATGTATATGAGGGGCGCCTGGGTGGCTCAGTGGGTTGAGCTGCTGCCTTCGGCTCAGGTCATGATCCCAGGGTCCTGGAATGGAGTCCCACATCAGGCTCTCTGCTCGGCGGGGAGCCTGCTTCCCTCTCTATCTCTCTGCCTGCCTCTCTGTCTACTTGTGATCTCTGTCTGTCAAATAAACAAATAAAATCTTAAAAAAAAAGAGAGAGAGATAATGTATATGAAATCCCTTGGAAAACTAAAAAAAACTAGAAAATGGTATTCACTTTGAGGCTGATAATGGTGAACTCTGCCCATTACCACATATTCAATGTAAAAGACTATTAGTGAACTACATCTCTGTATTGTTCAGGACACAGAAATTAAAAATCCAAGCCAAAACACAAAATATTTGTTGGGTGTCAAAGTTGATACCCAGCATCTGTTTAGGTAGTCTGCCTGCATTTAAGGTACAGTGCCACTAGGTGGCGATGGTGTCCAGGCCACTGGGCTGTGCTCCAGAGCAGAAACCCTACCGACCATCTGGAAGTCCTTTGCTGTACTTTGAGAGGGCTTGAATGGAGACCTCGGTTTCCTCATCTGTAAAATGGGGATAACAGCCTAAATGAGATCATGTAAAGTCTACCTGTGCACAGTAAGATCTCAGGAAGTGTTTGCTTCTTTCCTACTTAAGTGATTAAGAGCTTGGTTTTTTTAACCAGACTGCCTGGGTTTGAATCCCAGCTCTGTTACTTACCAGCTGTGTGACCTTGGGCGAGTTACCTCACCTCTCTGAGCCTTCGTTTTTCCCTGTCTGTGAATGGGGCTGGTAATTGTACCTATATCTATAGTTAATATGCACGAAGGGCTTAGAAAGTGTCCAGTCCCAGAAGAGTGCTCTGAGTTTGCTGCTGTCTGTGTGTGTCCTAGGGCAAACCCTCTTTCATGCATAGCCTGGGTCCTAAATCTGGGCATCTCCCAAAATACAGTGCCTTGTCAAAACAATAGGTCTTCAGGGCATTTTTAACCCCCCTGGCATGAGTCATAACTAGAGAAAGCTACAATTCCAAGACTTCCAACACCCTGGTCTCTGGATCAGGGGCACAGCTGGCAACAGCCTCTGTCCACCAGGCAAGTGTTGGAAACCGATTTGCAAGTGTGAAGCCAGCTGGTGGGAAGATAAGGAGAGGGCAGAAGGGGCTGTGAGGCTGTTTTTCAAGTACTTTTGTCCCTTGGGGTTGTCTTGCTTACAGTTGCACATGCTGTTGGCAGGCTGCTCAGAAAATAAATCATGGGCCACTGGGCCAATAGCTCCCTCTCCCCTCCCCCTTCTGTCCTGCCCCACCTCTGTGCAGGTTTTCGGGGGAGATAGAGGCATCTGGTGACGACAGCACCTGACCAGAAGTCAGGAGACCTGTTTTTAGCCCAGCTCTGTCTCCAGTGTGCTGTGTGACCTTGACGAGTCACTTTTCCTCTCTGGACTTCAGACTCCTGCTCTGCCCAAATTGGGACACACTCCCTGCCCTTCCTTTCCGATCAGGGATGTGGTGCATATAGAGAAACTCCTCCAAACCTCACCTCCTCCTTGAAGCCATCCATATTGGATGGAACAAAGGGGACTCCAAATCTTTCCCATCTCCCCTCCACCTCTCCCAGTGTTAATGGATCACTAATTCATTATTTGCTCCTTGATTTATTCCACAGGCTTGCTCAGTGCTGGTTTCTCCTCCTGTCTACATGACCTTTTTATCTTGTCTGCATTAGAAACTCATCTGGGGAGGGCTGTGGCTGCCTCCTGGCTCTGAGGGGCATGCAGAATCTAGCAGAGGAGATTAGCATGACCAAGGCATGGTTTTGGGGCTCTCAGTGAGGAGGAAGTTCCGATTGAATCCCAGATGGGTTGGAACTTAGTAGGACTGAGAAAAGTGAATTGTCGGGGAAACAAGAGATATGAGAAGTGCCTTGTGGAGCAAAATGGATAAAAGTCTTACTCTCTGGATGGGGCAGAGAGTAAGAGAGGGAGAGGGAGATGGAGGGGTCAGCTTTGAAGAGCATAAGTTTTGCAATCAGAAAATCTAGATAGAAGGAAACTAGTTCAATTTTAAGAAGCAGGGAAGTTCTGTATCAATTTCCAAAATAACATTTTATTTTGGTTTACACACGGACAGGTGTGTGTGTGCATGTGTTTTCTACTCTCATTTTTTTTCACTTGGGCATACCTCAACTCCAAAGGGAGTAAGCCCAGCTCGTCGGCTCCCTCACCTCCACACCCTTCCCTCCATCATCTGCCTGATCAGGTTTGTCTCTCTATTTTTCTCCCCACAGTTGCCCTCACTGGTTCCAGCTCCTGTGAACCTCCAGCCCCCCAGCCTTTCTTACCATCTGCCTGGGATATGCCTGTACCCTTCCCACTCTCGCCATCCAACACCAAATGCCTGAGCGCCAAGGGACACTGAGCATCTTTGATCAGTCCTGTGATCAGCGGTGATCCAGTCACTGCTTTTTCAAAATGTACCAGTCCTGGGCTCTATTCCGTCTGCGTCAAAGTCTCCCATGACACACTAGGCATGCTGATGTAGGGGAGGAGCGGGTATCAGATCTATCCATCCTAGAGTGCACTTTTAAGAGTGCTTGGGGAATTAGCCTCTTCACACTGAGAAAATTCTGTCCACCAGGGGAATTTCACAGCGCTGTGGAGACCCAAAGGGGAAAGATTTAGGAGTATGTGTAGTTAATGATAATAATCGATATGATTTATTGCACACCTATTATGTGCCAGGTATCAGGCTAGGTCCTTTACACCCTTTGCCTAATTCCAACAACCCTGCAAAGCAAGTGTAATTATCAAGGTAATAAAAACAACAAAATTCTCTGAGTACTTATGTGCTAAACAATTCGTCTTTGTTGTCTTGGGTAACATTCACACGACCTGTGTGAGGCAGGAGCTGTTGCTGTGTCCCTTTTCCAAATGAGGGAACCAAGGGAACCAAGGCACAGATCAATGAAATAAGCCGACCGTAGAGCATTAAGGAGGCTGAACCTCAGAGGGGTTAAGGAATATGTCCTTTTTAACCCAACAAACAAGCAACTGCGTGAATCTATGTTTTCCCCCCACAACATGCTCAAAACACCTCCTCCTGGCAATGAGAAACTCCAGGCTGACCAAGAACTTCTGCGTTGGGGAAGAGCATGGGATTTCCTAGTTCCAGACACGAGCACATCCCTTACACGGAGGCGGTCCAACACGGTCCAGGACCCCAGCCCTGCCATCTGCCAAATGTCTCCTGGCTTTGCTGGCCTGTCTCAGTAATCCTTCACTGCCTCTTGCTGCATCTTGCTCATCAGAATCCCAGCACCCTCATTGGAATGCTGCTTCCTTTGGGAAGCCTTCCTGGTTGGCCCTGAACCACAGCCCTTTGACCTTCTCTGGGACACTCCACTCCCTTGGTTGCCCTCTTCATCCTTACAGTGGGTGCTGTCATCTCACCTCCCTGACTAGGTATTGAGTACCTCTAGGCTCTACAGGTAACATGCCATCAGCACTCAGAGAATTCTCACTGAATGAATAAACACTGGGTCATGAGTTTCCGGGCCTCTGGTGAGGAGGAGTGGGGGGTGGTGGTGGCAGGAAATATGTGTGGTTATCCCAGGTGCAGACAATAAAGAGTGGTGAGGTCTGTGGCAAAGGAGAGATGAAACTCTCCCTCCCTATCCGAGGGGCTTACAATCAAATTCGGCCACCCCCATTCCCCACTAATGTCCCGGACCTGATCGCCCTGCCAACGCTCTATCTTTCCCTTCCCCTGCCTTTATTGTCCTACTTTGTATGCACCATCTTAAAATATCGTATATATAAATATATAAATACATATTTTATATAATAAATACATTTATTATATTCAACATCTGTTTTCCTTCACAAAGGCCAACTATACCCCAGGGCAAAGATTTGGTCTGTTTTGTATTCTGCTGTAGCCCAGCCCGCCCAGGCACCTAAAAGACCCTTAGCAGACAGGCATTGCACAAATCATCAGCGGCAGGCAGGTATCTGCAGTGGAGAGAGCTGCCCCAGTCCCTCTGCAGGTTCCAGGCTCCCGGAAACACTCAGGGTTCAAGTCAAGGAGAGTGAAGGCCTTTGGGGGCAAGTCTCCCGCAGAGCCCCAAGGAAACGGCCTAGAAGGGTCTGTCTGGATGACAGCAGGTGCGGCAGGAACTAAGGCACGAGGATTAGTGGCTATCCCTTCTGGGGTTAATGGGGGCAATTCTGGGCGAAGCTGATGTAGGGGGGAGGGGAGAGCGCCCCCCCCCCACCCACTCACCACACACGGACCCGCTCGTACCAGAAGACGCAGGCTTGGGAGAGGCTAGAGACCGACAGACGGACTGTCAGACGGGGCCGAAGGAATGTCCCAGAAGGTGTGGAAAGGGCAGTGAGGGGAGTGGAGCGACACCCCCGCCCCTCCGCCCCCCCTTCCGGGGAGCGCTTGTAGGAGGGCTGGGGAGAGGAGGAAAGGCGGGGTGCACCCGGCGCCCGCCGGTCCGCCGCAGAGCCCCAGTGCCCCAGCCGGAAGCACCCCCGGGAGGCGGCCCGGGAATTGGGGGAGCCCCCCGCCCCCCACCCCAGGGGCGCCTGCTAAGCCGGGTGCTGCCTCCTCAGCAGCCTCGGCGCTTCCACCTGCGCAGACACCGCGCCGCCCTGCGCCGAGCTGCCATTGGCTCGCTAAAAATGCCTCTCTAATCTGCGCCCATCTGTGCACGCCTTCCAACCGCCCCCCCACCCTCCGCCTCGTCGGCTCTGACCTTCCTCCTTCCCGCAGCCCCGGCGCGGTCCGGAGAGACGCGGTGGCGGCGGCGGCGGCGGCGGCGGCAGCGGAGGCGGCGCAGCTTCCTCTTCCCCCGGGAAGTCGTCTGGGCTTGAGGCCGGCCCCTGACGCTCCGCTCTGCCCCGTGGCGCCACCGATGCTGCCGGGCGCATCTGCCCCCAGGTAGGGGGTTCTGACCCTGGGATCGCCGGGTGCGCAGGGAGCGGGGAGCCGGTCCGGGAGTGCGTGTCTGCGGCGGGCACAGAGGCTGACGTCTCCCGGGAGCGCTGGGGAGGACCGGGCAGTTACCTGGAGAGAAGCGGGCGCGCGGCCGGGGCTGCTTTGCGGGCACCGGGGCTCGCAGGCATCCCCCAGGCGGTGCCAGGATGCCCCTGCGCCGGACCCCTTGGGAAAGGCAGCTAGCGGTGGAGGCCTTTACCCTGGGGAAAACGCAAGAATTGGGTTCCATGGGACGAGTCTCTGGCCTGGGGCGGTCTGGGTCGCAGCGGGGGGGGGGGGGTGCCGCTTGTACCAGCGTGGTGCGTAAGCTATTTATGGCTCAGAGTGGGCTGGAAGAAACACAGCAGTTGATGCGCTCTGTGCTCTGTCTGGTTTGCAATTAGAGACATATTTTTTTTGTCCCTCCACCCATTCCTCTGTAGCTGGGATGGTGGGGGGGGGGGAGAGGAAAAGGAGGTGATGCTACATAGCCTGCAAATAAGCACAAGCCGTGGTCTTCCCGGCACCCTCCCCTCCTCACTCCCTAGGCGACTTGCTTTGGGTTGGAACTACCTCTTTCTCTTATTTTTGCCTTAGGAGGGCATGACAAGATTCAAAGGTCATCTGGGTGTGAAGGCTGCGCTGGCGAACCCCGGAGCCTGGCCAGACCCAGCTTCAAGCAGCAACCACTCCCTGCCCCCACAGCCCAGCTCTGCCCCCCTCCTTCAGGGACACATGTGGCTGCTTTTTTCTGGGCAAACCATAAATAACCCACATCCCCAGCTCCCCCGGGGTGCAAACAGCACTGTCTGTCCACGATGTTGGAGGTGATGTTGGAGGTTCTGTCTCTTACCCACCTGACCTTCCTGTCACATGCAAATCACCACTCCCAAGCCGCCCCCTCCCTGAAGCTTCCCATAGCCAGGTGAGATACTTGCCTCCTGCCCTGCCTTCCTCGACCTAGTCTGCCTTGTGGTTTAGTTATTTATGTCCCTTCTGTCACCCTCTAGACCAGAAGTGCCTTCGGGGCAGGAATCTGTTTGATTCATTTCCATCATTGACCCTGAGCCTGACCAGGGTCTGGCACCAAGTGAGTGTTTGTGGAATGAGTGGATGGATGGGTTTGAACTCTGGGAGATAGCTGGTAACCTGCAGGTGGGGACTGAGCCTCCTCTTGGTATATGTGCTGCCGAAGCGAGCACCTGAGCCTCCTCTTGGGCTTTCTTTCCATTCCCCAGGGCCAAGATCCACCAAAGTCAGACAGTCCCATTAGGCCCTTTCTGGTCCTGCAACTGATGGACACCTACGGCATATGGGGATCAATGGCACAGTCCCAATGGCTCCGGAGGGTCTTTCTGGGCCCCTGGTTTGAGGTCTTGGCCTAAGCCAGGTTCGATGAAGGTCTGGTGAAGGTCTGGCTTTACTTAGGCCCCTGGGTTGACTGGCACTCTCTTCCTGGGGTGCTCAGATCAGACCGTGGGTGTCTGTCTCTGTCCCAGCACTTGGGAAAGTCCTGGTCAACATCAGGGCATCTGGGAAGGCCCCAGCCGGGCTGCCCTCAGCCTCTGGGGGTCCTCACGGTGAGCTTGGAGCAAATCTCACAAATACATTGGGGGCAGGGGAGGAAACCCAGCCAAAAGAACAGGCCAAGGATTCTGGGCTCTGTGAGAGACATTTAGCAGACCTTTCTCAGCCCTTGCTCCTTTGACAGCCATGCCAATGAGACATTTTCGAGATGTTCTTGTCCTGGCTTTATGGTGGCTGGGTGTGGGGGCGCGGGTAGATCGAGGCCCAGAGAAGGTCAGCAGCAGAGGCAGGGGTGACGCTTAGTTTCTGGCTCCAAGTCCAGTGCTCACTCCCTGGAGCTCGAGGGAGCTAGGGTGAGGCCTCGGAGTCAGGTCAAGGTGGGATTGTTCTAGAACCCAGAAGTTCCCCCTCTCTGGCTTTGTCTTGACCCCTACCTAGTCATGGTACGAGGAAGAGAGTATGGAAGGGATGCTTCAGGGAGGAGGGGGAGGCAAATGGAGAATGGGTTGGTTAGTGCCTGCTGGGGGTCGGCCCTGGAGGGGTCTCCAGAAGAGGGTGTGGTAATAGCAGTAAAAACTAACAGCACATGTCATTTGTCACATGCCAGGTCCTGGTCCAACTATAACTCCTTCAGTCCTCACCATAGCCCGATGAAGTAGGTCCCGTTATTAGCCCCATTTTACCAATGAGGAGACTGAGGCACAGAGAAGTTATCTAAGATCACACAGTTGGTAAAAGTGGAGGAGCTAGGATTTGAACCTAGAACCCAGAGTCTGTGCTCTTCCCCTGTATTCCCTATTGTGAGAGCAAGAGGGCTATGGAGCTGCCGGCTGGGGCTTGCTGTCTCCAGGGAGATCCAGGTTTCAGGTGCACCGTGGCTCAAGTTCACAGATGGAGGGTGGGCTGCGCCCGATGGTGACTGTGGGTTGTGGCTGCGGAGAATAAGAATCCACATCAGTGAGCAGAAGTGGGACCTTTGTAGGACGCACACCTGACCCTGTGTCGCTCCCCTGCTTCGAGTCCTTCAGTGGCTCTCCATGGCCCTGAGGACAAAGGGCAGTCTCATTAATGTGGCCCTGTTGTCTTCCCCAAGTCTGGGTTTCCGCTTTCTTTTCCCCCTCCCTCTGCCCTCCAGCTGCTCTGAACTGCTCTCAGTTCCTCAAGTATGTCATGCTTCTCTCACCTGCAGACCAGCGCACAGGCTGTTCCCTGACTCGAACACTCTCCCTCCTCCTCCCCTCCGTGTTCCTTCTCACCCTGGCTGGGGGCTGGGGGTTCAGACTGGACTTCTGTTCCTCCCAGAAGCTTCCTGACTTGGGCATCTTGCTCACCTCCCCTCACCCAGCACCCTCTGGGGCATTGGGATGTTGCCCCATCTTCCCACTTCAAGACTGTGAAGTTCAAGGGGGCAGGTCCGTGTTCTGTCCCCAGTGTCTCCAGTGACCCCAGCGCCTGGCACCGGGTTGCCCTAGCTCACTTGTAGTATGAATCAGTGCGCGTTGGTCCCTCACATCATCAGCCTCAGGACACATAAAGCATTTTTCTTCTCCTGATAGGAGTTGAGGAAACCACTCATGAATTTGCATATAGCCCCCCAGTAAGGATAGGCTTGTGGTAGAAAGCCCTCACTGGAGAAGTGAAACAGCCTGTGGGCCTGGTGGGACAGGGGTGGGAGATTTCGCTGATCTGGGAGGAGTCCTCCCGCGGAAACAGGTGGGAGGGATGTGGGAGGAGTGAGTGTGGAGGAGGAATGCTTGATTGGGTTTTACATTTTTCTGAAGTTTTTTGAAAAAAAGCTTTTATGTTCTTATTACCAAAGTAAGGTGTGCTTGTTGTGGAAAATTTAGAAAGTACTGGAAAGCCAAAAAAAAATCCATTAGCCAGCACCACACCCACCTGATGTAGGCACTTTGTGGTTGGTTTCCAGCCCTGGGTATTAGTAGACTGGGGCAGGAATGGGGGTGGGGTGGGGTGGGGTAGAGATGGGGGAGAGGGGAGCGGAGGTGGGGGGACAGGTAGGGTAGAAGGTGGAGGAAGGAGTGCAGGTGGGGAAGTGGTCCCTGAGCCTTGCCTGAGGTCAGCCAGGTGGGAAGCAGGCAGAACACGGTGAAGGAAAATGTGGAGCTCCGAAACAGCCCCCACAGGCAACCTCAGGGGCCCACGGTGCACTCTGGAGCTAGATTGGCCCTCTGGAGCCAAACCTGGGAACTTGGGCCAGTCAGACCTCTAGACCTCTGCAGGCATCAGACACGGGTCGGGGGAAGGACTTGCTCTCAGGCAGGTGGCTCTGGAGCAGGCTGCCACCTAAGGGTCATGTGCCCACATCACGCCCTCCCTCCTTCCCTCGCCAGCAGCTTGGGTGAGAGGTTTACCCTCAGAAAGAATAGGTGGGAAGGAACCTGCATGATGGGTCAGGGGAGATGTGCAGGAAGCTGGCCCCAGCTGGCTCTGAGGGGATGGGAACTCCAATGCCAGGGAAGTTGGTGGGGCCATCTCTGGGCGGAGAGTGTGCTGTGGGGGTAGGTGTGATGCTCCTGGAGACTTTTCTGGCTGGGAGGGGCAGCAGGCTGCCTCTGCTCTCTGGGCCTGGGGCAGAGGAGGCCCTCAGCTACTGTTTAAAAATCACTTGATATTAAAAAATGCTGGCTGGGGGATGTAGGAGGCTTACGGGATAAAATCGCAGTTATATCCCAGTTACGAGATAAAATGCCCAGTTATATTTGACCTCAGATAAACAACGAATTTGTTTAGCATGAGCGTGTCCTAAATATTGCATGGAACGTACTTGCATAAGAATTTTATTTGCTGTTTATCTGAAAGCCACATTTAAGTAGGTGTCCTGTATTTTGAGATGCTAAAGCTGCCTACCCTAGACCAGGATGGGAAGGAAGAGAGAGAGACAGAGAGAGAAGAGGAGTGGGTGGTCCTAATTTTTTCTTCTTTGGTATTGTGGGAGGGGTCAGTGGATACTTGCCTGAAATTGACAGTTAAAAAAAAAAATTAACCTGTCCATTTTTAGAAGTCAATGAGATATTTCAGATTTTGCATCTGTAAACCGTTTACTGTCTAGAGAATGAGTCTCCACTTGTGGATTTGGGTTCCCTAGGGTGGCTCAGAAATAAGAAAGAGTGCGCCCTCTCATTTGTGCAGGAGGGACAAAAGGAGAGTTGAGGATCCAGGGTGGAGTCCCTAAATAGTATTAGTTCATTTGAGAAATAAAAGCTTTCATCTTAATAAACCTCAGATGTGGCAGAGGGTGTGGAAAACTGGGAGAATAGGTTGGCACCGTCTTTCTGACATTAGTGACTGGAGCTGTGACCTGGCAATTTCTCCCACAGGTGCCATCTTCACAGAGTGCCGAAACAGCTGGGTGGGAATGGTCAGTGCAACAGAGCTATGTGTCCGGCAGGAGGGCTGGGACATAAATAGGACATCTCTAGCCGGGGCGATTTTAGGCAGCTGATCAGTTCTTTCATTTGGTCAGTGACTCTCTCCACTGCCTGTCTCCTGTGTGCCAGGCACTGTTATAGATGCTGGGGGACGCTGAGAGAGAACAGATGGTCAGAATGTATGGGCAAGTGAAGGCAAGCGACTTGGTGGAATGATGTGTTTCATATGATCCCATTTAAAAAATGTACGTATGTGTCTGTGTGTGCTTATCACATAAAGATGTTTAGAAGGCTGCCTATCTGATTTTTATTCCAGCTTACCTCTGCGGGCAGGTGGCAGGAGGCTCAGTGCCAGAAAGGATGGGGGATATTTCCTTCTTCTTTCAGACATCCTGTGCAGTTTGCGTTTTATACAGCAAATGTCATCCCTCATAAAAACATCATTGGGGTGCCTGGGTGGCTGAATTAAAGCCTCTGCCTTTGGCTCAGGTCATGATCCCAGGGTCCTGGAATTGGGCCGCATCGGACTCTCTGCTTGGCAGGGAGTCTGCTTTCTTTTCTCTCTCTCTGCCTGCCTCTCTACCTACTTGTGATCCCTGTCTGTCAAATAAATAAAATTTTAAAAATTTTTTTAAAAATCATTAAAATTACACTTGATAATAGCTGGGATTTTTCTTAGAAGTCTTAAAAAGGTGAGCATTTAAATTGCTTTCCTCTGGAATGCCTGGGTGACTCAGTCGGTTAAGTGTCTGTTTTTGGCTCTGGTCATGATCTCGGGTTCTGGGATCGAGCTCCACATCGGGCTCCCTGCTCAGTGGGGAACCTGCTTGTCCTTCTCCCCGTGGCCCTCCCCCTTCTTGTGCTCTCTCCCTCTCTCTCAAATAAAGAAATAAAATAAATTTTGAAAAGATAAAAAAAATTTTAAAAATTGCTTTCCTCTTAGTTTGATGGTATCTGACTTAGAGGCTGCCACTTGGGATTATATATTGATTTGTGGCTGGTTTTGAACTGGTCCCCGCATGGGTTTCTCTCTCCTCTCCTTCCTTGAGTTCCTGGGCTGGATGAGACCTGGCGGGATGGGCATGTGGGTGAGGTAAGTCTGGGTACCAGGAAGGCAGAAGCCAAGTCTCCGTGTAACTGGTGATTGGGTGCCCACAGTGTGTGTGGTACTGAGGTGTCTTGGGTTGGGGGGCCCCACAAAGGAGGAAGATGGGCCCTGGACAGCAAAGCTAGGGGACCCCTGGGGGCCTGAAGTCCACTGTCATTGGCCAGGCACAGTTTTGTTTTTGAACTCCTATTTAGTTTTCCTCAGTAATGTTATGAGGTTATCCCCATTTTGCAGCTGTGGAAACTGAGGTCAAGTGACTTGCCTGAGGTTAAACTGCAGGTAAGTGACTGAGGCAGGATTCACACCCATGCAGTCTGGACCCAGAGACTCTGCTCTTTTTTTATTTTTATTTTTATTTTTTTAAAGATTTTATTTTTAAGATTTTATTTATTAACTTGACAGAGATCACAAGTAGACAAGCAGCAGGCAGAAGGAGAGGGGGAAGCAGGCTCCCCGCTGAGCAGGGAACCCAATGTCGGGCTGGATCCCAGGACCCTGGGATCATGACCTGAGCTGAAGGCAGAGGCTTAACCCACTGAGTCACCCAGATGCCCCTCTGTTCTTTTTTTTTTTTTTTTTTAAGATTTTATTTATTTATTTATTTTAGAGCATGGGGAGGGGCAGAGGAAAAGGGAGAGAATCCCAAGCAGACACCTTGCTGAACGTGGAGCCCGATGTGGGGTTTGATCTCACCACCCTGAGCCAAAACCAAGAGTTGGACGCTTAACTGACTGAGCCACCCAGGCATCCCTAAAGGCTCTGCTCTTAACCTCTATGCCACGACACCTCTCGTTAGGGAGCACAGATAGACATGCTAGTGAAGCCTGAACGTGGTTGACCATGGAAGGTCTTCTTCGGGTAGATCTGGAAGAAAAGGATGGTAGATTTGGAAAGTGCCTTCAAGGCAAAGTGACAACAGGGACAAAGATGCAGAGGTGGGAGCGTAAGCGGTGGACTGTAGGGTCTGGGGAGGAAATCAGTGCAGGAACCTGAGGGAGGAAGTGACAGATGAGTCTGGGGGGGCAGATGCCAAATACGTTAAGCTATTGGCCTCCTTGAACTTTCCGGAAGAGGTAGACTTGTGTCCCTCAGCCCCCTACTGTCCTGGCTGGCCCTCCTCCGAGGCTATACACCCTATCCCTGGTCTGCCTGGGTCCAGCCTTTGACCACTGAAGAAGGAGAGAGAGATAGCTGAGGCAGAGCAAGAACACGGGTCCGGGAACAGGGGGGCTTGGGATGAGATCCTGGAGGGGCCTTGGGCCATTCGGCACCTTGCCTGGGACTCAGTTTCCTCTTCTGTTTTTTAATTTTGAAACTTTCTCTTATGATGGGGGTGTACCCGGGTGGCTCAGTCATTAAGCGTCTTCCTTCAGCTCAGGTCATGATCCCAGAGTCTTGGGATCGAGCCCCGCATCGGGCTCCCTGCTCAGCCTGCTTCTTCCTTTCTCTCTGCCTGCCGCTCCCTCTGCTTGTGCTCTCTGTCTGTCAAATAGATAAATAAAATCTTAAAAAAACACTTTCTATTGGAAAATACAAGCCTTTGCAGAAATAGAGAGAGTATGATAATGTGCTAATGTACCTACCGTTCAGCTTCAACTTATCCCAGCTCAGGGCCAGTCTTGTTCTATTTCTGCCCCTACCTCTGCCCCCTCCCAATTTGGACCAAATCCCGGACATCATTTCATCACAAATACATCAAGATGTGTCTCGAAAAGATAAGGACTTTTCCTAACATAACCACAATGCCATTATTCTACCTAAGAAGAAACTATACCTTTATAGTGTCGCATATCCACCGAGTGTTACAGACGTGTCTTCATTTTGTTTTGTCTTATTTTGGTTTTTTGCACGTAGTTTGACTCAGGCTGCAAATAAGGGCCACACATTGTGACTGGTTGATGTGTGTCTTGGTCTCTCTTAGTCGATAATTTCCCTCTTCAACTTCTCCTCTGTTCACGGCAGTTGATCTGTTGGAGAAATCAGATTGTTTGTCCTGTAGAATTTCCTGCAGTCTGGATTTTGTTGATTGTATTGATTGTATCCCCAGGGTGTAGTTTAACACATCCCTCTGTCCCCTCTGTAAATTGGGTAGTCTGCTGCATCTGTCTTCTGACTCCCCGTGATGCAGTCATCAGGAAACCTTCCTGACTTTACCTTCATGACACCCAGAATCCAACCTCTGCTCCCCATGTCCATTGCTGCCCTCCCTTCTGAGCCTGACCATCGCTTTCCTGCCTTATTGCAACAGCCTCTACCAGGTCTCCCTGCCTCCCTCTTTGTCCTAGCAGCCAAAGAGACTCTTAAAACCTCAATCAGATCCATCCCTCCTCTGCTCAAAACTTCAAAGACTCCCTTGTCTTTGGAAGAAAACTCAAAGTCCTATAAAAGGTCCTGTAATGGCCTTCAAAGCCCTGGGTGACCTAGCTACACAGTTCCTCTGACCTCATCTCACACCACTCCTTCCTCAGTCACTTCCCGGACATTTTTTGGATGTATTGGATATCCCCTGCCTCAGGGCCTTTGCATGGCCATTCTCGGGGAAGTGCCTAGTTGGAGAGGTGAGCATGGCTCATGATGTTCACATCTCTGCCCGTGTCACCTCCTCAGAGAGGCCTTCCCAGAGCATTTCACCTAAAATAGCTGCTGTTAACTGATGAATTATTGAACTTTACATCTGAAACTAAAGATGTACTATATACTGGCTAATTGAATTAAAGTTAAAAAAAAAAAAAAAACCACACACACGCTGCTGTTATTCTCTATTCCCCACCCCTGCTTTAGTTTCCTTCTTAACACTTGCCCATCTTTGATGTTACAGTCTTGTTGCTTCCCCCCACCCCCACCTATCTGTGAGCTTGGTGAGGGCGGGGCAGCAGGATGCAGAGGTCCCCTTTCACTCAGGTGGCTCTCAAGTCAGCTCCTCTCTTTTCAGCATTTCCTGGAAAATAAAACAATGCTTCAGAGTTTACAAAATACTTCCTGTCCTAGGTCAGATGCTGGGAAGCATAACCCAAGACAAGGATTCCTGGGCAAGTGATTTACTGCAGGGAAGCCTGCAGGAGGGAGGGAGGGTGTCTGCAGGGCAGGGAAGGTGTGCCTTGAGAGGGGGAAGCAAGTGCTGGGGAGGGCCCCTGCCTGGAGGCTTAGGCCAGGCTTCTTGGCTCGGCTTACCAGACAGTCACTGGCTGCCCCCAACCCTGGGAGGAAGGCATAACCTCCCAGGCATCTTGGGTGAGGCTGCCAACTCTCAGGAGTGGGTGGGTGGTGGTACAGGGCCTCCGGCACCCCTCCCCCACTTTCTTCGATCCATTTGCTGCTCTGAGTCTGGCCATCAGCTGAGAGGGAGGGGTTTATTATTTATTTATTTATTTATTCTTTTTTTTTTTTTAAATTTTATTTTTTAAGATTTTATTAAAGAGTGAGAGTGAGAAAGCAAGAGACAGCATGAGCAGAAGGGGAGGAGCAGAGGAAGAGAGAAGCAGGCTCCCCACTGAGCAGGGAGCCTGCGGCTGGATCCCAGGACCCCAGGACCCCAGGATCATGACCTGAGCCTAAGGCAGATGCCTAACTGACTGAGCCACCCAGGCGCCCCGAGTTCTTGGTCATGACCGGTATTCTGTGTCATCGATGAAGAAGCCCAGGTTTCTGGGGGGCAGGACGGTAGAATGACTTGCCTGATGTGGCACAGCCAGGAAGGGGCAGATCTGGGATTTGAACTTCTGTTCTTCCTTGAGTCAGTCTTGGTGGCTTCGGGTTCCTAACATTCCTCTGATACATTCATTGAGCAAATAGGTATCCCGTGACGTGTGCTGTACTGAACGGGGTCCGCTGGCCGTTCTGGGGCGAGTGACCGTCCACACCCTGCTTACCCTCGGGGAGCCCTGAGCTTCAACCTTCTGTAATGACAACACGCAGCACCTGTGGGACACTTTGTGCGCCAGGCACTGTGCTAGATGTCCCCCCGATGTGGGTTAGCACATGGCAGCCTTACAGCACCCCATGTGGGTGAGCTGAGGCTGCAGAGGGGCTTAAGACTTTGGGCTAGGGTCTCTGGTGACTGCGTGGTGTAGCTGGGATTCACACTGGGTCTAAACACAGCTCTCCCCACTACCACCTGCCCTGCCCTGGCCCCACCCACAGTGGGCTATCTGGTGTCACCTCTATCAGCAGCTCCATCGGACACCAGGCTGCTACCCTGTCCTGCTCCCCAAGTGTTGGGTGACCAGCTGCCATCTCACCTGCCCCACTTGGCCAGGTCCCAGACAGGGCACCTTGATGGGAGGTCTCCCCTACCCTAGGGCCCTGGATTCCTGCCTCTGCCCCTTCCCCCAGCCCTTTTATCACTGGCACTGACTGGTGGGGTGGACCCTTGGACCAGCGTCAGCCAGCCTGGGCATTGGGGGCCCCTCCCCCTCACACCAGCTGGCCTGATAAGCTGCAAAGCTGGCTTGGCCTGGGTGCCCCTGAACGGCGCTGGGGGGGGGGGCAAATCACAGCGGGCTTCCTTTGCGCCTCATCACTCCCCAAACAGGGTCCAGACGAGGTAGAAATCAAGTCGCAACATTGCATTAGGTTGTAAGGCTGGGGAGGGTCCCCTCCACCCCGCCTTGGGGATGGGAGTCTGGGACGCAGTAGAATGCGGTTGGGGCGGACCCGATTCCTGAGATCCCTGCTGCCCCAGGACTCTTTTCTATCCCATCCCCAGGTTGCTCTGTACTACTGCTCAGCTGAGCTGGGTGCCAGCGGTCAGGCTCTTTCCCAGTTTTAGGCCTCGAGGCTTCCCTCAGGGGCTACACCCAGGAGGGGTCTGTGCCTCCTTGGCAAGAACTCCAGGAATATTTGTGCTAATTCTGGACACAGAATAGCATGCAAAGCACATGGAAAGAAGCCCATTGCCCTGCTGGTGTGGCTGGTGGAGAAGTTACTCGGCCCACAGCCTGGCCTGGATGCTGGAGTGCTCTGGTCTGCAGGGGAGTAAGATGCTCCCCACAATGGCTGCAGGGGTGCAGGGAAGGGGGGAGCCCTGAGAGCTGTGGCCACCCCAGCCTTCCTGCAAGTTAACATCTGATTTCCATCATCTTTTCCTCCTCACCAGATGGTGATTTTCTAATTTGATCATTTTGTTTGCATTAGCTAGACTTCTGTAAAGAACTTTCCCTCTTCATTTATTCTGTTATTTTGAAATATGGTATGTATATTAGGATGAAGGCTTGATTCTTTCCCTTTATTTATCAGTTTTAAAAAGAAATGAGTTGGGGGAGTGCCTGGGTGGCTCAGTCAGTTAAGGATCTGCCTTTGGCTCAGGTCATGAGTCCAGGGTCCTGGGATCAAGCCCTGCAACAGGCTCCCTGCTCAGTAGGGAGTCTGATTCTCCCTCTCCCTCTCTGCCCCTCCTCCCACCCCCCTGGGCTTTCTCTCTCTCTTTCTCAAATAAATTAACAAAATCTTTTTAAAAAATGAGTTGGTGCTCTAGCAACTTCCAAAGGTGAACAGTGAGTATTTTTCCCATTTTAAAATACAAAAGTATATAAAATAGGTTGTACATTTTAACAAATCAATATAAAGCCAATATCCAAGTTGCTACCATGTAGGTCAAAACCTGAGAATGACTCTAGTTGCAGAAGCCCCCCAATGCCCTTCTCCCCCACTGGTCCTCCCTCCCAGAGGGACCCACTATCCTGATTAGTGTTATTAACTGCTTTATTTTTGGCTTTACGATGTAAGTAGGCATCCAGAACCAAATAGTTCTGTCTTTGAATTTTAATTAATAAAATTACTATTCTTTAATAGTTGGGTTTTTTCTTTCTCTTTTTCTTTTAAAGATTTTATTCATTTATTTAACAGACATAGAGCATGAGTTGGGGGAGGTGCAGAGAGGGAGAAGCAGGCTCCCCGCTGAGCAGGGAGTCCAATGCAGGGCTTGGTCCCAGGACCTTGGGATCATGACTTGAGCCAAAGGCAGATGCTCAACCAACAGAGCCACCCAGGTGCCCCTGGCTGTTTTTATCAATTAGCATTTTCTTTTTACCATGCATCTAGAGTGTTCTTTGTAGTAGTCATTCTTTCATTTTTTTTCCTTGTTGTATAGCGTTCTGTATGTGAACAGACCCTTATCCAGGCTAGCATTTACATAATCAAGGTTGTTTCTGATTTGTGGCTATCGTGAAGATTGCTGCTCTGAATGTTCTCTGAATAAATCACTCATGCTCCTTTTTTTTTTTTAATTTAAAGATATTTATTTATTTATTTATTTGAGAGAGAATGAGAGAGAGGGAGAGAAGGAGAACACAGAGGGAGAAGCAGACTCCTGGCCGAGGAGAGAGCCTGATGCGGGGCTCTATCCCAGGACCCCAAGACCATGACCCGAGACGAAGGCAGATGCTTAATCAGCTGAACCACCCAAGGCGTCCCTGCACTCATGCGATTCTGCAGGGTATATACCTAGGAGTGGAATGGCTGGGTCATGGGGTCTATCTTCAAACTTACTGGATAGGGCTAAACAGTTACCCAAAGTGGTTCTACCAGTCTTCACACATACAAGCAGCATGTGCTAGATCTCCATGCCCCACATTCTTTTTTTTTTTTTTTAAGATTTTATTTATTTATTTGAGAGAGAAACAGAGAGAGTGAGTGAGCGAGCATGAGAGGGGAGAGGTCAGAGGGAGAAGCAGACTCCCCACTGAGCAGGGAGCTCCATGTGGGACTCGATGCTGGGATTCCAGGATCATGACCTGAGCCAAAGGCAGACGCTTAACCAACTGAGCCACCCAGGCACCCGGTGCTCCACATTCTTGTAGACATTTGGTTATGAACAGACTTTTAAAGCTATTTTTTATTTTGATTTTAATTATAATTATGGATTTTTATAAACTTGATGAGTTACAGTCCTTGTATTCGTTACCCTTAATGATGCTTAAGTTGTCCCACCTTTGGCCAGTGGGAGCCTCTTTTCACACAAGTGAACTGGTGCTTGGAAGTGTCCTTGCTTTCTGGGATGAAGATGTTCTAGGCTCCTCAGAGCTGCAATCAGACATTTCTTCAGGGAGCTCTGGGTCATTATATATATATATATATATATATATATATATATATATACATACATACACACATATATAGGTGTATACACACACATATATTTTTTAAATTGCAATATAATTCTATATCCTAATTTCATCCCTTTTAAAATGTACAGTTTGGGGGCACCTGGGTGGCTCAGTCGTTAAGCGTCTCCCTTCAGCTCAGGTCATGATCTCAGGGTCCTGGGATCAAGCCTCATGTCAGGTTCTCTGCTCAGTGGGGAGCCTGCTTCTCTCTCTGCCTCTGCTGCTCCCCCTGCTTGTGCACTCTCTCTCTCCAATAAGTAAATAAAATTTTAAACAAAAATAAAATGTACAATTCAGTGGCTTTTAGCACATTCACAAAGTTGTGCAGCATCACCGCTGTCTAATTCCAGAACATTCCATCACTCCAGAAAGAAACTGCATGCCCTTGAGCACTTATTCCTCAAGCTCCGGGCAACCGGCTATCTCCTCTCTGTCTCCATAAATCCACCGATTCTGAATAATGAATGCCTAGACAGTAAGTGGACTCACATGAGATGTTTCTGATTGGCTTCTTTCATTTAGCGTACTGTTTCTTTCTTTCTTTCTTTTTTTTTTTTTAAGATTTTATTTATTTGACAGAGACAGAGATCACAAGTGGGCAGAGTGGTAGGCAGAGAGAGAAAGGGAAGCAGGCTCCCTGCTGAGCAGTGAGCCTGTCCTGGGATTTGATCCTGGGACCCTGAGATCATGACCTGAACCGAAGGCAGAGGCTTAACCTACTGAGCCACTCAGGCACCCCCAGTGTACTGTTTCTAAGGGTCATGCATATTGTAGCCTGGGTCAAGACTTCCTTTTTATGATTGGATAATATTCCATCGTACGGCTATCCACATTTTATTTTTAAAGATTTTATTTGTTTATTTGACAACAGAGATCACAAGTACGCAGAGAGGCAGGCAGAGAGAGAGGAGGAAGCAGGAGCAGAGAGCCCAATGCGGGACTCGATCCCAGGACCCTGGGATCATGACCTGAGCCGAAGGCAGAGGCTTTAACCCACTGAACCACGCAGGTGGCTATCCACTTTTTAGCCACGCATCCAGTAATGGACATTTGGACAATCCACCTATTGGTTGTTATGAATAATGCTTCTAGGAGCATTTACGTACAGGCGGACATAGGCTTTCATTTCTCTTGGATCTATACCCAGAGTCACATGGTAAATCTACCTGTAACTTCTTGAGGGTCTGCCAACCTGTTGCGCAGACATTTCACAGGAAACATTTCCTATGAAATGTTCGCATTCCACCAGCAGGTGCACATTTCCACAGGCAGGGAATGAACGATCCAGTTTCTTCTCATCCTTCCCATCTTTTTGATCATAGCCATCTATTGTCCATCTTTTTTTTTTTTTTAAGATTTTATTTATTTATTTGACAGACAGATCACAAGTAGGCAGAGAGGCAGGCAGGAAGAGAGAGGAGGAAGCAGGCTCCCTGCTGAGCAGAGAGCCCAATGCGGGGCTCGATCCCAGGACCCTGAGATCATTACCAGAGCTGAAGGCAGAGGCTTTACCCCACTGAGCCACCCAGGCGCCCCTAATGTCCATCTTTTTGATCATGGCTGTCCTTGTGGCTGTAAGGTGACATCTTCTTGTGGTTGTGATGGGCATTTTCCTAATGACAAAGGATGTTGAGCGCCTTCTCCTGAGCTTATTGGCCTTTTGTATATCTTTGGAGAAATGTCTTTTCACATCCTTCCCCAATTTTTAATTGATTACTTTTGTCTTTTTATTGATGAGTTTTTATAGTTCTTTATATATTCTAGATATGAGACACTTATCAGATATATGACTTGCAAATTTTTTTACTCATTTCTGTGATTTGCCTTTTCTCCATGGATCCATTTAATGAGGAATGGGAATTAAAGACTCAGTCTGGATGTTAGAGGCATTATGCTTTCTGAATTCTAGAAATCAACCTAAGAACCTACCCATAGCCTCAGAAGCTCTGGGCAGTAGGGATCAGCCTTGCCCGATCTCCTTGTTTTTATAGGAACACTGAGAGGTGGAACACTGTTTTATAGGAACACTGAGGGGTGGGGGGTGGTTTGCCCAGGGGCACCCAGTTGCTATGTGACTATGGGGCACCAGAGTCAGGTCCCCATTTTAGTTCCCATTACTCCTCTTGGGGTCCTCACCCTAGTCCAACCCACATCCTTCAAGCCCCCAGACCCAACCATTCTCTTTACTTCTGTGCCTCCAGCTCTGCTTTGTGGCTCTCAACTTTTCTTCTTTTAAAGAAAAGCTTCCCTGGTTGTTCAGCCCAGAGGGCTTGTCTGGGATGAGCTCCTGTGGCTCCAGGAGGTGGAAAGTTGCATTGTCTGGTGCACTGGATGCATTGCCAGTGGTCAAATTTGGAAAAAACCAGATATACCCAAGGTAAAGAGTTTCCTTTATGCGGGACTCATCAGTGCCTTTAATCTACTCTTGTTTATTGTGAATGTCAAGGTATTGAATTGCCAAAACTTAGAAGCAAACCAAGAATAGGCAAATGGATAAATAAACCTTTGTGTCCAGACAATGGCATACTAGTCAGGACTCAAAAGAAATGAGCTATCAAGCCATGAGAGCCATGGAGAAGCCTTAGAGAAATTAATAAGTGAGAGAAGCTGGTCTGAAAAGGCTACATACTTTGTGATTCCAACTACATGACATTCTGGAAAAGGCAGAACTTAACGGAGACAATAAAAGGATCATGGTTGCCAAGGGTTTGGGGAAAGGGAGGGAGGGTGAGAGGGATGGGTAGGTCAATAGATAGAGTACAGGGGACTTTCAGGGTAATGAAATGGTAGACGGATACGTGTCATTACATGTCTGCCAAAATCTGCAGAACATACCACACCAAGAGCGAACCCTGATGTAATGTATGGACTTTGGTTGGTAATGTTGTGTCAGTGCTGGTTCATTGATTACAACAAGCACACTGATGGACGTTCGTGGGAGGGGAAACGAGGGAGTAGGATATGTGGGTATTCTCTGTATTTTCTGCTCAGTTTTGTTGTGAACCGAAAACTGCTCTAGAAATAATGTCTATTAATTGAAAAAAAAAAAAAACAAAACAAAAACAACTCAGGGAGTGATGAGTGTTACAAAGGGAAAATAAAGCAGAAGGGGCTAGGGAGTGACAGGGGTGGACTGGCTATTTTAGATGGGTTAGGGGTCAAAGACATGAATTAGAGATGTAACAAGGCAAGGAAGTGAGCCTTGTAGACATCAGTGGAGGACCATCCCAGCACTGGGAAGGTGCATACAAAGGCCCTGGGGCAGCAAAGAGCCTGAGGTGTGTGAGGGACACAGAGTGGACAAAGTGCCTGGAAGGGAGAAGGGGATGAGGGAGTGGCTGGAGGTGAGAGTAAACACAGAGGTTAGGGCCCTCCGTGTCCCACCTGTCTGCAACGCAAGCCCCTGGGTCTTGTTCTCAGTGAAATGAGGAGTCCCTAGAGGGCTTTGGTGGGGGGTGTGGCAGGTCAAAATTGTATTTATGATTTAAAAAGAGGAGTGTCTAGAAAATAGATGGTAGGGGGCAAGGGTGGAAGGGAGAACTTTTAGGGGGCTGTCCTGTCCTACAAGCGAGAGATACTGTCTGTGTCAGAGGGGGTACAGAGTATCTGAGAGGAGAGTCAGTGGAATGTGGGTGTGAGGGAAGAAGAGGAATTTACATGGTTGGTTTGAGCATTTGGGTGAACAGTGATGTCATTTTGGGGGATGGAGGTGGGCAGGGTTGGAGTTGACTCCAGGGCAATCAAGAGTTCTTTGGGGACAGGTCAGCTTGTTGGACATCCAGATGGGATGCTGGGGAGGTTGGGTTTATGAGGCTGGAGTTGGGTGCTGGAGTTGGGACTAGAAATATAAGGAGGGGTACATTTAGAGCCATGGGCCTAGAGGAGATCTCTTGGAGAGTAGATATGCCTGAGAAAGAGAAGAGGCCCCAGGGCTGAGCCCTGGTGTGTGGGCTACAGGGAGTCAAGAAAAGATGGCAGCGAGAGTGTGGTATCCGAAGCAGGAAGGCCACAATGTCAGGGCTGATGGGGTGGCAGTGGGAGGGGGATTAGAGAGGGGCTGGGCCTTTGGTACCGTGGGGGCCAGTGGTGACCAGTGAGGGCCACAACCTGATTGGAGGGGATTTGGGAAGGAGGGCCTGTGGAGGCCTTCATCGAGTGTCCTCCATGAGGCGCAGGAGCAGGGTGGGGTGCCTGGGAGGCAGAGCTCGGGGTGGGCGGGGGCGAGCGAGTGCGGGGGTGTTCTCGGCAGACTGCTCCCATTTTCTCCTGACGAAGGCAGCGGCGTCAGCTGGGAGCGAGGAAGGAGGAGGTGTTGTGAAACATTGGTCTCCGTGGCAGATCTCACAGCCACCCTGTGAAGTAGGTGCCATCATCCCAGCCTTGCAGAAAATGAGAAACGAGAAAATGGGCCCAAGGGGAATTGCCAGAAAGGTGCAGGACCAAGATTGGAACGGGATCTGCTGGGTTCCCAGGGCACTCTCCGGATGTCCATACAGGAGTATGGCCACACTCCCCACCTAGGGCAGCCCTTCCCCCGCACAGTGGGCACCAGGGCCCAGGCAGGGGAGGTGACTGCCCCAAGGTCATACAGAGGGGCACAGGGTGGACGCAGTGGACTCCCCCAGAGCCAAACTTGGGCCAGAAATCCATTGGGCATCTGGCCTCCATGTGCTCCCACCAAACAGGGGACTGTGATGAACGTTTGGGCCCCTGGACAGATATCCATTTGGACCCTGTGTTTAATAGTCCTTGAACTGCCTGTGTATTCTTCCTTCTCCAGTGATGCTAACCCAGAGAAATGGCTTGGAAAGTCCCTCTGGGGAGGGATTGGTCAAATTCTTATCACATGTATTTGTTCTGGGGTCACAGGGTCCTTCTTTGTGGGGACCTGGTCTCTCCTTCAGTCACTTAGATCTGAAAACTTGCTTAGGTCTGGAAATCGGGCAAAGGATCATTAGTCTTACTGATCCTCAGGCCTTGGTTTCTTTTTTTTCCCTTTTTTTTTTTTTTTTAAACATTTTATTTATTTATTTGACACAGAGAGATCACAAGTAGGCAGAGAGGCAGGCAGAGAGAGAGAGAGAGAGAGAGAGAGGAGGAAGCAGGCTCTCTGCCGAGCAGAGAGCCTGATGTGGGGCTCGATCCCAGGACCTTGAGATCACGACCTGAGCCGAAGGCAGAGGATTTAACCCACTGAGCCACCTAGGCACGCCCCTTGGTTTCTTTTGATTCTGTAGAGAGGACAGTGTCCTCGATGCCTGCACATCTGGCTTGCCCTGGGGCCGCTGGGTTCTGTTAACAATTCCCATAGCCCTGCGAGTCAGGCTAACCCAGCCATGGCTCTGACCTTGCCAGTAGCTGTGATCATTGCACCCACCTTGCTTCTGACCAGGAAGCGTTGCCACCTGCCCGCTTACGGGGGGGATCCTACCATCTCATGGCTGTGGGGGGCGCCCAGTTTTGTAACAAGAGCTCCAACTCTCGAGTCTTTGAAGGACACTCACCCCGAAGCTTGTCAGACTGCTGGGACCCCTTCAGGCCACCACGTTCCTTACGGCTTTGGCAAAGGTCGGGGGTTCTTCAGTCCTGCAGGAGGTAGACTCCCGGTGGGTTTTCTGGTGAATGTGCCCATGGGGCTGAGAGTTTGCCCCCTTCTTCCACTGTCTGACACGGCAGCCTGGGCGATTCTGCCTCACCTGCTGTGGTCAGTGCTTTCTTCCTCTAACCCTTACATGTGGAATTAACTCTCCTTCATCCAGCTTCGTGGCCCCCCCACCCCTTGATCCAGTCCTCAGATGGCTCTCCTGGCTTCTGCCAGTCTGGAAGCCGGGCTGGCGTGTGCCTTACCCTAGTTACTCGGCTGGTGGCCAGGGCGGGGTGGGGGACAGATCTGAGAGAGGATCCTCAGCGCTGTCTTCAAGGGGAAGGCTTGCTAGGCTCTGATAGGTCACTTCCAAGTCCCACTCCTTCCAGAGCAAGGCCTGACCTTGGTGTCACAGACTCATCATGGGCTGAGAATTCAACCTTCTCTGACATTCTGCTCCCCTTACCATGAAGCCCTGTGTCTATTCCTTGGCTGTTCCCTCGCCATCAGCTGCAGGGGAAAATTTAGGTGCCGCTAAGGAGGCCCATGGCTTTCATACCTGGCTTTGAATTAGTGAGTCATTGCTCTCAGCCTTTCACTGTCTTTTTCCAGGGCACAAGCCGGCCCATTACTCTGGCTTTATAAGGAATGACGACTCCCCCAGCCTCTCCCACTCCAGAGGCTTCTCCCCTACAACCCCGCAAAGTGTTAGCAGCTTTCCAGGGGTCCTGCATTAAGGTGAGGGGTCTGGGCTTGGCAGCAGCCAGTTCCTGGATGCCAGCTGCCTGCCTGGAGAGGTTTATAAGGTGGATGGCCATTCTTGGGGAGGGACTGAGGCTTGTCAGCAGCAAGCACCCCCCGCAGCTGGGGTAGGGGCACCTTTGGCCTGAAGCAGGGCTCTGGGTGGCATAGCACACACCACTGCACACAGTTCAGTCTCTCCACTGTCAGTGGACATTTGGGTGGTTTGGGCTAATATGATACCATCGCAGTGAGCATTCATGTACGGGGCTCTGGTGGCCATGGGCACTGGTGACCGTGGGGCAGAGTCAAGGGAGGAAGTGTGGGCCTAAGGTGTGCATGGGGTAAACTTTGGTAGACATTTTCAAATGGTTTTCCGAAGTGGCCAATTTGCGCCCCCCACCAGCGGGATCTGAGAGTTCTGGTTGCTAGGCCTCCTTTCCAACTCTTGAGATCATCTGTCCTTTTATTTTAGCCACTGTGTTGGTCCAGATAGCACTGGTTCCTATGTGCAGTCAGGTGGGGAGCCATCCTGGGAGGTGGGTGGCTGTTAGATTTGGGGAGCCTGGAGCACCCCCACCTGACTATCCCTGCTACCCATTTCCAAGGGTCTTCTTCAGATCCTGGCAGATGCATTAGAATGTTATCGGAAAATAACACCGTCACGTGACTTGGTTTGGCCACCTCCTTTCAGCCTGAGATTCCAACGCCGAAGGGTCATGGGAAGGAAACAGGTAAGTTTGGCTGCCTGTGAGGCCAGGCGTATGCGGGGTCTCCTGAGGACACCAGGAAGGAGCAGCAGTGACTCACTCTCTCTAGTGGTTCAGTTTCCAAAATGCTTTCTCATCGTAGCTCCTCTGGGCTCCATGACAGCCTTCACGTTAGTGGCAAAGGGAGCCCTGCAGCTAGTGATGGACCCCCAAGTCCAGAACCCCAAATTTACTTCATCTTATTGGCCTCTGCCCCCACTCCCTTCCTTTAGAAAGCAGCTCAGGGCCAGCTCAGTGGTGGGGTTTCAACCCTCCCCCAGTCCCCTTGCTTGTTTTATGAGGTACCCCTGCCCGTTGCCTCTTATGTTCTCCCAGAAGCACATAACGCTCTCTGGGGCTAACTGCTGATTGGACTAGAGCTTCTGAGGTGTTCAGAAGTCTCCCAGGGATTTTGCTAGAAGATTCGGAGTTGGAGGATCTGGTGGGCCCAAGCTTCTGCATTTTCCACAAACATCCAAGGGATGCCAGCACTGCTGGTCCGTGGACCACACTTGGGAGTTTCGAGGAATTAGATCGGTACCCAGCTATGGACTGTGCTTGGCCTCCCCAATGGAACTGGGTTAGTTCCTAACACTGGTTAGTTACTGTCCCAACTTTGGCACGAGTGTCAGTTACTACAAGTTCAAGCCTCTCTCTTTTCCCATTGGGAGATGCCAGTCAAGTCATTTGGCTCACTTCAACACCCCTGACTCTTAATACCTCTCTCAGGAGCATCTCTGTTCCCTCCCTCTCCCTCCTCCTGCTCACTTCTCTTTCCTCAACATTCCCCCTGCCTTTTTTTTTTTTTTTTTAAGATTTATTTATTTATTTATTTGTGAAAGAAACAGAGAGCACCAACTGGGGAAGGGGCAAAGGGAGAGAATCCCCTCAGACACCCCACTGAGTGTGGAGCCCGACATGGGTCTCGATCCCATGACTGGGCCGAAACTGAGAGCCAGACACTCAACCAGCTGAGCCACCCAGGCTCAACACTCCTAATTTCCATCTCCTCTTCCCCTAAATGGGCAGAATGTCAGCTAGACATTAGGCAGAATGCTGGCTGAGTAAACTTCTTTATACTAAAGTGTGAATGACTCACATTTCTTCCCTTACCTCTTCCAGGGGTTATTTAGATGTGAGGAAGAAGGTGCTTCGGATTGTTAGAAAAGTCCACAGTGAGGGAAAGAAGAGAAAATATTTAGTAATTCTTTCCTGTGCTTCCCAGCATTTTCCACGCTTCGGCTTATTATTGAAATCGTGTGAGAGAACTTTGAAAAAAAATGAAACAAAACAAGACTGAGACGCTTGGGTTTTACCCCAGATCAGCAGACTTTGGGCTCTCCCGAGTGGGGACTAGGAATGTGCATTTTCTTTGAAAGCAATTTTGTCACACATCCAGGTTTAGAAACTGCTTCCCTAAATTACACCACGGGTGCTACTCGTGCATCCATTCCCCTCTCTTTCTGGAGGAGAATGACTCAGAGGGTCTTTCCGCCTCACCCAGGAACTGTTGAGTGGGCATAAAGGGGATCCAGATGAGGTGTGAGGGGCCAGGTCCCGCCCGAAATCAGCTGCTGATGGGCTACTCGCCCTCAGTGAGGAGGGGCCTCTCTTTGCTCATCTCAGCAATGGGGCTGAAGCCAGCCACCGGCAGCCTACCCTGTGGTTGTGGCTGGAGAGTGGAAAGGTTGTGCACTTGCAGCAAATTATGCCATGGGACAAAAGGCAGCCTGTGGCTTGGGGGTGGGGGTGGATGGTAAGGGGAGGAGGCAGAAACCAAAGCATGTAGGGGGCTTGGCACCTGTGCCGAAGCCTGGTCACAGTGGCTCACTGGGAATAATTGCTGTGGTAATTATGAAGATTGCGCAGGCAAATGGATTCCACTTTACATTCTGCTCCCTTGCAAAGGTCATCCGTAATTGCCTGACTTCCTCCCCGTGGCGGGTAGGAGGCTGTGGTGGGGGCCCTGTCGGGGGCAGGGGGTCTCTGGGATGCAGGCCCAAGCTGAGGGGGTGGGGGAATTGGGAGCCCCTGGGATTGACCTCGGTCAGCCTGAGCTGGGGAGCACGTGGCTCAGCGCTCAGTGCAGAAGCTGCTTTTCCTCTTCCTCCAGGATAACCCCCCAGGCTCCCGACTGTACTTCTAGCTGAGCTGGCTGCAGTTTGGGGCCCTTGGTGCATACTGATCATGGGGAGACTGAGGCCAGCGTGGTGCTCCGTCCTGCCCATCAGTCCACCTGGAAGCCTCAGCCCTAGTTCCCCTTCAGCCTGACATACTGTGGGGCTCAGAGATGTCACCAACCTTCTCAGGTTATCTGTCTCTACAAAACAAAGGAGACACGGGGGGGCTTTGGGAGGCCCCCTTCCAGCTCTGGGTTTTAGGAATCCAGCATCTGTTCCCAAGTTTTGTGGAAGATTTGTGCACAGCTTTGGAGTCAGACAGAATGGGGTTTTAATCCTGGCTCATTCCTGCTGGGTGATATCAGGCCACTGACTTTACCTCTCTGATCCCCAGCTTCCTCCTTGGAAAAACAGAGACAATGGTTGGTATCCATCTCCTAGGGTCACTGTGGAGATTAAAGGAGATATTAATGACGAAATACCTGGTCAGCACTATTGACTGCTTCTTCTGAGTCAGGGTTCCAGGGCTTTTCCTGGCCCAGGTCATTTAATCCTCCTGGCTGCACGTGCACCAGGAGCTGCTGTTTTCCCTAGTTAAAGGATGAGGAAACAACAGTGGAAAGCACGGGCAGAGAGGCTCCCAGCAGATGTCAGCTGCCAGTAGAATTACTTCCTTTTCTGTCCTCCTTGGGAAGCTTCTCCACCTTTGCTTCTGGTGTACTCACCTCTATGCCTCTGTTGGAGTTCCTCTTCTGAACTCCACTCTCTGCATGGCCCTTCCAGGTGGTACCCCAGCCCTGCCTCCAGGCAGCCCTCCCCGGCAGCCAGACCTCTCTGACTCCATGGTGTGGACAGCCTGCATTGCACTGGCCAGCACCCTATTACCGTCAGACTCTGGTCTCTCCTGAATCCACCTATGTTGCCCTGGAGCTGACTCCGTGGCCGGATCTTATTTATCTTCCTACATGCACCTGGCATGGCATGGAAGGTGCTGGAGAACCATATGTTTGGAATGTTCTAGAGCCAGAATCTCCCACAGTCCCCGCAGGCCTGGCATAAACCCCATTGAATACCTCCATGGGCCACACCTGTGCTAGAGACTGGGCTGAGACCAATACAAGATGACCTGGGTCTAAGATCTCAGGGCAGCAGGACAGCGGTTCACAGACCAGGATATATTTGGGAAATGCCTAAGGAGGTTTTCTTTTTTTTCTTAAATGATGCTTAGGCCCACTGTAGAGATTCTGGGGCACAGCCTGACCTCAAGGAGTTTTGAAACTGTCTTAGGTAAGAAAATTGGATATCCACATGCAAAAGAACGGAATTCGATCTTTACCTCACCCTGTATACAAAAATTCACTCAAATGGATCAATGACCTAAATGTTAAGAACTGAAACTATGAAACTCTGAGAAGCAACACAGAGGGGAGTCTTCGTGACATTGAATTTGGCAATGTTTTCTTGGATATGGTAGCAAAAGCACAGGCAACAAAAGAAAAAATTAAATAGGACTTAATAAAAATTTAAGACTTTTGAGGCACCTGGGGGGCTTGGTCAGTTAAGCATCAATTCTTGATTTTGGTTCAGGTCCTATTCTTGGGGTCGGGAAATCGAGCTCTACTTTGGGCTCTGTGCTGGGTGTGGAGCCTCTTTAAGATTCTCTTTCTCCCTCTCTCTCTGCCCCTCCTCTAAAATAATTAAGACTTTAGTGCCATCATAGGACACTATCAAGAGAATAAAAGGGGAACATGCAGAATGGGAGAAAATATTTGCATACAGTACATCTGATAAGGGATTAATAATCAGAATATATAAAGAACTCCTACAACTCAACACAAAGGACCATGAACTGTGTTTAAAAATAAGCAAAGGACTCGAATAGATATTTCCTTAAAGAAGAGCTGCAGGTGGCAAATAAGCATTGGAAAATGTGTTCAACTACATTAATCATTAGGGAAATGCAAATCAAAACTGCAATGAGATACCACTTTACAGCCATTAGGATGGCTATTGTTAAAAAAAAAAAAAAGAAAAGAAAGAAAGTAACAACTGTCGATGAGGATATGGAGAAATTGGAACCCCTTCTGCATTGCTGATGGGAATGTAAAATGGCACAGCTGCTGTGGGAAACCAGTTTGGCAGTTCTTCAGAAAGTTAACACAGGATATGACCCAAAATTTCACTTCTAGTATCTGCCCAAAAGCAGTGAAAGAACTCAAAAACAGATACTGGAGGCACCTGGGTGACTCAGTGGGTTAAGCCTCTGCCTTCAGCCTGGATCATGATCTCAGGGTCCTGGGATCAAGCCCCACATCAGGCTCTCTGCTCAGCGGGGAGCCTGCTTCCCCCCTTCTCTCTCTGCCTGCCTTTCTGCCTACTTGTGATCTCAATCTGCCAAATAAATAAATAGGATCTTAAAAACAAAACAAAACAAAACCCAAAACAGATGCTGAAACACAATGTTCATAGCAGTGTTATTCACAGCAGCCAAACAGTGGAAACATCCCAGTGACCTTGGGCAGGTGCATGGATAAAGAAAAAGGGGCCTTAAAAAGGAATGGAGTATTGACCCAGGCTACAATAGGGACGAACCTTGAGAACATGAAGCTAGGTGAAAGAAGCCAGCCATGAAAGATACGTCGTGTGATCCCACCTCCAGGTAGAATGGTAGTTACCAGGGGTCAGTTGAGGTGGGGGAATGGGGAGTCTATTCATGGGGACAGTTTCAGTTTGGGATGATGGAAAAGTTCTATAGATGGGTTGTAGCGATGGTTTCCTAACAATGGGAATATACTTAATTGTACTTACACATGGTTAGAATGGTAAATGGTATGTTTACGTGTATTTTACCACAATTAAAAAAAAAAAAAAGTGTTCCCAGTAATTCTTACACGCATCTGGGTGGAAAAGCACTCTTAGAGGAACCAGCAGATAAGCATGAAAGTGATAATTGCAGTTAACTATTACAGAGGCTGGGATAGACATGAGTGTGTATGCGGAAAGAATGGACATGTCTGTGTAGAAATTCAGGGGGTCAGGGGAGATATTTTTCCCCACCAGGCAGGCTGCTATAATCATTTAGAAGTCAGTTCCAGGGCAAGACTATTTGGTTTCAAATCCCAGCTAGCACCGTGGGTTTTGTGCAATAATTTGGGCACATTATTGCTATGTGTCTCAGTTTCCCCATCTGTAAAATGGGGATTCTTAATAATGCCCGCCTTAGACAGATGCTGTGAGGTTAAACAAGATAATTCATGTAAAACATTTATAAAAGGCAGAATCTGCTCAGTAAATGTTAACTAATGTCAGGGTGCCTGAGTGGTTCAGTGGGTTAAGTGTCCAACTCTTGGTTTTAGCTCAGGTCATGGTCTCAGGGAGGTGGAGCCCTGTGTCACGCTCCATGCTCAGTGGGGAGTCTGTTTAAGAATTCTCTCTCTCCTTCTCCCTCTGACAAGCTCTCAGATAATGTTAATGTTGATGCTTCATCAACCACATTTTGAGTGGCAAGGGTTCTCAAACTTGGCTGAACATTGAGACATTCAGGGAAACTTAAAAATAAAATACCGATTCTTGGATTGTACACTCAGAGGTTCCAACTTAATTGATAGGGTGAGTTTTGAAGTTTCCCATGTATTCTAATGTGCAGTAAAGTTTGGGAACTACTTGCTTAAACTAAAAGGAAAACTTGCTATTTGCTCACCAGGATCTCCTGAAGACAGCTCCAGCATTAGTTCTGTGACTCAGCCACCACCAGAAACAAGCTTTCCATCTTCAGTGGGTAGGTTTGGCCCTCAAGCTAGCTCCTGCTGGCAGCCCAAAATGGCTGCCACGGCTCAAGACATCACGTGGAGATTCCACAATGTTCAATAAGAAAGGACTGTTTTCTTCTCCAGTGCCTCTTATCATCAACAAGGGAACATTTTCTGGAAGCTCTTTCTCTCTGGTCTGATTGGCCAGGGGAACAGGAATGCCACGAATAACTTAGACCTCTGGTTCTCCAAGTGGGGTCCCTGGACCAGAGCATCAGCATCACCTGGATGCTCAATTGACATGCAGATTCTCAGACCCACCACGCATCTATTGAATCAGAAACTTGGGGATGAGGCCCAGGATTCTGTGTTTTATCAAGTCCATCAGATGAGCCTGGTGCATGTTCAAGTTTGAGAACCACTGGCTTAGAGTTTATGCCTTAGGCCAGTGGTTCTCCACCTGGGTTAATTTTGCCCTCCCCTGAGGAGACATTTGGCAATGTCTGCAGAATCTGTCTTATTATAACTCGGTGGGGGTAGGGGCTGCTATTGGCATCTAGTGGGTAGAAGGCAAACCTACAAAGCAGGACAAAGCAGGACAGCCCCACTAACCCTAAACCAAGCGTCAGTAGTGCTGAAGTTGAAAAAGCCTGCTTTAGGCCATGCAGCCTTTCTTCTGAGTCTCATAAAGCAGCCAGGGGTCTGGCCAGCAAGTGCCAAGGAGCACCTGCTCTTGGTTAGACAACCAGTGGTGTCTGCTCCTAAAAATTACTTTCACAGTAAATCAGATAGCCCACCGTCTTTCCCATGCTGTCCCCTTGCAGGGCAGCCCTTTAGAAAGAAACAACCCAGGGCGCCTGGGTGGCTCAGTGGGTAAAGCCTCTGCCTTTGGCTTGGGTCATGATCCCAGGGTCCTGGGATCGAGCCCCGCATTGGGCTCTCTGGTCAGCAGGGAGCCTGTTTCCACCTCTCTCTGCCTGCCTCTCTGCCTACTTGTGATCTCTGTCTGTCAAATAAATAAATAAAATCCTTAAAAAAAAAAAAAAAAAAGGAAGGAAGAAAGAAACAACCCCATGGGGCTGGCAGGGTCAAAGAAGTTTCTGTCTGTCAGGATGAGCAAAGGCCCCTGCTCTCTTCTTTTTGAGGGTGGGGAGAGTCCTAGGGGGCAGGTTGTGGGTAAGGGTCATACTTGGTGGCTTACTCCAGATATTATTGGTCATACAGTTTTATCAAGACCTTAATCATCTTTTTTAAAAAAGATTTTATTGATTTATTTGAGATAGCAAGACAGAGAACACTGGGGGAGAGGGGGGAGAGAGCGGGGCATTGGGCAAAGGGAGAGGGAGAAGCAGGATCCCTGCTGAGCAGAAAGCCTGACTCAGGTCTCAGTCCCAGGGACCCTGGGATCATGAACTGAGCCAAAGGCAGACACTTAACTGACTGAGCCACCCAGGCACCCCAATCATCTTTCTTTAAACTTAGTACATGATTTGAAAGGTTGGCTGCATCCCAGGGTGCCTGGCTGGCTCTGCTGGTAGAGCACGTGACTCTTGATCTTGAGGTTGTAAGCTTAAGCCCTACGTTGGGTGTAGAGATTGCTTAAAAATAAAATCTAAAAAAAATATATGGTTGGCTGCATTCCTAAGTGTGATTTTTCGCACTGTTTTAGAGCCAATTTTTTTCCCCTAAGAAATGCAGTTCCGTTGTATCATAGAATAGCAGAGCAGCTAGAATGTGATGTATAGGAACTCTCCTTTTGAGCCCCATCGAAGGGATAGCATTCGACATGCCTACAGTTGTATCTTTTTTTTTTTTTTTAAGATTCTATTTCTTTATTTGTTTTAAAGAGAGAAAGAGAGAGAGATTGGGGGCAGAGGCAGAGAGAGAGAGCATGGAGCCTGATGTGGGGCTTGATCTCACGACCCTGAGATCATGACCTGAGCTGAAAACGAGAGTTGGATGCTTAACTGACGGGAGCCGCCCAGGCATCCCAAATTTTCAATGTTTTTAAAATTCTACTGAACTTAAATTTAAATAGCCAAATGGCCCTAGTGATGACCACAGTGGACAGTGTGTCCTTAGGCACCCCACGTTTTCCCTGGGGTGCAGGGCAGTGTGCTGGCTGGTCCATTTCACCTGGAGGCCGCCGAGATTACAGAGAGGAGCTCAGATATTTTGAACATTGCCAGAATTGTCCCCAGACTGAGCATTTCCCAAACAGAGGGAGTTCAGTCTGTTAAGTACCTCAGAGCACTTTGCCTTGCACAGGAGTTTGATCAGTTCAGTGTAGAAATGTTGGTAATGTCGTGCTGATCAGAAACTCTACCTTGTAATTAACTGAGTCAAAAGTAATTTGTTCTCTGGTTTAAAAAAAAAAAATGTTTTAGCTCATGCAGTTTGTTTGATAGACAAAAGTCTTCCCAAACGTGGAGCTCCTTGGGTGAAGAAATCTGGAAAGGCTCCCTTGGTGGTACAGAAGTTAGAGATCGTCCCTCTGGGCCAACCCCTTCACTTTTAGGGGAGCAGATTGACACCCAGAGAGGGATTGACCAGTGCGAGGCCACCTGGCTGGACTGGGGCAGAGTCAGGAGTCAAAGTCAGAGTCCAAACCTTGTTGGAGAAGCTGGTATTGAATAGTGTTCCTGTGACCCAGTGGGGGTGTGTCTGTCCTGGGCTGGCCACCCCCCCATCCCCCGACAGTGATTGTGTCTGTGACATTCCCTTTGATCGGTGACCAGAACAGGTAGGGAGATTTAAAAGGCTCTTTGATGTTGGTGTTCTAGAACAGGGGTAGGAACGGGATAGGACCAATTCTTGCAGTGGTCCCTGGAACACCTGTATCCCCATCACAGTGGGGAGCTACCTGGAAAGAAGGACATAAAACATGCAAATCTATGGGCCCCACCAGTGAGCTACTGTGATGGTCTGGTACATTGGTGCTCACCACTGTCACCTGTGAACCCTGCTGCTAGGTACAGCCTGGTGTAGCACCCTCCCCCATGCCTCCACCCTCGTTGACTCCGGGCTTGCTCTGTGACGGGCTTTGGGCATGTGACATTGGCCGGCAGAGGCAGAGGCTTGATGGATAATTTGAAAGACAAGTTGCACACTGGAATTTGTCCTTCTGCATGTCTACTCTTGGAGCCCTGAGCTGGCATGTAAGTAGGTCTAAGGTCCCCTGCTGGAGAGACCACAGCCTGGGAGGAAAGGTGGGGAGGGGGTCAGGGGAGGGGTTGGCTCAGCTGAGGGCCACTCAGGTGAATGAAGAAGATGTCTGGGACACTACAGCCCCAGCTGAGGCCTTGTTAGGAGAGACAAAACACCCAGGTGAACCCAGCCAAGCCACAGAACTGCAAAACACAATAAATCATTGTTTTAGGTCAATAAATTCTGGGGAGCTTTGTCACGCAGCGACAGACAGCCGAAACCCCTGTTGCATCAGAATCTCTACAGCTGTGGCCAAGATCTTCATTTTATCCAAACCTCTGGATGGTTCCAGAGCTTCCTAAAGCCTGATAACCCTTGGAAGAGGAAGGGCCTGATTCAGATCATCATGAGCTGTGTGACTCGAGACAAATTCCTGAGCTTCTCCCATTTTCCTTTTCCTCTTGGGAGTAAGGACAGTTTGCAGAGATTCAGGGAGATGAGGGGTTCTTCAGCCACCACTTTCTCTTCTCCCCCTGGGACTTTAACCGCAAGAATGTTGGCTCTTCTGTTAAGGGCCCACAGGGCCCTGAGGCTCTGTTCATTGTTTCCCCCCAATCCATTCTTTCTCTGTTGTTCAGTCAGGGTCATTTCTATTGTTTTATCTTCAAGTTCTCAGATTCTTTCCTCTCTTGTCTCCACCCTGCTGTTGAGCCCCTCTGAGGACCTTTCCGCTCTCAAATTTCAGTTTGATGCTCTTTGGTGTCTTCTGTTTCTTTACTAAGGCCTTCTATTTTGTCATTTGTTTCCAGAGTGTTCCCAGTTGCTTGTTGAAGCATTTTGAAGACAACAGCCTTAACTTCCTTGTCAGATAGTTCCAATATTTGTGTCATCATGCCGTTGGCATATGTTGGTTGCCTTTTCTCATTCAGATTGAGATTTTTCTGGCTCTTGGTATGACTGATGATTTTTCTCTTGTATCCTGGACATTGGGGTGTTGTTATGAGACACTGGCTCTTATTCAAATCTTCCATCTTCGTCACAGGCTGTGCCTGTGGATGACAGGTTGGGGTGGAAGTCTAGTTCCCTCCTTGACCTCAGTTGACAGCCTGGTTGGGGAGAAGGCTACCTCCTTACCACTGGGTGGGTGGTGGGAGTTCTGGCTTCCCACCAGACCTCCGGTAATCTGTTACTGCTGGGGATGGCAGAAATCCTAACTAGGCCTCCTCTGTCCCCACCCAGCATAGGGGGGAGGGGCACCTTCATACCATTGGTTGGGGGGATGGAAGCCCCAGCTCCCACCTGTTCTTCTCTGTAATCAATTGGTGGTAGGGGAAATGGGACACTGGTTACACCAGACACAGCTCCCCACTCGGCGTCTGGTCCTGCAGATGGGGTGGTGCTATAGTTTTTTCTATGGTGTTTGGCTAGAGTAGGGCATTTATTGTTTTAAAGAATGTTTTGTCTTGCTAGACTGTGCCTTTCCTAGTCCTTCAGCTGGGGAGAAGAGGCTTTCTTGGGGCTGTTTTTGTCCACACTCATAGGTATTTCTGGGTTGCTGACTCCCCCAGCTCCAGATCTGAGATATGTGGGGCAAAAAAAACCCCAAACAAACAAACAAATAAACCCAGAGAAATCACCACTGTGTTGTTCCTTGGGTCCTGAGAGCCCTAGTCAGTCTACCATCTTCTCTCCATTTTTAGAGTCTTTGTAGGTTTGTTTTATATATAATGCCCAGGGCATTAGCTGTGCTTTGCAGGAGGAATAGGGAGGTGTATCTGCTCCATCTTGCCCAGGAACCAGAAGTCAAGATGAACTTTGTATAAATAGAATCTACTTCATATGTTCTTTTAAGCTCAGCTTCTCTTGCTCAGCATGGTATCTTGAGATTATCCATGTGGTTATATGTAGTCCGATATTTCTCATTGCTGTATATGATTTGACGGTGTGGGGGCGCCTGGGTGGCTCAGTCAGTTGGGAGTCTGTCTTCAGCTCAGGTCATGATCCGGGGGTCATGGGATTGAGCCCTGTGTCAGGTTCCTTCCTCAGTGGGGAATCTGATTTTCCCTCTCCCTCTGCCCCTCCTGCTTGTGCGCGCGCTCTCTCTCTCTTTCAAATAAATAAATAAAATATTTAACATTAAAAAAAAAAAAAAGGTTTGCCAGTATGAACAAACACACCGTTAACTTTGCCCAGTGGAATCCTATGTGACCATGAAAAAGCAAACTGCCTACTTCGACTATGCAACAAACCACACAATTTGCTGGTTAGTCCTTCTGTAGATGTTGTCTAGGTTGCCTCCAGTTTGGAGCTCTTATGAACAAAGCTACTTTGAAGAGAATTTGCTGTTATGAACAAATGTTCTTGGGTGTGTGTTTCAGTGGCCACAGCACTCCTTTCTGTTGGGAATGAATATTTCAAAAGCCTCTTAACTGGTTTGCTTCCTTCTACTCATCTTTCCATGTGAAACCCACGTTGATCTTTTGAAAATATAAATTGGATCTCTTCTTCCCCTTGCTCAAAAATACCGAAGGCGGGACACCTGGGTGGCTCAGTTGGTTAAGCAGCTGCCTTCGGCTCAGGTCATGATCCCAGCGTCCTGGGATCGAGTCCCACATCGGGCTCCTTGCTCAGCAGGGAGCCTGCTTCTCCCTCTGCCTGCCATTCTGTCTGCCTGTGCTCACTCTCTCCCCCTCTCTCTCTGATAAATAAATGAAATCTTAAAAAAAAAAAAATACCAAAGGCTTCGGGGTGCCCGGCTGGCTCATTTGGTGGAATGTGCAACTCTTGACCTTGGGATTGTAAGTTTGAGCACCATGTTGGGTGTAGAGATTACTTACAAGTAAAATCTTAAAAAAATACCAATGGCTTCCCTTCATACTTAGAATAAGATAGACTCTTCCCTATGACCTCCAGGGCCCTGCAGGATCTATCCCTTGCCTGCCTCTTCTTTATTCCTGCCTTATTTACTACCCCTCTCTACCTGCCATCCCTTTGTCTACTCACCAGTCCGCCCATCCAGACATCCATTCAGTTCTGGGGAGTCAACAGCGTGCCTGGCTTACTCCTGCTTCAGGACTTTGTCCTTGCTACTGCCTCTGCCAGAAAACACTGTTCCTGCAAATCAACACATGCCTGCCCATCCCCTTTATTTAAATCTCTGTTCAAATGTCATCTTGTTGAAGAGGGATTCTAGCGTGTGCCCCCATTCATCCTCTCTCTTTGCCCACATTATTTTTCTTGATAGCACCTAACACTACTTGAACTGCTATTGTGTATTTGTTGGGTGTCTCCCGCTTTGGGAGAATGTTTGTGAAATGCCCACAAGGTTTACAGATATCATGTGTCTGGTTGTCTCCTGGGTCCCTCCCCTAGTGCAGGGCTGCCCATAGTAAGTGCTCAGGAAAGAACTGTTAATTCGGGATTAATTGGTTCAGGCACCCCTTTTCTCTCCCAGCTGTGTGTATCTGAGAGCAGGTCCCTTAACAAGTACTTATCCCACCCTAGTCTTCCTGGGCCCTTGTGGCAATGCAGACTCTGATTTGGGGTCTGGCATGGGACCTGATATTCTGCATTTCCTCCCAGCTCCTGGATGATGCCCCAGCTGCTGGTCCTGGGATGCAGGCGTTGAGTAGCGGGGCCTTAACAGCTCTGAGCCTCAGTTTTCACATCTGTAAAATGGTTCACTGTGAACTATTTTAGCACTGTGCATGGTGTCTGGACTTAGCAGGTGCTCAGTAAGTGTCTACCGCTCTTCCTTTGGGTGCCTTCCTGGGTCTGAACCTGGAAGTTGCCTCGGTTTTCTCCTTCTGCCCTTTCCCGTCCATCCGTGTTTAGCCCCCTACACAGACCCTCAATGGAATTTTGTCCTTTTATTTCTCCAGAGCTGCCTGTCATGGACAGAGGTTTGGGGAGGATTCTGGCATTTTGACAGTCGTGGGAACATTATGCAAATGAGATGCAAAGCAACAGCTAATGAGCCCTGATTGCATTTGCCCTGGCACTGGGGAACTGTGGGATAGCTGTGCTGGGCTGGGAAGGGGGGCAACGAATGTTTCTGGGTTGGATGAGGAGAGGGTGACAGAAGGGGGTTGGCTTCTCCTGGGAGGCATGAGGCCCCCTCCTCATATGTTGAGTGCTCCTGCCCGTGGGACTGCAGTATGGTTAAGGTCCAGGGATAGGGCTGAGGTCAGGCATGGTGTGTGTGTGTGTGTCCCTGAGCCTGCCTGAGCCCTGCAGGTGGGAGAGTCCAGGGCTGCACTGTGGTGGCTTGGTGGCCCTCCCCATAGCAGGGGAGACTGGATCAGGCTGACAGTGGGACAGCGTGGAGGTGATGATCTGCCGGCTGGGCACAGAGGGGGCGACAGAGGGCTCAGCATCTCCCACAGAACCTGTGTGAGCATGGGTGGGAAGAACTCTGGGATCTGCTGGGCAATGGGTGGGGCTGGATCAGGCTGATGGAGGGGTGGCGCTGGGGACAGCTCTTTTTGGAAACTCAGGTTCTTTAGGGGAAAGATGATCTGGGGCTGGGGGGCTGGCACATGGGCAGGGGGTTCTGTTTACAGAGCCTGGAAACCTAATCCCTCCTCGCCCCCCAGCTAAGGTCTCCCCACTCTCCAGGGAGCCCCGGCTCCTAGCTGCTAGGCATCACCACCCTCCTGGCCTGGGCCTTGACTTGACCCTCCGCAGAGAACCTCCAGGCTTGGGGACAACTGTCAGGCTTCTGGCTCAAGAATGATCAGGCTTGAAGTCACTTCTGAGGTCATTTGGTGGGGATGTCTTCACTTACAATCCAGTTCTTTTTTTTTTTTTTTTCCCAATTATTTTTGTGAGAGAGAGAGAGAGAGCAAGCACAGGAGCAGAGGGAAGGGCAGGGGGAGAAGCTGATTCCCCTCTGAGCGGGGAGCCCGATTCAGGACTTCATCCCAGGACCCTGGCATCATGACCTGAGCCAAAGGCAGATGCTTAACTGACTGAGCCACCCAGGCGCCCTTGCCCTCACATCAACTTCTTGACTGGCACTTCAGATACATACGACCCCGTCCTGCCTTTGATCTAAGCATGAGAAATACACTTGGCTCTGAAACTTCTCGAAAATGGGTGGCTGTTGTGGTGTCACCTAATCAGATCTTAATGGAGTCAATGTAGAGCATTGGAAAAAGCTTGGCAAAGCTGTGAGTTCGAGTCCCAGCCCAGGCACTTACTGTCTGTGTCTCCTGGAGCAAGTTGCTCGGTCTCTAGAGTGTCTGTATCCTTGTCAGTTCTGTGACCTCACCCATAGGGCTGCTGTGACAGCCAGAGGCATTGCAGGGAAACAGGAGGTCAGCACATCTACTAGCTCAGCACCCTCGAGGGCAGGCACTTTGTTTTGCTCATGGCTGTGTCCCCATCCCTAGAACAGACCCTGCTACCTGGCGGGTACCTAGTAAGCATCTGCTGAATGAATGAGTGGACCCGTTTCATCTATCCCAACATGATTCCACCCCCCACCCCCACCCCACGTTGACAGCTCTGATATTTGGATGTGCCGTCTACCACTTACAGCTTTGGTTTAATCGGTAGATTCATGGTTGAGGGGGATCTTAATGGGACAAAATATGGAAGAGGCTATTATTGTTATTATTAACAGTTTTTTTGGTGAGCTTCTGGGTCTTTCTGATTGTATCTGTCTTCTCTGGATGGTGTGAGGCCCCTGAGAAGTGCTCTGGGGCATGGGGTGTGGCCATGATCTTTGCCTGGGTCTTTCTGAGGTGGTGGGGCACACTGTGGTTCCTGGGCATTTAGACTCGGCCTCCAGCAGATACTGCCCTTCCCAGGAGACAGCAGCGTTCTCGGAGCCTGGAATTCTCTCCAAGGATGAGGTGCCCATTTTACTATATTCGTCATAATTCCAAGTCCCAGGACCTGACAGCCACTTGGAGGGGGTGAGGGGGCTTTTGGTAGGATTTAGTCTGGATGGCATAGGCAGAGAACTTTGAGAATGAGGGAGGGAGACAGGGGAAGGTGTGCCCTCTCTCAACCCCCACCCTGGGCCCCTTGAGCAGCAGGGCTGAGATGCTGAGAGGAGGTAGGCAGATCAGCATCTGATCTCTGGAGGACGGGTGTGGAGTCGACAGATTCTTTCCCAGAAGTGGATTCTGGTTCAGTCTCCTGGGTGGGACACTTGTTTGTGTCACTGAACCCCTCCCATGGGGCTAGTGCTGGGGGCTTATGTGGATGGCTATTGATTTTCTATAGAAAGGGCTTGTGTGTTGCATGTCCTGGACCCATGTAGTTGGGTGTACACGTGTCTTCAAGATTTGCTTTGGAAGGGGGTGGGGTGCGATGTGATAGCCGTGGCCTGTGAGAGCAGCCCTGGAGCTGGAGTCCCAAGGCTTCACTGCCAGTAACCAGCCCGCGAGCCTCGGATACCGGAAGGAGTTGTCTGACTATGCTGGGCCTCAGTTTCCAATCTGCAGAATGGGATAAGACGGTAGGGGAACATCCCATACTCCCTCTGACCCAGAACAGGTGCAAAATAAAATTGTGAGGACTGATCGAGGGAGTGTGAAGAATGAAGCAAACAAATGTTTACAGAGCAGTGGGTGGCAAGGTGTAAGGCAGGTGCAGGGGAAGGAGTGGCTCCCAAGGTCTGGAAGGGATGTTGGGAGGGAGGGTCTTGGGGAGAAAGAGAGGAGAGGCGCTGCAGCAGGGCCCCCCACAGTCAAGGGTGGCTGTGTGAGCCCGTCTGTTCAGCTGCGTCTCCGAGAAGGTGAAGTGTGCATGCTCTGTCCGAGGTGATGTCCTCCAAGCATGGAAGGCGGGCGTCCCCTGGCGTACAGGAGGGAGGCTGGCGGTGCAGCATTGCCCGGTTGCCATAGAGACGAGCAGAAGGAGGTGGGTGGCTGGAGAAGGAGGCGGGTCGGGAGGAAGGAGGGGAGGAGGCAGCGGTGGGGGGCGGGGAGCTGGCTTTTGCTGTTCTGGCGCTGCTGCCTTCCCGAGCCAGCGGTGGAAGGGACCCGAGAGCACCGAGCCCCCAGCCCGGGCACCAGGCCCCCTCCGTGCCCACCACCACGGATGAGGAGGAGGAGGACAGCCAGCACCTCTGGCCCTGGCCTGGCCCAGCAGGGGCAGTGAGCTCTTACCTGCCCCCAGCTTGATGCCCAGACAGGCCCAGGTAGGTAGGCATCCCAATGGGAACAGCTGGAAGGGGCGGCAAGGAGAGTGGGGGCCCCCCTTCTTCCCAGGAGCACCTAGTAGGAAGTGTACAGTCTGGAGGGGTTTGGGTCAAGGGACCTGGGTGGGGAGCAGCCTGCATCCTGGGAGGCCCTGTCCAAAACCTGGATCCTCAACAGGAGGACCGGCCCTGCTGTCATCTTCCCCCTCTGCACCTCTGTCCCTCTCTCTCCACCACGGCCACAGGTCCTGACTGTAGAGATGCTCCCCTCTCCAGGGAAGGGGTCCGAGGGGGGCTTGAGCTTCTGGGGACCCATGGTATCACCATTCTCCAGGCTGGGGCTTGGGGGAGAAGTGAGGATGCCCCCTGCCCTCGCTCAGGGCACTGCTCAGGAGAGCTGCAGACTCACATCACCCCCCACCCCCGCCACACCCGCTGCCTCCAGTGCTGGCTCCAGATGGTCTCAGGCATTGGGCTTAGACCCCCTGGTCAGGCAAGAAACATCTTTCTCCTCCCCCAAGCTCAGGCTCTTTTCTATCTTCATTCTCTCCACTGTCCTAGAGCCCCAGATGCCCCAAAGGACCCCTGTCCCCTCCCCAGCAAGTCCAGGGTCTCCATGTTGGAGGATCGGGTGGGGGTGCCTGTGGCCCTCCCTCCCCTGTCGCTGTCCCTCTGCTGCATTGCTCCTGGGGACAGACCGGGCTGCCGCTGGGGAGCTCAGGCACTGCGGAGAAGCCTCTGCCCGCTGCTCAAGAGGGGGCGGGGCTAGGGCCTGGGGAGGCCGGGGGGGGGGGGGGGGGGCCCTGCACTGCTTCCCTCTGGGAAGCAAGAGGATGGAAGAGGGCGTGGGGTCATGTGGTGGGTAAGTTGCTCCTGGTCCAGGTCTGTCCTGGGGCAGAGCAGAAGGTCCTCCTGGGCTGGCATGTGTTAGGGGGAGATCCTAGGCTGAGAAGGGGAGGGAATTGGCACGCGGGCAGCCAAAGGTCTGTCTCCTTCTCTCACTGTGCTTCTCTCTCCGGTATATCCCACGAGCCTGGCTGGGTCCTTTGCTGGGCCCGGGCACTACATTATGGGGCTCCCTGTTTCTGTGGGCCTGTGGGGGGTCAGAGTATAGCTGGCCTGGGGGCCAGGGAGGGATCTTTGGGCCTGCAATAGAGTGGGAGAAGCCTCATCAAGAAACTCATTCATTTCTGCAAACATTAGTTGCACCTGCTGAACGCTATGCACGGGGTGGGGGGCTCCCGCTTTGTAATTCAGGGCCTGGGGGTGAGAAAGCCAGACAAGATGGGCGATGTTGATCTGCCCAGGGGCCGGCGACCAAGTAACCCATATCCACTGTCACTGTCAGCCCCCTCCCTGCTCCTCTGGACCCCACCACCCTTTTTGCTCATCTCTCTCCTTTGTAGGGAGCTAGAGAACCCCCCTTCCCCACCAGAGGCTGGCACGGACATCTGGCCTGCTTTACCTTCTACAGCCAGGCCTGCCTCCATCCCAGCCAGAACAGGGGGCTGGTGAGGCCCAGAGCGGAGCGGCAGGTTCGCTCGGCAAGAGCTGGAGGGGGCTGTCCCTTCCCCAGGCCCTCCAGGCCTAGCCCACCGGCTGTCTCACCTGCCTTCTCTAGGCCACTTTCCCTCTCTTCATTGTTTTCTGCCCCACTTGTCCCTAGGGCATGTGCTTGCTCTGTGTCTTTTTCTTGTCCCAGATCCTGGGGCAGAGAGCCCACCAGGATGGCCTCCTGAGGCACATTCCCCAACTCCACCCCCATTGCACCCAGTGGGGCCACAGTGGAAACCAGTTTGAGAGCCAGGCGTCCTGCCTCAGTCTTCCCCGCGTCAGAAGGGGTTTGAAAGGACCAGGCCCACTCAGAGGCCTGGGATTTAGCCATAGGCTGGGACGGGCTAGAGGAACAGTTTGGGCCCTGGGCTGGCCCCTCCTCACAGGCCTGCTGTGCTCATCCAGCTGCTCTTTATGGGCAAAACCGAGGGCGACAAAACCGAGGTCCTGCTCTGCTCCCCGTCTCAGGACCCAGCACTCCACCTGCTGGTTGCTTGGACCCAAACCCCAGAGCCATCCGTGTTTCCCTCCCGGCCAGCGCTCTCATCCAGGCCATTAGCAAATCCCGTTGGCTCCAGTGTTGGTCTTTCCAGACTCCAGCCGCTTCTCGCTTCTCGTTCCAGCGCCTTCGGGGAACCCTGCCTTCTCTCACCCAGACGACTGCAGCCACCTGCCTGCTGGGCTCCTGCCCTGCTCTCCCCTGCTCTCCCCCAGCAGCCAGCGGTCCTTTAAAACCTGAACCCAGTCACATCCTGCCTCTTCTCAAACCCCGCAGGGGCTCCCAGCTCCCTCAGCGTTCTCAGTCTGACCCACAAGGCCTTCTGCATCAGCCCCCGCTCCCCAACCTTCCTATCCTCACCCCTTCCCTCTCTCCCTCCTCACTCTGCTCCAGCCACGCGGCCCTTACTCCTCAACCACAGCAGCCACGCTTCTGCCTCAGGGCCCCTGCAAAGGCTGTTCCCTCTGCCCGGAGGCTCTTCCCGCAGATACCTGCATGGCTCCCGCCTTGCTTCCTTCAGGTCTTCAGGCAGATGCCACTTCCTGAGAGTGGCCATCTCTGACCGCCTCAGCTGAAAGAGCATGACTGCTAGCGACCACGGTCACTTGTCCCCTTCCCTGCCTTGCTCTCCACTGCACTCGTCACCATCTGACACACCTGACCATTTCCTTATTCATCTGGTTTCTTGTCTGTCCAGCCCTTCCAGAATGTCAGCTCCATGAGGCTGTGGTGGGGGCTAAGGGGTGGTTTTCTGCACTGCTGGGGTCGCCGAATACAGCTGGGGCTGGCCTCCCCCTACCGGCCAGGAAGGGGAAGAAGGGGAGCGGCTCGCATTCCACCCCCCCCCCCCCCGGGTGCCACAAAGACACTGGCCACCTTCCTCCAGGTCAGAATTCATCCCAGAGTCCAATGACACTGGGAAAGCAAGCTGTGCAGCCCTCAGGGGGGCCCTCTCAGAGCAGGCAGACTTGGGCCCTGCCCTGCAGGAGGCAGTGGTCTCAGGACAGGACTGACTCTTCCCGACGAGCCGTGTGTGGGATGACTGATCTCAAGGACAGCGATGCACCCAGGACAGAGAGGCTGGAGGCCTGGGTATTGCCAGCTCCCACTCCTGCACCCTCATCTGTGGTATTACATTTGGGCTCCAGGCGGACCAGGAGACCAGGATATGATTGGAGAGATGGAATGGCTTTACCCATTGGCTTTAACCATTTTCCAGTAAGGATGAGCCAACCTGGTACCCCCGACCCTGAGCCTCTCTGGGGCCCTCCAGCATCAGTGGAGACCCAGGCTCTGCCCTGACCCCAAGTTATCCCATTTGTGTTTCCATCGTCTTCCTTCCTCCCTACCTGGGGCGTCATCTCTGAAGGGAGGGCCCTTGGGGACTGCCACATGGACCTTACCTTAGAAGAGATTTTACAGCCAAAGAGAAGGTGAGAGGAAGGCAGGCCTGGGGTCTTTTTTTCATAGGACACCTGGAGACCTGGGGGTCCCAGAGGAGGCCCAACAGTCACGGAAGGGAATCTCCACTCAGGTGCCCAGGACAGAACACCATAGACTGGGTGGCGTGAACACCGGCTATTTATTCCCAGAGTTCCAGAAGCTGGAAGTCCAAGGTCAAGGTGCTGGCCTGTTGGGTTCCTGGTGAGGCCTTTCTTCCCGGCCTGCGGACGGCTGCCTTCTCGCTGGGTCCTCACATGGACTTCCCTCAGTATGTGCACAGAGGGAGACAGGGAGAATCTCCCCTTTCCTCTTCTTGTAAGGGCACCTGTCCTGTGAGATTGGGACCCTGCCTTTCCAACGTCATTTACCTTCAATCACCTCCTAAAAGCCCTGTCTCCAAATATAGTCCCATGGGGCCAGGGGTAAGAGATTAACATAAGAATCTGGAGGGGACACAAGTCAGTCTTTAGCAAAGGTCTCTGGGGCTATTGGCCCAAAGAGAGGGAAAGGGCGTGTGAAGTCATCCAGAGAGATAAATGTTTCCTGCTTCAAAAGCTCTGAATGTAAAAAAAAAAAAAAAAAGAAAAAGAAAAAAGCTCTGAAGGTAAAAATACCTCTGATACTAAATACTAATACTACTAATACTGATAATAACACTAATAGTTAACACGGTGCCTCTTAAAACACCAGGCACTCATTTCACAATAACCCTGTGGGCTGGTATTCTCACCTTCATTTTGCCAATGGGGAAACTGAGGCACAGGTAGTTTAAGCAACTTACAAGGTCGCACAGCTGGCCAGGCTGGGATTTGAACTCTATCCTTCTGTCTGCCCCCCTCCCCCCACCAAGCAGCACTCTCAATTGCTGTTCTAATGTAGCAGAATTTTCTCTATTTGTTGGGTGGGAACCAGTGAGATGTGGTTCATGGTAGGTGTGACTAAGAACTGCACCAGGGTGTAGAGGGGAAGTAGGTGAGGACTGGGGTATTCAGGGAGAGCTTCTTGAAGGACGTAGAACTGAGTTGGCCCTTGAAGGGAAGCAGGGTTATTTTATTTGGGGGAGAGGTGAGTGATAGGACAGCGTGCACCCCAGGCAGGGGGGAAGGCTTGAGCAAAGCAGCAGAAGCGGGATTGAGGAGGGGGTGGGTATGCATCACACGGAGGGGTGGATGGACAGTGCCTTACAGCTGACCTTGATGCTTCTTCGGGCATCTGCAGCCCCAGCCAAGGCTGGTTAGAGTCCTGGAGTGGCCCCAAGTCAGGTGCAGCGAGCCCATCTGTCTCAGGGTAACGTAAGGAGCGGGGCTGCTGCTGGGAATGTTTGTGGGACCTGGGCGAGGGTGAGACAGCTCTGGCTTCCCATGGCCCTGCCTGGGTTTGACCCGAGCCATTCCCTTGGGAGAATGTCTTAGGCCAGGAGGGCTGGTTCTGCCCTGGGTGCCTGGCGGGGGGCAGAGGAAGGACTTGCCTCTGACTCTGTGTCCTCCCTGCTGTGTGACATTAGACGAGTAATTTAACCTCTCTGAGTCTCTGAGAAGACAGGGAGGTCACTGCCCATCTCAGTGGGCTGTCGTGAGGATTGGAGATGAAGGGAACGAAGAGGCTGGCACGTAGCAGGTACTCAGAAATGGCTGTCATAGGTGATGTAAAGGGAGAGTGAGGGGGGGTAATATAACAGCCTCTTCTGTGTGCTTCAGATCCCTGAGGAGGGAGGACTCCCCACTGAGGGCAGAATTGTCATGGGGGATCAAGGAGGAGGAGACCCCGGAACTGGACCCTGAGAGTTGGCCAAGAGGAGAGGAAGGGGAAGTCCAGAGAAGCAGAGGGCCTGAGAACAGAGGACAAGTAGGATCTGGATGAAATTCTGGCTTTTGGTTGTATCACCATCATTATCAACATTTTTTTGAATATTGTGCAGGTGACTTTGTTTTTGGCTCTGAGGGACAATATTCAGTATTTCTACTATTTAATGAATGAGTGTTCCAGAAGGTGCTTGGCATTTTTCATTCACCAAAAATGTACCATGCATTTAACTATATGCCAGGCCCTGCTCTGGATGCTGAAAATACAGCAGGGAACCAGACAGACAAAAACTACTGACCTTAGCAAGCTGACATTACAGTGAGTGAGGAAGACACAAACATGATGAATTCTTGAGGGTTGGGAGCCTGGCATATGGGAATACGTGCTATGAAGAATTATAAAGCAAGGAGGGGAGACTGGAGAGTGCTGGGGGTAGGAAAAGAGTGCCAAGTGAAACGCGGGGAGGTTAGGACATTCGAGCAGACATAGAAATTCAGGGCAGGGAGGCACTTCTATCAAGTGCAAAGGCCCTGGGGTTAAAGCAGCAAGGAGATCAGTGGAGCTGGAGGAGATACAAGTGCCCCTGGAAAGCTATTAGACATTTTCTTGGAGGAAATGAGGAGTCACAAGAGGATTCCAAGTAGAGTAGTGGTGGGATCTGACTTAGGTATTACCTGTGTCCCTCTTGTTGTTGCGGCAGGGAACAGACTGGAGTTGGGGCCGGCTGAGGGACACAAGGTTGGAGGCAGGAAGGTCTCTGAGGAGAGTGATGGGGCTGGGACCAGGTGGTTGAGAGCAGGGCCCAGGATCTGCTGATGGGTTGGGTGGTGTGTGTCGGGGAACGTGCTCCTGTGATCGATAGTGACTCGTGCATGCTGCAGAAATCCACATGCCGCCTTTGTCCACAGCTGGCCCACCCTCTCTGGGCCCCAGCTCTTAATTTCTCTGTCCCTTCTTCAAGCCAGGGGTGGAGAGAACACGCCCCAGGCCCCTGCCTTCCAGGAGCATTTTAGAGGCAGCTGGCAGGAAGCCTGGGGCCCAGAGGAGGCACGCTTTTCACCCTGGGACTCCTTTCTCCAAAAGGTCAAGGCCAATGTGCAAACTTCACACTTCCATAAATGGTCTGCATTTTTCAATAATCGCCTTTTACCATTTGAGTGTCACATGAGACTGAAATATTGTTTTTCCATCCAATGAGTTGGAAAACTGAGATCCCATCAGGAAGTGGTGGGGCTGGAGCAGAGCCCATGCCCCCCTCTACCAGAACAGCACCGGGTGCCCTGCCTGCCTGCTGTAGGACAGCCGCCCCCACTACAACAGCGGTGACAAATCAATAACGAGAGCTGACAAGCTCTTTCAGTCACGACCCAGCCTCTGGGCCCTCTCTGCAATAACGTCGGGGTGAAGTGGCGCCTGCCGTGTAGGGGTCCTGGCAGGATGTGATGAGTTAAGACACTTGGACAGTCCTTGGCACCAAGTCTGTGCTCCATAAATGCCAGTTGTTATTCTCAACGATAAAGGGTTCGCAGGGTCGCAACTGCTTTATAAGCACCGGGGAGAAAAGTCCGGACGGCACCGTGCCCATTTGATGGGTTCTGGTCGGAGCGTGTCAGGCTTGTTCTTGGGGATGGCAGATTCTGGCTGTACCAGCTTCCTGACTCTGAGAGAATCTGTGTTTTCAGTGAGGGCGGCTCCTGACCACCATTCAGGAGGGACCTGGCATTGGACCAGAGTGAAGCCTCCCCCTGGCGCCCAGGGTAGGGGGATGAGGCCGGTTTGCAGAAGGCAGGCACAGGGCTGGAGGTGAGTCTGGCAGGTGGTGCTGGGGGTCCACACCCCCCCTCCCACATCCTCTCCCTGATGCTCCCTGCCTATCTTCCTGAGCCTGCCCCTGTGCGGGTCCAGCCTGGCCCCTCACCATTTCCTCCGGTCCTTGCATTGGGTCTTAGCATCCTCATTTCACAGCGAGGCCGGTCACAGTCATGTGAATCACCTAAGGTCACACAGCAGTTTGGTGACTGAGTGGGGACCCCCAAGGCGAGAGCGACATGTGCTACCCCAGCTGCAACCCCAGAGACCCGTGACTTGCCCACACTGAGGAAGGGGCCCCAGCAAGTCCCATCCGGGTCTGGACAGAGTGGAGATTGGTCTCTGCCCTCGTGCATTCCCAGATTGTCTGACACCCCAGGGCTTAGCTGCACGGTCCCCTTTGTGTCAGTGTACTCTCCCTCCGAGCTCCCAGCTTCCTCAACGCAGGCCAGGGGGTTATAAAAACTGCAGTTTAGGTACAAAGCAAAATTTAAAAGGCATAAAAGAACAACAGTGACAAATCTCCTTCCCATCACATCTCCCAGCCACCCAGTTCCCTGAAGGCAGCCTCTTCTACCGGCTTTCCAGAGTGTTCGTGTTTGTATATCTCCCCCCCACGCACACAAATGGAAGCATCTGAAGTCTTCCTGTTCTGCACCCTGCTCCTTTTGTCTCAGCGTCATGGCTTGGGGAGGGCTCCAGTCAGGACCAGAGTGTTCTGTTCCCCAGCTGCACCAGAATTTACTTAAACAGTCCCCTGGACAGGCAGCCAGGATGTTTCCCTCCTTTGGCTTTTTACAAGCCACGCTGCAGCAAATGGAATTAGGCAGCATCAGTTGGCCCCACTGGCTGGAAGGTGAATTCCCAGGAGAGGCACTGCAGGATGAGGGAGGTGAGCCTCTGTGGTGGGGAGAGAAGACACACCCCCGCCCCTCCCATCAAGGCTTGTCAAGTCACTTCCCCCCTGCCTGGGGTGGGTTTGACCCCCACTCTCATGAGGGTCTGTCCCTACCCTCCACCCACTCCTGCCCCTACAGCCAGCCTGCAGACAGCTTGCATTATTTGGATCCAAAGAGCACAGTTCAGTATGATTTAAGGGCTCTGTGCAGGAGTTTGTGGGAAAGTTTGTCTGAGGTTTTGCAAAGTGGAAAGGGATATATTTAGGGCCCGGGAGGGCAAGGAGAAGGCAGAAATGGGTTATTACTGTGAAAATGGTACTAGCCCCTGGACAGATGGGGGACCGAGACCAGAGAAGGGAGGGATATCCTTGACCAAGGATCCTCATGATCTGCTCCCTGAGCCCAAAGATGAGCGACTGGAAGGGCTGAGCATCCCCCAGGGTCCCCAGGTTAGGCTGAAGTTTGCTGAGGCCAGCCCTCCCCCAGTATCCTCATGGGATAGGATGCGTCGTCCCTGAGCAGTGCAGAGACAGGGAGGCAGCCCCTGTTGTCCTCTGCCTCGAGGCTGGCAGGTACTCATGGGGTCATTTCCAGCCTGGCCTCACTGCCCCTTTGATGACCAGGTCCCTGCCCCTCTGGGTCCTGTCTCCTGACTACTGAGCCATTCTTGCTGGGGTAGGGGGGAGGGGTTGGCAGCAAGGCCTGGGTGGGGGATGGGAGAAGGCAGCATCCCCAGCCCTGGGGCAGCCCATGGCCTAGATTGGACCGCCGTGATGCTTACGACAGATCCAGGCCACATAGAGCCGCTCTAGTGCTCACACAGATCACAGTGGTCTGACCTGTAGGCCAGGAAGCCACATGTTTGGGGCTCTTTAAGGAGACACGTAAGTGGCTAACAGAGGCTCTGAAGGTTGGGCACCAGGGCAGCCAAAAGGACTTACAGGGGCCAGGGCCGGCCAGAGATGGGAGGCGGGCCCTGCAGCAGGCTTCCCAGGGAACGTGGGTCCAGGCTCCAGGTGGGGCATCTGGGAAAGTTCTAGGGGCTGAGGTTGGGGACTCTGTTGGGTGGGAAAGCTGAGGAGGGTATTTTGGGTCCAGTGCAAGGGTTCAGCCAGATCAGGGTGAGGGACAGTGGGAAGAGGAGCAGATTTACAAGGCAGCTGGGGCTCCCCCACTGGGGCTCTGTGGGGTGCCAGGCCCTGGGGAGGGAGTGTAGGTCATGCACAATGATTAGGCTGCTTGCTGGCTTTGAGGAGCCGCATGTGTCTCTGACAGACTGCAAGCTCCTATGCAGCAAATACGTGATCTCATTCCTTTAATTTAGCTGAGTCCTGGAGCCCAGGACAGTTGTGGCTGGGGTGGCTGCCACACCGGAGCTGGGGAATGGATCAGGGGGAGAAGGGAGGGAGAAGATGTGGGGTGAAAGGCTCATGAAGGAGGGGTGGGGATGCGCATAAGGAGTGCTAAGAACTTACTCTTGGGATTACCCAGGTGGGAAGTCCCCAACCCAGTGCAAGGCTTAGGCCTGTGGTGCCCTCATCCCCATAGCACATGGGGGCCGAAGGCCTGGAATGGGGAACGTGGGGCCCTTCCCCACTCTCCAGGGATCTCTCTTCTACCCTCCCAGCTCATGAGCAGCCCCGCCTGCTGACCACCAGCGCACACCTGCCTGTCCCTACCCCCCACGGCTACACCATGTCTGGCTCCTACGACGAGGCCTCACTAGCTCCAGAGGAGACCACTGACAGCTTCTGGGAGGTGAGACAGCTCCTGTGGCGGTCCAGGCTCCCCTCACCTCCCCTCACAACCTCAGGCCTTGCTCCCTAGCCCCTCGGGTCCCTCCAAAAGCCTTGGTGTTCCATGAGATGGGGTAAGATGACTGCCCTACGGCTGCCCCTGGAGAGATCCTGCAGAGTTTCTAGATGTGGGTGAGACTCCTCCTGTCCTGGGCACCTCAGACCCGGGCTTTATTCTTTCCACAGGGGCTCCCCGCCTCCGCCCCTGTGGCATGAATTCCAGAAGCCCCACAGCAACAAAGAGGTGGCGACAAGCTTAGAAGCCAGCATTTCAGGAGCCTCCCAAACTCTTTGAGACCAAGAAATACAATTTTTTCGATTGGCTTCCAGAACCCAAAGCGAAAACTGCCAAACCTATATTAATAAGTGTTTAATGAGGTGTCTACAAAACATAATATTATGTCAAGAAGCTGCAGCTCAGCTCAACACTTACATGACTCTATAAATATGATACATTTAACTCACAAGAACAAAATGAATAATTCATTCTAGTCTGGGTCCAAATTATAAAAATCTTGCGCTTTGTGGCAGCGAGGAAGTTCTGTGTCAAGTGGGGTGAGGGAGTGTATAGACCGTCGGGTGTGATGCAGGGCGCTGGAGCCCCCAAAATTGAGAGTCGAGGGAGCCCCCGCGCTTCGGCAGGGCGGCGAGGCGGGGAAGGGCGGGGGAAGATGGACGCGGCGGGCGCCCCCTGCAGGACGCGGCGTCCTGGGTGGCTTGGGGGAGGCGGGGAGCCCGCGGGAGTCGTGCTCGCTCCTTGGCCGCCAGGTGGGGAACTACAAGCGGACGGTGAAGCGCATCGATGACGGCCACCGCCTGTGTAACGATCTGATGAACTGCGTGCAGGAGCGCGCCAAGATCGAGAAGGCGTACGCGCAGCAGCTCACCGACTGGGCCAAGCGCTGGCGCCAGCTCATCGAGAAAGGTGCCCCCATGCCCACCCCGCGCGCATCGCCCCGGCCCTCTCCGGCTGCCCCCAGTCTGGGGCCCGCATGCGCCCGCACCCTTCCAGCCACGGGGCCTTTGAAGGCACCGTCCCCACCCCCGCGGCCTGACCCTCCTCCCACACCCAGTCAGGTCTCCCTGTCCCTGTTCAACTCGACTTTGTACAATTTTAGGTTGGATTAAAAAGACAAAACAAACCCAGACAAACCTTTTATTTCCAAATAATTTTAATTTAGAGAAAAGTTGCAAGAATCCTGACGAGAGCTACACAATCTTCGACCAGATTCACCAGGGAACGTGTTTTCCCAGTCCCTCTTTCTTCGATGCCAGTGTTTTTCTGAACCATTTAAATGGGAGACCTGCCACTTTACCCTAAATCCTTTGCGTAGCTCCCAAGAATAGGAACATCTGTTTACATAACCATAGTAAAGCGATCAAACTGGGGGCACTTAATATAGTCCATATGCAAACTTTATTATAGTAATTGTGCTGGTCCAGAAGGCAATCCAGAATCCAGACCTTTTAGTGGTCTTGGCTCTCAATTCTTTGATCTGGAACACTTTCAGTTTGGGGTTTCTGTGTAATTGTTAAACTTTTTTTTCTTCCACGAGACCTGAACTCCCAGGGCAGGGGCTGAGCCTAGTACTCCCCCGCATAGTGCCTGGCACAGAGCTGATCCCCAGTATACAGACCAACAAATGACTGTGGAATGTCTGGTCCCAGTGGCCTCCTGGCATCTGTCACCAGCTGCTTCCTCAGTTTTATGCTCAGTCAACATTCCTGAAGCTCTTACTGTGTGCTTGGTGCTGTACTGGGCTTGTGAGGACTTGCAGGTTCCAGGCTGCCCCTCATGGGGCTCACCAGCTGACAGGGGAGCAAGGGAGTGGTCACAGAGGCAGATGCTGTATGAAGAATTCAGTGAGGGCTGCAGGCTGCGGGGTATGAGAGCAGAGCAGTCAGGGAAGGCTTCCTGGAGGAGGTATGTGGGCCCTGAAGGACAGATCAAACTGTAAAGAGAGCAGGGGAGGGCATTTCTGCGGACATGGCAAGTACAGGGAAAGCCTGGGAGAAAGGAAGCATGGGGGAGGCCCTGGGCAGTGGGTGATGAGGGCCTCGTCACCCCATGACCATTTGCTCAGGTCCACAGTATGGCAGCCTGGAGCGAGCCTGGGGGGCCATCATGACGGAGGCAGACAAGGTGAGCGAATTGCACCAGGAAGTGAAGAACAACCTGCTGAACGAGGACCTGGAGAAGGTCAAGAACTGGCAGAAGGACGCCTATCACAAGCAGATCATGGGCGGCTTCAAGGAAACCAAGGAGGCTGAAGACGGCTTCCGCAAGGCCCAGAAGCCCTGGGCCAAGAAGATGAAGGAGGTGCCCAGGGGGTGGCTGCTGCCGATGGGGCAAGGGTGGGCAGCTGAGCTCGGCGGACTGGGGGCAGTCTGATCAGAGGGGGCAAGCCAACAGAGGGAGTGGGCAGGACATCTCCCACTGGGGTTGTGCCTGTGGGGGCGCAGCACTGCCTTGCTGGCCGAAATAGCCACATGGGGCAGGCACAGCAGGACCTGACAGGAGGGTGCCTGTGGAGGCAGCAGGCAGCGCCACGCAGGGAAACATCCACAGATTGGTGGGCACGGCTCCCAGATACCTGGAGCCGGGTCCTACATCCCTTCTGCCTCTTCTGAATCTGTGCTCCCAGCCCCCAGCAGGTGGGAGGGCTTGATGAGGGGCTGCGTCTGTTCCCGCGCCTAAGTGGGAGCTCTCCCTCCTGTTCTCTCCGCCCCACAGCTAGAGGCAGCCAAGAAGGCCTACCATCTGGCCTGCAAAGAGGAGAAGCTGGCCATGACGCGGGAGATGAATAGCAAGACGGAGCAGTCGGTCACGCCTGAACAGCAGAAGAAGCTGCAGGACAAAGTGGACAAGTGCAAGCAGGACGTACAGAAGGTGCCCCAGGGCCTGGCGGCTGAGAGCCCCTCGGAGTGGGTGGCAGCGGGGAGCTGCGGGCCTGGGTCTCACCCTTCCTTTGCTCCATTGCCCACAGACCCAGGAGAAGTATGAGAAGGTGCTGGATGACGTGGGCAAGACCACGCCCCAGTACATGGAGAGCATGGAGCAGGTGTTCGAGCAGTGCCAGCAGTTCGAGGAGAAGCGGCTCGTCTTCCTCAAGGAGGTGCTGCTGGACATCAAACGCCACCTCAATCTGGCCGAGAATAGCAGGTAGCTGGGCGTGCGGGTGTGGTGGGTGTGGGCACGGATGGCCGAGGGTGGAAGTATTGTGCAAGGCACCCTGGGCCCTGTGGTATCAGGACAGGAAGGGTAAGAACAACAGGGACCGAGAAGGAAAAGGTTCCAAAGACAGTGGCTGTCTGGGTACCAGCCGAGGCAGACTAGGCATGAGAGAAACAGTGAATGTTGCTCTGGAAGGATGGGGTAGTGGCTAAGGCAGGGATAGGGAAGGGGATTACTCCTGGACCAGCCCACCTGATCCCTAGCTGGGGGGCCTGCCAGCATCTTGGTCCTCTGAATGGGCTCCCTCTGGCCCTCGGCGAGGACAAGAAGGGGCCACGGTGCATCTTGCCCCCCACCCAATTCCCCATCTCCCCCGCACACAGCTATGTCCACGTGTACCGGGAGCTGGAGCAGGCCATCCGGGGGGCGGACGCCCAGGATGACCTCCGGTGGTTCCGCAGCACCAGCGGCCCCGGCATGCCCATGAACTGGCCCCAGTTTGAGGTGAGGAGGTGTGGGGATGGGGAAGGGAAGTTCGGAAAAACCTGGAAGGGACCTCAGGGGGCAGCTCACTGCTCCCCTGGTGCCCACTAGGAGTGGAACCCAGATCTTCCTCACACCGCCACCAAGAAAGAGAAGCAGCCCAAGAAGGCAGAGGGGGTGACGCTGACCAACGCCACTGGAGTGGTGGAGACCACATCCCAGGCTGGGGACCGTGGCAGGTGAGTGCAGGAAGCTCCTGCAGGGCTTCCTGGGACCAGAGGGGCCCACATACCCAGGGAGATGAGTTTTACCTCAGGAGACAAGACATGGTCTAAATCACAGCGACCTCGAGTACCTACTCGGTGCCAGGCACTGTTGTAAACGTTTTCCATATATTAACTCATCGAAGCCTCCCGACACTCTGAGCAGCGTGTAAAGCGCCCCATTTTGCAGATGGAGAAAATGAAACCGGGAGAGATTAAGACTTGCCCAAGGGCACAAGGCTAGTAAGTAAGCCTCAGAGCCAGGATGTGATGTCCAAGAGGTCATACTGCTTAACCACTAGGTGCCCTTCTCAGATGAGGGGTCAGATGTTCTCAGGGGTCCCTTTCAGCATCCCATCTCAAGGACTGGGTAATAATGCTAACTGTCCTGCCTCACATTTGTCCAGTGAGCTGTCAGTGAGGATCACTGGCTTGGAACCCCCTCTTACAGGACCCATCCCTGCACCAGCCTCGGTGGGTTTTGGGGCCAGATGTCTGACTGGCAGGAGGGGGTTAGCGTGAGGGGCAAGGGGAGTGGCAGTTCACGCTGGGTCCTCTCCTTGCCTCTCAGCGTTAGCAGCTACGACAGGGGCCAGCCTTATGCCACCGAGTGGTCAGACGACGAGAGCGGGAACCCGTTCGGGGGCAGTGAGGCCAATGGGGGCTCCAACCCCTTCGAGGACGACGCCAAGGGGGTGCGTGTGCGGGCACTCTATGACTACGACGGACAGGAGCAGGATGAGCTCAGCTTCAAGGCCGGTATGGTGGGCGGGAAAGGGCGGGGCCTAAGGTCAGGGGATGCCTTGGTTTGCCGGGAAAGCGGCGGGGGCGGGGCCTGGTGCGTGGGCGGGGCCAAACCTGGAGTGGGACGCGGGAATGGGGTGGGGAGCGGGGTCTGAGGTCAGGGGCTGCTTGCAGAAGGGATAAGACCGGAAAAAGGAAGCCAGGGGCTGGGCCTGGGCTTGGGGGGTTTGGCCAGGGGCAGCACGTGGGTGTCGGGGTGTGGCTGGGGCTGGTCTCCAGGGCAGGCGTTGGGGCAGTCTTGGGAGGGCCTTGGGATCAGGCCCAGAATATTAGTATCGGAGAGCTGACTAGCATTTTGGGGGAGTGGGTAGCCCTCCCTGAGCCCCCGTCGACACGCTCCTTTGTGTCCCCTTCCTAGGAGACGAGCTCACCAAGCTGGGAGAGGAGGATGAGCAGGGATGGTGCCGCGGGCGGCTGGACAGTGGGCAGCTGGGTCTCTATCCCGCCAACTACGTGGAGGCCATCTAGCTGCCCTGCTCCCCTCCATGCCACCCTTCACTCCTCGTCCACTGCCTCCTCTCCCTACTCTCTCTCGTCCCTCTTCCCTCGCCATAGAGTTCCAGACATATTTTCCGATCAAGCTTTTATTTTTTTAAAAGTCAAAACAGAACAAAACAAAAAATACAGAGACAGAAGCATTTGCAGGGTCGCCTGGAGGCCAGGGTGGTGGGACTCAGGGTGATGGCCCCAGGGTAGGTGAGGGTCTTAGTATTTAGCCCAAAAGAGACGTTACAACATCTGCTCTTCAGATCCCACCAAAGAGTTTCCCGAACCCTGAGGGTCGTCTCCTGGACCCTTCTCTCCTGCCTCACTCCCCACAGACTACGCTTCCCACTCCTTCCCCCAAAACCCAGGCTGCCAGCCTCTGTCCCCCTCCTCTTCTCTGGGCCTGGTTTTCTGACCTCTTTCTTGTGCCCCACCATGCTCCCCTCCCTCCACCACCCTGCTGTCAAAGCCTCCCCTCTGACCCCAGAGAAGGTGGGGGGCCTCCTAGTTTTAGTCTTCCGTTTTGCCCTGAGGAGTACCCTTCTTCTCCTGCCCTCACTCCTAAGGACTGGTGGGGCTGGAGGAACAATGGTCTCTCTCTTTTCCCATAGACTTTTCCCGGGATCCCTAGACTCTCCCAGACATGACAAGGAGAGAGCTGGAGTTGCTGACAGTGTCACTGGTGTGTAGGAGGGTGAGTGAAGGGGGCAGGCCCTCAGTCCTCCCAACGCCAGCTCAGCTGAGGGACCTAGACCCTGCTGGGGCCCTTCTTTCCAGCCGTTAGCAATTTGGGGCCAGGCTCTTAGAGACATACCCTGCGGTCACTTGCAGAAACCCTGCCCCCCTCTCCTAAGTCCTCAGGCAGGGGGAGAGGCCTCAAAGCCCAGGGCAAAGCCAGCAACAGTAGCAGCCTCCTCCTATCTCCTGGGGAGGAGGGCATCTTGCCTGCCTGCCTTCCCTCCATGGGCATCTAAAACCACAGACTCACCAGGTTCAGCCAGCCTCCAGGAGACAGCCTTGTGGCCTCCCATCGCTCTTTCCCCTTCTCTGGCCTTCCCGAGAAGACAGGGCAAGACCCAAAGGAGTCTCCAACCTGGGACCATCAGAAACCCTGTAGAGCCCCTGGGAAAGACTTGGCTTTGGCAGGAGGGAGGCACCGAGGCTCTGCAGAGCAGGACAGTCCCATGTCTTTCCTCCTTGTCCCTTTCTCCCCACCCAGCTCTTGCCCCTGGAGCAGCTTTCCCCCTGGCTGACAGCCCCGCTGTATCTCTTGGCCCGGGTCTCAGTTAAAGGATTTTTCGGGGGAGGGTCAGGAGTGGGGAGGGGGCCAAGAGCCTGCCCAGAGCCAGGGCGTTTCCTGGGGTGGGAGAAGGAAAGCACTGCTGGGTTACTGAGTCGTAGTACCTCGTTCCAACTTCCACACGTGTGAGCCCCAGGAGGTTTGGGCAGAAGACCAGGGCAGGACAAAAGCTCAAGGCGGGGAGGGGAGGGTTAGCTGGAAAGAGGAGTCTTTCAGGAACCTCTGGGGTGAGGCCCTCAGACTTCTTGAGCTCAAAGAGAGCTTCTGGGCCTCAGGACTGCAGATACCCTACGTAACCCCTTCCTCAGCACCTGGCCCCCGGACCTCCAGGTAAAGACAGTGTGATACCCCAGCCCTTCTGGCCCCCCTCAGTCCTCTTTTGCTCCCTGCTTCTTCCCCCAGCGCTCCACTGATGGTCTCTAGGCCCTGACCTCATTCATGTGTGCACAGAGGATCCTGGCAGACTCTGGCGGGGGTTGGGGGGTGCCTGAGCTGGCCAGGCCTCAGTCAGGGGGCCAGGGGAGTTTGAGGGTGAGGACGATGGCACCCCCAGGGACAGGCAGACTGTGACCCCCACCCCAGCCCCCCATGTCCTGTCACTGCTCTCTGAGCATCTGCTGCCGCCTGAGATCTGCCCTAGGCCTCTCAGAGCCCAAAGCAAGATTTCAGAAGCTCTCTGCCCTCCCAAATCTAGATCAAAAGCCTCTGCAGCTTCTCTTCCAGATGGGAGTTGAGGTTGGGGGCCTTTGACCTTCACCATGTATGTACCCTTGGAAGGCAGGAAGCTGTACAGCCACGCCTTGGGGCCTGGGTTCCTTCTCTCCATGCCAATGGCTTTCTAGCACCTGGGGAGGGTCTGTGGTCCTATTTGGACCCCAGGCCTGCCCCCTCAGTGCTCCAGCTGCCCATTCCGGGGCAGGGACTTGAAATCCCATTCTGTCTGAGCAACCACCTCCATGGCCCGGTTTGGGACCACTGTCTCTCGGTCCCCAGGCTCCTCAGGACCCCGGAGTGGGATGGTCTCCCACCCAGCAGTTCCCCCCACCCCCAAGCTCTAGGGGCTCAGCCCCACCTGTCAGTGCTGGTGTCCGGGTACTCACCACCACATGGGAGGGCCACGCCCCTCTCTTTGCCCGCCACCTCTTGTAGCCCCCTCCCTGCACCCTCAATGCTGTGCGGGCCCGCTCTGTGGGGCTTGGCGACTCGTGTGTTCGGTTCCCAGTTAACCACCATTCTGCGGCCTGGCTCTGCCAGGGGCCGGGGCTGCCCTGCCGCCCGCCACCTGCTGCCCTAGGCTCCCTGACTCCATTAGTCCGACACTTGTGACCCTCCAAGAAGTGCTGTGGTCTCAGCAATGCACATGTTTTGTACATGATCGTGTAATTTAAAGGTCTATAAATACAAATATATCTCTCTCAGTTGTGATTGTATGACTGTGGATAAAATCCAGAACTGTGTCAACCTGGCTGGATGTGGTCCTCTTGAGTCTTGTGTGTCTTCCGAACTCTCTAGAGCTATCTGTGGTGGGGAGGTCTGTCAGGGAGGTGGCGCCCAGCATGCTGAGCGCTGACCGGCTGACTGCCAATGAGCTGAAGGACCGAGGGCTGGGCCTTTAACCTTTCAGCACCCTGAGCCCTGTCTGTGCAGGGTGGGTGACGGATGGTCTCTGGAGACTCCTGAGGCCGTGGCCCCAGGGTTCTGTGTGCCTGAGGGATGAACACTGACCAAGAGCACTAGGGCCTTTCGGGGTCCCAAACTCACAGTTCAAGGGTGAACCCCCCAAATAGGTTTTTTCTTTTTAAAAAAGATTTTATTTATTTATTTATTTATTTATTTGAGAGACAGTAGTGGGGGAGGGAGAGGGAGCAAATGGAGAGGGAAGGGGAGAAGCAGACTCCCCGCTGAGTGCAGAGCCCCACAAGGGTCTCGATCCCGACCCTGAGAGTCAGGTTGCCTTATTTGTGCAGGGACCCTGACGGCCTGTCGGGGAATATCTGGGCCAATGGGGTTCTGATGGGCAGGTGTGCAGGGGAAGAGGAGGGATTGGGAGTTTGCTGTCGGCACACGAGGTGTCCGTGGACGGGTGTGCACCGGCCAAGGAGTTGTGTGCCTCGTGGCAAAGCTACAACAGCAAGGAGGGTGCCTCACCCCACCACCCCAGATGCCCCTTTCTGGAGGAGCTCCAGCTCCCCACTCCTAGCCATGAGTCCCCTTTCCTCTCCTCCCTCCCAGCCCCAGCCTGAGACCCCAGGCTGCTCCAGGCCCAGGTCCAGCTAGGGGCACGCCAGCAGGTGGCTCCAGGGACTCTGCTTGGGGGCAGGGCAGGAAGGCTGGAGACAAAACCAGTTCAGCAGAGCTGAGCTGAGTGCTGGCCAGAGTCCCAGTGGGCCCCCTCCCTGGGAGGAGGCAGACAGCCGGGGGCCCAGAGAGGCACAGGCCTGGGGCAGGGCCCCCTAGTCCTGTCCCAGTCCCAACTGACAGATGCCAAGCTGTTGTTTGCTCACTGCCAGGAGTAAACTTTCTTCTGGAGACAATAAAATTGCTGGGGGCAGAAGGCAGCAATATGGGGCAGCATTTAACCCTCAGTGGCCTGGGCAGCACTGGCTGGCTCCCAGTCCCGTCTCTTGGGAGCCTGGCATCAGAAGTGGAGGGTTATGGGAGCAAAAAGTGCTGACCAATCACAGAGCAAGAGGCATGGAGGGGCAGAGAGAGCACTGTCCTGTGGGTTCAGTGTTTGGTTCTGTCGCCGATCGACTGTGTGACTCTGAGTAAATCACTTCACGGCTCTGAGCCTGTTTCATCGTCTGCAGAACAGCAGGGTAGCCCCCAGTTTTGTTGGGAAGGTTAATGATAGAAAACCAGTGCAAGCATCAAGTATGTATTCGGTACTCAGGACACGGGAGCTGGCTGAACAAATATGAGGAGGCTGAGACATGCTGCCTTCCGGATAGTGGGTGGGAGGTCCCCATCTACCCCAGCACGCAGGACTCCTGACCCCCACTGCTCCTCATCAATGTGGGGTGCTTCACAGGGAGCATCGCAGAGGTCCATGACTCCCGCCAAGAGAGGGACACCGCAAACAAGCCAACCTCTCTTCCACCCTGTTTGCTGCTGCAGAGCCAGGGTCCCACAGCAGGGGCTGAAGAGCCCACCTTCCCTGCACCCCTGCTGTCCCGTCTCAGAGCCCCCGGGGTTGGCCAAACAGAAGCAGAGGCTCAGGATCCCCTTGCAAGTCCCCTCCAGCTCCAGTCCTGCTCCCTCCTTTGGGCACCTGCCTGGGAGGGGAGGAGATGAGGGTCATTCCAGGGCCTCCTTGGTCTTGATGGCTCACTGCCTCTCTCCCACAGCTTCTACCAATCAACGATCCCTTTCCTTGTAGGCTCAGCCCAATGCCGCCTCCCCCAGGAAGCCTCTTTTGACCATCCCAAGGGCACTGTGACCACAATGACTCTGAGAATTGGTGGCCTCAGAGCTGTGTCATTCACTTGCTGCACAGACACTGCCGTGTTGGTTCTCTAGTATCTTTATTACCCATTCCCAGGAGCACCCCTGGCTTCCCAATGCAGGGGCAGACGTGTCCCACACCACGCCAAGCATGGTGCAGAATGGGTGGCAGGGAGCACTGGACTACGAGTGGCCTTGGCTAAGTCAATAGCCATTTGGCTGGCTCCGCTCTGGAAATCCGAGGGTCAGAGCCTTCCCCGGGGAGCCATGAATACTGAGGATGGCCTGGATCCTTCTTCCATCCTCCAGAAGACCGAGCATGTGAGCAGTCAGACCCGAGGAGGAAGCACTGCCACCCTGGGGTCCCTTGGGCCCCAGAGAGCTCCCTTAGACCCCTGGGAGCTCTGGGCTGCCGCCTCCCTGACCTTGGACTCCAATGCCAGCAGACTGCCCTCTCCTGCAGCTCCAGCAGAGGCAGGGGCGGGCAGGAGGGAGGGCTAGTGAGGGCGAGTTTCAGGCCTAAGGCCTGGCCTGCCTAAGGCCTGGCCTGGCCCGCAGCCCTCAGATGGGGTGCACAAACTGGTAGACGAGGCGCTGGGAGATGTCCGGCTTCCGGATGATGCCTTTCTTGTAATACTGGCGGATGGAACGGCTCAGCTTGTCGTAGTTCATGGCAGGCCGATTCTTGCGGATGCCCCACAGCCGGGCCACCTGGGCGGAGTCCTCGATTTTGAAGATGCCTGGGGGGGGGCGTGGCAGGAGGGCAAAAGACTGAAACCAACAGGTCAGACTCAAAAAGCCAAGGGGGCCAGTGTTGACTGGGAGCAAGAGCTAGACTGGGGGACGGGGGACAGGGGCGGTGGGAGCATAAGACCTCTTCCCAAGGTTGCGGTGAGGGTCAAAGACATGGGGGTCAAAGACATGCGTCATGGGGACCAATAATTTGGGAAATGCTACCTGGAGTCTCCCACCTCCTGAGTGCAGGGTGAGCCTGCGTCCGTTGTTGGGTTATCAGGGGCCCTGAAGGCCTGGCCCCTGCCAGCCTCTGCTCCTGCTGTGGGGTTGGTACACCTGATCCAAAAGCCCTGCGGGGCTCTGCGTTGTGCCCACGTCTCATCTGTCAAGGTCATCCACACCCCTACCACTGCGCCCGCGCTGGCCGCCTTCTCCAGCAGTTCCCAAGCCTGAAAGACCTCTTTGCCAGTCTCAGACATTTAAGCTAGCACTGCCCTTTCTGGTAGGATCCATTCAGAGGATTTGGAGCTGGGCTGACCTGGGTTTGAGGCCTGGCTCTCCCATATTCTACTGTTAGAAGCTGTCCCCTTAGGGCACCTGGATGACTCAGTGGGTTAAAGCCTCTGCCTTAGGCTCAGGTCATGATCCCAGGGTCCTGGGATGGAGCCCCACATCGGGATCTCTGCTTAGCAGGGAGCCTGCTTCCTCCTCTCTTTCTGCCTGCTTCTCTGCCTACTTGTGATCTCTGTCTGTCAGATAAATAAATAAAATCTTTAAAAAAAAAAAAAAGAAGAAGAAGAAGAAGCTGTCCCCTTTCTCCAGTTGGTGGAGGGGGCTGTAGTGACTACCATTTTTGAGTGGTGACAGAAAGAGCTTACAGTGGAGCGTGAAGGAGCTGCCCCTTGAGAGGAACTATTACATGGTTTACACCCCAGGTCTCCTGGGAAAAACGCAGGTCAGCATACCCCCTCCAGGAAGCCTTCCCAGATCACCCCACCCTCCCTTGATCTCCTTCCCCTGGAAGTCTATCATGGTCTATCCCTGAAGACCGGCTCACATTAAGTTTCAAATATATACTTCAAATATACAATATATTTCAAAAAATACAACATATTTCAAATATACATTTCAAATATGCAGGAACTTCTCTCTACCCACCTCTAGCCCCGTTCATCCTTCCCACTCAGCCCAAGTCATTGCCCTCGTGAAGTCCTCCTGGACCACGGCACAGCTGCCCCCACCACCCTGTCACAGCCCTGCCATGCTCTGTAGGTCAGCGCCTTTCACGGCCAGCTTTCCCACAACATTGCAGGTCCCTCAAAGATGGGGTGCAGCCAAATTCTCCCTAGACCATGAGGACACTAATTCTCCATTAATGTTGCCCAGGCAAGTGTGCACAGAGGAAGTATTCAATGAGTGGTTGTTGGATGAATGGACGCAGTCCATTTTCCAGATAAGAAGACTGTGGTCCCAGTACCCCTAGCTACAGATGACAGGATGGGGACTAAAACCCAGATTTCTTGACTCTGAGTGTTTTCCAACACTCTCTCTCACACACACACATCTAGTCCTGTCCAATGAAGTAATATGTGGTCTTGAGCGCTTGAAATCTGGCAAATCTGATTGAGATAGGCTATAAGGATAAAATACACATGAGAGTTTGAAGACTTAGAATATCTCATTAATAATTTTATATTAATTATATGTTGAAATTTTAATAATTTATAATAGCAGATTAAATAAAAGTAGTATTAAAATTAAATTCACCTATTAAAAAAGGTTTATGATGGGATTAGGGGGAAGTCTAATACGGCCTATGTGGATCGCATGGGGTTTCAAGCTGGACCCCAGCCGTCTCCCCGGTGAAGCTAACAATGTGTTGCAGGCAAAGACTGTGTCCAAGTCCCAGCCTTAGTATGTCCCAGGCACCGGGAGGAGCCGGTGTCCTACACAAAACAGGGCGCGGCCAGGAGACCAGTTCGGACGCGAAGGCACACAGCCCCCCGGGCCAGGCCCGGATTGCCCAGTGTCTGGAGTTCAGGGGCACAGTGGGGGCCATGAGGCCTCTCTGCCCAATCCCCAGCCCTCCCCTGTGTCTGGCGCCAGGAGGCCAGCAGCGCCCTTGCCCGCCCCCGCCCCACCCCCGCCCAGGGCCCGGCTCACCCTTCTCCTTGTTGAGCCACCGGATGAAACGGCCATAGCTGTGAGGCTTGAGCAGCAGCTCCTTGAGGAACTGCCACAGGTGGATGGGCTGCCCGGAGCAGGAGGAGTCCACCTCACTGTCGGTCCAGCTGTCCTCGCCGGCAGAGGCTAGGCAGCCGGGTAGAGTGACGGTGAGCAGCAGAGGCCACCTGCTTCAGGGCCAGCCATCCCTCAAGCCCCGCCCCCAGACCCCGGGCCCCCTCCCCCTCTACCCTGAGGGCCCTGGCTCACCACAGTAGTGGATGGTCCCGGGAGAAGTCCTCTCTTTCATCCAGGCCGCTGCAGGGCAGGGAGAGAAGGCTGGAGACCCAGGGCCAGCTCCAAGGGTGGAGGAGGGGGCTTGGGTGGGACTGTGGGGCCATAGCAACCACCCCCTGTGGCCAAGCAAACGGGGTGTGGAGGCAGTGGGCTCCTGCCCCCATCACCACCTGGCTCTTGCTTGGCTAGGACTGCTCCTACACTTGCCTGCCCCTGGGCTAGGGTGGGACACTGGTCTCCGCTGGTCATATGGGTGGGTCCCATGCCCAAGGGCGGGGGCCTTGACTCTCAGCAAGCACTGCCTCTTCCAAAGCTCATAGCTCTGTCCAGGATATCCGGTGGTATGAGAGATGATTTAAACATTAAGGGGATGGCACCCAGCCATTAGAAATAGGGCAGATGTAGAGATGCTGATGCGGGAACAAAATCCAAGATACATGGAGCGCAGAACAGTGCGATTCTTTGGAACTATTTATGTTACAAAGGGGTGAAAACCTCACATGTGTGTTTGCTCGCTGTGTGCATAGACTCTCCCCAGCAAGGTGCCCAGGAAACTGTGTTTGCCTCTAAGGAGGGGGACTGGGGGTCGGGAGTGAGAGGGAAAATTACTTTTCATAGTATTATTTTTCACTATTGTCTTTTTTAAAAAATTTAATTTATTTGTTTGACAGACAGATTACAAGTAGGCAGAGAGGCAGGCAGAGAGAGAGATTGAGAGAGAGAGAGAGGAGGAAGCAGGCTCCCTGCTGAGTGGGGAGCCCGATGCGGGGCTCGATCCCAGGACCCTGGGACCATGGCCTGAGCCGAAGATAGAGGCTTTAACCCACTGAGCCACCCAGGTGCCCCCACTATTGTCTTTTTAAAGATTTTATTTATTTATTTATTTGGCAAAGAGAGAGGGAGAGAGCACGAGCTGGGGGAGTGGTAGAGCAAGAGGGAGAAGCAGGCTCCCTTCCGAGCAGGGAGCCCGATGTAGGGCTCAATCCCAGGACCCTGGGATGATGACCTGAGCCAAAGGCAGACACTTAACTGATTGAGCAACCCAGGTGCCCCTCACTATGGTCTTTTTAGAAATCATGCATATGTATTATCTCACTACTTGTTTAATGAGAAATAGCACAAAATAAACAAATGAACTTTAAAAAAGAAAGGGACAAAGAGGGGCCTCATAGTACCCACGGTCCCCATCAACTATGCCATCCGTATTCCCAGAATCAAACACCTGCCTTCTAACTTACCCCATGCCCTGCCCTAAGTTCTGTGGGCTTGAGCGGGAATGGGAGCCGGTCGAGGCTGGAGAGTTCGTCCAGGATCCCTGGAGGCAGTTGCCAGGGGGACTGAGATTTAGAACAGAGCCCAGACTGGGAGCAAGCAGCTGCCGCCCCAGCAGCCAATAAGCCTGGCTAGTGTTCTGGAACGACCGCCCCCACCCCCAGTCCCCCCTACTCCGTGTCCTGGAGCTTGGGAGTCGCAGCTCTCCCAGGCTATGTCCCACCTGATTTCCAAATGTCCAGGTGGGCGTGGAGCACGTCGCCACCCAGAGGAGAGCGCTGGCGGAACTGCTCCTCCGACATGGCACACAGCTCCTTGCCCCCCAGCTCCTGGAAGGCCTTGCCCACGGGCGGCAGCCGGTACTGGTGCTCCGTCCACAGGAGCCACTTCTGCACGTTGCCAGGGCTCCAGTCTACGGGGTCTGGGCAAGAGACACTCCCTCAGTTCCACGGGCGGGCGGAGGGCATCACCTACATCTCGTGGGGTGCCCCTGGGAACTGGAAGCAGCTTGGGGCCAGGACCAGAGGCTCCGGGGGTTAGAACAGGCCAGACCAGACAGGCCTGTGGAGGGGGCACCTGAGAAGAGAGGGGAGCAGGAGGGAGCAGCCAGGGCCCTAAAAACAAACTTGGCTCTGGGCAGGGTAGCCTGGGACCTCTGCACCCCCCACCTCACCAGGACCTCAAGTCTTCCCGACCCCTCCAGGCCCTCCAAGGGGCCTTTCAGGAAGCCCCAGTCCTGGAGGGGAGACTGACATTGGTGACATTAAACCAGACACCTGAGTTTGTCTCCCAGCTGCCTCTTGCCTTCCCCAAATCCTTCAAGGAACCAGAAAAACAAACAAACAAACAAACAGCTAGAGAGTAGTCCTACAACCCCAAACTGTGCTGCGTTTTACAGATGAGGAAACTGAGGCACAGAGAGTACTAGCCCCTTGTCCAACACCCAGCAAGGGGCCGGGTACATAGTAGCTGCTCAGTGCGTCTACACTGAATGAATAAATGGCAGGGCATCAAGCCATCGGGGGATAGCTATAGGCCTCAGGGGCCAGGAAGAGAATCACTGGTTAGGTCCTGGACATCCCCCTGGAGAGCTGCTCTGGGCTGAGCCCTGCAGGACTCATGGGGGGAGGCTGGGCTGCTAGGCATGGTCCCAATGGGGCCTCCAAGTGCACACTCTGGTCTAAGCTGTTGCCCCAGCTAGGTGACCTGCAGGCTGGGCTACCCCCACTTAATAAACTCGTTTTCCTTCCCAGGGTCAAAGCAATTTGTTTCTGTCCCCATTGTTGAGAGGGCAGGCCCCTCCTCAGCCCAGTGTGGGAGAGGAGGCACCTTGGGAAAACGTCCAGCAGTGGGGACTGGCAGGGACATTGGGTAACTGGAAGACGACAGGGGTAGGGGAAGAGCTGCCTGGGTTGGGGGCGGGGGTACACCAGCTGGGATGGTCTGGGGGGACGCGCAAGTCCAGGATGACTCTGAGGAGGAAGGGCTGGGCCTGAGGGATGCCTGAAAGCAGCTGAGACCTCAATGCTCAAAGGCCGGGACCTAGCACTCAAGGAGATGGATCAGGTCTGCCCAAAGCTGGAGGGACGGTGCAGGAGCAGGAGGCTGGAGGCCCACAGCATCAGTGCCATAACCACACTTCCCAGCCTGTGACAGGTATACAGGTGCCTGTGTTCCTAGTGCCCCTTCCTCATCAGAGCCTTCATGACGACCGGACCAGGGACACTTATCTCCGTATCTCTGATCCGTTTTCCTTGCTGTAATGTCAGCTTCCTGAAGAAGGGGGCCCTTGTGCAGTGTTCACCACTTAATCCACCCCCCCTCACCGTGCTAGAACAGGGCCTGGCATGTTAAGAAACTACTGTTTATCGAGCATCTACTGTGTGCAAGGTGCCATCCTAGGACCTGGGGATGTAGCCATGAACACAACAAAGGAAAATCCCTGCCCTTAGGGTGTGTACATTTCAGTGGGGGAGACAGACAGCAAATATGGTCAATCAATAAAATACGCAGGGTATCAGTACATGCAACAGGAGAGAGAAAGCAGGGAGGAGGAATCAGGTGGTGTATGGACAGTAAATTCAATAGATGTGTCAGGAAAAGCCTCCTCAAAACAGTGCCATTGAGTCTAGATCTGAAGAAGGCAAGGGTGAGCCAAGTAAGTATTTGGGGGAAGAGCGTTTTAGATTGAGAGACCAGAAGATGCAAAGGTCCTGAGGTATGAGTGTCGTGGGAGCAGTGAAGAGCCGGTGTGGCTGGAGCCGAGTAAATGAGGAGAACGTGGAGAGGAGTCCAGGAGGAGGTGGTGGGCCGGATGGTGTAGAGCTCAGGTTCACTGCCCCCGGTAGTTGGGGCATAGAGAGGGTCAGAACCTCCCCCAGGCACCCAGCTGCTATAGGCTATGGGCCACCCGTAGGTACAGAATCACCAGCACCACTGGGGCTGCTGAGGCTGGGCGGGGGGAGGTGGTGGTGGCCAGAGCGCCGCAGACAGTAAGTACCCTTGCCAAACTCCCCACCCTCGTGACCTCCGCCCAGCTTGTGCCCAACCTCCCAGAGGCGGCCCCGCGGGAGGCCTCACCGGCAGCAATGTTGAGCAGCTTGCAGGCAGTCTCGATGTCCTTGAGCACCTCACCCACCACCATGGACTGCACCTGCTCCAGGGAGTGCTCCTCCAGCGTCAGCCCCCCTGGTGCCAAGTCCAGGCTGCCCCCAGCAGCTTGGCTGTCGATGACTGGGCACTGCTCGGGCTCCTCGGACGGCTCCTCCCACGCGCTGGCCCCGGGACCCTTGGCGGCCCAGCCGCTGTCCTCAGAGTACAGCATGTCAAAGTAGGAGAGGTAGAAGGCGGACAGGCCCTGCTCAGGTGTGGCCGGCGGGCTGGGGCTCCAGTCCCGTCTCTCGGGCCCCGCCACCTCTGCGGCCGCCTTTTCCAGGCCTGTCCGCAGCACAGTGTCGGGGGGCAGCAGGAGGCGGCTGGGGGACACGCTGCTCAGGCCGGGACTGGCGCTGCCCATGCCGCTGTCGCTTGGGCCGGTGGCTGTGTCTGCGGAAAGAAGAGAGGATGGGGAATCAGGTTCTGGCTGCTTCCCCATCCCCCCTGGGGGCCACTAAGCTGGTTACGGGGATGAGGGGCTCAGTGGGCAGTGGCTGGGCCTGGGAGAGAGCTGGGGCTTCCGGGTCACTGGGCAGTTAGGACAGGGCTGGGCAGATAGACTTCTGGCTGAGAAAGACAGTGAGGTATAAACGCACAGCTCCCTCACTCCCCAAGGGAACCAGGGTGGCTGAAAGCAGATCTTTACCCACATGGCACTCTTAAAACAACCTTCTGAGGTTCTTGACCTCACTGAAGCCTCACCATTGAAGGCATGAGTGGCTCCATTTGGTAGGTGAGCAAACTGAGGCCTGGACAAGGAGTCTTTAATGTCTGGGCCTCTGTCCCTGGACCAGCCCATGCCCAGAGCCCAGTCCACTGCCTTGGAGAGAAAGTTCCTTCTAAGATCTAACCTCAATCTTTCCTGCTATAGCAGAGCTTGTTTTCTTTTATCCTTCCCTTAAGGAGGGTGGGGAAGGGAGAAAGTCACCATCACCTTCACCTCTAGGTGAAGGAAGGAAGAAAGGAGCAAGTGAGGGGTGTGATGGGGTAGAATCCCCTCACAAGTCAGGGAGGAAGAACCCCTCCTTCCCCTCCCACAGGGCCATCTGGGGGGTGTGGATAAATTTCCAGCTGAACACCACTGAGATTGGGACCAAACACCCCCACACCCACTCAGGACTGGGTTTCTGGTCCCCATCCCACCTCACTCTCCCCAGAGATGCTGCCCCAGCCCCTCCTAGCTCCCAAGGCTCTCTCATTTGCTCTTGCCCAGCACAGAGGTAGGGGTCGTGGGGAGGGGGTTTGCTGGTGTGGGAACAGAGCAGTGGGGGTGGGGAGGATGGACGAGATCAGGGGCTGGTGAGAAGACCCATGCTATGGTTCCCCAGTGAGGAAGGCCCCCAGCGACTCACACATTGCTTCCTTCTACTGCCCCAAGGCCCCCCAGGGGTGTACCCCTGGTCTCAACACACAGCTAGAGGCTTCTTTTCCCATCAGTCATGCAGTCTGCTTTGCCTCTAGGCCCTTTGTCTCTGAACCCCATATTGGAGCTGGCAGCTTGGGGAAGTCAGATGTACATACACCAAGACAGCCAGGTTTCTGGGCTGTTCCTGTGATCTGTGCGCCCGGGACTCAAGAATAAGTCCCTGTGGAAGATTATCAACATATATGTGCCCTCAGTAAAATCAGCACGGACAAAAGGAACAGAAAAACACACTAAGGCCAAATTAACGTGTGTTCGTGTTCGGAAAGCAGTGTTTCTCACAGTGGGGTGCCTGGACCAGCAGCGAGAGCACCCCCTGGGAACTTGGCAAAAATGCAGATTCTCAGGCTTGCTCCAGAGCTGAATCAGAAGCTGGGGGAAGCCCAGCAGTGCATTTCAACAGGCCTTGGGGGGTGATTCTATATTTGTTCACATTTGAGAATTGCTGCTTTAAAGACCTCTGGCCAGTAAGAGGGAGAGGCTTTAATCAAAGGACTGGTAAGCTCTCCTGGAGGCATTTCTTGTGCCATGCTGGGACTGGGAGGAAGTCTCCCGGCCCATCGTGAGTCACACTGTGGGATTGACCTGCTTAGCCTTGGTGTTCATTTGCCCTAAAGAGCCCAGTTGGGAAACACTTCTGGCATCTCTAGGGCTGCTGTTAGCCCATTCCACACCTTCAAATATCTCAGCACAGGGTGACCTTTCTCTCTGGATAGCAGTTGGGTGACTGGAGCCCAAGTGGGATTTCAACTCCCTCTTCTCCCCTCCCTTGTGCAGTGCCCAACCTTCCCAACTGTACATGGCAGCCGTGTAGTTTCCTGTGGCAGAGAGAGTGCCAGCAAGAGAGAAGGGTGTTTCCTTTGATTTTGACTCTCCCTTTCAAGGGTTCCTTTAAGTGACAAGGAAGGAAAGGTCAGGGTGGGGTGGGGTGAGCAGGGAAGGAGGGGGACTGGGGTTGCGGGGGACAGAGGGCAGGCCTGGAATCATTTCAAGGCCTTCTGTGCAAACACACATGTGTGCTGTGGGCCCAACATTATTTATCTAGGCAGCGCCCACAGCCCGCTCTGCTCCTGGGTCCCCAACCCGGCCTGCGCCCACGCCCTACCCCCTAGGAGGCCCCACCCCTGGAGAGCCCCTCTCAGACCCCCACCCCTCCCTCATCACCCCTACCTGCCTCCCGCCCCATCCACGTCCCCAGAGCTCCCATGCCTGCCACGTTAGGACAGTCTCTGCCAGCACCCTGGGCCATATGCCAGGAAGACGGGAGCTTTTCCAAGAAGCAGGAGAACACGCTTCTCTCATGGCCCTCCTGTTTGCTTGGCTGCAGCCACAGGTAGGATGGGAGGCAGCTGCTGGGTTTCGGGGCACCATGGCCTGAGGGGTCAGTGAGGATGAATGGGCAGGGCGGGTGGCAGCATTCACTCAGTAAGGACATGATGACATGGCCCTGACATGTTGAGTGAGTGCCCTTGTATCCATCCCTCCCTGGAGAGAGGCAGCCTGGGCCCTATTCTCATTCCTAGTCTGTGGATAGGAAAGTGAAGGTGCACAGACCTAAGGGATTTGCATCCAGGTCTCGGGACTCCCGGCCCAGGGCTCCTTCATGGCAGAGAATTCCCACTTCCTCCCCACCCCACATTCCAGCTCCCCCCTCACCTTTCACCTGCTCCCAACCAAGGCTTGGTCCCAGCTCCCAACACCTCCCTGGTGAAAAATAAGTTGAAAATTAACCATGTGGTGGGAGGAAAGATCTGCCTGTCCACAACTGGGGAGGTGGTGGGAAAAGCTCTGACCCCAGCAGCCCAGATCTGGGGGGACCTTGGTTTTTTGGTCAGGGAGCTGGGGGTTTGGGTGCCCAGCCTACCACACTCTCTCCTCCAGGCTCCGGGGCCAGACTCAGGAGGGCACCGCCTATGCCCTGAGTACTCATGCCCATTATCCCCTTCACTGCCCATAGCCCTGAGGGACAAGGGCTCGAGAGCCCCAGGTTATAGATGAGGACAGTGAGGCTCAGAGATCTTAGGCAGCTTGCTTGAAGTCCCCAGCTGGCCCCATGCAGGCTCTGCTCATTGTGCCACATTCCTTCTGAGGGTTTTGCTCTGGCTGGTCCATTTTCCCAGAGTCCTGCCCTCTTTCTGATTGGGTCACTTGATCTTCCATTCCTACCTCCCCTTGGCTCAATCCACCCCACTGTCAAGCTCATTTTCCTTCAACGTTCCTCACTGGGCACCCCTGTGCTCAAGAAACTTCCATGGCTCCCCTGGCCAGCCTTGCACCATTCTAGTGACAGGTACCTACCTCTGAGCCAACCTCCTACCCAGTCCAGATTATAAGAGTTGGAAGGGACCATACATTATGTGACCGTTTTGTAGATCACATATGGGGAAGGGATACTTTTGTTGGTAAGAGGCAGGGTCTGGACCAGAACCAGGGATTGATCAACATGGTGACCATATCCAGGTTCTAATGACAATGACATTTCTCCCCTGGTTCCCTCTCTCCTGTACTGTGGGCACAACATGGCTATTTTCTCTTGTGCTGCCATCCCCCTGCCCAAAATGCCCCTTCCCTCTCATCACAACTCAGCGCAAAGCCCTCCTCTCCCAGGAAGCCCCCCGCAACAGGTTCCTCCTCTGACTTCCCAGCTCTCCCCAACTGCACCATGCAATTCAGCCATGATTATGTTCTCAGGTGATTATTCGCCCAAGAAGACACGCACACATGTGCATTGGGAAAAACGACACTCAGAGAGTGGCAAGGACGTGCGCCCACCATCACAGCAGAGCTAGGACCAAATTGGGGGCCTGCTGACTCTCAGGGTATGGCTCCATAGGACTAGGGTCCTGGGACAAACCCTGTGTTTGATCCACATCCTTAGGACGGCAGGCCCGGCCCTACTACCAGCCTCTGCCAGGCCCGAGGTAATGTCCGTCTCCTGAGTGATGCCTTCAGCTCCCAAACCTCGAGCTGATCTTTTCTGGATTAAACCACATGTCTGGATTAAGGCTCAGCATGTCCTGGCTCCCTTCTGCCCCAGAGGCTCTGGCTCAGACTCCAGACAAAGAAAGTTTGGTAACAGCTGGTGGAGGCTGAGGCCCAGATTCAGGGGGCAGTGGCCAGAGGGATTAGCCCCTTCTCTCAGCACTTCCCACTCCCTCAGGAAGACAGATCAAGGAGAGAGGCCAGAGGGACCCAGAGTTAGAGATTTGTAGCAGCTGTCTCCTGCCAGTGTCCGGTCCGTGGTTTGCGTCTCCTCTGCCCGAGACCGTCTCCCACACCCTGCTCCATCCAGGCTCCTAGATCTCACCCCGGCTAGGGACTGTGGGTGGGACAAATGTTCTTGAACCCCTACCTCAATCCTGAGACCCGACTTCTGGCTACCCAGAGCCCAGGACCCTGGCTGCAGAGCCCAGTGAGGGAGCATCAAGGAGAGTGGGAGGGGCAGGGGGGTGACCAGTGCCTGCCACTGAGCTGAGGTGGCCTTTCTCTACCGGGGGGGGGGGGGCGGACCCACTCAGGCTTCCCCACTGCGGCCCACTGTCCTGACCGTCAGTCCCTCTCTCCTTCCAGGCAAGGGCCTCCTTTAACGGGAGAGCCAGGGGACTCTGGGGGATGTGACTAGGGCCTGGCCAGAAGCTGTGCAGAGTGGGCCGGGGCACGCAGACCAGCCCCCCAGTTGGCTGGTCAGCACCTTGGAGAGAAGCCGGGACTGCCCAGGGCGCAGGGAGCCCGCAGCCAGTGCCCACAACTGGCCTGAGCAACGTGATTGGATTCTCTGAACCTTCGCTGAGTCTGGACCCAGCCTCTCCCCTCTACCTTCTCACTCTTCTGCTCCTCCTCCTATCCCTCACACTCCTCCCTCCACAGAACCCCATCTCCCTTGCCCTTTGAAATTACTCTTCAAACAAGTTGGGGCCAAGAAAAGATCCCAACCTCCTCCTTACTGACCACCCCACTGTTCAGAGTCCTCCCTCTCTGCATGGGACAGGCTTCCTTCCTACCCAGGAAGGTGTCCCAGGCTTGCCATCTTCGGGCAGCCCCAGCTTTCCTCCAGCACACCATTGTGCCCCTCCCCACGCACCTGCTGCCCCTGGGGTCTCCAATGGTAGGAAGAAGGGAGGTGGGTCCCTGGGGGCGGCCACGGGGAGAGCTTGCCTATCTTGGGCTGGGCGTGAAAGCAGGGGAGGCAGGTTTCTTCTAGGCTTCCTGGCTTTCTCCCACCTCCTCAGATCCCAGACTCGTGCAAGCCACAGGCCTCACTTTCCCAGGAGCCCTCCTTTCTGGAAGGCTGAGGAGCCAGTCAGTGGGCCCAGGAGGTGTGTGTGGAGAATTGGGGTTGGGGGTGAGGCTCCAGGAATCAGGGACCACTGGTATCCAGACACACAGCCTCACTGATATCGCTTGTGACCCTTTCTGAGACCCTTTCTGTGACCCTTTCTAAGTAAGCTGCTTTGTGGGGCTCTCACAGCCACACTGTGGGGCAGTCACTATCTCTCCCACCTGACAGACATGGGCGCCGTGGTGACTGAGCACTTCTCTCTTTGCACTTGGTGCTGGGACTTGGCAGCTCCCAGCCCCGAGGGTCTCCCCAATTGCCCACACCTGTCACTTCTGCTGAGGCCACCCGCTGACCCAGTCCCTTAGAAAGCAGCTCTGGGTGGATGGAGGGCTGCAGCCTGGAGGGGCAGGAACCCAGCTCAGCCCCAAGCTCTCCCCTGCATTTGAGTTTGCTCGTAAGGGGGAGGGGGTGTGGCCTCAGCATCTGGAGATGCGGTCCCATCAGGCTCTGTTCATGCTGTGTGTGAGGCCCTGGGCAGTGCCTGGGGCCCTCTTCAGTTCTCCGAAGCAGGGGAGTCATCGTTCAGGGCTTTTCTAACCCAGATACTGTCCAGATTCTATGATCCTATGCCTGGATCTTGCCCCTCGGCTCGGCTTGGCTTGGAAGGAAGATGGTGGAGAAACAGAGGTGGCCCCCCATTCGTGGCAGACATTTGGGCAGAATAAGGGTATGGCTGTGCCCCCCACATACATCCTCCCTCCTCTGAGAGACTCGGCCCCGCCTTCCGATCAGGCTGTCTCACAGATCACCGGCCAGGTGGGGTCTCACCCTAGTAGCATCCCCTGCCCACTTCACGCAGCCACCCGAGACCCCAGCCCAGACAAGTCCAGGGCTTGGAGTCACCGATGCTGGGGTGGTCGGTCAGGCCACAGCCCCAGTTTCCAGCCAGGTCAAGTTCAAATCTTGCTTGACTTTCAGGGCTTTACAGAAACTGCAAATCACTTCTCCATTCAACCCCTCATCGAGCACATGCCTGGTATAAATAAAGTTCATGTCCCAGCACCCCTTCAAGCTCCTTTGCCCTCACTCAGGGTCCCCAAGCTCCTGCCTCGGCTGGGCAGCCCTAGCCAGCTGGGTCGCCGGAGGTGTGAGAACACAGGGTTGCACCCGGCTTCTGCCATGGCACTGTGGTTCATCCTCGCAGCCTCCTTGGTGACACGGGGACTCAAAGATGACTGTGTCTCTGGGGTTTGGCAGGACAGACTTTGTAATCTCCCAGAGGTGTGTGAACACATTTGTTCCCCTCCTCTCTCATCTCATGTGCCTCGGCAGCTGCCCCCAGGCCAGGCACAGCACTGGAAAGGCAGCTTTCGGGTTGGGAAATCCATAAAATCTTGACAGGGTTGAGGGAGAAAATGTGCCTTCAGCCCTAATCACAGGGCCAGGGAGCACACCTTGGGCCTTGGAAGGCGGGGTTCAGGACAAAGGGAAAGCACTCCAACATTGCAGAAAACAATCAAAGTCCAGAATGAGCTGCTGAGAGGTTAAGAACAGACATTGCTTCAAAAAGAGGTTTAAGGGCGCCTGGGTGGCTCAGTTGGTTAAGTGTCTGCCTTTGGCTTGGGTCATGATCCTGGAGTCCCAGGATGGAGTCCTGCATCAGGATCCCTGCTCAGCAGGGAGTCTGCTTCTCCCTTTGACCCTCCCCCCATCATGCTCTCTCTCTCTCAAGTAAATAAATAAAAATCTTAAAAAATAAGAAGGGGGTTTAAATGGGTGGGTAATTAGGGGGTTATTGGGGCCCACCCCCATCTGTGGGTGTCAGCAGGGACACATTGTCCTCCTGTCCTAGAGCCTGAGAAGGGGAAGTGGGAGTCCAAGGTGGGAAGATCTTGCTGCCCAAGAGCAGAGAGACTCAGGGCCCCACCCATGTCACTAGTCGCAGGTGCTGAGACCCTAAATGGGCAGTCACCTCCAGTCCCCTCTCCTGAACTCCAGAGCTGGAGGGAGAAGGCAGGGCTCCCCAGTTCTGGTGGCAGCAGAGAGACCTCACTGTCCCTCGCTAAGGTCCTGGGTAGGCTCTGGTCTGTCTGGTTCCCAGCAGTCACGCTCAGGTCCCTGGCAGGGGAGGAGAGGTCAGGAGGGATAAGGAGACTCACCCCCCCACCCCCCGCCCCGGCCCGTCTGGAGGCCCCACCCAGCTGCTGAAAGGTGGGAGAGGAGAATCTGGCAGGGGGCACCTCCTGAGCAGGGAGCATGCAAACGAGGCAAGGGAAGGAGCCCAGCATTAAATGTCAGGAAGAGCCCAGGGCAACTCGGCTTGTGCAAAGTTTGCTTTGGGAAGAGTTGTTCTACCTGACAGGCTGCTCACTTGGCTGGGGGTACAGGGTGGGGCGAAGAACGGGATGGGGACAGTGGGGGCAGGGTGAGGGTCCCAGATCAGTTTTGAACCCCGTCTCCTTGCTCAGGGACTGGTGTAAGTGACTTGGCTTCCTTGGAGACTCAGTGACCCTGCCTATTAAATGGGCTGTCAAGAACTTGCTTTAAGAGGTTATGAAGATTAAGGGCAAAGTGGATGAAAATTCCTTGTGAACTGAGATGGGCTGAACATTCAGGAAGGGGGCACCTGAAAGCAGGTGAGGGGATGGGGCGGGAAGAGGGGAGGGAAAGGTAGTGGGGTGAGGAATGAGGGGAACAAATGGAGAAGGTGATGGCAGGTGGAGTCTGGGGAAGAGTGGAGGTTGGCCAGAAAGGGCAGCCCTCTGGGCCTTACCTGAGGTCATCCTGCTCTCTAGCCCAGTCCAGGGCAGTTGTGGGCCTCACTCATCCTTCCCTGGCCTCTAGGAGGAGCCAGAGCCAGGAGACAGTCTAGGGGACAAGGCTGGGAAAATACCCGTCTTAGAGCGCTGGCAAATCCAGCAGGCTGTCCTGCCTCCACCAACTCCTACACAGCCTGCAAAACCCTTGTCTAAACTTCTCATTACAGCTACAAGTACGGGGAGGAGAAATGACTGGCCCAAGGTCATCCATGGTGGGCCTTAAACCCATCCCTTCTTGCCCCCTCCACCAGAGTGTCTTTTTTCCTAGATCCGTCTGAAATGATATCCCCAGGTTACACTCAAGCTGCACCATGTCATTTAAGCACAAAATGTGGATCGAACTCTTTCAGGGCTGTAACTTTACATCTGCAACGTCCTCAGCGGTAAAAAGTGGCTTCTCCTTTTTGTTCTTCTTTCTTTTCTTTTTTTTTTTTTTTTTTTTAAGATTTTATTTATTTGAGAGAGAGAGAACACGAGCAGGGGGAGGAGCAGAGGGAGAAGCAGACTCCCCGCTGAGCAGGGAGTCTGATGCTGGGCTTTATTGAAGGACATCAGGATCATGACTTGAGCTGAAGGCAGATGCTTAACCACTGAGCCACCCAGGCATCCCTTCCTGGTTTTTTTCTACTTATTGCCAGCATCGAAATTTCAAATCATCAGTTGAGCACCTACTGAGTACCTACCCTATCCCCGCAGGCTTGATGGACAGAGGAGCTCCATCTCATTCAGAGAGGCTTTGTGGCAATCAAAATGCCACAAAGTGGCATCACACTGTATATTTTATATAATTACATATATTTATATAATTATATCTTATCACACATTATCATTACAATCAGTATTTTCTAACAGGTAAGTCACTGTACACAAGTCTAGCAGGGACTGAGTTCTCACCTCTGGGTAACCCCCATGATGCCTGGAGCAGAGGAAATGACTGTCATTTCTCAAAGGAGAGGGTGGCTTCTACGTCCCTCACCCACCCCGCCCCCCTGCCCCTGAGCATCTCCTCCACACTTCAACCACTTCAAGTGGGCACTGAGGTTGTCTTTCTCCCCACATTTCTGTGAGTCGGGGGTGATGAGACCCTGCGCCAGGAGTCCTTGGCTCCGGTGCCACCCCCAGCTGGGCTGGGCCGTCTCCTGCCCATCCCATCCGCCAGCTGAGGCCAGGGGCAGCCTGATGCCTGTTTGCTTTGTTACTCAGCAGAGCAGCTGGTACTGGGGAGATGCGGCTTTATTGGGGGTTGCTGTGAAGCTGTTTATTGGGGAGGTGGGGGCAGGAAATGAGGCCTGGTCCCAGCCTTGGCCAAGGAAAGGAGAAAGGCCATTGCTGTCATACAGGGGACAGGCCCCTTGGGACCTGTGGCCTGGGTATGGGCTGCTAGGTGGGTGAGGAGATCCAGGGCTTGCTCAGTGGCCCTGCCCACTCCCCAACACACACCCCCAGATAGATGCCTGTGCACGTGTTAGCGCACACCCCCACCAACACACACCCCTTGTCCAGCGTCAGGGGAGCCCCCAAACATCCAGACCCTTCAGCCTTCCACCCTGTCATCACCACCAGCGCCGCCCTCTCTCCCCACAAGATACATCTGGTGAATCTGACAAAGGAGCATCTTCAAGGGCATCCCATTTCTTTCCTAGTGCACCCAGACTGGGGCTCCCAGGCCGTTAGCTCCCCTGGGTGCTTGAACCTGGGTGCTTTGCCTGGCAGCCCAGACCACCAGGGTCCTAGACCCATCACATCATTGCCCTGCCCCAACCCCTGGGCTCTGGGCCTGGCCCCCCTGCTCCAACTTAGAGCCTAGCCCGGAGTCTCGGGGCTTCAGCAAGCCCCTGCCCACTATGGCCAGGCCCCTGGTAGACCCTTCCCCTCGCAGAGCAGCAGCGGCCGGCAGAGCAGAAAGGTTGCCTGTGTTTTACTAGCCAAGCAGAACTGGCCATGTCGTGGGGGCCGAGGCTCTGCCCCTGGAGAACGGCCTCCCTTCCGGCTGTTCAGACTGGGCTCAAGGTATGGCCTTGGGGGCTCCCACGGGTTCATGGGTCCACCCAGGGAGGCAGATGGACTGCCTGTGCAGGGGCTGGGGCTTCTGAGGGTGAAGGACCTGGATTACAGGACCAACAATACCCAGGGATCACTTCTGAGCTCGCAGTCCATGCCAAGTCCTGCCCCCTGTCACCCACCTCTCCACAGCTGGGAGGGACAAGCCCCCACACCCAGGCGCTCTGGGTTCCCATCAGACTCACCTGTTAGCTGCTTCGTGCCCGGGGAGTCGTCTGCGGCAGCACCCACCTCGGGGGGCCAGGAGAAGGTGTCGGTAGTGCGGGCCACTGCTGGGTCTCAGCCAGGCATCTGGGGGAACCAGTGGGGCCAAAGACCAGAGGGGCTGGGGGCAGAGGTGGATACTTGGGTGGGCTGCTGGGGGCCTGGCTCCCTCTGAGATCTTGGGGCCCTGTGCCCCGTAGGGAGTCCTCTGCCCCCAGCCCAGGACCACCTGTTGGCACGGTGGCAAGACCTAGCCCAAGGGGCTTACATGGAGGCGGTGGTGGGCTCAGGGGGCCAGGTCTGCAGGGCGGTGTGGACACGAACACAGTGCAGGAATGTGCTGGGAGGAAGTCAAGCAGCCGTGAGATGAAGAGTTGGCCAGGCCTGATTTCCCATTATAAGTAATCCTTCCTTATTTACCTGAACAAATACGCTCCCTGCTTACCTCAGACCACAGGCGGGCTCCTGGTTAACCCTTGCAGGCCTCCCTTTTCTCAATGGGGGATCCACCTGCTGGCAGCTAGAAAACCCATTCATTCATTCATTCATTCACTCATTCATTTATTCATTCACTTACTCACCCATGTTTGTTAGCTGATGCATAGCTACCAAGTTTACACGCCAAGTATGTGCAAGGCACAGAGGATACATCTAGAGGGACATGGGACGGGACACTAGAAGGGAGGAGCCACGACTAGGGAACAGACGAGCCAGCTCAGTGGAAAGTCAGAGCCACCATCAGTGGAGGGCTGTGGAAGCACCCAGCAAGGCAAGTCAGAGAGGGCTTCTTGGAGGAGGTACTGTCTGGGATGGAGGGAACTTCAGAGAACCCTGTGGAAAAGGACTGAGGGGCCCTTGCTCTCTGTGATGGGTGCAGGCCCATGATGCCCTGGTGCTCAGGAAGGATTGGTAGCTCACTCTCCCAGACCCAGAGCGGGGGCCGGCCAGCAGCAGCTCGCCCTCCAACAACAGTCCCTGACGGCTGGAGGCCATGAGGTACCCATGCTTGGCTCCTCCACCTCCATGAGGCCCAGGAGGACCACATAGCCAAGCTCTTGTCTTCCTCTCTGTCCTGCCAGGCCGGCTGAGGGATGTCCCTGGAGGGCAGGGGTTGGCTCTTCCTTTCTCTGGATCCCCTCAGAAAGGCACCAAACCACTGTTCCCCCGGTTCTGTCAGATGAGATACTGATCATTGTTGTCTTCTGACGTCGAGGAGCCTGTGGCTGCCCAGACTGAGAGCATTCTAGGGCTGCGGGAAGATTCTAGGCCCTTCAGCACTCACTGCCTCACCTTAATGCCCGCTGGACTCTTCACCCCGGAGAGCCCTATGCTTGGCTGGTGTCACCCGGCACCAAGGCAAGGATGCATTTCCACAGTCATTCCCCAGAAAAAGTAGGATGGGCTGGAGATCATACAAAGTCCCCAAATGGCCACAACCCCAGACCTCAGAAAGACTCCTGATGGCCCAGGCGGGACCTCCTCCAGAATGCCTTTCCATATCCCACTCCCCTGCCTGGCAGGCAGACTTCTTCTCCAGTCTCTCAGAATCTTGTGCGCTTCTCAGCACTGTGATGCAGGGGTAATAACATCCCTGCCTCGTAGGAAGAAGCTTCTAGGTGCCGGGCACTGTTGGACGCTCAGGAGATAAGGTATTAATCACACTGTAAGTACTATAACATGGATAGGTACAAGGAGTACCCCCCCAAATGCTTTTTCGATGGACAGGGTGTCAGAAATAGATAGTTACTCCCAATGGCTATTCTCCTGATTTCCTCAGTAAACAAGCCCCTAATTTTTAACTGGGGACTTGGCTACCTGGAACGAAGGCTATCCAGACTCCTTTGCAGCCAGACTGTGAGACCAAGTAGAAGTGTCTTGTGTCAGTTTCTTTTCTTTTCTTTTTAAAGATTTTATTTATTTATTTGACAGAGAGAGATCACAAGTAGGCAGAGAGGCAGACAGACAGAGAGAGGAGGAAGCAGGCTCCCTGCTGAGCAGAGAGCCCGAGACAGGGCTCGATCCCAGGATCCTGAGACCATGACCCGAGCAGAAGGCGGAGGCTTTAACCCACTGAGCCAATGAGGTGCCCTTTGTGTCAGTTTCTAACAGTATTTCTTAAACTGGCTTGTGCGATTTGCCCCCTTTTTCTTGATCCTTCCTCCATCATGCTGCCTGGAATGCAGCTGTGATGGCTAGAATTCTGATTGCCATATTGGACCGTGAGGATAATCTGGTGGATCACTGAGCTGCAAGGAGCCCAGGTCTCTGAGGACTGACAGCATAAAACCTCCATACTGGCTCTGGACTGCCTGTGTTGGGAATTTTATGAGAGAAATAGACCTTATGCTTTTGTTAAGTGTGGTCTTTAATATTCAAAGCCAAGTCTGATCCTAGCTAAGACAAAGAAGACAGACAGGCAGATGAAGATAGAACACTCTTATAGCCAGAAATGATATCTCGTGGCTGGGTGGCTTTGAGAAGTCACCTGGTCATGCCACAAAAAACCTTGGGAAGGCTTCCCTTGAATGCTGTGTAGATCCTGGCTCTGAGTGCAAGGGAGAACTTCATAGGTCCCTCCAGGGATGGACGGATTTGAATGAATGGACCAAGCTAAGCTGAGCTGAAGATGGACAGGGCTTCTATCTGGCCAAGCCTAGGGTAGGTGCATCTGGAAGCTCCAGGAGGGAACAAAGGAGAGGACTTTCCATCTGCTCAGCTGGAACTCTCGTGGGCTAAGGTGATAAGAGGCTGCTTGGAGAGACATCAGTGGTGCGCTCAAGGCAGATTCGGTGCCCACCCAGGACACTCTGTTGGGTCCAGGGGAAGGGAGAGCCAATCATAAACTGTCCTTACCCCAGGAAGAGATTCTGGGGGGCATACCTTGATCCATCCAGCGCAGTGTTGTGACACAGCTCAGTATTTGACCCAAATACACAACCAGGTTCTGTCACCTGCCAGCTTCATGACTTCGGCCAAGAGTCTGAAGCCTCCTGAACCCCCCTCTCCCCCTCCCCAGAGAACTCTCAGAGCTGTTGTGGGGAGAGAGATAATATTGGTGAAAGTGTCGCATGAACCGAGATAGCCTATTCCGATGCCTTGCTGGCCACCAACCACATCACCCAGCTGGCGCGTGTCATCTACTCCCCATAGCAACCTCTCTAGGGAGATGTGACTATGCCCATTTTTCAGGTGAAGAAATTGAGGCCAGAATGTTGAAAATGTCTTGCCCCAGGTCATGCTGGGAAAGAGACTCAAACTCAAATCCAGGGTTTCTTTGATTGTCCTGTGCCTGATAGCATTCTGTTACTATCACTTGTCCCCTCAGGGTCAAGTCCCAGGTCCCTGGCGTGGGTCATTGGGTCTACTGGGCTTTCACCCTCCCCACATCCACCCCCCAGGCTGGTCTCCTCCTCTGGCCAGCTCCCATCCGGGGAAACATAGCCCCTCTTTTTCTCCCTCCATCCACATACCACCCACCCGTTGTGGGCACCCTCCAGACCTGGGGGCTGGCACACCACTCACATTGGCCTAATGTCTCTTCTTCCTGGGACTCTTCTCTGACCCACGGTGATAGCATATTCTCACTTGCAGTGGGATTTCTGAGCCCCGACCCCAGGGACAGGATGCTGTGACAGCCCGATAGACCAGCCCCCCGGGAGACTTTGCTGAGTGAACATCTGGATGAATCAGTAACATCCTTTGTCTGTTGTGCAGATGGATTTGAGCTGAGTTTCTTCTGCTTGGGATTACTCCCCATCCTTCAAGCCCGTCTCCAGAGCTGTCATCTTCAGAAAGCTTTCTTCTGTTCCCTCCAGCCCTCGAAGACCACCGCCCCCCTTCCCCATTTCTTCGTGCTCTAATGTCTTCCCGTGGTGTTTTTCTCCCAAAGCTTCTAACTCGTCTAGGGCAGGGACCCTGGAGCTGTGGCAGGACAGGCCCGCATACAGACTGAGAGTCCCCCTCCTGGGGCGCTCCTGCCTGTCGCTCACCCATTGCATGAGTCCAAGAGGAGCGTGCCCGATGGGGGCAGGACCCATTTACGGGCGGGGTGCTGGCGAGCTGGCTCAGGCCCTCTCTGGGCCTCCCTCACCTCCTCCTCTGTGGAGTGGAGATAATACTTACTGACCTTGTGGACAGGGCACCGTGATGAGTCAACATCTGCTGACAACGGCAGCTGAGAGGACTTTGGAAAGGGCAGTCAGCCTTGGTTGGTTGGTCACCATCCTAGCTTTCTTCCTGTCCTCATCTCTCTGTTCCCCCATCCTCCACCTTGGGTCCTCCTAGGAGCTGCAGCCTTGGGGGCGATGGCAGCATCATGTCTGGGCCTCATGCCAGCCACAGAGCGTGGGGGCTTCCCAGCTGACACAAGGCCCTGCTCTCAGTCTTAGGCTCCAGCTCCTATAAGGTGGGGAGACCGTGGGGGAGAACTGCCCTGCTGAGGTATGCAGGGCCTGGGGCTGGTCACCCAGATGGGACCACAGGGGCAGATGAACAGGAAGCCTGGTCTGTGCCATCCTAGAGACCATGCAGTCCTCATGACACAGAGGAAGACCTTGAGACCAGAGAGACTACGGAACAGACCCAAGGACACACAGCCAGGATATGTTTCTCTGTTCAGGCTGGCATGCATTTCCTGAGCACCCACTCTAGGCCAGGCCCTGTATGGGCACAGGATGGCCAGAAATAGTCTGTCCTCAAGGAGTTCATGGACCGGTGGCTGCAGCTGCTTGGCATCTCTCTGTCTCAGAGGGCCCCGATGCCCCCCAGCGTCCCTCTGCTGGGTAGCCATCTGTGGGATCACTGGGTTCACCAACACCTATTACTTCAGTGAACTATAGTGAGTGACCCTCTCCATTCTCGGAGCCGGAGGCCTTCCCAGCTTAAGGCCTCATTCCCTGGACCCTGGGCTTCCTTATCAATGCCATCCCCTGCTCCTCTTCAGCCTGACCCCTCAGAGAGAGACCCCAGGCCCCTAGCAGGGAAGCTGAGTAGACTGGCAAGTGTTCTCTGTGTCTAAAACCTGGTTGTATACCGCCCTCTTCCCCATGACTTCCCCCACCCACCTATCCCCATCATCCGTTCACATCTGGGATACCACTGGAGGAGGCCTCATGCCCACACAGGGCCCCAGCATAGCCCTCAGAGGCCCCAGAGTTTCCTGTGAACTGAGCCAGAGTGGGCTCTTGCCAGGGGTGGCCTCCAAGCCTGAGGAAGCCGACAGGCCTATCTGGGAGCAGACACAGTGTCCTCCCCACTGGTTCATCCCTCTGATGGTAGAGCAGGGTGGTGTCCCGAGACACAGCTTCGATCCTGGTCCCTGCCCCATCAATCCAATCACTCTGCACATACACGGCCTCCTGGCCTGCCTCGGACAGACCAGGATTCCCAGACGGTTCACTGGGATAAGCAGCGGACTTCACTGGGTTCACATTCTAGAGGGGGAAAGACAGAGTCAAGAGTAAATGTAAGAATGAGTAGGTTATATAGTATTCAGAAGGTGCCATGAAAAATAGGGCCAAGGATGTCAGGAGTGCTGGCTGGGGGGTGGGGAGCAACTTTAAATTCAGTGGTTGGAGCAGATCCCCTTGAGAAAGTGGGATTTGAGCAAACCTGTGAAGGAGAGAAAGGCCTGAGCGCCACGGTTAACCTGTGAGCATTCCAGGCCCCAAAGCTTGAGCCCTGAGGTAAGGTGGGCTAGTGTTTGGTATGCTTGTGGGCCTGTACCGCCGGGGCAGAAAGTGAAGGCCGTGGAGGCACATGAGGCCTCGGAGGCTGTGTGGATGGAGCCAGACTTCAGGGCCTCGAAGCCCTGGCTCCTTTATCTCCTGGCCCTCCCTGTCAACCCCCCCAATTCCTGGGCTCACCCGGAGCAAGCTGCCCTGCCCACAGCTGTACAGCATTAATTGATTTAATCGTCTTAAAGGCCCTCTCATTAAATGAGCATGCCTATTTTAATCTCAGTGAGGGAACTGAGGCACAGAGAGGGAAGCAGCCTACAGGGTGAGGCGTGGGGCCAGGATCTGGAGCCAAGCCCCGCTCTCAGCCACCGCTCAGGTACAGAGCGTCAGGTGTCCCTCCGGCCCCGCTCCGAGTGCCAGGTGCACCCCCGGCCCGTCGTCGTGGGGGGTGGAGATGGAGGGGCCGCGTCACTGCCCACACCTAGAGCTGCCTTTCTCCCCATTAGCGCAGAGCCAGCAGGGCCTTAGAAAACCGCAGTCCCAGATAAGAGCACAATCGGAACCTGTTTTGCTCGCAGGCCGACGGTGGAGTTGGGCAGGCGGGTGGTGGGAGGCAGGGGGAGGCCGCTGGCAGCGCCCGGGCCCTGCTATCAGCAGCCCTGCCCACCCCCTTCCCCATTAGCCCCTTTGAAATTTACCCACCTTATCTGGCACAGGCTTGCAGAGCACCAGCTTTGAGGGCCTTTGTGTCCAGCTGCGGAAGGCTGCCTTCCGCTTGGTCTGGCCTCGGCCTCGAGACCACGTTGGGGGACCGGGATAGAAAGGAGGACCTGGCCATCAGACCCCAAGGGGGCCTCCTGGAGTGCATGCACACACAGACCGCCTGGAGGGTGGGCGCCTCCCCGCGCCACTGCCCCTGCCCTTCCCACACGCCCCTGCCCTGAGCCCTGCGCCCTCATTCTTTTCTCCAGAGTCCTCAACCAGCGGTTCCTCCTCCTTCTCCTCCTCCTGGCCCTCCTCAGCACCCCATGCCTAACCCCTCAGGCACACCCTCAGCAAATGTTTATTGAGCACCTACTAGGCCAGGCGCTGGGGTGCAGCTGGTCAGAGAGACCAATCTCGCTCTCCGGTGGAGGTGACGTTCGCCGGCTGGGAGAGATGATAAATAAACACAAATAAATAGCACATGGAGTGTGTCAGAAGGTGATAACTGCTGCTATGGAAGAAAAATAAAGCAGAAACATGGGCATGTGTTGGGGCAATGTGTGTGTGGGGGGTGCTGGGGGTCAGGAAAAGCCTGTCTGCAGCAGGGATGCTTGACTCAAGATCGGAAGGGTTCTCCCCTGCTCCCCCCTCTGTGGGGTTAGAACCACAAACACAGAAGGGTAGCATCACACAGAGGATAGGCATCAACCAGTCCTACAGACTCCTTTTTTTTTTTTAAAGATTTTATTTACAGACTCCTTTTTTTTTTTTAAAGATTTTATTTATTTGACAGACAGAGATTTCCAGTAGGTGGAGAGGCAGGCAAAGAGAGAGGAAGGGAAGCAGGCCCCCTGCCGAGCAGAGAGCCCAATGCGGGACTCGATCCCAGGACCCCGAGATCAAGACCTGAGCCGAAGGCAGCGGCTTAACCCACTGAGCCACCCAGGCACGCCAGACTCCTTTTTTTAAAACTGAGCCTCAGAGAGGGCAGTGAAGGGCTCAAGGTCACGCAGCACAATACCAGCAAAGCCCAACAGGACTTGGAGCCCAGTCAGGACGCTTCCCCCCATTCTAGCTGCCCCTTGCCTGGGGCACCACTAGGACCCTGGACAGGACAGTGTGGCCATTGCTGGGCGCCTCTGGGGCGTTCTGGGAGGGCAGATGCTCAGGGCCATGGACTCTGCCTTTGTAGCCTAGGGCCTGCTGGGTCTTCTTGAAGGATGAGAGTCTTGCCCCCTGCCTAATGTCATGGTCCTCCCGCCCTCTCACCTACCCCATGTACTCCAGCTTTCTCGGGATATCTAAGGGTTCCAGATGTCTGACCTCAAGGGCGTGTTTTTCTAGGAGAAGCTCCTTCCTCCTCCCCACCACCTCACTCCCAACACACACCTGTTCTCCTACGAAGGGGAAGGGACTGCATCTGCTGGCAGGTAGCATGTGGGGTCCTGGGGCCACGAGGCTGATGTGCAGACATGTGCCCGACGGGCTCAGAGGAGACAGGCAACGGAATGGATGCTTAAGTTGGCTCGAGCCAACTGGGCGGGCAGCTGGGCGGGCCATCTCCCGGGGTTCCTGGGGTTGTGGGGCAGAGGTCCTCAGGGCGCGGTTTCAATGGGACTGAAGAAGCCCAAGGCAGCCGGGCTGCTGGGGAAGAGTGCTGAGTCTGGAGACTGTGTTCAAGTTCCAGCTCTGCTGCAGTCTCACTATCTGACTTTGGGCCAGTCGCTTCCCCTCTCAACTTTCTTCTCTTCTCAGTAAAAGGGGAAAGGTCCTTGGTCTTCAGAGGGATGTTAAAGGGAGCAAATGACAAGACAGGAAGTGGGAGTGCCTGGCATGCAGGTGGCCTGTCTGCAGTGGGCTCTCTTCCCTGCGGGGATGTCTGTGTCACTCAGCCACACCATGGCCTAGGTGTGGGGAGCACTCAGCATGTGCCAAGTACTGCAGAGGCTTTTTTTTTTTTTTTTAAAGGACCCACATTAATTGGATTTACCATAATCTTAGGTGTAGGTCACACACTTGTCATGTATGCACAGCACTCTCTTAATTTTTCATCATAAAATGAACCCACCACCAACCCAGGACCAAGGTTATTATGAGCAATGTTACATGTATTAACTCCCTTATTTCTATGTCAGTCCTATAGTTTAGCTCTGAATTGACCCCATTTTATAGATGAGGAAACTGAGGCACCATGGAAAGCTTAGGGCACCTGCCCCACAGGACAATGCTGGAGAGGCCCTGGGTGTACTTTTCCGGTTGACTTCCTTTTCTGGGCTCCAGGAAAGTGGAGCTCTGGAGAGTGAGGTCATCACAGGACCCCTACCCTGGTCCTGCCAGGCTGGGTAGCTCGGCTGAGCAGCTTACAGCCACCAGCCAACTCCCGTCCCCTGCAGGGCCCTGTCTGCCACCTGGGGGAGCTGTGAGGAGCAGCCTCTCTGGTCTGTGGTCTCCCTGCCTACCTGGGGCTCCCCTGGCCCCTTCTTGGCCTCCTAGAGGTCCCCCCCACCCCAGCTCAATGACACGAGAGCCTGGTGCTTCTAATCACTCTCCTATCCTCTTTCTTGGTGGTGCCCAAGAATGAATGAAAGAAATTAAGTGAATCAATGAATGAGGCTGCTAGAAGAGGGAGAGGGGTATTACACAGAAAAATGGAGGGGAGAAGGGTGGGAAGTGGGCAAGATAGGACTCAGCATTGAAAGACGTCCCTTTGCCAGCTGCTTGACTCTACGACTGCCTCTGTCTTAACCTGAGTCCTGCTCCCTCCCCCCGGGTGACTTCCCAGGAAACTCTGAAAGCTAACACAGCTGAAGTTGATCCAGGGACCTGGGGTGTGGGCGGGACACCCTTGCTGGGCAGCAGCAGCCGGGAAGTGCTTGGTGCCCTCCCCGGCTGCCAGGAATGGTCAGCCCCTGACAGAGGCTTGGGGAGGGATAGACTGAGATTGGGAAATTCTGGGCCCTGAACTTTTTCAGCAGTGTCTAGATGTGATGTTGGGTACAGGAGCTTTCTTCCTCACATGTGTGGGTCCTGACCTAGATGGGGAATTGGTCATGTCTTGAGAGTCTACTAAAAGTTGTGGACTCACCACCTCTGTGTGTGCGCGCGCGCGCGCACACACACACACACACACACACACAATTTCAGGGGCTCACAGGCCCTCTGAATCCTCTCCACGAACCCTGGATTAAGAGTCCCCGTCCTGGATGGAGTGTACTATGCCAGCAGGCCTACCTGATTCACCTCCCACTCACAGCAAAACGTGTGGCGTATGGTAAGTGCTTGACATGTGTCTATTTCCACAAGTCAATGGACATCAATTTGTTGGATGAAGGAGAGGGGAGCTGCGGGGACCCACACACTGGGTCAGAGTCCGAGCTGGGGAAAGGGAAGGGAAGTGGGGGTGGCCGAGGCTGTCACTCTGCCGCTTACAATCCCCCCATGGCTCTCCATGGCCCTCAGAGAAAGTGGAAAGCCTGGGAGGCTCTGCTGGGTTGGCCCCAGTCGTCCAGTTCACTTCCACTTGCAGCCCTACGTCAGTTTCAACCCCAGAAGCTGCCAGGAGCGCTCCCTAAACATTTGCTTCTTCTAGCACTTACCGAGAATCTGTGGCAGGCCCCCCTGTTTTAGACCCTGGGGATACAACAGGGAACCAAACAGGCCTTGCCCTTGTGGGGCCGACAGTGGCTCTTGCTTCCCAACTTGCTACATACCTTGTCTTCAGAATCCACGAGCACCATCTCCTCTAAGAAGCATTCCCTGATCCTGCTGTTCTCGAGACCCTGAGATGAGAACTCGTATCCCACCTTACCAAGTTAGTCCCTCTGCTGGCCTGTCTCCTGTGCTGGGCAAGGAGTCTGTAGAGACAGGGCTTTGCCTAATTTGTCTGGTATCGCTGTGCATGGAGTAGAGGGATGGATGGATGGATGGATGGATGAATGGACGGATGGACGGGTAGGTGGATGGGTGGTGGGTGGGTGGGTGGATGGACAGATGGATGGTTTTGTTGGGGCTGGGGCTACCAACCAGGAAGTGGGAGGCAACAGGGGCTGGGCTGAGGTAGGCCTGGGAATGTCCCTGGGGAGGACAGAGGGTGTGGGGAGGGTGCAGGGCTGGGTTCCCTCCTCTTCGTTCCTGTGTGAGACCTAATTGCCCCAGACAACAATGGCCATAGCCGTGTGGGAAGGAAGGTCAGGGGAGGAGTGACAGAGGATAGGATTTGTTTCCTCCTCTGGGGTTTCTAGCTGCTCACACCCCACCCTGAGGCTCCAGGCAGAGGCACCCTTCCCCTGAAGGGACTTAAGACTTGCCAAGCAGGAAGGCTTGGAGGACGGGTGGGCGGCGCAAGACCACCTGCGTGGGGCCTCTGGGGGGTGGGGGGCATTGAGCTCTTACCTTCCTGGGTGGGGACCTCCGCATCACCAGCTTCAGGAAGGGCTGAAACTCAGGGCTCTGAGTCAGAACCCAAGATAGCCACAGAGAGAATATAGGGACTGCTTGGGGTCACACCAGGGCCTGGGGCTTGACTCGTGGCCTCTGCTGTCTCCATGCTTGTCCCAAGCCTACCCAAGTGATGCCAAGCCAAGGAGGAGCTTCTTTGAGGATCGCCCCTCCTCCTAAGGGAGGGACAAGCCAGACCTGCCTCTGGGGGTCCCAACCCAGTTGGAGATGAGCACAGGTCAGGCCTGTCCCTGGGACTCCAGGGGTGCAGCAGAAACAGGACAGGGGCTGGGTGGAAGGGATCTCTCCCTCTCCTTCCCACCATCCCAACACTTGTGACTGCCTCCCCGCTCCCTTCACCACGAAGGCTGCCCCCTCCCTTGGCTACCATCCTGGAGGAGGAGGAGGGAGAGAGGAAGAGAGAGAAGAGAGGCTGGGGAGGGGTCCTGGCCTCAGGTGTGCAAGGACTGTAAAGGGTGGGGGGTGTGGTGTGAACGCCCCAGGACTCTGCTCCGCTGGACTCTGGCTCTCAAAGGTGGAAGGAGCCTCCGGCTGAACTAGTCTAATGATTCATTTTACAGGGAGAAAAAGCCCAGAGAGGAAAGGGACTCACTGAAGGCCACACAGCACTGTAAATGCTTGGCTTATGGAGTTTTTGCTCTGGTACCAGGCATTTTCCCCTGTGCATTATATGTATTACTCCTGAATCCTTCCAGCAACTTTATGAGGTTGCACTATTATAATCCCCATTTTACAGATGGAGAAACTGAGGTACAGAGAGGTCAAGAAGGTTGCTGGAGTCAACAGGTTGAGTTGAAGTGCCTAGGTGGCCCGCCTCTGAGGCCTCATTCAGAATCCCATGCTTCGTTGCCTCTTGCTATAGATGTGAAGTAGGAGTCTCGGTCTGTCCCTGGCTACTATCTGCTGTGTGGCTTCAATTCAGTCTCTCACAGTCTCTGTGCATTTATACTAATAAATGTACCAATAACATGACTCTTGGCATTTATTGGACGCTTTCTATGACCCAAGACCCGTGAACAAATGCCTTTTCCATGCAATGTCGTTCATTTTCACAATAATCTTATGGGGTGGGTATCACAACCTCCATTTGCAGATGAGGAAACTGAGGCCCAGAGAAGTTAATTAACTTGCCAGGACACAAGCTAGTAAGAAACAGCTGAATGCAAAACCAGCCCAGCCCAAGCTGATCACGACTCTGTCCTGCCTGTACACGGGTCAGGTGGGACGAGGGGGCCTCCGTCAGTCCCTGGAAGGTCATTCTGTCCAGCCCCTTCCCCCACCTTTGGAAGTCTCTTGCCATGTGTGCCCTTTGCTGGACCCAGCAGCCCTCCTGCCCCGCTGATGACCCATGCCCCCTCCTGCTACCTGACGCCACTCCTGCGTCACCATCAGGGAAGCCAGCATCCCCGCACCCAGTCTGGGACGTGGTTGGCAGCAGCTGCAGGAAGCATGGCTCCCCTAGCATGTCAGGTGTCCCTCATAAGCCCTCTCCCTCCTCTGCTGGCTCCTTCTCTACTCAGGCCCGCTGTGTGTCCAGCAGGGCGCCTTGCCCCCAGGGAGCTGGGACCGGGGACCCAGTGCTAGCAGGAAGGACTCCTGGAGCAGGAAGGGGGCTCTGGGAGGCTGGGCTGGCATCCAGGCTGGCGCGGCAGTGGGCCAGGCCTGGAGGGAGGAGTTTGGACTTGGATAGAGGGGAGGGAATGGACATGGACACGTGCGGGAGGCCCCGAGGAGCTGCTTTGTGGGGAGCCTCTCACTGGTGAGGCACAGACAGGAGTGGGAGAGTGGGGGTTCTCTTCTGATTCCCATTTCAGAGATACAGAAGCTGAGGCAGGGCAGGGGTGAGGCGAACTGCCTGAGGCTGGGCAGGAGAAGAGCTGATAGAGCAAGGGCCTGCCTAACCAGCATCTCACCTCGGAGCCTGAGGCAGGAGTGGGTGGGATGACTGGGGGCAGGACAGGAGCTGAGGCTGGTGACTGTCTTCATGGCCCCAAAGCAGTTGGGCCAAGGGCCTGGACCAGGGAGCCCAAGACCCCAGCTCTGCCTCTGACTTGCTGTTCAACCTTCACCAATTCCTCGCCCTCTCTGGGCCTCAGCCTAGTCCTTGGAAAGCCAAGAGGCTGGATTAAACAGTCTGTCACTGGCTCCCTTGTGGGCTCTCCTTATTGTTGTGGGAGGGACTCCCAATCTTCCCCTCACTGAATTTACTCTCTATCACCATCCCCAACACCGGCATATTGAGAGGGTAGGCCCTTCTATAGTTTGTTTCATTTCATCTCTGCACACCCTTGTGAGGAACCCTTCATTTCCAGTTTATGGATGAAGACATTGACACCCGGAGAAAGGAGTTGGGAGAATGAGGAGCCAAAATCTCCATGCCCTTGCTTCTCCTCCCAGCTTAGGCGGTCAGCTGGCTTAGGGGAGACCAGGACTGGCTTGTCCTCCAGCCCAACAGACCTGGGGGAGGCTGAGTTCAGGATGGGGTGCCTCTCGGCCTGAGGCTCCAAGGGCAGAGCGGGGCCCCCGGGGGCCTCTACAGCACCATCTCTCCATGGGCTGGCCTTTCCGCGTACAAGGGCTGCCTGTGGGCATCCTGGTGGGTTGCAACGGCTCTTCCTCTGCACTGCTCCGTCTGGGAGCTCTTCTGGGTGCCCTCCAGGAGGAGGAGGCACCCGCTCACTAGGTGGACAAGAGCCACAAGGAGAACACGCACAGACCCTTGAGATTCTCAGCACTTGACACATTTTAACTGTTTAAGCCTCACGTCGACCCGAGGAGGTGGGCACTATCATCAACACCGTTTTATAGATGAGGGAACTGAGGCACAGGAGGGGGTTCCATTACTCCCCGGGGAGCACAGCTGGCAAGTGCAGAGCGAGGATTTAAATTTAAACCCTGGCAGCTTGGCTGGAGAACCACCAGGTTCTACCCCCTCCCAACACACATGAAACAAAGGAAAACAATAGTGGACAGGCAATCTGTAATTACCAATTTAACTGTACAGGACAGACTCTCCGTGCCCAAGAGAAGCTGAGTGGGGAGGCAGATCAAAGTTTCCAAGAAGAAGGCCTAAGTATTGGTGACCGAGCTGTTGGAAGGGGTAGGTCAGGGCCGAGGCACGGGTCCTTCTGGTAAAGATGTTTGATCCATTTGAGACCCTGGGTCTCTGTCCCATAGGTGTCACGCACTTTGCCCAGCCCATCTCCCTGTCCCCACGCCCACCCTGACCCTTCCATTGCACAGATGGGAAAACTGAGGCCCGAGCTCTGTCCAGCAGGACCTTCTGATTCCCAGAAGGTGGAGGGTGTTGACTGAAGGGATGAGTTTCTGGGGCCTCAGGAGGAAGGGGTGTGGACTCTGAACCTCAGTTCTCCAGGCTTCTTCCTAGTTCACCTGGGGAAGGATGGCCCTCCTCTTTACCCCTCCCTGTGCTCGGCTGTGGTAGGTAGGGGCTAGGCAGATCTTTCAGCCTTCACAGCCAGCCCAGGAAGGCGGCCATTATCACAAAGGGAAACATTTCGAGTTCACTGAGTTTCAGTCTTGCCCAAGGTTATAACCACTGATTGGAGCGGGTCAGTTTGCCTCTCTTGAGAAGGGGGAGAAAGGGCAGAGAACACAGAGGACAAGAGAAGAGAGGGGAAGAGTGTGAGGAAGGAAAAGGGGAGTGGCGGGTTCTGGTGTCCTGAGCCCAGTTCTCACAGATCCCAGCCCAAGTCTAGGGCCTAGGTCTCCCTGGTTGACTTCCCTCCCGCTTCCCAGAAAGGACAGACCCCAGCCTTGGCCCCAGGCAGGAGGCATGGTGGGAGGGGACGAGGGTTTCAGTGGGGTGTGGCCTCTGGGGAGGGGCAGGGGAGGGACTGTTTGTTCCCGGATGGCCCACGTTGGGGATGGCTTTATGGTGCCATCTGGAAGATGTGGCATGGGCGGGCCTAGCTGGCACAGGGCCAGGGCAGGGAAGGGGGCACTGGGGCACAGTGGGGAGCTGCCCCCCAGCTGTTGCCTGGCCCAGAGAGGAGGGTGGAGGCCCTTGGTGAGCATGAGCCCAGCGTAGTCTGACAAAGATTCTGTGAAGCGGGAACTAGTCCCATTTCCTGAGTAGGGACACTGAGGTGGAGCAGATCTGCAAACTGCCCAAGGTCACACCTGGCTAGGTAATGACATTGGAGCCCCTGTGCCACCCACACACCCACCTCTTGGCCACATAGGGCGCAGGGCACCCATAGCAAGCCTGGAACTGGAGGACTTGGCCCAGATGCTCGGAAACCTGGGGCAAGGGTCTCTACCTCCATAGGGCCCAGTGGATCAGAGGGAGAAAGAGCTGAGACTATTTGTGAACACAGTCTCTGGGTCTCAGTGTTCTCATGTGGTGGGGGGTGGGGGGGCATTCTCTACAGAGGATCCGTGGGAGGCCCCAGGAAGCCCCTGTCTGAAAACGCATCCCATGTCCCGAGAGCATAATTACTGAATAACAGAGTGGACCCTGTAAGTGAGGTCAGTCCTTAGCTCGTCAGTGAAGAGTTTCTTTGGTCTTCCTAAGGGCCTCAGAGACAAGGTCTCCTGCAGTAGGACTTGCAGAAAGAGACAGTTTGGGGGCACTAGCACCCTGAGGCAGCTTTCTCCATGGAGAAGTGTGCTCAGGGCTTAGGGGCTCTGCCCTTGATACTGAAAGTTATTTCTCTCCTATGGCAAGTTGAGGGGTAGGGCTGGCCCCCTTCCAAGCCCGATGAAAGGCCAGGAGCGTGTGCCTGGGGATGTGAGGATCCTAGTGGAGGGAGGCCCTGTCTCTTTTGTGAGGCGTCCACCATTCAACTACACACATGGGACCCGACCCACTAGAGAGGACCGCTTAGGGGACCCACTGGGATCAGTCTTGGGCCTTCACATTTGCTAGGTCTCTAGACCCCGCAGCAACTCTGAATGCCTCTGTATGGATGTAGGATCTCCTACCCATACCCCCCTGTGATTCTTTTTGTCCCTTCTCCAGGCTTGGGCCAGTCCCTGGGCTGAGGGTCCTAGCACCTGTCATCTGCCCTGGGCCCTTTCATCGGGAGCTGTGTTCTATCACCTGCCTTTCAAGGGTCTACAGGCTTTGGATTCTGGGCCACTTTGCTGAGGGCTACCTATATTTATCACACACACTTAGTGAGTGCCAACTGTGTGCCTGGTGCTCCTTGACCACCTGGTTAGCCACTACCTACCACCTTTCCCTGGTTTATCTTCTTGGAACTTAGAGAAGCCTGGTAAGACCTTCTTTAGGTTTTGGTTTGTGTGATGCTGTCTCTCCCCATCAGAATGTCAGCTCTTGGGGACAGCGACTGGATCTGGTTTGTCCACGGCTATCTCCAGTTTAGGTCCCTGCTGAGCGGGGGAGTGGGGAGGCCCTGCACTTCCCCTCTGGTGGACATCATAGGCTGGTGTTCTGAGTTCTTAAAAGTAACTCCACTCTCCCCCTCTTCCACTTGAACAACCCTGGGGAAGGGGGTTCTGTTATTGGCAACACCAACAGGATCAGAAAATGTGCTGTGGGCTCCTTACCAGAAAATAGAAGGGTGGGGGTGAGGATAGAGGGCCCCACAGGTGGTGGGAACACCATGGCTTTATTAAGGCATAGGGATGGAAGAGTGTAGGGCATTCATAGGGAAGACAGTGCTAGTTGCCTCCCTAATATCCACTCTTACCTCTCTTACTAATGGAATCCCAAATTTCCTGGATAGAACATTGCCAGCACTCCTTGTGGATGGAAGGAATAGTCAATCAACCAAGTTCTGGCTAATGAGATATACATAAAGTTGTTAGGCAGGGATTCCAGGACAGTTCCTTAGAAAGGGGACTGATTTAGGTTTCCCTTCTTTCTGCCTGGAACTGGGATGTGATGGCTGGAGCTATGGTGGCTACATTGTGACCATGGAGAGGTTTTGAGGATGGAAGCCAGCCCTGTAATTGCCTTTGGACTTTACATTTAAAGAGAGAAAATAAATCCTTCTCTTGTTGAAGCCACTGTCTTTCAGGACTATGTTACTTGCAGCAGAATGCAATTCCTAAATCACTTAAAAGGGTCTATAAATAACCCTTTCTTTGCCATCTCCTTCATCTAGATGGTCTTGGGTGACCATTTTCCTTAAGGAAGTCTTTGAGAAGCAAAGCTGATGAAGGGAAGGGGAAAAGAGCCTAGGTGTGGAGGCAATCCTGGGAGGAGATCAGGAGGTACCCAGGAGAGAGGTCCTCTAGTGATAAGCCATGCCTGGGAGTATGCAGGGAGGCTGGAGTCTGAAGGGAACTCATTCTCAGCTCTCATCCACTGTTCTCCTCAACAGTAATTGTGCAGATAACCGTATGACATCCAGGTCGCATACAAATCTCTAGTAATACCACCCCATTCCGAAGACACAGAACCTATATTTGAAAGTGCTCTAATATCCAGGAACTATGTGAGGGTCTCCCTTATGGCAGCCCTGTCTGCTGGATCTAGAAGGGTCAGAGCCATGGACTGAGGCCATGGCCAGCCCTGAGTGAGGGTGGCCAGGCCAGAGGCATTGCTGGGGACCAAATCTAGGGGTGACAGCAGATGTTCCTCTACTGGTTAGGACAGGTCATTGAGGGCAGAGTGCTCAGGTGGACCCCGTGGCTCATGATCTCTCATCGTGAGGGTGAAGAGACAGAGCCCAGAGACGGGCTTCCATCAGTCCCACAGACCTAAAGGTGGGGCAAGGTGAAATGCCAGAATTTACATTTCATAAAACCACCACTGTCCTCTAAAATCCAATGGGCACCTGTGTCTTTTCCCCTTCTTTGGCTGTTCTTTTCTGGAATGCTCTTTTCCCAGACATCACAAGGATCACTCCATTGGCTGCTTCACATCTTTCTTCAAACATCACCTTCTCGGTGGGGACCTCCCTGACCCCCTGTCTCTACCCCCTTCTGGGTCTCCATAGCCCTTCTCACCAGCCAGCACACCACACATTTCCCACTGTCCAGCCCCACAATGCCGGGTACTTGGGTCTGTATCCTCAGTATGTAGGACAGGGCTGGCCTAAGGTAGGGAGTGCTTGACACTGATGTGTTAACCAAGTGAATAAGAGAAGGGGCGTCCAGCCTCACTAACAGCGTTTCCACAGATGGAGAGCATGCTGGAAACGCTTGAATGGCTCCTTCTAGCGTAAAAGTGTCCTCCCGTGTGTCCCCTGTCCCCACGGACCCAGTGGCCCCCCAGGGCAGGAGCTGCACAGCACAGAGCTTGCTGATCCTTTGTGAGCCAAGACGCTCCTTTTTAAGGGCCGACTGAAAACAAAGCTGAGATTGTCTCTGCCGCTCTTCTCCTGGAGAAAACAAAATAGGCCCTTCCCCGGGCTCTTGTGTGACCATGGCCTCTGTGACTGTGAGGGTGTGCCCCTGCCTCACTGGGTGCTTAGTGTGGTCGTCTGGACTCAACTAGTCTAGTCTGGTTGTTTCTTAGTGTGTGACTGTGGGAGTAAGCCTCAGTCTCCGGCCTCTTAAACAGGAGTGATAATGGTGCTGATCCTGTCAGAATCCTGGCCCTTTTGGGGGGCGGAGAGCCGGGGGCTCGATTGGGAAGGCACACCAGGGAGCCTGCTGGGGGTCCTGGGTGATGGTGGCGCAGAGTGTTGGTAGGAAGGAGTTCATCAAGCTGCACCTGTAAGTTTTGTGTTCTTTAAGTATGTAAAGTATAGAACAGTAACAGGATAGCAGCGAGGCTGGAACAGAAAAATTAAAATAAATAAAAACGTACCAGCAAGAACTGTAATAAGCACCAGCTGTGATTATTACATATGAACATGTGCACACGGGGGTGAACTTCCTGTGGACACGTGGGGCTGTGAGATTACGTGACCCCGAGGCCACAGTGGTACGTCTGGCTAGGGACTACGGGAACAAGTGGGCACCTGTGTCAGTATGGGGGTGCACAAGCATGGTGTGTGTGTTCCTGCATGAGGGGAGCACAGCAGTGCACACCGGATTCTGGGCTTGTCAATCTGCCTTTGAGCACACTGCCTTTGAACCTCTGTTCCTTGGACTCCAAATGCTGAGCCCGTGGGAATGGGAAACGGCGTGCTCCTCACTCCAGGTAGGTGGGAGCTGGCTGCCACAGGGTCTGCTCCCCCATACCCACCTCATGCAAGGGGAGGCAGGCAACTGAAGTCCTGGCCAAGGGCTCCTAGCCCCCCTTCCCTTCCCATAGCTGTAACTTTCCAAAGATGCAAATTCCTCCCCACTTCATGCAAAAGAGTCCTGAGAGCCAAGGCTTCCTCCCCTGAGGCCTAACCACTGCCACTATGATTGGACCCCACCAGAGGCCTGGCTGCTTGGCTCGAGTAGCTGAGCCAGCTGGAGTCTGTTCCTGTGTCCCAGCCACTGATTCTTTCTCATGCAGGGGACCATGGCTCTCCGTGCAGGCCCAGGTGTCCTGGAGACAGCCTGGGCTGGGAGTGGCCACAGAGGTGGTGGGACTCTGGGGAAGGCAATGCCTTCTGCCTGGGCTTGAAGGCTCTTTCTGGTCTCGTATTTGGGATGCTCTAGAATGGTCCCTGTCCCCAAGTCAAGGTTGCTGGAGAGATTCCTGGCTGTCCCAGACCCTCCTGTGTGCCATATTTACTATGGGCCGTACTCACAGGCCTTAGCCTCTCCAGTGGCCCACCGGTGCTCACTTTTCTCATCTCCCAGGTCCCATGTCCCCACACCAACAGACGTCTTCATCAGCCCTGGATAACATACATGGGAAGGGGTTGCTGGGAGGGGCGCGGTGCATACACAGACTGCCCTTCTGACCTGTCTGGTAACTACTGCCCCAACCCGCCAAGACTTCACTCCCAAGGCTTTTGGGCAAAGTGTCCTCAACTCTCAGGAAGCCGGGAGGTGTGGGAGGAGAGAGGTCAGTGAAGGTACAGGCGTCCAGAGGATTTCTGCCCTGACACCAGCACCAGGCGTGAGGAAGGGGTGCCAATGCCACTGTGGTGCCCACCTGTGGCCTGGCCTCCAGCCCTGGCCCTGGTACTGATATGGGCCCTTGAGGGCACCTGGAAGCAAACGTGTCAGCCCCACTGCCCCACCCTCGGAAGTGGTAAACCACAGTGGCCAAACCAGTTCCCAAGCATAAGTTCCAGGCTGTCATTCTCCACTTCAGGCACACCTGTGACACCCTCTCCCTCCAGGAGCCCTGCCACTATCTGGGGTCTGAGCTGTGCTGGCCAGGGCAATGTCTGCCTCCAGAAACCAGCCCAGTCCCCCATAAGGTGGCCTCTCCTACACATTCGTCAGTTTCGCCACTCAACAAACTTGTATTGGGAGCCTAATGCCTGCAGTGCCGATGCGGTTCTTCCCCTTAGCGCCCCTTATTTTAGAGGGAATTAGGATCCCCTAGACTCCCTTCCAGAATGGTCCTTTCATGCAACCCAGCTCCTGCCCCAACCCAAGAAACAGCCACAAGGATTTGCTTGAAATGAGGGCAATGGTGTGGGGAGAGACTCCCGAGCAGGCTGTGGATTTTTTGGACTCTGCCTCTCAAATGCCCAGTGTCCCAGGCTCCTCTCCTCAGGTCATGAAAACAATGGCTCACTTCATGTCAGACACTTACCATGTGCTCACCTTCTATAATGGGTTTCAATTCTCACGCCGCCTCTGGAGCTGTCAGGACAGTGAGCTTCTGAGTGTGTAAGCTGACCAGTCCCACCATGGAAACACAGCAGAGCCTAGATTCGGGAACACAAGCTCATCTACCTGGAGTGGGGGATTAGGGCCAACGCGCCCTGGAGGATTGGGGATCTGGAAAACATGCTTGCAGGGGGAGCCAGGCCTGGGCAGTGTCCATCCTTTCCCGACAGGGCCCGGGCCACAGGGCGCCCTCTGCCGGCCTTGGGCCTACACTGCACCAGCTCTGAGGTGGCTGTACTCCCAGCGCCCCCCAGGGACGTGCTCTCCACATGTGTCCCAGAGAAGGCATGCCTCAGATCTCAGCTGCAATTCTTCCCCGGCCCTTGCTGTCCCATTGCCCTCAAACTCTTTAGGGGGCCTCGGCTGCTCAGAAGCCCCAAGCAGTGACAGCCCAGCCTTTCAGGGATCTTGGAGGTCTCAGCTGCTGACCAGGGCCAGGTGGGCACAGCCCCCATCTCCTTTCAGACTTCCCTTTCCCACAGCCTAGCAGGAGGAACTCCTAGAACTTGGCTTCAGGGGCCCTAGACTATCTTTGGGAGGACAGGACCACAGGAATGAAATTACAACCTACCGGGGTCCTGGCTTCCCTCCTCCATGGCCCTGCCACCTGGCTCCCGGGTGAGAACACCCCTAGCCTGGACAGCAGGTTGCCAGGCCCTCATGCTCTCTACACCCACCTGCAAAAATGACCAGCAGAGAGGGCTGCCAGGAAAGGAGAGGTCAATTGCAGCCCTCAGAGCTCTGAGTCTGAAAGGGTCTTCTCAGTCAGAGAAGATCATCACAAGGGAGCTGGGGCCATGAGCAGACTTTGAGGGAGTGTGCTGACAGATGAGGTCAAACCTGTGGGCACTCCTGGGATAGAGATCTCTAGTCCTGAAGCTCTAATTTCCACCTAATGATGACGACACCCACACCGTGTCCCCATCTCCCCAGTACAACAGACTTGCATATACCTGCCCCGTGCCTGCCACAGATGCAAACAGGCATCTCACACTGCACAGGTCTGGACCTGACCCCAGATTCTACCCCAAGAGCTGCTCCTCGGGCAGTCCTGTCTCAGGGAACAGCAACCCCTCCATCTTGCATGCCATCCCCCTCCTCGCACTCCGCATCTTACCCACGGGCAAATACTCTGGCTCTGTTTCCCATGTGTTCTGAGGATCTAACCACTGCTCCCCACCCCACTGACAGCACCCAGTCAACACCGCATCTCCCCACTTCTCCCTTGTAACCTACAGTGTCCTCTCTTTCAAAGGACGTAGAATGTGTCCTTCTCCATGCTTACAGTGCTCCAATGGCTCCTGTCTCGCCCAGAGTGAAAACCAAAGTTAGGTCAATCACCTCAAGGCCACACCTGACTTGATCCCCCCTCACCTTTCTGACCTCATTTTAAGAAACATTTTATTTGAGACAGAGAGTTCTCACGATGCTGAGATCATGATGAAACTAAGAGTCGGACACTTGACCGACTGAGCCACCCAGGCGCCCCTGACCTCATTTCTTACTACTCTTCTTGCTCACTCTGCAACAGCCATGTTCCCGTCTCAAGGCCTTTGCATTGGTTGTTCTGCCTGGAACCTTTTTACTTCACATATTCGTGCATGTTAATGAAGGCTTCTCTGGCCTTCTCTAGCAATCCTCTCTCCCTCACCAGCACTCCCTGTCCTTCTTTGCTTTCTCTCTCTCCACAGCACCCGCCACCTCATAACGTATTACATCTGTGTTACTTGTCTTGTCTTGACCCTAACTACAGGGTCAGCTCTATGATAGGGACTTGTCTCATTTGGCCACGGCCCTATCTAACGGTGCCTGGCATACAAGTAATGCTCAATAAAAGGGTGATCATACAAAAGGCAAAGCCGCAAGGGCAGCAGAATTCCCCCAAACAGTCACCAGGAAGGCCATTCTTCTTACCTCTCTAGATACCGTACAAACGGCCATAGGAAGTAACAGTCCTGGGAGAGGTGCTAATCTCCTTTCAGGGTCTCAGTACATCAACCCTCCCTCCCTCCTTCAGGGTGAGCTCAAGTGCCGCTTCCCCCCAGACACCCCTGAGCTAAGTGGGGGCTGCTCACTGCATATGCCCGCGGCACCCATACTTCTGGTCTCATGAGCCATGACACTTAGGGATTACTTGTCCATCAGCTGAGCACCAGGCCAGCCTGCCCTGGACCATCTTGTGGCTGTGAGCATTAAATGAAGTAATTCGTACAAATAGTTTAATAGGACTTGGCCAATAGCTGTCAACCAATATAACCACAATTACAGTGGAACACCAGTATTTGTTGTTTGTGACACAAACACAGTACACTAGAAGTGATGTATAAGCCAGAAATCACAGCCTTGGATAATCCCGGGGAAACGCTGGGGAACCATGGCCCACATTCTGAAGATCACTGTTCCAAATGCTGAAGATGACTGTTCAGCTCCCTCAGATTCTAGTGGGCCTGGCTACATCTGGCTCGGTCCCACAGACCCAGGGCTGGGGGTGGTGGTGGTGCTGGCAACCCCTTTGGGCATCCTCTGCCGTCCGTCCTGGGCCCAGCAGTGTGGGCTCAGCCGAGAGCTTATTAGGCATGCAGAATCTTGCTCTCTTCCCCAGGATTTACTAAATCAGAAGTTGCATTTTAACACGTTCACATTTGAGAAGCACTGCCCCAGATCAAAGCACCTCAGACTAAGGGCAAAAAAGGATATTCACCAACCCACCCCCTAAACCCAAGAGCTCCACAAAGTCCTGGCTTTTACACATGGCCACGTCCATTTTCTCGAGAAGGCATCTGAGACCCCTGCTAATCTGTCAGAATCCATTCTCTGGACACCCTGACCCCCAACCTCAAACATGTTGTCCTGGCTCAGAGCAGCCTTGCCTGCTCCCTGTTGCACTCCCAGGAGCACCCTCCTTGTCTGTTCTCTTGGCCGCCACAGGGCTGGACACGAGGTGGTGTCTGGGAAAGTGGCCGGGTCACAGGCAGCAGGTGAGGGAGGCACCCAGGTACAACCTGAGCTGGGGCAGGGAAGTGGCTAGAGGACCTGTTTGTTCTGCCAGGAGGGTTGGGCCTGGACCACTGCAACTGCCTCCCCAGCACCTCCACCCCTACCCCAGGCAAGAGAGCCCCCTCCCTGTCACCCAGCCCCCGTGGGAATGGCTTGAGCCAGGAGCTACCATCAAACCTGCTCCCACCTCCCAGGGCCTGGTGACTTCTTGACAGGTTACAGCCCCAAAGACAAACAGATTCTGCCAAGCAAATAAGTGTCCAGCAGTAGGGGTGTTGAGGAAGGCCTGGGAGTGGGTCTGAGCTGCCAGAAGACCCAGGTGACAGGGTGGGGGCCCCTCTCCTGCAGAGAACAAACAGCACCTGGAAGGAAGCAGGATGCTGGTGTGCTGTCATAGCAGTGGTTGGGGACTGGGGGGAGAGCACTCACCACAGGGGTCTCTGGGCCGGTTTCCCCTTCCCTGGGCCTCCGTTATCAGGCTAAAGGGAGGAACTGGAGTCCTATATTTAGGCCCATAGAACAGAAGCCAGTTCTCCCATGGTGCCTCCATTTCTTTCGTCAATCTGCGGCCACCGGTTCCCTAAGCTGCCTGTGGGGAGATGGCCTCCCCATCCTTTAGAACACACAGCTTTGCCAGCCGGGGTTAAGGTTCAATGGGGGGATCTGCAATTAAGCAAACTTCACGCCAGCATCTGGGAGCCGAGGCCATGGGTCTCAACCTGTGTGACTCAACCAGCTCCCTCCCTCTCTGGTGTTTCTCTTCAACACAGGGGATTATGTGACTAAACAAACGAGTCTGAGCTCTCAAATATGCTACAGCCATAAAGAGGTGGGTCCAGGGAACCCACCATTTGCTGTCATGCCAATTGAGTGCTTTTCATGCTGTCTGACCCCCACGTAAGAACTGTGTTCCCCACCTGCCAGAGGCCCAGCTGGGGCCGGAAGAGGGACTCCCCAACTCAGCATTTTTTTCCCGGGAGGAAAGATGGCTGTGAGGCTCTGTATTCCACCTGTGCTACTCCTCCATCTGGGCTATGGACCCGACACTGAATATCCTTGGAAATAGTTCCCTCCCCTTTTTGGTCACTGAAGCCAGGAAGGGCAGCAGATCTAATTATAACCCCAGGATGAATGTCCCAACCATAATGAACCTCAGGGTCCCAGGTTCCCCATGTGCAAAAGGAAGACCCAAGAACCAAAAAGTGTCATCACAGCTTCACTGTGGGGGCAAACAGATACACAGATGCTTGAGGGCACAATAAAACTCACTGACACACATGAAAATAGTTTGTGTGTGTATGTGTTAATTTAATCATACAAATATTCATTTATACAGTAAGGAAAAACCTCCCCATCTTCATCTCCTCCCAGGCACCATGAGGTCCCACTACAAACACCCACCCAGCTTGCTTGCTACACACCACTGTCCAGGTGGACGGGGCAGCCATGGCTGCTCCAGCATTCACCCAAGGAAATGAAGGAAAGGCAAGGCAGGGTGGGTTGGGGAAATCAGCTTGCATTTCTGAGCCCTAGCAACCCCACCATCCTCTCTTGCTGGGGCTCCGATTGAATTTGGGGATCCCATCTTGGCCACCCTCAAGCCACATAAGCTGTCTTGGTGAGCTTCTATGATGAGCTTAAAATTAGAGACAATCCTTACTGGGGGAGAGAAGGCTGTTTCTTGTAGAAAAATACACCGAATTCAACTGCCCCCGTGGCAAAAGGGAAAAAAAGGCATGCACGCGTACACACATCCACACACACCTCATTCCATGCACACGATAGGTTCTTCCCAGCCCTGAGCCCCTCTGCCTCCCTCACTGGGCCCAGGCGCCTAAGGATGCCGTCTGCCTCCTCTCAAGGGTGCCAGACACTGGTGGTCCTGCCCAGAGGCAGCCTGCCCTTTGGGGAAGAGTCCGAGAGGAGCAAAGCCTACTGTGGCTGAGAGGGTTGCTTCTACCACCACACTAGGACGGGGAAGAGAGGGGCTCCGGGCACTGCTCAGAACTCAAACCAGTGAGAGGAGACAGAATGAATGGTACTGGCAGCCCCCAGCCCCGGGGACGGGGGGGCATGGAATCCCTGACTCCTAACACACTACTTGTGCTTGATCTGCCCTCTGCAAGGAGCTCCCCTCTCCAACGTGTACAGAAACGCTTTGCTCTTGGGAGGGGAGTCAACGTGCTTGAGACAGTCACATTGCCTTACAAGCAACAGGAGGAGCAGGATGCCTCTGGCAGAGCCGGACTCACAAATGGCGACCTACGAAAGCCCCTGCTGAACAAAGGCAGGCAGGCCCTCCTGGACAATGGGGAAGGTGCACCAGGTGCAGGGTTGACGAGGAAGCCAGGAAACCAGGGGATGTACAGCCTCCCACGATCCTGCCAGCAACAGCTGGAGATGTGCTGTTTTGAGGGCTGGGCGTGTGTGGGCTCCAGGGTGGCCATGTCCCAGGAGGTTGGCACCAACAGTAGTGGCAATCTGGGCCTAACAGGGCCCTCAGACAGAAAGTCATGGTGAGCCCCTGGCTTGAGCCAGTGATAGCCTGGGCACCCAATGGGGACTCCCCTCTGTTCTGCTCAGGAATGGGGCACTCATGTGCACTGAAAACGGCTGCTCCAGTGTGAGCCTTAGTCCTATCCCAGCCCCAGCTGCCAGACCTTCTCAGCGGGTTGGCTCCACCCTCCCCCAGCACGTTTCCAGTGCACCAAAGTGTTTCCCCCTTTGTTTTTTGAGAGGTGGGGAGGTGAAGGAGGAATTTCATACAAGCTTTTCTCCCACAATCAAGCTTTAAAAAACAACAGTCTCAGAAGAGGATGAGGAGGAACAAACAACACACATTTTTGGAACTCAGACACCCAGACAGAGACAGACAGGCAGGCAGACCCTCACCCACACCCAGGCTATATGACCCCTTGCAGCCGCTCATCACCTGGCCTCCCTGCTGGTCTCACACCCCCGAGATGGTGGAGGTGTGGGAACAGGCCGGTGACCTGGCAACCGCACCCTAGATCCACATCCCCGGCTAGCAAACCAACCAAGACTCAAGGGAAGGAGGGGGTGAGAAGAAAAGAGAAGAGGGACTTTGCATATTCTTGTATCTTTGGCAGACAGCTGTTCTAGCCTGATTCAAGCTTCCCATAGAGAGGTCCACAGCTCAACCTGCTTGCAATCCACAGGATGCTGGTGGGGCCACGTGCCCAAGCGGGCAGCCAGCCAAGCAGCGTCTGCTCCAGCTGGGCTGCCCCTCGCCCACTGCCGCCCACTAGCCAAGCATCCTGCTCAGGGTCGGGGGGGATCTCATTTCATCACACTGCAGTCTCCAAAATCACAGTCAGTAACTGCGGCCCCTCCCCAGGGCCAACTTCCTGCTTGGGGCTGTATTTCCATACCTTAACAGCTCAGCCTCCACTAACAGGCTGTGAAAATACCGCAAAGGACAAGGGGCGGGAAACACAGGGAAGGGAGTTGTGTCATAACAGAGAAGCCTGGACACCTTTCCACCTGCCCGCTGCACACTTGCTGGTGAGCTGCACCAACACCCATGTGCGAGCACGTGGCACACACATGTTACGCAGCCCAGAGGCACTGTTCCCAGAGTGAATGGGGAGCCGCTGTGTATGAAGAATCCAAAAGAGCAGTAAGCGTGATGGCATTCCTCTCTGCCAAGAGAAACACGGAAGAAAAGCAATCTGAGTTGTCGTAAGTGTGTGCAGAAGGACACCTCTCGGCCTCAGAAACTTCCATGTCGCCCAAGATCTGTCTTCAAGGCTTCCTCTGCTGGCCACACAGGGAAGTTGGGTCTTCAGAGAGGTTCTGATGGTAGCAAGCCACAGGGGTTGACAGATACAAATGTCCAAGGTGTAAATCAACAGAAGATTAAAGAGAAAAGGAGGAAAAGGGTGATAACTCATTGGCTGATGCCATTACAGACAAATGGGGTCCGAGACTGCTGGAGCCGGGCAGCACATGCTGCCCTCCTGCAGCATGGGCCTGCAGGGTCTCCCAACATGACACACCAGCTGGTAACCTGAATCGCCTCCAGAGCAAGCAGCTATTCTAGAAAGGGTATGTTATCCCTTATCGAAAGAAAAAAAAACAAAGTGGGGAAAGGGGAAAAAATTAACATGTGCTCAAAACTACAACCTGTCTGTAGGCAAAATAATTTTTGTTTAAAAAGATGGCTTTTTTCCCCCATTTGAAACTTTTTTTTCCTTCCCGAGTGACCTAATGACTTGTTAGACTGACGCCTAATACACAAAACCCAAGGCGGCTGCATGGGTTTCTTCTTAGTAGCCTCAACACCATTCCGCGATTCAGCACTCACACATGCATACTGAGTTTACTCAAAACTAGTCTGTTCTGCTTCTTTTTCTTCTTCCAGGATGGGGGGATGGTCAGAGCCAGGGGTCCATGCGGTGTGGTCTGCAATCCAGAGGAACCCCCTGCCCTCCCCCCCCACCCCAAAGTCAGGCCTTCTGTCTTTTGTTAATTTTTCTTCTTGCCGATGCCCGTTTAAGACTGGCCGAAGGGGTAAGGCCCGTGGAGCCCCTGGAAGAGAGTGAACACAGTCAGTGATGGTAAACAAAGCAGGTACAACTTGACAATCAAACCAAGTAGAAGAAGAATCTATGGTCCCCAGTGAGCCAGAAGGAAGCCCCGCGGCACAAAGCCCGAGGGTTGTCCTTGCCATGCGAAACCTTAAGAGGCCAACTTTCAGCACTGCCAGTTGCTAAGCAGTCCTACTCCATCACGCCATCCCGACAGAGGGAAGGCAGTGGAGGGGGCCAGTCCTCATCTTTCAACAGCTGCATCAGCACCAACTTTGCCTTCCTGCTGGACAGCAAGTTCTCAACCTCTCTGCTAAAAATCCCCATCCACCATTTTCTGTACCTTAAACCTCAGACGTAGGCTACTTCTGGTTAATGACCCTTATACCAACAATAAGACTGCCGCAGAAACTGGAACTGTCATTGGGCACCTAGATAACAGGCATGGTACTCAGAGCTTTGCATACATTGTCTTTAAACCTCACCCCACAGGGGCGCCTGGGTGGCTCAGTGGGTCAAAGTCTCTGCCTTCAGCTCAGGTCATGATCTCAGGGTCCTGGGATCAAGCTCGCATTGGGCTCTCTGCTCAGCAGAAAGCCTGCTTCCCTTCCTCTCTCTCTCTCTGTCTGCTTCTCTGCCTACCTTTAATCCTGTCAAATAAATAAATAAATAAATAAAGATCTTTAAAAACAAACAAACAAAAAAAACCCTCACCCTATAGCCGGGTAAGGATTCCCACACTCCTTTATTATTATTATTTTTAAAGATTTTATTTATTTATTTGACAGAGAGAGATCACAAGTAGGCAGAGAGGCAGGCAGAGAGAGAGTGGGAAGCAGGCTCCTGCTGAGCAGAGAGCCCAACTCGGGATCCTGAAATCATGACCTGAGCCAAAGGCAGAGGCTCAACCCACTGAGCCACCCAGGTGCCCCTCCCACACTCATTTAATTCATGTCCATCTCACCGCAGAGACTAAAAGACCGGCTCCGAGTCACATGGGTAGGAAAAGGCAGAGCCAAGGTTCAAACCCAAGTCTGATTTTTCAAATAGCAACAATCGCGCCTCGGATAAACCTCATTGGCTACGATGCTGCCACTGCACAAAGCTTCAAGTCTGATTTTTGTTCTCCCACATTGCCTCTCCCCTGTCACATGATAATAAGGTTTATTTTCAATTCTCAAAGGTATTTTCGGAGCCACTTGTCTGGGTGGAAAAGGCTTCATGGTCTCACTTCTCCCTTATGTTCAGCATGAGATTGCCAAGACCAAACAACAGTGGCATGAACTTTCTGGAGAATGACCTGTGTCTCCATGCAAGCCACCCTGCTTTAGGAGTGTGCTCTTTGGAAAGACCCAGCCAATGCCAGCACCTAGGAGGCCAGAAGTTAACAGGTGACCAGCCTCCCTAATGTCCTAAACCCTAAAGTGGCTTACAAGCAGCGGGGCCCTTGACCAAAGGGACCAAATGGGTACCAAGAGCAGGTGTCTCAACCGTAACCATGATAAATGACCTGAGGGAATTTGCTGATGCTTGAAAACTACCTTAAGAATCCTGAATCTAGGGGCGCCTAGTTGGCTCAGTGGGTTAAAGCCTCTGCTTTTGGCTCAGATCATGATCCCAGGGTTCTGGGATCGGCCCCGCATCAGGCTCTCTGCTCAGCGGGGAGCCTGCTTTCTTTCCTCTCTCTCTGCCTGCCTCTCTGCCTACTTATGATCTCTGTCAAATAAATTAAAAAAAAAAATTTATTAAAAAAAAAAAGAATCCTGAATTTAGGGGTGCCTGCGTGGCTCAGTGGGTTAAAGCCTCTGCCTTCAGCTCAGGTCATGATCCCAGCATCCTGGGATCAAGCCCCACATTGAGCCCCACATCAGGTTCTCTGCTCAGCAGGGAGCCTGCTTCCTCACCTCTCTCTGCCTGCTTGTGATCTCTGTCAAATAAATAAATAAAATCTTAAAAACAACAACAAAAAAGGAATCCCAAATCTAGGCATAATTAGAATAAGAAGGTACAAGAATGACGGAGATAAAATTTCCCACCATTAGCTTGATGGGATGCAGGGAGTCAGAATTTGTCTTTAAAAAAAAAAAAAGATTTCTTTGTGGAGGGAAAATAGTGCTTGGCTGCAGGATAGCCAGTGATTAGAATCTTTTTCAGTATGACTTTGTTTTGTTTGCCTCCATCTTCCCAGCATCTAGCATGATGCCTGGCCCAACAGGCACCCAATAAACATTTGTTGAATTAATAACTAAAAGAGGACAGGTGTTTCCCAGCCTACTACCTGGAGTGTCAGACATCTCCGAGTCACAGGAATATTGGCCCTTCCAAAATCAAGTTTTGAGATACCTGCTTAGGCCTGGGGACACAAGTATCTGGGGGTCATGCCACCATCTGGTCACAGGCTCCAGGGTCCCGGGTCTCAGGGGGAGGCGGGACTCTGGCGGTGGTCAGGCTAGAGATTCAAGACCCTCCTGTTCCCACTGCAGCAGAATATAGTTGGAGCAGAACTGAGAGGTGATCTGGGTTCTATTCCCAGCTCTGCACCAGCTCACCAAGTGACCTTGGATAAGGTCCCTTTCCCTAAGAGGAGCTCAGGTTCCACTCTAAGTCTTCCCAAGATTTAAAGTTCTAGGAGTCAGGGGCACCTTGGTGGCTCAGTTGTTAAACATCTGCCTTTGTCTTAGGTCATGATCCCTGGGTCCTGGGATCGAGCCCCGCATCAGGCTCCCTGCTTCTCCCTCTCCCACTTCCCCCTGCTTATGTTCCCTCTCTCACTGTATCTCTGTAAAATAAATAAATAAAATATTAAAAAAATAAATAAAAAAGTCCTAGGAGTCAATACAGTGCATGGCTCAGAAGGCTGAAAAACAGGCCTCCAAGAAAGCATAGCCCCTCTTTTGGTCATGCTTAGGCCAGAGGTCAAATCTGCTAAGAATAGGGATCATGAGATTAGATTAAAGTTTCTGTAGAGTTTTCAGGGGAAGACACTGAAATCACTTTTGATTTTTTTCCTCCCCCAGATCAAGCCTCAAAAGACCAGAAGTATGTTCCTATCTGCTTGGTGGTTATCATCAAAGAAATCCCGACCGTGCAAATCTGGAGGAGGAGCAGGCCAGGGTGAATGGAGCATCAACGAACATGCCAGGTGCTGCTGGGGCACTTTAACCTATTCTTTCTAATTCTCAAAAAGATCCATTGAGACAAGCCAAGATCTCCAAACTCAGAGAGGGAACCCACTCAAGGGCACAGAACTGGTAAGAGCAGTGGTGTTTAAAATGGCCCAGTGTCTGCCAGTCCCCAAGCGAACTACGCCTCTAGCAAACAGGCTAAGACTGGAATTATCTCAGCGGCCATGTACCACCCGATCAACAAGGATGGGCTTGGGGAGTGAAGAGCTCTCTGTCTCCATTCTGTAGGGCCTGGTCGAAGGTTACATGCACCAGAAATAGAAAGTGTAGAAGCTTAAAACAAACTGCGCTCAGTAGTTCCCAGCACTTGTTCATTCAGCACAATCCAAGGAAAGCAATAAAGGCCTAGAATTCCCACAAGAGTTGGAACCAATACTATGCTCAAAGGTCTCTGTGCAGGAAAAAAATGCAGAGACAAAAGAACCCCCCCCCAAAAAAAAGCATTTGTTTTCTATGAAGTATTTCCCCCTTAAATTTAACTGTTTTCCAGACCAAAGTTCCCTACACTTCATGTGGGCCTTTATAATGCAACTAACAGCCTTATGACTTGTCTGGAGTGCTTGGAGAAGGGAGTTCATGACTTTGCCAAGGAGCTGTTGCACATTTCCATTTTACGGTAAATAAAAGGGGTCCTCTGCAACTGGTGGAGAGAGGAACAAAGACATGTGAGCATTTTCAGATTTCCATGTAAGTGCTCTGGCCCTTGGACATTCAGTGAGGTATGTAACTAGCTCAGATTATGGATTTTTGATCCTCTAACTTAGTGGCTGAGGTTCTGTGCCTTTTGAGGGGGAAAATGCTACCTAAATCCCTTTCACCCAGAGAATGGCATATTGGAAGTTTTTGATGTTCTACTGGTGCAGAAAGGTAGCTTGAGAACAAACTCTATTCCCACCCACCCACCCAGCCAAATTAACTACCATTACTTTGAGGAAGGGAGAGGGAGCCAATTCTATTTCAAAACAACTTTATCATCTAGACTCCCCACATGCAGGATTATAGGTGTTACAATGGATCACAGAACACAGGCAATGCAATACCAGCTGTGGAGGAAAAGCCTGGCAGAGATTCCAAGAACAGCCTGTCCAGGGTGTCCTATGGCAGGAGGCCAAGCAGGAAGTGCCTTTCCTAACAGTGGGATGGAGGTATACTGGACATGGGAGGCCCATCCATATTTCAGGTTCCACTGGAGTTCCAAGACCCAGTGTAACAGGTTCTGGTGGCTGAAGTCTCCAACCCCAGCCTAAAAGCAGGATTTGGCAATAATGTCTATTCTCTTCTGGGGCCTAGCAACTCTTCAAGCTCTATCCACAGGAGAAGTAAAGGTCAATTATTTTAACTAACTTGGTATCACATGACACCTCTCCTAAAACAGCTGTGCCTCTTCTAATAAGGAAAACAGGGATAGAGGCATCAGGTGGTAGTTACCGCAGAGCCTTGGCTTAAGCTGACTCGAGTGAAAATGGAGGCCAGAGGCATGACTGCAAATCTCAGGAGTCTGAGGCAGAAGGCTGCCCTTCTCTCTGTGAGGAATCACTTCTCAGCACCTAGGGACTGGCAGCAAGGCTGGCTTTATCCATGCTAATAGAGGGTATGAATAATCAAACCCTGAAAAGAAGTCCTGTATCTGACTCCGGGTCTAAAGGCCAGTTTCCCAGCGCCTACCTGAGCTGCATAGTTTTCAAAGCTTTCAAAGGCTGCATCTGCTAGGGGACAAGAAAGTGTTCCTGACAAAGGAGAGACAGCCTTTAGGTCCACGGGGACTGAGGTGTTGCCCGTGTGCTCGGTCTTCCCTAAGCTTTTCACTCAATGGCTGTCATAGTGGTGAGCCCTGGGACCCAAGTTCTACTTGGCTACATGGCAGGCAAGTCCTCTCTTAGAGCATGGAAATGCCAAACCCACCAGCTAATACAGAGATGCCTCTCCATTCTTGGTGTCTGGGAAAAGGACCTTGGCCTCAAGCCGGCCGAATCATCACAGTAGTTGGGCCAGGTCCTGAGCTGCACTTCCACAATGGAGAAACAACTGAGAGCCATCATTTGGCTAATATTCTCAAATATTTTAAAATACTTTTAGAAGACAACATTTATAGACATAAAGCATAAGTTCAGTCCCATTCACCACAACCTCCTAGAAAGACAACTTAAGATCTAGTACTTGTGATTCTGTTCTCAAGCAAACCTAAAAATAATCTTGCTCTGATTTTTCACAACAGTATAGTTGACCCTGGGGACCAGCAGAGTCACTCCCAGCCAGTGATCTGGTTATCACTGATCTTATGTGAGTGCACACTTGCAACAGTTCTCTTAAAATTAAAGAGAAATCACAGTAACTTTTCCAAAAGACTATTAAAACTGTCACTCAGAGAAAACACTCACTGTAGGCTAAAGTGTTTTTAAAAAGACAGGACAGGACACTAGTTCGGTTTTGGCTGGAATATTTTTTTAAAGTTCCTCCATCAGTTTTCAATGGCAGGACACACAGGGCTACCAGGAGAGCAAGCTGCCCTTGAAGAGGGTTTGGAAGCTGCTTCTGCCGATTCTTGATGCCTTGCGTCCAGTAAGCCGCAAGTGTCAGTAACACGAACGAGTGGATGACAGTGAACGACTCTGTCCTGGTATTTATTAACATTTAACTGTTTGTAATTTAATTTAAATGTTTATTAACATTTTAACTGTTTATCTGTTTATTAACATTTACCGTTCCAGGGTGGGAGGGAGGCTGAAAAGCCTATTGAAACAAGGGTGTCTTACAAGGGCTTTTGGGGCTATGCTTTTTCTATCTGAAAGCTAGTTGTTTAGATAAAGCACCACAACATGGAGACTTTCATATATCTGTGTTTATTTTGCTCTTCTTTGTGATTTAAATAAATAAAAGGGCTCACACATGTTAACAGAAAGACAGGCAGGTATGCGGCAGGGCAAGCGAAGTAACACGCTCTCCGTGTATACTGATGGCATCATCAGATACCACCACTGGGCCCTCTCCTCCTCACTTTCTGTGCCAGTCCTGAACAGCACTGCATCTGCCTAGTGCTGCTTTTGTACCACTACATACACTGAATGCAAACACAGAAGAATACAGGGTTTTGTACTAAGTTCTGTCCTAGTCCTGTACTGCAAACACAGTGTGGGGGGCCCTGCTCACACGGCTGGCTCCACTGACCCAGCCCTCAACAATCCTGTTAGTTTCTCATTAATGAGAAGTCCCATCAGGTCTCTACCAGAGTCACCAGCAGGGTGATGAGGGCTGTCTCAAGAATATTCAAACTGTGACCCTTCCCTCCACAGCTGCTGACCGCTCAAGGCACTTCCAACTCGAAGAGCAGGGCCATGTGAGTGGGACAAGAACTGTAGCAGACGCTTTAACGTTGGTGTTCGAGCCCCTCATGGGACAGTCCTCAAAAATTTCAAAGACATATTTTATGCACTGGCTAAGGATGGGTATGAGACTCAGCCAAAGGAAAGAAAAGAAACCTATTTTTATGCACGAGGGCCAATCACAGGGCAGGTCCGTTCACAGTCTTCTTTCTGTCTGTGCCAAAACTGCTCCAAAGCTTGACTCAGTCATAAAGTGTATGAATTTATTTTCAAAAAAAGACCCGCAAAACCGCTTTTTATACTTACCTCTGTAACAGTTTTTCCCTCTTGCTCTTAACTAACTTCTACAGTCCTACTGGGGACTTTGTCATCTGTCCATTCATCCTCCCTCTACCCATTCATCCAATCCTTCATCATGCGGCCCTCATCCTCCCTCCATCACCCATCTTTCCATCCTCCTTCCAGTCTTCCTCCCATCCATCCAGAGCTCCCCACCGCCAAAGGCAACTCCCAGAGCATTCACCTACCCTGTGGCAAATGAAGAATATCACCATAAAGAATAAAACATGAACATCACTGTGAATGAAAATTGATTATTTAAAGGAGGATACTGGGGACGCCTGGGTGGCTCAGTTGGTTGGACGACTGCCTTCGGCTCAGGTCATGATCCCGGAGTCCTGGGATCGAGTCCCGCATCGGGCTCCCAGCTGCATTGGGGAGTCTGCTTCTCCCTCTGACCTTCTCCTCGCTCATGTTCTCTCTCACTGTCTCTCTCTCTCAAATAAATAAATAAAATCTTTAAAAAATAATAATAATAATAATAAAGGAGGATACTGGCGCTGGGTTGGACATCCCCTTTCAGTAAAGACTTCAGAAAAAGTTATCTGCAATTTGGAATTCTAGCTCCCAAATCCCATGGGTGAGCAAGCGTGCTAGAATCCAGGTGGGAGGCAGGCACACAGAGCTCTCTCAAGGCAGTCCCTCGTGGGAGAGATGCTCCTAAAAATTAAGAAAGACCTGGTAAGCGCCTCCCTGGGAAGGCTACCCCAACAGGAGAGCAGCTTATCCAAGCTCCTAGTCCTGTCATCACTGATGCAGGCTGACTCTGAGGGTTCTGCTGAAGCACTGGGTGAGGCTGTTGGTCCCATTTCCTCTTAGAATGTCCATGTGAACTCCTGTAACCTTCCATCAAGCTACTGTGTTCTCTCTCCTCTCTTACAATTATTCACAAAATCACCCCTGCCCACTCCCCCCCGCCCAATGTCTTGCTGATTAAGGCAGGAGAATAAATGGGACTCTCCTTGGTCTCATATTTGCCTTCCTCTTGCCCTGCTGAAGAGCATTGTTGTCACTCTGCTTCCTTCCACCTTAAACACTGGCTCTCCTTTGCTTGGCTTTCAAAGGTCTTCCTTCAAAATTCACTCCACCCCTTTAAGCACACTGCACTCCATGGCCAGGCTGGCCAGTGTCCCGTGAACACACCCTGCCTGTGGATGCCTCTGGGCCTTCCTACATGTGGGTTATTCTTCCCTCCAATTCAGTTTGAATCTATCATCTGCCAAGGTACCACTGCCTTCTCTGTCCAAATTCATACGAACACTTACTTAAAAGTCAACTGGAACTCAACAAACTCCTTTACTGGCTGTTAGTCTTTCCTATGAGCTAGTCACATGTACGTGTCAGACAGGAAATTCTTTGAAGATAACATTAACATGGGTCGAGCACCTAGAAGGCCTCACTTATTAACTCAATAATATCAAAGCTATCTCTGTATAAGGCAGAGTTTAAACTGGCCTTTGGGCAATGAAATCACTGCAAAAAGCCAAGACACGCAAACTTGCAAGCGGACGTGTCTGCAGCTTTGGAAAATGTCTCCCTTGCAGCTGAGCTCTAAGGAAGCCCACATTTCTGTCCTGAGGTCCAACAGCTCCCAGCTCATAACCTTGCGTTCCACACCTGTCCTGCCTGAACCCAGCTAGAGCAGACTTAGCTGAGAACAACTTATCTGACACCTGAGCATCTATAAAATTCTCACACTTCTGCATTTCACTTATCTGTTTGAACCTGTAATTTCACTAGTTCAACTTTGAAAACTTCCATTAGAAATTAAAATGTGAAATTCAGAGCCTAGGAAAGAAAATACACCCTTACTAAACAAAATAAAATATTCTGGCAATCTTGGGAACACTGGCCTGGGTTTCAGCTACAGGACTGCCTAGAGTTAGACCAGTCTAAAACAATGCTCAGAGCCCCAAAGCAAATAAAATGGAGCTGAACAGCTTTGAAGCTGTTGAGGTACAAAAGGGAGAGTTCCTGGAGATACTTTTTATTCTCAGTCAGACAGTAATGTTACAAACAACAAAAGACATTTTCTAAGGCTCATAGTGTTTGCTTAATTTATTTTTAAAATGCACACATGACCCATGCCAATGCAAACACCAGCAAAGCTGGGAGGACTTTCCTCCCAGAGAGTCATGGTAGTATCATTAAACCAGAGTTTCCTGACAATCCCCTTCTGGTACAGAACGTTCTAATCGGCCAGCAAATGGGGCAGGTTCCTCTGTTCTGCACTGCTTCCTCCTGGTCACAAATTCTTCTGGAGCTCCTAAAGATGAATGAGAAAGTCTCTACAACCTGACAAAAAGTGTATAAACCTCAGGGAACAACCGGCTGTGGATGCCTCTGGCTTTGCTTCTGCCAGCAAACCTCATCTGAATGTGGCCTAGAAGAACATTAGACTCACACTGGGTTTCTGGGTTCCAGTCCATGCTCTACCCCTAATTTGCAATGTGAATGTGAACAAGTCACTTACAACTTCCATATTATTTTGTCAGATGAAGACTATAACAACAGAAGTCATGAGACGGTTATGAACTGAGAAAAGGCACAGTAAATGTGCTTTGAGTAACATAAAGTGGTTTACATGCTGGACAGACAGTATTAAGCCCAGTCCAGTCTTTGGACCTCTCTGTACCTAGGTCAATGGCTCACAAATAGGGAGATTTTGTCACCTCCCTGCCCAGGGGACAGTTGACAGCGTCTGGAGATATTTCTAGTTGTTACACTTGGGCTTGGAGAGGTACAATGCCACATACTGGGTAAAGGCCAGGATACTGCTACACATCTTATGATGCCTTTAGACACCCCCACTCCCTGCCTCAAGACACACCTGGCCTAGTGTGAATAGTCTTAGTACTCTGGCTGAGAAACCCTGCTCTACACTCATCACTTAGTGGACTGCAGCCAGTCTCACAGCATTAGATACAATCCGTGTCACAATTCCGCAATTTATATCTCCACCCAGACCTCTCTCCTGAACTCTATATGCAACTTGGAGTACAACAGCGCACTTGATATCTCCACCTGGATATTTAAAGAAATACCCAGTGTGTCCCCAAAATGGAACTCCTGCCCTCTCCCCACTTTTTTTTTTTTTTTTAATATTTTATTTATTTGACAGAGAGTTAGAGAGAGAGCACAAGTAAGCAGAGCGTCAGGGAGAGGGGGAGAGAGAGAAGCAGGCTCTCTGCTGAGCAGGGAGCCTGATGTGGGGCTCGATCCCAGGACCCTGGAATCATGACCCGAGCCGAAGGCAGCTTAACCAACTGAGCCACCTGGGCGCCCCTTTATTTATTTTTTTAAGATTTTGTCTGAGATAGAGAGCAAAGAGAAAGAGGAAGAAACAGACTCCCTGCTGAGAGTATAGAGTCCTGCGTGGGGCTGGATTCCAGGCTGAGATCATGACCTGAGGCAAAGGCAGGTGCTCAAACAACTGAGCCACCCAGGTGCTCCCTCTCCCCACTTCTACCATAGCTTTTTCCTCTCCATTGACGATGGCAATTCCATCATTGTAGTTGATCAGGCCAAAAACCTTGGTGTCAACTTCACTCCATTCTCACATCCCGCTTCCAAAGGTAGGGGCTTTATTCATTACCTCTCTGCTCAAAAGCCTTCAATAGTTTCCTCTGCCCTTGCAGCAAAAGTCCAAAGATTTAGAAGGGCCCACAAGGCCCTCCATGATCTGGTTTCCATCTTCTAACTTCATCTTTCTCTACTCTCCTCCTCCTTCACTCTGTTCCTTAAACAAACCAGGTAAACCTCAACCTCAGGGTTTGTAATGGCTGTCCCTCTGCCTAAAATTCACTTTCTCTCTGTAGGTACCTTTGGCAGAAATAAAATCTAACTTTAAAGGGGATAAGGTAGCCCCCTGAGTAAGTTCTAGTCTAAAGTATTAAGCATGTTCAAAGGGAGATTTTAGGTTCGTTCCAGAAAGTAAAACTTTTGACACTGTATCTTTTGACAATAATAAAGGAATATAGATAGTTTTGTGACTTTGAGAGATAAAGGTGTTGCCGTCACAAGAGTGACTTAATGGAAATTTCAATGTCAACAAAAATCTAAACCTAAGTGACTATGGAGCTTCTAGGGACTCTCCCATGGGAGGCTAGAGAGAAAGACTGGTTTCTATAGTTGCCACAGAAGCTTGTGAGGGGCGGGGCTTTAGTAGTAGAGAAGTCATATAGTATTTAGTCAACAACTGGCTTGATCGTCATGTGAAATGTAGCACTATTATTATAGAAAGCTCTCTCTCCCTAGCCCACAGCTGTTAGCTCAGCTGGTAATATGAACTTGAACACTATTTATGAGTGGGAAGCAATGTAGTACACTGTTAAGAGAGCAGTCTTGGGTTAACAACACTCGCTTTTGTTCATATCCTAGTTTTTACCATTTCTTAGCTGTATGACCTTGAGCAAATCACAGAACCGGTGTGTGTACTTCTGCCACAGCAACTACAAAGGAGGGAAGAGTGCAGCCCCTGTGCCCGGTGCTGCTGTGTCCACTAAACTCGCATCGGACACTGAGCCTGCTCCCTCTGAGGAGCAAATGGTGGAGGTGGGGAGGAAGGGAGGTCACCGGTGTTTGTGTAATAAACTTTGCATAAGTACTTGGCTCCTTAAAATATGTATATTGATAATTTTAACAATAAAAATTAAATGTAAAAAGTTCTCAGCACAGTGCACGGACACAGTAAGTGCTCAATAAATGGTAGTTTGATAGTTCTGATTACTGCATTCGGTCTCTGCATGGGGGTCCTGTGCTTCTGCTACCCAGTCCTTGCAAAAAGAAAACAAGAGCTGGAGAAAATATCAAGTGATCCAAATTTTCCTTTGAACCTTCTTTGAACCTTGCACGAAAGGGTCAGCATCTGAGAGCAAAAATTCAAGTCTCGGGGCGCCTGGGTGGCTCAGTGGGTTGAGCCGCTGCCTTCGGCTCGGGTCATGATCTCAGGGTCCTGGGATCGAGTCCCGCATCGGGCTCTCTGCTCGGCAGGGAGCCTGCTTCCTTCTCTCTCTCTCTGCCTGCCTCTCAGTGTACTTGTGATTTCTCTCTGTCAAATAAATAAATAAAATCTTAAAAAAAAAAAAAATTCAAGTCTCAGGGTAGTGGGAAGGTCACGCTGCCTTCTCACTCCCCATATAACCAACTGGCCCAGATCTGTAGCCCACCCACCTTCTGGTCAAATCCAGGGCCCTCTGAACTGAGCAAATATTGAACCCAATTCCATTATGTCACCCCAAACTCACCCCTTGTCATTATATTAAACTGACTGGCTACTTCAAGGTAGATAATAAGATCCACTAGCCATTATATCCTCAGGCCCACAGAGCCAAGGATCTGCCTTTTGCAAACCTCCCCCGGTAACCTCTACCATGATTTCTAAACTCTCACCTAAACAGAGAAAATAATTCCTCTAGGCCTTAGTCAAAAGATAGCAGGAGGTCAGGAGAGAGTGGACTTCCAATGTGACAAAAGTAGATGTACTCCTGCTCTAGCTGCAGATCCAAAACATACTCAAGGGGTGGCTGTCAGACAGAGATAGGAAGAGAAGCAGGTGGGAATGTGGGCAGGCAGGGCAGATGGCACTTGGCAGTGGCTGACGCTGGAGGAGCACGATGAACCTCCCTACAAAGATAATAACAAGTTTCTCCTTCTGAACCAGCATTTGGCGGAAGTAATAACAGTGGCTCAGACTGTAATCCAGTTTAAAGGAGGAATATATGACATATACCAGCTCCAAACATTTTTTTAAAGTAAGAACAAAACACATAATAGGAACCATAGGCCAAGTAACAAATAAATGAATTTGGGATTCTATTCAGTTCTCCCAGTGTAAATTATTACTTTTTTTTTAGAGAAAGGAAACCAAGTATTTGGCCTTCCTCAAGTATAGCCCCTTGGTTTTTGAAAGCCACACTCTTATTACCATCTGGCCTGAATCAGACCGTTTGGAGTCTTTTTCCTCTGTAAGGCCTTCTCAGAAAACATTTAGAGATTTAAAAAATTACTGCTAAATAAGAAAAAAAAAGCATCTAATTTTAACAGGACTTATTTTCTCCTTCCACACCTCTATGAATTGTTTTTTTTCCACTATTCTCATACTGTCCAAAGCTATACTGGCCTCCAGGGATGAGTCAGAGAGCTAGAATTCATGACAAGATTAGCCTTGAGCCAAATGAGTGAGCACCTATCCTACTGGGACCATTTGTCCTCCGAGCCTCTTGAGCTAATCACATAAAAGGGTTCAGTAAAACAGCATCTAACCTTCATCAATACTTGATCTGACCGTTCACATGGGACAAGTCAGCCACAATTGAGCTGACAATGAGGTCAGCCAATTTCTAACAAAGGCGAGGAGTCAGATTTATGAATATTTGGAGCAGGTCAGCATATACTTACTTTTCTGACTCCCTCTGACAGCTCTCACATAGGGGAGGGGCCAGGCCCTCTGGGTTGTGGGATGGAGCTAGAGCTGGCATTGCCACTCAGGGCTTCCCCCCCAGACAGAGAGCACTGAGTCCGGAGAGCTTATGGTTATTCAAGTACAGCTGGGGAAGGGCCCCTGGGGTGTCTAGTTCCTGGCACTGACATATGTGCCATTATTTTGACATAACCACGCAGCCCTCACAGAGGAGGCGCATGAAGCAATCTTTTCATTTCATCCTACCAACCTTAACAAGTTAAACTGTAACTATAGAGGCAGCAGGAAACCATATGCCTGTTGTAACTGTGGTCCCAGGCTTCCAAGAGCATCATGTTCTTTCCCAGCCTTAATGGCAGGCAGGGAATTTCTTTAGAGTAAGTAAAATCTACTGTCTACTCTGATCCTTGACCCCAAGGCATCAGGTACTCCTCCTCCCATAAAGATGGCATCTGAGGCGAACTGAAAACACATGTCCCAACTCTAGAGCTCAGGGGTTTCTTTCTTCTTTCCACTCATTTACAAATAAAAGGGTGCTAATTACTATAAATACCACAAAGTTTTTGCACCCAAGTTCTTATTTTTACTAACCAGGAAAAGAAGTCACTACTTGACTCATGAACAAGGTAAGTCTTCAGAAAGAAGATGCCACAGGAAATCTTTGATTTATGTGAGGGGCACTTATCTTATTTCAACTCTGCTGTTTTTTACTCCTTGATGATACCGATCAACTCAGTAAATGCCTTCACTCACCACACCACAGCCTCCAACCCAACTGGAGAATCTAGGGAGAGCCCAGGTTCACTTACTAATAATACATGTTTTAGTAATGTGGCACCCTGGACTGGAATCCTAGCTCTGCCTCTCAACAGCTATGGAATATTGAGCCAGTTCCTAAGTCCCTTGGAACTTTTTGTTTTCCTGTCCAAAAAATGAGCGACTATATGTGAAGTACATGGAAACACAGCTGGCACACAGGACGAGCTCAAATCTAACTCTGGTATACCTCGTCTCACCACTGTGTCAGGTACACCCCTGAGCAGACTCAAAGGAAAGCACTGCAGATGACTGAGCCCATCTCTCATAGTCTGTCACCCGCATCTCCTGACCACAGGTCTCTTAAGCATTCTGCCCTCAGCACTTAACCTGTTCACTGTCCTTCCTGTCTTTCCAAATGTATAATTTGAAAAGCCCTTTCCATCAACTCAATCTCTTCTTCCTCTCTGCCCGAACTCTAATCCACAGCCATACACACAAACTGCACATTTTGACTGTGTTCTTATCCCTCCGGACTTCTTGACTGAACCGTTCTGTAATTGCTATGTCCATATCTCATCTTCCCTACTGCACTGTAAGCTGCTGATAGGGATAACTTCTTTCATTCTTCAAATCTCCCACTGAACAGTGGACAATGATCTAAACAGTGCAGAGATGTGTTAGTAAATACTGAGTGCTGTCTGTCTACACCCTAACCCTGCTCCTAAGGAGGCTTAAGAGGTGGAGCCAATTCCACTTTAACCAGAAATGCTTTCAGAGAACTTGCCAAATGCTCACAGAAATACATTCTGAATACGAGTCTGCTTAAATTAAGAAACAAGAGGGGCACCTGGGTGATGTAGTTGGTTAAGCAAGTGTCTGCCTCTTGATTTTGGCTCAGGTCACGATCTCAGGGTCGTGATCTCAGGGTCATGAGATGGAGCCCTGCATGAGGCTCCTCACTCAGCGAGGAGTCTGCTTGTCCCTCTCCCTTCTCCTCTGTCCTTTTCCCACCTCTAAAAATAAATGAAGAAAAAAAAAAAAGAAACAAAGAAAAGCAAGAAACAAGGGAGGCTCCAGTTTCTCTTTGGGACCTAAGTGCCACATTCTCAATGCATTATAGCCAATAGTCTCTGAATAGCACCTCCAATGAGAGCCTTTTCTCTGGTTCTTGCAAATACTACTTCTAATGATTCTACAGAGTTCATGAAAAAAAATTAGGTGACATACCATGAATTCATCAACCACAAGAAATCTTAATAGCCTCTAGCCTCACTACAGCCCACTCCTTCAAAAACAAAAAACAAAACAAAACGACAACATGGTAGGACCTCACTAAGGCTGGGAGGTAATCTACCCTGACCCCTGCCAACCCCATCTCACCGTCCCAGGCCAGGGCAATCATCACAGAACTGGAGAAAAGGCATCAGTCCCTGAAGGAGCTGCAAACAACTCACAGGTTCACAACTTAGGAAGATGAGTGCATGCCCTGGCCAGGCACACCAGCCGTCTCCTAAGACCACAGTGACTACTGCAGCCAGGGAGCTCACAGTTGGGAGAGGGGGGCTTCCATTACACAAAGCACTGGGGCAACTGGCTCTGCCTCCTTCAGCTTTCATCTTCCCATTAAACTCAGCTGCAAATTCCAGTTCTAACAGGATATGCTTACCCTAGGGCTTGGCTCACCTGCCACCTGGAGAATCATACTGTGGATGGTTAAATTTAAGGAGGAAGAATCTGGAGAAATAGGAGCTTAAATGAAAAACCTTTTATTAAAGTGTTATGACATTAAATCTTAACTCAAATACAGCAAAATTTACTGTCTTGCCAATTAACTTTCTTATATCCTGTACAACTAACATGACTCCACAGAATCCTTTACAACAACCATCCAAACAACCAAAAAAAAATCAATCCTTTGTTATACCACTAGGGAATGAAGTCTCTCTTACTAGACCGTGAGGAGAAACGGGATTCATATCATCAGGTTTCTTTTCTTTCTTTCTTCGTTATTTTTTTTTTTAGATTTTATTTATTTACTTGACAGATCACAAGTAGGCAGAAAGGCAGGCAGAGAGAGAGGAAGGGAAGCAGGTTCCCCGCTGAGCAGAGAGCTCGGGCTCGATCCCAGGACCCTGAGAGCATGATCTGAGCTGAAGGCAGCGGCTTAACCCACTGAGCCACCCAGGCGCCCTCAGGTTTCTTTCCTTAATTCACCTCTTGATCTGGACCATATATAAACCATTAGTCAGAGAAATACCATTCTTAACAACAGACAAGCAATCTGTCCCTCAAATAAACATCAGTTTTATTTTTCAAAATTTGAGGGTAAATGCCAACATGACCCAAGGGCAGACTTAACAGTGTTACGACTGTATAGGTGGGATGCTGGGCCTAATACACAGCATTATTAATCAGAGAAGAATGCACAGGAATGCTCACAGGCCCAAGCCACATGAAACAATGATTACATGAGCTCTTGGCATCAGGGCTTTACTCAACCAACCCAAACCAACAACCAAGAACCATCATCACCCTTAGCAGAGTGTAGAAGACACTGTTTAATCAGCTAGCAAGGAGAGAAGCAGGTCAAGAAATCAAACACCCAGAAGAGTGTCTCAGAACAATCAAAATATTTAAAATCATGGTCAACTCAACAAATAATTCTCTCACTTACTGCCCCATACATAAAAAGTCAAAATATCCCTTGGGCCACTCTGGGTTGTGGGTAAGGAGGTAGAAGGGCCATAAGAGACTGAAAATACATCGACAAGAAGACATGCAAACAAGGTAAGTAAAGCAAAAGCCCAACAATAGTATTTAGGATAAATAACAGAGTTTGTCTTTTTTCCTTGGAAAAACAAAAGTCCCACCCAAAGCCAAAATAAAAACAACAACAAAGTAAGAAAAGATTCCAAAAGCATCTTACTGTTCTAGGCTTAGTATACATTTACACTGGAAGGAGAGCTGGTGATATTTTGACTTTCATTTTTTAAAATGCTAAAGGTAAAACACCTTGTTCTTTCAACACCCAAACCAGAGCAGAGAGACAGTGGTAAATTATAAATGTGGATAAAGTAACATCCACAGGACATGAAGATGGGGGGGGGAGGGGAGAAGGGGTAGGTTTTTGTATTGTTGCTGTTGGCAGAAGAGCTAAGCAGTCTTAAAGAACATTCTAGGCTTCTAGGTTTGCCATGAAAGGGTATCACAAGTCCCAAGGCCCACCACCTACCCCTTCTCCTCTTCTCCGAGGGCACCTACCTTACTGTAAGTCACTACTGATAAGTTGTTTGCGTGACTGCTGGGGGACAGATTTACAGAGTTCTGTGAGAGTCTATTCTCATCTTGCTCGGTTTGGTCAGGAGCAGGAGCCCATGTGTTTTTGCTGATCGAGTCGAACCCGGAACCCCCAGGGTCTTTTAAGTTGTTTTCATCTGATTGTCGGTTCTTTTGGGGAGAGGCAAACGGGTTGAAGTTTCCTTCTACCTTGCGATGTGGCTGTGTGTTGAACTCCGTTTCAAAAGATGACAGCTGCTGCGTTACTCCTAAAAGTCCACCCACCTCCACACTGAGAATCACCCAGATGACATCTGAAACAAAAAGGGAACTTACATCAGTGACAGGCAGGCCCTCAAGGCCCAAAGCAGCCACCACCAGAAGCCCAAGACGCCACCCAAACCATAGGAAGAAATGTCCTTTAACACGCTAATTTGAAAAGCAAGCTGACAAAGTCACCAGTACATTTGCATGGCATGCATTTCTACATTTGTGGTAATGTCACGTTCAAACTCCAGTACATATTCAGTACAGGTCTGTGGTAAGACCCACGAAAGTATTTGTTAAAAGGTTACCAATTGATTCTGATGCATAGCCATATTTGGAAATCACTGCTCCAGAGAACAATGATCTATAGACAGAAATCCAAAAACTATTTTCCCAGAATCATAAGCTCTTTGTGGTTTTTGCTTTAGCTTGAATGTATGTAACTTAGAAAAACTCAGGGCAGGCATAATTCCTAAGCCAAAAAATACTTATAATTCTCAGAATTGCAACTTATCAATGACCCCCTCTCCTCCCCCACCTCTCTGAGCAATTTAGAGTGACGACATATTGTCCAAACCCGGACAACTGAGAGTAAACGGGGAACCAATTAATAAGGACACCAGGACACATGTGTAAACCACTAACCCTGACTATTAAGGGAAATAACACCTGGGTTTTTTTTCTAATGATCTATGTGATCAAAGGATACCAAAAACTTAGTATGCCCCAGATTTTCTTAAATAATCCAATTTAACACCAACCCTGCCTTTGTCATATAGGGAAACCCCACCATCTACACTGAAACCGTAAGCGATTTGTTTTAAAAAGATGCACCACAGGACTTTTGGTCATAATTCAGCTATTTCCTCAACTGCTGAAACTAAGGGTTCAAACAGAAGAATAAAGAGACAGTTTCCTTCAATGTTCTGCATCTAAATTTAGAGAACAGTGACATCAACTTTTCTGCCGGAAAGCTTTTAAAAAGCAAGCTACAGAAAGGCCAAGAAGCTCTAACGTGTAAACCCAGCTGAAACAAATGTGAAAAGCTGTCCAAGACTCCTAAATAACTGCTGAATGGTTGAAAAGAAAAGGCTAATGAATTTCATCAGTTACCTACACCAAAATATATTAAGAATAGGAAAAAAGAAATCCACCAACTAAAAAGAATAGTGAAAGAAAATGAGGAAAATTCTCTTGGGCCGTGCTTATTCTCAGTTTTCAATCTGGGGTCGGTATCTGATGAAGGCTATAAATACTCAATTTGCATTCAGTGGTTTGGGAACTCCATTAAAAACTTGGTTCCAAGTGACAGGCTAGGAGCCAGAAGCCTAATAAGTGGAGACGCAGTGACATCTGCTGTTCGCTTCTGGAGTTAGCAGCTCTGCAGCCATGGGCCTCACAAGTATGATACCCAGGAACGGGTAATCCACCCCAGACACAGCTTTTCTTTTCTTTCTTTCTTTCTTTCTTTTTTTTTTTTTTTAAAGATTTTATTTATTTATTTGACAGAGAGAGAGATCACAAGTAGGCAGAGAAGCAGGCAGAGAGAGAGGAAGGGAAGCAGGCTCCCCGCTGAGCAGAGAGCCTGATGCAGGACTCGATCCCAAGACCCTGAGATCAAGACCTGAGCTGAAGCCAGCGGCTTAACCCACTGAGCCACCCAGGCGCCCCAGACACAGCTTTTCTGATGGCAAATGTGAATCCTCATGTAAACGAGGGCGACAGAAGCTCAAGCTGTTGATTTTTTTTTTTAATATTTTATTTATTTATTTGACAGAGATCACAAGTAGGCAGAGAGGCAGGCAGAGAGAGAGGGAGAAGCGGGCTCCCCGCTGAGCAGAGAGCCCGACGTAGGGCTCGATCCCAGGACCCTGGGATCATAACCTGAGCCGAAGGCAGAGGCTTTAACCCACTGAGCCACCCAGGTGCCCCTCAAGCTGTTGATTAACATTGTAAGCCAGGATATGCAGCGCGCTACTTCACTCGGAAATGTGGAATGGTGCCAGGAATACTGGGTCAGAGGACTTTCATTCTAAACTCTAAGTCAGTCTCATAAACCAACATGACATAGGCCTTAAAAAAAAACAATTCAATGGCAGGCGGCTGAGGGAGATTCACTCCATGCTTTCCTAGCCTAGATTTCTAACCAAAGGCAAAATCTCTTCACTCTATTATCATTTTCCCCAAACAGATGTGCCCTACCTTATAGTACATTAATTCTTCTCTTCTTTCACCCATCTATTTTCCAAAGTCCTTTTCTAAGTATGTGGTATGTTTTACACACTCAGGTATAGGTCATATGCTTCCTTCACTTAGCTCAGGAAACTAAATGCTTACGAGAAGAGATAGGACAGTTTTCTCAAGACTGTGATCAGTATATGAGACTAATGAGACATTTTCCCCCTAACTTTAAGAACTACTGTTTCTTTCATATAACTCACTGGACCATATCATACATAAGCCACCGCACTCTCTTCACCTTGGCTATTCTTCTATACTGCTCCCAGATTTTACATAGTAGCTCTAAATAGAAAATCATTTAAGAAACCAATGGTTTACACCAACAATGAACACTCCGGTTCTGATCCTCCCGAGTTATTACCATGATGGGTCATTATGAACAGCAAAATACACCTTCTACATGGTACAATCTAACCCATCTAGGTACTACTGCTAGCCCTCATGTTTCAGATGTGTTCATCCCATGCATACTGTGTGTGAATGAGTGTGTTAATCAAATAAAAAGGGTGATAAAAATGGACCAAATAAGCTTGTTTCAAGCTCCAATTCTTGCCAAAATGCCTTAATTACTGTGATAAGAACTAACTGCCAGCCACATTTTACTATTTGTAATGATAAAATCATCTAATGGAATGGCTGTACTTTTTACATAAAGGATCTGAAGTATGGAGGCAGAAGTGATGGGTCCAAGATCAGACTTCAAGTTAAAAGTCAATGTACATGATGACTGAGAATGCTCAATTCTCACAACAGCTTTTACAACTCATACTTATTTTTCCTCAATAGGAACTGGGAATCAAGAAGAACCCAGGAAACTACAGCTATAGATAGGGAGTCCCATTTCCCAGGCCAGATTATCTTTACCCACAAACATATATGATCTTTGGTACCAATAACAAAGATGGGCCAAGAGGATGCCCTAGAAAAGTAGCCAATAAAGCAGACTCAAGTGCCAAGCCTATACATTCAGGGCTTAGTAAGCAAATGGAGAAACTGATTTAGAGTGTCTTGCCTTAAAATGTTTTTCAAAAAGGACCTGAGCCAGGACTCTGGAACTAAATGGTACTGTAAATAGTTTCATTCAACTTCTCCCTTTTACATATAAAATCTTTAATAAGTATATAACTTTAATGATAGTATAAACTTCCTTTTGTAGAAATGTGTAATAAATTACTAAAGAAAGACATGAACTTTTTTTTTTTTTTTTTTTTTAAAGATTTTATTTATTTATTTATTTGTCAGAGAGAGAGAGAGTGAGAGCACAGGCAGACAGAGTGGAAGGAAGAGTCAGAGGGAGAAGCAGGCTCCCTGCGGAGCAAGGAGCCCGATGTGGGACTCGATCCCTGGACGCTGGGATCATGACCTGAGCCGAAGGCAGCTGCCTAACCAACTGAGCCACCCAGGCGTCCCGAAAGACATGAACTTTTTATTTCTTAAGTTTAGATTATTAGACTTGCAGAGTAAAAGGAAAATATTTTGGGGCTCTTGGGTGGCTCAGTTGGTTAGGCATTCAACTTTTGATCTCAGCTCAGGTCCTGATCTCAGGGTCATGAATTCAAGCTCCGCATTTAAAAAAAAAAAAAAAAAAAAAAGGAAAATATTTTACTTGAAGCCCAACTCCATAATCTTAATGAACCATGCAGACAAAGACATCTCAGATTATGGTAGGAATGTTAAAAAAAAAAAATACTGCGTATATCTAAAGGCTAGTATCACAGATCAAATAACATGATAATAAACATGAACAAATATCTAATATTTGTCCACTACAAGAGAATTGCTAAAAATCAGTACAAAATTCAAACTGGTAAATTTGTTTCTTGTGGGGTTATGAGTTATCATACATGCACAACATGGGTACATGTAAACGGGGGTTGAATACGTAAATGAATAGAGAAATGCTGGGAGCAAGGTTTCTTACTGTTGAAGGATATGACAGATGAGCAAGGAAGGCAGGCATTCTAAAATGAACTCTGTGGTACTAGATTAAAGTCAGAGACAGCAGTATCAACTCACGTTTATCTTAATACATATACAGATGAAGAAAATCAGAAACAAGGATAGATACATCTGTTTACAGAGGGTAGTATGTATACACAAGTTACCCACCTCTGCCCACGGTGGAGGAGGAGGCCTAGCGGTTTCTGAACAGTATTGTCTAATTAAAAAAACAAATCTTCCTCAGAGAAATGGCTGATTCTGGGGCTAAGACATGGAAAATATAAGATGAGCCTAGAATATCTTTTTAGTATCAGAAAGTAAGAAAGTGTTAAAAAGGAAGGAAATAAAAGGATAGGAGTATGTCATAGTGATACAGGAGATACCTGAAATTCTACATATCCCCCAACCCATCCTGAGTGTGGGACAGACTTAGTGATTTGCTTTCAAAGAACAGAGTAAGGAAAGAGAAAAACGGTAACTTTACAACAGAGAAACTGGCAACCAAACAATTTAATCAAGTGACCGATGTTTGTATCACCAGTGATACTACGTAAATATGAGGTACGCCCTGGCAAGGCACTTCACCTCTGCTGTATTCTTCCCAAAATCTATACCATCAGTCTGAACTGAGGAAAACATGAGAAAAGCTCCACTGGGGTACATTATAAAGGATACCTGCCAGTATTCCTCCAAACAGTCATGGGTCATGAGAAACAGAAAGACTGAGAAACTGTCACAGATCAGGGGAGAGTGAAAGTCAAAACAACTACATGTAACACGGTACCAGAGACTGGATTCTGGGAACAGAAAGAAGTCATGAATGGAACTGATAAAGTCTGTGCTCACTTCAGCAGCACATACACTAAAATTGGAATGATACAGAGGTTAGCAGGCCCCTGCACAAGGATGATACACAAATTCATGGAGTGTCCCGTATTTAAAAAACAAACCAAAAAAATCTAAAGTCTGGAGTTCAGTTAACAGTAATATGCCAATGTTGAGGTCTTTATTCTAACAAGTCATCCATTCAAAACTAGATTTGAGTTCACTCCTATATGCTCTCCTTTCCTAAGCAATTCTTCTCAGTACCGCAGCAAGGGCCAGTTAATAGTCTTCAAACAGAAAGAACAGCAACAACTATACAAATGAGCCATCACCTTGATGTGGATATTAGGGAGAAGCTGCCCAGTGTCCTCCAGAGCAGGCATCTGGCCTGTGTAAGATGCAGACAGAAGTCACTTAAAGCAATAATCTGCCACATCAGTATGTTGCACTTGGGTCTGGGCTTCCCAAGGGAAAAGTCCAGGGGACTTGAGAAAGCATAAACTTTTACAAATTCAGTTTACAAAGACACCTCAAAGTGGTTCAAACTGTGGCTCAGACTGAAATCTTGTAGGCTTTTGATCCCTAGAGCAAATGCCTTGGGCTTCTCCCAAGGAGTCATGAGACAAGAATGCCACAACACCAGGAGACACACAGCCTGGCTTGAGTCAGTATGCGCATGGAAGACTACCATGGAGGTCACGTCTAGGTTTGGAGGTGGTGGATTCAAATCCTTCCTAAAGCTCAATGCATCTTCAAAGCGCAACAGGAACCTCACATGTGCCCTAAGGATTAAGAAATCACTTGGATCGGAGAAGTACACAGGCTCTAGTCAACTGCTGGGCTACAAACTATAGGTTCACATTTCATCTCCATAAGAGGGCTGAGTACATACTGCCTACCTTCTGTGACAGAGGCTGGAGAGGAGAGTTTGAGCACTGCCAATCTATGGACTGAAACATTCCCAGACAGTAAGCAGTGTGAAGTCTCAACCTGTGCCTGTCTCTTGGAACTACCAAGGCAGGAGTGTGTATGTACCACTGGGAAAAGGAGGCACTTCCAATTGTCAGCACTAATCTACCTAGTCTCAACTTCCAGTCTACATTTCCACATTATTTACTCAACACAAAACGGCCATGACAATGCCCAGGCACTCTGATACTTTCACTTTATCAACACACCACCTATCTCAGCACCTAAGTGGGGAGAAGGCAGAGCCAGACTCCAGTTCTTCAGCTGCTACGACTGACGGCTGAACCACTGACTCTGCTCAAACCCTGTTCCCTACCCACCCCACCTTGCCACAAATGTATTAGAATCTTGTTCCTTGGTTTCAGTATTATTCTCAGGAATTTCCTTTTAAAATGCAAATGACCTTCAAAGGAATATATTAAGCTACCTTAAACTCATCAAATCAATCACTAGGCTCAAGTTCACAAAGGGGAAAAGAAAAAGGCCTAAGAAAGAGCAGTGGAAGCCTGGATGAGATGAGATGGTGAAGGGTCCCTGGGGCCCCCAATACATTGAGGGGCTCAGAAAGAAGAGTTGAAATGGCAACAACAAAGAAACTATTCCTACTTCACAATTTTCCTGAATCATGCCCTACTGAAAAATTATGAGCCTCTATGTTAATTTGGGGGTGGGATGGAGGACTACAGTGATCCTTAAACCACTCAATTACTAGCTTCGGTCTTGGAAACAAGAATCTCTGCTTCCAAATCCAGGAAATCAGTGCCATGGAACTGAAAGAGTAAAAACATCTGAGCTCAAAGATGAAAATCCGCTCAGAGTGAAAAACCCTGCCCTCAACTGGGCTAGAAGGACAGACACTTATAAAGGCAGGTACAAAGGTAAGAGAAAACATGATTTCTCCCAAGGTCATGTAGCAGCTACAAAATGCTTTAACAACCCTCTGCGTGACTACTGCTTTCTTACCAATGATACCCGCAAACCCATTTTTTTGTAGCATCGATTACTGAGGACTGTTGTTAAACTGCCCCTGTCTCAAAGTAGCACCAAACCCTAATTAATCCTGCCTTCTAATCCTGCCTCAGAAATAGCAACCAATCCAAAACTGACCATTTCCCTGAGAGCGTTCTCAGAATCTTTCAGCAGGAACCCAAACCGTACGAAGGCCACATCCCTCCTCCCTCTTGTGTGGCATTCCACAGTTCTGCTGGAGAGCCTGCTCTCACCTATTACACCAATAAATTCTGGTTGTGTCAGACTTCGGGCTTGTTTCAGGTGACCTTTGAAATGAGAAGCCTTCCTCTCTTCCCCTTCCCAGCTTCAACTTCCAGATGCAGAGCCTCCACCCCTTCCTACTTCCCTGCTTGGGCAGACCACCCTCTCCTGCAGGGGGCCTGAGCTGGCCCAGCCACCAGCTGATACCTCGGGAAAGCAGAATGCATTCATTCAATGAAATGGAGGTCATAAAAAAAGAGAGAAGGAACAGCCTCAAGAATAAAGAAAACCCAGGAGTATATGGTGTTCTAGAAGCCTCCTCACAAGTGTTTCAAGGAGGACAGAGTCATCAACTGGGTCCTGTGCAGCTACTAATTCAAGTAAGGTTGAGAAAGTGAGAACGAAGCATTGGAGGTGGCATCACGTAGGTCACTGGTGTTTTGAAAAGAGCAGTTTCAGTGGAGTGGTGGGGACGGAGCCCAATGGAAAGAATTTAGGAGTCCAGAAATCAAGAGGTGGAGACAGCCATTTCTGATTGAAAATTTTCCAAAGAGTTCTGCTATGAAGGAGAGAAGTGAAAAAGGGAAGAAACTGGAGAAAATAACAGCATTATATTATATGCAAGAGCAAGAAATTTTTAGAAACCTGAATGTCCATCAGTAGTGACTGGCTGGAAAAATAACACATCTACCTGAGGGGAGACTCCACAGCCATAAAATATAATGATTTCTACAGTGATCTCTAGAAGATATTATTAAGTGAGGGGGGAAAAATAAGATGCAGATCAGTATCTATATAGTTATCACACTTGTGTAAGAAAAGAATCAAAATTACATATATTGGCTAGTATTTGCAAGACAAAGCAAAACAAACAACACTGTACAGATAAACCATAAATGAACAAATAAAAATGGATATCTGGCTGAAGGAGGCGGTAATGGGAGACTCCTCTAAATATATCATTCCTAAACTGTGACTCAGGAATAGTAGAAACAGGTTCGATACTGGAAAAAAAACAACAACAATAAACAACAAAAAGAAAACAAAAACAGGGGCCTCTAGGTGTTTCAGTTAAGCATCTGCCTTTGGCTGGGGTCATGATCCCGGGGTCCTGGAATTAAGCCCCACATCAGGCTCCCTACTGAGCAGAAAGCCTGCTTTCCCTCTCCACTCCTTGCTTGAGTTCCTGCTCTCACTGTCTCTTTCTAATAAATAAATAAAAATTGTAAAAAAAGAAGAAAATAAAAAAAGAAAACAATAACAAACAAACCTAGGTCAAAGGGAGAGAGAGAAAGGACTGGAGATAAATTCTGTAGGATGGTGACTGGCATGGATAGATGTACACTAAATGCCAGATTATTTATGTTCAACTACTTAGCACCATTTAAGTAGCATTAAAACACAAACAAAAAGGGATACCCGGGTGGCTCAGTCTGTTGAGCCGCCTTCAGCTCAGGTCACGACCCCAGGGTCTTAGGATCGAGTCCTCTATGGGGCTCCTTGCTCAGGGAGCCTGCTTCTCTTTCTGCCTGCCACTCCCCCTGCTTGTGCTTTCTCTCTCTGATGAATAAATAAAATCTTTAAAAAAAATGTTTACTGTGTTGCCCTATTGGAAGTCAGTCAATATTAAGATTAAATGTCTGAGAACTGGCTATGTCTAACTATAGTTGAAGGACCATAATGGCAACAGGAAACAAAAAAGCAGAAAAGACCTCCTGACTTAAACAAGTTAACATTTAATGTTGTAATTCAAAAATGAAATAGTTTCATAAAGATTGGGCATTAACTTCTCAGTGAACACCACCTGTGGTGTGGAAGACAACACAACAAAATAGTAACCAGTTTTCAATCAATCATATTACTATACAGCAGTCTGCTCTGTAGACCACCTACATCAAGGTCATGTGGCTTACATGTGAAAAAATACAGATTCCTGGGTCCCTAACTACAATGAACTAAAACAGGTTTCATATATGAAATCTAAGAATTCAGGATTCTACCCTAAAGAAGGGTATCTAAACTTTAACTTTCCCTCTTCATTCGTTTCCCTGAAAGCAACTAGAACACTAACTCCTTCCTCTGAAAACCGACAATTAAAGGTAAAGAATTAAGCATTTAATCTAGCCTTACTACAAAACTAAATTTCAGAATGTCATTGTTGACGAAGAAAACATTTTTTTAAAAAAAATCTCAGAGGGGCGCCTGGGTGGCTCAGTGGGTTAAGCCGCTGCCTTCGGCTCAGGTCATGATCTCAGGGTCCTGGGATCGAGTCCCGCATCGGGCTCTCTGCTCGGCAGGGAGCCTGCTTCCCTCTCTTTCTCTCTCTGCCTGACTCTCCATCTACATGTGATTTCTCTCTGTCAAATTAAAAAAAAAAAAAAAAAAGATAAAAAAAAAAAATCTCAGAAATACTCCAGCTAATGTATGTGAAAGAAATAATCACTTTGTAACCCCTGATGAAATGATTCAGACAACAATCATCAATGAATGAAACCATTAGGCAAAAGGTTGGTTGGCAGAGAAGACCTCTGCAATGGAGGGATCAGGCTATCACTACTATCAAAACCTTTTGACTGCTCTTAGCATCACTAAAGCTAAAAAAAATTTTGAAAAAGAAGGAAGCTGCAAGTCTCACAATTTCTGATTTCAAAATTACAGCATTACAGTAATCAAATCAATGTGGTATTATTAAAAAGATGTACAGACCAACAGAAGAGAAGAGAGAGTTCAGAAGCCAGCCCTCATTTATATAGTCAAGTGATTTCTGACAAGACAGGCATGGCCATTCAAAGGGAGAAAGAACAGTCTTTCTAACAAATGGTGTTGAGAAAACTGAGTATCATATGCAAAATAATAAAGTTGGACACTTACCCTCACACCATACACAAAAATTAACTCAAAATGGGTCAAAGACCTAAACATCACAGCCTAAGCTATGAAATTCTTAGAAGAAAATATAGAGAGGAAGCTTCATGAAACTGGATTTGGAAATCATTTCCTGGATATGACAAAAAAGCACAGGCAACCAAAGAAAAAATAAATTGGGCGACATCAAAATTAAAACTTTTGTGCATCAAAGGACACAATTAACAGAGTGAAGAGGCAACCCACAGAACAGAGAAAGTATGCGAAAACTGTGTATTTCATAAGGGGTTAATATCCAGAATATTTAAAGAACTCCTACCAAGGGGTGCCGGGGTAGCTCAGTCATTAGACTAAGTCTGCTTCGGCTTGGGTCAGGATACAGCCCCACATCAGGCATCCCTGCTCAGTGGGGAGTCTGTTTCTCCCTCTTCCTCTGTCCCTCCACCCACTTGTGGATTTATTCTCAATTTCTCTCACAAATAAAATCTTTAAAAAACAAAAACAAAAACCTGATTAAAAAACAACTTGAACAGACAAGCTGAATGGCCAATAAGCACATGAAAAGATGCTCAAGATACTAATCATTAGGGAAATGCAAATCAAAACTATAAGATACCACTTCACATCTACCTATTAGGGTTGCTACTATTAAAAAAAAGAAAGAAAAGAAAATAACAAGTGTTGGCAAGGATGTGGAGAAACTGGAACTCTTGTCTATTGTTGCTGGGAGGTAAAATGGTACAGCCGCTATGAAAAACAGTATGGCAGTTCCTCAAAAAATTAAAGTGTCATATGGTCCAACAATTCCACTTCTAGGTGGATCCCCAAAAGAACTAAAAATAGGCTCGCCAAAGAAATATTTCCATACACATGTTCATAGAATTATTTATAATACCAAAAGGTGGAAGCAATCCAAGTGTCCAATGATATATGAATGCATTCTGAAAGTGTGGTATATACATATAATTGAGTATTATTCAACCCAAAAAGGAAGGAAATTCTGATTCCATGCTACAACTTGGATGCATCTTCAGGATATTATGCTATGTGAAATAAGCCAGTCACAAAGGACAAATACTGTCTACTAGAGGATACCACTTATATGAGGTACCTAGAAGAGTCAAATTCATAGAAACAGAAAATAGGATGGTGATGTCAATCAAGGCTGGAGAGAGAAATGAGAAGTTACTATTTCATGGGTACAGAGTTTCACTTTTGCAAGATAAAAAGAATACTAGAGGCAGATGGTGATGACAGTTGCATAAAAGCATGAAGGTACTTAATGCCACTAAATTGTATACTTAAAAATGGTTAAGATGGTAAATTCTGTTATGTCTATTTCATAACTAAAACAAACAAGCAAAAAATACGCTGAAGCCCAGTAACTTTAAGTTAGTTGTTCAAGGCCAATCAGTAATAGATTATGTGGCAGAATCAAAAACAACAAAAGTCAGCTCTTTTTAATCCTAAACACTATGCAGCATTCCCACCCCTGGTCATTTTTTAGTGTTCCATCAACCAGGAAATAGGTAATAGTTAAGGGAGACTATTCCTGGCACTAAAGATGGAAATATTAACATCCTCATTATTTAAACTTCTACGGACTATTAATAAAGCATAATCTGAGTAGGTTACAGCACAACTGAAGAACATTAAGATAGATTGCAAGTATAATGAAGCAACTTAAAACACTAATTTAAATTTAAGTACAATCAGGTTTAAGAATATTGCAGGGAATTAAAACTATAGCTATAGCACATAAATAGCCAAACTTACGCAACTGGCATAAAAATATACAGATTAAACTGACATTTTAACAATCATTTTGGCAGTTATGTTGAAAAGCACTTAAGTATAACACTGGATAAAAGGACTTAATATTTAAATATTATCCATTTTATATGCAAATAGGTAGAAAGATGGCTGGTGTTCCTATCCTTTCACTACTACTGCTGAATTTCTCAACCAGTCTGACTGGGACACACTTGGAACTTCTTGACACTTACAGTATTTTTATCAAAGGGTAATTTAAAATAGAGTATTTAAGCAGAAGTACTTCCAAGTAAGTACTTAGTTCATCAGAAAGTCAATTTTTAGACTACCAACTGGTTTACCTAATTCAAACTTAAATACCTTTTTTTAAAAAAGGCCATTCCTCTTTGTACACATGCTTCTAAAATGAAGCTTAATTTAGGACTCTGATACTTTTCTATGGAGTTACTATTTATGTTCTGAATATTTAAAGGCATAACAACAAGACATAAGCTCCATTTGTCTTTTTTAAAAAGTCAAACCTTATCTTTGACATAATTTATAGACAAAACATACAAAACAGCAGTGCTGATGGTAATTGGTTATTCCTGGTGAAAGCTTTTCTGTCCCAGAGATCTGGTAATATACTACATTAACTCTGATCTCCCTTCCCCCTCCTCCTAAAAGAGGACAGGCTTTGTTTCTGGCTTCAGAGAAACCGCTGCCAGTCAACATCACCATCCAAGCAGGGCCAGTGCAAAAACTAGCAAAACAAAACCCCTCCCCCTCATGGTTCTCTCCAAAGAGAATTACATTACAGACATCACAGTCACTGACAAGTCAGAGTCAGAGACAGTGACAAAGCACAACTTCCTAAATGTTTCTTCATTCTCCTCCTCTGCTCATTTTTCACTTTCTCCTTCGTTTCTTTGGTCTGGCACAACTCACACGAGCACCCTGTCCTCCTCTTCATTTCCATCACTGCCTCTTAATAGGCCAAATTCTCTTCTTGGCTCAAATCTGGGCACAGAGCTTTGGAGAAATGAATGAGTACTCTCATCTCTAAACTGAAGTAGGTATAGCAAAATCCACACACGTGGCATCTTAGGGCTCACTCAAGACAATCTGGAATTCTCAACTCTAAAAAAGAAAGTCCATCTCCCCACTCACTCACCTCTGAGGTACACAGCAAATAGAGATGTCCCTCTTAGGCCCCTTAGTCTGGGCCATGATGGCCTGCTACTCATCTCTCTTCCAGAAATATTCCTCAGAGTACTATCACCTCTAATCCACTTCCCATTCTTTCCCACACAGAACCCTGACCCATGCAGGCCAAACTGGACAAGTCACACTGAACCAGACTTTATGCTTCTTTAATGCAGTTTGGAAATGTGCCTTTCCCCTATCACCATGCTGAATCTATTCAGTTAAAACACTGCAGGTTAGGGAAAGCCCTTCCAGACCATTTAACCTGGAAAGTTATTTCTTAATGTTTATTATTGAGAAGTATTTTTAATAGACTTTATTATTTTTCAAGACTTTATTTGTAAAGCAGTTTTTAGGTTTACAGCAAAATTGAGAAGAGGCATGTATACACACTCTGCCACGTATGTACAAGTTCCTCCCTCTATCGACATCCCACACCAAAGTTTATATAGCTTTATATAGTAAGTATTTATATAGTAAGTTTTCTATATAGCTTTGTATAGTAAGTCTTTGTTATAATCAATGAACCCACACAGGCACATCGTTATGACCCAAGTCCACAGTTATTAGAGGTCAATCTTGGGGCTGTACACTCCATGAGTGTTGATAAAAGCATAATGACATGTATTCACCACTATGGTATCACACAGAATAATTTCACCACCCTAAAAGTCCTGTGTTCCACCTATTCCTTCCCCCTCCCTCCCCCAATCCCTGGCCACCACTGATCTTTTTATTGTCTCCAGTTCTGCCTTTTCCAGAATGTCATATAAGAATCATACAGGATATAGTCTTTTTTTTTTTTTTTAAGATTTTGTTTATTTATTTGACAGAATCACAAGTAGGCAGAGAGAGAGGAGAGGGAAGCAGACTCCCCACTGAGCAGGGAGCCTGATGCAGGGCTCGATCCCAGGACCCCGAGATCACGACCCAAGCTGAAGGCAGAGGCCTAACCCACTGAGCCACCCAGGTGCCCCAGGATGCAGCCTTTTTAAATCGGCTTCTTTTACTTAGACATAGGCATTTAATGTTTCTTCATGCCTTTTCATGGACTGAAAGCTCACTTCTTTTTAGTGCAGGAAGTATTCCACTGCCTGGATGTACCTCAGTTTATTTATCCATGTACCTACTGATAGACATCTTGGTTGCTTCCAAGTGTTTGCAATTACAAATAAGTTATAAATGGGGTACCTGGGTGGCTCAGTGGGTTAAAGCCTCTGCCTTAAGCTCAGGTCATGATTCCAGGGTCCTGGGATTGAGCCCCAAACTGGGCTCTCTGCTCAGCAGGGAGCCTGCTTCCCTCTCCTCTCTCTCTGCCTACCTCTTTGCCTACTTGTGATCTCTACCTCTGTCAAATAAATAAAATATTTTTTAAAAAAGCTATAAACACAGCAAGTGTTGTTTTTTTTTTTAAGATTTTATTTATTTATTTGACAGACAGAGATCACAAGTAAGCAGAGAGGCAGGCAAAGAGAGAGATGAAGGGAAGCAGGCTCCCTGCTGAGCAGAGAGCCCGATGCGGGGCTCGATCCCAGGACCCTGAGACCATGACCTGAGCCGAAGGCAGAGGCTTAACCCACTGAGCCACCCAGGCGCCCCACAAGTATTTTAGTTTTATAAGAAACTCCCAAACTGTCTTCCAAAGTGAATGTACCATCTTACATTCACGCCCACAATAAAGGAGAGTTCCTGTGGCTCCACATCCTTGCCAGCACTTGGTGCTGTCAATATTCAGGACTTGGGGCATCTAACAGGTGCATAGTAGTAACTTGCTTTAATTTAATTTGCAATTCTCTAATGACATGATAATGAAAATCTTTTCATATGCTTATTTGCTATCTGTATATCTTCTTTCGTATGATGTCTACATTTAAGTTTATGATCCATTTTGAGTTAATTTTGGGGAAGAATGTAAGGTCTGTGTCTAGATTCATTTCTTTGCATGTAGATACTTAGTTGACTCAGCACCATTTGTTGAAAAGACTATCTTTTCTCCATTGTCTCTGCTTCTTTAACAAAGATCAGCTGACTATACTTGTATCCACTTCTGGACTTTCTATTTTGTTCTACTGATCTATTTCTTTATTCTTTCACCAATACCAAATGGTCTTGATCCATATAGCTTTGTATAGTAAGTCCTGAAGTCAGGGAATGTAATTTCTCCACTTCTCTCTCCAATATGAGTTGGCTACTCTGGGTCTTTTGGGTTGGGCCGCTGCCTTCGGCTCAGGTCGTGGTCTCGGGGTCCTGGGATCGAGGCCCGCGTCCGGCTCTCTGCTCAGCGGGGAGCCTGCTTCCCTTTCTCTCTCTCTGCCTGCCTCTCCGTCTACTTGTGATTTCTCTCTGTCAAATAAATAAATAAAATCTAAAAAAAAAAAAAATTTAGAATCAATCAGTTGATATCCACACAAAAGCTTGCTGGAATTTTGACTGGGGATGTGCTGAAGCTATAGATGAAGCTGGGAAGAAATAGCATCTTGAAAGTATTGTCTTCCTATCTCTCTACTTACTTAATTCTTTGATTTCTTTCATCAGAGCTGTGTTCTCCTCCTCATGTAAATCTTGTTCATATTGTGATAGATTTATACTTAGGTATTTAATTTTGGGGAGGATCCTAACATAAACAGTAATATGCCTTTAATTTCAAATTCAAGTTGTTCACTGCTAGTACGCCGGAAAGTGGTTGACTTTTACATATTAACTTTGTGTCTTGCAACCTTGTTATAACTGCTTATTAGTTCCAGGAGTTTTTGCCATTTTTTCAGATTCTCTATATAATCATGTCATCTGCAAAAAGCACAGTTTTAGTTCTTCTTTACTAACCTACATACCTTCTTTCTTTTAATTGTTTTATCACATTAGTTAGAACTTCCAGTATGATGCTGAAAAGCAGTGGACTTTTCCTTGCCTTATTTCTGATTTTAGAGGGAAAGTTTCTAATTTCTCACCATTATGATGCTAGCTGAAGGGTTTTTATAGATATTCTTTATCAAGTAGAGCAAATTCCTCTCTGTAGCTTTCCAGTAGTTTAACCATGAATGGGTGCTGGATTTTGACAAATGGTTTTCCTGCATCTATTGATAAGAACAGGTCATTTTTCTTCTTACCCTATTGAGGTGATGGATTACATTAATTGATTTTTTAATGGTGAATCAGTCTTGTGTATGTGATATAAATTCCTCTTATCATAGTATGTATACTTATTATTATATATTATTGGATTGGGTTTGCTGCTATTTTGTTTAAAATATTAGCATTTAGGGGCACCTGGGTGGCTCAGTTGGTTAAGCATCTTGCTTCTGCTCAGGTCATGACCTCAGGGTTCTGGGATTGAGTCCCGGGTCGGGCTCCCGGCTCAGCATGCAGTCTGCCTCTCTCTCTGCCCCTCCCCCTGCTCCTGCTCTTTCTGTCAAATAAATAAATAAAATCTTTTAAAAAAGAGAAAAGAATATCAGCATCTATGTTCTTGAAAGATAACAGTCTGTGTTTTCTTGTAATACCTCTGCTTTGAGTATCAGCATAATGTTGGTCTTACAGAATGAGTTAGGAATTCTGTTTCTATCTTATGGAAGAGATTCCAGAAAAGTAATATAATTTCTTTCTTAAGTGTTTGGCAGAATTCCCAGTAAACTCATCTGAGCCTGGTGTTTTCTGTTTTGTAAGGTTATTGTTGATTCAATTTGTTTAATAGATAAAAGCATATTCATGCTTTCTATTTCTTCTTGTGTTAAGCTTTGGCAGATTGTATCCTTTGAGGAACTGGTCCATTACAACTAGGCACAGAGTTGCTCATAATATGCCTTTATTATCCTTTTAAAGTCCATGGGATCTGTAGTAATGTTCCTTCTTTCATTTCTTAGTTTAGTAATTTGTGTCTCCTTTTTTTTCTTAATAAGCCAATCTAGAGGCTTATTAATTTTTTAAAAAAAGATTTTACTTATTTGACAGAGGGACAGCACAAGCAGGGAAAGTGGGAGAGGAAGAAAGAGGCTCCCTCTGGAGCAGGGAGCCCAACACAGAGCTTGATTCCAGGACCCTGGGATCATGACCTGAGCTGAAGGCAGATGTTTAACCAGCTAAGCCGCCCAGGCACCCCAGAGGCTTACTGATTTAATTGATCTTTCAAAGAACCACTTTTTGGTTTTGCCAATTTTCTCTACTGATTTTGTTTGTAATTTCATTGATTCCTGCTCTAATTTTTATTTTTCTTCTTCTTCTACTTACTTTGGATTTAATTTGCTCTTCTTTTTCTAGTTTCTTAAGGTAGAAGCTGGGAGTATAGATTTTAGGCCTTCCTTTACATTAAGCTGACTATTCTTCCACCTTGGGTACTCTACACAAATGTTCAACACCTTCCTGATTTTAGAATCTTTGACTCCACCACCAAGATCCCACTAGAACTCCAAAAAACAAACAAACAAACAAACAAACACACAAACAAAAAACACCAGACACTAGGATGTCTGAGGTGACGAAAGCCTTAAGGAACCTTTACTAAGAAGTTAATACAAAACAAGTTAACAGTTGAAGAGTAATTACTGTACATGATTTCACAATATAGTCAGATGTTTTAATAAAAAGAAAAAAAGCTAAAGTAATAATAACATCTAACACTTAATTAGGACTTATCATGCCAGATGCTGTTCTATAAACTTTTATATGCATTAACTCCTTTAATTCCCTCAAAATGCTATGAAGTAGGTACTGTTTTCCTTATTTTATAGATTAAAAAAACCAAGTCACTGAAAGATAAAATAATTTCCTAAAGATCACATTGCTAATTACTATTAACTAGAAGTCAAACTCAGATGATATGACTTCAGAGCTCATGCTACTACTCTCTTGCCCTATTTTACTAAAAAAAATTCATGAATTTAACTATAAATCAGCCAAATAAGAATAGTTTATTCATTCTTAGCAAGCAGTCCAGATTCTATTTCTCAGATGGTTGTCTAATACATTTATTATTTGGTCACTATTTATACACTTTGCCCCACCTCAGCAAAAAGAATTAACGACCCACAGAGATAGAAAGCACATTATTGGTTTCCAGAGGCTATGACAATAGTGAGTGACTGTTTACTGGGTACTGTTTTTGGCTCTGGTCATGACTTCTGGGTTATAAGATCAAGCCCTATGTAGGGCTCTCAGCTGGGTATGGAGCCTGCTTAAGATTCTCTCTCTCTACCTCTCCCTCTCCTACTCCCTGCCTATCTCTCTCTCCCACTCTTAAAAAAAAAAAAAAAAGAAAGAAAGAAAGAAAGAAAAAGAACTATCTACAATATTTCCATTAACAGTAATCCAATGAAATGGTATTCAACTACTAAAAATTTTGTTTTTGAAAGTATTTAATAATGGGGAAGATACTAAAATGTTACTGAGTAGGAAAAACAATAGTTTACACAACTATATGCAGCACAATGTCAAACTAAAAAAACTTTTTTTTGTTTTTAATACTGGATATACATTAACAGTGTTTGTATCAATATAGAAAAGTAAATGTTTTTTTTTCTTTGTATTTTTTGTATTCTCTAAGTTCTATATTTCTGTTATTGTCAGAAAATATATATACTACTTTTTTAGGTTTTATTTACTTATTTATTTGAGAGAGAGAGAGAGTATATAAGCTGGGAGAACAGCAGAGGAAGAAAGAGGAGAAGCAGACTCTCTGCTTAGCTGGGACCCCAAGGCGGGACTCGATCCCAGGACCCAGGGATCATGACCTGAGCTGAAGGTATACGTTTAATTGACTGAGTCATCCAGGTGCCCCAGAAAAAATACACTTTTAAAAGAATTTAACTGCAAATAACTAATAAGTTTACTAACATAATAGACTTAAAAGTTCCTCAAATAAGAGAACAAAAAGAATACAAATAAAATGGTTGAACTAAATTTAAATATATCAGTAATTACACTAAATGTGAGTAGTCTAAACATACCAATTAGAAGACAGAGATTATCAGACTGGAGAAAAAAAATGACCCAATTATATGCTGTCTCTAAGAAACTGTCATATATAAGATACAGGTAGGTTGAAAGTAAAAGGCTGGAAAAGAATATATCATGCAAACAACAATCAAAGAGAGCTAGAATGGCTATATTAATATCATACAAAGTAGACTTCAGAGCGAAGAGAATTACCAAGGAAAGGGGGACATTACACAATAATAAATGGGTCATTCACTTAGGAGACATAATTTTAAATGTGTACGCACCTAACAACTGAGTTTCAAAATGTATGGACCAACCCCTGATAGAACTGAAAAAAAAAAAAAAAAAAAAAAAAAAACGCAAATCGAAAGCTGTAGTTGATGTCAACACCTCTTTTTCAGTAACAGAACACTATTAGACCAAACAAAGAAGCAAATAATAAAGACAGAGAAATTCACTGTCCTCAACAAACTGGATCTAATGGACATTTATATAACACACCACTCACAACAACAAATTAACACTCTTTTAAAGTACGCATGAAATATTCACCAACAAGACAGACTGTATCTCCTGGGTCAAAAACATTTTAAATTTAAAATAACCGAAATTATATAAACTTGAGCTCCCTGACCATAATGGAATGAAACTGGAAATGATTAAACAAGATAACAGAAAAACTGCCATTTGGAAATTTAAAAACGTGCTTCTATATAACCCATGACTCAAACAGGGAATCTCAAGGGAAATTAGAAAATATTTTCAACTGAGTGAAAATAAAAATACAATATTTCAAAATCTGGGCTATGTAGCTAAAAGTAGCACTTAGAGGGAAATTTACAGTTGCTATAAAATAAGTGCTTCTGTGCCTGCACCCCCAAATTCTTACAACAGAGACTGAATCTCCAGTGTGATTGTATTTGGAGGTGGAGTCCCAAGGAGATAATTAGGTTATGAGAGTAGAGCCCTCAAGAATGGGATTACTGCCCCTATAATAAAAACAAAAAACAAAACCACCCAGCGAGCTCCCTTACCCTTTCTGCCCGGTGAGAACATAGAAGACAGCCTTCTGTGATCTAGGAAACAGCCCCTCACCAGATGTCAAATCTGTTGGAGTCCTGATCTTAGATTTCCCAGACTCTAGAACTGTGGGAAATGAACTGCTGTTGTTTACCACCCATCTAATCCAAAACATTTTGTTATAGCAGCCCAAACAGGCTAAGAAAATAGTACTAAACATCTACGTTATAAAAGAAAGGTCTCAGGTCAACATTAACTTCCATCTTAAGAAACTTGGAAAAAGAAAATAAACCTGGGTGGCTCAGTTGGTTTAGCATCTGTCTTTGGCTCAGGTCATGATCCCAGGGTCCTGGAACTGACCCCCCATTCACATTAGGCTCCCTGCTGAGGGGGCTGCCTGCTTCTCCCTCTCCCTCTGCTGCTTCCCCTGCTTGTGCTATCTTGCTCTGTCAAATAAATACATAAAATCTTAAAAAAAAAAAAAGAATAAAATAAACCTCTATCAAGCAGGATGAATAAAATTAAAAGCAGAAATCGATATAACTGAAAACAAAGAAAAGTCAATGAAAGTAAAGGCTGATTTTCTGAAAAGAACAGTAACATTAAGAAATCTATCAAGAAAAAAGGAGAAAGAAACACAAAACATCAAGAGAAGAGGGATGTCTAGGTGGCTCAGCTGGTAAGCACCCAACCTTGATTTTGGCTCCAGTCATGATCTCAGGGTTGTAGGATTGAGCCCCACACTGGGCTCTGTGCTCTGCTTGTCCTTCTCCCTCTGCTCCTCCCCCCAGGTGCATGCGCTCATGTGCGCGTGCGCGCTCGCTCTCTCTCTCACTCTCTCTCTCAAATAAATAAATAAATAAATAAAATCTTTAAAAAGAAAGAAAGAAAGAATGAGAGAAAAGATTATCACCAGAAAGAAAGCATTAAAACAACAAAGGGTACTACAAACAACTCCACACGCAAAAATTTGACAATTTAGTGAAAACGACCAATTCCTTGACATTACCCAAAGTCATCCAAGACGGATAACCTGAACAAATCTAGAACTATGAAAATAAACTGAATTAGTAATTTTAAATTCCCAAAAAAGAACCCTCCCAGATGGTTTCACTGAAAAATTCCTTAAAAGAACACCACCAATGCTATACAATTTCTTAAAAGAAAAAACAATAGTACAACATGTTAGAGCTTATAGAGCTGCATGGTCCAGTGAGGCAGGCTACTGGCCACATATAGCTACTGATTACCCAAAATGCTGAAATGATCCTATTTTGGCTATACTAACATAAAATGTACTATTAAACATTTAAAAAAAGATTTTATTTATTTGAGGGGGCGGGGAGAGAGAGAGAGAGAGAGAGCAAGAGCACAAGACCAGGTGGAGGGAGAAGCAGACTGCCTGCCAAGCAGGGACACTGGGACCATGACCTGAGCTGAATGAAGGCAGATGCTCAACCGACTGAGCCACTCAGATGCCCCTATTATTAAACATTTTAAAAGTCCTCAAATAAGACTCAGTCAGAAATAGGATCTGCTTTCTTAATCACTTCTGATTTCTAAACATAAAAGAGAAACTAAAGGGCGCCTGGGTGGCTCTGTGGGTTAAAGCCTCTGCCTTCGACTCAGGTCATGATCTCAGGGTCCTGGGATTGAGCCCCACATCAGGCCCTCTGCTCAGCAGGGAGCCTGCTTCCCTTCTTCTCTCTCTGCCTGCCTCTCTGCCTACCTGTGATCTCTCTCTGTCAAATAAATAAATAAAATCTTAAAAAAAAAAAAGGGAGAGAAACTAAAACTAAAAAGGAAGAATGACTTTGAAGTGATTACTAAGCCACACCCTAAATCGCTTTAGAATTCAATTGGTCTCAAAACCAAGTACAAGCAAAACTCTTAGAAGTCAAGAAATGGGCGCCTGGGTACACAGTTGGTTCAGTGTCTAACTCTTCATTTTGACTCAGGCCCTGATCTCAGAGTTGTGGGACTGAGCCCTGTGCTGGGTTCCAAGCTCAATTCAGAGTCTGCTTGGGATTCTCTCTCCCTCTCCCTCTGTCCCTCCTACTTGTTATCTTTTTCTCACAAATAAATAAATAAATCTTTTTTAAAAAAGGAAATCAAGAGGTCACTGCAAGGACACGGATCACTACAAAGCGAAATCCAGAGGTTAATAGGTACACAAAGCATCCTTTTCTAAAATCCGAACATCCAACATTGGCATTCTCTTTATAAAGAAAGGGAAACATAAGCTCTTTAAAGATAAAAGGAGAAAAATAAAGAGAGCTTTAAAAAAAGTATAAAGATTACAGAATGAACTAATTTCTAACTGATAAATATCTTTGCCATTTCAAGGAAAAACCCCTTCGAGTATTATGGGGCTAGTGTCAAAGCTTCATTACAGAAACAGAATGCATTTGCTTTTCAGTAAGAAGACATTCTCCTCAAAGAGTTCCACCTTAACTACAAGACTAATGGGAGGTTTCTAAAAATAAAGTAATGACCACATTCTTGGCAGTAACTAAGGGATTGCATCTGAAAAACTAAGATATCAGACAAAGCTTAAGAGACCAATACATTAATCATTTTTGATGCTAATCATCAGTCTGTCACACACAATTTTCAGTAGGTTTATAGCACATACTGATAAATTAGGTATTCACCATGATTTGAATGGCAAGCAATTACTCCTGCTTCCTTACTTTTATCAAAGATATGATCTGGCCTGCTTCAGTACAAACTGTACACTATACTGCACTTCCTAAAACTTCCATTAAACTTAAGGTTTAATTCCATAAAACCTTAAGAATTTCTCAGGTGAAGCAATTCAGCATACATGTGCACATTTTTTTGTGAAGGGGAAATGTACATTCCCCTCCATTGTTCTTTTTCCTCATTTTTATTATTTTAGAAATGAAAAGAATCATATGACCAAATATGTTCACTTAATAGAATGGCTCTACCTCTCTTCCTGCAAGGAAGGTAATCATTAAGCCAATGATGCATATTAAAATCACTATCACCCAAGAATCACAGAAATGCAGTTTTTATGTTTTACTATCATGGGGCTATACTAAGTAACTAAGCACTTTTTAAGTAGATCCAGCCCCAGCTACAGCCCTTACCAATGCATATGCACAAAAGTTAAGGATTCTATATACATATTCTTTAAAAGCAAATTATGTTTGAATAGTTAATCTTTAAACTTGTCAGGGATTTTAGAAATATTTCTTTTCTATTAAACAAGAAGAATATTTATATGTTAAGAAAGAATTATATTTGGTTAAAAGTATTTTTAAGGAGCGACCTCTAAATTTTGAATCCTTGAAATCTAACATTCCAGATTAAAGAAGTTTCTGTTAACAAAAGGGTTTTTGCTACCACAGAAAAAAAAGATGCTGCTTTCAAATTATACTTTCCCTTCTATCAAATAATAAAACTAATTATGAAGCAAACTGCTAGCACTAACACCACACATTAAAACTACTCACAGGGACGCCTGGGTGGCTCAGTTGGTTAGGCAGCTGCCTTCGGCTCGGGTCATGATCCCAGCGTCCTGGGATCGAGTCCCACATCGGGCTCCTTGCTCAGCGGGGAGCCTGCTTCTCCCTCTGCCTCTGCCTGCCATTCTGTCTGCCTGTGTTCGCTCTCTCCCCCTCTCTCTCTCTGATAAATAAATAAAATCTTTAAAAAAAAAAAACAAAAAAAAAAAAAAAAAAAACTACTCACAGTTGGATTTCAAATCAGTTACAACATCTGATGATTCATACTCGGACATGCAAGTATTTTATTTACTACCTTTTACATACTTATCACTGTTTCGTCTGATTTCTTGATTTTCTATGCTGTGAACAGGTTCATGACACACATACGTGCATTTTAGAGGGTTAATCTAGTACAGCCATTTCACATTGCCTTTGACTCATGTGAAACTACCTAGACACAACCACCAAATAATTACCACCATCTGGTAGCACTACTACCAAGAGCAGGTTTTCCTTCTCTCAAGCTAAAATAGCACATCACCTTATAGACTTGATATAAAACCTTACAACATAAAGATATTTAAGGATTTCAAATTCATTTACATTTGAAATGTCCTTCTAAAAATAAAAACATTTCGGGGCACCTGGGTGGCTCAGTGGGTTAAAGCCTCTGTCTTCGGCTCAGGTCACGATCCCAGGGTCCTGAAATCGAGCCCCACATCGGGCTCTCTGCTCCATGGGGAGCCTGCTTCTCCTCCCCATCCCCCCCACCTACTTGTGATCTCTGTTTGTCAAATAAATAAATAAAATCTTTAAAATAAAATAAAATATTTTAAAAAATAATAATAAAAATAAAAACATTTCCCACACAAGTCACAATCAGCTTAGGCTAGCATTTCTTCATCAAAAAAGAAATCTGTTGTTCTCAAGGGCTACTCTTATTTCTGATATTACAGAATTCTACAGACCGGAATTGAAACACAGACTGCCTTATTGAGGATCTTCTAGAAGCAAATGAAGCAAACTTTGAGTCTAACATTTAAAGAGAGAAGTTCTAATATAAGGTCAACTAAATAAACATTTTTCCAAAGATGACATCCAGATGGCCAGGAGATGCATGAAAAGATGCTCAGTATCATCAATCATCAGGAAAATCCAAATCCAAACCACAATGTAATACCATCACACACCTGTCACAATGGCCAGTATCAAAAAGACAAGAAATATCAAGGTGTTTCTGTTTGTTTTCTAAATAGGCTCCATGCCCAATATGGGGCTCAAAGTCATGACCCCAAGAGGAACAGTCACATGCTCTACTGACTGAGCCAGCCAGGTACCCCAAGAAATACCAAGTTTTGATGAGGATGAGGAGAAAAGGGAACCATTATACACTGCTGGGAATGTAAATTGGTGCAGCCACTAAGGAAAACAATATGAAGGTGCTTCACAAAATTAAAACTAGAACTCCCATACCATCTAGGAGGTATTCATCCAAAAGAAAAATTAATTTGGAAAGACATAAACACCCCTATGTTCACTGTAGCATTATTTATAACGGCCAAGTTGATCAACAGCAGAATGGGTAAAGAAGATGTGGTGTATGTGTGTACACACACACACTATTTCTCAGCCATACCAAAAACAAAAACAAAAACAAAAACAAAACCAAAAAGAATGAAATCTTGCCATCTGCAATAGTGTGGATGGACCTAGAGGGTACCATGCTAAGTGAAATAAGCCAAAGACAAGTACCATATAATTTCATTTATATGTGGAATCTAAAAATGAAACAATTTAACAAAGAAAACAGAACAGACTCACAGATACAAAGAACTCATGGGTGCCAAAGGGGAGGGTAGTGGAGGGATGGACAAGACAGGCAAAGGGGTTAAGAGGTAGAATCTTCCAGTAATAAATAACACAGAGGGATGTTACGTACAACATACAGAACATGATCAATAATGTTGCAGCAACTTTGTATGGTGACAGATGGCAACCAGACTCACTGTGCTAACCATTTCATACCGTATATAAATATCAAATTACTATGTTGTACACCTCAAACTAAAACAACAATATGTTATTTATTCTTCAATTTAAAAAAAAAAAAAAAGCAAAAAAGGTTGGTTCAATAGGCAAGAGGGAAAGAGAAAGGGCAGAAGTGCCGAGTAAAACAGCACCTAAATGGAAGACAGAGTGGAATTTAGAGGAAGTCTATGTGAAACCAGAGCTGCTTTTACAACACTGACCAGTTAAAATACAGAAGGATGAGGAGGGACAGTCCAGCATCACCTGGCTAAGAAGGACACTCATAACTGGAGGAGGTGGAAGAAGAACTTAAAAAAGTTTTAGGAAATAAAGAGTGTGGTTTATAGAGCGCACCCAGTAAGTTTTCTAACATGTGGGACATATTATGGTTTAGGAGCTTTAATCAGGAAAGTTCCAGGGATGCCTAGGTGACACAGTCAGTTAAGCATCCAACTCCTGGTTTTGGCTCCAGTTGTGATCTCAGGGAAGTGAGATCAAGTCCCCATCTCGGGCTCCCTGCTTAGTGGGGAGTCTGCTTGAGATTCTCTCTCTGTCTCTCTCTCTCTCTCTGCCTCCCCCCCACGCACCTGCCCTCTCTAAAATAAATCTTTAAAAAATCTATAAGAAAAATTCCACTTCTAATCTCTGAGAAACTAAATGGACAATGTGTAAGTATTTAATGTACAAGTGCAATGACCCCAGTGACCATTGCGAACTACTAACAAACTAACAAGTGCTACTTCAAGGGGAGAAACTTTCCTCAGCACGTGCTGATCACACTGTCACTTCATCTGAGCTTACTTCACAACCAGAATGCCTCTGACTTAGAAGGAACCATCACAGTGCAGGGGTACATTTCTCCTACGCAATTCTGTAAGAGGTTACTCCATTATTGGAAGGAGGCACGTTACTGCTGGTATCAAGACTAAAATGGTGATACTCATGCTCCTTACTGCTTCCCAAGAGTCAAGTGTCCTTAGTGTTCTTAAGAAGTGTGCCTCTCCCAGCAGGCAAGAACTCCTTGAGGAACACTGATATTTACTCAACAACCTAAGAGTTGCTTCACCAACATTAACCCCACTTCACTGCTAACTTACTCTGGAAATGTGGAGAAGACCTGGAAACTATATACTAAATCCTCCTTAAGCCCTGACAAGTATTCACACCCTTGAGCCAAAGTTTCCATGTGAACCCCATAGAGTAATGAAGGCAAAATTAATCACAAAGGCCATAAAACTATTTTTCTTAATTTATAATAATAATTTATAAATAATTTACAACCTTTATGAACCCTAGATAAATTATTAATTATCTCTGATCTGTAGTTTCCTCATCCATAAAATGTAGATAATACTTCCTTTATAAAAGGTAATCTATAATGTACAAAACCCAATACAGTGCCTGACATATAGCAGGTATTAGACAACAGGTTGCTTTTACCTAAGAAGCAGAAGTCTGGAAATGGAAGATAAAAGAAAATGCTCGAACTTGAAAAATCAATCTGCCAGTAAATCAGGTACTTAGTGGTATTCAACCAAGGGGGTTAGAAACATGTGTGGTGGGGCACCTGGGTGGCTCAGTTGGTTAAAGTCTCTGCCTTCGGCTCAGGTTATGATCCCAGGGTCGTGGGATCGAGCCCTGCATCGGGTTCTCTGCTCAGCGGGGAGCCTGCTTCCCCCTCTCTCTGCCTGCCTCTCTGCCTACTTGTGATCTCTGTCTGTCAAATAAATAAACAACATCTTTAAAAAAAAGAAAAAAGAAACATGTGTGATTCAAGAGGAGGGTTGCCAGGAAAAATGAATATATGAAGCTAAAGTATTTAGTGAGAGAGGGCCAAGGGTCGCATACACATGCCCCACATAATGAAGAACTGTCCACACAAGACACCAAGAGCACCTCTTAAGAGAGACTGAGAGAGCACAATCCATTTTAAATGGGGGGAGGGGACCCACTTTATAAATTATTAAATATAGCAAAAATTCCTTTTGAGGAAGAGAAATGAACTGAAACATAAGTGTTTTTATAAAAATAAAGAAAATGATACTTTCCAGAGAAGACCATCTAAAGACTGTAAAGGAGACCACCCACCAAAAACAAAACAAACAAGCTTTGTTGTTAAGACAGAAAGATGAGACACAGTAGTTACCTAACTTGTCCAAGTTTATGCCCAGGCAACCTAAGCTGACTTTCCAAACTCTTCCCACTACGCTACACTTTATGAGCCTGCAAGGTGAGACTTCATAGAAAAACTGAGAAGAGCCAATCACAGTTAACAAGGCAGTTTATTTTCTTTTACATGTTAATAGTTGTGGCTTTATGTATACTACACTCACATTCTGCCAGAAATTTACCATCTCTGCTATAAGGATGTGTTATAACCAAGAGTAATCTGGATTCAATGAAATAGTAATTTGTACAATGAAATTAAATTCTTTACCAGAGAAGATGAACTGTTTGCAAACTCTATACCACACAGAACAAGAGGTCATCTGAACAGGCAACAAGGGTTAAGAAGGCTCCCAATTCAACAAAACCAGTTTCATTTTTAGGTTTTCCTTTTATTTGAGGGGGCATTCATATATGCTCTTATAAAGGAAAGGGTTCTATTGATTTTTTAAAAATGTTTTGAAAATCATGGAGCCAGATCTATTATTAAGATCTCTTGAAAGTATTAGATTTCACAAAATCCTGAGAAACAACTCACAGATTATATGACCAAGAAAGGCTTTAAATTCTTTATTGCCTCCAAAACTAGTATATTTTATACCCCAACTACTTCTAGAATTGGAGGGAATGTTACAAATATAAATTTTAATGGCCAACACGGTGATAATTATTTTTATCTTAACACTGAATCATACACATACACACACGACCAGAGATCTCAAACACTAGAGAACAGTAAGAAGCAATTATTTTTGCATCAAAGAGATTTTTTTTTTTTTAAGTTACATATGTGGTCATGCTCCTCCCTTAAAAACACTGGCATTCTTTTAAAAAAATCTCCACTCTGCTTTGGGCTCAGCTTTTTGAAGTTACATAGAAAAATAAGACATGTATCACCTTAAGTTTTAAAGGTATTTGGGACATTCATCAAATAACTGGGGAGAAAGAGGTAAAGTGCCAAAGAGAGGCAAGGGAGTAAGAGGTGCAGAGAAAATGCAATGGTGGGGGAGGAGAAGAAGAAAATGCAATGGGAGCTCAGCAGTGGTAGAAACTGGTTGACTCTTGAACAATGTGAGTTTGAACCTCATAGGCCCACTTATATGTAGATTTTTTTCTTTTTTTCTTTTTTCTTTTTTGATAAAAACAAGAAAGTACTGTAAATGTATTTTTGCTCTCAATTTTCTGAATTTTTTTTTCTAGCTTACTTTAAGAACACAATATATATTACATATAACTACAAAATACGTATTAACTGTTAATGTTATTGGTTAAGATTTCTGTTCAACAAGGCTATTAGTAAAGTTTTTGGGGAGTCAAAGTTTTCAACTGTGCAGGGGTATCAGCACTCCCCCGTGTTATTCAAGGGTCAACTGTACTTCCAACTGTGCAGGTACAAAGGTTATTAGAAGGAGTGGCCTGTTCTGGAAAACAGTGGGGAGGTTCCTCAAAAAGTTGAAAATAGAGCTACCCTATGACCCAGCAATTGCACTATTGGGTATATACCCCAATGATACAAATATAGTAATCCAAAGAGGCACCTGCACCCCAATGTTTACAGCAACAATGTCCACAATAGCCAAACTATCCATCAACTGATGAATGGGTAAAATGTGGTATATATAGACAATGGAATATTCCTCAGCCATCAGAAAGGATGAAATACTGCCATTTGCAATGACGTGGTTGGAACCAGAGGGTTTGTGCTAAGTGAAATAAGTCAATAAAGAAAGATAATTATCATATGATCTCACTGACATGTGGAATTTAAGAAATAAGGTGGAGGATCATAGGGGAAGAGAAGAAAAAATGAAAAGATGAAACCAGAAAAGGAGACAAACCATAAAAGACTCTTAATCTTACAAAAGAAACTGAGGGTTGCTGGCGGGGAGACAGGTGAGGGGTAGGGTAGCCAGGTGACAGACATTGCAGAGGGTATGTGTTATAATGAGCACTGGGTATGATATAAGACTGATGAATCACAGACCTGTACTCCTGAAACAAATAATACATTATACGTTAAAAAGAAAAAAAAAAAGTGGCTTGAAAAGAGAGTCCGGAAGGGAAGGGACAAATTCTACATTCTGATACACAATTGCACAGTCGTTTGTCATTCAACATATAGTTCACAGTCTAGTAGGAGAGAAAAGTAAGTAAACACCTAAAATACAACGTGTGAAGTATAATAACAAGCCCGTGTACAACATTAATGAAAAAAGGAGGGACAAATTTCCATGGGGTCATGAGGAGAGTAAGCAAGGAGGGAAAGGGAAGGGAGGAATGGTGATTTTATCAGGGCCCTGAGGATGAGCAGGAGTTTACTGGAAAGAAGAGAAAAGATATTTCTGGCAATAGGAACAACACAAGCAAGGGCATGGTGAAGTGAAAGCATGTGGTGTCTTTGGGGACTGGCTGTGGGGGAGTAAAGAGGAGACTGACGATGAAAGTGAAAACGAGGCCAGATCGTGAGGAGCTTTAAGCCCCACGCCAAGGAACTGGGCTTCAGTACAGTAGGCATGAAGGTTTTAGGCAAAGAATAATGTCATATAAGCACTATGAGACACCCTTTCTAACATTAAAATTTTCCAAGGCTATAAAAATATGTAAAGTTTCCACCATAAAGTTCCACTATATGCGTGGAACATATAGAAGAACATTAATTCCAGAACCCCCTGAAATCATGCCAAAGTCCCCATTGGCCCTGAGTCCAGTTAAGGGTTCCCAGAAGACAGGAACTATTTACTATTTATTCTTCTTTGGATTACCAGGACATGGGATACAGTGGAATCAACAGGAACTGGTTTGTGATGAAGAATAGTTTTGAGACTGAACAAAAGATGACTCCAAGGTTCCTGCCTGATCACCTCAATGGGGGGCTGATGAGAAGAATGTTAAGTTTTGCCTGGGAGACATTAAGATTCAGAAATCTACAAGATACCCAAGTGTTCTGCCCATAAGCAGTTAAAACACAAGCTTGGGGCTCCAAAGAGAGTCTGCAACCAGAGATCTGAATTTGAACATTGCTATGTTCTGTAGTGGCGAGAGCCACTGAACCCATGTGGATGGATGAGGTCACTGACCATGAACAGGACCCAGCTCAGAATCTAACAATCCCAGGGCAAATAGGAGACTAGACAGAGACAGAGAAAGATCAATCAGAGGAGGAGGAAACAAGACAGTTATCCGGTGGGTCTAGGAAGGTACACAGTTCAGAAAATATTTGGAGTGTGGTGTCAAATGACAGAGGGTCAATTAGTACAAAGACTAAGTGGCTACTGGATTTGGAAACTGGGTAGTCTCTGATTTTCATTTCTCTGGAGTGGGTAAAGAATAGACAGGGTTGAAGCACAAACGAAAAAAAGGAAAGAAGAGGCAGTGCAGCTCACTCTGCTCAGTGAGTATGGCAACAAAGAAGAGACAGGTGCTGACGGGCGCTCTGCTTGGGAGAAGGACGCACACTTTGAGCATTATCTTTTTTTAGAGGACTTCTATCTAGAGACTCTGAGAACAGGACTGCCTTCAGTATTCTTACAGCACCTACTAGATTGTATAATAAAAAGAGCAGAGCTACTAAATTGCTATTTAGAGATGCATGATATAGATCTCTCACGCACTTCACTAAATTTTAACTAAAGTGCCAGTGTAAAAGGGAGAGCACTAGACTGACCCAATTAGGCGGTCATTAAATTCAAGTCATTTACCTGCACGGGGTGACAGATGAAAGAGGCCACGCCTTTTTATATCATTTGACAGGCTCTGTGAGCAATGCTGGGAATGCTGTAAGACGTTACCTTAATTCCTTCACTCTGGGCTGCACAAGGACATACTCACCTCCATAGTAGAGTCCTGTAGCAGTGCACATCCGCCACTGTCCCTGATACATTCCTGCTCTGCTGGGGCTGCACATCTGGACGCTGACATCTGCAATCTCTTGGGGCTCTAGCGATCTCACCATCACCATGTTCACATGTCCAAATTGGTCTCCCCCGACATATTTAAGACAAACCCCTGGAGGCCAGGCCTCTGCCCCTGAGTTCAAGCAAAAGAAAAAAATGTTAGGCAATTAGTGGTCCTAGGATGGGTGCAGTTCATTACAAAACTGTAGAAGAGGGCTCTCTCTCTTTTGCACATACGTGAACATAGCCACATATCCTTGAGCTACATAATGTCACAAGACTGGCCAGAAGGAATTATCAGAGTTAACAACCTCTGACCAACAGTCTATCCCTAAGATAAGGCACATATGACCAAAGCAAGGCAGTTCCTCAAGAAGATGCGTTTCAGGGCACCCCAGGCGAGGTCACACATTACACTGAATCCATGGAATCTGAGAATGATGTTCACGAAGAGCCATGGAAATGAAGCACAGACCCACATCTTTGGAGGCCTGCTTTCTTCACTAGGCGGTAACACATGCCTATTTTCACAAGAACTTTTTAAGCTCACATTCTAAGTAAAAATACATCTGATTATCCCCAGTTTTTCTATCAAGGCAAGTGGATGAAACATGTGAGGGATAATTTCTATATTTCTTTCATTTTAAAATATTTCCCCTGATGTACGACTTTTCCTTCTGGAGTCCTTAACTATGAAAAGACCAAGGTGCAAGAGATTCTGCATATATAAGACAGAGGAGTCAAATGAAAGTTTCCTTTTCAGGTTCAAACAGTAATGGGATAAACTCCCCTAGTAAAAACACACTGAACTGTGATCTCAGAGGTGATGATACCAGCCAGAAGTATGGGTACAAAGGACAGGCAATACAGGGACAAGGCACTGGCAGGAATGTCTTTCCTCCTTTGGGAGTGATAAAGATCTTATTTGGATCCCTCCTTCTGTGTACCTGTTTCCATGCAAACTAATTCAAAATGAGCAATCCATATATTGGCTTGTTCTGACAAGTCACAGCACCACAGAGAGACTAAAGGTTATCTTTCCAGTGAAGTCTCTTCAATATATTTATTTTTACTGTAGACAGAAACCTCTGTATCTTTTGGGGGTATATATATACATCCATTATAAAAATAAATCACCGTGAAAAGGCGGACATGGCAGGAATCTAAGGACAAAGCACACTTGAAATGTGTCTCCTGAGAGTATTCTAGGATGCCTTGGTTCCTTGTTCTCAAAGTGCCAGACTGGTTTTGATATACCCAGTGAAAAGCGAATCAGAGAGAAAGGCAGCTACAGCTACATGGCTGGGCTCTCAGCCCCGTAATGAGCGGCACACTCTGTGGCTCTTGCACCTTAAGGGGTGGCAGAGGAAGAAGTTGGCAGTGTTTTGTCAGACCCACTTAAAAACACACCTGCCAGCAAAGTGCCCTCTTAAGTTAACACCATAAAGGGCAACTGCTACTGGTGGAAAGCTTGTGGATGATACCCTGGCCAGACATGCAAATTGTTTCGCATTTCTGGGGCCTATGGTCTTGGCGAAAGCATATTTGTCTGAGGTCAAGAATAGTAGCAGCTGGCATGGAGGACCTTGGAAAATGTCAGTCTCTTTAAAGACCTAGATCCAGGAGGAAAATTCAACGGCTGTGTTAGGGGTGAATTCACAATTATTCTTTCAAATGCACACACACAGATGCACAACACCCATAACAAGACAACATGTGTTTGTATGAAAACCCAAGAATGTGTCTATTTTTGAACTTCTAAGAAAGTAAGGAAAACCAAGACTGTCTGGGTGCGGGAAATACTTGGCCGTCCTGAGCAGACAAGCACAAGCAGCTGAGGCAGTCAGAGCTCTCAGCTATGCAAAGAGGGAGTGCTTCTGTGCTCCCTGGAGATCAAGTTAGTTGGTAAACATTAAGTGATTAACAAGTTATGCAGCTAGGGTACTGATCTAATGTTTTAGTACGCCAGACACTTTATTCATGTGGTGCCTGGAGAGCTTGTTGGAGAAAAAATTGGATGAATTATCCACCATCAACTCTAAGGTGTTAATTTGCTGTAAAGTGAAGAACCAATCATTTACCTTCTGAGACTTACCAAACACTCACTACAACATTTAGCTCTTACAGTCTAGTAAGTCAGGTAACTCTAAAAAGGTTAAAGATACCAGTTCTTAATATAGGAGGAAGGGAGGAGCACCTGGGTGGCTCAGTGGGTTGAGCCTCTGCCTTAGGCTCAGGTCATGATCTCAGGGTGCTGGGATGGAGCCTAGCATTCAGCTCTCTGCTCAGCAGGGAGCCTGCTACCACCTCCATCCCCGTCCCACCTACTTGTGATCTGTCAAATAAATAAATAAAACTTTAAAAAAAAAAAAGGAGGAAGAAGAGAAATAGTGTTAAGCTATATGGACCATCAGCATACCTAAAATCTGAATTTGAGAAATGTAATACAACAGGGCTTCAAATTAAGTCTCAGTTACAAACTGGCTTGATTGGGGGGACAGATTAACCTATGTTTTATGACTTTCCAAGTTAAGTATCACAAAAACACATATGATCAAGGCTATGATTTCTTCAGTTATCATGGGAATATAATTTTATTAAAAAAAAAAAAAAAGTAAAAACAAAACAAAAAAAACCTGACATGGCAATTTTGAGATGACAGAAAACATGGCAAAAATGAAATAAAAGTCCATCAGTTCCAGAAAGCCTTGACTTACTAGGGATAAGTGATTACACCAACAGTTGGGAGATAACAATGAACATCCGAAGATCAATAAGGAAGATAATCCTTAATGAAGATCCCCTATTCTTTTTAATCCCTAGAAGTTTGGAGACTGCATTTCAAATTGAGCTGCAGGCAAAAACGGGAACGTCATTGATCCTGTCACCATTTTCTTCCCATACCTGATGTAAAGTGACTGGAATATAACAACATCTGCTAAATGGATGAAGCAGAATTACCTTCTCTACAGTTCAGCTGAAGAGAAAGGCACAGAAATTAACTATTTTAAGGACCCAAAAGTAAATGGAGAAAACAGTTGTTCTTTTTCAAGTTTTCTCAACTCATGCTTTATGTTCATAAAAAATAAAGTTGACTGTGAAGCCACTGCCTCACATGACAATCACCAACTACTTCGCCAAAGTCCAAGAAATACCAGTGTTGCCATAACGTGCTCAGCTTAACATTCATGATGGCTGCACAACAGAGGGTGGTTGTAACAAATAAGAAGCTAAAGCATTGGTGAGGGAAATTGTTCCTTTTCACACTGGAGGGGCAGTTTCAAATTTTTACTTTCAATTTTAATTGTAAGGTTTCCTGTTCAAGGTTCCCAAGCTTCTAAAATTTATATGGTGCCAAAAGCTTGGGTCCTGGGATTCCACATCTAAGTCATTAAATGTCTGGCTTCTGTTTTTCCATGGTCTTAAAAGTTGAATTTTAAACAATGTGTGATATTAGCTTCTTTGGGGAAACTGCCAGGACAGCTATATGTAGTTCCTGCCAATCTCATCTGTTGTATATTCAAATGCCTGGCATGCCTAAAACATGACAGCAGAGAGATACCATGAAAATTATTTATGAAACTATTTCAGTGAGCACTTTTCTCTTAAGAGAAGATTATGAATGAGAGTAAAAGAGCCAGAGGAGAAATAGCTAAGGCCTGTTGTATTTCTGAGTTACCCTACTTCCAGAAAGAACTTATAGGCCAGATGAGAATGATGCTGAAGAACAGTACACGTGCATGCTTTCCCTCTTTCCCTTTACTAACATACCTATCGCTTAGTTATACAAGGCCAGGTTCTTCTTAATCAAATGGTAAGCATGTAGCTGATAGATACAAAACTATTTGAAAAAGGATGAACAACTTTCAAAAGGATAAAAAAAACACTATGTGTTCAAAGTAACCTGAAGGGTAAAATCGCCAGCCAATTGTTGCCCAACTCTTCAAGAAGTGTTCAGGCACAAGAATGGCCTTTCACAGGAATAAAGACTGCAGATCCAGAGGCTGTTTTAAACTGGACTTTCCACACAATACCAAGTGGAAAAAGCAGCCAGCCCCACCAACACAGCTTTTCTCCAACGTGAAAGAAAGGTAGGCTTTTTAGGGTTCTGATTTGACATTTAACCATTTTATATCAATCCCTCCCAATCCCCCATTAAATGAAGAACTGCCTGGAGAGTGAGTAGATGTATCGAGATTTCTAACATAAAAAATGATTAATGCGACAAAAGAGTATCTCAAATATTTTAGTGGTACTCTAAGAACTTTCAATATTTAAAAACACTATAAAGAATTCACAGAAAGGCAGCCATTTTAAGTGTTTTCACTATAAATAAGCAAAGTCTTAATTTTTTTAACCACATAAAATTAAATTCATGTGAAGTTTCAAAAGCAGTTTTGATTAGCAACTAGCAGGTTTTAGTAATTCTGAGAAAAAACATGATGAACAGAAGCTGAACTTAAGAGACTGTTTTAGGGGCACCTTGGTGACTCAGTCAGTTAAGCACCTGACTCCTGATTTCAATTCAGGTCATGATTTTGGATCACAGGATCGAGTCTCATGTCAATCTGAGATGGGCTCTGCTAAGTGCAGAGTCTGCTTAGGATTCTCTCCCTCCCTCTCCTACTGCCCCTCCCCATGTGCTCTCACTCTTGAGCACATACATACATGTATACATATGTAAGATCTTAAGAAAGAGAGGGATTATTTTATATTTTTAAAAGCCCACATCAGGAAAAGTAATAAATTAAACCCCCCAAAAAGGAAAGAAATAAGGCAAAAAATAATTAAGCTTTGAAAAAAAGAACTTTAAGAAAAATAGAAAACATGGCTACTTTTCCATATAGCCAAGTGTCTCTCAAACAAACAATGCCCTACACTGTTACAACCAAAAGGGAAAAGAAGCTAATGAAAATCTTACAAAGCCACGAATGTCTCCAGTCATCTACAACATTGGATCGATCCAGATTATATGCGTTTCCTCAGTGACACACTAAACTTTCATCCAAGGGAGAGTTACTTTTAATTAAGTCAGAAAAACTAAGAATAGCAATCTGGTACATTAATTACTATATAAAAGGCTAGCTTAGTCAATCTTACCCCATCATAAAAAAATTAAAGTACAAAGAACTAAAAAGTAAACAGTCAATAAAAGGTCACTTTTACAGGTTTATTACATGAACTCACATCAGATCACCTTGCTAGATACGGTTCCCTCCCACACACAGGTTTTTAGCTAAATATGCCTTCTGCCTAGTTTCCATCTCTCAGAATTCCTCGTTAAGTCCTCAGTAACAAGGAGGTTAAAGCATTCTGATCTGATCAGCAGCATGAGTAATTATTGCATGAGACAAGCAACACTAAACCCACTCAAATTTAAAAAGTCATTACAAAAGAATTTAACAAGCAAAAGGTAATAATTGTTACCAGACACATATTCAGATCCTTCTTTCAAAGAACTACTGCTAACTTATTTTTAATTTTTCTTAAAGTCAGCAGTATATTATAACAATGTTTCTAAAAAATTCTCAATCTTTCCATCTTTCCCATTCTGAGCAAATCCCACATTTCTTACCCTATTTTTCAAAGTTGGTATTAACATTTCAGAGAGATATCTCAATGAAATTTCATAAAGAATCATCCTTGCACCTACAAAGAAAAGAGCTTTCAAAAGAGCAGATGCTCGCAGCTCTTTCTAACCACCTTGTTCTATTCAAGGATGTACCTCCTCTAGCCTGCTGGAAAGAACTGGAAGATTAATTAGAGCAGAATTAAAATGATGGAGTAGAACTGTACAGGTGGAGATAATACCACCACCACACACAGGCCTAGTTCCTGGTATCAAATGAATATTGAATTGTTTAGAGACCATCAAGACCTAAATTAAAAAAAAAAAAAAAAAAAAGATCTGGATTATTTTTTCCTGATCTAGGGCAGGGGACATTTCACTGACGTTTGGTCATCACACCAGTACAAAAAAGTATTACATCAGGGTGCCTGGATGGCTCAGTCTGCCTTCCGCTCAGGTCATGATTCCAGGGCCCTGGGATCAAGCCTGGCATCAGGCTTCCTGCTCAGTGGGGAGTCTGCTTCTCCCCGCTCTCCCTCTGCCCCTCCGCCTGCTCCCACTATCTCTCTCTCTTAAATAAATAAAATCTTAAAAAAAAAAAGTACTACATCATGTATAAGAAAAAACTCAGTTACAAAAGTATATAACTTAAGCTAAAACATTTCCTTGTTTGTTTTAACTACTAAAAAAAGAAAATAGGGCAATGAAGAACTGCCCATTATCCACTTACCGGAATTCTGGATCCGCCATGTCTTTATAAACTGAGTATCAGGAGGTATCGACTCCCCTTCTCCTATGGTGACATCTTCAACAAACGACATAGAGGGCACACTGATGTTTGGGCTCTCAAAGTCATAATAGGCGCCAATTGCTGCTTGTAGGTTCCTACAAACAAAAAGAAAAGGCAAAAGATTTTACTTTAGTCCTGTCCAGAGTATATTACCTTGATTGTCAAAACAAATGGAAAAAGCCTGTTTCTCACAGTTTGGTATTGGAACACAGGCTTCTGGTATATAAATTTTTAGAGTCACTGATTCTGAGGATCAACAGAAAAAACACCAAGACCAACAAACTTGAGCAGCACTTTCCTCTCAAGTGCCCACATAAAAAGTAAGAAGACACTTAGCACCATCAGTAAAAGGATGAGGAAACCTCTTGCCCACAAGGATAGCAAGTATGGGTGAGGAAGTCAATTAAGAGAGTGCTCCTCTATAACCCCGATGGGAATTCAAAAAAACTCTATTTTAAAAGATATTCTAATTAATTTTTTTTGAAAAGGCAACACATGCAGATGGTTCAAAAAGTTTTATACGGTGAAAAACAGCCATCCTTTCTCTTCTTTCCTACACACACAAACACACACATAAACACATGTAACTGCTCACACTACCTTCTTCCATATCCTTCCAGGACTTCCTTATGTGCATACAAGCAAATAATACATATTTTTAGGGGCACCTGGGTGGCTCAGTGGGTTAAGCCTCTGCCTTTGGCTCAGGTCATGATCCCAGGGTCCTGGGATCGAGCCCCACATCGGGCTCTCTGCTCTGTAGGGAGCCTGCTTCCTCCTCTCTATCTGCCTGCCTCTCTGCCTACTTGTGATCTCTGTCAGATAAATAAAGAAAAAATCTTTAAAAAAAATAAATAATACATATTTTTATTTCTCCCCCTTTTACACAATTAGTGGCATATTTATTATACAATGCCCTCTGCTTTAGTACCATGGAAACATTCCTATGTCAGTACATAATGAATATCCTGTTTTTTATAGCTGTATCCATTGTACAGATACATCATTATGTCTACTTCTAAGCTTGTTTCCAATCTTTAATTCTTCCATAAACAGGCTTAAGCAAACACTGTTTTTACATACATGCAAGTGTATCTGTAGGATAAATTCCTTTAAGTGATACTACTGCTGGGTCCAAGGGTATATATTGGTGGTTTTAACAGATACATTCTAAACTTCCCTCCATAAAGTTGTACACTTACTGCTCCCATCAAGAAAGTATGAGTGTCTATTTCCCCATTTGTTCATCAACAGTGTTCTTCCAAAGTTTTGGATTTGTGTCAATCTGACAGGTTAAAAATAAGATCTCAGTGAGAACTTAAAACGGTTTTCTCTCGTTGCACAAAAGGTTAAGTATCATTTACATGTTTATGAGCCGTTCGTAGTTTCTGTTCTGGAAGCACCATTTTATAAATGATGGTGTTCTTTTTAATTACTCATAAACCCCCTTATGTCAAAAGGAACTACCAAGCACACAAACCAAAGTCCCTAATTGAACTGAAACACATGATTGACAGTGCATTCATCCATGCCAGAAACCAAATGCCACTAAGGGGTTTAAGCAAGCTGTGTTCATTAGAGAGATCAAAGAAATTGCTAGTAATTACATTAACTGCTCCTCTTAAGATCTTAAACTAGTGACATCATCTCCAGTCCCCACAGCAGACAACAACACAAATTGCATTTTTCTAAACATAACCCAACCATAAGCCAATGGATTCAGTGGGTTGTTTTTAATTATGCACAAACATAGCATGAAATAAGCTCTGACAGTATATAACTGTTCAATAGACATACTGTTAACAGCAAATACTTTTCTGCTGGGGGCCTGCCTGCTCCTCCAGGTGTTTGCAGCTGCCAGAAAGGAAGGCTATAAATAGAGCAGCTGCCTCAGGTCAAGCCTCACCCAATGGGTGGCTTGTCATTTTAGTTAGTAATGACTGGAATTACACCACCACCAACTGCCTGCCTCTTGTGTGCGTACGAGATAAAAATTTACACGGAGCAGAGCTGGGCCAGGGGCCAAACTGCCTGTTTGCCTGTCCATTCAATAGGAAGGCTTGGACTTTAGTCTTCCTAGCAACTTCCTTCTGTAGCTGAATGTGACTGATCAAACCTGGTGATGCCCAGCCTCTACCACCGACAGAGAGGCCTTAGGAATGTATCTGGAATCAGCCTTATATTTCGGAATTAGGGACATAATGAGGAAAAGAAAAGTGAGCTTAGTTTGTATTTTGTTCTTCTAAAAACTTTTTGTAAAAGCTATGCGTCCATCCTTTTATAAAGGTAATTTTTCTGCTGCAGGAACTCCAGCAAGTAGCCTGCTGAATTGTTTTCTGTTCACTTGGCTGTAAAATATGCTTGGGAGGGAAGAAACTATTTGCGCATTCAGGACAATTGCCAATTCTCATCCCCAGCATGTGTCATATTTCACCACTTGGCTCTGCATGATATCAGAAAGGACTCAAGACCACTGCAGTAGAAAGATGAACACGTTCACCTATCCTACTTAGATCCGGCCGCCTCAAATCTTGTTTCACACAGCCCAATTCACCCCACAGCCAAGCCAACAAAACTATTTTATTTATACCTGCTTTGTATAGGTAATTCAGCCAAAGAAAGATTAAGAAACACTTTTAAAGCCCAAAGTGAAACCGAAAGTAGTGAACTGGACTCCTGGCAGGAAGTAGGAGTGGAGGATGACAAAGCAAATTAATTTCCCAAGTACAAGGCCAAGTGTGGACTTAAGCCCAGTGGCGCTCTAACCCATTCGGCAGGTACACAACTTAAAATGTGGGTACACAGCTTCTTGGCACTTGGACCACTTAGATCACCACCTTACTGGGCCAACCACTGGCAGAAATAGACCAAACAGCTCCAACTCAGTTGCATGTATTCCTGTTCAAATCAACACACTCAGCTATTATTAGCCAACAAGAAGTTATATGTGAAATAGAACTGGCTGAGGAAATGGGAAAAGGAAGAACAGGGACTCCATATTCGGCCCAGTCTGAAAGTTTAAACTTCCAGTTTCCTCCAGTTTTTGCTCAAAGAAGTTTTTAATTTGATTTCAGACTAAACCAAAAGGACCCTGAAGAACAAAAAGGCAAGCAGTGTAACTGAGGAAAAAGGCATGGGCCAAGATGATGGTGATGGCTATGAATATGCCTAATGCCACAGAACTGTACACTGCAAAATGGTTAAAATGGTAAAATTTAAAATTGCTTTGTTTGGAGGCAGCTCCTATGCCTGGCTGAACAGCTTTGAACAAGTGGCTATGCATCTATGTCTGCTTACTCATCTACAAAACTAAATTTTTTTATCAGAAGGATGGCTTATATTTTATATTACAAAGTTAGGCAATGATAAGATTGGCTGTGAAGACTGGATGAGACATGTGTAAATGCCCTAGGGTCAGCATTCAACCAATATTTAACTAATAATGAGCACTTACCCATGTGCTAGGCACTCAACCCAAGACTAGGGATAGAACAGAGAGCAAGATGGGCAAGGCCCCTACCTTTACACTGCTTATAGTCCAGCAGACTTCAGCAAGCCAGAGACATTCAAAAAGGGTATCTCCAACTGTCTCTCCCACTGAGGTTATCAGCCCAAGGCAGCTTTTCCTACTTCAGTGAAAAATGGGTTTGGTGCACAACAGTTTCAAATGCACTGATAATCAGGTTAACCTGATTTGGAGCAGAAGAATTTGGATGTTGGTATGTGCTCCCTAATAAAATGCAATTTTGTAACCCAAAAGCAATATTGTCCAACATTAATTTTATAGAGAAACCCACAAATGCACTGTCCCATGCTAGACCATCAATTAGGAGGATTTATTCAAAGGCATAAATCTTTTAGCTTATCCAGAACTTTCCAATTATCTAATAATATTCTGAACACCTTTCTTAAGAACATAATAATTACCATCATGAATTCCTTTTTAAAATTATTTATTTATTTATTTGAGAGAGAGCCAGAGCAAGAGAGCACATGAGTGCACAGGCACCTGTGGGGGTGAGGGGCCAGAGGGAGGAGGAGAGAATCTCAAGCAGACTGCTCCCTAAGTATGGGGCCTGGCTCAGGGCTCGATCTCACAACCAGAGATCATGACCTGAGTTGAAATTAAGAGCTGGACACTTAACCAAATGAGCCACCCAGGCGCCCCCCATCATCTCATGAATCCTATAAACAAATGAGTTATGGGGCACCTGGGTGGCTCAGTTGGTTGAGCAGCTGCCTTCATTCAGGTCATGATCCCAGGGTCCTAGGATCAAGCCCCGCATTGGGCTTTCTGCTCAGCAGGGTGTCTGCTTCTCCCTCTCCCTCTGCCTGCCACTCTGCCTACTTGTACTATCTCTCTGTCAAATAAATAAAAATCTTAAAAAAACAAAACAAATTACTGTAACCCTCCTCAGATGAATTATTGAAAATGGCCAAGCATCTAATCTAACAAAAATTCACAAACACAGAACATTTATGTTTGCACTATGTATACATACACAGGTCAGATTACCAATCTTATGAAGGAAAAAAGTCTTCTATCTGCTGAATATACAATCAGGAACATCACCCAAAAATATGGGGGTAGAAAAGAGTTAAGAAAATCAGGAAATCAGAATTAAAAAGGGGATGTCAGAATACTAAGCAGATTCTCAGGAAAGTAAGATTAGATAACCTTCTCTTTCCATTCTCTAAATAAGAAACTAAAAAAGATCCGAATTAGTCATGAGAAAAAGAAAACTACCCAAATTCTGGACACAAATTAAAATGGGAAATCAGAATAATGAACTGATCCAGTTAAGCACAAACAGCATCTCTGGGCTGTGAGCAATACTTACTCTGAACCACAAGAAGTTTCTCACCTCTGGAGTGGCAATAATACTCTGTTAAGGCCACAAGTCCACTCTAATGTGACTGAAATTATCTCTAATGTGACTGAAATTATCTCTGAACAACTGAAACACCAGCCTATAAAAAGGATCAGCAAAGTCGAAAACGTTCTTAATAGGGCTTTCCAACATCAACTCGAGGGGAATCAAATGTAGAAGATAAGAAAGGAGGGTCAAAAAATAAGTATTTGTGACTACCATGAAGAAACTGATAATTTCATGAAACCAGAAAGAGGATGGCAAGTAGGCAATAGGAATTGGGCTGAAGAAGGCTCAGCATTTTCAAACCTAAAAATTAACTCATGGATGATACTATTTAATATGTGAAGACTATGAGAAAAAACTTATAGAAAATTTCAGTAAGAGGAGTAAGGTCACACTAGCATTTACCTGCTTCTTAGAGCCCCTAGTAAGTCCAAGATTGTTTCTTCTCTCTTCTTTTCCTGTCTATTTGCTGATCCATTAATTTTTTTAGTTTTTAAAACTGGTCCTTCTAACTACCATCAGCAGTTATACCCTTTCCAAATAGAAAGTAAAGAACAAGCATTCTGCCATGAAAAGACAAGGAGGTGGTAGCACTGTTCCTAGATTTAAAGAGACGTAACCACCAACACAATACATGGTCCTTGAAGTCCTTGATTGGATTCCAATTCCTTAAAAACACAAAAGAGGGTTATAAAAGATACATCTGGGGGCAACTGAGGACATTTAAACATAGGCTAGGTATCTTTTACTAATAAAAAATTTTTGTAAAGTCTCTTCCTATCTTAGTTGTGGTTATTTAAGAGAATTAGTAGAAGCATGCTGAAATATTTAAGGATGAAGGGTTTTGATGTCTGCAACTTTCAAATGATTCAAAAAAATATTTATACAGAGAAAACAAATTATGACAAAAATGTTCATCACTGTTGAATCTAGATGGTAAGAATAAAGGTAAACACTACAATTCTTCAAAATTTTCTGTAGGTTTGAAAAGTTTATACTAAAAAGGCAAATGGAAAAAAGAGAGAGAGAAGGTATCCTTTTTCCTCCTCCTGGAAGTCAAGAAAATTCAGTGAAGAGAATTACTGCAACTGCCTTGGGAACATGAAGAGACCTACCAGGAACCTCAGGGGACCTAATGAGGATGTGCCTGATAAGCTAAGGATGCAATCAGAGGGAAAAACTGTTGTGTCCTTGATTATATAAACCACTAAATTAAATCTGGAAGCCCCAGAGTCATCTTACATTGGGCATTCTTGTCATCTGAGATAATAAAACTGGCTTAGTGTTTGTTTCTTTAGAAAGCAAGCAAGCAGATTCTAAGTACTGAGCAAATTCAACTCCAGCACTGAAGAAGTTTAGTTTCTAAGTGCCTTTGACTAATGGGTCATGATCAAACTATTTTTCCTTTTTTTACAAAAATTGAGGTGAGAGTTTCATAACATACAATTAACTAAAGTATCTAATTAAGTGGCATTTAGTATTTTCACGGTGTTGTGCAACCACCACCTCCCTCAAGCTCTAAAACTTTTTCATCACTCATACCCACTAAGAACACCCCATACCCATTAAGTAATCATTACTCATTCCTCCTTTTCCCATCCCACCCCCCCCCCCACCATTCCCTGGCAACAACTAATCTTCTGTCTCTATGAATCTGCCTATTATGGTTAACTTACATAAAGGGAATCATATACTACGTGGCCTTCTGTGTCTGGCTTCTTTCACTTCGCATAATGTTTTCCAGCTTCATCCCAAGTTATAGCATGTTAATAAGTATTCTATTCCTTTTTATGGCTTACTAATATTTCATGCTATGTACACACCACATTTTGTTTAACCATTCATCTGTTGATAGGCATTTGGGTTGTTCCTTTTTTTTATTATTATTATGAGTAATGCTGCTACAACCATTCATATACAACTATCTGTGCAAGTATATGGCTTCATTTCTTTGGATACATAACCTTTGAGTAAACCTGCTAGGTCATATGGTAACTCTATGTTTAACTTTTTGAAGAATCACCAAACTATTTTCTGTAGTAGCACAACCATTTTACATTTCCACCAACAATGTACAAGGGTTCCTTTTTCTCCATGTCCTTGCCAACACTTTTTTTTTCCCCAATTACAACTATCCTACTAGGCATGAAGTAGTATCTGATGGCTCTGATTTACATTGCCTTAATGACCAATGACCTTAAACATTTTTTCATGTACTTGCTGGCCATCTGCATATCCTCTTCAGAGAAATGTCTACTTAAATCCTTTGTTCATTTTTTGACTAAGCTTTTATCTTCCTGCTGTTGACCTGTAAGAGTTCTTTATATATTCTGGACAGCTTACCCTTATAATATAGATGATTTACAAATAGGCTGGTTTTTCTTTTTCTTAATAATGTCCTTTGAGGAGCACCTGGGTGGCTCAGCTGGTTAAGTGTCCAACTCTTGATTTCGACTTAGGTCATGATCTCAGGGTGGTAAGATCAAGTCCCAAGTCTGCCTCCATACTCAGCATGGAGTCCGGTTGTCCTTCTCCCTTTGCTCCTCCCCCTAACCCCTGCTCAAGTGCACTCTCTCAAATAAAATCTTTAAAAAGACAACCATGTTCATTGATACATAAAAGCTTTAATTTTTATGAAATCCAATATATCTAGTTTTTCTTTCATTACTCATGCTTTTGATGTCAAATATAAGAAACAACTGTCAAATCCAAGGTCATGCAAATTTATCCCTTTGTTTCTTCTAGTAGTTTGATTGTTTCAGCTTTTATTGTTCGCCACTGATCCATTTTAGTTAATTTTTGCATAAGGAGTAAGGTAGTAGTCTAACTTCATTCTTTTGCCTGTGGTTATCCAATTGTCCCAGCACCACACGTTGAGGAAGATCAAAGATTTTTAGAAGAAAAAAACAGTTGGGCAAACTCTTGGGTATGGGTGGGATCCTGCCCTAAGTAAGACCCTCGCCCTTGGTGACACATGGCAACTGCAATCAATGTGATGCTCAGATTTGGGAAATCAAATGGAAGAACAAGTGGAGACATGCATAGCACCCTACCTTGAGTTGCGTATGGTAATCCTTATGCTCAAGATCAACCTAAATACTTCCTATTCCCACCAGTTTCTAGGACTAAAGAAAGCAACAACATTTATCTAAGGATCAAATTACAAGATAAGCACAAAGTTTTTCCCTCTCTGCCTATCAGTAAGTATGCAGTATTTACCCATTTATTTTATTTAAGTTTTAACTCATTCATGACTGTAGGTACTGAAAACATAAAGATAAATAAGACAAAGTCTTTACTACAAAGAAAAGCTAAGTCTATTAAGATAGATTTGGGAACAATTAATCACAACTCAATGTGGTAAGGGTGAGAGGAGAAAAATGAGCAAGGGCTATGAAAGTACAGAGGAGGAAATACCTAATTCAAACTAAGGCATCAAGGGAAAGCTTCATTGAGGGAAAGGTATAATATCAAAACTGATGGCCTCGTTAACCACTTGAAGGAGTAGTGAAGGAGCAGCTAGAGGGAGAGAATGTGCAAAGGCACACAGATGAAGGAGGGCTGTATTCCTCTTTTCTCTGGGAACCGCCTTCCATGTCCCCAGGAGAACAGATATAAAATAAGACAAGAACCTAACATGTTGGTAAATGACTCTGCTCCAAACCACAAAGGATTAGTCCAGGAATGAACACCTGACCCAAAGCAGAATCAATCTCAATGCTTCCCTGAGAATCTTTGCACTAGAGCCGAGAGAAAGCAATCTCTCCCTGAGTACCTGGAGCACTAAAGAGTCATATTTTGCCCACTGGAAAGGGCACAGAAATGCAGTCTTCAGAGAAAAAAGACCACAAACCCACGAACAACCAGAAGAGAGAGGCCTGACAACATTCAAGTCCCTGATTCTGGCTGTTTCTGAAACCCAAATGAATTTCTTTTTCTTTCTTTCTTTCTTTTTTAAAGATTTTATTTATTTATTTGACAGACAGAGATTACAAGTAGGCAGAGAGGCAGGCAGAGAGAGAGGAGGAAGCAGGCTCCCTGCTGAGCAGAGAGCCAGATGCAGCACTCGATCCCAGGACCCTAGGATCATGACCTGAGCTGAAGGCAGAGGCTTTAACCCACTGAGCCACCCAGGTGCCCCCCAAATGAATTTCTAATTTAGGTTCTAAGATATCCTCACAGTATCTCATTACTGATTCTCATTTTTATGTGAGCTAGTTTGACAGGGTTCTGTTCACCACCTCCAATAAAAAACTGAAGTACTGCAAAAGTGACAAACCCAAAAATGTGTAACAAAGTTAAAGTGAAATGAGGCCGCACCCATGTCAGGCTGGGAAGCCCAGTAGTCCTCATGTGTAGCAAACCAGTTGGTTACACTCCATATGCACTCCCAAGCTACATGGAGCTTTATGAACTTTGGACAAGAAAAAAAAAAAAAAATTGCTCACAGAAGACTGTGATAACTTCAGTAAGGGTCTGCAAAAACAATTCAATCTGTGAAACACAATCCAGCCCAATCCAGCCTCCTAGAGAGGAAATGTGACACATAAGACAACAATATAATGATTAAGCAAAGGCCTTTCTGCCTATAAAGCCAAAGATCCAAAACCTCTAGTAGTCAGATAATCACTTTGCAGAATTTCAGCAACTAAATTCCTTGTGCTACTAAGAAATTGTGAGACCCTGGATGACTACAATGTAGACAACCCCTTTCAAAACACTTCTCACAGCGTTCCCTCAAACTGCCATCCCCTCCCCTCATTATAAAGCATTATTTGACAGAAATGCAGTTGGGGGGAAGGCAATATCCAGGGGTGACATTCCACAGAAGATTTGAAAAAGCTCTAAATCCAGAATTTTCCAGACCCTGAGGTAGGAAGATAAGCAAAACCAAGGAGAATTAAACCTGGTCACAGCAATTCTCTTCAGCAATCTCAGAGACTAAAAAGCCTAAATACTACTAGAGTTGGTGGATATCAATGGGAACCAAACAGGATGAAATGGAAGATGAGCAGTGAACTGCAGTTTTAGAAGAGTTCTCTCAGCAGGAAGATGGAATTACTGTTCTAGTCAAACCCTAGGTCCAAAAAGTGGCATCTTACTGGAAGGGGAAAGCTAAAGCAGCATGGGCCTCATAAAAGGAACTATTTCCCACCCTGTGCCTAGCCCCTTTCTCCTCCCAAGGTTGGTCCTAAAGAATATTGGACATGGGGAATCCTTTTGGGGCAAGCCAGGCTAAAAAGCCTTCAATCCTCTGCCAGTGAAATGAGTAATAGGGAACCATGAGACTTGCTGATTTTATTACACTGTTTCTACCTGCAGAAGACAGTATATGCTCTGTATGCTTCTGCTTTTATCTCCCAGGATAAGAATAGGGCCTGTCACATAGATGGTGCTTAATAAATGGAATGAATTTGTAACCAAAATACAGTACTTTTCCTTTCTCCTTTTTATCTGGTTTTCTTCTCATTTTCATATATTGGAACTCTAAGAGAGAGGGCAGGGGAATGACAACAACAAAAATCTATCATTTAACCCACAGGCTATAGCACCATGCAATAGTTTATCTGGACCAATCAAGACCAAATTAGGGAAAGCAGAGCTACCATCCTAAGACCCTCAGCTGGCAGGGTGGACACCTTAGACAGTAAGTCACAGTATGACAGCTGGACCTGAGTGGGTAGGGGTCATCTCCCACTGGGGAGGAAGAGGAGAGCATCTGTAGTAGTTATTTGTTTAGGTAATGCCCTCACGTCCACGTATGACTCCTTAGGACAGAGTGAGGTCATTCCATAGTTAATGTGAGGGTGGGGGAACCCCAGAATTTGGAACTGAGAGTTTTCCCCACAGTATCTGGGCTATAAATACACATTTGGGAGCTTTTGACAGTCATGATTTTCTTCACCAGACAGAGACCACGGCAAACAAGTACATAGAACATACATAAAAGAAACCTGAGGGGGTGCCTGAGTGGATCAGTTGTTACAGCACGCGATCCCTGACCTCAAGGATGTGAGTCCAAGCCCCACATTGGATGTGGAGCCTAGTTAAAAACAAACAAACAAACAAACAAACAAAAAAGACAAAGAAAGAAAAGAAAGAAACCTGAGATATTGTAAAGTCCAGTTTTTCCTAAAGCCTAAACATATGCAGGTCTTTGGGTTCTGTATAACATAGCAACATCCTTAAAATACCTCCCTCTACTCCAACACACACATCTTTAGCATTATCTAGTTTGAACTGAGTTTGTTACCTGTAACATAATAGGCCCAGATTCACTCAAAATTACACTGTGTGGGGGGCGCCTGGGTGGCTCAGTGGGTTAAAGCCTCTGCCTTCGGCTCGGGTCATGATCCCAGGGTCCTGGGATCGGGCCCCGCATCGGGCTGTCCGCTCCGCGGAGAGCCTGCTTCCTCCTCTCTCTCTTTCTGCCGGCCTCTCTGCCTACTTGTGATCTCTGTCTGTCAAATAAATAAATAAAATCTTTAAAAAAAAAAATATATATATATATACTGTGTGGGGGTGCCTGGGTGGCTCAGTGGGTTAAGCCACTGCCTTCGGCTCAGGTCATGATCTCAGGGTCCTAGGATCGAGTCCCCCATCGGGCTCTCTGCTCAGCAGGGAGCCTGCTTCCTCCTCTCTCTCTCTCTGCCTGTCTCTCTGCCTACTTGTGATCTCTCTCTGTCAAATAAATAAATAAAATCTTAAAAAAAAAAAAAATTACACTGTGTGTCCAGGGATAGTCTGTATGTGTGGTGCAAAGTCAGTTACAAGAGGCAGAAAAGGAACTGGAAAGATAAATTAAAACTTAACTCAGGGGGCACTTGGGTGGCTCAGTGGGTTAAGCCTCTGCCTTCAGCTCACGTCATGATCTCAGGGTTCTGGGATCGAGCCCCACATCAGGTTCTCTGCTTGGCAGGGAGCCTGCTTCCCCCTCTCCCAGAGCCCTGCCTCTCTGCCTACTTGTGATAGATCTCTCTCTGTCAAATAAATAAATAAAATCTTAAAAAAAAAAAAAAAACTTAACTCAGATCCAGTAATCCCACGTTTGGGTATATATCCAAAAGAACTGAAAGCAGAATCTCAAAGAGTTATGTGCACATCAATATTCAGAGCATTATTCATAATAGCCAAAAGGCAAAGGCAACCCAAGTGTCCATCAACAGGTGAATGGGTGAATAAAAATGGTATATGCATACAATGGAATATTATTCAGTCTTAAAAAGGAACATGTTACATTCTAAAACATGGATGAACTTTGAAGACATTATGCCAAGTGAAATAAGCCATCACACAACACACACACACAAACAAGTACTGTATCATTCCACTTATATGAGGTACCTAGAGCAGTCAGATTCACAAAAGCAGAAAGTAGAAAGATGACTAACAGGGGCTAAAGGAAAGGGGAAATGGAGAGTTACTGTTTAATGAGTACAGAGTTTCAGTTTTGCAAGATGAAAAAGTTCTGACATGCTTAACACTACTGAATTGTATACTTAAAAATGATTACTATGGTGTATTTTATGTGTACTTTACCACAGTTAAAAAAAATTAATTAGGATGTGACCAATTTGTTTCATTAAGAAATGTGGACTTCTAAAACCAAAAGAGAACATCTAGGAGTGCCTGGGTGGCTTAGTCAGTTAAGCATCTGCCTTAGGCTCAGGTCAAGATCCTAGGGTCCTGGGATTGAGCCCCACATTGGTCTCCCTACTCCACAGGAAGCCTGCTTGCTTCTCCCTCTCCCTGCCACTCCCCCTGCTTGTGCATGCTCTCTCTTTCCGTCAAATAAATAAAATCTTTAAAAAAAAAAGAGAGAGAGAGAACATCTAAAGGTTAAAAAACAACTTTATTAAAATATAATTTACATAGCATAAAATTTACCCATTTCAACTGTACCATGTAATGATTTTTTAGTAAAGTTAGAGTTAAAAGTTAAAGTAAAAAAGTAAAGGTAAAAGTTAAAAGTAAAGGTTAAAATTAAAGTAAAGTTGACTGTAAACCAATCACCATGTTTTAGAACACTTTCATCAGTGTTCTAATGCCCATAATGCCCGACTCCTCCATAATATGTAAATGTTAGGGTACATAAATTAAGGCTGCTAATGAGCTGGCCTGAAAATGGGGAAATTATCCTGGGTTATCCAGGGGAACTCAATGTAATCACTTCTCTAAGAGTAGTCTGAGGGAACTAGAAGAAAGAACCAGGAAGATCACCACATGAGGGCTCACACAGCATGCTAGCTTTAAAGATGGAATAACGAGGCCATAAGCCAAGGAATGCACGTGGCCTCTGGAAGTGGGAAAAGGCAACAAAATGGATTCTCCAGCAAGAGCACAGTTCCTCCTCTGAGGAACCATAAATAAAATTTTTTTCTTTTTTTTTTTTTTTTAAAGATTTTTTTTTATTTATTTGAGAGATGGAGACCACAAGTAGGCAGAGAAGCAGGCAGAGAGAGAGGAGGAAGCAGGCTCCCTGCTGAGCAGGGAGCCCGACACGGGGCTCGATCCTAGGACCCTGGGATCATGACCCTAGCCGAAGGCAGAGGCTTTAACCCACTGAGCCACCCAGGTGCCCCAAGTTGGTATTTTTTTCCCCAAGTTGGTATTTTTTTAAACTACTAAGTTTGTGGTAATTTATTACAGCAGAAAAAAACTATGAATGGTTGGCTATTTGTTTTATTATTCTTTCTCCTTTACTTGTATTTGAAATTATACATCATAAAAGGAAAAAACTATGAATATGAAAGCAAACTAAAGAAAGATCACAATTAAAAAGGTACTGAGTCATTTCCTTCATCACAACTCCGCTTTCAAGAACTCAATTACTCATTAGAGATGAGTATTTAGGAATAACTCTCATTTTTCTGGTCCCCAATTTAACAGTCTATTGAATAGCTCCTGAAAAGGTAAACAATAACTAAATGAAATTTTTGAAGACACTAACTAGAACAACGGCCCAAAGGAGACATGAAAATGCACAATATCAAAAATGTCCCAGAATGCCAAACAGAAAATGTGATTCAAACAAAGCTATCTTCATAAACAAAACATCTGTGGTTTATTGTTATTCATGAAACTTTCTTTGGGACATAATTTTAAGTAGCAGTTATGAAGTGATCAGGTAAATCTATAATTAAGTATGATTTTCAAGAGTATGTTTACCTAACAGGAAACTTACACAAGCCAGCAGTGGTCATATGTGTTCTATCTTGCAGCTTAGTCAGAGAAGTAACAAGAAACTTTGAGGGATTTTTATTTTAAAAAAAGGACAGGGACGCCTGGGTGGCTCAGTTGGTTAAGCAGCTGCCTTCGGCTCAGGTCATGATCCCAGCGTCCTGGGATCAAGTCCCACATCGGGCTCCTTGCTCCTCAGGGAGCCTGCTTCTCCCTCTGACTCTGCCTTCCACTCTGTCTGCCTGTGCTCACTCTCACTCTCTCTTACAAATAAATAAATAAAATCTTTAAAAAAAAAAAAAATTAAAAAAAGGACAAAGTGGCTAAAGGCTAAGTTGTAAACAAACACTCCAGTCTCCATTCTCCAGTCTAGCTGCTGTTTCCACATACAGAGGAAAATGCATGGACTTTGAAAAGAAATACCACACACCTTTTATATACACCATTGATTAAAATGCTCTTGCCTTTGAGATTTCTCCATGGCACACTACTGGGGCCAGATTCAAAGCCTCTTCAGTTTCATCTCCTCTAAAGAAGAAGGCTGACCATGCCATCCTTTGGAGATAATATAAAAGTCATCTTTTAAAAGTACCTCATCTCCAAAAATACATACTACGGCACATACCTAAGAGAGAATTTAAAGCCCTTATGTTATCATCTTATTTTCTCCTGTAAGAACAAAGAAGTAAATAAACCCTGACTAAGTTCTATGTAATATGATAAAGCCAATGCAATGTTATCATCACCACCAAATAATGCTACACAGCATTAATGCCAACTCTACTCTTTCTTCAGCCAACCCATCTCTATGGCTATATTTGGCTACTCTCTGGTACGTATGAGATAGGTACCTTTAAAAAGCTTACTTACATATTTCAACAGCTAGTAGATTATATTAAGTTAGATGGAACTTGGAGAAATGTAATAAAGGCAGATTTTATGATAACTCACAAACCTAAAAAGACCAAGCCCCTTTTTCTTTTATACAATAATAAAATGACAGTATAAATATGTAAGAGATTGCTGCCATTTTTCAGTAACCAATCACTGAGAACACACAAGGAAGACAACATTTAAAGACAAGTTCCTTTAAAAGTCCTAGGACAATAAAGCATCCAAAACTTTTTAAAAAGCCAAAAAAATAAATAAATAAATAAAATCATAGGACACTTGAAAACAATCTCACATATTCTGTTAATGTTTTCATGCTCTAGGTAACTAGCTACAGACAAGAAGTAGTCAGGCCTAGACAGCTCATCCAACTATGGCGATTCTTATACATTACAAAAGAAAAGGATTTTTTAAAATAGCTAATTGGGGTACCTGGGTGGCTCAGTTGGTTAAGCATTTGCCTTCTGCTAGGATCAAGAGCCCAGGACACCGGGACCAAGCCCTGCATTGGGCTCCCTGCTCAATGGGGGGAGTCTGCTTCTCCCTCTACCCCTCCCCTCTGCTTGTGATCTCCTCTCTCTCTCAGATAAATAAAATCTTTTAAAAAAATAAAATAGTTACTTATGACACTGCATACTTGCCACCAGTTAGATGACTACCAAAAAAAAAAAAAAAAAAAAAAAAAAACACACACACAAAACCATCAAAAAAACAAAACAAACAAACAAAAAAACACAAGAGAAAAACCTACCTGATTTGGTTCACAAAGAAAAACTAATAAAAACACAGGGAAAAAAATTTTCTGTAGCTTTTTCTGATTCTTCCTAAAAAAGAGTGGTCTCTCAAAGAGAGAAAAGCAAGCAAACACACCAAAATAATGGAAACACGGAAGGAACTTTTATATTTCTAGCTTTACAAAAGTCAAGGGGATCTCTCTCTCTCTAGCACCTTTTCTCTGGATCTTCTGTGGCTGAGGGTAAAGCAAATACACTTCATGGCACACTATTAAGATACACTAAAAAATAACCAAAAATTTTCTTCTTTCAGCATAAAATCCTTTATGATTTTAATCTGGTAAATTCCACTTAAAAATCAGCAATATCTTTACAAAAGACTTGCCAACCAACAAATGAAGGAACAAAAGAATTAGAAAATTACCTTTTTGTAACCAAACAACTCAGAGCAGGAATCATCTATGGATACTAACACAGTTGGGAGAAACAGTGCTGGAGGGAAGGATATTCTCAGTCTCTCAGATTACTTATTAATTACAAAGGAAAAAAAAGAGGCAGACACTATCATAACTAAATACTCAAATTCAGCATAATAATAGGACAAAAACTAACAGCATATGCCTCCGAATGTGATACAACAGAAGACAGAGAATCACCCATGTATTATTTCTAACAACAACAACATTTAACCTGAACCGAACTATGAGGAAGCAATCAGACTCATCAACAATCAGACTAATCATCAGGACACTCTAGAGGGCAAATGGGCTGAACTCTTAAAAAATGTCAATGTCATAAAACATCCAAATGACAAAGGTGAGGGAAACTTGCTCTAGACTGAAGGCAACTAAAGACACATGACAACCAAATGTAATTTGAGAAGTCTGAGAAGATTCTGGATTTAAAAACAAAAGCAAAACACAACACAACAACAACAAAAAAACCCACAACAGAAAAACCCCACGTTATAAAGAGCATTTGGGGAAGAAATAGGAAAATCTAGATCTGGAATATATATATTGGGTAATACTATTGTTTCCGTGCTAAATTCCTAGAGAGGGACGAAAATATTGCAGTAATGTAGGATGATGCCATTGTTCTTAGGAGATATTTGCAGAAGGACCAAGGGGTAAAATGTCATGCTGTCTGCATTTTATCTCAAATGGTTCCAGAAAAAAACAAAAGTGTATAAATCCATACACAGACTTTTCATATATTGCTGGTGGGAATATAAATGGTAGTTACTCTGGAAAAGAGTTGGGCAGTTGCATAAAAAGTTAAATACAAAATAGCAATCCATTCCTAAGTATCTACTCAAAAGAAATTAAAACACATCCACACAATCTTCCTGAGAATGTCCACAGCAATTTTATTCATAGTAACCAAAAAATAGAAACAATCCAAATGTCCACCTACTGGTAAATGGATAAACAAAATGCTAAACATCTATTCAATGGAATACCACTCAGCCACAAAGATTATGGAAATACTGATACATAAATAGATGCCTCACAAACATTATGCTAAGTAAAAAAAAAAAAAAAAAAAAAAAAAAGATACAAAAGACCACATATTATATGAGTCTGTTGATATAAAAAGTAGAGAAAAATAACTACTTAGAGATTAAAAAAAAAAAAAAAGATCAGCGGCTGCATGAGGTTGGAGGGTGTAATGGGGATTAACAGTAAACTGGCAGGGGCACCTGGCTGGCTCAGCTGCTGAAGCTTATGATTCTTGATCTCAGGGTTGTAGGTTCGAGTTTGATGTAGGGTGTACAGATTACTTAAAAATAAAAAAACCAGTAAACATACAGAAGAAATCTTACTGAAGTGATGAAAATATACAACTGGATTATAGTGATGGTTGCTCAATTCTTACTAAAAATAAACTATCCATTTTAAATGGGTTAATTTATAATATGTAAATTATGCTTCAGTAAAGGTGCTTAAAAATAAAGCAGAAATATTTAAAAATAAAGCGCCTGGGTGGCTCAGTGGCTCAGTGGATTAAAGCCTCTGCCTTCAGTTCAGGTCATGATCTCATCATCTTGGGATCGAGCCCCACATCAGGCTCTCTGCTCAGTGGGGAGACTGCTTCCGCCTACCTCTCTGCCTGTCTCTCTGCCTACTTGTGATCTCTCTGTCAAATAAATAAAATATTAAAAAAAAAAGCAGATATGGTAAAAATGGCAATTATATAGGTATTCATGTGTTAGTCTTCAAGTCTTCTTCAAGTCTTCTTCAATTCTTCCATAGTTTTTAAATACTTCAAAATAAAAAGCTGGGGGACAGGGGCACCTGGGTAGCTCAGTCATTAAGCATCTGCCTTCAGCTCAGGTCATGATCCCGGAGTCCTGGGATCAAGCCCCACATCGGGCTCCCTGCTTCATGGGAAGCCTGCTTCTCCCTCCCACACCCCCTGCTTGTGTTCCCTCTCTCACTGTGTCTCTCTCTTCCTCAAATAAATAAATAAAAAACAAAAGAAGTTGGGGGGATAAATCAGAATGAGCTCTGTAAAACACTCCCCCCACCCCCAAAGGGGTAGAGGAGGTAGAGGATATGCGTAACATCACTGTGAAAGATTGAGGATTAAATAAAAGAAGAGCACAACACTCTGGAATCTAGGGCCAATTTTTATCAAGGATTTAACAATTCTTTTTTTTTTTTTAAAGATTTATTTATTTGATAGACAGAAATCATAAGGAGGCAGAGAGGCAGGCAGAGAGAGGAGGAAGCAGGCTCCCTGATGCGGGACCCTGGGATCATGACCTGAGCCGAAGGCAGAGGCTTTAACCCACTGAGCCACCCAGGCGTCCCGGATTTAACAATTCTTAATTTAGGTGTTATTTCTTCCTAATTGCACAAGCAATGCATATTTATTGTAGAATATTTAAGAATTACAATGAAAATGAAAGATTAATAAAGTGTAAAAAAAGAAAATAAAAACCAACTGAGAATAGCCAAAGAGAACCATTAATAATCTGTTCTTCATCCTTCAGATAAAACAGTTCCATTTCAGCAAAGGAAAGCTATCTGTATATAACATCATCACAACTTGATCAATTAGCATGCTGAAAATTTTATATCATATCCCAACAATCCCATAAATCATAGTAAGAATGGAAAGGCAAAATAAAGTTAAGATGTAAATCCAATGCTTCCCTTTCAGCTTCCAATTTAAAAATGCATGCACTAGCCTCAGGTCTCCCCCCAAAACCCTCCTAAAATACATGTATGATGCTCCAGGTTGAAAGAATGTTTGCGCCTCCCAAAAGTCAGATGTTGAAACCTAACCTCCAATGTGACTGGTATTAGGAGGTGGAGATTCTGGAAGTGATTAGGTCATAAGGGTAGAATCCTCATGAATAGGATTAGAGAGATCTCCCTCCCCTTCCACCATGTGGTGTTTCAATGTGAAGTCAGCCATCTACAAACCAGGATCAGGCCCTCACTAGACACCAAATCTGCTGGCACCGTGATGTGGGACTTCCCAGCCTCTAGACCTTCTGAGAAATAAATTTCTGGTGTTTATAAACCAGTCTACGACAAAAGAAGACAAATTGGGAGGGGATCATAAATTCAAAAGAATAAAGTGATCAAGTGAGGAAGCAACATTTGGGGCCCTGGAAGGTAGACAGATAAGTAAGTGGTAAATGATGGAGCCAACCTGAGAAAGCTGAATCCCCAGCCAGCAGTGGGGAAAAGGAGAGAAGAACCCGACTGAAAATGAGGATTCCCAAAATTTCAGGAATTAACAGCAGTGGGTACCCTACAAGTGAAGGTGAAGATCCGGATTAAAAAAAAAAAATGTATTTGCCTAAACCCAAATGTTAGAACTGTCTAAACACTGCATATGAAGGCTGGTGAATGCCTCACCCTGGAGGAAACAGGTGGGGCTTTTTAAAGCTCTCACTAAACAAAACTACAGCCTCCAATCAAGTCCACAGCCTCCAATCCACTTTCTGTGTCCTACTTTTAAATAGGAGTAGACAGCCAAAAACAACCAAATACCTAAGGTAAAGTATTGAATATGAAAGAAAAGGACTATAGCAAGAAATGGAAACTTGAAGAAAACAACACTGAGATCTCCCAGAAAGCAGAGCAAAAAAAAAAAAAAAGTCAAAAGCTGAAAAGAGAAAAAGACAGAGAACCAGACCAGAAGGTCCAATACCTAAAAAACAGGAGATCTAAGAAAAGAGAACACAGACAATGAAGGGGAGGCAATCAAAGGATTAATTCAAGAACTCTCCCAAGAACAAGAGGGCAATATCCAGACGGAAAGGGCTCCCCAAAGTGAAGCACAAGGTAAGAAAATACATGCTGAGATGTGTCACCATCAAACTTAGAATATACCAAGGACACAGCAAAGTTATCAAAAGCTTCCAGAGACGGAAAAGACGGGATTCATACAAAGAACAAAGAATCAGAACAACATTTCTACTGAGAAACAGAAGACTAAGGAGCAGTGCCTTCAAAATTCCAAGAAAAGTTATTTCCAACCTTAAAATTGCTATCTAACCAAAACTGGGATATCAATGAAGCATCAGAGTAAAATATAGTTTCAGAATACAAAAGTCTTCAAGTTTTATCTCCTCTGCACTCTCAGTAAGTTTTAAAAAATGGGGTCCAGGAAATAAGGTTTCCAACAAAGGGTGGGGAGTAGGAGAAGTGTGAAAGAAATCCCCAGGGTCCCCGGGGTGTAAGAGCTGTGCAGCACACCCAGAGCCCAAACAGTCCAGATCAGAGGAAGTCAAATGCTCTGCAAGAAACTTCTTCAAAAAGGCAAAACTGATATAACACTGTCTGAACTTACTAAGAAGGAATTCACAGTTGGTAAGAGCTTTGAGGGTAACTTAGGGAAAAAATATCTAAAAGACTGAGCAAACCAAGAGTTAACAGAAGTATTGCCCTTGGGGCAGCAAAAGATTGTACAGAAAAGGAAAATGAATCTAAATGTACTAATAGCTCAACTGTCAATAAGCATTTAAACAGTTAAAACAACATAAACACTAAAAACTGACTTAAACAAATTACAAATGATTAAAGAAGGAGAATGGGAGATAGGGTGAGTGAAGCCAACAACTTCCATGTGCCAGGCACAGCTTTAAATGTTTACACTCATTAATTTATCTAATCATCAGATAAAAACAGATATTGTCCTTATATATGAGAAAACGAATGCACACAGAGGGAAATAATTTGCCAAAGGTCATACAGAAGAGCTTTGAACTGGCTATCAAAGAAAGAAATCCTCATCTCCCAGTAGGGAATCAACAGGTAATGGTTAAAACTGGGGGGTTGGGGGGGTGTGGAATAAACCAGCAGAGAAACAAAACCTCAAAATCAGCTGGAAGAATTGAAAAAGACTGATTCTGGGGAATGAAAGAAGGAAAAAGGGGTCTAGAATCCCTGCAGAACTACTTTACTTATAGAAACTATGTGTATTTATAACTTAGATAAAAGGAAAATTAAATTATAAAAAGAAAATGTACTTGCCCTCAAAAATACCTTTTAAGTAAACCTTAAAACTTTTATTCAACCCTGGAAAACTGGACATAAATACCAATACAACAAAGGAAAAAGTGCAAAAATAAGCCCACATATATATATGCATTTAATACATGATAAAGATAGCATTTCAAATCTTGGGAGGGACATGAATTTCTCAAAAATGGGAAAAATGAATCATCTGAAAAACCTGTTAGATACCGACCTCCCATCACACTGCCAAATGTATTTCAACTATATAAAAGGTTCACATGAAATTTTGCAATGATAAAGAAAACAGAGGTAAATAATAATTACGTAACAATTATGTGGGGAAAAGACTTCTAAGCATGAAACCAAAAGCAGAAATCAAAAAAGACTGCTGGTTTCAACTTCGTAAAAATTCACAAAGTGAAAAAATGTTATAAAACTAGTTAAAAGACAAACTAGAGGAAAGGCAAGTATTTAGCGAGATGCTCATTTCCTTAATATGCAAATAACTCAAATCAATTAGAGAAAGAATAACAATCCCATTGAGGTAGATAGGAAAACGCTAGTAAGTCATAAAAAAGTAAAAAACGCCTCAATAAATCTGGGGAAGATCACAAATAGTCAATAAAGATAAAGGAAGATGTTCTACCTCATTCATAATTAAAGCAATTAAATTAAAATGAATACATTTTTAACCTATCAAACCAGCATCAATGTAAGGACAAAGATCATTCTTGGGCTGATAAAAGTGTGTGGCAAAACAAGCACTCTTATACACTGATAGTAAAAATAAATTTGTTACAATATTTTTGAAGTGAATTTGATATTACCTATCAAAATTTAAATTGCCCATGTACCCAACCCCAGCAATTCCACTTCTAGAACTGTACTTACAAGTATATAAACATACCTGTACCACAGCAGCTTTATAAAAGCAAATACCTGGAAACTAGCTGTCCATCAACAAGTATATATTTAAATAAAATATAGTCAGCCACAATGAAATAAATACCACGCACCCATTAAAAGAAGTGATGTCCACAGCATTCTGTGAAGTTAAACTAATCTGGGAACAATACGTATAGTATGACTCCATTTGCATGTGTGTACATATGGGGGAGGAGATGAGACTCCTCTCCTACACCAGTGATCTACTGATCATGCTCTCCCAGTTAAAAAATCTGCATCTATAGATCATGCTCTCCCAGTTAGAAAGACTCTTGGCAGCTGAAGTAGATGATTGATCTGAAATGACATACTTGACAATGTATCAAAGTTTGTTTTAAAGCACTGTGGAGAAAATTTCCCAATAAGACCTAACATTTAAGACCGAAAGACATCTATCAAGAACTACTTTCGGGGTGCCTGGGTGGCTCAGTGGGTTAAAGCCTCTGCCTTCGGCTCAGGACTCTCGGATCCAGCCCTGCATCCATCCGGCTCTCTGCTTAGCGGGGAGCCTGCTTCCTCCTCTCTCTGACTGCCTCTCTGCCTACTTGTAATCTCTGTCTGTCAAATAAATAAATAAATAAATAATATTAAAAAAAAAAAACTACTTTCATTGATTTCATTGATTTCATTGATTTTTAACTATATACAGAAGACAGTTCTTTTTCAGGAAAAAAAAAAGCTGTAGGAGGAAGGATTTAAATCTGTATGTAGAACAGAAAAGTATAGCAATAACTTCTCATTAGCATACATATGGACTCTGTGACCACTCTGATCAAATACAGGCTTACAAAGGCATGAGGTGTCTCTGAAAAAAACAGAGTAATGGCCACTTCCGGAGAATAAGTTGAGAGAGGGAAAACACAGGGATTTACATACTATCTAAACTTTTCACCAGAAACCTGTATTAGTTTTATAATTATGTAACAAAATAAAATTTTGACAAGTAAAAAAATAGAAAACTGAAAAAATGCGCAAAATATAACTCACACATATCAATTTTTTAAATGCCGAAGATATCAAAAAGTAAGGACATTTATAGGTATTAAAACTATGTAGAACAACATCTGGGAAGGTACACAGGAAACTGACAGTAGATACCATCTCTCACAGAGACACAAAACCTAGACTTACAAAAAAACCTATCTTTCACTGAGAAAACTTCAGTACTATTTGAATAATTATGTTGTTCATAATAATGATTATTTTTTAATGTATGTACAAGATTCAGCAATAAAACTGTAAAATGAATTTTCATAACTGATCCCTGCTACAACGCAGCTAAACCTCGAAAACAGCATGCTCAGGAAAAGAAGCCAGCCACAAGGGCTACATGCAGCACATTTACAGTTACATACAATATCCAGAAAATGCAAATTCAGGAGAGACAGACAGCAGAATGGTGGTTGCCTGGTTGCGGGGGAGGGAACTGACCACAAACTGGCATAAACCTTACTGGAGGGGTGCCGGGTGGCATAAACCTTACTGGAGGGTTGCCTGGTGGCTCAATCGGTTAAGGGAACAACTCTTGATTTCTGCTCAGGTCAGGATCTCAGAGTTGTGAAATCAAGCCCCACCTAGGCCTCTGAGCTGGGAGTGGAGCCTGCTGAAGATTCTCACTCTCCCTCCTGGCCTCTAGCATACTCCCCATCAAAAACAAACAAACAATAAAAGTAAAATACTGTTCTTCCAGTGAGAAAAAAAAGATTGGGGGGGAAAAAAAACCAAGACAAGGGTGCTTGGGTCCCTCAGTTGTTAAGTGTCTGCCTTTGGCTCAGGTCATGATCCCAGGGTCCTGGGATAGAGCCCAACATCCAGCTCCCGGCTCTCACCCCCCCTGCTTGTGTTCCTTCTCTCACTCTTTCTTTTTCTGTCAATTAATTAATTATTAAAGGGACAAAAAATTAATGACTCTGAAATCAGGATGACGGGTACACAGGGTTCATTATACTTTTTGTTTTTTAAGATTTTATTTATTTATTTGACAGAGATCACAAGTAGGCAGAGATACAGGCAGAGAGAGAGAGAGGAGGAAGAAGGCTCCCTGCTGAGCAGAGAGTCAGATGTGGGGCTCATCCCAGGACCACATAACCTGAGCTGAAGGCAGAGGCTTTAACCCACTGAGCCACCCAGGCACCCCTCGTTATACTTTTTCTTTTTCAAAATAAAAATATAAGTCTTTTAATAAAATAGCCAATGCAAACACATAATACTTAAGATTTCACTAAGCAATCAAAGAAATGCAAACTAAAACATGTAATGCCTTTTATCTATCAGATAAATCTACACAGCAAAAAAAAAAAATTATCATTCCCAGAAAGCAAGCTTTCTAATGTGTAACTGTTCAGATTATTAATTGTTACATACTTCATGAAGGCAGTCTGTCAATGTTCAAAAACCTTCAAAAGGGCGTTTCTTTGAGCTAGCAATTCCACTTCTAAGAATTTCTCCAATATAAACATATAAGCTATACATCACAATTTCTTAAAACATTAATAGAGAAGGAAATAATTAGGCAAGCAGACACACATTTGTAATAGTGAAAAACAACAACAACAAAATAAATAAATGGCTTAACTAAGTTACAAAGTAAGTAATGGAATACTAGCAGCCATGAAAAACAGACATAGCAAAATATCTACGCTCAGTGAAAAAGCAGGCTGTAAAGCATTACGTCTTATATTTTAACTTAAAAATACATCATACATATATATATTGATATATCCATTTATGTGAACACAAACTGACAACTGAGTAGTATTACAAGTGGCTTTATTTCTTTATTGTCTTTCCTCAACATTTCTGAATTTGCTGGTTTTCTGTATTCAGTATTACTACTTTAACAGTCAGGAAAAAAATTTTTCCTTTCCAAAAAAGCTCACTTTCTGAGCAAAAAAAAAAAAAAAAAATGGATAAAGGGCATGTTCAGCCAATTCATAAAAGAAATACAAATGCACATTTAGGACATAAAAGTACTCATTAGAAATGACAAAATATTAATTAAAACAAGTCACTTTTTTTAATCTACAAAACTGAAAAAAATTCTTTTGATTGTAATATGCTGCATTGATGAAGTATTAAAGGAACAGTTACTCACACAGTAGTGGTGGAAATACAAATTAATCTGACCTTTACGAGAGAGACAATTTGGCAATTAAATATTAAGAGCATTAAAAGCCATGTTTATCTTTAGCCCAGCAATCTAATTCTAGGAAAAAATTCTAAGGAAATAATTAAGGATATAAACAAAGATTTACCTACAGGGATATTCTGAGTTTATAGTGATAAAAAATTAAAAGCAACACTGATATCCAACAAAAAAGGTTTATTAAATTATTCTATATCCATGTAACGGAATACTATGAAGCCTTTAAAAGTGCAGAATTGTATTAAAAATATAATAGTCATATTTTAAGTGAAAGCAGATTATAAGTAGTGTGTGTAGTAGTTAAAGAGTATCCACCAAAACTCACACAAACCCAGAACCCCAGAAAGTGATCTTATTTGGAAATAGTCTTTGCAGATCCAATTAGTTCAGAAGATGTCAGATTAGGCTGGGCCAGAAATCCAACCGACTGGTGTCCTCCTGGGGAGACACACGCACAAGGAAGAAGGCCATGTGACTACTGAGGCAGAGATTGGAGTAAAGAGCTACAAGCCTAGGCACCCCAAGAAATGCCACTGGAAGCTAAGAGGTAAGGGAGGGTTCTTCTCTAGAAACCATCGGAGGGAGCACAGCCCCACTGATGGCCTGACTTCAACTTCTAGCCTCCAGAACTGTAAGAGAACAACTTTTTGTTCGAAACCAACCAGTTTGTGATAATTTGTTATGGCAGCCCTAGCAACCCACATGGTGTATAAAACACAGCAATGAGGAGCACAGGCTCTGGTTCCAAACTGCTTACGTGTGAATCCTATTTCTACCACTTATTATCCATGTAATCTTAAGCAAGTTATTTAACCTTACTGAGCCTCTTTTCCTTTTCTGTAAAATGAGGATAACAGTATTTATTTCCTAAAATGATTGTGAACATTAAATTACAGAGTAAACAATCACTTGAAACAGTACCTAGAATACAGCAAATACTTCATTTTTGTAAAGCAAACAGGTACACATATTACAGTATGTATTACAAAAACACAGATGAAAAGATTTAAATTATTTACCTCTGGCTCCTGTGAGTGTGGCTTATTTTTGTTTTCTTTTTGTTGACTGGCACTTTCTAGCTGATCTACAATGATTTATGTCATAATAAAACTTTATGTCATTATAAAATAGTTTTTATTTTTAAATTTTAAAAAATGTAAAGGTAGCTGATTCCCAGTTGTAGGCCAGTGATTTCTATTCTCCCAAAGCCTATTATCAAAGTACTTTTTTTTTAATTAAAAAGCAAAATTTACTTTAGAAAACGAAAGCTGGGGTGCCTGGGTGACTCAGTCAGTTAAGCACCTGCCTTCAGCTCAGGTCATGATCTCGGGGCCCTGGGATGGAGCCCCACATCAGGCTCCCTGCTCAACGGGGAGTCTGCTTCTCCCTCTCTCTCTCTGCCTGCTACTCCCTACCCTCTTTCCCAATCAAATAAATAAAATCTTAAAAAAAGAAAAGCTGACCAGAAAGTATTTTAGAAGGACACTGTATCATTCAATCAATTGAGTAGTATGCTCTTGCTCCACAATAGGCTGTGAATCACTGACCTCAAGCACAAGAATACAAGTGTGAACCCCTGGAAACACTCACAGAGCCAAGGCTTATACATAAGAAAACACAACTGTTCTTTTTTTTTTTTTTTTAAGATTTTTTATGTACTTATTTGACAGAGAGAAAGGGCACAAGGAGGGGAAGTGGCAGGCAGAAGGGCAGGGAGAAGCAGGCTTCCGGCTGAGCAGGGAGCCTGATGCAGGGCTCAATCCCAGGATGCTAGGATCATTACCTGAGCAAAAGGCAGATGCTTAACTGGCTGAGTCACCAGAGGCGCCACAACTGTTCATTTTTTAAAGTGAGTCTTTTAAAATCTAGTACACAGTAAATTCAGTGGGGCTAAGTTCCATATTTGGAATAAACTGCTCTCCTCCCAAGCCACTCGCAAAATCAATTACCCTTACAAGTTAAAAGTGTATTAGTTTCATCTGCACAAGGTGATTTTATAATAAGAATTAAACCTTTTCCATGAGTTTCAGTCGTGTTTGGGGTCCCTAAAAAGTTTAACTCATAAAATATGTTCCCTGACAATTATTTCACAAGCAAATTCAGACGAATTCACTAGTTAACACATTTTGCTCTTAACACAGCAAAACAAAGTTTTAATAATTACATGTAATTAATGGATGAGAAGACTCTCAATACAGTTGCTCAATACAGTGAAGGAATTCTATGGTATTTGAAGAGATCAAATCTACCACTGCACTTTTAGAAAACTACATACCTATTTGATGATCCTCTCCAAGTATCTTGACAACTAACTCAGTACAAGGGCTGTGGTATCCACTATACCAGATAGGAAGAACAATTATTCAAATTACAACACCGTTAAAAAATATACTCATGCACGCACAAAGAAAATTCTCTAAGTATATGTGCACATACATATGGGTGCAAAATTCTATAGGCACGAAAATTTTCTAAAAGGTACAGAAGAAATACCTCCCACCTCAGCCTGGGGTTGGCTTCTCCTGCTCCCTCTGCCTCTCCCCTCACTGTGCATGTACTCTCTCTCACTCTCTGTCTCAAATAAATAAATAAAATCTTAAAAAAAAAGAAAAAAAGATATGCCAGAAAGTTAGAGGCAGATAAATCAGATAAATCAGAACCAATCTTTAGAGGGTCCAGAATGTCAAGCTAAACTCTCTATTCTTTATTATTCTTAAGAACCTTTATTGTTAAAGGTTTTTAAGAAAAAAATGGCCCAGATCAAAGCTGTGATTTTAGAAAGATTAATCTGGTAGTGGTAAGTCCACAAAATGGGCTGGAAGGGAGACAGCCTGGTGTAGAAAGCCAATTTAGAGAGTATTCCTGTTAAGGTGGAAGCAAGGGGTATGGAGAAAAGAGCTGCGAAGTACACAGTAGAGTGGAAACGAATGGGTTTTGGCAAATGATTTGAGGTGTCCAGGAACAAGAGAGCATTGGACAGAATTCAGTTCAAGCCTAACGTCTAGGAGACTAATGGAGCTATTAAAAGAAAAGAAAAAGAAAGAAAAGCTGGCTGGTAAGATGAGGAAAAGGACAGACAGACCTTTTAAAAACACAATTAGTTTTGGGCGCCAATAAAACATCCATAATACTTTCCCCCATCAGAAAACCTTGCACAGGGGCGCCTGGGTAGCTAAATGTATTAAAGCCTCTGCCTTCAGCTCAGGTCATGATCCCAGGATCCTGGGATCGAGCCCCACTTCGGGCTCTTTGCTTGGCAGGGAGCCTGCTTCCACCTCTCTCTCTGCCTGCCTCTCTGACTACTTGTGATTGCTGTCTGTCAAATAAATAAATAAAATTTAAAAAAAAAAAGAAAGAAAGAAAACCTTGCACACTTTTCTGGTCTAATTTTTACATTTAGCCAAAGATAGTATTTAATACAAGTAAAGGAAATAATGCAGAGTCAATGAGAAGCCAGTTCCAGGGCATCTGACATGATCAAAATTAAGCTACACAGGATTAAGTTGGACTCCTACCTCACACCCCGTACAAAAATTAACTCAAAATGAGTCAGTGACCAAAATATAAGAAGTGAAACTGTAAAACTCTCAGAAGAAAACACAGAAGAATCTTCACAACCTTGGATTAGCAATGGATTATTAGATATAATGCAAAAGGCATAAGCAACAACAAAAAAATTAGATAAACTGGACCACATCAAAATAAAACTGTGCACTGAAGGAAATCATCAAGAAAAATGAAAAGATAATCTACAGAATGGGAGGTAATATTTGCAAATCACATATAAGGATCTAGTATCCAGAATATATAAAGAACTCTTACAACTGAAGGAAAAGAAAGGACAAACAATCCAACTAAAAAAAAAGCAAAGGACTTGAATAAACACTCTCCAAGAAGGTATACAAATGCCTAAAAAGCTTATTAAAAGACATTCAATATCATTAGTAATTAGAAAAATATAAATCAAAATCATAATGAGGTACCACTTCATAGGTGTAAGAATGGCTATAATTTTTAAAAAGGAAAATAACAATGGTTGGCAAGGGAAAGAGAAATTGGGACAGAGACCTTTGTTCATTGTTAGGGGGGATTATCAAATAATTCAACCACCATGGAAAATAGTTTGATGGTTCCTCAAAAAGTTAAACATAGAATTACTGTATAATCCAGCTACTCAACTCCTAGGTATATAACCAAAAGAAGTAAAAACAGTTACTCAGATACATGCACATGCATCTTCATAGCAGCACTCTTCACAATAGCCAGAAGTTGGAAATGGGTTGGCTCTCTGTCAACTGATGAATGGATAAATTGTGGTATGAACATCCACTGAAATACTATTTAGCCATAAAAAGGACTGAAGTACTGATATATGCTATATGACATGGATGAACCTTGAAAAACACTAGACACAAAAGGACTAATACTGTATGACTCCCTTCATATGAAATATCAGGAATAGGAACATGCATAGGGAAGAATTCAGACTGGCGGTTGTCAGGGCAAAGGGGAGAAAATGGACCTGGGTGGCTGCCAGGGCTTGGGTTTCCAAGGAATGATGAGCAACTGCTTTAACAGGTGTAGGGTTTCCTTTTGAGGTGATGAAAATGTTTCACTGGACATAGGTGGCAGCTACCACACTGTGAATACATTAAATGCCACTGAATTGTTCACTTCATCATGGTTTCATTTTATGTTTCACTGATTTCATCTCAATTTTTAAAAAACCAACAATATTCCAAACAAAAAGTAAAAATAAGCTCTACGTCTTGTCATTCCTGATTCCATTTGTCACATTCTAGCCAAGCCAAGATCCTAGATGGCTCTGCTCCACTTGTTCTTTCCTGGTTTCACTCAGGAAACATCCTCTACCTACAATACACTGCCTTTCCATCAATTCAAATCCCCTAATTATTTCAAAACTTCTAAGAATACAACTTGCCCAGAGCAGTCATTCAATCTTCGTGAATCATTGGTTCTATTTGATTCAGTCCATCCCTACTTGTTCTGAAATTTTATTCAGTTAATTTAGTATTGCTAATTGAATGTTTCCTCATTATCCCCAAACTTTTCTCTGATCATTTCAGACACGTTCTTCTCCTCTTAGAGCACAAATTGTAATAGTGGCTGTCTTCTTTTTGCATTACACTGCCTGCTAAGGCTCTAGCCAAAATACATTGATTTAAATACTGTCTGGTTGGTAGTTTTTGCTGTTATGTGCTACACAAACTTTCTGTGGAAGCAGTAGGAAGATAAGAGATGGTGAAGAAACCACCTCCATCCACCCTCATTGTAACAGAGACAAGTCCCCCAGCAACACTGTCTGTAAAGCACAACAATGTACTTTTTACTGCATTCCTTTTAAAACTAAAATGAATCTAGATGCTCTCTTTATAAACTTTTTTATATTATACCCAGAGTCTCAACTTGTATGTGCCACTCAGAAAGTTAAGAACAGGGTGGAAAAGAAGAACTCCAAACCAAGAACCCTCAACCTTCTTAAAAATGTCACAGAGCATGGGACACTAGGGTGGCCCAGTGGGTTGAGCAGCCATGTGCTCAGCAGAGAGTCTACTTGAGATTCTCTCTCTTCCCCTCCCTTTGCCCCTCCCCCCATGCTCTCCCTCTCCTTCCCCATCTTCCTCTCTCCCACTCTTGCCCTCTAAATCAATCAATCAAACATTTTTTTAAAAGTCAGAGAGTGCAAAACACTCTTGTCATTAAGTGTTATGCAATCCTTCCCTACCCTCCTCCCAGAACTGCTGCTTGGCACACATTATAGTCCAGAAACCCCATACTAATATCTTGGTTTATCTGTTATAAAGGGACTTGCCCTAGCCTCGTGCATATAAACCAGAGATTGGATCAGAAACTGATGTATCATGCAGGTGAAGAGAAATGGATTAAGATTAGGCTGTAGAGGTACCATGAAATAAGAGATACAACTTATTTTCACATCTAGATTCTGATTTTGCTTCATTGTGTCAAATATACCTTTATTTTATCTAGTCCGGTGCCTCTGACAATCTTGACAAAGTCAACAAGACATGACTGTATAAAAAATTTTTTCCCTAGTTACTTTTCTAGAAAACATCTGTTCCACCCACGATGGACACATGTAATGTTCCAAAAAATACACACTACTTCCTGAAGACACCTACAGGTAACTAGTATGTTGCAACACCACAACTGCAAAGTACCAGCCAAATGAACAGTCAACACTGGCTATATGCTAGTCAAAACTATTGTATTTATGCCTGTACCAAAAATAAGGCCAGTATTAATTCCGAAGTTAACGTCCTCTAAAAATCTAGAACTATTAAAAAATAAAATAAAATCTAGGGGCATCTGGTTGGCTCAGCTGCTAGAGCATGCAATTCTCGATCCTGAGGTCTTAAGTTCAAGCCCTATGTTGGGCATGGAGCCTACTTTAACAACCAATCAAATCAAATCAAATTGAATCAAAATAAAATCTAAAAGTGTTATTTGCTTCTTGTCACAAATGCTAAAGAACAACTCACTTTAAAAACATGAGGCAAATGATTTTGAGGGCCAGAAGTGAACTTAAAATCTTATGTGACATCAACGGTACACTTAAAATTGGTTAAAATGGTTTTATGTTAAATTTTTAAAAAATCATATGGAAGTTCTCCTCTGAATCATGTTGGTTCTCCCTTAAAACAAAGCAATCTATTTAGCTACATTAAAGGATGAGAAACCACTAAACTGAATGTGCTTAAATTATAAATGGTTAAAAAGCTTCAGTGATTTGAATTAACAGAAACTTTCTGACCTCTTAAGGAAGGTGTTTATTAGTCTTCATCTCCAAGGAGGATATATGCAATGAAAAAGTTTTAAACTGTAATAAGAGAGATTTAGTTTTGACAAAATTCTAACTAGAAATGCAATAAAACACTATAATAAGGTATCACACAAATCTCTACCCTCAGGGATGCAACAATAAGCTATCTGGGAAGGATTATATGCAATTCTTCAAGAAAAACTGGAATGAACTAGAGAATCTCTTAAGCCAGCTTCCAGTTTCAGAACTCCAGGTTCTATATTCACAGCCTAGTAATGTCTCTGCAAAACATTCCACCTGCAGAAAGTTCTAGTAATCTACGAGTCATTTCAGTTGGCTGCAGATACTAGGTCTTTTCAGCACACCATTTATTCACTTTATGTACTCACTTAGGAACTGAAAATTGACTACTTTTGTTAAGAGGCAGTTCCATCAATCTCCAGCAGGATGGCTGCCTGCCAGCTCAGGTATAAACACTCCAAAAATGCTTAAACTGAAACATACTTCATCCCAAATTAAACAAATAGAAATATCTACATAATGTGCAACAAGCTAAAGACTTGAGGGAAAAATGTAGGGTAGATAATTTCAAGACCAAAACATTCAATTCAGTCAGTTCTTCAACAGCTTCTTAAAAAGTTGTCTGTTACTGACAACAAAAAATACTTTTGAAAATAAAAGCAACCAAAGTTTCAACCAAAGTTGAAAACTTTCCAACCCAAGTTTCATTTTAGAAAATTTATGGCCTTCATTTTAAAATAATGATTTTTAATTTACCACATTATTTTCTAACAGTTATCAAACAACTGAATGGTGATTATTTATTAAAACCCACAGCAGGCACTTACGAAGTCATAGTAAAGTTAATCATCTCAAATTCAACAGGTTAATCACAGCAATTTGAGATTTTGCCAATCTGTATTAGGACAATCTCAACAGTTTACAAAATTGGACATTTAAATGACACTTAAAAACAGTACATTTCTATATATTAACACAAATGTTGTGACGAGCACACATGCATGACTGTATTTATTTTAACTAGATTTAACTAAACAAAAATTTAACAAGACAAAGTATAGCCAGGTCAAAATAGGAATCAAAATACAATACTGGAGCTAACTGCTTTCATTAGAAAGAAAAGAATAGCAAGCCTCACTCCCTTCAGTTCAAAAACAATTTTTCATTTTATAATCAAAAATAAAGAGTATGACTTCTATAGCCAAAAAATGAGGTACTATAGCTTAAAGCTGAGTTATCACTTAATTGCCTGGATTCCTAAGCAGTTACTAACTTCTAACTGCTTTAAAACCTGAACCCATCTTTTAATGGCTCACTGCTTTGCTTAGAAATGTGTCACACCTTGATTTATACAAAGATGCCATCTCATTAGAATACATGCTGCTCTGTTAATAATTTTTCATTAAGAAATTCAAATAATGGTGCGCCTGGGTGGGTCAGTGGGTTGAAGCCTCTGCTTTCGGCTCAGGTCATGATCCCAGGGTCCTGGGATCAAGTCCCACATCCGGCTCTCTGCTCAGCAGGAAGCCTGCTTCCCCTTCTCTCTCTGCCTGCCTCTCTGCCTAATTGTGATCTCTGTCTGTCAAATAAATAAATAAAATCTTTAAAAAATTTTTCAAATAAAATTTCCATAATGCAACTATAATTTTTAAGTTTTTTTTTTCTTATCCACACTGTGCCTCACCTTTCACAACACCTAAAAACAAACAATCTTAGATGCTCACCTTTCACAACACCTAAAAACAAACAATCTTAGATGTTAAACAAACACACCTCAAACATATAAAATTCAGTACACTGGTTCTGTAGCCATAATTATACTAATAAATACTGAGTCTAAAGAACTAAAAACATATAGGGGCAGGGTTTAAATTGTACGACTCACAAGGGGGTGGGGAGAAATAATGATCCTTCCTACCAAACTGGCAGCAACAATATGCCAAGTTTCCTATGCTAAACTAGTGTAAACAAGGAAGAAAAAGACCTGGGGGGTAGGAAGTAGGCAGGCAAGAGAACCCTCTTCAAGATACGGCTTTACTTCCAAATTTCACTAGTGTAATACCTGTTCTCAGTGTTTCCAATAACCCCTACCAAGGACTATTTAAACACCATAGGTTGGTCTTCTGAAAATTACTGTAGGCTGCAGTCCCTCTCTTAGATAATCCCAGATATAAAAGATAAGAAGTGGGGATCACAAATGCTTCTTCAATTATAAAGACTATCTCCTGCATTGAATGCCTCAAAAAGTTTTCTAAACATTTAGAAATTCAATTCTACTCTTGCTATAACAATGAAGTTTAAAAAGATAAAATAACAGGGCCTACCAATGATGCTCCAAAAAAAAAAAAATATCACACATCACCTTTGGCATGACCACAGCTACAGGTAAGATGATAAGATGAGCATCATTCCAGACAGGACTAGAAGAGGAATGGGATAAAGACTAGGCTTACCGCCTCTTTTTTTCTGGCATTGCCTGAGGCATTCAGTGGACATGGAATAAAGGGGAAACTGGTTGTATAAGTGATGCCAAGAGAAACAAGATTCCACATGTCAAGGGACTGAATGCCCAAACACTGAGAGCAAAGGGCACTCATCCCCCCTGGCTTTCTGACAAACGAAAAATGAGTTGTTTCACCTGAAATCCTTTCAAAGGAAGTCTAATGGTCTCTATCACTCACCCTAAGTGAACTCAACCACCCTCCTAAGAGAACAAGGAGAAGCCCTGCTTATCAAAATAGCAAGCGCTACACATACAAAGCCAAGAAACACTCCTTTAGTCTAAGTGCCATGGTCTTCTGCCCCAATTCTACAAGGAGACTCCAAGCCAAAAAAAAAACTTGGTTCCCAGCCTAAGCCAAGTTCTCCATTTTCCCAAACATCCCAGACAACCGAGCTTTACTTCAGATAAGCCCTTCTCCATTCTGGCCTTCTGGAGTCCAGGGCTCCAGGGCCCTCAGAAAGTTCCCTCCTTCAAGATAATGTCCTTTCCTTCACTGTTCCTAAGGGTTTTCCAGACCCTGCCGCAGGTCTAGCACTCCCCGGTCCTCCGTTAGTGGATCCCACTCCTGCCTGGCACTACTCTTCGGAAAGTCATCTCTCTTACCGTACTCACTTGTCCTCCCCCATAATATTTTTTTTTCCTTTTCCCTATTTGTCCTCGAATGAACACACACACACACACACACAATCTCCCAGGTCCTAATTCCCCAGTCTCTCCCGTGCCCCCAGGTTCTTCCATAACACCTAATTCTCTCCCAGAGTGCCCCCTCATCCCTGTTTTCCTCAACCCTAACTCCATACCCCAAGCTTTTTTCCCACCTCCCAAATTCAGATTTCCTGTGTTGTTTACTCCTAACCAACACCGCAACCTCTTGCTCCCAGGTCTACCCCTATGCCTGGATACTCAAGTCTTTCCCCTCTTTCCACGTTCCTCGGCCCCCAATTCTCTGCGGAACCTCAGGAGCCCCTCCCCAGTCTCCCTTCCGCCCCTCCTGCACTCCGTGGCCCCCCATTCCCCTCGTACGTCCTCTCTAGCCTTACTCAGCTCCCAAATTTCTCCCATGTCCTGGAGGCTCCCCCACACGCCCTCCACGACCGGAGAAGGGGGAGCCCCTGAGTGTCCGCCCGGCCCGCCCTGCCGCCGCGCTCGGGTGTCCCTTCCCTTCCCCACGGGCCCCAGCGCTGGCGCGGCGGGGCCGGCTCACCAGTTGGTCATGTCCAGGAAGAAGGCGCAGCCGGCAGGGTTGAGCTGGAAGCCGAGCAGCCGCTGGAACTCGGAGATGAGCACGTCCTTGTCGGTGGTGCCCAAGCAGCTGAACTTCTGCATTAGCTCGGGGTCCAGGTCTACGTCCATGCCCTCCATGGCTGGGGCCGAACACCCGCTTCTCCGCCTCCTCAAAACCGAGCCGCCGCCGCGCCGCCGGGCCCGGGGACCGGGAGGGGGCCCGCTGCTAGCTGGCGCCGCGACCCCACTCCTTTGAGGTAGGCCCCGGGCCTCTCACCGCCTCATAGGGATAAACTCACTCAGCCACTCACTCACTCTCGCTCCCCCCCCTCCCACCCCCCCCAGCGCCGCCGCCTCCGCCGCCGCCGCCTCTAGCTTCGCCGCCGCCTCCGCCTCCTCCCGCGCCGCGCCCACTGCGCAAGCGCCGCCCGCCTGTACCCCGCCCCTTCCTCTCCGGGAGCCCCGCCCCTCAGTGGCGTCACAACCCCGTGACGTCCCCCGCGTGACCTCACCGCGGTGGAGCGAAGGGGTGGGCAGTGGGAAGAAGGGAAGGGACCGCCCCGTGGTTGGGGGTGACTCCTGGCCTGACCTTCTCCTCGCCCCGCCCCCACACTCAAGGGGAGGAGTTAAAGCTCGGCGTCTGGGGAGAGGCTCCGGGAACTCCGTTTACAGCAACTCCACCATTTTGCAGGTGAGATAACAAGTCTGGGAAGAAAAGAGACTAGGGCAAGGTCAAGTATCAAAGTGCACGCAGGACACAGTCTTCTTGGCCAGGGGTTTGCCCCTCGCCCTGGAAGGGCTTGGTTGCGTAAGTTTTAAAGAGCTGCTTTCCTGGATCGATAGTGCTGTGAATCCTTGGTTCCCAGCCACCCTTCGTAATGGTTACTACAATTTCTGTTTCTGTTATGCAACAGTAGGATCAAGTCTCTGGAAAGTAAAGGAGGCTTGGATACGAACATCAATCCCAGATCCAGACAGCAACACACGTAATCTCCCACCCATTCTGTCAAGACCAACCCTCTCAAGATAAATGATAAGTCACGAGAATTTAGCATGCCTTGTTCTGTTTTTAAAATAGAAAGAAAAATATTGCTGTGCATTGTGATATACCTGCCTGGTCAAGGCCCTATTCCAAGATCAAAGAATGAGAAACGCAGCAAAGAGACCATCTTGTCTACCCCCTTGCATTCCTATTTGCCCAACACCGCTACATCCAAAAGGGCAAAAGATGAGTAAGATATGTCCTTCTCTCTTCAAGTAGCTCTCTGTTTTACAAGTAAGTAAAGTGAGATCCAAAAAGCTTTGATGTCTTGTCCAAAAATATAGAACAGTAAAACTTGAACCCACCTTTCAGATCCCTAATGGGCTTTGTTTTGCGTAACAATTTCAACAGGAGACAGCACAGAGTAACTGTCTGGGTTGCAAGGAGGTTTTAGAAAGAGAAAGCATTTTGCCTCCTGTCCCAGTACCAAACAAGACTTAGTAAAATAGAATGGCTTTAAAAGCCTGGGTTCTGGGTCACACACATTTAGGATTCAAATTCTCATTCTGGCCAAATATTGATAATCACAGTGCCTACCTGGATAGGATTGCTGTGAGAGTTAAATGAGATAAAATATGTGAGCTCAATACAGTGCCTACTGCATAAAAAACACTTCAAGAAATAACTACCATGGCCACAAACACAAGATGACTAGGGGATTAGACAATGGTACTAGTAGCCCAGGCCACTTCTTCACCTGGTTCCCCTTCTACTTCATTTCCCTTCCTCGTCCTCTATTAAAATATTAAATATGTACACTTTCTCTTCTCCAGTGATTTTTTCCCCCTCCAATATGATTATCTTATGGGAGACAACTGTAACAGCATACAGGTATAATACTTACAAACTCATACTCTACAGTAGTTATTAACATTTTATAAGAAACTGGTCTTGGGCCTCCAACGCCTGTGTGAAAGCTTAGATCACTGCTTGGGCCCAATTTTTGGGTGGTCACAATGTTGCAATATTTTACCAATATTAAGGAAAATTCTGTCTCTCTCAGAGGTGAACACATGTTGTTGCAATCTTATAGATGATGGAATGGGGACACAGATTATAAAAAATCCTAGTATTAGACTTGAAAGAAACTGAGACTGTCTAGCCCAGCCTCCCCATTTTACAGATGAAGAAATTGAAACCAAGGGAGAGAAACTGATTCACCCAAGATTACACAGCTAGTAAGGGATCTCTAAACACCCAGTCTACCACTCTCTCCACTATATCCTGCTACAACTCCCTTTATGCTTTGAGTTCAGTTTGGCCTTATGTACAAAACAGTCAGAAATTTATTTTAGTCTATTCACTAAAATTAAATTAACTTCAAATACCCATGGATTAAAGTTGTGTTGACCAAGAATCCAAAAGAAGAAAAGGTTATTGGAACCCAACAACTCCATTAGAATGCCAATCTAAGAGAAATAACTTTTGGCCAACCCCATGCAGTACTAGGGGTATACTAGCTCACACACAAACAGCCCACATAATATAAAGAGATCCTTGCAAATAAGAGAGGGAAGTGGCTCAGAACTTTCGTTCATGGCAGAAGTTATCTCAAAGGAGTGCAACAACTCCTCAAGTGAATTCTAAAGCACTATGGGGGTATTTTGGATCTCATAAGATTGGAAGTGGTACCCCAGCCATTAATGTCTTGAGGACCAAGGACGCTAAACATCTGTAATTCTTGGCACAGTCACCCACAATAAAGAACCAACCATTCCAATCCACTGCAAAAGCACTGACCAAGGTGGCCAGCACATTAGGTATGAAGGAAGAACCAACCTCTCTGTCCTCCACTGAATGATTCTCTCATGGAATGGGGTATGAAATGGAGAAAATGAAGTGTTGCCCAATCAGGACATTCACAGAAATGTGAGTTTCCACTTGAATCTGAGAGATTATTAACACACATGGTTCTGTTGTAATGGCTCTGCAGCTTTGTTTTGTTTTGTTAGGTAGAAGACATGGAGAAGGACCGGGTGAGAGACAATGGGACAAATTGCTGAGCACCACCCTGAGGAAGAAAAGCTAATGGCAATATTCCAAAAGGGCTTCTAGGTGTATCTTAGAACAGTGTCAGGATCTATACCTGGAGATGCTACTGCTTGGAATATGCCCAAGACCAGCCAGTGTAAGTCTGAATTTCCTGGGCTGGTGATCTCATATAAGAAATTTAAATGACTCCCAAATCTCCAGACCAAGTCATTTTTAAAGTTTCTTAAAGGAGTTAAGCCATTTTATCACTGTCTAGCCCAAAAGTGATTCATCTTACCAGGGCAGCTGAGATTGCCTCCAGATCGCTAAGTCCTTAAGATTCAGAATTGCCAAGACCAGATAGTACTATCATACTACAACATAACTGATTAAGAGAACAGAGGCCAAATAGATATAATAGTAGCAACTTGTAGTAGAAATCTTTGGGGTATATATCCAAACTGTGATGACTTCCTTTTCTGCAAACCATTAATGACCCTCTTTGTGGCCTCTAACAGTGTATCTGCCCTACATGGCCTTGTCCTTTAGCCCCCTTGATTGGACAAGAGGGAGATGCTTGACTTAAGATCAACCAATCAGATTCCCTCTCCCAGGAATTTGGAACTGAACTGAAATTATTTTCTGGAACAGGCCTAGGCTGTTTATTTGGAAGTGAATGATAGAAATACAGAAAAGGGACCATCTTTGTAGGGCACCCATGAAAATGAGATAATATGCATCTGCAGAAAGAGAGAAACAGAAAAACAGAAACAAAGATGAGAGACTTGAAGACTTGGGAGAGAGAAGTTCCTATCATCCTGAGTTTTAGTTATTCAGCTTCCCTTAGATTCCATGAGATTCTCCACATTCCATTAAAAATACATTATCTCTTAGGGCGCCTGGGTGGCTCAGCTGGTTAAGCAACTGCCTTCGCCTCAGGTCATGATCCCAGAGTGCTGGGATTGAGTCCTGCCTCGGGCTCCCAGCCCCATGGTGAGTCTGCTTCTCCCTTGACTTCTCCCTCTCATGCTCTTTCTTACTCTCTTCTCTCTAAATGAATAAATAAAATCTTTAAAAAGAAATACATTATCTCTTAGATGAAGTAAAAAAGAATCAAGTTATTTTTAAAAAATTAAGAAATAAATAATATAAATACAGTATTTGATTTCTAGATAGGGATGGGCATCCTTCTCTTAAAAATAATGAAAACTTGGGGCTCAGTTGGTGGAACATGCAACTCCTGATCTCAGGATCATGAGTGCAAGCCTTACACTGGACATAGAGAATGCTTAAAAAAAAAAAAAAAAAGAAAGAAAGAAAGAATAAACGTTAAAAGAATAATGGGGCCACCTGGGTGACTCAATCAGTTAAGCATCCAACTCTTGATTTCAGCTCAGGTCAGGTCATGGTGTCAGGATGGTGAGATCCTAGTAGTTTCCGTGCTCGGCTGTGCACTGCTTAAGATTCTCTCTCTGCCTATCTGACTCCCTCTGCTCCTACTCCCCTCACCCCCCCAACCATTCATGCATGCTCTCTTTCTCTCTCTAAAATAAATAAATAAATCATTAAAAGAAATAATGAAAACTCCTGTAGGAAAAAAAATGGGACACAAAAAAGCAATTCACAAAAGAAGAAATAGAAATGGCCAATAAACATATTAAAAAATGTAATTATGCTACTCATAGTTAAAGAAATGGGTTAAAACAATAAGGCATCACTTTTTCCTAATCAGATTGTCAACACTTTATAACATAACGGCTTTTGTTGGCAAAAGTATGGAGAAACAGGTTGTCTCAAACAGCACTGCTTCTGGGAATGTAAATTATTTTAATTTTTCTAAAGGTGAGTAGATGTCCATTTAGATGAGTTGATATGAGTTGCCTTAATAATATTTATATATACTAGCTCCCAAATCCCCCAAGTAAGCTCAGTTAGTTAAGCAGCTGCCTTCGGCTCAGGTCATGATCCCAGCTTCCTGGGATCGAGTCCCACATAGGTCTCCTTGCTCAGCAGGGAGCCTGCTTCTCCCCCTGCCTCTGCCTGCCATTCTGTCTGCCTGTGCTCACTCTCTCTCCCTCTCTCTCTCTCTGACAAATAAAGAAAATCTAAAAAAAGAAAAGAAATATAATATAATATAATATAATATAATATAATAAAATATATAAAATAAAATATAATAATAAAAAGTTGGAAATAGACCAGATGTCCACCAATAGGGCAACTGTTGAAAATATAAAAAAATGTGGGCAAGAGATTTGATTCATTCTTTTCACCAGTATGATTTTACATGAATCTGTGACCAAAAAAAGTAAGGAATTAGAAAGAAACTTGAATATTTTAATAATGTTAGAGAGAAGAAATCTCCAATTATCAAATCAAGAAAAGACTGATAGTTTCGCTTGTACAAAATATGTAAAACTTCTTTGCTGTAAAAGTTAAAAAATAAAATTAAAAAACACCATAAGCATGGTCAAAAGACGAACATAATTCAAGGACAATATTTGTAACACACAGGACAAAGTATTAATATCATCACTTAGTAAATAAAAAGCTATTAAGATCAACAAGGAAAAAATCTAAAGGAAAAATTGGTAAAGGACATGAAGGGCAACTGATAAGCAAAATTATAAATGGTGTATAAATGTGTAAAAATATTTTGAATACTGTGAATAATCAAGAAATGCAAATTAGAACAACAGTACAATATCATTTCTACCTGTAAGTTTGGCAAAGATCGACCATAGCCAGGATTGTACAAAGTGTGAAGAAAAAGGCAATTTCATACAATTTTGATAGGATTGCAGATTGATAGAAACCTTTTTGGAGGGCATTTTGGCAGTGGCTGTTAAAATTTTAAATGTGCACCTTGTATCTTAGATTTCACACAGATGGCTAAAAAAGATGGCTGAAGATAGATGTAGAAGGATGATCAGTACAGATTTGTAATGCTGGAAAATTGGAAACAGTGTAATGACCAATCATAGAGCTTTGATTCAATTATACTATATTTATGCTAGAGAATACTACACCACCATTTACAAAATGAAATAGGGGACACCCAGATAATTCACTCACTTAAGTGACTGCCTTTGGCTCAGGTCATGATTCTGGGGTCCTGGGATTGGGCCCTCACATGAGGCTCCCTGCTCAGTGGAGAGTCTGCTTCTCCCTCTCCCTCTGCCTGCTGGGGGCTCTCTCTCCCACTCTTTCTATCTCAGATAAATAAATAAAATCTGAAAAACAATCTGAGGGTTTTCAAGGGGCGGGAGATGGGAGGTTGGGGGACCCAGGTCCTGGGTATTAAGGAGGGCACGTATTGCATGGAGCACTGGGTGTGGTGCAAAAACAATGAATTCTGTTATGCTGAAAAGAAATTTTAAAAATAAAATAAAAATGAAATAGGTCTATATGAACTAATATGACAAGATGTAGAAGACTGAGTATTTTTTTAAAAAGTGAGCTATGGAACTATATATATATATATATATATATATATATATATATATATATGCACACATACTATGATCTCTTTTGTATTTACTTGAAAGCATAGTGAGTGTTTATGTTTTTGTTGTATGTGGAATATATGCATAACAAAATATCTGGGGAAATATACACCAACAGTTAAGGAAGGTGGGCTTATGGTAGGGTGCCACATAAAAACCAGATATCCTGGGGCCCCTGGGTGGCTCAGTGGGTTAAGCCTCTGCCTTCCGCCTAGGTCATGTTCTCAGGGTCTTGGGATCAAGCCCTGCATTGGGCTCTCTGCTCAGCAGGGAGCCTGCTTCTCTCTCTCTCTCTCTCTCTGCCTGCCTTTCTGCCTACTTGTAATCTCTCTGCCAAATAAATAAATAAAATCTTTAAAAAAAATAAAAATAAAATAAAAAATAAAATAAAATAACTGGATATCCAGTTAGATTTGAATTTCAGGTAAGCAATTTTTTTTTAATTTATTTATTTGACAGACAGAGATCACAAGTAGGCAGAGAGGCAGGCAGAGAGAGGGGGGAAGCAGGCTCCCTGCCGAGCAGAGAGCATGATGTGGGGCTCAATCCCAGGACCCTGAGATGATGACCTAAGTCAAAGGCGGAGGCTTTAACCCACTGAGCCACCCAGGCACCCCTCAACTTTGGTTTTTAATTGATGAATCCATTATCTCAGCTAACATAAAAAAGTGTTTGCAATATATTCTTAAATGATAAAAGCTATAAGAAAACAGTATTACCTATGCTCCAATTTCTAACAGATGCATGAATGAGTGTAAGAGATGTCTGGAGGGATATGCTTCAAGGTATTATGATGACAATCTCTCAGTGTAGGGAATGATGGATATTTTTTACATTTTTATCTGTATTTTCAGATTTTTAATAAAATGACCACTTCATAAAACATCAAGGGACACTTCATTTTGAAGAAAAGAAAACTGGGTGAGGGAGCTAGGGAGCTTGTCAAACATGAGTTCATTTGGAGATGCCTGGGTACCTCAGTCAGTTAGGCGATTGCCCTCTGCTCAGGTCATGATTCGAGGGTCCTGGGATCAAGCCCCGCATCAGGCTCCCTGCTCAAAGAAATAAAATCTTTTCTAAAAAATCCCACATGAGTTCATTTCAGCTCTTGAAATTCTCTTCTCCATGTCAGCTGCCTTAAATTTGCAACCTGCCAAACCTAGGAAGTAGCTAACCATCCAAAGAACTATTCAGTTGAACAAACAAATGTTTGCTGACTTAGTGTCAGCAAGGCTGAGTTAGGGACAATGGTCCAGAGAGATCGCTTCATCCTTGTGCTATGTGACCATCAACAAATTACTGGGCTTCTCTATAGACCTCAGTTTACTCATTTCCATTCAGAGAATGCTGCAAAAAGATCACTGAAGTGGAACAAAATAGTGAAACAACAAAAGAGAAAATTATTTGGAATTTAACCTACAGCTACAATTAGTATTTGCATAAACATAACCATGAACCAAAACTTACATTCTGTGCTTTTTCCCCAGGACTGGAAGTTCCAAAGAGGTAAGCATAAGTGCTTGTTAAATAATAAGGTTTTATATGGCAATGGGGGAGGACATACATACATACAAGGACATACATTTCTATAAATAACTATATAAAAGTATCTAACCATACAAAGCAGCATGTGCTCAAGTGCCAAATGAGCAGTAGACAAAGACTGAGTAGGACTTAGGAGGAGGGGGGAGTCAAGGGTGGGCTGGGATGCCCAGACAGGTCTTCAAGAAGTCCTTTCCCAGGCCCTGGATGATTTTCTACAGGATTTAGCTAACAGGCTAGAGATGGGACACATTACAACAAAGTCATTTATTTATTTTTTTAACTTAGTTTATTTTAAGATTTTATTTTAAGATTTAAGATTTTATTTATTTGACAGAGAGAGACACAGCAAGAGAGGGAACACAAGCAGGGGGGTGGGAGAGGGAGAAGCAGACCTCCTGCTGATCAGGGAACCCCATGTGGGGCTCAATCCCAGGACTCTCGGATCATGACCTGAGCCGAAGGCAGACCCTTAACGACTAAGCCACCCAGGCGCCCCTAAAACAAAAGTAATTTAGATGTTTATTTGTTCTTTTAAGTGTGATTTTTAAAATAGATAGCAAAATTTACGGTCTTAACTATTTTTAAGTGTACAGTTCAGCAGTATTAAGCATAATCGCACTGTTGTGCAGCCAATCCCTAGAACTTTTTCATCTTGTACAACTGTAACGCTGTTACAACTCCCCTTTCCCCCCTCTTCCCAGCCCCTGGAAACCACTCTTCTACTTTCTGTGTCTGTTAATTTCTAGATATTTCATATAAGTGGGATCATACAATATCTTTTTGGGATGCACAAAAGTTTTAAGTTTGATGTTATCCCATTTGTCTATTTTTGCTTTCTTACCTGCGCTTTTGGTGTCATATCCAAGAAGGCATTGCCAGGTCCAATGTCATGAAGTTTTTTCCCCCCATGTTTTCTTCCAGGAGTTATATAGTTTCCGTTTTACCTTTAGGTCTTTAATCCATTTTGAGTTCATTTTCACATGTTGTAAAATAAGAATCCAACTTAATTCCTTTACGTGCATTTGGGAGACTTTTAGCAATTATGAGACCCAGACTGTCCTCTTTATTGCCTCTTGTTTTCTATTCTACTCACAGAAATATACCTAGAAGTGAATCCAGGTAAAGGAAGTAAAATCTAAGGGGTACTTGAGGGATATTTCCTCTGGGAAGTGAATGGGTGGGGTTGAAGAACAGCCTACTACAGTGAGCAGTACCCCTGCTTTCAACATCCACCCAAAGCATGATGGGAAAGAACCAGATCCCCCACATTTGGTTTTTCCAGTTCCTCTACCCTGTTTCCCTACTCAAGAGATACAAAAAATAGTAGGCATCAACCTATTGCACTATCTTTTCTTCTGGAGAGAGCATCTGATGCCCTGGGTCTCTTTTTTCTTACAGTGGTGAATGGGACAATGTGAAAGAAAACCTGATTGTCTTTATCTCATGTCCCCCAGTCCCTTGACCTAGATACAACCAGAAGTAGTCCATTCTTTTCTTCTCCTCCTCCCCTCTTCTTCTTCTTCTGTGGCAGCTTCCTCCTCCCCTCCCCCTCTTCCCCCTCCCCCCCCTCCTCCTCCACCTCCTCCTCCTCCTCCTCCTCTTCCTTCTGTGTATTCTGTGGTAGCTACTGCTGCTACTGCTGCTTCTTAGTTCTTTCATTTCTTCTGCTCCTTCGTCTCCTCCTCCTTCTTCTTTCTCTTTCCTTCCTTCATCTTTCTTTTTCTACTCAACTCTGATTTTATTTCCATACTCTTTGTCCACAAAAATGATTTGAAAGTTGGAAAGTCCAAGCCAGTGATATTAAGAAGGAATTACAAGGCATACTAGGTCAGGATAGTTGATGGTTTGTAAACACTTCAAGAAAGTAGTTATCATTAGTTGTCATCCATCGTCTTTCTTCTTTCATCTTTTCTTGGCCCCTTTAATCTACCAGAGCCAAGACATCATCTAAGTAAACACCAACTTTTCACATCTCTCTCATGAAAACAAACAAACAAACATGCCTCACAACTCTTTTTGCTTTACTATAATCACTCTTTTCACTCTCTCCAAATGGGTCATAATGTGTAAAGCATCTTACTATCTGCATCCAAGCTATCAGTAAGAAAGTAAAGGAAGAAAAAGGAAACAAATATTTAATGAACCCTTACAATATGCCCAATGTCTGGCATTTCAAGTACTTTGACTCATTTAATCCTCACAGCCAAATGAAATCAATATTATCATTCTTCCCATTTTGCCGATAAGGAAATAGAGAGCGAGAGTTTAAATAATGCACCCAAGGGGACAGCCAGGATTTAAGCCCAAAGCTTAAAAAGAAACCTGTGCCCTCTTTTACTCTAGATTTCTTTCAGTTCTAGGGAGTTTACATTTTCTCCATGTTCAACCTGGTTGTATTTCTACGGAGCTGTTATTACTGCTTCTAATTGTGTTTCTTTGATAATTTCTAGGATACTGCCAGAAGAGATTGGGGTAACGAATACTAATACTAACACTAATGTTTTCAAATTTATGTAATAACGCCTTACAATTTCTCAACATAGTCATCTGTTCACTCATCTCATTCTCAAGAAAAACAGGTTGTATTAATTTGTTTTTTAATAGCTTCATTATTTTCCAAGGTCTTGTCCATGCTTATTGCCAATAAAATCAAGCAATATAGAAAATTATAAAGGAGAAAGTAAAAAATAAAAACCCACCCTAAATTCAATTACTCAGAGATACCATTATTAATATTTTAGTAAATATACCTTTCATATAACTCTCCATTTATATAATTTCCCTCAGTGATATCATACTGTACCTGCCTCTCTAGCTTGCTTCTTTCATTCACAGTATGTTGAAAATAGCTTTCCACATCAATAAGTATACATTTACATAATCATTTTTAATGGTTATATACTATTCCAATTTAGGAATGTATTTTACTTGACCAGTCTCCTACTGATGGACTCTCAGACTACTTCTAATTTTTATTATTGGAAGAAATTGTTAACTCCCATATAAAAATTAGGGAACTGAAACTCTGAGAAGCTATATGGCCCTTTTTTAAAAATCTAGGTCAGGAAGTAAATGCTTAGCCTAAAACCCTGAGTTATAACTCTTAAAACAGTGCTCTTTTCAACTAAACTACCAAGATCAGGAAACGAATTATTAACATATATATGGACTTGACAATGAGATTTTTAAAAACTAACTGGCCCATTTTTTAACAAGTTAAGTCTATACTTACCATAAAAGCCAGTCATTCCACTCCAATGTATTAACTGCAAATTAATGAAAGGATATGCCCATACAAATACAGCTATTTCTAGTATTCAAATAATGTAGATAACCTAAAAATGTTTATCAACGGGAAAATGGCTACACAAATTCTGGTATATCTATACAATGGAATAACACTCAGCAATCAAAAGGTATGAACTATTGATCATACAACATGAATGAATCTTCAAAATATTATTTTGAACAAAAGAAGCCAGTCACAAATGACTACATACTGCATATCTCACTTATATGAAGTTCGACAGGCAAAAGTAAGCTATGAGCATTGCAAGGTGACCAGTAAGGCCTAGGGTTGCAGGAAAACTTGAACGGATGGTGAAGGATTGACTGGAAAGGGGCATAAATGGAATTTTTGGATTGGACTGATGGAATTATCTTCTATCTTAAACCTTGATGGTTAGTTGGGTATATCCATTTGTCAAAAGTCATCAAATGATACACTTTAATTTTTTTTTTAATTAGAGAGAGGGAGTGGGAGAAAGGGTGAGGGAGAGAGAGAAACTCAAGCAGACTTCCCCGCTGAGTGCAGAGCCTGATGTGGGACTCAATCTCATGACCCTGAGATTATGACATGAGCCAAAATCAAGACTTGGATGTTTAACCGACTGAGCCACCCAGGTGCCCCTCAAATGATACACTTTAAATGGGTGAATTTCACTGTATGTAAATTATACCTCAATAAAGTTTTTTTTTTCTTTAAAACTGACCCTTTGTGTTTGTTTCCATGCTAGTGTACGGCCTGAGGTAGAGATAAACATTTGGCATAAATAATAAATATCAGTGAATGAATGGACTATATTGCTTAAGAGGCTGAAAGACACTTATTGGGTACTTTCACACTAGCAGAGATTTACTACCTATAAGATGAATACATTGTCTTCACAGACTTGACCCTGAAGAGATGAAACACTGCTCAGCATAGGTGCCTGTAAGTATTGCGTCTTTGGGCGGCCAGACAGCAGCTGGACTCTAGATAGTAGGGTCCCCCACAGTGGGCCTCAGGCAGGCATCTGGGTAGGATCGAGGCCTCAGGGACACGGCCCTCTGCTCATCGTCCACTTCCCAGGGGCAGAACTGTCCAGGAGGGCCACATTCATGAAGCCCCAGCCAAGCCACCACACCTGCAAAAGCTGAAGGGTCTGTGAGAAAGAAGCCTTGGTGTTAAAAATAAATTTTTGAAGGGGGAACAACAAAAGCCATATACTGAAGCTGGGCAAAGGTGACCATTCCCTGGAAAGTTAAGTGCCTCAAATGTTAATTTGAATCTTAGAGGGCCTTGATGATGACCCAAGTGTGAGAGCACCTCAAGGGCCTGCTTCAGAGACGGAAGAATTTGCTAGCCTCCTTCAGTCTGCCTCCTGCCCATCCCCAGAACCTCAGAGACAGCTTTTTTTTTTTTTTTAAGATTTTATTTATTTATTTGTCAGAGAGACAGAGCACAAGCAGAGGGAAGTGGGAGAGGCACAACAGAGAGAAGCAGGCTCCCTGCTGAGCAGGGAAACCAATGTGGGGCTTGAATCCAGGACTCTGGGATCATGACCTGAGCCAAAGGCAGATGCTTCACCAACTGAGCCACCCAGGTGCCTCTAGGAGACCACTTTTAAGATGATCTCAGTTTCTGCAGAAAAGGGGAATTAAGTAAATTTCAGGTGCTCAAATGATTAGGAATGTCAGAAGTGTTTGCTTGGAAAAGAGAGCAAAACAAAACAAAACTGATAGCCCCAAAGAAGTATATAAATAAGTGTGCTTCTGTAACTGATCATGACAGCCAAAGCAAAATGTTTGTTTTCTCTGCAAAAGCATGGTGTGTGTGTGTGTGTGTGTGTGTGTGTGTGTGGTGTGTGTGTGTGTGAGAGAGAGAGAAAGAATGATATGAATGAGTCTGAGAGAGAGAGAAAGTGAATTTTTCATTTCTTACCAGACTTCACATGACCAAAAGGTACTAAGATCCCTAACCAACAAACTCCCAATCTTTCCCTGTGTATATTCTAAGCCAATGTTTCGCTTTAAGTGTAATTTCCTGCACCACTTACATCAGAGTCACTATGGGGAAAGGGAACTCTCTTAAAAATGTCCATTCCTGGGTTCAGGTCTCTAGAACCTGAGTCAGTGTGTCTGGGATAGAGCCCAGGAATCACCAAGTGATTCTTACAAACACTAAAACTTGGACATCATTACTTTAAACAAATGGTTAATTGTTTATTGATGGTTCACTCAATAGTAGATCTTGACTATAGGTTCACAAACAACTATTTTCACTGGTATATTTGAATTACATCTGTCTCAAGGAAAAGCAACTATGAATCGGTGAAGAAAGAGAAAGAGAAATCACCAGATGCTTGGAAATGTAACCCATACAATCTTCCTGAGATTGGTTGCAATATGTATCAAAATTGAGCCCCACATCTGGCTTTGTGCTCAGTGGGGAACCTACTTTTCCCTCTCTCTCTGCCCTTCCCCCAGTTGTCCTCATGTTCTCTCTCTCTCTCTCTCTCAAATAAATAAATAAAATCTTTTTTTTAAAAAAAAGGATTGGGGGTGTGTCTGGGTAGCTTAGTGGGTTAATGCCTCTGCCTTCGGCTTGTGTCATGATCCCAGAGTCTTGGGACCAAGCCCAGCATCGGGCTCTCTGCTCAATGGGGAGACTGCTTCCCCCTCTGTCTGCCTGCCTCTCTGCCTACTTGTGATCTCTGTTAAGTAAATAAAGTCTTAAAAAAAAAAAAAAGGATTGGGTTTGGGGCACCTGGGTGCTCAGTTGTTAAGCGTCTGCCTTCCAATCGGGACATGATCCGGGGTTCCTGGGATCAAACCCCTCCCCCGTGGGCTCCCTGCTCAGTGGGGAGCTCGCTTCTCCCTCTCCCACTCCCCCTGCTTATGTTCCTTCTTTTACTGTGTCTCTCTGTCAAATAAATAAAAAAATAAATCTTACCAAAAAAAAAAAAAAAAAAGGATTGGGTTAAAATCCTAGATCTGCTGCTTTGAACCTCCCTTTTCTTTCCTCTGAAATGGAGATGGTAGCACATGCACAGAATACATCAGAGGGTACTTACGAAATAAAATATGGAAATGCTTTGTAAACTAAAAGATGCTTTATAAGGTTAGTGTATCATGTTGATTTTTCACATCAGAGACCTGAATTCATTCAATACCTAAATACAATATACAAAGATCTGTCATTAAAGCATAATGCTAGACCTTTATAAATTTTTTTTGCTGCTTATTATGGAAACATTTTAAACATATGTAAAAAGTAGAAACAATAATACAATAAGCTGTCACATATATATTACCAGGCTTCAATATATCAACTTAGGGCTAATTTTGCTTTAGCTATAGCTACCACTTACTCCCCCTTTTCCCCTTAACAAATCGCCAGACTTTAAACTGACATTGAGCCTCTGTAACTTTCATGTACATTGGAGAATGTTTCAGTTCTTAGTTCCTCACCTAAAAGGATAGAATTGAACACTTCAAAAGGCTGGATTTTCTGGTATTTGAATTACATTTCAACTAAAAAGAAAAACAGACAGGGATGCCTGGGTGGCTCAGTTGGTTGAGCATCTGACTCTTGGCTCAGGTCATGAGCTCAGGGTCATGAGATTGAGCCCCACATGGGGTTCTGCGCTCAGCAGGGAGTCTGCTTGAGATTCTCTCTTTCCCTCTCCCTCTGCCCCTTCCCCCAACTCTCCGTCTCCCTCCCTCTCTCTCACTCTTGCTCTCTAAAAATAAATAATTTTTTTTTTAAAGACAGGAATTAACATATGTGCAAAATTTAGCATAAATGTCTGGCATTTAGAAATAACTCGTTATGGGTAACTTTTCATCCATGGTGTTGTCATCACTTCAAGCTCTAAGGTGGCTACAAACCCTCCTTTTAAAAAACACTCACTAAAAACAACTAGAGTGTGAACAGTGACAATATAGTGTCAAGCGTGGTCATGAGATTATGGGTGACATTTCCCCCTCAATATATATGGAAACCTTCTGTGATTTACATTAAAATCTTGTATGATTCGTAATATACAACACTTAAGCTTGGGGGAAAAAAACCTTAAAATGGTAGCCAGCTATATTCTCTCTCCAGATTGTTCATTCTTGGAAGGCATTCTACCAGAAATTTAACACCACCATGAAGAGTTGATTTAATGTCATTCCTAAAGATTATGCATGCAAATAAGCATTGGGGTAATCATAGGAGCTTTGAAGCTTGACACACTTGAGTTCAAATTCCAGCCCTGCCGCCTACAAGCCATGTGATGTTGGAAAAATTAATTACTCCTTCTAAATCTTATAGCCTACCTCCTACAGTCAGTAAGAGAACCCAAATAGGAGAATGTATATAAAGCATTTAACCTGAGGCCCAACACATGGTGTATTGCCAATAACCTCCTATAAGATATGCCCTTCATTTATAGAATACTTCTAAGAAACATACTATAATATTGTTTTCCCTTTGATGGATGAAGAAACTGACAAACTTAATTAGTATTGCTAAGGGTGTTGAGCTAGATGATTACTCATTTGCTATGGGGAAAGTTAAAATAGGGACAACCCCTCAGCACAACCACTGTTTAACAATGTCTAGGAAAGTGGAAGAGGCAGGTTTCCTGACATCCTAGTAAGTCCATTTCTAGGTATTTGCCCTAGAAAATATGTGGCAAGGTGACAGACACAAAATGTTCATTGCAACAATGTTTACAAGAGCAAAAAATTGGAAGCAATCTTAATGTCCATCAACAGGGAAATGGATAAATCAATTGTGAGATAATCATGAAATGAAACACCCACAGCAATTAAAATGACTGAACTGGTTACATGCGCAACATGGGTAAATCTCAAAACTGTGAGGTTGAAGGAAAATATAGTGGTGGAAGAATTTGTACAATATGATGAGATTTTTATAAGGTATAAAAACAGGTGAAACGGGCGCCTGGGTGGCTCAGTGGGTTAAGCCACTGCCTTTGGCTCAGGTCATGATCTCAGGGTCCTGGGATCGAGTCCCGCATCGGGCTCTCTGCTCAGCAGGGAGCCTGCTTCCTCCTCTCTCTCTGCCTGCCTCTCTGCCTGCTTGTGATCTCTCTCTGTCAAATAAATAAATAAAAATTAAAAAAATTAAAAAAACAGGTAAAACAATAGTTTACAATCTTTATGGAATCATATACACCAGCTTTTAAAAATAAGTAGGAACACCTGGCTGGCTCAGTTGGAAAAACGTGTGACTCTTGATCTCGGGGTCATGAGTTCAAGTCCCACATTGCGTGTAGAGATCACTTAAAAATGAAGGAATGAGGGGCGCCTGGGTGGCTCAGTGGTTAAGCCGCTGCCTTCGGCTCAGGTCATGATCTTGGGGTCCTAGGATCGAGCCCCGCGTCGGGCTTTCTGCTCAGCAGGGAGCCTGCTTCCTCCTCTCTCTCTGCCTGCCTCTCTGCCTGCTTGTGATCTCTCTCTGTCAAATAAATAAGTAAAATCTTTAAAATAAAAAAAAAAATAAAGGAATGAATAAATAAGTAAACAAAGTTTAAAAAAAAAAAACGTATAAGAGGGGTACCTGGGTGGCTCCATTGTAAAGCATCTGCCTTCGGCTCATATCATAATCCCAGGGTCCAGGGATCGAGCCCCAAATCCGGCTCCCTTCTCAGCGGGGAGCCTGCTTCTTCCTCTCCCACTCCCTCTGCTTGTGTTCCCTCTCTCGCTGTGTGTCTCTCTGTCAAATAAATAAATAAAATCTTAAAAAAAAACATATAAAAAATAATGAATTCAGGAAGATGGTTATTTCAAGACAGAAAAAGAAAGGACTGTAATAGGGGAGATCAACACGTGGGTGTGTGTAAATTGTTTCTGTAATATTTTGTATCTTTAAAAGTATCTAGGGGCGCCTTGCTGGTTCAGTGTGCAGAGTTTAAGACTCTTGATCCTGGAGTTCTGGATTCTACTCCCAGGTTGGTTGTAGACCTTATTTAAAAATAAAATCTTTGGGGCGCCTGGGTGGCTCAGTGGGTTAAGCCGCTGCCTTCGGCTCGGGTCATGATCTCAGGGTCCTGGGATCGAGTCCCACATCGGGCTCTCTGCTCAGCAGGGAGCCTGCTTCCCTCTCTCTCTCTCTCTGCCAGCCTCTCTACCTACCTGTGATCTCTCTCTGTCAAATAAAATAAAATAAAAATCTTAAAAAAAATAAAATAAAATAAAATAAAATCTTTAAGGGTGCCTGGGTGGCTCAGTTGGGTAAGCCTCTGCGTTTGCTCAGGTTCTGATCCTAGGATCCCAGTATAAAACCCCACGTGGGTCTGCCGATCCCTCTGCTTGTGTGTGCTCTCTCTCTCTCTCAAATAAATAAATAAAATAATTTTTAAAAAGATTTTATTTATTTATTTGACAGAGAGAGCACAAGCTGGAGAAGCAGCAGGCAGAGGGAGAGGGAGAAGCAGACTCCCCACAGAGCAAGGAGCCTGATGCGGGCCTCAATCCCAGGACTCTGGGATCATGACTGGAGCCAAAGGCAGCTGCTTAAACAACTGAACCACCCAGGTGCCCCTAAATAAAGAAAATCTTGAAAAAAATTAAAATGAAATAAAATCTTTAAAAAGAAAATTAAAAAATAAAAATATCTAAAGTAAATACATCATAATGTTAGGATTTGTGTTTAAAAGTTTGGATGTTATATTATTCTTTATCTCTATATATGATATGTTTATAAGCAAGAAACATATATAGCACTATGTCATAGGCACTGTTAGGTTCTTCACCAGTATTAACTAATATAAGCATTTCCACCTGTAAGAAAGTTACTGTGATTACCCCCATTATACAGAGGAGAAAACTTGTCCAAAGTCATGTGTAAGTGGTGATCCTAGAATTTGAAGGAAATCTGGCTTCAGAGTCTTATCTCTTAACAACCATACTGCTCCCTGAGAAACTTCAAAAAAATTTTAAAAATTTAAAAAAAAATTAAATTTTTAAAAATTAAAAAAAATTTTAAATTTAAAAAAATTTTTAAGTTTTTAAAAATTTAAAAAATTTAAAAAAATTTTAAAGTAAATTCAACCCCTAAAGTGGGGCTTGAACTCACAAACCTAAGATCAAGAGTCACGTGGTCTACTGACTGAGCCAGGTAGGAGCCCCTCAAAAAAAAATTTTTTTTTCAAATAAGAGGGAAGGTGGGACAAACAGGGAGATAAAACCCTCTAGCAACACACAGGTCAGTGAAAAGGCATTTCAACAATCTTTCCTAACTTTCTTCGGCTCTTGGTAGGAAATGCTTACATTTCTTGCCAAACCACATGACAAAAGTCTGGACCTAATAGACCCTACAACAACCTACACTACAGTAAAGGCCACGTCACCTGTGACCTGGTAACACTACAGCAAAGGCCCCGTCACCTGTGACCTGGCAAGAGGAGGAGAAGTCAAACAACAAACTCCTAGAAGATTCTTTGGAGACCTTAAACCTTCAAGAAATTCTCTGGACGGCAATGCAAAGCAGAATAATTAGCTCTACGAGTGAAGAAACTTTTTATTTAGAGTCTGAGCTAACAATCCTGGGAGTTTTGAGGGTTGCTAAATTACTATCTGCATTTAGGCAGGACCATTTGAATGGGCAAATTCCCAAATAGGTCACAATCCACACAAATAAAGTAAAAATGGGCTCCAAGCTTCTGCTATATTATACCAGAGCACAATTAAGGCAAGATCAGAAATCAAAGGTGGTATCTGCTTCCAGATCTGTTAGTGACCTCCGCCAACCCTCTGGAATGGGTCAGAGGCTATTATGGACAGCTGGCTTGTGGAAGATGATAGAGAGCCTCCTCCCAAGACCTTGCACAGCCCTGCCTCTAAGTTCCCCATCGGGACATTGTGTGGTGCAAAGGTTTGGATGTGGATGAGTTGGACTGGTGGTGGCAATCGCACAGCAAAGAGAATTTAACTGAGTGAGCAAAATGCTTTAGGGACAAAATTAGCTGACCATTCTTCAAAGGGTAATTTATTTTTGGATTATAGAGGATATTTTCAGTTTTGTCATGCCTCTGAATTTTATGATTTTATTCTCCCTCTAGGAAGTCCCTGTGATGATCTCTCTATTCCCACAGAAGTCTGAATACCTCAATGGAGAAGTCAGTCCTTAGATTTCCAGAGCCACTTCTTCTTTACAAAAGGTTCCATATCCATTATGTTATCTGGCTCTCAAGCTATTTAAGTCATAGGAAATAGGAATAACAACAATAATAGCAATAATTTTGAATGTTTTATGTTAATGAAAGCCAATCACAAAAGATAGCAGATTATAGATTCCATTTTTATGAAATGTCCAGAATAGGTAAATCCATAATTGTCCGGGGTTGTGAGGAAGGGGTCATGGAGAGTGTCTGCTAATGGGGACAAGCTTTATTTTTGAGGTGATGGAAAAGTTCTAGAATTAGATAGTGGTGGTTGTTGCACAACCTTATGAACATATGAAAAGCCATTGAATTCTACACTTTAAAATGGTGAATTTTATGGAAAGTGAATTTTACCTTGATTTTTAAAAATTGCAAAACAAAAAATAAATTGTACTCACCATATGCTGAGATGGGCTAAAGGGCTTTACATGCTTCAAGTCACTTCTGTCACCCAATCATCTTGACACGCTTACAAGAGATCATTTCCTCATTTTGTAGATGGGGCCACAGGCTCAGAGAGATGCTCGGTTTACATGATGTGGCAAACAACTAGCACCACCCAGAATTCTATTTTCTGACCTTCGCTGTCCAAATCAGACTCCTAATTGTCATTCCAGTAATTCAAAGAGATTTCCAAGTGTAATTCATCTGATAGTATTTCCTCTGCTCAACTATCTAAGTAAAAGTTCTTTAATGCTTTTACTTCTTTTGGTGTCTTTTTAAATCCCCAATTTTGAAGAGTTAAACATAACACTGATTTCCCCCCTGAAAGTCCTTAACTCTGTAAACTACCTCTCTTCTGATTTAAAAAAAAAAAAAGGTTTCATATCTTAGCTCCTCTCCAGGGAATTCCCTTAGGATCACACAACCACAGCTGATTTTAGGTAAAGCTGTGATGTATATCCCCTATATTCATTCTGCACCAAGGACACCTTGTCACCCAGTTCCCAAAGGTTTTTGTTTACTCTGATGTAATAGATCGTTTGGATTACAAGTGAGTCACTCAAAATACTAGAGAAGGAAAGGACACATTGCAACAGCCCCTGTGATGGGTAAATCCCCAGACACTCAAAGCTGGAGAAAGCTTTATGAAATATGTGTTTTGACCTCTCTAACATGGAGAATTCCAAGGTGGAGAGATGTTGAGTGCCTATGGCCATGGCCATGGAGTTAGCAGCAGAACTAAGACTGAATTTCTGACACTATACATCATTGTCTTGGTAGATGTCTCAAATGATTCTCAGTCCTTGAGACAGTTCCATTTAGTGTAATTGATATTGCTTGTTCACATATTACTATGTGAACTTTACAATAGGCCTGGCAGATTCATATGATGCGTTATTACATAATCATTACAAGCTATGAGGATGAGTGTTTATTGATGTTTATATAAAATATGCTTTAAAAGTTTAACTAAAAAATAAACACAGTATAATCCCACTTTTTTAGAAAAAACACCAAAAACCTATATGTATAAACATTTATAAGTAATAGAACATGTACCAAAATGTTAACAGAGGTTATATCCCTGGATGGTATCATTCTGGGTGATTATTTTATTCTTTGTGATAATTTATCTGTTCTAATATTTTTATAATTTACTTTTGAAAAGTATGATTTTCTATTTTTAAAAAAGTGGGAGTAGACAAAAGATTCTTTTTTTTAAAAAAAGATTTTATTTATTAGATAGAGAGAGAGATCACAATAAGGCAGAGAGGCAGGCAGAGAGAGCGGGGTGGGGGGGGGTAGCAGGCTCCCTGCTGAGCAGAGAGCCTGACTCAGGGTTCAATCCCAGGACCCTGAGATCATGACCTGAGCTGAAGGCAGAGGCTTAACCCACTGCGCCACCCAGGTGCTTAAATAGGACACAAAAAGTACCGAGCATAAAATAAGTAACTGATAAAATGAACTACGTTAAAATGATGAAAGACACCATTAAGAGAGTGAAAAAAATGAGTCACAGGCTGGAAAAATATATTCACAATACATGCATCCAATAATGGACTCAAATCCAAAATATACATTATAAAAAATTTTACAAATAATTAAGGAAAAGATAGAGAGCCCAATAGTAAAATGTGTAAGAGACTGAAACAAGCATTCACAAAAGGGAATATCAAGAAATTCCAATAAGCCTGTACCTTTTAAGATGCTTCTTACAAATTAAAACCCACAAATGAGATTATATACTCATTAGAATGGTACAATTTCTTTCTGATGTTTAAAAAAAATAAATTCTAGGCCCAACATAGGGCTTGAACTCACTACTCTGAGACCAAGAGTTGCACACTCTACCAGGCAGCCCTAGGGTTTCCAATTTTTTTTTTTTTTTTTGGATGGCACAAGTTCTTTTTAAAATGGCAATTCTGAATATTGGCAAGGTTGTGGAACAACTAGAACTCTCATGTATTTGTGGTGGGAATATGTGGGTACAACCACTTTAAAAAAATGTTTGTCTTTATCTATTGGAATTAAACCATGCTTACACTCTGATCCAACAATTTCTCTCCTGGGTATATAACAAAGGGAAGAGAAGACGTATGTGTATTAACAGAAATATAAGGATGCTCATAGCAGTGCAATTCATAATCACTAAAAACCAGAAACATCCAATGCCAATGAACAGGAAGAAGGACAAAGTGTGAGCTATGCACACAGTGGGATTCTATATACAGACGTGTATTCCTGCTATATGCAACAACATGGATGGATTGTGCAGACATAATGTTGAAAGGTATATACAGGTGTATACAGCATATTCTCTCTGATCGCACTGATAAGATTGGCAAAACAGATTTCTGCTGATAGAGGCTGTACTGTTGATTATCTGGGAAGATGAGGAGGAAGGACAAGCCTGGGTGGAACCATGATAGAGCCTTCCCAGTTGCTGGAAACATTCAATGGAACCTGGTCTAGAGTTAGGCAGGTTTATATATGGATAAAAATTCATCACATGGGCCCATGTGCCCATTTCCAGTTCATTGAAAGCTTAAGATTGTCACACACTTTACTAGATATAATCATACCTTAGTTCTTTTAAAGTTTTATTAAAAAGCATTAGAGCAGCAAGAGGAAAGCTATTTACTCAGTGTTTGGATAATAAATATTAAGACTAAAAATTAAGATCTTGAAAAACACAGCTCACAAATGATGGCCAGTCTTCCTCCACAGAAAGGACAGAGTCTGAGCTTTCCTCCTGAGAAAGTTCAATATTTTCCTGTCCCTTCATATTTTACTCCTCATGGGTGACCAGAAGGCTGATAAAACACTGAAACCTCAGATTTCAGGAAAATGTCAGATTCCAGCTCTAGTCCATCCATTTGTGGCTTGTCAGTTAAGGGACTGGATTAAACATAATTTATACATACACACTTACAAAGACATACAGCTGTCACAGGGAGGAAAATAAACGATTCCAACCCTTTGGGTAGGAATTGGTATGTATAACCAAATTGTTGAAAGATGGTCGTGCCTGGATTTTCCCCTCAGGCAATCTAAATTTTTTTTTTTCCACCATCTGCTTTCAGGTCTATAAAGTTTCTAGGCAGAACTCTGGCCTCCAAGTGATCTTTCCTTCCCCTGCAAAGGCCCAGCCCATATCCCATTCCTGTGGAGAACTGAAGCATTTATGGACAAAGAAGATGTTACCTGAAGAAGTGTCAGCTCTGCCTTTCTCCTGGGGGCACTGGCATTATAAAAGGGGACTTTACAGACACTCTGTGCAGATATATGTGGGAGGAAGAAGGAGAGTTTACAAAAACAAGTTGCATTTGAAATGATTGTCAGGTTCCCTAAAATTTTTTGAGGAAATTCCGAGAAGCCCAGAGGTTTTAGATAGACTAAAAATTAAAATCTGTTACAAACCAAATCCCTCACTACATTCTCACATCATTATCCTAGTTGAGCCTCACAACAATCTGTGAGGTGGTCTGGGTCACTGACTCCATTTGACAGACCAGGAGACTAGGAAAGAGAAGCAGTTTTCACAGGATTCAGTAAATGGAGCTACAGGACTTAGAATGTGAACTTGAGGGTGCCTGGGTGGCTCAGTCAGTTAAGCGTCTGCCTTCACCCCAGGTCATGATCCCAGAGTCCTGGGATTGAGTCCCACTTCAGGCTTCCTGCTCAATGGGGAGTCTCCTTCTCCTTGTACCCCTCCCCCAGTTCATGCTCTCTCTCTCAAATCTAAAACAAAAAAAGAAGAGAGAAAATAATGTGAACTTGAGTTACTGAATCATGGCCCCATACTGCTTTCCTATTCCAGAAAAGCCTTTTAACCCACCTGGCTCCCCTTTCTGGAACGAGTATAGAGGAATTAAGAATCTGCAGAATTGCCTCTGGAAAATTCTTTCTCTTTTTTCTCTCCTTCTCTATTTTTCATTTTAGTCTCACTTCCATTGTGTCACCCCTTGAACCTTTGGAAGGTGTTGATGGTAACTGCAAACTGCCACAACCTTTGATTTCGAATTTTCTCCACACTTTTATTTTCACCTCTGGTCAATTTTCACCCCTGGGTAGTGGTGATACCAAGAGGTGTTTGAGGAGAGCGTTAGCCTCCTACTCATCAAGCAACTCCAAGTAAATATGTAGTTTAAGTAAAAAAGAAAAAAAAATGCTAGGGAAATTCAGCTTCCTAACAATTTCCTGAAATTCAGAATCCCTAAGTTCCATAGCTCCAAGAAGTATCACTTGTGTGAAATACCAAGTAGGGATGCCCCTAGAATTGCACTAGAAGGGAGTCATGCCTAACCATCTTCCAAAGAGGCTACCCCATGTAAGAATCCCCATGATGGAAATTCTGAAGCCACATTTGATAAGCGGTAGGAAAATAGGACTTCCCAGGATCTGGCAGATACCAGCAGAAAGGAGTCAAGTCCACAGAGATCACTAAAGTGAGGGAGAAATGGAACAGAACCACAGGTCGAGACAGGTAAGGTCCAGAGTCCCAGAGGTTAGGGAGTACAGTCAGCAAACATAGCACAATTAAGCAGAGCCTAACATTGATCCTGGGGGAAGGCTGTCTGGACTCTGGTCTTGTGTGGAGATGAGAGGATTTCGGAACCCACTCATGTTGATTTCAGCCACAAAGAAGTCCAGGGATTGCAGTTAACCACTAGAAATGTTGGGAGGGCTTCTTATGAGGAAGACCAGAAGCTGCATGCCTGAGTTAAGACTTCAGTAAAAATTGCTATTTGTTTCAAGTGGATTCGTATTTTGTTTTTGGTTTTTTGTTAATTTTAGATCTTTTTAATGTCTTTTTTAAAAGATTTTATTTATTTATTTGGCAGAGAGAGCACGAATAGGCATAGAGGCAGATAGTGTGGGGGATGGAAGCAGGCTCCCCGCTGAGCAGAGAGCCCAATGCGGGGCTCTATCCCAGGACCCTGAGACCATGACCTGGGCTGAAGGCAGAGGCTTACCCCACTGAGCCACCCAGATGCCCCAGGATTCATATTTTAGTCTGGAGTCTTGAGTTTTTTACTTTACTTTACTTTTTTACTTTGTTCTCAAATCTGGGACATCTACTAATCCAAGAGAGGATTAATTTGGCTGTACCATTATGAATTACATTGTTTACCAAATTTTCCAATCTTTTCAACTCTCAAAGACTGGTGGAAGGTTAAACCATTCTCTGTGTTGGATCAAATTTGGTTGTGTATAGAAAATGGAGTAAGGCCTATGTAAGCTGTAATTCTCAAATTCTGGCCCCAGGTGCCTATTTCCAAACTACAAGGGACATTTCCATCTGGGAGAAAAGAAATGGTCATGCATGACTCTTTGGAGTCCATCCTACTCTTGCTCATGAATACCAGTGTTCTGTTTTTCAGGTCACTAAGAGGCCCAGATTGTCCCCAGTTGGGTCTCTTCGCACAGGCTTTAGTCGGGCCACTTACTACCGCACTGAGTGTGGAGAAAGTTATGAACACTGGACAAATGTTACATCTGACCTTTCCTGGATACCGTGTCTTCCTTCCCTCTAGAGTCCCTCTAGATTCCTCTAGAGAATAGACTTCTTAGCCAACTTTATTGGAAATTTATCAACACCTGTTGTTGAGAACAATCAGAGGGCCCATCTCAACAACCCCAGGGGATTCAGCAGTGCCTGCCCTGCCCACATATAACTGAATTAAGATATGTTTTGCCAAATGACATCTTGTAACCCGTTGCTCTTCACATTGGATCCCACCACGTGGGCCCTGCTGTAAGGCCTTGACCTTTCTTTTTAAGGAGACTAATGCCCATTACATTGTGGTCATAGAGCAAAGTATAAATGGGCAGCACATGGAAAGGTTTGCCATGAATAACTCCACCACCAGCCAGGAAATTGATATAACAAGGACTATCAGGGACATGAGAAGCTGTGGAATCCTAATCACATGCGTGTATGGTTTACTATGTGTGAGGCCCTGTGCTACCCATGCCATGGGCATCTGGGGCTTCATTTAATATGACAACCCTATGTAATCTCACTGTCTCCATTCAATGAATGAGAAAACCTAGAAAGAGTTTAAGTAAATTGCTTGTGTTTACATAGCTAGTATGGTAGAGCCAAAGGTGGTTTGTTCACACAGCTGTTTTTATTTTCCTGCAGACCACACGGAAAATTACATTTTCCAGATCTCCATGCATTTAGATGAGAGCATGTGATTGAATTCTGTTCAATCAAATGTAGATGCTTTATACCCCATTTCCAGGTTTAAAACATTCTACCTGCACTTCTTTCTCTTCCTTATCTGCTCAGCTGGAAGCTAAGGACCACCTTCCCTCCTTCTCCCTCCCAAGGACAGAGATCAGATCCCCTAAATAACTGCCTGCAGGAGAGCCCCTCCAGGGAGCTGACTGGCCCACATTACACTGTAATGGGAACAATAAATAAACCCTAGCTTGGTTGTGCTAAGCTGCTGACATTTCAGAGTTGATTGGTCATTATTGTGTAACCTACCTACCTTGAGTAGTAGCCAAGATTTGAGCTCAGGTCTGTCTGACTTCAGCCACTTTTAACCACTCCCTTACAATTAGCACAACAGGATCAGGAGAGAATCTCTAATCGCCAACTCTGCCACTAACCTCACGTGGGATCTTAGATGAGTGAGTCGGTTTTTCATTTGTCCATTGGGAATAAAAATATCCACCCTTCTAATCCCACAAGCTTTTTGCAAAGATCATATAAGACAATCACCTTGAAATAATTTAAAAATGAGCACCATACAAAGGCAAGGAAGTGTTATTATCCGGCCCATTTTCCTACCTCTGATACGGAAACTATCCCACTGACCTTGGAATTGGCATGAAGCTTTAGTCTTATAACCCTGTCTCTATTATCCCTAATAGTTTTTCTTCTGGTATCTTTAAGTTTTAGCATAATCAAACTTACAGGTGAGTTGCAAAAATAGTGCAAGAAGCTCCTTTACAACCCTTTACCCCGATTTCCCAATTGTTTACATCTGGTCACATTTCTGATTTATTCAAAAGTTGGAGACATTGTGTGCTTTACCACTACCAAGGGAACATGATCTTGCAACACCTTGATATCAGCCCAATGAAACTGATTTCAGACTTCTGGTCTTCAGAACTATAAGAGAATAAATGTGGGTTATTTTAATGTACCAAATTTGTGGTACTTTGTGACAGCAGTCAGAGGAAACTAATATAGTCCATATTCAAAATATTTGTCCAGATAGTATCCTTTACACCTTTTTATGTTCTCAATCTAATGTCCAGTTCAGAATCATACTTTGCATTTATTTGGTGTTTTTAGTTTCCTCTAATCTGGAACACTTCCTCAGCCTTTTCTTTTCTTGACCTTTCAAAAAGTGCAGCTTTTTATTTGTAGAATTAGAATAATTTTTTGTTTGGCTGATGTCCCTTAAACATTACATTCAGATTATGCATTTTGGCAGAAATGTAGTATGATTTCAGAAGCTGCTCTGTCTCAAGATTTGTAATGTTTATTTTGATCACTTGGTTAAGGGGAAGCTGTCATATCTCTCTACTGTAAACTTATTATTTTTCTCTTTATATCTAAAAAGTAATTTGTGAGGAGATACTTAGAGAATTTTCCTCATCACACTTTAACTCTCAAGTTTCCATATCCATTATGATTTTCCAACTCCACCATTCCTTCTTTATTAACAGATATGATTCTAGTGTAAGGAAGATCTCCTCCTTCTTCTTCACTATTTACTTATTCTCTTGTTTATCTATTTCAGGGGCACCTGGCTGGCTCAGCATTAGAGCACGTGACTCTTAATCTCAGGGTCATGAGTTTAAGCCCCATGCTGGGCATAGAGCCTACTTTAAAAAAAAAAACAAAACACTAATTATTTATTTATTTCAGAATAGACTCATGGATTCTTATTTGATTCAATGGTTTATAATCCACTAACATCATTATTTATTTCTGATCACTATTTATTTCAGAATTTTCCAGATTTGACTGGTCGGAGCCACTTCAGGCTGGTTACCTATGTTCTTTTTTTTTTTTTTTTTTTAAATAAGATTTATTTATTTATTTGAGAGAGGGAGAGAGAAGGAGTGAGCAGCACAGGAGGGGCAGAGAGACAGGGAGCGAGAGAATCTCAAGCAGACTCCATGTTGAGCCCCGACACATGTTGGGCTCAATCCCAGGACCCTGAGATCATTACCTGAGTGAAATCAAGAGTCAGGCACTTAACTGACTGAGCCACCTGCGCGCCCCTCCTGTGTTCTTTTGACATAGTCCCCAAATTTGTTGGGCACTTTCCTTCTTTTTGGCACAAGAAAATATTTTGGGTTCATCTTATTCTTTTCTTGCAGGAGTCTGTTCTCCAAGACACCCTTGTTTCCCTTCTTCAAGAATGATATTTAGAAATCAAGATCTGGCTGCTATAAATGCTCATTGTAACTGGTATGTCATTGCTTCTCTAGGCTCTTTCAGTGGACAAAGCCAGAACATGTGTATAAATCCACAAGTTCATACTGATACCTCCAGTTCTCACCCAGCATCTCATGGTATATTCCCCCTTCGTTGTAACTCCCTTTATCCAACTGTTAGAAAACTGGCTCCCATTACCCTCAGCATATTTTCTCATTTATACTTTGCCATGTATAGGTCAATAGTTATTTACAGATTTTGTTGGGGACTGGACAGTGAGAGACACACATTTTAAGTGCATAATTTGATGAGTTTTGACAAATGCCTACATTTACAAGGCCCACATCCCTATCAAAATATAAAGTACTTTCATCATCTTCATTGCCTCAGCAATTTGACTCCCTCAGACACAACCAATTTTTTCATTTTATTCCAACATAAATTAGATTTTCCTGTTCTAGATCTTCATATAATTAAAAACAAACTGTGTGCACTCTTTTGTGTCTGGCTTCTTTGGTTCAGCATAATGTTTTTATCTATGAAGTTCATTCATATTGTTGTGTGTATCAATAGTTTGTTCCTTTTTGTGGTTGACTAACTTTCTATTGTATGAATTTGTTTAGCCATTGCACTGGGATGCACATTTGGGTTGTTTCCAGCTTGAGGTTATTATGAAAAGAAAACTTCTTTGAAAATTTTTGGACGAGTCTTTGAAAGGACATATGTTTCATTTCCCTTGGGTAATTGCTTAAGAGTGAAATTCTTGAGTCAGAGGGTAGGTGAGTATTTGCTTTGTAAGAAACTGCCAAACATATTCCCAAAGCCGTTGTGCCATTTTCACTACTGCCAGCAACAAATGAGTATTCTAGGTGCTTTACCCTTGCCAAGGTTTTTCTATCTTTTTAATTTTAATTAAATTAATTTTTAAATTAAATTTAATTAGATTTATTTAAATTAATTTTTAAATTTAGCCATTATAGTGAGTTTGCGATGGTATCTCATTGCAATTTTAATTTACATTTCCCTAATGCATGACATTTTCAACAGTTTTTTATGGGTTTATTGGCTTTTTACACATTTTCTTCTGTGAGTGTCTGAGTCTTTTGCTCATTAAATATTGTGGGATCCTTTTCTTATTGATTTTAAAAAGATTTTATTTATTTATTTGACACACAGAGAGAGTGAGCGCACACAACCAGGGGGAACAACAGGCAGAGGGAGAGGGAGAACCAGGCTCCCCTCTGAGCAAGGAGCCTGATGTGGGACTCGGTCCCAGGACCCTGGGATCATGACCTGAGCAGAAGGCAGATGTCTAACTGACAGAGCCACCCAGGCACCCCTCTTATTGATTTTTAAAAATACATTTTGGGGCACCTGGGTGGCTCAGTTGGTTAAGCGTCCGACTTTTGGTTTCAGCTCTGGTCAGGATCTCAGGGTCCTGAGATGGAGACCCAAGTTGGGCTCCTCTGCTCTTTCCCTGGCTCTCTCTTTTCTTCCTGTCTCTCTCAAATAAATAAATAAATAAATGGAAAAAAAAACTTAAAAATATATATTTCAGATGCAAATTATTTGTGAAATAAATGTCTTATGAATATATAGCCCATGTCTTTCTTATTCATTTTCTTAACCGTGCTTAAAAGCAGAAGTTTTAAATTCTGATGAAGTCCAACTTATCAAATTTTTAAATGGCTCTTTGCCTTCTATGTCCAAAGAAATGTCTGCCTACCTCCAGGTTGTGAATCCCAAGTACTTTACATAAGTGCTAGAATCAAATGAACAAATTTTTCTTCTTTGAACTCAGAAAGCCTGAAGTCAAAACAGACTTTTTCAGTGAGCAAATGAAAGATTTTAAAGGATATCCAAGAGGTAAGGAACAAGAGCATTGGGGTTCCTAAAATCTCAGGACTAAAAGCTTCTTTTTCAAGTGTTGTTGATGGAGCTTAGATTAAAGTCATCAACCCGGTTGAATCACTTGCAGTCTGAGAACACCTAACAAGGCATCCATTCCATTCCATCCTTGTGATCCATTCCAGGATCACAAGGATTTTGAGGGGGGTTGTGCATTCACGGGTGTTGGTTTAGGAGACTACATGTTATTTGAGTGTTGTTTAATGAAGAGTCTGTTTGCTCAAGAAGGCAATTTGTAGAGCATGGACAGTGCAGCCAAGACATGTGGTGTGCCCCAATACCACATCATTTTTTCTTTTTTTTTTTTTCCTTATTTTAAAAACTATCATACTTAATTTTAAAAATTCATGAAGTTTAAACGTCAAAATTTCAAAAAGGTATTCATACAGTGAAATATATCCCTCCCACCCTTACCTTCCCCAGCAGAGAAGCACTGTTACTAGTTTTCTGGCATCTCGTTAAGAGATTTGGAATGCATTTACAAGATAATACATGCATGTAGTATCTGCCTTCTTTTTTATGTGAATGATATCTCCTGTATACATCGTTCTATGTCTTGCTTTTTTCATTTTTTTAAAAGATTTTATTCATTCGAGAGAAAGACACAGAGAAAGAGAGAGCACTAGTGGGGAATGGGGCAAAGGGAGAGAGACAAGCAGACTCCCCACTGAGCAGGGAGCCCGATGTGGGAATTTACACCAGGACCCTGAGATCATGACCTGAGCTGAAGGCAGACGCTTAACCCACTAAGCCACCCAGGTGCCCCTGTCTTGCTTTTTCAGTCAATAATATGTCTTGGAGAGTTTTCCAATCCATACACAAAGATATTTCTCATTCTTTTCTACAGCTGCCTAGTGGTCCACTATATGGATGTCCTGTTATTTATTTAACCAGACCCTTATTGATACACATTTAACTTTTCAGAATATATATACACGTGTTATTTTGGTAGACATGACCAAATTGCCCTCAAAAGGAATGAGTCCAGTCCTGATGACGTATGATGGCTCCTATTTAGCCACATTTATGGCTAATCTAAGTGTTCTCAATCTTTTGGATTTTCACCAATCCAATAAATAATTAGTTTAGTTTTTTTTTTTTTTTAAGGTTTTTATTTCTTTGACAGAGGGAGCAAGAATACAAGCCAGGGAAAAAGGAGAAGGAGAAGCAGACACCCCGCTGAGCAGGGAGCCTGATGCGGGGTTTTATCCAAGGACACTGGGATCGTGACCTGAGCTGAAGGCAGATGCTTAAGGACTGAGCCACCCAGGCATCCCTTACTTTGAATTCATACTGAGAATGGCTATCTTTTTGTGTGTTTAGTGGACATTTATATTTCCTTTTCACTAAGATTTATTTGTTTAAATATTTTATTTATTTATTTGGAGAGAGAGAGAGAGAGAGAAAGAGATCGATCACACACAAGCCGGGGAGGGGCAAAAGAAGAGGGAGGAGTATGCTCCCCACTGACCTCGGAGCTGGACTCAGGACTTGATCCCAGGACCCTGACATCATGACTTGAGCCAAAGTCAGATGCTTAACTGACTGAGCCACCCAGGTGCCCCAAGTTTATTTTTAATTATTATTACTTTTAAAGTAAGCTCTACACCTAATGTGGGACTTGAACTCACAACCCCAAGATCAAGAGTCACATGCTCTCCTAACTGAGTCAGCCAGTACTTTTTAATTGAGTTGGTGATCATTTTATTTTTGTTTTGTAGGTGCTTTTTATCCCCAACATCTTTATTAAAAATTATTATATTATTTGAAGTATAAATGGTGCACATTAAGACTCAACTTTTCATGGAGGAGGCCTGGCTACATATTGGTGCTTTGGAGTACTTACTTGAAAAACTCAGCTTATCAGTTGCAGTAAGAGAGTTGTTGGGAACAGATGACACTCAGGCCACATTTCAAAAAGTCTCATAGGTCCAAGCAGTGTGTTCAACAGGAAGAATTTAAGCTCTGGGTGAAGCTCTTGGGTTCGAATCCTATCTTTACCATGTATTTGCTATGCAGTTTTGTTCCAATTATATCACCTGTTTGGGTCTTGGTTTCCTCATCAGTTAAAAAAACCCTTGAAATTAAACGTCATCAGATAACATAATGAAGGCACATTGTCCAGTGCTGACACAAACTCGGTGCTTTATAAATGTGCTTCCCTTTTCTGCAGCAAAAGCCAGTCACTAAAGACCACATTCCCTGGAGCAACAGAACGGGGTGTGTGTGTGTGTGTGCGTGCCCGCGCACGCGTGGACGCACATGTACGTGTGCTTGCGCACGCCATTCCGAACCATGACCTCAGATCCTATTAAAGTCTTAAGCCATGAAAAAGCCACTTATGTTTCTGTTTCCAGCTTTCCAAGTTCACACCCCTAGAGTCAGGCTGAAAGCTTCTTGTGCTAATAAAATGGGCTCAGAGAGAAAATACTACATCTAAGAGAAGACATTCCAAGAGTGAGTAATAACTCCTTTTCAGTAACGAGTTACTCAAAACCACCCTACCAAACCTGTTCTTCTGCCTTGTTGATTAGTGCCTGACCAGGCTTCCTCCTGATACCATGATCTGCCGACCCAACAGCATTAGATTAATAAAGAGTTTCAAGAAAAAGGACTTGCTATCCAGATCCTGGGACTTGGACCTTTTTCATTTCCAGCTGTGAACTCTCTGCTTACTGTGAGGGAGACAAGACAATCACAGCAGAACTAGTGAATAATCATTCCCTCCCCATCAGCTGGATGAACACGAATAGGTCTGCTGCCATCGGAAGGTGCCAGATGGGCCTCCTCACTGAGGTCCCAGTGTCACTCTGGCTAGGTTCCCAGAAGCCTTATGTCCAGGCACTGGCCTTGGAAAGCAGCAGGTAGGTCACCTCTCAACTGGTTTCGCTTTCAAGGTAGAATGACTAACAATCGAGTGAGGTCCTCAGAAGGACTTCCCTTCCTCTTACCAGTCATGGTCATGAACTCAGCCACAGTTATGTTCACACCCACCTGGGAGACCTGGTGTGAACTTCTAAAGCTGGTGCCCTATGTCTTGCTGTTGTTTCCAAATAGATAGATCAAGTTTTAGCCTCTGAGGCTACTTCATGGCAGCCAATTCTCAGTTCAAAAAAGTACTTGGGGGATAAAGCCCCAGTTGCGTGCTCCTCCCCAGCGAGGTATCTGTCAACAGATCAACACTCTCCAAACTGGAAATACAGCTCAGAGTGCAGAGTTAAGTCCACCTGGGATTCAGCCTCTCCCCCACATTTTGGGAAGGGAAAAATAATGGTGGGTTCTGAAGAGCTCTTAGTAGGCAGAAGAGTCAGCGGATGGCTTAAAGCGGGCCTGAAGTCTCTTACTAGAATGGAAACAAAATGAGTCAGAGTTCCACAGCTCTTCTCTGGTGTGGCCCTGAGAAGACCTGGAAGGATTCTTGGATGTCTGAGTTTTTAATAGTGATTCTTATTACTCACAGTGCCAGTATTTGCCAATTACTGCATGGCTAACCATGGGCTTAGTGCTTTTTAAGAGTTATCTTGGGACCCCTGGGTGGCTCAGATAGTTAGCATGTGCCTTCGTCTTGAGTCATGATCCCAGGATCCTGGGATCAAGCTCTGCTTTGGATTCCTTGCTCAGAGGGGAGCCTGCTTCTCCTGCCTTCTGCTCCCCCTGCTTGTGCTCTGTCTTCCTTTAACAAGTAAATATATAAATAAAATCTTAAAAAAAGGAATTATCTTATTCCTCAGTCCTTACAGCCATGACCTCATGAAGTAGGCATTATTATTACCCCTCCTTTACAGATGAGAAAGTTAAGTCAGAAGGAGGTTAACCAACTTCCCCAACGTCCAAGCAACAGCTTGTGATACTGGCATTCAAGCACAGGCATTTGGGATCTAGAAGTTGTCTTATTATTACTACATGATATTTTTTCTTGATGAAGTTGTCTTATCACAGTCCTTATTATATAATGCTATATAGCTCTTTGTTTAAATGCTTACTGTGTACACTAAACTTGATGGTGGGCACAGCGTGTTTAGTCATTTTTCCCACTATTGGTTGCCAGCACTGACCTGAACACCAACTGGGTGGTCAGCAAGCAACTATCGAAGAAATATTAAATATATAAATATTAAATATTAAATTATCAAATATTAAATAATTGAATATTGTTATATTTGAATATATTAAATATTAAATAACTGAATATTACTTTCTGTCCTTAACATTGGTGAAAGATGAGAGAGAGAGGAAGGGAAGTGTAAGTTACCAAGGCACCAAGGACTCAAGTCCTCTGGTGGTTACAATGGAAATTACCGCCGTAAACTTGTAATTTCCTTTGAGGTGGTTTTGCAAACTGGGTTAGGTATGACCAACGGTGGCTGCTGTACACACCATTTCTGGTCCGGGATGCTTTCCTGTACTTCTTCCTTGAAAACAGTACCCACCCACCCACCCACCACCTCCTGGGTACTCCTGCCTCACTCCCTGGGGTTTCAGTGGGACTGTTACTACAATTTCCTACCCATCCCTATCCCAAATCTGGCCATTCAGGCCCCTCCCTGGCTTTTGGCATTATAGTTCTAGAAAAATGGAATTTGGGGGATATTTGAGGCTATCCTACCCGGTGCCAGGGAGGAAGCCAGGCTGCAATGTGAGAGGACAAAGCCAATGTGCACAGAGAAACAGACAAACAGAGGTGAGAAGAGAGATGGAGAGACAGAGAGACCAAGTAACATATTTTGAGACTATACTTGGAGATAAGTCTACACTGAGATGTCCCAGGCTTCTGAGTCTCTGTAAGGAAATATTTGCCAAAGCTAGTTTAAGCTGGTTTTGTCACATATAACTAAGATAACTATTTTTTTAAAAAAAGATTTAATTTATGTATTTGAGAGGGATAAAGAGAGCTTGAACACAAGCAGGGAGAGGGGCAATGGGAGAGGGAGAAGCCGACTCCCTGCTGAGCAGAGACACCCCCCCCCCCGATACGGGGCTCGATCCCAGCACCCCAAGATCATGACCTGAGTTGAACACAGATGCTTCACCAACTAGGCCCCCCAGGTACCCCTATTCTTTCTTTTTTAAGATTTAAATTTTTTTTTAAAGATTTTATTCATTTATTTGAGAGACAGATCACAAGTAGGCAGTGAGGCAGGCAGAGAGAGAGAGGGGAGGAAGCAGGCTCCCTGTTAAGCAAAGAGCCCAATGCGGGGCTCAATCCCAGGACCCTGGGATCATGACCTGAGCCAAAGGCAGAGGTTTTAAATCACTGAGCCACCCAGGCGCCCCAAGAATTTTAAAAATTTTTAAGTAATCTGTACACGCAATGTGGGTTATCAGACTTACAACCCTGAGATCAAGAGTTGCACACACCACCAACTGAACTACCCACATACCCCAGATTCTTTAAGGCTCTGAAACATATGAAAAAATGCTCAATTTATTCACAAGAGGAATTAAAATTATAATATAATAACACTTTTAACTTATAAGATTGAAAAGATGAAAAAGCTATCTTTTTCAAAAGATTTTATTTATTTACTTGTCAGAGAGAGAGAGAGAGAACACAAGCAGGGGGAGCAGCAGGGAGAGGGAGAAGCAGGCTCCCCTCTGAGTAAGGAACCTGAAGCGGGGCTTGATCCTAGGACCCTGAAATCATGACCTGAGCCAAAAGCAGAGGCTCAACCCATGGAGCCACCCAGGTGCCCCTGGAAAAGCACTCTTAAATACAATCAGAGGAGAGGGATATTTTTGTAATATTTTTCAAAATGATATATGCAAAGCTCTTTAACCTAGTAATTCCAGTTCTAGAAATCCATCCTACCAATAAATGTGCCAGTTACCTGCATGCTTCAGCATCACTGGCATAACAAAAGACAGGAAACAATTGACTGAAGACTGGTTAATATATTGAGGTACATCTATACATCTATAGAATAAAATACTGTGCAATATTGGGAAATAGTTTCAGGAAACATATGTTAATATTTGCATTTGTGTGGCCTATCTCTAGAAGAGCATGCAAGAAACTGGTAAGGGGGTATGTATATGGGAACACACTTTTGTTCTTTTCTAATTTTGTACCATGTGTACTTATTAGTTATTCCAAAGTAAATAAACAAAATACATTTTAAGTTCAAAATATCTTAAGAGACGGGGCGCCTGGGTGGCTCAGTGGGTTAAAGCCTCTGCCTTCGGCTCAGGTCATGATTCCAGAGTCCTGGGATCTAGCCCCGCATCGGGCTTTCTGCTCGAAGAGGAGGAAGCAGGCTCTCCTCCTCTCTCTCTGCCTGCTTCTCTGCCTATTTGTGATCTCTGTCAAACAAATAAATAAATAAAATCTTTTAAAAAATCTTAAGAGAAATTGAAAAATATAAATAAAATAAAAATAAAAATAAAAATAAAATATTATTCATAAAGTAGATTTGCAAACACTATGAGTTTTTAAGATATATAAGAGTTCAAGGGCATGTCAAGCTCAGGTAGGCATTTGGGATTTTCACTTGAGACCTAAGGGAATGAGGGTAAAAAATAAACTCTCTCAGTCGCTTGGCACACTCAGAGGAAATGTGTGAAAAGCACTCTTTCCAAATAACACGGCCCATAAGCAAGACTCAGGGGAGATACACTTTGGAACTTGGAAGTAAAGTCACTCTCTGAGTCCTGGAAAACACTCTCTAAGTCTTTAAAACTGAGGGAATTTAATTCAGAGAATTGGTTTATATAGCGGTTGGCAGAGATACAGCGAAACAGAGAAAAGTGAAGTAGCCTAGAGACATGCAATAGCAAGAAGCTACTGGAAGAACAGAAGAAGGACATCTTGTTACCAGAGACCAGGCCTAGGATCATCTGCTAGAAGTTGGAGCCCAGCAGGTGGGTGGAGACAGCCTGATACTAGGGATGAGGTGAGGTGGTGATAATCTGCCTATTTCCTTAATCTCTCTAATTTCCAGAAATGCATCCCTTAGATGTTGCCCAGCAATTCAGCCTGGAATCCAACCAGCGCAGGAGTCCAAGACACAAAGCCTTTATGGCATCATTCCCCACTGACATACTGAAAAGAGCAAGGGAAAGGTGAAAAACGGTTTTGAGGGTAAAGCAGCCCCAATATTAGCACAGAGGGAAATCAGGGGGGAAAAAACAAAAACATAGTTGACAAATCTAACCCCTTTGAGAAGAATCAACTCAGGGTGCCTACACAAAGATGGGTTACTAGAACTGCAACATTAAGGCCCAGGTATTTTCCACAAAAATTCCTTTAGAGCTGGTTTGTCCAAACTAGGCTCTAACCCTGAACCATACTCTATGTCTGATTATGTCTCTTAAAAACATTTAAATCTAGAATGACACTTTCTCTTGACTTCGTGAAGGAAAGAGGTCATTTGTCCTATAGAATATCCCACCTTCTGAATCAGTTTGCTGTCTTTTGCTTTACTTTAGCTTGATCCTCTTGCCTATGCCATAAACTTGATTAGATCCAGTTGAAACATTTTTGGTAAAAATAGGTAATAGTTGATGACGTCTATTTAACGTTGGCATCCTAGCCGGAAACATGTAATATGACTATCCCACCATTTATAATGCTAAGATTTACCACTGTTAGAATGATGAAAGCCTGATAATTTCATTGCACAGTTAACTTTTAAGACCAGGAAGTAATCTTTGTGGTACACCTAACCTTGTGAAAGCTAGTTTTTTCATTTGAAACATGAATAATAGAATTGTTCTTTTTTTTTAAGGTTTTTTTTTTGTTGTTGTTGTTGTTTTAAGATTTTATTTTTAAGTAATCTCTACACCAGAGGTGGGGCTCAAACTCACATCCCGGAAATCGGGAGTTGTGTGCCCTACCTACTGAGCCAGCCAAGCACCGGAATTGTGAGTAATAGGATTGTTGAATAGAGGAAATAATGCATTCAAAGCACCTAGGACATAGTAAACATACAAATAAAGCAGCAATTATGATTATTTTGGTTGCAACCCCACCAGCAGAGAATATGAAGGAAGAATCAAAAACTCTTCCTTTCCATTCCCGACATTTATTTCTCTTTTCTGAGAGGATGGCCATTTTGGAGTCTCATAGACAGGCTGGACGTTTGGCCTTGTTACTAAACAGGTCAGGTCTGTGGACAAGATAGTAGTAGTATCAATTGCCCTTTATGTAAATTAACTGCCAAATGCGGAGGGCTTAGTATGTTCAAACATTGCACTATATACTTTACAAACATTTTCGCATTTAATTCTTTCTTACACCTCACAAGCAAGAATTTTTAATCCCTATTTTCCAGATGAGGAAATTGAGGCTCAGAAAGATTAAATAACTTGCTCAGGCAGCACGACTTGGACGCAGGAGATGGCACCTGAAATTGGGAATCCTACCATCTCCTAGGGTTGAGACTCAGAAAAGCGTAAAACCGATTGCACCTGGCTTTAAGAAACCTATTATTTCTCAGTTGTCACCTTCTCAGCAAGCTTTCTCTCTCTTCAAGTTGAACTCCTCTCTTCCCTGCTTCACTCCCTCATCTCTACGCCCCCGGCACTTGACTCCACCTGACTACATATTAACTTGATTGTTATTCCCAACCCCTACTGCCTACTCCATGAGGGTAGGGATCTTTGTTTTGTTCACTGCTGACCTCTCGGCATTTCTAACAGTGCCTGGCACACACAAGGAAATGCTTATAAAGTTGTCGAAAAAACGACTAACACGCTGCCGGAAGCCTCAAGGATGGAGATTTCAGGGGCGGGGATTGAACCTTGCCGGGGTCCTTCGTACATCCCTCACCCCCACCCCGCCTTCCGCCTAGCTATAGGCCAGGAGAGAGGGAGAAAAGCCCCGCCCTTCGTTCGGCCGCCGCCGCGGCTAAGGCCGTCGCAGCGCAGCGCAGCAAGCGGATTGGATGACTGGGTAGGGTTTCTGGAGTCGCGTTTGACTCATACGTTCCGCGGCGTCGGCGCTTACTGTGTGCGTCATTTCCGGGCGGCGCGGGTCGGAGTGGGCAACGGCCTGCAGAGCAACATGCCTAAGTGAGTGGGGCCCCCGAATCTGTGGATGTTCTCGGTCATGGTCGCTAACTGTGTCCGAGTGGGGTGGTGCAGAGAGGGTTCTAGCTCTTGAGATTTTCCGGGAAGGGGGAGGATGTGGGGAAGGGAGCCTGGGAGTTGCAGATACTGCCCTCTTGCAGTGTCGGTAGGTCGACTCGGCCCAAGGCAACAAAAAAGCCTAGTTTCTGTCAGATTGCTTTATCTAATGTCTTGGAAACATGAATAGGTCTTTTTATAATTTGCCTTCATTGAACAGCACTCCGGTGGATGGGCATCTGTTAACTGGTGGTCGTCTTCTCTTTTTCTCTGTTTTCCACCTCTTTCCAGGTTTTATTGTGACTACTGCGACACGTACCTCACCCATGACTCTGTAAGTAGTGTCTCTTCTCAGTTTCAGAACACTTTGTGCTTAACAAATTAGATTTTTTTTTTTTTTTTTTTTAGGTGTAAATTTGGGCTTTTCATCCTGTTAAGGTTTAAGTGTTCCTGCCTGGAGAAAATAATCTGGATTTTGTTTCCTCCATTTTTCCTGTAACTGTTTTCATAATTCGTAGTTATTGATCTTCCAGCAATTACTGTTTTCAGTTGAGAACCAAATAATAATGCTTTAGCAAAATAGAAAGTGAAAAAAAAATTTTATGGCACAAAAAGTTTCCAGGGACGTGTTCTAAAGTTTAAATACTTGATTGGGACAAGGCACTCAGACGTTTTTTTGACTAAACTGGAAAGAAATGCCTAAATTTGAAACCGAGTACTGTGCTTTGATTTGATTAAAAACTGTCAAATAACAACCAAGATTGAGCATTTACTATGTGTCCAGATGCTTTACATGTATCATTTTGTTTAATGTTCATATTAAGCCTAAGAGGTTAGTATTATCTCCATCTTGCAGAAGAGGAAACTGAGGCAGAGTATGGTTAAATGATTGTCTAGGTGTTACTAAATCAGTTGTACAGAGCTGGAAGGTTAGCCTAAGCAGTCTAACTCCAGGGCTTCTCTGCCAGCAGCTCTCAGACTTTTTTTTGTCTCCTGATCTCTTGCCACTCTTAAAAATTACTGGGTCATTTAAAAAAATGAGTAACGCCAGTTATATTGGTTTAATTAGTAATATTTGCTGTGTATTTGAAATTAAAACTTAAAATTTAAAAAATACTGATTCATTTGAACATAACAGTTTTTTAACAAAGTTTTTACTTGTTATACAAATAACATTTTAAAAGTGAAAAATAGCTATTTTCAAAAAGGAAAAAAGTATTGTGAAGAATGGTATTGCTTTAACCTTTCTGTAAGCCTTTGTAATATCTGACTTATTGGAAGACAGGTGGATTCTTCTGCATTCAGTTTGTTGCACTATGTTTTGGTTGAATTATATGAAGAATCCCAACCTCATATAGATGAGTTGAAAAAAGTAGGGTACTTTACCAGCCTTTTTAGATAATTGTGGATATTCTTTAATACTTTATATTACTGCATCCAAACTAGTTGCAGTGTGGAATCTGAAACTGTTTCAAACTTTTCATACTCTGTTACATCAAAATTCACGGATCTGGGGGTGCATACGTAGCTCAATCATTTAAGCATCTGACTCTTGATTTCAGCTCAGGTCATGATCTCAGGATTATAAGATTGAACCCTTCCATTCTCTCTCTACCTCTGCCCTTCCCTGTTTCCACCCCTCAGCCCCCGGCAATTTCAGTGATCTGCTTTGCACTTTGAGTGAATCTTTTACCAGACGAGATTTTGTAATGTGCTTTGGTCATTTGGAAAATGAATATTGGAATATTGGTTCACTCAGTCATACAGGTGTTCCATGTGTTGACACATTTGATTATGTAATATAAAAATTCATATTAATGTCACAATCTAATCAGAAGGGGACTTTAAGTATTGGGAAGCTGACAAGCTCATGGTAGTAGATAAGGTTTTCTAAAATTCTGAGTTTTGTTCGCAAGCTCAAATTTTATCCTTGGCAATAAATACTACCAATTGCTTCCTTTGAAGTGACAGGCTCACTTCACTTATTTCTGAGAAGTCTGAATCTCCTGTTTGTTTCTCAGTCTGTCAAGTAAAAATGATGTTACATCAAAGAGGTAGCCGGTAGAACTTACAACTTGAACTATTTGCAGTCCTGCTTTTCTTTGAAATAGCATCATATTTTGGCATGCGGCTGAAGTACTTTGTACATCCCATTTTGTACCCAGAATTTTAAAAAGACGTGGGGACTCCTGGGTGGCTCAGTGGGTTAAGGCCTCTGCCTTCAGCTCAGGTCATGATCCCAGAGTCCTGGGAACAAGCACCTCATTGGGCTCTCTGCTCAGCAGGGATCCTGCTTCCTCCTCTCTCTGCCTGCCTCCTGCTTACTTGTGATCTCTGTCTGTCAAATAAATAAATAAATAAAATCTTTAAAAAAAATAAAAATAAAAAGACATGAACTTAAGAGTTGAGGTTTAATAGAATTAAAAATTCTGCTGCTTCATCAAGGACAGTTTCAGTGAAACTGCCCACCCGCCCCCGTGAGTGCAGTGTTGAAAAATACAACGACCCCTAATACATTGGGTTGCCATTGCCTTCATTCATTCTAAAGTGCCAGAAGTTTGACATCATCTGTGCAAATGACAATACAGTGGAAAAGGAAAGTATGTCTTAACATCATTATGGAACTCCTTTGACCTTGCGGACCCCCTGAAGTTGGGTCTGAGACACCCTTAGCTGCCTGTGAGCCACACCTTGAAAACTATAGCTCTGTATTTGGCTGCCTCTGCAGAAATGTCATTAAACCGGAGCTCCTGATCATCTTGGCTTCTTGAATAGTAGCTGCAGGAACCCTAGCCAGATGTTCAGTATTAATTTGTGGAACATGTAAGTAGGATGACTCCTCTTGAAGGAATAATAGATTTGAATATTATCATAGATTGTCCTGAATGGGACTCCTCCAATAAGTTGGTATCACAGTAATTTGCCTATAGAGTCCCAGTTTTTATTTTGTTTTGTTTTGTTTTTTTTTGATCCTAGCCCCTTTGACCCCTTATCATAATTTTCTAAAATTGTTAGTGAGTAGGTAATGCTTTTTAACCATTTTATAGCTTATCTTGCTAATGCCAACATTCAGAGAATAAAAGGATCCCTTTATAACAAATGTCTGTTTCTGAGAAATGTCAGGAACCCCTATAGAAAAATTCCATAGTGATTGAAGCAGTTCCCTGTGGTGGACTTCGAAATGCAATAAACATTCAGCACTGCAGCTTTTGAGTTTTTGCTGATTTTTAGGCATGATTTTGTTATAAGGCTCGAGGCCTTGTTGTGTTATGTAATCGGTCACTGGAGAGTCAGGGAACAAACAGTGTTTTGAAATATAGACCATGAAAAGACAGTCTGTGGTTATGTGATACTTGGTCCTGTCTGCTGCTACTGAAGCCGTCCTGTGAAGAGAGGTTCTGTTGGTAGGAGGTAATTAGACAGCCATAAGAAGCATCTTGAGTAAGGTCTGGACTCTAGGCCTTGGTTTGCTACTTACCAACTATGTGTTTTAAGACAAATCTTTAAGCATAAATTAAAGATAATAGGCTTGTGATTTTTAAAATCAATTTTATTGAATTTTATATATATACATATATATATTTTAAAAAGATTTTTGTGTTTATTTGACAGAGAGAGAGATCACAGGTAGGCAGAGCAGCACACAGAGAGAGGGGGAAGCAGGCTCCTTGCTGAGCAGAGATCCCTGATGCGGGCTCGATCCCAGGACCCTGAGATCGTGAGCTGAGCCAAAGGTAGAGGCTTAACCCACATAGCCACCCAGGCGCCCCAATTTTATTGAATTGTATTTCGATTAAATGCATACCTTTTAAGTATGGTCTGATAATTTGGCAAATAATTTCCATTTGGTGTATACATGAGATACAGAACATTTCCATCACCCCAGAAAGTTCCCTTGTGTTTTTTTACCTTCTGTCCCCTGCACCCTTAGCCCCAGCTGATCTGGTTTTTATTATGAAAGATCAATATTAACTGGTTTTAAAACTTCATATGAATGGAATCTTAGGGTATATACTCTGTGTATCTCACTTCTTTTGCTGAGTGTATTGTGGGGTTTTTTTTAAGATTTTTTTTTTTTAAAGATTTTATTTATTTATTTGACAGAGAAATCACAAGTAGACAGAGAGGCAGGCAGAGAGAGAGGGAAGCAGGCTCCCTGCTGAGCAGAGAGCCCTATGCGGGGCTCGATCCCAGGACCCTGAGATCATGACCTGAGCCGAAGGCAGTGGCTTAACCCACTGAGCCACCCAGGCGCCCCATTTTTAAGATTTATTTGAGAGAGAGAGCGGTGGTGGGAGGGGCAGAGGGACCAGCATACTCTCTGCTGAGCTGGGAGCCGGATGCGGGGCTCAATCCCAGGGCCCCGGGACCATACCTCAACTGAAGGCAGATATGTAGCTGACCGGGCCACTCAGGTGCCTTGAGCATCCTTTTGAGATTCATCCACCATTGTGTGAATTAGTGATGGGTTCTTTCTGGTTAATATTCCATTGTACCACGCACATGTGATTATTAGGATGATTGAGACACCGCTTATAAAGTACATAGCATGGTGTTTGGCAACACTGCTTGTAAAGTACATAGCATGGTGTTTGGCATGTAGTGTTAAATAAATGTTAACTTAAACAAATGGTTAAATGTGTGGAGTTTCTCTTATGTCAGTTTTACCTCAGAAAAGCTGTTAAAAAAACCAAAGGATTAGTGAGCTAGAGACAAAAGTCTATATGTGATTCATAGTCTATATTCTAGACCCAAAGTCATTTAAAAGAAGATATTCTTATAAACAGTATACTTTAAATATATGTAAGCTGTATTATTTTGCTATAGAATAATCTAAGAAAGGGCATTAAAATGGCATTGTGTTCTAGATCAGGAGTTTGCAAACTTTCCCTTCAGTGCCAGACTGTAATTATTTTAGGTTTGTGGACCATATAGTCTTTTTCTGCAATGACTTCTAGAGTAAGGACAGGACATAGATAATACCTGAACAAATGAATGTGGCTGTGTTCTACTCCGTTGTTTTACAAAATCAGGTGACTGGCCCATGGGTCATAGTTTGCTGACCTCTGGTCAGTGGATAAATATATAAATTTATTTATAAATGACCACAGTGCATTGTTGGATAATGTTTGTAAATCATGCTTCAGCACCCAGCTAAAGCTGCTAAAGGTAGCCAGGCTACCTATATATAAAGAAGGGCTTTATAAAATTTCTGATCTGGAGAACTTGTTTCTGTGACCAATATGACCTTTTTTGTCTTATAGCCATCTGTGAGAAAGACACATTGCAGTGGTAGAAAACACAAAGAGAATGTGAAAGACTACTATCAGAAATGGATGGAAGAACAGGCTCAGAGCCTGATCGACAAAACAAGTATGTTTCAGTCTCTTGTTCTGTTGTGGGAGAATGGTCCCATTCTTTCTCATCCCTGTCTCTCTGTTGTTTTCCACAGAAGAAGCTCATTCTGAGTGATAAATAGGAGCATTCTGATGTGTTTAACGAAAGAATTAGAAGATCGTTGGTTTCCCAGGGAATATAAGAACACATCAATAGTAATTATTGAGGCTAGAGCAATCAGATGTTGATTAGATTGGGAAGTGGGGCAGAGAAGAATGAGTTGCCTAGTATTTCTTTATTGACATGGACCAGGTATTGTAGCAAACTTAGGTGAAACCTCCTTTGTAGTGATCATAAGTTTATTTTATTTTTTAAAGATTTTATTTATTTGAGAGAAAGCACTAGTGCACAAGCAGGGGGAGGGGCAGAGGCAGAGTGAGAACACAGGCTCCCCACTGAGTAGGGAGTCTAATTGTGGGGCTTCCCAGGACCCTGGGATCATGACCTGAGGTGAAGGCAGATGCTTAACCAACTGAGCCACCCAGGCACCCCGATCATAGTTTTTATAACTATTTTCCTTTTATAATAGGAAAATGTGGAGGTGGATTTATAGTTACTTTCAAAGAGTTTGAGAGACTTTGAGTTTCTTATTCCTGTAGTCCTGACAAAGATACTCGGTTAAGACGGAAGTAATGGATGTGACAAAGTAACCTGAGTATGTTTCAGACCTCTGTTGAAACATGCTCTTTTTGTTTTGTTTTGTTTTCTGTAGGCTCCCAACGCAGGGCTTGAACTCATGATCCTGAGATCAAGACCTGAGCTGAGATCAAGAGTCAGATGCCTAACCACCTGAGCTACCCAGGCCCCCCTCTTTTTGTTTAATTTGGGAAATATTTGTGTGGCTAGTTGAGTTCAAGACACTGATAGAAGATGTAGCATTTCTATGTTAGATCATGCTGGTGTATTTTAGACATGGCCTTTTTCATTTATTCAGAGCTGGCGGGCAAATGTGGGCTTTGATTGTGTTGCAATTTTAAGAAAACAAAGCTTATGTAAAATACCAAAAAAGGAGGAAGATGGGTTAATGAAAGAACCTTCTATGGCTGACCCCCACCTCTGATTTCCATCACCTCGTTGCAACAGTGTTGTTTTGTTTATAACAGGTTCTCAGACTTAGTGCTCTTGGCCTTTGGGACTGGATGATTCTTTGTTGTGGAGCTGTCCTGTGCATTGTAGGCTGTTCAGTGGCAGTCCTGGCATCTACCCACCAGATGCCAATAATATTTCCCAGTGATGACAACCAAAAATGTCCCCAAGCATTGCCCAGTGTCCCCAAGAGGGTCAAAATTGCCTTTAGTTGAGAGCCACCGAATACCTTCCATCTTCTCCCGTTCTCCATCCTGAATTATTAAAGAGCAAATCTTGGACATTGTCCTGTTTCATTTGAAAAAATACGTTGTATCAGGCACCTGGGTGGCTCAGTTGGTTAAGTGTCTGCCTTTGGCTCAGGTCATGGTCCTGGGGTCCTAGGATCAAGCCCCACATCAGTCTCCCTGCACAGTGGGAAGCCTGCTTTTCTCTCTCCCTCTGCTGCTCTCCCTGCTTTGCTATCTGTGTCAAGTAAATAAAATCTTTGGAAAAAAGAAATATATATTATGATGTAATCATTTTTTTTCTATTTGAAAAAATGTTAGAAATTTCTTGGCATTAAAGTTTAGAGCCGTATTCATTTAGTTATTTTGTGGATGCAGCAGCAGAATTTAGGATGAGTAAATGTTTTTGATGGAAGACTTGGAGGAGAGAAGGCAAGCCCTTGGAGACACACTATGTGATGTTGATGTCCATGATTATGTTGGCTTTGAGTCCACTGTTGAGCTGATGGCTTAGCTACTCCCTCTTCAGTCTTTACAAGTTGTCCTTTTGCTTGGGTTGTGGGAGGTGTCCTTTTGATTGGAAAAGCCCTTGTTGGGATATGATCTCCTATAGAGCACAGGCTCTATTCAGAGGCATATGAGTAGCTAGCTGTGCATAAATCTCCACTTCTAAAAGTCATCTTTTTGGATCTGGTCTTTAGGAGTTAGCAGTGATTTACTTGCGTAATTTGACCTACATTGCGCTGGTTGGGATGGAATGGGGATAGGTGGGGTATCCTTAGGCTGCAGATTGCAGTGACTTGGAAAATACTTACATTTAAGAAATAATTTTTATGAGTGTACTTTTTATTTTTATTTTTAAATTTTATCTATAGATTTACTTAATTTTAGTTCTAGTATAGTTAACTATGAGTATGTATCTTAGTGTTTATGTGTGACTTCTTTGTAAAGCCACTTATTAATTATCTTTAATTTCTTTTGTCTTCATTTGTGCCTCATATTCATTTGTGCCCTGAAAGAAAAAAGTTGTTGTATTGGACATTTTTTAAAGATTATAATCTTCTTCGGGGCAGACTCTTGCTTTGAAATCTTTATTTCTCTTTCGTGTCTCTTAGCTTAGTACATTAATTTCAAAACTACTAAACCAAAATGATGTGAGGTTTTACAAAAAGTCTGGTCTTTGGGCAGGTATCACACATTTCCAGACAAAACTATGAATGGTTCAAATTGTAAACAGCATCTACAGATTAAAGAAGTCTGCATTTCTTTGGTAAGACATTGGTAATGGGAGGTCTTCATTCCATTCTCCCATAGATCAGCCACAGAAATGCTGACTAAATAAAAATAGGTTAAAAAACCGAAATCAGTAAACAAATTAATTGTAATGTTTGCTGGTAAATACCTACGGTTGATTTAAAACTTCTAGAGGCTGTGATGTAATAATCTTAAATGAAGTAAAGTGAAATAATTGGGACCGTTAATGATTTAAAAGAAAATGGTTATTTTGGTAAGTGAGTTGTTGAGTTCTTATTCACTGTGTGTTGTTTTTTCCTTACTCTGTTCAAAGCCGCTGCATTTCAACAAGGAAAGATACCTCCTACTCCATTCTCTGCTCCTCCTCCTGCAGGGGCAATGATCCCACCTCCCCCCAGTCTCCGTAAGTTTATGAAGTTTTCTTCTTAACAGCCATAACTTCAGGGCAAGCAGATAATCTGTTGATTTTGTTAGATTACCTCACAGTTGACTTTTGAATGCTCATGTACTGAATATATAGATAGTAAATGAAAACAACTTCAGTGGTATCATTTCTAAAATATCTTCAGAGTTAGATGGTGTTGTTGCTAGGATATTGTGTTTGTGACTTCCCAAGTGGGTCTGATACAAATTGAATGGAAAGGTCAGAATGTACCTGTGATTAGATGAGCTCATGTATGAAGCTCATTATTATTATTATATTAGGTAAGCTAAAATATTAATACATCGATGAGTACATTACATCATTTACTTCCGTGAACCCAACACTGGAGGATTAAAGTAGTAGATAAACTCTTCAGTCGTTTTTCCTATTTTCTAACCCACCTAACACCAATATATGTACCTTGGGAAAGACAGAATCAGACATTTGAAAGTGGAAGGGATCAAAGGCCTCTCCTCTCTATGAAGGTTTTTTGTTTCTGAATGACAGAAGGAGAATGAGTAATTAGGCCGTAAGTTCCATGGCTCTCCTGAAAAGGCTCAGATTGAAATTGAATTCAGAAACCTAAACTTGGTCTTGTAAGTAACCCTGGATATAAACATGGGGAAGTAGGCTATTTATATAGTTGCACACTAATGCAGGTCAGCCACTAACGGCCCACCAAATCTTTCTTGGGCTTCCGCCATCCTGGGACCAATCAGGCCTCGGGTCACAGTGGCTCTCAGGTTACTTCTCTGTCCTAGTCTGTATTTTGGCTGGCTGGCACCCAACTCCCATTATTTTAATAGTAGAATGATTTATAGTATGAATGTGCCATAACTAATCACACCATTTTCATATTGTTGGACATTTAAGTTGGTCCAGATTTTTGTAAATATACTGTCAAGAATATCTTTGTCAAGAATATACATCTTTATCTTCATAGTTCCAAAGAATCTTTTAAAGATTTTGATTTTTTAAAAAACGGACCTGGGATTATGTGCTTGTGGCTTTAGTTTGACAGAAACTCTACAGAAAGCACAATATTTTAAAAAAAATAAATAAATAAACTTCTGGAATTTTTTTTAACTTGGGAGAACCTGACTTGATTTTATATTTCTGTCGAGGCAGTCTTGTTCTTGTTTTTTGGACATAAAGTTTCATGGAATAATTATGTTTGCTGCTCTGCTCTTATATAAAAGAAACCATAAGAAGTCTGTTGTTCCAGAACTTGGACTTAGACTATGATGCCCCACTGTTTCATAGAAGAGAAAATATTAATATGTAAGCATATCTTAACCTCTGCCCCCATTTGTTACTCCAGCGGGTCCTCCTCGCCCTGGTATGATGCCAGCGCCCCACATGGGGGGCCCTCCCATGATGCCCATGATGGGCCCTCCTCCTCCTGGGATGATGCCAGTGGGACCTGGTAAGTTTGAATCTCTTTCCTTTTAGGATGCTTCATTGTGTTTTAGTTCTCTGTTTCAATAGGATTCTTAGTTCACCGTTAAACATGCTATTGCAACAAATTATATTTGGCAAATCTGTAATGATAAAAAGAAATATTTGTTTTACCAGTGTAATTGGATGATACCCAAAGACCTTGTTCTACTAAAAACAGGATAAGGCTGCCTTTTTTTTTCTTCTTCTCCCTCCTGCCACTTACTTGCCTCCTCCTTACTTTTGGCCATTTATAATGGAGGGAAAAGTAGATGAGTTTGTTCGAAGGGGAGATAAAGGGGAGGGTAGGTAAATACTTCTGCTGCTACTTTTCTCTGTTTCAGTTTAAAGCAGAGCACAAGCAGGGGGAGTGGCAGGCAGAGGGAGAGAGAGAAGCAGACTCCCTGCCAAACAGGGAGTCCTCGAAGGCAGACGCTTAACAGATTGAGCCACCCAGGCACCCCCCCATAATGCATTCTTTACCAACTTTATTTTCATTTTCTTTCATGGTTAGAAACCTTGTGAGGCAGTCTAGTTCCAATCTTTTATGATCCCTTCGCCTACCAAATTCGTGAGCACTTTTTGGGGTGATTTACTTGAGGTTTTCTAAATACCTACTTAGTTTTCATGGAAACAGTACTTTTTTTTTTTTTTTAAGATTTAATTTCTGTATTTGACATAGAGTGGGGGGTTGAGAGAAAGCACAAGCAGGGGGAGTGGCAGGCAGAGGGAGAAGCAGAGGAGCCCCATGTGGGGCTCGATTCCAGGGCCTTGGGATTACGACTCAAGCCAAAGGCAGCTGTTTAACCACCTGAGGCACCCAGGTGCCCCAAACAGTTCTTTTTTTATATTCATTTTATTGATTTGCAAAACAAATTATGTAATTAGAGTAAATACAATGACCATAAGAAACCTCCAACTCAGCTGGTAAGACAAGGTACAAAAAGGTATTACAGTAGCTTCCTAGGCAGAAGCATTTAGTGTGCTCGCTGTGGGTATCATTTAGAGGGATATGAGGAGAGTCTAGATAAGATTTTCTGCCTTACTGGCTTCTGACCCAAAACAAAGTGACTTACATGGTTTCTTTTGCATTCTTAAATCAGGGTCACAAATTCAAATTCTTAGAGGGGTTAGGGATGTGGTGAACTGGTGAATGCATGAAACACCTAAAGAAGGCTTCTAGAACTCAGCTCCAGCCTGCTATTGACATTTGATAATTCAGGTTTGGTGTTGCCAGTTCTCCTGAGTATTTTATTGTTTTCAGCCAAGACAATAATACAATTATCTGAATTAAAATAATTTAACTAGTTGGGGGTGGGCAGGGTTAAGAACGGGTTGGGATAAGATAGAAGGTTGGCCAGGGATGAATAAATACTGAAGCTGGATGATGGGTACATGGATGTTCTTTATCCTCTTTTTTTTCTATTCTTGTGTATGTTTGAACATTTCCATAATAAAAAGTTTAAAAAAGAATCTAGACTTACTACTTACTAGTAATTAGACTCTTAGTTGCCACTCTTGGCAACTAATTACAGTTAAATGCACTGTGGAGACCAAAGTAAACAACTTTTCAGATGCCTCGTTTTCAGTCTTTGGTCCAGATGAATTTCCTCTAGGAAATGCTGAATATAGGTTATGTTAAGTTGGGGTTTTTTAATAAGATACTTAGAAGTTTAGTATTATTCTCTGTTCCTGTTGGAAATTGAAAAATTCTGTACCTGTTGTGTCTTTTCATATACTTGTGTTTTACTTCTTGTGAAAAGGCTGTATTTGGCTTTGAATATAGTTTTCTCTTGAACCATTTATCTCAAGCCGTTAATCAAAATGGTTTAATAAGTAATTATGTCAATTTTTATATATAAAAAGAAGACCTGAAAATTATGAGGCATAATAATAAAATGAATACCCGTGAACCCACCACTCAGCTGAGGAGGTAGATTATTCTCAATTTTGTGAAGCTGCCTATAATCTTCCTCCTCAACCCCCACCTTCACTTGCCCTCCCTGCCCTGGCTCATTCACTTGGCTGGTATATTGATGGGACACTGCAAAAAATTCCTTAACAGTTTCTAACATGCATTAGAAAAATCAGATTTTCGTGTGTGCACTAATTGTTGTAAATCACATTATTGCCTATTTTTCTTGACTTGAGCTAAGTATGGTTACTAACAGGTTCTCAGCATGGGCCTCCTGCTCACCTTTCCTACAACTCCGAACAAACGCTTAGTGGTAAGATTGTCCTCTGTGCCTGTGTACATTCATGAAATAGCTCCTGGTTATATGGTGGGTAGAACTGATTAAAAATGCTGACTGAGTAACTTGTAATTTAGTTGTGAATTTCCCTGAGTTAGAAAAGGTCAATTTAGGGAACTAGTGTCCCTGGTGGTTTCTGGAAAGCAGTCTATTAATAGTTTCCCCCTTACTATCATTAGATCATGATTCCCATACGGTTCTTGTGTTGACCTTCGTTCTTTGTTTGAGAATGTCTACTTTACAGATGTGATGAATTTGTTGCATTTCTTCTGTCAAGTATGTCTTTCTTCCAGCATTTTGCAGGGGGGGGCTACTTTTTTGTCTTTAATTGAAGTCCCATCAAGCTCGCTCATAAATAGTATTTTCTGACTCTCTTTTTTCCTTTTCTTTCTTTTGTCCTGCAGCTCCTGGAATGAGGCCACCTATGGGAGGCCACATGCCAATGATGCCTGGGCCCCCAATGATGAGACCTCCTGCCCGTCCCATGATGGTGCCCACTCGGCCAGGAATGACTCGACCGGACAGATAAGGAGAGACAGGAACCTCTTTATATTCATTTTATATTACTTGTTCTACTTCACCAGGAGATCATGGTGCTGTGACTCTGGGTGTTTTTTCACAGCAGGACAAGGAAGATTTGCTTGCCCTTCCTATCAAAGAGAGAATAGTTTTTGCAGGGGAGTAGTGGGACAAAAAAAAAAGTAATTTTCATTTGTATTGTGAAATGTGAAAATAAAATTGTCAGCTGTTTTAGTTAAAAACCTGTTCCCTTTTTTCTCCCCTCGTAGTCCTTGTGCATTATAAAAGAGATGAAGTCTTCTGGTTGTGTTTCTCTAGCTCGTTCTCTCTGCAGGATGCCTTCTGCATGACATTCTTTTTCCTCAGCTATAGTGAGTCCCTTTGGACACCCTGCTTTTATTTAGAAAAGTTCTTTTGTGCAAGACCTGGTAAACCTAACACTTGTAGATTTAAAGTATCAACTTTTTGTTGATTAAAACAATAAATAGAGGACGCCTGGGTGCCTCAGTTGGTTAAGTGGCTGCCTTCGGCTCAGGTCATGATCTCAGTGTCCTGGGATCGAGTCCCACATCAGGCTCCTTGCTCAGCAGGGAGCCTGCTTCTCTCTCTGCCTCTGCCTACCACTCTGCCTGCCACTCTGTCTGCCTGTGCTCACTCTCTCTCTCTCTGACAAATAAATAAATAAAATCTTTTTAAAACAAAAAACAATAAACAGCACAATCGGTTACTTTTTCATATGAACAGCATTTGGTGTAATAAGTGGAAAATTTTAAATCATTTATGCTGAAGTAAGGAAAAGACTTTCCAGGCTCTGTATGTCAGCTAAGGATGGCAAGCATTGCCTTAACTTCAGCTTCTCCTTTGTCTTAGTTCCTCTTTTTCTTGGGCTTCAATAATCAGAAAGCTTTCTAATAGTAACAGTAAGATTAGGCAGATTTCCATGATACAGAAGTTGTCTTCAGAATGTCATTTGTTATATCATTGGGCTATAATAGTGGGATATTTTCAGAGAAGCATGTAGAAAGTAAGCCCCTCGCACTGTTTATATTCTGCTCAGTGTATAGCCCAGGCTATTTCACCTTGCAGATGGGAGTGAAAATTGTTAGAATCTTCGAGGAGGCCAATTCAGCAATATCTGTCAGAATTACAGTACCTTTGATTTAACATTTCCATGTCCCAGAATTCATCAGACAGATAGATTTGCACATGTACAAGATGATGTCTGTACAAGACTATGCATTGCAGCAAAAGACAAGGAATAACATAAGATGTCCAATGAAGGGGGACTGATTTATCAAGTACGATACATCCACAAAATGGCATATGCCAGGCAGGTGAAAAAATAAAGAAGCTCTTTGTACCGATGGGGAAAATCTCCAAAACACACATTGTACTGAACCTTGATTTGTTCAAAAGGTATTGTTTGCCACTGTCATTATTTAGAGGAAAGATCTATATGTTCCTGTGTATGCATAAAGGATCTCTAGAAGGACAGATAAGCAACTGGTAATACTGGTTGCTTGTAAAGAGTAAATGGGACAGGGGTAAATGAGAAAGGCTTATCACCTTTTTGTATCTTTTGGATTTTGAATCATTACTTATAAAACAAAACTGTCTTTGCTATCTGACATTATTGTTACAGTGATGTTATGGCAGAGGGTGCCCTAAACCAGCAGTTAAGACCTACCTGGCTAATGATTAGAATCATGGGGGATCTTTTTAAAAATAAAGACTCCAGATTTTGATTGAATATATCTGGGGTGAGTCTTAGGAAATTGGTATTTTGGGGAAGCCCCCTGGTAAGTTTTGCTTATTAGTGGGTTTGGTAATCTCTTGGGATCTCTTCTACTCTGAAATGTAATACTGGATGTATGTGTGTGTCTATAATTTTTTTTATAGATTTGCTGCTAGAAATTTATATGGCAAAAGGTGGGTAGCTTTTTTCCCTAGAAACTTGAAGAAAAGCTAATTTAGGCAAATAAACAACCTTATCTAGGTAAACAAGAGACTAGAAATAGAGATCCTGAAAGATGATTTTATGCTCTGCCTCTGTAAAAGCTGAGTTGACGTCCTTATCTGAGTCTTTGCTAGGACTTCTTATTGCCTTTTAGTTTCTCATTGTTACATGTTTTAAAGAGGACTTACCAGAAATTGATAATTTATATATCTGACTTTTAGGACTCAGACTTGTTATTAAAATCTTCACAGACTTAAAGTGGGGGAAACCTTGCCAACTGAGTTTACATGTGACTAGCAAGTTTCTGGTTCACATGGCTCCGTCAGGCTCAAGCTGCAGAGGGTGTCTTTTGTATATACACAGAAAGCTCACAGATAGCTATTTTGTTTTTTTGTTGTTTTGTTTTGTTTTAAAGATTTTATTTATTTGAGAGAGAGAGAGACATAGTGAGAGAGCATGAGAGGAGAGGTCAGAGGGAGAAGCAGACTTCCCATTGAGCTGGGAGTCTGATGTGGGACTTCGATCTGAGGACTCCGGGATCATGACCTGAGCTGAAGGCAGAGGCTTAACCAACTGAGCCACCCAGGGACCCGCTATTTTGCCTCAGGTACTTAGGAATAACCCAGGTCTTCCTAAAAGGAAGCTTTTTCCAAAGTATGTTTTTAAGGTTGACCGTTCATTCCAGAGACATTTCTATTTTTTTTTCTTTAAAGATTTTGTTTTTGGGGTGTCTGGATGGTTCCGTCAGTTAAATGTCTGCCTTCACCTCAGGGCATGATCCTGGGGTCCTGGGATTGAGCCCCACATAGGGGTTTTCTGCCCAGCAGGGAGCCTGCTTCTCCTTCTGCCTTGGCCCCTTCCCCTGGCTTGTTCTCGCTCTCAAATAAATAAAAAATAAATAAGGATTTTGTTTTTAAGTAATATCCACACCCACTATGGGGCTCAAATTGACAACCCCAAGATTAAGAGTCCCATGCTCCACTGAGTAGCCAGGCTCCCAGAAACATTTTTCTTTGAAGAAAGTATTTTACATAGTTTTAGAACAAGAAGACAATGATTTAAAAGTTGAGCACACTTCACAATGAACATAGTAGGAATAAATAGTTCGAATAAGGTTCTGTCTTACTACTAAGTCAAATTGTTTACAATTAATTATTATAAGACCTTCCTTTCTAAGAGGCTGTGAAGAATACAGACTTACTGCTCTTAATCTATGTCTTTAAACATCTGGTTTTAGGGATGCCTGGGTGGCTCAGTTGGTTAAGCAGCTGCCTTCAGCTCAGGTCATGATCCCAGCGTCCTGGGATCGAGTCCCACATTGGACTCCTTGCTTGGCAGGGAGCCTGCTTCTCCCTCTGCCTCTGCCTGCCACTCTGTCTGCCTGTGCTCACTCTCGCTCCTCTCTCTCTGACCAAAAAAAAAAAAAAAAAAAAAAAATCTGGTTTTAATTGTAAAATGGCAACTGTCATGTGAGAAATTGTATAGTACAAACACAAGAATGCTCCTAGATCTCAAGAATCGAAGTTCGTGTAAATGTGGGCTAACGTACTTGCTTCCTTTTCTGTGGGCAGATCCAGAGTCAGTGGGAGTGCAGCTGAAGTCCAAGCTAACGTCATTTCCACTGCCTCGGCTTTACTGGTCTGTCAAGATGCCAGTCCCCTTGATTCCCAGCTGCACGAGAAATGGGATCCTTGCATAGAACCACAGGCTAATTTGGTCATCCTGTATGGAAAAAGTCCAGTGGTGATTAAGTGTTTGTCCCAATTAAATAGCTTCAGTCAGATGGTATCTTTTAGGCTCCTAGATATATTTAGTGAACAAAAGAAAGAAGCCTGGCCTGCCTTAGATTTTTCTGATAGAAGTGTCCTGAATAAATGTTAGCTAATTGGGGTCATTTCTTTCCCTCCCAATTGAAAGCTTAAGGGTTAGATTTTCTGGCATAGAATCAATACAGCATCTGAAATAGTTCATCAGGCAGGTGCTGGAGTAAGATAATGTTATTATCTTATCCTTACTCTTCAGGCTTTGGTGGGGGTTGGTGTGGATTTCTGACCTAATGAAAAGTTGGCAAATGCTGTACAAAGAACATTTATGTACCTTTGACCACAATCAGCTGTTGTTAGTTACTGGCATTTCACTCAGTTCACTAGAGTATTTACATCCATGTTTTCTGCCACTCCCTCCCTCTCACTATATATATGTATGTCTGTATTTTTCCTGAACCATTTGAGAGTAAGTTGCTTATATCATGCCTTTTACCATAATACTTAAGTAGGTATTTCCTAAGAATAAACACATATTCTTATATAACCATGGTTTAGTTATCAAGTTTAGAAGATATAACCTTGACTTAATAATTTAACCAGCCAACCATATTTCATTTATATCCATTGATCCAACATTGTCCTTGTATTTTTTTTCCCCTTTCCTGTACAGGATTCTATCTAGAATTATGGACTTTAGTTTTTAGTCAGAGCTCCTTAGTCTCCTTTACTCCAGAACAATTCTTAGCATTTGTCTTTTATAATACTGACAGTCTTACCACCTTTTGTTCAATATATTGTTCCTCATCCTCATCCTTGTTTTGGGCTTGCTTGATGTTTCCTCATGATTACATTCTGGTACTTGTCCTCAGTTGTATCCCTAGAATATCACATTTATAAGGCAGGCACACAGGGTCCGTCTGTCCTTCATTGGTGATGATAATTTTGATCATCCATCAGAGTGTTGTCAAAGTTCCCCATAGTTGTTTTTGTGTATCTTTCCTCCCCTGCCAATTAAGAAAATCCCATTGACTTAATGCTTATCTAATAAGACTGAATACAGCATAGGAAATCCAAGATCCCTGTGTGTCTCAGTTGGTTAAGCGTCCAGCTCAGGTCATGATCCCGGGTCCTGGGATAGAGCCCTGCATCAAGCTCTCTGCAGTGGAGAGTCTGCTTCCTCTCTTCCCCTGCCCCTCCACCCTGCTCATGCTCTCTCTCTCAAACAAATAAAATGTTAAAACCAAAAAAACAACAAAAGGAATCCAAGACTTTAAAGCCCTTTGTAAGGATTAATCAGCTTTCACAGTGACATTCTTAATCCTTTCCCACTTTCGTATGTACATCACATCCTAATAACTTTGGGGGAGATGGTTGTTTAAAGAAGTAAAAAGAACAAAGAATTTTACCTCTATTCTCAAATGCTATGTTTTTCTTTATCCCTTTTATCTCTTAGGCCTCTGCTTGTGGAATGTAGCATGTAAAGAGGGACAAAAAGAAGAGTAATACAATAGAGCAGAGAGTGGCAGACAGAATTACTAATAGCTCCCACCCCAATATTGGTTACTATCTATAATAATAGAACTCCTAATTTTTTATCTGCCTTCATGTATCTGCAATGAATAGCACCTTTGCCAGAGCTTCTGGTTAGGGAGGCCATGTGGTAGGAGAGAACATGCCTTGTTTCCCTGCCCGTTTTATTTCCTGTTGACCAGAAGTGGATATAATGTTTGTTTGAAATGCAGGCAGCATCTTGGAGCTTCCATGAACGGCCCACCTTAAGACTTCTTTTACATGAAAGGGGATATGCACATTTTTTACTGAAGTCATGTAATAATTTTTGAGTTTTCTGTTACATGCAGCTGAATCTAATCTGACTGATAAAAAGAGATGCTCAAGGAAAAGAGTGGTAATTGATTAATTTGTGCTGCTACAAGTCAGTTAAAAATACCACTGTTGTATGGTACATGGCCACGAAATAAGGGACATAGGGAGTGCCAGATCAGGGATGACTCTGGGGGGAATGCCATGCGGATGTCTAGGGCACAAGCTGTCCAGGTAGAGGGTATACCAAGTACAAAGACTCTGAAGTGGAAGTTTACCTAATGTATTAGAGGAACAGCAGGGAGGCCAGTGTAGCTAAAAATAACTAAAACTTTTGAGAGTGATGGATATGTTGATTGTCTTGGTTGTGGTGGCAATTTCACAGGTGTGTATACATGTCAAAACTTTAAAAATTGTGTACTTGTTATATGTCAGTAATACCTCAATAAAGTTTTAAAACATCACAGCTACCACAAACTAGAAAACTACTCTCAAAAATCCTTATAGTTGGGGCGCCTCGGTGACTCAGTGGGTTAAAGCCTCTGCCTTCGGCTCAGGTCATGATCTCAGGGTCCTGGGATCAAGCCCCACATCAGGGCTCTCTCCTCAGCAGGAAGCCTGCTTCCTCCCTCTCGCTCTGCCTGCCTCTCTGCCTACTGGTGATCTGTCAAGTGAATAAATAAAATCTTAAAAAAAAAAAAAATCCTGGGGCGCCTGGGTGGCTCAGTGGTTTAAGCCGCTGCCTTTGGCTCAGGTCATGATCTCGGGGTGCTGGGATCGAGTCCTGCATCGGGCTCTCTGCTCAGCGGGGAGCCTGCTTCCCTCTGTCTCTCTTTGTCTGCCTCTCCATCTACTTGTGATTTCTCTCTGTCAAATAAATAAATAAAATCTTAAAAAAAAAAATCCTTATAGTTGGTAATAACCTGTCTTTGCTATTTAGCAGTCAGTTAAATCAATTATCATGATGAAGAACAGGTTAGTAGTTGCCAGGGGTTAGGGTGTTGGAGTGAGAGGAGCAGGAAATTAATATTAAGGAGTAGCATGAGGGAAATCTTTGTGTCTTGATTGTATTAGTGCTTCTACAAGACTACATGTGTAACAAAAGGACAGAATTATACACACACACCAATATAAGCATACCTTGTTTTACTATCCTTCACTCCATTGTGCTTTGCAGATACTGTGTTTTTTTTACAAATCGAAAGCGGGTAACAACTCTGTGTTGAGCAAGTCTGCTGCTGCCATTTTTCCAACAGCATTTGCTCACTTTGTGTCTCTGTGTCACATTTTGTTAATTCTCTCAGTATTTAAAACTTGGTCATTATTGTAATACTTGAATTGCTGCAAATCTCATAAAATTTTAACAGATGAGTTGCTTCTTTTTGATGAGCAAAGTATTTTCTTGAGATGGAATCTACTGGTCAAGATGCTGTGGAGATTGTTGGAATGACAACAAAAGGTTAGAATATTACTTAAATTTTGTTGTTAAAGTAGCAGCAGAGTTTGAGAAGACTGACTCCAATTTTGAAAGTTCTACTCTGAGTAAAACACTATCAAACAGTGCTGTCTGCCACAGAGGAATCCTTTGAGAAAGTAAGATTTAATCCATGTGATAAATTTCATTGTTGTCTTATTTTGAGAAATTGCCAAGTCACCCCAGCCCTCAAAACCACCACCCTGATCAGTCAGCGACCATCAACATTGAGACAAGAATTTCCACCATAAAAAAGATTATAACTCTGAAAGCCCAGATGATGGCTAGCATTTTTTAGCAGTAAGGTATTGTGTTTTTGTTTTTAAAGTAGGCTCCAAGCCCAACATGGGGCTTGAACTCACAACCCTGAGATTGAGAGTCACATGCTTGATCAGCTGAGCCAGCCAGACACCCAGTAAGGTATTTTTAAATTAAGGTATGTACATTGTTTCTTTAGATATAATGTTATCACACACTTAATAGACTACAGGATGGCATAAACTTAACTTGCATGTACTGAGAAACCCAAGAAACTTATTTGACTTGTCCTGTTATGATACTTGCTTTATTGTGGTAGTCTGGAACCAAACTCAACGTGCAATATCTCTGAGATGTGTCCATATCATTTCCAGGGTTTTATGTTGTACTCTAGTTATGTAACATGTAACTCTAGCAGGAAAGTTGGTGAAAGGTACACAGGACTTCTCTGTATTATCTTAACAACTTCCTGTGAATCTGTAATTCGAAATAAAACATTAAAAACATTTAAAAAAATAGACTTAGGCTTCCAGAAAGATAGAATAGATGTACTTTTCCCTATTCCTACTGCTAAGTACAGCTAAAACCCTGAAATGAATATGAGTGTGTGCGCACGCACGCACTTAAGCCTAAGAAGACTGAAAGGTGAAAAGAAGGCAGATCTTCTAGAGAATTTGGGAACCAAGGAACAATCCAATGGGCTCTGGCTTTTTGCTTCCTATATCCCAAACTGGGAGCTGAAGAAGCTGGCAACTAAGAAACAATGATGGGCCATAGACAAAAAAAACAACAAAAAACACCCCAAGAAAAGCCTGCTTTCTGTAGCCAAAGGACCAGAATAGAGACAGGTTAGCAAGACAAAACTTAAAACAATAACTACTCTACTCCAGCCAAACATCACAGAAAAAAAACCCAGGCCCTACTCCCACTTATGCCACAAAGGTCAAGGGGGGAGCTTATTCTCCCACCCTTGTGATGCTGTATTAAAATGCCCCAAACTCTTGCTGGGGTGGTAACAGGGAAAGCCAAATAGGGAGCTAAGATGGTCATCCCCATCACAGAGGTAGTATCCGAAGAGGCCTAATCAGAACTTTATGGACTTTGTACAATGTCCAGTGGTAATGAGCCTGCATATACCCCATGTCAGTGGAGGCCTTGTGAGGAGCGTTAATAGGCAGTCTGCTACACTCTGCTAGGGAAGTATTAGTTGAGCTCTACTGGAGAGCCAGAACTCCTGTCTTAGCCTAGCAGTAATGAGGAACCCTTCCCTTGCGTGTCCAAGGAGGCTGATGGTCAACCTGGACCTCTCTCTTCACCTGACATTAGTAACAAGAGGGCCACTCCTCCTTTTGCCAGACCAGTGTGAGAAAAAGTCAGTAAAACAGAAGGTATAAATAAGATCCGAAGTCTTAGAACATAATATGAAAACATCCAGGTTTCAATCTAAAATCACTCGTCAAGGGGGGCCTGGGTGGCTCAGTGGGTTAAGCCGCTGCCTTCGGCTCAGGTCATGATCTCAGAGTCCTGGGATCGAGCCTCGAATTGGGCTCTCTGCTCAGCAGGGAGCCTGCTTCCCCCTCTTTTCTCTGCCTGCCTCTCTGCCTACTTGTGATCTTGCTCTCTGTCAAATAAATAAATAAAATCTTTTTTAAATAAATAAATAAAATAAAATCACTCGTCATACCAAGAATCGGGAAGATCTCAAACTGAATTTAGAAAGGCAAGTGATAGATGGCAACACCAAGACTGCAGAGATGCTGGAACTATTTGACAAGGATTTTAGAACAGCCATCATAAAAATGCTTCAAGGAGCAACTATGAACATGCTTGAAATGAATGAAGAGATAGAAAGTCTCAGCAAAGAAACAAGACATGAAGAAGAACCAAATGGAAACTTTTTAGAACCAGAAAATAAGTAAAAAATTCAGTGGATGGACTTAACAGCAATCAATAAAATGAAATAATGAACTTTAAGATAGAACAATAAAATACCCAATCTGAAAAACAGAGAGAAAATAGACTAAAAAAAAAAAAAAATGAGGGGCTTGTGGGACAAAAGATCTAATATTCATGTTGTCAGAGTCCCAGGAGACAGCACAAAAGGAAAGAACCCAAGAAGGTACTGGAACAAATAGTTGTTGAAAACATTGCAGATTTGCAAGAAACATAAACATATATTTAAGAAGTTGAGTGAACCTCAATCAGGATTAAATATTTTTTTCAAGATTTTATTTTTAAGTAATCTCTACATCCAATGTGGAGCTCAAACTCTCAACCCCAAGGTCAAAAGTCACAAGCTCCACTAACTGAGCCAGACTGTCACCCTTCAATCCTTCAAATCCACACATTAGTATACGTTGGAATCAAACTTCTGAAAACTATAAATAAGGAAGTTGAAAATAGAGTAAAATGACACCTTATTCTTGAGGGAAAACAATTAGAAGGACAGATTTCTCATCAGAAACTGTGGACACCAGAGGAAGTGGCAAAATAGCTTTCAAGTGCTGAAAGAAAAGAGCTCTCAGCCCAGGAACCAATATCCAGTAAACTGTGCTTTAGGAATGAATGGGAAATTAAAATGTCCTCTGATGAAGGAAAACTAAGAGACTTTGTTGCCAACAGACCTACTTTAAAAGAAAGGCTAAAAAGTCTCAAAACAGGAAACAATAAATAAATGAATCTCACAACATCAGGAAGGAAGGAAGAATACAGGAAAAGTAAGGGTAACTGTAATAGACTTTACTTTTCTTGAGTTTTCTAAGTTGTTGGATGGTTGAAGGAAAAGTTTAGAACACTGATTAATGTAGCTCCAAATGTAGAGAAAATATTTAAGGCAATTATACCTGTGGGCAGGGTGCCTGGTGGCTCATCGCAAGAAACATAAACATATATTTCTTGCATTATTTCATTTTATTGATTGCTGTTAAACATCTGCCTTTGGCTCAGGTTATGATCTTGGATCCAGGATTGAGCCCCATGGCAAGGTCCCTGCTCAGCAGGGAGTTTGCTTCTCTCTCTCTCTCCCACTCCAGCTCCCCGTTTGTGTTCTCTTTCTCTGTCAAATAAATAAAATCTTTTTTTTTAAATATTTTTAAAAAATTATACCTATGGGAGGGAAAGGAGACCTAAAGGGAGGTAAAGTTTTTGCACTTTACTTGAACTGGTGACTGGCAATACTGTAGATTGTGATAAGACTCTGATATAATAATGTAGTAACTAGAGAAACAACTAAAAGCTATGCATATAAAAGCTATCAAAGCTATACAAAAACACTATAGATTCCTTATTTCAAAACTTCTGGGGTGCCTGGGTGGCTCAGTTGGTTAAGCATCTGCCTTTGGCTCAGGTCATGATCCCAGGGTCCTGGGATCGAGCCCCATGTCAGGCCCCCTGCTCAGTGGGGAACCTGCTTCTCCCTCTTCCTTTGCCCCTTCCCCTGCTTGTGCTTGCTTTCCCTCCTTCTGTCAAATAAATAAAATCTTAAAAAAAAAAAAACAACCAAAAACACTTCTCACAAAGCTACTGGACTGTTGCTTTTATCAGCAATTGATTTTCACCAAGACATTCCAATGGGAAAAGATTATTCTTTTCAACAAATAATGCTAAGACAACTAGATATCCACATGACAGATATGTGAAAGTCAGTCCCATTCATCATACCATATACAAAAAATGAACTCAACATGGATAAAATTCCTAAATGTTAGAGCTAAAACTGTAAAACTTATAGATGAAAACATAGATGTAAATCTTCCTGACCTTGGATTACACAAACCATTCCTCAGGTGTAACACCACAAATACAGCAACAAAAAAAGAAATTGGATATTATCAAAATTAAAAATTTTTGTGCTTCAGGGTGTCTCACTGGCTGTCAGAAGAGCATGTGACTCTTGGAATCAGGGCCATGAGTTTGAGCCCCATGTTCAGTGTAGGGTTTTCTTAAATGAACCAAAAACAAGATTTGTGTGTGTGTGCTGCAAAGCACACATAATCAGGAAAATGAAAAGAAAACACAGAATTGGAGAAAATTTTTACAAATATATCTGAGAAGGAACTTGTATCTAGAATATAAAATTGCAACTCAATGATAAAAAGACAACCCAATTTTAAAAGGGACCTGAATAGACATTTTTCCAAAGATATACAATGGCCTATAAGCCATGAAAAGATGCTCAACATCATTAGTCATTAAGGAAATAATACACATATTCTTAAGCAAATATTAACAAATAGAATTCAGCAATATATGAAAGTAATTATATACCATACCCAGATGAGGTTTTAAGGATGCAGGATGCTTCAGTATTTGAAAATTCATCAGGGTAATCTACCATGTTGACAAACTGAAGAAAAATCATGTGAACATGACATTCAATGCAGAAAAAGCACTTGGAAAAAAATAAACATAAATGCTTGATTAAAAACTCTCAAAAATAGGAATAGAGCACTTCCTCAACTTGATAAAGAGCATCCATAAGAAAAATCCGCAATTAACTTTATACTTAATGGTGAAGAATGAATGCTTTTCCTATAAAATTGGGAACAGAGAGTATAACTACTGTCATTGTAACAGCACTCCAACTGGTCTTAAGGGTTAACTTGCTTCTAGCTTATGCACTCCTTGCTTGCTGACCAAAGACCCTTGACCTGTAGTAGAATGAACATACTCTCCTGAGATTTGCAGACCGCTGGCCTTGAGGAGTGAAGGACCCAAATTTCCCCAGAAGATAAAGTCTGACTAAATTTGAAAGCAGTTACCAAATCTGTTCAGGGTCATGTCAACAAAGGACTAACCTAACTGTCTAGGCACTGTCTTCTCCTGCACATACCCCCTCTCCCTTTACCCATGACTTCCTCTTTAAAACCTTCCAGGTTGGGGCTCCTGGGTGGCTCAGATTGTTAAGCATCTGCCTTCTGCTCAGGTCATGATCTCCAGGTCCTGGGATTGAGCCCTGTGTAGGACTCCTAGCTCAGCAGGGTGTCTGCTTCTCCTTCTCCCTCTGCCCCTGCTTGTGTTTTGCCTCCCTCTCAAATGAATAAGTAAAATCTTTTTTTAAAAAATTTTATTTATTTATTTAACAGAGATCACAAGTAGGCAGAGAGGCAGGCAGAGTGGGGGGCAGGGAAGCAGGCTCCCCACTGAGCAGGGAGCCTGATGCAGGGCTCCATCCCAGGACCCTGAGATCATGACCTGAGCCAAAGGAAGAGGCTTTAGCCCCCTGAGTCACCCAGGTGCCCTGAATAAGTAAAATCTTAAAAAAACAAGCGAAAAGCCTTCCAGCTCTCCTGGGTGGGGGAGATGTTCTTTGATCTATTAGTACACCATCTTTCCAGGTTGCTGCCTTCCTGAATAAAGCAACCTTTCCTTCCCCACCATCACTTGTCTCCAGAGTATTGATTTTCAAGTGGTGAGCAGTTGAACCTGAATTCAGAACGAGTTCTCAGTTTGTCACCAGTACTGTTACACAAAGTGCCAGGAACTGTAGCCTGCTCAATAAGTCAAGAAAAGGAAATAAAAGGTTTTCATGTCAGAAAGGAAGAAATGTTCTGTATACTGAGTGTATTAATGTCAATATTCTGGTTGGGATATCATACTAAAGTTTTGCAACATAGTGCCTTTGGGGGGAACTAAGTTAAAGATACAAGGGTATCTTTGTATTATTTCTTACAACTGAAATTTAAGACACAATTATCTCAAAATATAATGTTTTAAATTTTAAAAAAGTATGGATTGGGCCCAAATTCCTTTTATTTTTATATGTTTTGCATTCTTAGCATTGCAGGGAAAGAAAAACACATCAATACTATTGGTTAGAGTATGAATTCTTGTATTCCACAGTCCCTAGAGAAGCCATATTTTTTTAGAACATGACTTTTTGCTTTCAACAAAAATAACTCATTCACGAGGCATGATGAATTAATTTTTCAACAAGGATGCTGAATCTGAACTTGGGCAGGTTTTATTTTACAGAGCTGATGTCAGATATCCAATCAGTTGCTAGGAAAAGAAGCACAAAAAAGCAAGAAATTGTCCCAAATCTCTAGAGCTGGCCGGTGAATTGGGAGGGAGTGATAATGGCCAATAATCCTGGCAAGAAACTTCCTTCATAGGATCTATTGGTTTCTAGTATGTTTTTGATAGAGAGGTGGGCAGAGGGGCAAATAATGATGGACTGTGTAGTCTTGCTAAAGGGATATGGGTAGTAGAGCACCCATGTTGAGGATTATTTACTTCTCTTTTAAAAAGGTAATTTGTGATCCGGGTGGAGTGGCGGAGCAGGGGGCACCTGGGTGGTGAAGTCAGTTAAGCTTAAGCTCCAACTTTTGGTTTTGGCTCAGGTCATAATCTCAGGGTGGTGAGGCTGATGCTCAGTGTGGGGTCCGCTTGAGATTCTCCCTCTCCCTCACCCCCTCCCACTTGTGTTCGCTCTCTCTCTTTCAAACAAAATGGGGAAAAAAAGGTAATTGTGGGGGAACTTCTAGTGAAAACTGAACTTACTATAAGATACACATAGATGAAGTTTGTTGATTATTTTAAACATTTAGCATTTATACAGCTGGTAATGCTTGAACCATCTCTGGAATCAGATAACAATTGTATTATGTGCATATATCAGAAAGCACCCAGATTTTCTGTAAGCCTGTCTCAATATTTTACTCAGGTTTTTGTTGTAAGGTTCAAGTTCAGAAAATTGCCACCGTTTTCACCTTTGCCACAGGTTCTACAGGTGTCCCCAGCATATGGGTTACACTTTTAAGTGTGTGAACGACATAGGGTGGAAATAGCACTGGGTTGAGAGAAAGAACCCTAAGGTTCTCCTCCTGAGTTTCATTAAGTAGTCGTAACCTTGGGCAAGGTTTTCCAACTATTTTCCTGGGCTTCGGTTCCTTATGTGTTGAGTAAACATTTGCCTACTGGTTAGCTGGGTAAGAATGGCACAGAGATGATGACGAGGTGCTCCCTTCTCAGTTTTTTAGCAAAAAGCAGCAGACCGAGGTCGTTCTAAGGGCCCGTGAGGTTCTTGAGACCTCTTGTCACTCCTCAGCCTGATTTCTGGAGTAGAGTTAGCTGGTGCTCAACAATGAGTGAATGTGTGAGGGAAATGAATGAGAAATGGAAGAGGCATTGCGCAGTTATCTACCGAATTCCTGCAAAAATTTACAAATATTGCTGCCTTTCTCCTATAGTTCAAAACGACTGCGGGAACCTCATACATTTCGGAGGGAAAGCCTTTTTGATTTCCCTGTGTAGAGAGGCAGACCGCAGAACGGTGGGACAGAGCCCGGAGCCGACCCTCCGCGCGTGCGCGCGTCTGCCCCGCCCCGCCCCTCGTCACGCGCGGCCTTCTCCCTGCGCGCGCCTCGGGCGGCGGGCGGCAGGCGGCTGGCGGCGCGCGATCTCCGCGTCGCTCCGGGCCAGCTGCCGCGGCGCCGCGCGGGTGGGTGGGATCGTGGCGGAGCTCCCGGCGCCGGGGCAGGGGCACGAGAGCGCCATGGCGGCGGCGGTGGTGGTGGCGGCGGCGGCATCCGGTCCCCGAGCCGCGGCGAGGTGAGGGGCCGCCTCTTCACGACTGAGGAGGCCAGAGCTGCTCGCCTGCCTTCCACGCGGGCCGCGGCTCCGGCATGGCTGGGATCATTAAGAAGCAGATCCTGAAGCACCTGTCCCGGTGAGAGCGCCAGCGCCGTCCCCCAGCCGTCCCGGGGCCCTTCCTAACCCTCTTCGTCCCTCCTCCGTACGCCCTCCTTTGGGCCGCTCTCCCCATCCTTCGCCCGAGTTGGGACTCCTTGGCGGCCCTCGCCTCAACTCGAGCAGGACAGTCTCCGGCCCGTGCCGCCGGCCCCGACCGTTGTCACCACTCTGTTCTTCCCTCTTCCTGTGCCCTCCGGTGCAGGGTGCTTCTGCCCTTGCTGGAGTGCCCCGGGCTTTCCTCTCGACCCTCGCAGCCTCCTTAAGCCTCCCGACCCTCAAGGATCTCTTGGCCCACTGCCCCACGGCTCAGTTCCTACTCAAGTCCCACACCGCCAAGCAGATCACCTCTTCGTCGCTTGCACGCTTCCTCTGTCTCCCCCCACTTAGTTTTCACTCCTTATTCCAGACAGGTGTTGGGAATGTCTTAATACTTTCAGCCAGCCTTTGTATGTCAAGGGGAGAGTGGTTCTAGCCTTGTACACGCTAGTGGTTTTCCAACGAGGTAGGAGTAGGGGGCGGAGTCAGTCAACGGGGGTCACAGGGCCCTTGCACTGCTGTATCTTACTGGTCTTCCGTTGCCTGGATGAGTGGTATGTGAGACCCTTCTGCTGCCACTGAATCGCCTTTTCTGACTGAGACTCTGGCTTGTTTACTCTTACTTTGATTTTAGACTTTAATTAATATTTAGATTGAGATACATTTGTTGGTTAATAACCATGTTATAATAGTAAAAGCAGATTGGAGGTTAGAACTGGAAGGTGGTGCTCGCTTCGGCAGCACATATACTAAAATTAGAACTAGAAGGTACCTTTGGACCCTTTACTAGGATTAACTTCCTAATAAATTCTTTTTCAGATAGCATTCTTCTGGGTGTTGCACGAGTTTGGTTGTTCTGTATAAAGATTTAAAAGTAGGACTAATGATTGTGAAATGGTATAGAAAATTTAAAGGAAAACTTAATTTCAATAAACAGAAGCAGAGGATTTTAGGATTTAGAGATGATCTAACCTGATACAGGATTGTGTTTAAAAGAGCCCAACTCTTTCTGGTTTACTTTCTTCAACTGTAAAATGAGGATAATAATAGTACTCTAACTCAAAGGGTTTTTGTTGCTGTTGTTGTTTTTTAAGATTTTATTTATTTATTTGAGAGAGCATGAGTGGCGGGGAGGGCCAGTGGGAGAGGGAGAAGCAGACTACCACCCTGAGCAGGGAGCCCCACCCAGGGGTCTATCCCAGGACCCTGAGATCATGACCTGAGCCAAAGGCAGACACTTAACTGGCTGAGCCACCCAGGCACCCCTCAGACGGTTATTTTGAGGGCTAAATATATGTAAAGACAGCACAGTGCCTAGCATGTAGTAAAACATGAGCTATAGGGGCGTCTGGGTGGCTCAGCAAGTTAAGTGTCTGCCTTTGGCTCAGGACATGATCCCGAGTCCTGGGATCAAGCCCAGCATCAAGCCCTGCATCTGGCTCCCTGCTCCGTGGGAAACCTGCAGCTCCCTCTCCCACTACCCCTGCGTGTGTTCCCTCTCTCCTTGTTTCTCTCTGTCAAATAAATAAATATCTTGGGGGTGGGGAAACAACCCATGAGCTATAGTTATCTTTTGGGACATGACTTGTGTGACAATTTGATATAAGCCATAGACTTCTTCAGAAAAATCTGCATATGCAAACAGGTTTTTTAAAAATGTGAATTCTGGGGGAGAGTTAAGCCCAAAAGCACATGCTGAATCCTGCAAGTCATCCTGGAATTAGGTGAATAACCCCTGACTAGTTCCAGTCTTTAATTTTATGTCTGAGGAAACTAAAGCCTATAGAGGACAAACAACTTTCCCAAGTTGCAGTGAAAGGTAATGTGGTGGAATAGAACCCAGCTTTCTTTCTTTTTTTAAGATTTTATTATTTTTAAGTAATCTCTATAACCAGCCCAGGGATTAAACTCACAGCCCTGAGATCAAGAGTCACTTGTTCCACTGACTGAACCCGCCAGGAGCCCCTAGAACCCAGCTTTCTAATTCTGGTGTTTTTTCCTTTAATGCACATATGTTCTGTGCACTCTCAATGAGTTTAGAGTTTTTAAGAAAAATTTTAATAATGTATGCTGACATATTCAGTGGATCCTTAGTGAACAGAGTATCTCTTTCAGATGAAGTAGGAATAGGCATGACAGACATTGGGAGAAATTTCTGGTTTCCTCAGTGTTATGTGGTTAACTGAGGAGGAAGAGGAAGAAAAGGTTATTTGGGGCTGCATTATCAGGGTTCCAGGAAAAGATGGTAGGACTTGGATCTGGTTGAGGGACAGGTCACACTCCTTGCACCTTTCTGTTTGTTTATCCTGGAAAAGTGGCCTAATCAAGTATGACATTTGTATCTCTGTATTGTCTCTGTGACACTTACAAAAGCTGGCCTGCCTGGAGGGGAATTACAGTTTCTGTGGGTTGCCAAATCTCACTGGGAAGGAGAAGAGAAGGTATACTGAGTTACTATGTTAAACAAACATTTGTAGGTGTTTAATAATGATTTGTTTATGATGACAGTGCCACTTGACCTGAAGGAGAGTGTCTTAACAGCAGGAAGGATAGCCCAGTGACTCTTATGTTTAATTTTGGATGTGAAGTTCTGGATATTAATAGTGTTTTGTTGGAATGCATCTTCTTTATTAGTATTTTGGTAAATAAGATTTGAGGGAGGTGGTCTTCAGGATATTTCTGTTAAGTCCCTGCTCCAGGCCAGGCCCTGATCTGGGCACTGGGGGTTCAGCAGGGAAGAAATGTAAACATTTTTTTAAGGGCTTTATATGGTTTGGATGACTGCTGTGTAGTACACATAACTTCAATGCACATGTAGTACACATAACTTAAATAGGCCCAGGAGAAGACCTTTACTTAGAAACAAAAGTAATCATTTAAAAAGAAATCCAGAATTGATTTTTTTAAAGATTTTATTTATTTTATTTGACAGATATTACAAGTAGGCAGGGATGCAGGCAGAGAGAGGAGGAAGCAGGCTCCCTGCTGAGCAGAGAGCCCCATGCGGGGCTCTATCCCAGGACCCTGGGATCATGACCTGAGCCGAAGGCAGAGGCTTTAACCCACTGAGCCACCCAGGCCCCCCAGAATTGATTTTTTTTACTACATTAGATTATTCTTGTTTTAGCTCACCTTAGTTAATGACCTTTCATAAGAAGAAATATGATTGATTGCAATGTAAGTCAAGGGACTATGGCTCAGGGAAAAGAGCATGGACTCTGGAGCCAGAGAAGCCTGATTCACCTTCCAGCTCTGTCACTTAATGAACAGGTCAGCCTTTTTGAGCTGGTTCTGTTATCTGTAAAAGGTGAGAATAAGGAAGAATACCATGTAATAGCAGAATTTTTTGAGGATTGGGGATAAAGTATTATAATGACTAGCATGTAAGTAGGTAGCTATGTAAGTAGGTAGTTATGTAAAGAGTAACTATATGATCATTGAAGTTAGGGATACTACCCTGGTATGGATGCAGTAACCCACCTGACTGGCTTTTATCTTAATTATTTTTTAAAAATATTTTATGCATTCATTTGACAGAGCACAAGCAGGGGGAGCGGCAGGCAGAGGGAGAGGGAGAAGTAGGCTCCCTGAGGAGCAGGGAGCCCCATGCAGGGATTCCAGGACTCAGGATAATGACTTGAGCTGAAGGCAGATGCCCGGTTGACTGAGCCACCCAGGCGCCCCCTGACTCGTTCTTTTAGAAACCTTCCAGAAGTCTTGGGATGCCTGGGTGGTTCAGTCGGTTAAGCATCTGCCATCACCTTGAATCATGATCCCAGGGTCCTAGGATGGAGTCTCAGACTGGGCTCCATGCTCAGTGGGGAGCCTGCTTCTCCCTCTGACCTACCAGAAGTCTTAATTATTTACTCTAAATAGCTATAGGAAATGATTCTGAGGGACAGAGGCACAGCTGATAGACATGATAGATTTTGAAAAACGTAAGTACTAGGTGAAATGCAGAAGCATACAAGATTTCATAGTCCCCTTGGAGAATAAGAGAGCCTACTGTGAACTCAGCCCTCTTAGTTCCTGATCAGTGCCTCCCCTCATTATTACTCATTTTTCTGAAGAGATCATCCTGGTCAGCCCCCAGGGGACAGTGGGGAGCTGCAGGCTGAGAGAGGTCCACTTCTGGCCCAGGGTCTGTGTAGGTGAAGGTTTGTAGAAGTAGTCTCAACTTCCAGGTTTTCCTTTATACTAGACTTTGCTTATTATCACCTTTATTTCCTAAATAATTGTTCATTTTCCAGTAATGGTCAAATCATACATGTCTTTGTTTCCTTTCCACATTTTTTTTGTGGAGTAAAGCATTTTTTTTTAACTTAGCAAATACTTAATAATAACCAACTGTGTGAATAAGCACTTTACAAGTCTTATAATGATGTAATTCTCAGGCTAACCTTATGAAGTATTATTAGGCCTACTTTATAGTTGAAGAAATGATGCCCAGAGAGGTTAAGCAACTTGTGCAAAAAATCATGTAGTAGTTGATGGAACTGAGATTCAAAGGTAGGTTCTCTGATTCTCTTTACTACTGGGCTGTTGTACACTTCTCATCTACTGAATTAATTTCAAATTAAATATACTCTTGTCACCAGCATCCATATGAAGAAAAGTATTGCTAGCACCCTCTTGTGTTGTCTTCTGTCATTGTCTCTACCAAGGGGTAAACCACTATCCTGATTTCTAACAACACAGATTAGTTTTGTCTGTTTTTGTTTTATTTTATTCTATTTTATTTATTTTCATATAATGTTATTTGTTTCAGGGGTACAGATCTGTGATTCATCAGTCTTACACAATACACAGCACTCACCATAGCACATACCCTCCCCAATGTCCATCTCCCAGCCACCCCATCCCCCCACTACCTCCTCTCTAGCAACCCTCAGTTTGTTTCTTAAGATTAAGAGTCTCTTATTGTTTGTCTCCCTCTTTTTGTTCTTTATATAAGTGGAATCATATCATATGTATGCTTCTGTGTCTGTCTTCTTAACTCAACATTTTTGTGAGATTAACTTTTTTTTAAATGAAACTTTTTTTTTTTTTAATTTGACAGAGAGAGAGAAAGAGAGAGAGATCACAAGTAGGCGGAGAGCAGGTGAGGGGGGGAAGCAGGCTCCCTGCTGAGCAGAGAGCCTGATGTGGGGCTTGATCCCAGAACCCTGAGATCATGACCTGAGCCAAAGGCAGAGGCTCAAACCACTGAGCCACCCAGGCACCCCAGTTTTTGTGAGATTAAACCCTGTTGTTGCATCAAGTTGTAGATTCTGCATTTTCATTGCTGTATGGTATTCTATTATGCGACTATACTTCAATTTATTTATATACTTTACTATCAATGGACATTTGGTTAGTTTCCCAGTATAGGGCCATGATGAATAGTGCAGCTAGAACATTCTAGTATATTTCCTCTGGTGAACAAGTGTCCACGTATCTCTCGGGGATATGCATAGGAGTGGGATTTCTGGGTTGTAGGATATGAACATTTTAAATTGTAATAGGGGCGCCTGGGTGGCTCAGTGGGTTAAGCCACTGCCTTCGGCTCAGGTCATGATCCCGGAGTCCTGGGATCGAGTCCCGCATCGGGCTCTCTGCTCAGCGGAGAGCCTGCTTCCTCCTCTCTCTCTCTGCCTGCCTCTCTGCCTACTTGTGATCTCTCTCTGTCAAATAAATAAATAAATTCTTAAAAAAAATTGTAATAGATAATATTAAACAGTTTCCCAAAGTGTTTATACCAACTTGCACTGCCATTGGAAGTGTTTGAGAGTTCTGGTTGCTTTACATCCTTGCCAACACTTGGTATTTTTCATCTCTTTCATTTTAGCCATTTTTTTTTTTTTTTTTTTTTTTTAAGATTTTATTTATTTATTTTACAGAGAGAAATCACAAGTAGATGGAGAGGCAGGCAGAGAGAGAGAGAGAGGGAAGCAGGCTCCCTGCTGAGCAGAGAGCCCGATGCGGGGCTCGATCCCAGGACCCTGAGATCATGACCTGAGCTGAAGGCAGCGGCTTAACCCACTGAGCCACCCAGGCGTCCCAGCCATTTTTTTTTTTAAAGATTTTATTTATTTATTTGACAGAGAGAGATGACAAGTAGATGGAGAGAGAGGCAGGCAGAGAGAGAGAGAGGGAAGCAGGCTCCCTGCTGAGCAGAGAGCCCGATATGGGACTTGATCCCAGGACCCTGAGATCGTGACCTGAGCCGAAGGCAGCGGCTTAAACCACTGAGCCACCCAGGCGCCCCTCATTTTAGCCATTTTGATGGATGTGTTTTAAAAATTTTTTTTACTTCATCTGAGGTAAACCAGATGGCCACTTTATTTTTGCCTATGTTTAGTTTTCAAGTTCTGATCTATTTGTAAATTTTAGCCACAAGCAAATGTCAGAACATTGAAAACATCTTTTTGGAGCACTGTTCAAATTAGGTTCAGTAAAAATAATTAGGATAATTTATGACTGCTAACCCATAGCATACTTTTTTTTTTTTTTTAAGACTTATTTCAGAAAGAGAGAGAAAGAGAGAGAAAATGTGTACGGGGGTAGGGGAGAGCAGAGGGGGAGAACAGGTATGCAACACTAGCTTGGTGCTGGATGCGGGGCTTGATCTCACAATCTATGAGATTGCAACCCATGACATCATGACCTGAGGCAAAACCAAGAGTTGGGTGCTTAACTGCTTTACTGACTGTGCCACACAGGCACCCCTAACACTTAACATTTCTTACTTGGGATGGATCTGAGGCTTAGTTCCCTGTCAGAATAGCAGTCATGTGCATTAAGAGAAAGGGGATACTGTTCTTCAGGCATTTGGGTTTTTGTTAAATATTTGATCTTCAGACTACCCTGGATAATAGTTTCATTCTGTTCTGTAAGCTGGGCACCCCATTTATATACCATTTCATCTTTACTAAAGGCACTAAAATTTGAATTTCATAGCTTTTGTATTACAGTCTTTATAGCTTTCCAAGGTCTTTTGTAAAACATTGTCTTGTGTTTTAAAAAGTAGCATTTATTTTATTTTATTTTTTTAAGATTTTATTTATTTATTTGACAGAGAGAGATCACAAGTAGGCAGAGAGAGAGAGGAGGAAGCAGGATCCCTGCTGAGCAGAGAGCCCGATGCGGGACTCGATCCCAGGACCCTGAGATCATGACCCGAGCCGAAGGCAGCGGCTTAACCCACTGAGCCACCCAGACGCCCCTTAAAAAGTAGCATTTAAAAGCAATAAAAATTTAAAGCAGTACTGTTGTACTGTATCTGATACACAGCAGCTTAATGTATGGCTCACAATGAAATTACCTGCTTTGAAAAACTGATTGAGAGGCACGTCAATGTAGCAGAAAGAACCAGGACTTTGGATTCCAAAAGGTGGCTGTGCATTTTGACTCGCCACTTACAAGCTATGTATTCTGCAAGTCTTTTAACTTCTTGAAGTTTCAGTTTACTCATCTGTAAAATGGGGGATAGTAATGGACAATGTGGTTTTGAGGATTAAAAATGATTTATAAAAGTGGTCCTGAAAAAGTATTCAGTAAACAGTGACTATTATTATTTATCTAGTATTTGTTTAAGTTACTCAAGAGAGATTGCTTTTAGTTTCTGAAGATCATACTTTTCAACATCTTTAAGATTGTGCCTAACATATCTAAAAAATTAGACCTTTGAACATTTATTTATTTGTTTGTTTGTTTGTTTGGAAGATTTTTTTGTTTGTTTGTTTATTTGACAGAGACACACAGCGAAAGAGGAAACCCAAGCAGGGGGAGTGGGAGAGGGTGAAGCAGCTCTTCACTGAGCAGGGAGCCTGATGCAGGGCTTGATCCCAGGATGCCGGGATCATGACCTGAGCCAAAGACAGAGGCTTAACGCCTGGGACACCCAGGCGCCCAGTAGACCTTTGAATATTTAGAAATTACGTTTAACCTTGTAATACAAAGAGGTGGAGATGGATGTTCTTTGTATCAGTGCTTAAGGAGTGAAGCGAACAAGGGCTATTTCTGTTTATCTTTTTTTTTTTTTTTAATATCAAGGCATACTACAGAGGAAACTTTGACCTCAGCATAGGTGAAATAACTGAAATATATACACGAGGTTGGGTCCTTTGTGGATGTACTTATACATAACCTAAGAACATAGCATAATCATATACTGTATTCTTAGAGTGAAAAAAAAAATCAGCGGTCATTTAGTTGTCTTCACCTACAAGTATGGCTTTAATCATTGAAAGAAAAAATGTTTTGTTTTTTAGATTATTTATGTATTTGAGAGAGAGAGCAGAGCAAGGAAGAGAGAACATGAGTTGGGGGGAAGGGGAAAGGGAGAAACAGGCTCCCTGCTGAGCAGGGGGCTCATCTTTGGGGATGAGGGGGCTTCATCCCAGGACCCTGGGATCATGACCTGAGACAAGGGGAGATGCTTAACTAAGGCACCCAGGTGCCCCCCAAAAGATTCTTTTCATCACAACTCCATTATCTACACCCTCCATGATGGCAGCGACTGTGGTCCTTTGGCTGCTTTGAAAACCAGAGAGTTTGAGGGTGCTTTGAGTGGTGCAGGAGGTGTGTGGAGTGGGAGTGCATGGCTGGAATTTAAGGAGCCTTAGATGTGGGTAATGGGAATAGTAGTCGGGGGAGCAGAAGGACAAGGAAACCCAATTCACCCAGGATTGTTAAGGGAACTTTTATTTTTGTGTCATGAGGCAAGTATTTGCTGCTGATGCTGATTATAGATACTAAAGAATATTTTCCAGTATTTAAAGCAGTATAATCAATCAGTATTATAGTAAAGGGGAAAACTTAAGTGTAAAGTAATACACATTAGAACTTAGGTAAAGAGTATGTTGTTTTTACCTTCTTGCCATAAAAATAAGGACTAGATGTACTATAAAATACTTGTTGGATTGACATTTTTTTATTTGCCCACAGCAGTGATAATTTTACATGTATACTTAGTCCTTATAGTGCGTTGGTCGTATGTAGCTTGGATGTCAGCTTATCATTTAAAAAAAAAATTAGAACATCGATGGTGAGAAATCAGTGTGTTTAAGTCTCTGACTTATGAAAGTGGTATGTTCTCCAATTTTATTTCTAAGTTTGGGGTTTGGAGTATGTATTTCAGTAGAAATAGTGTGTCAAGTAGTTTTCTAAGTTAGCCCACCAGGGTCTTGGTTGTTAGGGAACCATTTGAAGGAGGAGTGGAGATAGAGAAGAAGGTTAAGTTTTTTCTCTCCCATTTCTTGGAGTAAGATCTTTTAGATCATTGAGATCATTGTATCTCAGCAGAACTTTGTGTGGTTGTGATTAAGGGATGTGGCCAGCGTTTAGTTAGCAGGCTAGAGATGCTGATATCATCCAGTTTGCACAATAATCTCACATAAAGAAGCATTGTTCTTTGTCCTTTTTGAATTTTGAATATTTGTTAGATGCATGGGTTAATTACCCATTTAAATTATGTAAACCTAGAACCTAATTCTGTTGTAATAGACACAAAATATTGTAAACTTTAAACTATAGGGAGTGTTCTAGACTGCAACTGCCATGGGGGGAGGATTGTTTTGAACTTTATCAAATGTTTGTCAATATTTTAGAAAATGTTGTCACTCTTGGCAGTGCCACTCGCGGAGTTGAGTCTGTTAGTGTTGAGAATCACTGACTTAGACTAAATTCTAAATCAGCTGAAGTTTGCTCTTAATACACTCTTTCTTCCCTTGATGTCTTTCCCATCTCCTAAGGTCCTCCTCATGCACCCTGTTGCCCCAATTCTACCTGTAGCCCTGCTCCTCTTGCTTTTGCTCCCAATTCCCATTTCTTTAGGATATATAATTTCAGCTAAGTCAGGAAGGGAATGTAGAGAATGTATTTTTGAAGGAATCCTACTCTAACTAAACCAGTTCTAATTCAGAATATGTCCCACAGGGTCAGCTCCCCTAAGTTACTCTTAATTTCATAGCATTTGGTACCGCAAATACTCTGGAAATTCCCAGTTTGTTTTTGATTTTCCAAAAATTGCTTCTTTGGCAGTTGGGGTGGGGCAGGAGATTGGACAGCCATTTGTGGCATGTATGAATCTTCTGAAAGTTGGAGAATTCCGATATATAGAAAATCCAGATAAGGATTGGCTAAATTCGTTCAAGCTGAGTGTCTTCAGCCCTCTGCTCTAGTGCTTTCTCAGGCAGAGCTGAAAACATCCACTTCCCATTCCTAAGAAAAATCTTTCATTTTCTTTTTTGTTTCCTTCTTTCTTTTCTTGAAATCTGTGGGGTTTTTGTTGTTGTTGTTTTGGTTTTTGTTTTTTTAACTTAGTGAAAGTAGGAACTGCAGTTCAGGAATACATTTCACTTAAGAAAATGTCTTAACAGAGGCTGATGTGAAATTAGAGGTCTGGCAGTGTCTTCTAAGATATCCTTTTCCTGAACCTCAGCAGAGTCCTCACCGTCTCCCTTCCTTTCAGATGAAGTTGGCTGTGGCTCCTTAGTCCTCTGAACCCACAGGAGAGGGTCCTCAGTCTCTCTGAGGAAGATGTGCTACAAGATAGTTGGATGGTCAGCTGCAGGTGGTATGTCAGCCATTCTCAGATAGGAGTCTAGCCTTCCCCTCAGATAGCCCCATACCCTGGGCTGCCTTTGTGTACTCTGTTTTTAAGATCATTTATTCATTGATTCTATCAGGAAACTTATTACTGACCACCTGAATTGTATGCTGAGTACTAGCAACTCGAAAACAAATGAGACAAGATTCCCTTTCAGGGACTCAGCTGCCTACAGCAATAAACAGACCTGTAAACAGTAAGCCCAGTAAGGCATTAAGAAGTATCTGTGGAGTCTGGGGGCCACAGATAGTCACGGGCAGAGGGATCTGCATGAGTAATGGTACTGAGTTGAGAAACAGAAGGAGACCTTTAAGAGACTGCATATGGTTCTGTCTCACTGGAATGTAGGGTTTGAGGGTGGGACGTGGCAAGAGACAATATTGGAAAGATAGAGGCTGGATCATAGATGCCTGTGTACTATGTCCAGGCATCTAGATAGGGCTCAGCTTGTTTTCTGTTGCCATTGATCTGGGTCTAAGGCAATTGAAACTCCAAACCTCTGTAACTCTTTTGATTTTGTTAAAAGTGAGAGAGATGGGGGGAAGAAGTCAGAGAGATGGTATAGTGTAGTTAAGGGTGCAAGTTCTTGAGCCATACTGCTTGATTTTGAATCTTAGCTTGTTATGATCTTGGGCAAGTTATTTGACCTTTCTATGCTTCAGTTCTCTACTATAGAATAGAGATAATAGTTTTCATTTATATCATGGGGATATTGAGAGAAATAAATTAATTAAAATGCATAACAAAGTGCAATTTAGGACATTGTCTGGAATATTAGGATAGTGTCTGGAATAAGTAAGCAATCATTAAATGTTAGCTATTATTTTAAAAATAATTTTTGTTCTCAGAGAAATATCATCCTCCTTTTTCATTTTTCCTGATTTTTTTTTTTTAAATTTTAAATCTTCTAGAAAGGGCTTTTATTTATTTTTTTTATTTTTTAATTAATTTTTTTTAAGATTTTATTTATTTTATTTGACAGAGATCACAAGTAGACAGAGAGGCAGGCAGAGAGAGAGGGAGGAGGAAGCAGGCTCCCTGCTGAGCAGAGAGCCCAATGTGGGGCTCGATCCCAGGACCCTAGGATCATGACCTGAGCCGAAGGCAGAGGCTTTAACCCACTGAGCCACCCAGGCACCCCTAGAAAGGGCTTTTAGAATATACTAATCTCTCTCTTCTTCTTAAAAACCTGGCACTTTTTATTGTCTCTAATGGGAAGGGTGTGCCTTTTTTCTCGGCGTCACAGATAAATTTATTTCCGTGTTTATATACGACACTCTTAAATCTGGTTTAACATGTCCGGTTCATTAGAGTATTATAGTTGGTTTACAGTGTGTGGAAGAATGTGGCTGGATTGTTGGATATACCCTTTAGTTCATTCCATCTATGTCACAGTTACCATATATTTGCTTTGGATTATTGTCAGTAAACATTAACTGAGCATTCTTACGCTAGACTTTGCGCCAGACACTAAGTGAAACAGTTCTAACTCTTGAGGAGTACATAGCCCTCCTTAGAGTTAGAGACCTTCGTTTTTATTTTAAGCTCTTCTTTGTTTCCTCCACAGCTACTTATACAGTTTGAACCTGTCTACTTCAGTCAGTCATTGTGCTACTGTCTTAGGTGTTTGTTCATTAAATGATCTCCGTCTGGAAACTACTCAAAGTAGTAAACATTAATGAGCATTCTTACTCAATTGCTAAAGCTTTTCTTTCACCAGCAGACGTGAAACATGACTCATTTTGAACAGTCTCGGCACCCCCCCACCCTTTTTACATAGGCCCCATGCCCAGTGTGGAGCTCAATGCGGGGCTTGAAGTCAGGACCCTGAGATCAAGACCTGAGCCAAAATCGAGAGTCGAATGCTTAACCAACTCTGACACCCAGGTGCCCAGAGCCGTCTCTGCCTCTTAAAATAAGCAAACGTTAGGGCCAGTTCTGCTAAAAAATTAAGGACAGCCTCGCGTATGAAATCTTTCTTCCTCAGTTTCCTTCTTGAGCAATTTTCAAAGCTCAGATAATTTATATGCCATACTTCTTTAAATAATTGTTCGAGGCTATGCCATGAAGAAATATCTGTTCACATTCAGTAGCTGAATGACCAGCAGTGCCTATTCTGAGCATTAGCAGCTACAGTTTCACTTTGATGAATCCAAGAGCCCAGGTGTAAGTCTTAAAATTAGAACTGTAATACTCAGTTTTCATTAATTCTACTGTTGATGTGTTTTGGGAATTGTCAAGACCTGGAAATACAAAGGAAATTAAAGGGAATATATTAGGATGACAAGGAATGTTTCTAACAAACTGAGATTTGCCAAGACTTTGGACATGACGTGTAGTATCTTTAGGGCTGATTCAGGGGAGAGAATCTGGGACCCAGTCAGTGTGGGAACTGAATAGCTAAAGAATTGAGAGGGAAGGGGGCAGCTGTTTCTGAGTTACAGTTGGTAAGGAGCCCCCACTATCTTCGTCCTAATTCTAGGATGTCCAGGGAAAAGGTTTGTGGAAAGGACTTTGGAAAAGAAGTTACAGCCATAATTTCAAGTGGTACTCAAATGTGTTAACAGTCAATTAGATGAGGAGCCCATATGTAACATGCCTTACATGCCTAGACCCTTGCTAGTGGATCAGATTGCAAGTATTCAGTTCTAGAAGAAGACTGGCTTGGGGCACCTGGCTGGCTCAGTTGGTGTGGCATGTGACTCTTGATCTTGGGGTTGTTAAATTAAAGCCCCATGTTGGGTTCAGAGATTACTTTGATGAAGTAAATCTTAGAAGAAGAAGAAGAAGAAAAAAGGACTGGCTGAAATCAGACAAGGTATTAGGGCTTCAGCTAAACAGTCTGGGTTTTAATAAGGCTCTGGGCTTAGGAAGGGAATTAGAATGTTCATCAGGGCTACTGTTTAACATTAAGAAAGCTCTCCACAGTCTCCAGAATATCAACTGGCCTCCTACTGGGATGGGAAGGTAAGGTAAAAGTGAGTGCTTCAAGTCATTGACTACACTGCTACTATGGGTGTGGGGAAATGTGTATGATTGGTTACAATTACAGAGAGTGTGAATTAGTATCATGTTTGTAGAGGAAAATTTGGCAAATCTGTCAAAATGTAAAAATGTACAATTCCACTTTTATGAGGTCATCCTATAGAAGGTATCAAGTAAGAAAAACCTATAAGCCTTTTAATGAAATTAGTATAAAAGAGCAATCTGTAGAGACTCTATTAAATAAATTCTAATTTTCCATACAGAGATGTTGCTTGTAGATAACTCCCCAATTATTAAAAAGTACTTAAAAATTTGACAGTGTAAAATGCCCAAGATACATTGTTCATTGAAAATAAAAGCAAGTTTTAGAAAAATATATATAAAATAATTCTATTTTATTCTATGAAGTGTTAACTCATTTTTTCCTTTATACCTATTTTTCTCTTTATACTTTTTTATATTGTTTCAATTTTTTCAACTTTTTAAAAGATTATTTATTTGAGACAGAGAGAATGAGCAAGTGAGAGAACAAGAGCAAGGAGAGGGAGAAGCTGACGCCCTGCTGAGGAGGGAGCCTGATCCCAGGCTTAATCCCAGAACCCTGGGATCATGACCTGAGCCAAAGGCAGATGCTTAACCAACTGAGCCACCTAGGTGCCCCTGTTGCAATTTTTTATGATGAGCACTTCACTCGCAGACCAAGAGGATGATTTATCTATTACCATCTATCATACTGAGCCAGCTATCATACTGAGGGAGTACATTTGTGTACATCTGGTCATATGTGTTTTTGGTAACTCACATCATGGTTCCCTCTTGGAGACGATACAATACCAATGAGATCTAGTAGAAAAGGATTCTACTTCTAATAATATAGGAGTATCTTATATTGACCTAGCCCTTTCCAGGATAAAAGTTATGAACTCTGGACAGTATATAAAAAAATAACTACTTGAAGACATTGGAGAGTCTGGCAGAAATCGATAGGAAATTTGAAAGATGGGAACTGTACCAGACTTGATTCTCACTTACACAATTCTTTTGCCTGAGGATACTCCCAAGTTTGCATGGTGGGTGGTGGCTAGAACTCAAGCAAATGTCTACAGTTTTACTAGTTTGGTGAGTTGGAGGATGGAATTCAGGACTGTAAGAGGGACTGGAGAATGAGGAGAGAAATATCAGAAAGGAGGGAACAACAGAAGAGGGAGCCCTAAAATCTGCTTTTAAATTCTGTCCAAATCCTTGACATGCATGGGGAAAGACTTAATGGAGCCTAGAAAAGGCAGTAGTTGGAAAGCTGAATAAATTGAACAGAGGTTTAGTTGCTGCCCCTTGTCCGGGAGGCAGTTTGGAGTATGAATTTAGCCAAGTTAATTTCCCAGTAGAATAAAATTCACTCTTCAGAGGAAGATTGACAGAATTTAGAATTTCAATAATGTCTACTATATAATAATAAACGACTAGATGTGCAGTGAAGAAAAATGTGACTTATTGTTGAGAATAGCAGTCAATAGAAATTGACCCCAAGATGACTCAGATGTTGGAATTATCAAACAAGGACATTAAACTTGGTAATAAAAGATAAACAGATAGAGGATCTCAGCAGAGACCTGGGAGCTATAAAAAGAACCAAATGTAAAATCTAGAACTGATTTGAAATGAAAAATTTATTAGATTATAGCAGATTGGAGATGGCTAAAGAAAGGGTTGGTGAACTTCAAAATAGAGTGGCTGGAATTATCCACTCTGAAGAAAAGAGAAAAAAGATTAAAAGACAAAAACAGAGTGTCAGTAACTGTGTGACAATACTAATATATGTGTAATTGGAGTCCTAGAAGTAAAGGAGACAGAAGACATCTGGCAGATTGTATTTTCCAAAAATGGCTGCAGCAGTATCTACCATTCTACATGTTCTTTTGGCCAATAGAATCAAGTTGGAAGTAACATCCCAGCTACACAGAGCTCCAATTAACAGTCCTTGCTGAACCTGGCCTTTGAGACATTTCAGCCCAGCAATCAACCATGTGAGTGAAGAAGCCACTAGGTGATACCAACTCCCAGCTGTTCATGGTGTCCCAGATGAGGCCCCAGAATTCATGAAACAGGATAAAGCTATCCCATTTGTCCCCTGAATGAATTTCTAATGCACAAAATCTGTGAACTTAATAAAATGCTTACTGTTTTATGGCACTAGGTTTGGAGTGATTTGTTATGCTATAGTAGAAAACTAAAACAAGATAAAAATATCTGAAGAGGGGTGCCTGGGTGGCTCAGTGGGTTGGGCCCCTGCCTTCAGCTTGGGTCATGATCTCAGGGTCCTGGGATCGAGCCCCACATCGGTCTCTCTGCTCAGTGGGGAGCCTGCTTCTTCCTCTCTCTGCCTAACTCTCTGTCTGCTTGTTATCTCCCTATTGAATAAATAAATAAAATCTTCAAAAATTTTTTTGAATAAATGATGTCTGACAACTAAATAATAAAGACAACCCAATTTAAAAATGGACAAAAGATCTGAATAGACCTTTCTTTTCTCTCTCTCTCCCTCCCTTCCTTCTTCTTTCTCTCAAAAAATTTTATTTATTTATTTGACAGAGAGAGTGAGAAAGCACTCTTCTCAGGGGGAGTGGCAGAAGGAGAAGTGGCCCCCCACAGAGCATGGAGCCCAATGCAGGGCTCAATCCCAGGACCCTGGAATCATGACCTGAGCCAAAGGCAGACACTTAATGGACCGAGGCATCCAAGTGGCCCCAGACATTTCTTTAAAGAAGATGCATAAATGGCCACAAACATATGAAAAGATACTCAATGTTATCAAGCCATCAGAGAAAGGCAGATCAGAATTACAATGGCTATAAGGATGACTGTAATAAAAAAAGACAGATAATAACAGATATTGGTAAGGATGTGGAACAATTGGAACTCTAATGAAACACAGCTGGTAGGGCTGTAACATGGTGTAGCCACTAAGGAAAACAGCCAGGCAGTTCCTGAAAAAGTAAATTAGAGTTACCATTTTACCAGCAGTTCCATTCCTACCCAACAGAAATAAAAGCTTATGTCCACACAAAAACTCATTCTTGCATGTTCATAGCAACAATATTCATAATACCCCCAAATAAGAAACAACCCAAATGTTCATCAGCTGATGAGTGGATAAACAAAATGTGGAGTATCCATATAATGGAATATTTTTGACCATAAAAAGGAAAAGAAGTGCTGATTCCTGTCATAACATGGATGAACCTTGAGAATATGCTAAGTGAAAGAAGCTAGTCACAAGAGACCACGTATTATATAATTCTGTTTATATTAAATGTCCAGGATAGGCAAATCTATAGAGACAGAAAATAGAATAATGGTTATCAGGTTAGGGGAAATAAGGAAAATGGGGATGATAGCTGAAGGGTACAGGGTTTTTTGGAAGAGTTTTTGGAAGAGGGCTATGAAAACGTTCTAAAGTTGATTAAGCTTATGGTTGCACAACTCCGTGAATATACTAAAAACTGTTGAATTGTATATTTTATTTATTTTATTCTATTTTTTTAAAAGATTTTATTTATTTATTTGACAGGTAGAGATCACAAGTAGGCAGAGAGAGAGGAAGAAGCAGGCTCCCTGCGGAGCAGAGAGCCCGATGCGGGGCTCGATTCCAGGACCCTGGGATCTTTTTTTAATTTTTTTTATTTTAAAGATTTTTTTTTTTAATTTATTTACTTGAGAGAGAGACAGTGAGAGAGAGCATTAATGAGGAGAAGGTCAGAGAGAGAAGCAGACTCCCCATGGAGCTAGGAGCCCGATGCGGGACTTGATCCCGGGACTCCAGGATCATGACCTGAGCCGAAGGCAGTCGTTCAACCAACTGAGCCACCCAGGTGTCCCCCCTGGGATCTTGACCTGAGCTGAAAGCAGAGGCTTTAACCCACTGAGCCACCCAGGTGCCCCTGAATTATATATTTTAAATGAATATGTGTATGGTATGTGAATTAATTTCAGTAGGGATGTTATTAAAAAGAAATAATAGCTGAAAGTTCCAAGTATGGTGAAAAACAGATTTATAGGGGCACCTGGGTAGCTCAGTCGTTAAGCGTCTACCTTCGGCTCAGGTCATGATCCCAGCATCCTGGGATTGAGCCCCACATCCAGCTCCCTGTTTGGTGGGAAGCCTGCTTCTGACCTCTCCCACTCCCCCTGCTTGTGTTCCTTCTCTCCCTGTGTCTCTCTCTGTCAAATAAATAAAGTATTTTAAAAAAACAACAACAGATTTATAGAATCTTAAGAAGCTCAGTCAACCTTAAGCAGGATAAATACAAAGACTGTTCCAGGTACATCACAGTTATACTGCTGAAAAACAAAAGAGAAAGAGAAAACTTGAGAGAAGCCAGAGGAAAATGACTTATCACACAAAGGAGAACAGTGATCTAAATTAAGGGCGCGCTTCTCATCAATAACAACAGAGGCAAGAAGACAATGGGATGATATCTTTAAAATTCTGAAAGAAGCTCTCAACCTAGAATTCCATATCCAGCTTAAATATTTTTTTAAAATGGAAGGTAAAGGCATTTTTAGACAAATGAAAACTGAGAGAATCCTAGTTGTACGATAAGAGATAATGGCATGTCTGGGTGGCTCAGTGGGTTAAAGCCTCTGCCTTTGGCTCAGGTCATGATCCCAGGGTCCTGGGATGGAGCCCTGCATCAGGCTTTCTGCTCAGCAGGGAGTCTGCTTCCCTCTCTCTCTGCCTGCCTCTGCCTACTTGTGAACACTCTCTGTTAAATAAATAAAAATTAAAAAAAAAAAAGATAATGAAGAAAGTTCTTCAGATTGAAGAGGAATGATGGCAGATGGAAATTGGGATCTATAGGAAAGAGAGAGGAACACTGGAAATCTAGGTGTAAGAGACACCTAGATTTTTTTTATTCTCAGTTTCTTTAAAAGACAAGATTTATGTCTTTAATAGTATTTATTAATACTATTTTGTAGGTCTGTGACATATGTACAGTAGCTCTCCCCTTATCCATAGTTTTGCTTTCCATGATTTTGGTAACCTGTGGTCACCTGCAGTCCAGAAGCAGATTATCCTCCTGACATGTCATTAGAAAGAAGGTCAGTAGTAGCCTGATGCTGTGTCATAGTACCTACGTCAGTCACCTCACTTCAACTCATCCCGCAGGCATTTTATCATTCTACATCATCCCTAGAAGGGTGAGTACAGTAAAATAAGATATTTTGAGAGAGACCACATTCATACAATTTTTATTACAGTATATACTTATAATTGTTCTATTTTATTATTATTGCTAATCTCGTACTGTGCCTAAATCATAAATTAAACTGTCATGTATGTATTATGTATGTATATATGTTATGTAAATACATAAACGTATACATGTTTATGTATTAATAGAAAAAGACCCCAGTATATATAGAATTCCGTTCTATCTGCAATTTCAGGCATCCCCTGGGGGTTTTGGGATGTAGCCCTTGTGGATAAAGGGGGACTACTATAGATGTAATATATATATGACAATTTAGTCCAAAAGGTGAAGGGCAATAAATGAACTATTTTGCAAAGGTTGCTATATTCTTATGTGAAGTAGTACCATGTTAGTTGTAACTAGATTGTGATAAGTTTACATATTGTTTCCATAGAGCAATCTGTCTCTCTGTCTTTCTGACACACATGTAAAGAGATACAGCCAAAAAGCCCATAAAATAGTTACAATGAGATACTAAAAACAATTAGTTAACCTAAAAAGAAGGCAGTAAAGGAGGAACTGAGGGGGGAAAAATGGATGGCGCAAATAGAATGGTAAACCAAAATCTAACCAGTATCAATAATTACATTAAATGTAAATGGATTGACCATTCCAGCATAGGTTGTCAGACTGGATGAAAAAGGGCTAAACACAGATTGAAAGTGAGAAAATGATGAAAGGTACACCACGTGAACAGTAAGAGAAGAATGCTGGAGTAGCTATATTATCATCAGGCAAAATAGACTTCAAGACAAAGTTTACTGCTGGAAATAAACATTTCATAGGAAAGGGAGCATTTAATCAGAAAGACACAATCATTAATGTATATGAACCTAAAAAAAGAACTTCAGTACACATAAAACAAGGGGTCCTGGGTGGCTCAGTTGGTTAAGCATCTGACTTGATTTTGGCTCAGGTCATGGTCTTGGGGTCAGGAGATCAAGCCCCACATTAGGCTCTGCACTCAGTGGGGAGTCTGCTTGAGATTCTCTCTCTCCCTCACCCTCTGCTCTTTCCCCATCCCCATCTCCACCTGTGTGTGCATGTGTGCACTGTCTCTCTCTCAAATGAATAAAATCTTTAAAAAGAACAGTTAAAAAAATACACATGAAACCAAACAAAAGCAGAAAGTTCAACAATTAAACCAAGGAATTAAAAGCAGAAAAGGACAAATCCACAGTTATAATTTGGTGTTTTTAATACTCCTCCCTCAGTAGTTGATAGAACAACTTGAGAAATATAAGTAACGATACAGAAGATCTGGGGTGCCTGGGTGGCTCAGTCGCTTAAGCATCTGCCTTCGGCTCAGATTGTGACCCCAGGGTCCTGGGATCTAGCCCGTGTGGGGCTCTCTGCTCAGCAAGGAGCCTGCTTCTCCCTCTCCTTTTGCCCCTCTCCCCTGCATATGCAATCTGTCTCACTCTCTCAAATAAATAAAGTCTTCAAAACAAAACAAAACAAAAATACTTATTTAAAAAAATCTGAATAATATTATGCATTGCTTTGCCAAATTGACACAGAATACTATAAGTAACAACTGAAGAATGTGTGTTCTTTTCAAGTGCACTGGGAATGCTCACCAAAACAGACCACACTCTAAATTATAAAATATGTCTCAATACATTTCATAATATTGAGAAGATACATAGTGTGTTCCCTGCCTATAGCATGGAATTAAACTAAAAATCAATATCAATAATATAACTAGAAAGGCTCTGCAAATTTGGAATATTTAAAATACATTTCTAAATAGGTCACCGTCAAAGAAAGCATTATAAAAAATTAGAAGTTGGCAATGAAAATTCAACATATTAAAACTTGTGGGATGTAGCAGATAAAGTGAGTATTGAGAAATATATAGCTTTAAAAACTTATATTAGGGAAAAGTTTAAAAAATCAGTGATTGAAGTTTCCAACTTAAGATGCTAGAAAAAGATGAGCAAAATAAATTCCAAGTAAGTAGAATAAAGGAAAAAAAGAAATCACTGAAATTGAAAATAGGACAAAAACAGAGAAATATAATACAGAAGTTTTTTTTTTTTAATATCAAAATTAACCTTTAGTGAAACTGATCAAAAAACAATAATAAATACTATGAGGAATGAAAGAGGGTATATAGATAGATCTTACAGATGTTAAAAGGTACTAAGGGATGTTATGAATATCTTTTGTCAAAAAATTCAACTTAGATGAAATGCACATAATTATTTGAAAAACATAGTTTACCAGAACTGGCAGTGAAACAGAAAACAGAATATGTGAGTAGCCTTATTAAAGAAATTGCATTTGTTATCAGAACCTTTTTTTTTTTTAAAGATGTTATTTATTTATTTGACAGATAGAGATCACAAGTAGGCAGAGAGGCAGGCAGAGAGAGAGGAGTGGGGGAAGCAGGCTCCCTGCTGAGCAGAGAGCCCGATGCAGGGCTCCATCTCAGGAACCTGAGATCATGACCCTAGCCGAAGGCAGAGGCTTTAACCCACTGAGCCACCCAGGCGCCCAGAACCTTTTTTTATAAAGAAAACTCCAGATCCAGTTTTATTGATGACTTCTTTTGAACATTTAAGTAAGAAATAATACTCATTTAACACAAATTCTTTAGAGAAATAGAGAAGGGAAACACTTCCCATCTGTTTAACATGGTAACAGAAACCTGACAGATGTTGCAGACAACATGAATGTCTATGTAGAAATTTTATGGCTTTTTAAAAAAAAAGTTACTAGAACTGATAAGTTAGCTTAGCAAGGTTGCAGCATACAAGATTAATAGATAAATATCAACTGTTACAAAGATTGGAAATGAAGAAGTGTAATCTTGTTATACTTCATAATAAGTATAATTCAATTCACAGATATAATTGTTTACATAGAAAATCCTAAGGTGGGGTGGCTGGGTGGCTCAGTGGGTTAAGCCGCTGCCTTCGGTTCAGGTCCTGGGATCGAGTCCCGCATTGGGCTCTCTGCTCAGCAGGGAGCCTGCTTCCCCCTCTCTCTCTCTGCCTGCCTCTCTGCCTGCTTGTGATCTCTCTCTCTCTGTCAAATAAAAAAATAAAATTAAAAAAAAAAAAAAGAAAATCCTAAGGAACCTACAAAACAACCACTAGAATTAATAATATATAGGGATATAGGGATGCCTGGCTGGCTCAGTCAGTGGAGCGTGTGACTCGATCTCAGGATTGTAAGTTTGAGCCCCATGTTGGATGTAGAGATTACTTAAAAATAAAATCTTAAAAAAAAGTCAATATAAAGATATCACTTTTATTTCTATCTTCTAGCAGCAAACAACTAGAAAACATTTCAATTTCCTTTAATAATAAATAGTCCTTTACTATACATATATATGTATATACATATATATATATATATATATATATATATATATATATATATAAAGAAAAGATGCATATGGAGAACTACAGAACATTGCCTAGAGAGGTTAAAAAAGATCCAAATAAATATGCCTACAATGATTGTATACTGTGTTCAAGGATAGGCTGACTCATTTTTGTTAATATGTTAGCTCCCCAAATTCAGCTATGCAATCCCAATTAGAATTTCAGCAGGTGCTTTTTTTTTCTTCCTCCTACAGAAAGTGGCAGGCTGATTAAAAAATTTATATAGAAATGAAAAGGACCTAGAATGGCCAAAATAATCTTGGAGAAAAAAGCCGAATGAAGTTTATACTACACTTTCAAAACCTAAAATGAAGTTGCCATAATAAGGCCAGTGTGGTATTGGCATAAGAATGAAGTAGATCAGCAGAACAAAATACAAAGTTCAGAAATAAGCCATTGTATATAAACTGTACCTTAAATGAAACAGTTAAAAACTTTGAAAACAAAAATCCAGAAGGACAGCATTTTCTTCTAAGAAAGGCATATATCTGTTCATGTATTAAGTTTTGAGAGTAAAAGCTGTTAGGGCAAACTTCTAAGACTGAATGGCGTATTCCGGCGTGTTATCTAGGATGGAATAATGTTAGCTACTTTAGTGGTCGAGATGGTTTGTTTAGGTGATTTAGGGACCCCATGTTTAATCAGTGGCTTGATATGTTATATTTTTGCTAAAAGATATACCTGTGGTGTGGCTGGGCGGTGAAAATACTTTGATATGAATTTGGGTAGGAGGCTTAGAAACCAAGGCCTGAGGTGTGATCACCTTAGTGGGAAAAGAAATGAAGGAAGTGAAGTGAAGTGTATTTGCAGACATTTTTGCTCCTGTGGGGTTCAATTTCTGTGGGACCTGAAGCAGACTGTTTATTGCAACTTATTTACTGTATTACTAACAATAAAAGTACTGAATTTCAGAGTAGAAAATTGAGTGAATGCGGGGTTGTCTCATTTCTGCCATTGACTTATTGCAGGATTTTACCACTGGCTAGCTGGACAAGTCATTTAACTTCCCGGCCATTTGCAGATTGTAGATTTGGACTAAATGATTGTTTAAGATTCCTTCTACTCTGAAATTCTGTGAATCTGAAAGTCTAAGAATTCTCACTTCCTAATGTGGTACATTTTCACAAAGATGTCGGAGAGTCTTTCTCTGTTGTCTCTTTGGCAGATTGCAATCCCCTGGCAGAAATGAAACCTGATCAAAATCTGTTTCTCCAACTTGGTTTCATTTTAGCTTCTATGCTCTATAACAGTAACAGATGGCCAGAAAAATGTTTCCCCACATACTTGAAGTGGAATAAATAGAAGGCTTCCATTAGCCTTTTCAGCAACCCTGGAATCAGTGATACTATTCCTGAATTAGGAACACAGATGCTGAGTAAAGTGGTTTCAGATCAGATCTCAGATCTGGTTTCCTTGGTTCAGCGAACCTCCACAATCCTCTACAACAGGCCCCGTGGATTACCTTTTTACCTATTCTTTGTTATTACTATAAAATGCAGTCGAAATCAGTTGAGGAATTCTTACTGCGTTTTTTGAGAAGCTAATGATATGCTATCCATCTTTTGTTGAATACTAAAAGTAAATACTAAAAGATAAATGAAAAAGTTGGAGGTGCCTGGGTGGCTCAGAGGGTTAAGCCTCTGTTTTCAGCGCAGGTCATGATCTCAGGGTCCTGGGATCGAGCCCCGCATCGGGCTCTCTGCTCAGTGAGAGTCTGCTTCCTCCTCTCTCTCTCTCTCTGCCTGCCTCTCTGCCTACTTGTGATCTCTGTCTATCAAATAAATAAATAAAATCTTAAAAAAAAAAAGATAAATGAAAAAGCAAATATTTATCATTATTACTGTTAGGGGAGAATAGTCATGGTGGTCCACAGATCTGCATGTAATCTCTAGAGAGATTCTTTATTCCGATAGCCAAAATTATACAATAAAAGGAAGTTTATCCTGTTGGTTATCCTGTGCCCTACCTGGAAATATGAATGATCACGTTTCATCTGGAAAAAAAAAAAAAAGTGATCACTTTTCATCTGGATCTTTGGGGCAGGAAGACAGGTTCTCCTGGGTTTTGTAGTATGCCAAGAGGCTGGTGAGCAGGCCTCACTGAGATTAGTCTGTTGTCCTGGCTGGCTGGTGTTCACACACTTGCACTTATTTCCAAGATCAGTCCACCCAGTTACTGTCAGGATAAATTGGTCACAGGGTTCTCTCCTCCACAGAACTGCCCTGAAGAAGTCAGTGCTGTCATTTGCCAGATGACATGGTTACAAAGTTCATAGAACTCTGCTGGTTACCACCTATAGACCTGTTTTTGTTGTTTTTTAATTTGTTGGTTTTAATTTGTTTACAAGCTTGATTTTTTACTAGCTTCCTTGATAATTTTGTTCCCTGTCCTCAGTTCTCTTGTAACCCAGTAGTATTAGAGAGACAAGAGGTGAAAATCTATTCTTGGAGCCAGAGTGGGATATAATGGAAAGGCTTTGTAGAGAACATTAATTCAGTTTCAACCATGTCCAGATTTCAATTTGTAGACACCTGGGTAGAAAGGATAGAAGTAGGCATACTAGGAATGGAAGATGATACACTGAGATAGAGATCTGAGGGATTGTCTCTTCAAGACATCTTGAGTCCTAGGATAATAATATAAGCCTCCTAAACCTTTTTTAAAGATAATAATTTAATCCTTGTCTAAAGACAGCAGTGGAATCCAGAAATAATGATTACTGTTTATTTATTGAGCACTTAAATGCCAGATATTTAATGTCTATTAGTTAGCTCTATAATCCCAGCAGTCCTGTAAAGTTGACTGAACAGTTAGTCACAGCATTAGCAAGTGAGAGAGCCAGGTTTTGAGCCCAAGTCTAACTCTAAAGCCCATGCTCTTAAACACCACGCTATAATAAGGATAGAAGTTGAAAACATTTCTTGAAGAATTAATTGACTATGCATCTCTTTTCCATCTTGAGCCTCCCATTTTCCCTTCCCTGAATTACTTTAGCTGGTTAACTGAAAACTCAAACCATTTCCAAACTTTAGAGAAATGCAGATTCCTTACTCCTGTCCCCAATGTGATGCAGCATATCTGGAGGGCAGCCCAATAATCTGCATGTTAATATAAACATATGCCAAAGTGATTCTACCCATGTGATCACAGGACCATCGTTTGAGACACAGTACCCTAAATAGTGGCAAGGTTAGGTTGAACTATAACACAATCTCATACTTTTTTTTTTTTTCAAGGCTTGAAAAGTAACGTATTTTATATGGAGCTGCAAATAGTTTTGTATAGAACACAATGTAGAAGTTAGATATATGGTGCTTATTTAGTATAATCACGTGGAGAATGTCAGTGCTAACATGCAGTATAACTTACTTTTGACTGTTTATGTTTCATTCAAAGTATGTTCCTCTTTTTTTTCAGAGAGGAACATCCTTGAAAAGTCCCTATTACTTTCCTTTCTTAAAAATGGTTTTTATCAGAATGACTGGGTGGCTCAGTCAGTTAAGCAGCTGTCTTTGGCTCAGGTCATGATCACAGGGCCCTGGGATTGAGCCCCGCCTTGGGCTCCTTGCTCAGCGGGGAGCCTGCTTCTCCCTCGGCCTGCTCTGCCTGCTGCTCCCCCTGCTTGTGCTCTTTCTCTGACAAATAAATAAAACCTAAAAAAAAAAAAAAAGGAAGAAAGAGGGGCGCCTGGGTGGCTCAGTGAGTTAAACTTCTGCTTTAGCTCCCTGGGATTGAGCCCCATATCGGGCTCTCTGCTCGGCAGGGAGCCTGTTTCCTCCCGCCTCTCTCTCTCTGCCTGCCTCTCTGCCTACTTGTGATCTCTGTCTGTCAAATAAATAAAAATAAAATATTTTTTTTAAAAAGGGGGGGGAGAAAGAAACTTGTCTTTTGGGTCTAGAGAATAAAATTGGCTCATACCCCCAGTAAATGTTGATTAAACATTTTTTTATGAATTGAAGTCAGTAAAAGTATGTGTAAGGGTATAGGATTTTATTTTAACCTACTTAGAAGCTAATAATTAGTCTGCTGTAGTTCATGCGATGCTGACAGAGTACAAGAGACTTCTGGATCAGAGACCAAGGACTTTATTACTCATAGTCCAGAAGTAGCATAAGCATGTTTGCATTAGTTCCCCTTGCCCCCTCAAGTCCCATTAGAGTGGCCCAAATGGATGTTTACACATAAGTTCTAAGAATGGAGCATTGAACTTGGGGAATCCGTTGTTTTTGTAGTAAGTGATAAGCAAGTCTGCTCTGTGTCCTAGGGTGGTGCATATTACTTTATCTTCCAAAGCTGATCTTTTCAAACACAGTCCTGAAAAGTGGCCTGGGTAAGCAGTGGTCAGGGTCATGCATTTTTGGCATATTCAGCAAGACACGTAGGAATGTGAGAGACCCATGGAGGAATAGCTCTCCCAACAGCAAGTACATATAATAGGTAATTGATAGAAATCTTAGAATTATTGTGAAATAGTTGCTGCACAAAAAGGTATAGAGAGTAATATAATGAATAGCGCGACAGTCACCTCCCAACATGACAAGTAAGTATTATTCGTACTGTGGATAATACTTTCCTGTGGATCCTTCCCCTTGTCTCATAGGTAAGCAGTAAAAAATTTTTACTATCATTTAAAAATCGTTAAAGAGTGTTTCAATCTCCTTACTGGTTATGGGTCTGTTCAGGCTTTCTATTTCTTCCTGGTTCAGTTGTGGTAGTTTATATGTTTCTAGGAATGCATCCATTTCTTCCAGATTGTCAAATTTGTTGGCGTAGAGTTGCTCATAGTATGTTCTTATAATAGTTTGTATTTCTTTGGTGTTAGTTATGATCTCTCCTCTTTCATTCATGATTTTATTTATTTGGGTCCTTTCTCTTTTCTTTTTGATAAGTCGGGCCAGGGGTTTATCAATTTTATTAATTCTTTCAAAGAACCAGCTCCTAGTTTCGTTGATTTGTTCTATTGTTTTTTTGGTTTCTATTTCATTGATTTCTGCTCTGATCTTTATGATTTCTCTTCTCCTGCTGGGCTTAGGGTTTCTTTCTTGTTCTTTCTCCAGCTCCTTTAGGTGTAGGGTTAGGTTGTGTATCTGAGACCTTTCTTGTTTCTTGAGAAAGGCTTGTACCACTATATATTTTCCTCTCAGGACTGCCTTTGTTGTGTCCCACAGATTTTGAACCGTTGTATTTTCATTATCATTTGTTTCCATGATTTTTTTCAATTCTTCTTTAATTTCCTGGTTGACCCATTCATTCTTTAGAAGGATGCTGTTTAGTCTCCATGTATTTGGGTTCTTTTCAAACTTCCTTTTGTGGTTGAGTTCTAGCTTTAGAGCATTGTGGTCTGAAAATATGCAGGGAATTATCCCAATCTTTTGATACCATTTGAGTCCTGATTTAGGACCGAGGATGTGATCTATTCTGGAGAATGTTCCATGTGCACTAGAGAAGAATGTGTATTCTGTTGCTTTGGGATGAAATGTTCTGACTATATCTGTGATGTCCATCTGGTCCAGTGTGTCGTTTAAGGCCTTTATTTCCTTGCTGATCTTTTGCTTGGATGATCTGTCCATTTCAGTGAGGGGCGTGTTAAAGTCCCCTACTATTACTGTATTATTGTTGATGTGTTTCTTTGATTTTGTTATTAATTGGTTTATATAGTTGGCTGCTCCCACGTTGGGGGCATAGATATTTAAAATTGTTAGATCTTCTTGTTGGACAGACCCTTTGAGTATGATATAGTGTCCTTCCTCATCTCTTATTATAGTCTTTGGCTTAAAATCTAATTGATCTGATATAAGGATTGCCACTCCTGCTTGCTTCTGATGTCCATTAGCATGGTAAATCACCTCACACCAGTCAGAATGGCTAAAATCAACAAGTCAGGAAATGACAGATGCTGGCGAGGATGCGGAGAAAGGGGAAACCTCCTACACTGTTGGTGGGAATGCAAGCTGGTGCAGCCACTCTGGAAAACAGCATGGAGGTTCCTCAAAATGTTGAAAATAGAACTGCCCTATGACCCAGCAATTGCACTACTGGGTATTTACCCTAAAGATACAAACGTAGTGATCCAAAGGGGCACGTGCACCCGAATGTTTATAGCAGCAATGTCCACAATAGCCAAACTATGGAAAGAACCTAGATGTCCATCAACAGATGAATGGATCAAGAAGATGTGGTATATATACACAATGGAATACTATGCAGCCATCAAAAGAAATGAAATCTTGCCATTTGCGACGACGTGGATGGAACTAGAGCGTATCATGCTTAGCGAAATAAGTCAAGCAGAGAAAGACAACTATCATATGATCTCCCTGATATGAGGAAGTGGTGATGCAACATGGGGGCTTAAGTGGGTAGAAGAAGAATCAATGAAACAAGATGGAATTGGGAGGGAGACAGACCATAAGTGACTCTTAATCTCACAAAACAAACTGAGGGTTGCTGGGGGGAGGGAGGTTGGGAGAAGGGGGTGGGATTATGGACATTGGGGAGGGTATGTGCTTTGGTGAGTGCTGTGAAGTGTGTAAACCTGGTGATTCACAGACCTGTACCCCTGGGGATAAAAATATATGTTTATAAAAAATTAAAAATTAAAAAAAAATCGTTAAAGAGCCTTTTTACATAGTACCATTTTAGGCACCATAGAAAAAAATGGTGAGGATACAACTCTTGCATGTCACAATCTTATGGTCCAAGGACAACCAAAATCACTAAAATATAGCTTAGTCATGGGAAAGGATATATGTGAAAAATACAAGTCGGTAAACAATATGTAACTCTAAAGTCAGTTATTAGCATCTAATATATGTAAGGACTAAGTATAGTTATGGACGGAGGGCAAAATAGAATTCATTATTCGGTTGGAAAATAGTGACTCTGAGAGGCAGCAACAATGAGAATTACAGGCATGAGATTTGTCATAGACAATTTGTCATACAAATACGCTGTGAGTATCTGACCTTACATTGATCTAACCAGAAAGATGGGAGAAGGGAGCTTGGGAGTAGGTAGCCTGCAGGATAGTTAGCTGAGAGGTATGTAGGTGTGTCAGATGACCATTTTGATTAGGAGAGATAGCTGAGACTGTCCTCTGCTGAGACTGAGCCTCTGATGTCACAGGACTTCACATCTAATCACACAGGGGTGGTTACATAGGCGAGAATTAGAAACTATCCAAGATCCTCTGTGATTATGACTGAAATGTGTGTAGCAGCTTCCAGAGATGTAGAAGAAAAAAGGTTTCATGTGAGTTGCAGCAGTGAGGGAAAAAGCCTCAGTGAGAAGTCTTGCAGTGGGCCTTGAATGGCAAATTGTGGGGAGAATGCTTCAGAAAAGGGGGAGGCAAGAGCACATGAGCAGACTGGAGAGACTAAGTGTGAGACAATTGAGAAGACTGACCTGTGGGAATTATGTCCAGGTGACTTGACCTATATGTAGTTTCCCATGGTCTGCATTTTGCTGATTGCTTGCTTATGGTGCAGTTTCGGGGATTTCCTCTGTCCTCTGTATTTCCTACAAATTAGCAGGTGGACCTAGTAAAGCATGATGAGATTCAGGCTCATTTGTAGGACTGTAGGCGTGTGTGGGGGGTCTTCCTTGATCACATGAGTAAAGGTATGTGTAAGGGTCTAGGATTTCATTTGACCCAACTTAACAAGCCAGCAATTAGCCTGTTACTGTTTCACATTCTAACTTCATAATAAGTATGACTTATTTTCTGAGATATCCTGGTCAGTCCACTGCCCCCTCCCACTTTTGTCTGTACCATCTCTTATCTTTATTTCTCTTTTTCCTATCTTGCTCAATTTGGATTTCTCTCAGCAGTTTCTTTTCAATGTAGGTGCCCTATCCTAGGAAGGAGCCTTGGTTAGTTCCCTGAGTTTAAAAAGCTAGACTGCTCCAGGTCCTTTGGGCCTCCCTGGGGACCCCTTGCAGTGGACTCAACCCCATTAGTTTTAGTCTCTGCAATCAGATTGGACCACACTGCTTTTCATTTAAAACTTGGCTAGCTTGGGCTTCTTCCGTCCTCTGGTCTGTCAGAGGCCCTATTGCTTTCCCTCTGTGTTGATCTGCACAGTGGCTTATAGCACTTGTGTCTGCTGGGCCTTGATGTTTTTCCCTCTTTATATGGAGTTTTATGAGGATAATTTGTCTTTTAGTTTTGTAATAGGTACTGTCCGTGGGCTTTTTGTGGTGTTATCTAGTTGCTCTGTTTGAATGTGGGGATTCAGAAATAACAAAGGCTATGTTGCCACTGCCATTTCTCCAGAATCCTCTTTGTAGGTGCTTGAGTAGAAAGGTCACACAATAATGAGTAGAATGGTTGGTCTGACCTAACATCTTACTTGGCATAGAGACAGTGTGGTCATTAGTCAGACTTGTTCTTTAACTTTCTCTTTTCTCCAAATTGAAAAGTGTTGGCTATCATGCCCGTTTAGTGGATTTCCATGGAAATAATAGCTTCTTACCTTTACTCTTTTCAGGTTCACCAAGAATCTTTCCCCAGACAAAATCAATTTGAGCACCCTGAAAGGGGAGGGTCAGCTGACCAACCTGGAGCTGGATGAAGAGGTTCTACAGAATGTGCTGGAGCTGCCCACCTGGTTAGCCATTACTCGGGTCTACTGCAACAGGGCCTCCATCCGGGTGAGAATGGGGGTCAGAGTGCTGTTGCTGTCCTTGGCCAGCAGGCATGTTTTCTTGAGGGGCAGCTCCCACAGCCCTGAGTGTTGCTTTCCTCTTTCAGATCCAGTGGACAAAGTTGAAGACACACCCCATTTGCTTGGTAATGGCCTTTCTTGATTGCAAGTAATCAAAATGGGGATGGCTGGGATGGGATTTTAAAAGATCTGAGAGGAGATGGTGAGGAGTCCTGACAGGCTAACCCTTTTGGGACTGGTGTTTGCTCTGTCTGGTTTGTGAGCTTCTCTCTGAGAGTGACTGTTTTCTGGGCTTATTCTGAAATTACTGTGTGGTGTAGCAGTTAGCACTGAGACACAAGACCAAGTAGTCCTCGGTTGTTTCGCCTTTTGTTTTTTATAACAAATTTTGCTGCCCAGGTTCTACTTCTGGATTTCCTTTGGAATCTTGACAGAGGAAAAAATTAGAAATCTAGTTCATGTTGACTATTGGGTGATTAGCTGAAAGCCCTTCAGGAACTCACCAATATGTATTTCATCCAAAAACTGGAATCCCCAGGGATGGTAATACCTCTGTAACTTGGGTTTATATTGTAGTTTTCTGCTGTGAGCTAATCCTATGCTTGTCCTCGGTTCTGCTGCTAACAGACATGGAAGAGGAAAGATGAGGCCTCTCCTTGCATTTCAGTTTGTTCATTCATTTGACAAATATTTGTTGTCTGCCCACTGTTGGCACAGCACTCAACTAGGCAGTACAGCGTAGGGATGGATAAGATGCACCGTGTGCTGTGTGGGGTTTTGTGCAGATGCTTAGCTCTCCGTGGCTTTTATTTCAGTGTCTGGATAAGGTAGAGGTGGAGATGAAGACATGTGAGGAGCCTCGGCCCCCAAATGGACAGTCTCCTATTGCCCTCGCTTCTGGACAGAGGTTAGTTGCTTAGGTCCCTTTCATTTCCAACATGTTAACTGTTCCATATCAACTTTTAGTGAAAAATGAACTTTTTATTTGGGAATTTTCCAACTTACACTAAAATGAAGAGAATGGTATAATCAACCCCCAGGCACCTAAGATCTGATTTCAACAGTTGTTAACATGTTGCCATTCTAGTTTCACCTTTTCTTGCCTGTGTGTGTGTGTGTGTGTGTGTGCACGCGCGCATGCTTGTACGAGCATGGCATGCACTGTAGTCTTTGAACGCGTGCGCTTGTACGAGCATGGCATGCACTGTAGTCTTTGAAAGCAAATCCCAGACACCATATGATTCCATCTGTAAATACTTCTAGATACTTTGTCTTTTTTTTAAAAAATATTTTATTTATTTATTTGATACAGAGATCACAAGTAGGCAGAGAGGCAGGCAGAGAGCAAGCTGGGGAGAAGCAGGCTCTCTGCCTAGCAGAGAGTCTGATGCGGGGCTCGATCCCAGGACCCTAAGATCATGACCTGAGCTGAAGGCAGAGGCCTTAACCCACTGAGCCACCCAGGTGCCCCAAGATACTGTGTTTTTAACAGATGGGGACTTTGAAGAAAGAAAGAAAAAATACACAAAACTATTATCACAATCAATAAAATTAATAGGAATTTGTTAATATTATCTAATACTTATTTCATATTAAATTTTATGAATTGTCTCTAAAATATTTTTTCCAATGCAGTATGGCTCCAAAGAGCTCCACATATTACATTTAGGGATATGCCTTTTAAGACTTTTTAGTTCTAAACAACCCCCCACACCCACTCTTTAGTATTCTATTTATTCTTTGTAGAAACTAGATTTTTTTTTTTTAATATTTATTTATTGACAGATCACAAGTAGGCAGAGAGGCAGGCAAAGAGAGAGAGGAGGGGGAAGCAAGCTCCCCGCTGAGCAGAGAGCCCGAAGTGGGGCTGGATCCCAGGACCCTGGGGTCATGACCTGAGCCGAAGGCAGAGGCTTAACCCACTGAGCCACCCAGGCACCTCAAAACTAGATTGTTTTTGATAAAGAATGTCCTACATTTTGTATTTTGGCTGATTGTGTCCTCAAGGATATATTTTAAATGTTTCTCTTTTAACCTGGTAGTAAGATTTAAAGGCTTGATTTGAGTAAATGTTTTTGTTTTCTTGGTAAGAATGCTCTAAAAATTATACCATGTATTTCCTATTGTATCAGGAGACACAAAATGTTCCTTTGGTTAAGATTAATCAGTGGATTCAGATAATGATGGCCTGATTTATCCATTGTGATTAAGGTCCTCATCTACTTCATCTCATGGTGTAAGGACCTTTGATAACCATTGATGATAATTGTGTAGGTCTGTTATATTTCACTGTTGATGCAAAACAGGGATTTTATAATTCTTTTCTTCCTATTACATTTATTAACAATAATAGACTAGCAGTAATCTCTAAGATTTTTTGTGGGTGTGGGGGGAGGATGAAGGAGAGTTATCCTTTTGGATTCATGTTTTTTTTAACAGCTTTATTAAAGTATAATTGACACAAAATAGACTACATGTACAAAGCATACAGTTTGATAAGTTTTAGCATATGCACACCATGCAGTCATCAACACAATCAAGACAATGAACATATCCATTAACCCTTAACCATATTGTTGTTCTCCCTTATATTCCTTCCCTTTCCTTTCTCATGCCCTCCTATCCCCAGACTGGGGGGTAAAAGCATGGCTTTCTGTGACTATAGACTAGTTTACATTTTCTATAATTTTATATAAAAGGAATCATAGTATGTAGTATGTACTGGTTTTTGTCTGGCTTCTTTTACTCAGCATAATTATTTTGAGATTCATCCATGTTGTTGAGTGTATCAATAGTTCATTCCTTTTATTACTGAGGATTATATTCCATTGTGTGGAGAGATTAGAATTTGTTTATCCATTTGCTTGTTTTTTGTTTTTTTTTTTAATCCATTCACTTGTTAGTGGACACTTTATTTTCAGTGTTTGGCTATTATGAATAATGCTGCTATGAACATTCATATACAAGTTTTTGTGTGGTCATGTGCTTTTATTTCTCTTGGGTAAATGCCTAGGAATGGAGTGGTCAGGTGGTAGGTATGGTAGGTAAGATTTAGCTTTTTAAGAAACTGTTTCTTTTCTTTCTTTCTTTTTTTTTTTTTAAGATTGTACTTATTTATTTATTTGACAGAGAGTGAGAGGGAACACAAGCAGAGCAAGTGGGAGAGGGAGAAGCAGGCTCTCTGCTGAGTGGGGAGCCCAGTGTGAGGCTTGATCCCAGGACCCTGAGATCATGACCTGAGCCAAAGGCAGATGCCCAACAGCTGAGCCACCCAGGCGCCCCAAACTGCCAAACTTTTCCAGAGTGGTTTACTATTTTACATTCTTTTTATGCTTTTACATTTAAATTTTCTTACATCCTACACTTCCATTTACTTTAAAAAAAATGTTTGTTGTATTTCATACATTTATAGTCGTTATTTGTTTTGATATTCAGATGTCCTTATCTTTAGCCAGGGAGTGCCTTTCGAAGTCACTGCCTGTGTCTTTTGGAGAAGACCCCAGTAATCTGACATTTCTCCCAAGGAACGCCAATTCCTTTTAGTGAGAAGTGTTATTTAAAGAGAACAGTCTGGGCAAAATTGTATTCATTGAGTTGTTATTGCAATAAGGCCTTTTACACGTTCAGTTATAGGGTAATGGTATTTTTAAAAAAGAGAAAAATAAATCATGACAATATGCGGATATTTCTCAATTCAAATAAAAAAGAGGATTTTAAAATAACTGTTTAGATTTAATGTTTGTATTTTTTGTTCATATGCTGTACCATGGTTCCTAACAACAATAATATAATAAACAATTCACTTTTTTTCAATTGTTTAAAAAAATAACAAAGCCAGTATTGTAACTATCAATAAGACTACTGAGTATGGTAGATTTCTGTGTGCATGTATGTGTTTTAAATTTATGATATATCCCACTAGAGAAGTATGGTCGAATGCTGTGTTTTAAAGTCACTTGAAGTCATTTTTCATACGTTCAGGATGCCAACTTGACATACAGAGAGGTTTTTTGTTTTTTGTTTTTTTTTAAGACAAATTTTGCAGTTTTTGGCTCACAATAAAGTTAGAGGAAGGGGCACAGATTTCCCATATCTCCTTGCCCCTGTGCATGCATAGCCATCTCCATTATCAACATCCCCCATCAGAGTAGTACATTTGTTACAGTGGTTAACCTACATTGACACATCACAATTGCCCAAAGTCCATAGGTCCCATTAAGGTTCAGTCTTGGTTTTTGTACATTCTTTGGGTTGGGAAAAATGTATAATGACATGTGTCTACCATTATGGTATTTTCACAGCCCTAAAAGTTCTGTGTGCTCTACTTATTTATCTCTATTCCTGCCCCAACCCCTGAAACCGATGGTATTTTTCACTGTCTCCATTGTTTTTCCTTTTCCAGAATGTCATATAGTTGGAATCACACAGTATGATTCATCTTTTAATTTTTTTTACTTTTTAAAATATGTTACTTATTTATTTATTAGAGAAATAGAGAGCACAAGTGGGGCGAAGGGCACAGGAAGAAGCAGACTCCCCCACAGAACAGGAAGGCTAATGTGGGGCTTGATCCTGGGATTCTGGGTTGTGACCTGAGCCTAAGACAGACGCTTAACCAGCTGAGACATTCAGGCACCCCCATCTTAACCACTTTTTAAAAAAAAAAATTCTTTTCAGTGTTCCCAGATTCATTGTTTATGCACCACACCCAGTGCTCCATGCAATATGTGCCCTCCTTAATACCTACCACCAGGCTCCCTAACCCCCAACCCCTGCCCCTCCAAAATCCTCAGTTTGTTTCTCAGAGTCCACAGTCTCTCGTGGTTCGTCTCCCCTTCCAATTTCCTCCAATTCACTTCTCTCCATCTCCTAATGTCCTCTGTGTTATTTCTTATGCTCCACAAATATGCAAAACCATATGATAATTGACTCTGTCTGCTTGACTTATTTCAATTAGCATAATCTCTTCCAGTCCCATCCATGTTGATACAAAAGTTGGGTATTCATCCTTTTAATGGAGGAATAATACTCCATAGTATATATGGACCACATCTTCTTTATCCATTCTTCCATTGAAAGGCATCTTGGTTCTTATCACAGTTTGGCAACTGTGGCCATTGCTGCTATGAACATTGGGATACAGATGGCCCTTCTTTTCACTACATCTGTATCTTTGGGGTAAATACCCAATAGTGCAATTGCAGGGTCATAGGGAAGCTCTATTTTTAATTTCTTAAGGAATTTCCACACTGTTCTCCAAAGTGGCTGCACCAACTTGCATTCCCACCAACAGTGTAAGAGGATTCCCCTTTCTCCACATCCTCTCCAACACATGTTTACTGTTTTGTTAATTTTAGACATTTTAACTGGTATAAGGTGGTATCTCAATGTGGTTTTGATTTGAATTTCCCTGATTGCTAATGATGATGAACATTTTTTCATGTGTCTGTTAGCCATTTATATGTCTTTGATATTGGCCATGGCAACTTCTTTCAAGATATGATTCCAAAGGCAAAGGAAACAAAAGTGAAAATGAACTTTTGGGACTTTATCAAGAACAAAAGTTTCTGCACAGCAAAGGAAATAGTCAGCAAAACAAAGAGGCAACCCATGGAATGGAAGACGATATTCACAAATGACACTACAGACAAAGGGCTGATATCTAAGATGTATAAAGAATTCCTCAGACTCAACACACACAAAACAGATAATCATGTCAAAAAGTGGGCAAAAGACAATGAACAGACACTTCTCCAAAGAAGACATACAAATGGCTAACAGACACATCTTAACCACTTTTTTTTTTAAGATTTTATTTATTTATTCTACAGAGAGAGATCACAAGTAGGCAGAGCAGCAGGCAGAGAGAGGGGGGAAGCAGGCTCTCCGCTGAGCAGAGAGCATGATGCAGGGCTCGATCCCAGGACCCTGAAATCATGTTTCTCAGAGGCTTAACCCACTGAGCCACCCAGGCGCCCCTTAACCACTTTTAAGTGTAAAGTTCAGTAGTGTTAACTCTACTCACATCCTGAAACAAATCTCCAGAGCTTTTACATCTGAAATTGGAACTCCATATCCATTTGTATTGGTTTGCTGTGACTACCATGACATAATGCCATAGACTAGTTGCCTAAATAGTTGAAATTTATTGTTGAAATTTCACTAAATTTCAAATAAGTTGAAATTTATTTTCTCACAGTTCTGGGGGCTTGAAGTCTTATTATCAAGGTATCACCAGATCCTGAGGCCTCTCTCCTTGGCTTGCAGATGCTGACTCCTTAGCATTTCCTCACATGGCCTTTTCTCTCTACCTGCTCATCCCTAGTGTTGCTTCATTTTTTCCCTTTAATTGAAGTATAGTCGATATACAGTGTTTTATTGGTTTCAGGTGTACAATATAGTGATTTGATAGCTCTACACATTATGTAGTGTTCATATGATAACATGATATATGATATCACATATATATGTGATATATACATATATTTAATATATACATATAATATATATGTGATATCATATGATATATCATATGATATATGATTATGTGATAACATGATATAACATATGGTAGTGTTTATATGTTCATATGATATTAATGATAAGTATAGTTATCGTATATTATTGCAATAATATTCACAATATTCCCTGTGCTGTACTTTTCATCCTTATGACTGATTTATTTTACTACTTGAAGTATGTACCTCTTCATCACTCCACCTATTTTGCCCACTCCTCTTACTCCTCCCCTCTGGCAACCACCAGAGTGTTCTGTGTATTTATGAGCTTGTTTTGTTTGTTCACTTGTTTTGTTTTTCAGATTCCACATATATGAAATCATGTATTTTTCTTTATCTGACTTGTTTTACTTAGCATAATACTTTCTAGGTTCACTCATGTTGTCACAAATGGTAAGATTTCATTCTTTTTAATGGCTGAGTAGTATTCCATTGCATATATATATCACATCTTCTTTATTTATCTATTGCTGGGGCAATTGCATTGCTCCCGTTTCTTGACTATTGTAAATAATGCTGCTATAAACATAGGCGTGCAGATACCTTCTTGAATTAGGGTTTTCTTTTTCCTTTCTTTTTTTAAAAGATATTTTATTTATTTATTTAACAGGGAGAGAGAGACATCACAAATAGGCAAAGAGAGGGGGAAGCAGGCTCCCTGCTGAGCAGAGAGCCCGACGTGGGGCTCGATCCCAGGACCCAGAGATCATGACCTGAGGTGAAAGGAGAGGCTTAACTCATTGAGCCACTCAGGCGCCCCAAATTAAGGTTTTCATTTTCCTCAAGTAAAGACCTAGAAGTAGAATTACTGGATCATATGATACTTCTCTTTTTATTTTTTTGAGGAAACTCCATATTCTTTTCCACATGGCTGCACCAAATCGCCATTCCCACCAACAGTGCACAAAGGTTTCCTTTTTTTTTTTTTTTTTTTAAAGATTTTATCCATTTATTTGACAGTTTGACAGACAGAGATCACAAGTAGGCAGAGAGGCAGGCAGAGAGAGAGGAGGAACCAGGCTCCCTTCTGAGCAGAGAACCCAATGCAGGACTCAATCCCTTCGACCTGAGCCGAAGGCAGAGGCTTTAACCCACTGAGCCACCCAGGTGCCCCTTCAAATGTTTCTTTTTCTTCATATCCTTTCCAAAACTTGTTTCTTGTTGTTTTGATACTAGCCATTTTGACAGATGCGAGGTGATAGCTCATTGTGGCTTTCATTTTCATTTCCCTGATGAGTGAGGCTAAGTATCACTATCGCTCTTAATGGTTTTTTTGTTTAACAGAAATGATTAATTCTAATGTAATGTAATGTATGCCCTTTTTTTGCCCTTTATGCTTAACCCTTTTTGTGTCTTAAGGGTCTCTTCCTGTCTGAAGGCATGAAGATATTCTCTTTTGTTTTCTTCTAAAAGTTTTATTGTTTTGACCTTTCACATTTAGATATAATCGATCTTTTTTTTTTTTTAAGATTTTATTTATTTATTTGATTTATTTATTTTATTTATTATTTTATTTATTTGTTTGACAGAGGGATAGAAATTGCAGGTAGGCAGAGAGACAGACGGAGGGAGAGGGGGAAGCTCAATCCCAGGATCCTGAGACTGTGAGCTGAACCGAAGGCAGAGGCTTAACCAATGAGTCACCCAGGCACCCTGATATGATTGGCCTTAAAATGATTATTTCTTTTGTTTGATGTAAGATAGGAGTTAATATTATTTTTTCTCTGTCAATCTCTTCAAACTGACCATGCGCCATTATTGAAAGACCATCTTTTCTCTACTGCTCTCTCACCGCTATTATAAATTAAGTGTCTCTCAATATAGTTGTGATTTGTGAGTACGGTTGAACATTTTTATGTTTAATATCATTTGCACTTCCTTCTCTGTGAACTGCCCATGCTTTGTCCCATTTTTATTGGCCTGTATTTTTGTTTTCAGTTTCTTGAAGCTCTTTATACATTAGAGATGTTAGCCCTTTGTGATATAAATTGGAAATACATATTTTTTCCAGTTTATAATTTCTACGCCTTCTTTTTATCTCTTGTAATGAGAACTGATTTCATTTACGTGCCAAGAATGTCTGTGTTTTTCTACATCCAGGAGGACTTTAAGATGGCCTTTGTTCCTCTTCTTACCATTTCTGACCTCTCACTGTGGAAGACCAACTATGCTTTTTGGGATATATTTGACAGGGTAGAGTTGGGATTGTTCTTGACCTCTTGCTCACCTGGCTGTACTTCTTTCCTCTTCCCACTACCTTTGCAGAGTATGCTGTGTCTTTGAAGGTTTTATAAAAATCTAGCATTTCCTTTCTTTAGTTATACCTCCCCTCATGTACAACATTCACATTTGGGTAGTTTGTGGATTATAAAAATATTTTTTAATTCATTCTTTTTAACAAAAGAGAGATTATTTCTAGGTCAACTCTTTTTCTTTTATTTCATTCCTCAAAAAATCCAATTAAGAGTACTGCATCATAAAACATTTTCAAAATCTAAAAAATGTAAGTAGAAATAGAGAGAGATAAAAGAAAGAAATCATCCATAGTTCTAGCACCCAAAGAGAAACTGTTAATAATCTTGTCTGATGTCTTCCACTGTAAAAAGTGCATACAAAGTCTCACCTGCTTCTGAATATTGGTCTCCCTCATTTGTTGTAGTGAGTATGGCTTTGCCGAGAAGGTGGTGGAGGGAATGTTTATCATCGTCAATTCCATCACCATCAAGATTCACTCCAAGGCTTTCCACGCTTCTTTTGAATTGTGGCAGCTCCAGGGCTACAGCGTCAACCCCAACTGGCAGCAGAGTGACCTCCGTCTCACCCGCATCACTGACCCCCACCGAGGAGAGGTGACAGCCCCAGTATTGCAAGAGGAGAGAATGAGGAGATTCAAAATAGGACTGGTTTTTAAAGGATATTATTCCTGCTTTGGGGTTTTCCTCAGATATGTCCCCCATTCCTGTGACCCCAAGAATCCCAGTGTTACTGCTACATGCCTTCTTCTTTTAGGGATCTCTGATCCACTGCATTCTATTGGTAGGATCCCAACTGAGAAATAGGTGGGAGTTTCTCCCTTGCTAGTCTTTTCCCTCTTAGACTTCCTGCCTCTTGGTTAATTTCATCCATAGAATTAAAGAATTTTACTTTCTCTCCTTTTAGGTTCTAACATTTAAGGAAATAACTTGGCAAACACTTCGAATTGAGGCAGATGCTACAGACAATGGTGATCAGGACCCAGTCACCACTCCACTGAGGCTTATTACCAACCAAGGCAGGATCCAGATAGCCCTCAAGAGAAGAGTGAGTATGTTCTCTGCCCTCGTGAAAACTTCTATCTTTTGTTCTCTTAGACAACCTTAGAGTTGTTGTTCTCTGTTTTTTTAATGTTACTGGCCCTAGAAATGACAATCAAAAGTGGCAGGCCTATACTTCAGTGTTGCACAGAACATTTCTGTGAACATTTGCACCTCCTTGTCACCTGAATTTTGGAAACCACAATTTTTACCTATACATAGGGACACCGACATAGACACCTGGCAGTTGACTACTGTTTTCTTGTTAACCACAGAAAACATTAGTAGTTTCGTAAGAAATTGACTCTCCATAGTGTTTGCTGCTTTCTTTTCATGTTCTAGGTATTGAAAAGCCTCTCTGAAATTAATCAGGCAATAATCACGTTGAGTTGGAATGATACCAGATGTTGAACCCCATGTTTTGTGTGGCCCTTTCAGACCAAAGATTGCAATGTGGTAGCCTCCAAGCTGATGTTCCTGTTGGATGACCTGCTCTGGGTGCTAACTGACTCGCAGCTCAAGGCTATGATGAAGTATGCAGAGTCACTGAGTGAGGCCATGGAGAAGTCAGCCCAGCAGAGAAAGAGTCTGGCTCCTGAACCTGTACAGGTTAGAGGCAAAACAGACACCCTTTGGGGTAGGGGGTGGCTAGAGAGATGGAGGGCCAGACCTAATTCATACCAACATAGGTGAGGTCTAGACTTCATTAGGCATTTTTGGGGCATTTGTCATTTGCATAGGCTTTGTTTGTGCTTCTAATTTATTCTATTCATTGGGTGCCTCTGGTGTGTTAGCTATATAGTACTAGCCACTGGGAGGAAAAGTAGAATAAGCCTCTTGTTCCTGTCTTTAGAGCTCTGACTGCCTTACAGTGTGGAGTGTAAACAAATTATTATAATAGGAGGTGGTTCATATATAAGTAGACACTATGCCATGAGAACACGAAGAAGAGGCATCTAACTGCACGGGCTGAAAGGGGGCATTAAAGAAAGACTATTGGAGGAGGCAGTGTTTTGGCATCAGTAAGCTAAGTCCTGGGGAGTGAGAGCTTGGGGGGCATTTCAGACCTAAGAACAGTGGTACTCTGTCTAGAGTTACAAGACTAATTATAACAAGGCTTTTTGGAGTTTGGGTTCTTTAGGCGGGACAGGTCTATGTAAGCTATCAGGTGAACAGTTACGGGAGAGAGCAGCCATCTCATGAAATTGTGGATTTCTCCAGACTGAACTAAAGCTTAAGAAAGGCTGTGAGGAGCTCTCTGGGTTTGGACTTATTTTTTTGCTCTCTGTCACATGTAGATCACCCCACCTGCTCCCAGTGCCCAGCAGTCCTGGGCCCAGGCGTTCGGGGGAAGCCAGGGCAGCAGCAACAGCAGCAGCAGCCGCCTAAGCCAGTACTTTGAGAAATTTGATGTGAAGGAGTCCTCCTACCACCTGCTAATCTCCCGCCTGGATCTGCATGTTTGCGATGATAGCCAGTCCCGAGAGCCAGGTACTCTGGTCAGCCTGAGCCTGGGCCTGGTGCTCCGTCGGCACCTTTGCTCTTCTCAAGATGGGGAGTGCTTTGGGAAGCTTCCCTTAATCCCATCCATTTCTTGGGCCTTGGTCTCTGGTGGTCTCTTGCTCTGTTGGTGTGAGGTAGTGCTTTTAGCCTTTTGGGTGTGGCGGGACCAGCATCCGGATTTAGTAAAATACAGAGGCCAGCACTCTCGCAGGCCTCACTGAGTCAGAATCTTCAGGGGCAGAGCTCAAGCAGTGTACACTTTTTTTCTTCCCTGCTTATGTTGGCCAGTGCTGGCCACTGGTGTGAGCTTCTAGGAAAGTAAATTCAAGTACAGTGTATTTATTACACAAAATAAATCTATGTGGTAGAATTTGGGGAATTTTTCATGAGATATATTTAGATAAGGGGATAACTCCCATCCCACCTTACCCAGGTGTGGTGTATGACTCTGTAAGGAACAAGGAACAGAACAAGTTCTTGTGAATTTGACTCTTCTCCTAGGATTTGGGTGTAAAGGGAGGGGAGAACTAGGTGGGACAGAAAGGGCTGTATGATTCTCTGGAGTTGTTCTAATATGCAGCCATATATGACTACTGCTGGCTGATCCAAATTGAGATGGGCTGCAAATATAAGGTACACATGGGATTTTGAAGATGTAGTAGAAAACCAGAGTGTAGAATACCTTGATAATTATTTTCATATTGATTTATGTTGAAATGATAAAATATTGATTATATTCATATAAGTAATAGTATGTATTAAAATTAATTTCACCTTTTGAAAAAACTTTTTCATATGACTACCAGAAAATTTAAAATTACTTATGTGGCTCACATTATATTTCTAATGGATAGCATTGCTCTAGAACTGTTTGTTCAGTATAGTAGCCAATAGCTACATTTGGCTGTTAAAATTAAATAAATGATGGGCTCCTGGGTGGCTCAGTGGGTTAAGCCATTGCCGTCGGCTCAGGTCATGATCCCGGGGTCCTGGGATCGAGTCCCGCATCGGGCTCTCTGCTCAGCAGGGAGCCCGCTTCCCCCCCACCTCTCTGCCTGCCTCTCTGCCTGCTTGTGATTCTCTCTCTCTGTCAAATAAATAAATAGAATCTTAAAAAAAAAATTAAATAAATGAAAAAATTCCGTTCCTCATTTGCACCAGTCACATTTCAAGTACTCAGTATAATCTACAGACCATAAAAGATTTTCATCATCACAGAAAGTTCTTTAGGACAGTGCAGCTCTAGAGGGTCCTTAAAGGCTACATTTTTGGTTTTTCTTGGTTTGGGTTTTCTTGTTTTGTTTTTGTTTTTGTCTTTTGGTGAAAAAATTTAGATTTAGCTAGCTGGACTCAGTTTAGATGATCCCAGTTTTGTTGGCAACATCCAAAGCCTCAGTCAGGAGCCAGATGAACATATGCCGCCCTCTTTCTATCAAGCCTGATTTCAAGGTGTTGACCTTGGCCATGTCAGTGTCCTAGAGTTTCTTCACAGCCTGTTTGATCTGATCCTTGTTAGCCTTGACATATATAATGAACACAAGTGTGTTGTTGTCTTCTATTTTCTTAATGGCTGACTTGATGGTTAGGGGGGACTTGATGAGAGCATAGTGATTGGGCTTGTTTCCCCTAGGGGTGCTCTTTTGAGGGTATTTGGGTTGCTAGGTGACGTGCGGATCTTCTTCTTTTTTTTTTTTTTTTTGTGACTGTGGATGCCTTTCAACACCACTTTCTTGGCCTTCAAAGCCTTTGCTTTGGCTTCGGCTTTGGGAGAGGCAGGGGCTTCCTTTTTCACCTTTGACACCATCTTTGTGAAAGGGATCTACTTGCTTTTTCATTAAGGGACACCGTAGCCTGGGATGTTGGGCCCTTGAGTAACATGCATACCTCTCCCTTGGTATTGGAGGTGAAATTATTGGAAACTGGTGGGTCCTTGGCGACAGTTTGGCTTGAGGTGGGGTAGCACTATCTCTTAAAATAAAATTGGAACAGTTTATATTCCAGCCTTCAGAGAAGAGGCTACTGATTGATGGGGAGGAGTGTCACTTGCCTGTTTTTAACGCTTCTTCCTTGGGATGAGACCTGTGACCCCAAAATTTTCTTTATCACTCTTTTTTTTTTTTTTTTTTAAAGATTTTATTTATTTATTTGACAGACAGAGATCACAAGCAGGCAGAGAGGCAGGCAGAGAGAGAGGAGGAAGCAGGCTCCCTGCTGAGCAGAGAGCCCGATGTGGGACTCGATCCCAGGACCCTGAGATCATGACCCGAGCCGAAGGCAGCGGCTTAACCCACTGAGCCACCCAGGCGCCCCTCTTTATCATTCTTAAGGCCATGCTGTCCTCATCCTCATCCTCAGCTCATTGGAGAATTTTAATTACTCATTTATGGAGACTGTTTACCATTTATGTCTCATATATGATTATGTGTTTATAATTAAATATGTTGATAATTGGTAATTCTATTTGATTTTGATTTTAATTCTAGACCCTATTTTAATATATTCAATTTCTATAGTTTATTGTTCTTTTTCATCTAAATAATTCCAATGGAGGGAGCATTGCTATGAAACCCTCTTCCTCCAGTACCCTCAGTCATACATTTTTAAGTAGGATGGTATCACCCAACAGCAGTTGCAGATTGGCTCTTTCTTTTTATTATTATTTTTTAATTTTAATTTTTTAAAAGATTTTATTTATTTATTTGATAGAGATCACAAGTAGGCAGAGACAAAAATAAAAATAGTATATACTTGATAATTTAATTCTACAAGTTATTCAGCAAATCATTAACTAAGTGCTGAAAAGAAAGAATATTGACCCAGTCTGAATGAATACCTAGTAGCTAGATTAGCTAAAAGATTTTTTCTCATATCAAGCAAAAGTTAAAAGTTGAGTTTACTAAGGGGTGCCTGGCTGGCTCAGTCGGTAGAGCATGTGACTCTTGATCTCAGGATAGTGAGTTCAAGCCCAACTTTGAACATAGAGCTTTCTTTTTTATTTTTATTTTTTTAAAGATTTTTATTTATTTATTTGACACACAGAGAGAGAACACAAGTAGGCAGAGAGGCAGGCAGAGAGAAAGGGGGGAAGCAGGCCCCCTACTGAGCAGAGAGCCTGATGCAGGGCTCGATCCCAGGACCCTGAGATCATGACCTGAGCCAAAGGCAGAGGCTTAACCCACTGAGCCACCCAGATGCCCCTAGAGCTTTCTTTAAAAAAAAAAAAAAAAATCACTATAATTAATTAAGAAATTTATTTAAATTTTCCATTTTTTTGTTGAAAAATACTTTTTTTTTTTTTTAAAGATTTTATTTATTTATTTGACAGAGAGAGATCACAAGTAGGCAGAGAGGCAGGCAGAGAGAGAGAGAGGAGGAAGCAGGCTCCCTGCTGAGCAGAGAGCCTGATGCGGGACTCGATCCCAGGACCCTGAGATCATGACCTGAGCCAAAGGCAGCGGCTTAACCCACTGAGCCACCCAGGCGCCCTGAAAAATACTTTTGAATAATTAAAAAATTTGATTATATTGCTGTTGTATATTTCTATAAATTGCTAATTTGCATGTATAATTTGATACATTATAATTTATATAAGAAATAGGTTTCATTAAATGTTACTCAGCAAATATATTTATAAAGTTGTTAAATATTAATAGCTTTAAGTTTTAAATTTAACTTTTAATTTAAAAGAATAATTTAGTCTTTTGTCACCCTGCATTGAATAAAAGGAGTAAACTTTATACTTTTTTTTTAAGGTTTTATTTACTTATTTGAGATAGAGTGAGCAAGGAAGAGCAATAGAGAAAGAGCATGAGGTGGGTGGTAGAGAGAGAGGGAGAAGCTGGTTTTCCACTATGCAGGGAGCCTGATGCAGGGCTCAATCCCAAGCCCTGGGATCATGATCTGAGATGAAGGCAGATGCTTAACCAACTGAGCCATCCAGGCACCCCTGTATTTATTCTTTTTATGTATAAAGCACAAATAGACATAGCACATAAGCAGATATATAGTATATCCGTGGTACGAAAATTTCATAAAGAGGCAATTAGGAAAAAATGTCAAAGTAAGTTCCTTAGAAGTAGTGATAATGAACAAAAAGATTGAGAAAAAGGAACATGAGTGTAGGATGGTGATTAGTCCAGAACTTGAGGTGGTGAAAATCCAGACAAGATAGAAATGGACCAGCTTACACCCAGAGGATCCCATGGTATTTCCCTTTACCCTAATAAGAGATAGAAATGTAGAACAGAGTCGGTCAGACAATATGCATATGTAAGAGAAGTAGTTTCTATTCTAACTACTCTATAACAATTCTTAGAGTGTAGTTGGAGAGGTAAGGTAGCAATAGAAAAAGTTTGGGATGCCAAGTGGCTCAGTCAGTTAAGCATCTGCCTTTGGCTCAGGTCATGGATCTTAGGGCCCTGGGATCAAGTCCCACATCGGGCTCCATACTCAGCGGGGAACCTGTTTCTCCCTCTGGCTGTTCTGCCTGCTGCTCCCCTGGCTTGTGCTCTCTCTCTTACACACAAATAAATAAATAAAATCTTTAAAAAAAAAAAAAGGAGGAAAAGTTCATTCATTTAGTGAGAATTAAATGTAAATTCAAGATAGACATAGTATAATATTTGACTTAATGCTAGAAATTCCAGTTTACCTACAATATTCTGTATGTATATTTTACAGTTTCCTTGTTAGTTCAGTGTTTGGAGTTCCATGGTACTGTGTATGTATTTTATGTAAGGATTGTATAATTAGCTCTGAGGCCAGGATATGAAAGGAAATAATGTGGCTTCTGTTTGGGGAGAATTTGGCTTATGTTATTCCAGGTCTTGGGCCGAGGAACAGCAATCCTGGCATTGTTAGGTTTTGGGGAACTAATCAATCAGAATTTTAGCGTGTTGGTGGGATACCTAGGATTGTAATCCCTGAATCCTGAGTTTTGCTGTTTCTTTTGCCTTTCTGGAAATTTGGCAGTCATTTAACAGAAATAACATACTTTTTTGGGGTGTTGTCCGCTGACCATTGTAAATGAAGAGAGGAGGGCCTCAGACTTCTACATCACTTGACATCATGGCCTTTGAGTTGCACTTGTGTATCAACGAGGCTTTTTTTTGTAGAGAAAGAGGGGAGGCAGCCAGGGCGTGGGGGTCAGGGCTGGAGGGTAGAGAGAGAAAGAATCTTAAGCAGGCTCCACACCCAGTATGGAGCCAGACGTGAGGCCCAGTCTCACAACCTGGCAATCATGACTTGAGCCAAAATCAAGAGTTGGTCACTTAACAGACTGAGCCACCCAGGTGCCCTCAGGCTTTGGAACTGATCCTCAGAGGACTGAAGTACTTCAAGTGCTATTTAGGCTTCTGTGTTTCTTCTGCCGATGTTCACCTTTATTTTTCTTTTATAGGTGTCTCTGCAAACAGACTCATGGGTGGTGCAATGCAGCTTACTTTCCGCAAGATGGCATTTGACTATTACCCCTTCCACTGGGCAGGTAGGGCAGTTCTGAACTGCAGCAGTGCTAGTGCATCCCAGGTACCCGTGTACTGAGGACAGATTCCTGGATTCATTCCTGACTTTCTAATAGGAGGGTGTGCAAGGAATTGCAACTCAGAGCGGTATTGGGAATAGCCCTCTTCAAGAAACTTGTTGGGTCTGCTATTGATGATTCTTTATCAGTGGTGGGAAGAAGTAGGCGGAGAGGCATTGGTTGAGATGTTGACTCTGTGCTCTGCCCCTTACTTCCACTAATTTTAGAGCCTTTCGAGTCGTCTGTGGTCAAAGATAGTGGTAGTCAGCAGCTGGCCTTTTAGGGAACCCTAGGGAAAAATCACATGTGGAATCCAGAAGAACTTGTGTTCCCACTAGAGAATTTTTACTTACCCCAGAGAAGTCTGGATTGGGGTGAGGGATCAGATTCTGAACTATGACTATTCCATTGGAAGGGGAAAATCAGAATGTTGGATCATGATCTTGGACCAAAACCTTTTTGCTTCTTTGTTGCCTAGGGGACAGCTGCAAGCATTGGGTACGGCACTGTGAGGCCATGGAAACCCGAGGCCAGTGGGCCCAGAAGTTGGTGATGGAATTTCAGAGTAAAATGGAGAAGTGGCAGGAGGAGACGGGTCTCAAACCACCTTGGCACCTGGGAGTAAATTCTCCCTTCAAGAGGAAAGCAGGTAGGTTACAAGGAGCTGGAGGACTCCCATTGCTTAGCCTCTTGCTTTTTTTTTAATTTTTTTTTAAATATTAAAATCTATTTATTTATTTGACACAGAGAGAGAGAGAGATCACACGTAGGCAGAGAGGCAGGCGGAGGAAGCAGGCTCCCCACCGAGCAGAGAGCCCAATGCAGGGCTCCATCCCAGGACCCTGAGACCATGACCTGAGCCGAAGGCAGAGGCTTTAACCCTCTGAGCCACCCAGGTGCCCCTAGCCTCTTGCTTTTACTTTAGTATATCCAGTGAAGATGAAGCACTGGACTAGTTAATTACCTGAACCTCAGCCCAGGGAAAGACATCAGTGACTTTTTTTCTTTGCAGAGTTCTAGTTGTCTTTAGGAGTAGCTGCAGTGTTGGGGAGAGGTTGTTGTCACCTTTATTCCATAGGCTGTGACCTTGAATACAATTTTTGAGTTCCTTCTAGGAGCTTGACAGTGTTAAGCTCTCTTTCCTACATATAGCCTTAGTGATCTTATGATTTTTACTTTCCTAATTCTATTAGTAATGAGAGTTGAATGTACCTGATTCTCTTCTCTACCTTCTTATTTTTATTTAGATTCTCTCTCCAGTCCTCGAAAGAACCCCCTTGAGAGAAGCGCCTCTCAGGGCCGACAGGCTGCCTTTCGGCCTCCCGCCTGGAATCGCTTGCGCTCTAGCTGCATGGTAATACGGGTGGATGACTTGGACATCCACCAGGTGAGAAGCCCAGGATGCCGGGGACATGGTTGGAAAGGGGTGGAGCAGTATATTTGGAAGGCAACAGGTGTGAACAAGATTGTGGAATTCAGGGGCTGCTTCCCTCACTTCTGAGGGGATAGATAACACTGGTCTGTGTCTTTGTAAGCGCAGATGGCTGCTGAGAGCAGGACCCGGGGTTCCCCCAGTTCCCTCTGATACCCTACTAGAAATCTGTCCCTGAGAGAAATGAACTTGCAGATAGTGTGAGCAGGTGTGAGAGCGCCTGCAGTACGTGTGAGAGGCACACTGCTCCCTGTGGCAGACTTGGCAAGGGTGACAGTGGCTTTCTAGGACCTCAGAGGAAATTGAGGATAATCTATTCTTGAGGCTGTATAGGTGCGAACAGCAACTTGTGTGTGGTTGTGTAGGTTTCTACAGCTGGACAGCCGAGTAAGAAGCCATCTGCACTCCTTTCCTGCAGTCGGAAGCTTCACAATCTTCCCACTCAAGTCTCGGCTATTCATATTGAGTTCACAGAGTATTACTTCCCCGATAATCAGGAGCTTCCAGGTAAGCATCTGATCTGGTCACTTTTTTTTTTTTTTTTTTAAAGATTTTATTTATTTATTTGACAGAGATCACAAGTAGGCAGAGAGGCAGGTGGGCTGGGCGGGGGAGGATGCAGGCTCCCTGCTGAGCAGAGAGCCCTATGCAGGGCTGGATCCCAAGACCTTAGGATCATGACCTGAGCCGAAGGCAGAGGCTTTAACCCACTGAGCCACCCAGGCACCCTTGATCTGGTCACTTCTTACTTTTTAGCTCATGCTCTGCACATCTGCCAGCCTTGGGGCCATGGCTTGTATTCTCATTTGTCGCTAGGAATTTTAGGTGTTCGAGCTAGTTTTAGCGCACCTTTGTTAAAAACTCTGCCTTGTATAAATATGCACCTTGCTTTCTTCATAATAAAATGTATATCAGCTGGTAAGTAGGAGTCGAGTTGCTATTCTATACACAGCGATTCTTTTTTTTTCCCTGCTTTCTAGTTCCCTGTCCCAATCTCTACATTCAGTTAAATGGTCTGACATTTACTATGGATCCTGTCAGCTTGCTCTGGGGAAACCTCTTCTGCCTGGATTTATACCGCAGTTTGGAACAGTTCAAAGCCATCTACAAGCTGGAAGATTCCAGCCAGAAAGATGAACACTTGGATATACGACTGGATGCCTTCTGGTTAAAGGTAGAGGAGAGTGGGATTTTTGTTCCCTGTTGGCAGCCCTAGCTGCATTTCTCCCAGGGCTATGATTCAGGGTTCTGCTCTGTTCCTTTAAGAAAAACAGTGTAACAGTCCAAATGGTTGGTCTTTTATCCATGTATTAATGGAAGGTTGTGGAGTTACTCAGATGTCCATTCTGAATTGGGTTTCATTTTCTTTCTGAAGGTTAGCTTTCCGCTGGAGAAGAAAGAGCAGGCTGGGTTGCATCGTCCTCAGGCCCTCGTCTTTTCTGCATCGGGCATGACTGCCACCAATACACGTCATGCCCCACATTGTAGTTGTCCAGACCTCCAAAGTCTCTTCCGAGGTTTTGCAGCTACTGAGTTCTTTCATTCCAATTATGTTCACTTTCCCAAGGTTCCAGGTGGTTTTAGCCTTCTGCACATGCTTTTTTTACATCATGCTTTTCAGATGGATTCCCACCTCCCTCAACCCAGTTCCCTCCCTCCCCAGAGGCTTAAGGCTTCCCAGGATCTGTGGTCCATCCACTTCACCCAGATCTCCTTGGACTTTGAGGGAACAGAGAACTTCAAAGGCCATACCTTGAATTTTGTGGCCCCCTTCCCCTTGTCCATTTGGGCCTGCCTACCCCTCCGCTGGCAGCAAGTTCAGGCACGGAAGCTCCTTTTGACCACCGAAGGCAGACTGAAACCATCTGCTAGCTTTGGCAGTCCTGTCCATTCTGAAGCCCTTGCCCCTGATGCTGTGCCCCATCAGAGGTCAAAGACTGAGCATGATTTGAGAAGCCTTTCAGGCCTTACGGAAGTCATAGATGTTTTGAGAGAAGGCAGCAGTAGTGTGGACAGCAAAGGGCCTCTGGCTGAGCTTGAGGATGCCGCAGATGTTCACATGCTTATACACTCCCCTTCACACGTCCGCATAAGGCTTGACCATTACCAGTACTTGGCTCTGCTCCGCCTGAAGGAGGTACTACAGGGTCTTCAAGAACAACTGACTAAGGACACAGAGGCCATGACTGGCTCTCCTCTACAGGACCAGACAGCTTGCATCGGGGTCCTCTTCCCTAGTGCTGAGGTGGCTCTGCTCATGCATCCTGGCCCGGGGGCTGTTGACGCTGACTCTGCAGGCTCAGATACCACCAGCCTCATTGATTCAGAGCTGTCTCCGTCAGAGGATAGGGAGCTGAAGTCTGATGCCTCCTCAGACCCGGGCCCAGCAAGCCCCGAAAAGGTTCTGGAGGATAGTGGCGTTGAAAATCCAGATGCATCCCAGGATATACCAGTGCCTCTCCATAGCAATGGAGAATTACAGGATTCAGATTCTCCTGCACAGCAGGAGGCAGGGAAGGGCCATGAGGCAGTGGATTCCTTACAGGCCAAGAGACTGAACAGAGCTCAGGCATCTGCCTCACCAACTGTGTTGAAGCCCCCAGGTGGCAGGGATCCTGCTGTGAATGGACAGGCTGAGATCATCCCCTTAAAGAACATTGAGGGAGAATTGTCAAGTGCTATTCACATGACCAAGGATGCCACAAAGGAGGCTCTGCATGCCACTATGGACCTCACCAAGGAAGCTGTGTCCCTGACTAAGGATGCCTTCAGTCTGGGCAGAGACCGCATGACCTCCACCATGCACAAGATGTTGTCCCTGCCCCCAGCCAAGTGAGTGGCTCTCTGCCTCCTTCATTCACCCTGTTTCTTCCTCCTAGCTCTGGTCGTTGGGCCTAAGGCCTCCTGCCGTGTGTATTGTTAGACTGGGGAATGGCATAGAATGGCCTCTTCAAGTAGCGAAGCCTTTAGTTTTCAGTGCTATGTGCAGGGCATTGGAAGAATTTTCTGGCTACTTGATACCAACTGGATAGAATTATTTTCAAGACTACATCTAATTCTGTGATAGGAGAAGAACCAGAAATTAGATTTGCACCTGCCTTGATATAGCTTAGCCTATTCTTGGGCAGTTTTCAAGTCAACAGTTACTGCTACATAGGATCTTCCCTCCTCTACTGATGCACTATTATTGATACAGATGTACTCTGTGAGAATAATAATAATAATACCTGGCATCTGTATGATATTTTATCGTTTTTAGTGGCCTTTCATATAATATTTTGTTTGATTTGCTCCTCACAGCAACCCCATGAGGTAGCAATTGAAATTCCTCAGATAGAAATATCCTCTGTTCATAGCTGAGTGAACTGAAGTTTCAGAGGATGAGCCATGGGTCCTGTATCTTGTAAACAGAGAAGCTGGGACTTTGGATTTGCTCTCTCAGGTACACCTCATCAATGTCAGAGTAATAGAGAAGGAAGAATTTCATATGCTTGTTCAACAAAAATTTTTCGAGCCCCTACTTTGTGCCCAGCTCTGTGTCAGACACTGAAGATACAGTAGGGAGTAAGCAGAACAATACAGAAATGCATAATCAGAAGAGTGGAGAGGTATGGACTTTTCCATTGGTGCCTTGTGGTTTTACGAATGATAATGAAGACTGTGGGAAATCTTTGTTGGGATGCTTTGTGGTTTGGGGACCATGGTTTGAAGAGCAGTGGCTTTGGAGCTTTGTCTGAGTGGATTGTGGGTCTAAGTGGGTCTCTAAGCAATGTCAGTGTTACTACTTGGCTAGGCACAGATAGCCTAGAAGGAAACCTTGAAGGGATAAATGATATAATAATACTAGGCAACACAGTGCTTTCTTTGTATCGGGCACTGTCCCAAATCCTTACAATATCAATCCATTGAATTCTTGTAACAACCCTGTAAGACAGGTACTAATATCAGTCCGCATTTTACACATGAGGAAACTGAGCTCAGAGAGGTAAGAAGCTTGCTCAGGATCACACAATTCATGAGTGGTGGGGCGAGGACTAAGAGGTTGGACTACCAGCCACCAAATGTGTCTTTCTAAATGGAGAAGTGTAAAGGAGAGGGGTAAAGAGGAGAGGGAGGTGATAAAGGGAAAAGAAAGGTGTGTGACACAAGCCCCTTTTCAACCCCCAACCTTGACTTGCAGATGACCCCAGTCCCATGACCTCTTCTCAGTCCTCTCTGTCCTTGGCTGTTCTGTGGCATCAGCCTTGCCGTCATGCTGACCGCTTATAGCCCTGCGCGGCCCCTCACAGCGCACTTCTTGGCAGGAGTCAGTCCTTCCTTCTTCTTCTTCTTCTTTTTTTTTTAAAGCTTTTATTTATTTATTTGACAGAGAGAGATCACAAGCAGGCAGAGAGGCAGGCAGAGAGAGAGAGAGAGGGAAGCAGGCTCCCTGCTGAGTAGAGAGCCTGATGTGGGACTTGATCCCAGGACCCCGAGATCATGACCTGAGCCGAAGGCAGCGGCTTAACCCACTGAGCCACCCAGGCACCCCAGTCCTTCCTTCTTCTTTGGCTGCTTTCGTCTGCCTTATGTCCTATAAACCTAACTGCTCCACTGCACTAGGCTCTCCGTAATCTGATTACTTTTATCATAATCTTTATGTTTTAAGTTATAAAAATGATTTGTGTTCATTTTGTTGACAATGTAGAAAAATAAGAATAAAGAAGAAAACAAAGTCACTTGTGACAACACAGTGCAGAGATAGCCACTATTCACATTTGGATCTGTTTTCTTCCAGTTTTTATACCTTTGTTTGGATATGTACGTGAATGCTTATATGTGTGTTCACATACACCATACACAAATATTATTTTTACTGTAATAGAATTGTTTATCATCTAGAAAATTTCCAGTTGTATTCACTTAATGTTTGTGAATCATTTCCCGTTCATGAGGTGTCTGAAAACATAATTCTTAATTGCTCTGTTGTATTCTGACAAATGGATGTATCCTAATTTATTCATTCATTCCACTATGGGGAGGGGTTTAGTGTGTTTCCAGTTTTTCTCAGAACCAAAGCTGGCTTTTGTTTTTGTGAACATTACTCTTTATGTATATCTAAATCTTCAGAATGAAAACCTAGAAGCGAGTTATTTTTGGGTCAGACGCTGCAAACATTTTTAAGTTTCTTGGTTTGTTTGCCAAACTTTAGGAAGGTTCATATCAGTGTACTTTTGTATACTTTCTCTCTAGGTTATTTTATTCTTCTCCTCACCTCTGCTCTAGTCTGTATTTTCACTTCTGACTTTTCTCCCCTTTCCTTCTCTTCATCAAAAATGATGTACCACACATAATAGCCCATGGATTTCCCAGGGGTGTGGGGAACTTCAGATACATGAAAATAAATTCCCTATCCCTCCACAGACCAGTTCTTTCTTTTTTCAGTAGTATTGTTCTCCTGCCTCTTCCAGCCATTTGTCAGATTCTGACTGTAATTCCTAGAGCAGGGATTCTCAGACTGAAGCATGCTTCGGAATCGTCTGAGGGGCTTCTTAAAACAGATTGCCAAGGGGCGCCTGGGTGGCTCAGTGGATTAAAGCCTCTGCCTTTGGCTCAGGTCATGATCCCAGGGTCCTGGGATCGAGCCCTGTATCGAGCTCTCTGCTCAGCAGGGAGTCTGTTTCCTCCTCTCTCTGCCTGCCTCTCTGCCTACTTGTGATCTCTGTCTGTCAAATAAATAAATAAAATCTTAAAAAAAAAAAAAACAGATTGCTAAGTCCCACCTTTACAGTTCCTCATCTAGTAGGTCTGAGACAGGGCCTGAGAATATGCATTTCTAAGCCCGTTCCCTCTCCCCGTTGGTGCTGATGCTCCTACCAAGATGGAACTTTGAGAACACTGCATTAGGGAGTCTCATATCCATTTTTGCTGTCTGTTCCTGCATGTGGACTATTTCCGTAAACTATTAATTGATACCCTCATTGGAGGTATTTTCCTCACTAGCTTGTTTGAAAGAACCAGTTCAAACTTCTTAAAACACAGGTCTGATCTCGTTATCTCCCTACTCTAAAACTTTTAGGCTTTTTCCTTCTAACCCCTGAATTTAGTTTGAACTTATTAGTATGGCATAATCAATTATTATGATATTTCCATGTGGCACTTTTTTTGGTTTTTTTTTTTTTTTTAAAGGTCTTATTTATTTACTTGACACAGAGAGAGAGAGATCACAAGTAGGCAGAGAGGCAGGCAGAGAGAGTGGGGGAAGCAGGCTCCCTGCTGAGCAGAGAGCCCAGCGCAGACCCTGAGATCATGACCGGAGCTGAAGGCAGAGGCTTAACCCACTGAACCACAAGGTGCCCCCCCCCTTTTTTTTAAGTAGCCTCCACACTGGGTCTTGAACTCATCTGAGATTAAGACCTGAACTGAGACCAAGACTCGAACGGGTAACAGACCAAGACTCGAACTGAGACGAAGACTCGAACGGGTAACACCCAGGTGCCTGTGCTTTACAGTTTTTTAATAGACTGTTTTTTAGAATAGTTTTAGGTTTATAGGAATATTGAGCAGAAGATACAGAGGTTTCCTGTATATACCCCCTATGCTTTATAGTTTTAAAAGCACTTTCATATATAATCTTTTATCCAGGTTTTTCTGTAATCTGGCTGCAATCCCTGTGGTTAAAAAGTGGGGGCGGGGGGAACACTTAGCAAAAAGTTAGGAGACTTGGGTTTTTCTTAATTCCGTCTTTAACTATGACTTTGGGTCAATTTCTTCTTCTATAAAATGGTAAGACTAAAAGATCTTTAACGTTTTTTTTTTTTTTTTTTTTTTCACTGTGTTTTGCCTTTTTAACTTTATCTTCTACTGCTCTTCCCATCAAAACCTAAGCTCTAGCTGGGTTAAGCTGCTGGCTCTCAAGGTACTTTTTGTTTTTCAGCTCCATGTGTTTGCTCTTGCTGTTTCTTCCCCATAGAATGCTCCTTCCCTGTCTCTTCACAGCCCTTCAAGGGCTCCTTCAAATGCCATCTCCTTCTACAAAGCCATTCTTGATAACCGTCTTCACCTCCTTTCCCCTCTTTGATGTTGCCCAGCCTTTGGCTTGTACCTCTGTCCTTCTCTTATGGTATATGTGATATACTCCCATGTGTTGATAGGTGTTTCTGAATCTTGTCTCTCCTGATCATTTACACATTCTTGGAGGACAGAAGATGCCTTGTTCATTATATTATTCCCTCCGCACTCCTACCTTGTACCTTGTATTATGCCTTATATACAGAAGCTTTTCAGTAAATACCTGTGGAATGGATGTGGATGGCTTCAGGTGTTCTTCCTTTGCACTGGGGCTGTAGGTAGTTTGTCTCTTTGTATATGGGATGCCTTGAATAAACTTGACATTTAATGTTGATATGGCAGAGCTACTTATCCAGTTTAAAATGCCGGATTCAGAAAGGCCAGCAGTTGAAAAATGGTGTGACCCCCTTATAGAAGATAATAGTTGACATTAAAGTTAATAATTGGGCTGAAAGGGATGGGCATTGCAAGGGAAAAAACATACCTTCAAACCACATTTGTAGGTGTTTTTTTTTAAGATCTATTTATTTTTGCATGCATAATAGAGAGAGCGAGCGAGCGAGAGCGAGCATGTGCACGAGTAGGAGAAGGGACAGAGGGAGAAGCTTGACTCCATACTGAGCAAGGAGCCTGATACAGGGCTCGATCCCATGGCCCTGGGATCACGACCTGAGCAGAAGGCAGATGCTTAACTCACTGAGCCATCCACGTGCCCATGATTTTTATTTTTTAAAACAGGGAGCCCATGGCCAAAATAGATGAGGGAGCACCAGCACCATTGAGTGGAGGAGCTGCCCGACTCAGATTTTTCTCCATGAAGAGGACAGTATCACAGCAATCATTTGATGGCGTTTCATTGGATAACAGTGGTCCTGAAGACCGGATTTCCGTGGACAGTGATGGCAGTGATAGCTTTGTTACGCTCTTGGAGTCTGGTAGGTGGCAGCAGCCAGGTGAAATTGAAGTCCAAAAAGGGTTCTTTCTGCTGCCTGTGTACCAGCAGGATATGGAAGGAACTGAGATTTGATAAAACAGATATTTTCTTTTTTTTTTTTTTTTTTTTTTTTTTTTTTTTAAAGATTTTATTTATTTATTTGACAGAGAGAAATCACAAGTAGATGGAGAGGCAGGCAGAGAGAGAGAGAGGGAAGCAGGCTCCCTGCTGAGCAGAGAGCCCGATGCGGGACTCGATCCCAGGACCCTGAGATCATGACCCGAGCCGAAGGCAGCGGCCTAACCCACTGAGCCACCCAGGCGCCCAGATATTTTCTTTTTTTTTAAAAGATTTTTATTTATTTGTTTGTTATATATAGAGAGATCACAAGTAGGCAGAGAGGCAGGCAGAGGTGGGGGTGGGGGAAGCAGACTCCCTGCTGAGCATAGAGCCCGATGTGGGGCTCGATCCCAGGACCCTGAGATCATGACTGAGCCAAAGGCAGAGGCTTAACCAACTGAGCCACGCACGTGCCCTAGTATTTGTCCTTTTATGGCTGTCTTGTTTCACTTAACATAATGGCCTTCAGGTTCATTCACTCCATAGCATGTGTCAGAATTTTCTTCTTTTTTAAGGCTAATATCCTATTGTATGTTTATAGCACATTTTGTTAATCCGTTCATCTCTGTGGATACTTGGGTTGCATCCATTTACAGATTTTTTTTTAAATGTGACCAAATACCACTGTCCTATTTTCAAAAATTAGCAATTCGTTAAATTCATCAAATATATAGTTTTCAAATTCCCAATAGTCTCATAAGTGTCATAGTGATTTTCTTTTTTCATGGTTTTTGGAGATTGAATTTAAACAGAATTTTTTGACTTTCAAACTCATTTGGTTTTTCTTATACAGAGTCTGGCCCAGAATCTCTTCCACCAGGAACTCTTCCAAATGTCTTGGACAGTGCTGGTGCCCAGGGGAGCCCTGCTGTGGATAGTTACGGCCAGGGGTCACCAGAGGCCAACAGTTTGGTCTCACCCAGTGGGGAAGACCTCAGCCTTCACCCGGTCAGCTGCTCTCCTTTCTTCTCCGCAGAGGGTTGGCTGTAGGCTAGAAGCTTGCAAAGCACTCAGCTAAGAGAGTAATCCTTTTACAGGTCTCCGTTCTGGTCCTGAAGGTGAATGAGGTGTCTCTGGGGATTGAGGTACGAGGTGAGGACCTGGCTGTAGCCCTACAGGCAGAGGAACTGAGCCTCCAACAGCTAGGCACCGTGGGACTCTGGCAGTTCCTGCATGGACAGTGCTCAGGTGAGGATGCTGGGATTTATCTGGGGCAGCTGTAGCTTCTTGCTCCTGTCACTGGGCCCTGACCGTAGCTGTCCTAGTGCCAAGCCCATGGTCCTTCTCTCCTGGAGCCATTAGGAGGAAGAACTCCAGTGAAGCCTCCTTCTTGCAGGGAACCTCCCAGAACTCCTTCTGGGGCTTTGCCTTCAGTAGGCTATTCGCCATCTTCACTTCCCAGGTGCTCCTTAAGCTTATTCAGTAGGCCACTGTCCTCTTCATTTGCGTAGCTGCTGACATCCAACTATATCTGATCAGGGAACTTCTGTCATTCACATTCAATCCTTTGGTATTTGTGCTTTAGAAGATGACAGGAAAAACCTGGGCTTATGGTGCATTCTTCATTTTAAAATTATTTTTTAAAACATTGAGTAGATACTAAGGAATACTTACAAAATATATATAAGATATAAAATAATAAAAATACAATGAACCCATGTACACCACTACGCCTAGTTTAATAAACAGAATAGTACCATTAACTTTCAACTCCCCTTTGAAGTCTCCTGAATCTTTTTCTGCCTTTCAGGAGAGAATCACTCACCTGAATTTTTTCTTTCTGTTACTTTACTTTATAACTCTTCTACATGTTTATATTATCTAGCTTTGCAGGTTTTAGAGTTTTTCTAAATGGGATTATAGTTTGTATTCTTTCATGACTGGCTTCTTTCTTTGATATTCTTCAAATTCTTCTAGGTTATTGAATTAGCGATGATTCATTTTCATTACTATATTATATTCTGTTATATAAATATACTGTTTTTTTGCTTTTTAAAAACAACTTTAGGCATAATTTGCATTTATGAAATTGACTTATTTTAAGTATACAATTTGATAAATTTTAGCAAGTTTACAGAGTTGTGCAGCCATTACCATCACCCCTAAAATATCCCTTGTACCCAGTATTCTATTTATTTCTCTATTCTGAACAGACATTTGGGTTGTTTATGGGTTTTGTTTGCTATTTCATATAGGATTGCTTTGAACATTCTTTTTTTTTTTTAGATTTATTTATTTATTTGTCAGAGAGATAGAGGGAAAGAGAGAGCATGAGCAGGGGAGTGGCAGGCAGAGGGAGAAGCAGACTCCCCACTGAGCAGGGAGGTCGATACGAGACTCGATCCCAGGACCCTGGGATCATCACCTGAGCCGAAGGCAGATGCTTAACTGTCTGAGCCACCCAGGCGCCCTGCCTTGAACATTCTTCTTTTTTTTTTTTTTTTAAGATTTTATTTACTTGACAGAGAGAGAGAGAGATCACAAGTGGGCAGAGAGGCAGGCAGAGAGGAGAGGAAGCAGGCTCCCTGCGGAGCAGAGAGCCCGAAGCGGGGCTCGATCCCAGGAACCTGGGATCATGACCTGAGCTGAAGGCAGAGGCCTTAACCCACTGAGCCACCCAGGTGCCCCTTGCCTTGAACGTTCTTGTACATGGCTCCTGGTATGTATGTTAGAGAGTTTCTCGAGGGTTCTCTTCTCTTCTTGAGGATATACTTTCCAGGGCACTAGGGTAGGTATAACTTCAACTTTACTAGATAATGCCAGTTTGTTTTCTAAAGTACCTGAGCCATTATGCAGTTATATCACTATATGAGTTGTGTTCGCTTTGGCAGCACATATACTAAAATATAACTATATGAGCTATTTCCTGTCCTTGCCCACAACTGTGATAGTTCTTTATGGAATTTTGGGGAGATTAGCATGGATCCTTTGGGTGGCTTTTATCAGAGAGAAATGAGAACACCAAGACTTGGAGAAAGGAGGAGATACTCAAATTTATCAGAGTTGAGGGTCCTGTGTTTTAAGAGCTTTCCCTTGGCCTTTAACCCGGTATCTCAGATTTATAGCAAGGCCAGTGTGATTTTGATCCTTGACTTCCCTTCCACCATGAGAGACATGATAGCAAAGTAGCCAAGCCCAGTCTTTGCAGTCAGTCATTGTTGCTTATATTTGAGTTCTGTCCTTGCTACTTACAAGTTGTGTAACTTTGGGCAAGTTATTTTTTGTGCCTTAGTTCCTTCATCTCTGAAATGGGAATGATGATAATACTTTTGGCATACAGTTGTTATGAATATTAAATATATGTAAAGTGCTTAGAATAGTCCCTGACTGTAATTAATGTTTTCTTTTTGTCTCTCCTATCAAAGATATAAGCTTTCAGGAATCCTCAGCTTTGAAGAATGACCACATCAGGCCAGCTGTAGGCCTTCGCTTTGAGGCGGGGCCTGGTGCCGCTGTTCATTCCCCACTGGCCACACAAAATGGCTTCCTGCATTTCTTGCTTCGAGGCTGTGACCTTGAGCTGTTCACTTCGGTGCTCAATGGCCTAGGGCCCTTCTTGGAAGATGAGGAGATCCCAGTGGTGGTTCCCATGAAGATTGAGCTCCTGCACTCCAGGATCACCTTAAAGGTGAGAAGAGCTTTTGAGTTTTACCCTAGACTTTGCTGGGCAAGGAATTCTGGCAGTGATAGCTGTTCACGTCTTCCCTTGTCGTGGTCCAAAGTGGCAAGAATCAAGTGAGGAAATGCATATTAGCATTCTTAGTGTAGGGTGTAGTAATACATAAATGTGTGTTGTATCAAAATTTTCTGGATTTAGGTGAGGAGACCTTGTCTCTGCCATGCAGTGTGACTATGTGTAAATAAGCCCATTAGGTTATCTGGTCCTCAGTCTGACCATCTCTAGAATGGGAGAGACTCAGTTCTGCTTCTCTACCCTGCAAGAATGTCTGGATACATCATGGCATAAAACTGCTTCAAGCTGAATGGGAGGGGCCTGGGTTGTTACCTGAATTTTCCTGAGCTGGTTGGGGGCATCGTGTGGTTTCCCTCTTTCCTGCAGGATGATATCCCTCCCATCTATCCAACATCTCCAGGCCCTGTCCCCATCACTCTGGCCATGGAGCATGTTGTGCTGAAGCGGAGTGATGATGGTGTGTTCCACATAGGCGGTGAGTTGGGCTCGTCAGCCTCCTGGCTTCTCTGCCTTTTTCCTCCTAGAAGTGGGGAGGTGATAACTAGGAATTGTTTGTATGTTGGCAGCAGTTTGTCATTTAGAACCTTAACTTTTCCCCAGCTCCTGCTCAAGACAGACCATCAGCTGAAGTACCTAAAAGTGAGAAGAGGCAGTCTGCCAAAGAACAGATGTTTCTGGTGCCCACAGAAGAAGCTTTTGGACAGCTGGTAAGGACCTAACTGAGCAGTACCTTTCCCACAGACTCTTAGTGGCTCTAATTACAGAAGCTGGTAAAACTCCAAGGGCTGCAAAGGTTGTCTGTGCTGTGTACAGCTAAGTAGTTTGGGCTCCTGTCACCTAGTAGCGACTTCTGGAAGGGGATATAAGTCGGGAACTGTAGGTGAATGGTTGCTGATCATACATTTTGCCTGTTGCTGTCCTTATAACTGATGAACTTGAAGACAGGCTTAGGTTTTTAGAAAGATCTGGTTGTGTTCTCTTGATCACTAACCAAATTCGTGGATTTTTCTGCTTGAATTCTGACTCCTTGTTCCCTAACCAGATGTTTTTGCAAGGCATGTTATCGTATTTATTAATTGTCAATTTCTTATTGTTCCCCAGGTGAAAGAATTGCCTACCCTACAAAAGGAACTTAGAGAAACTAAACAAGCATTGGCCGATGCCAACCAAGAGAAAGACAGACTACTGCAGGAGATTAGGAAGTATAACCCCCTCTTTGAGCTCTGATAGCAGTGGCTCAGCCATCTGTGCCAAGGAGAGAGGAAATCACCAGCAATAGCACCAACTACGACAGAAGGCACCGTCCAGCATTGAAGAAGTCTGCTAAAGGATGCCAGAGGGACTGGGGTGTACTCAGCTCACTCCTTGGGTTGTTCTCTCTACTAGCTCTTCTGACTTGGGTGGAAGACAGGGCAAAGTATGACCACGTTCTAGAAAATTGGGGGCAACTTTGCATGTGGCTCAGACATGTCTCGCCTATACGAGGCCTTTCGGCTCTCTGCACACCAGGTGGAATCTTGTTGCCATTATAGGGCCATTTTACCACTTAGTTTCATGGTAGAGACATTTGCTTCCTCTACAGGCTGTGCGAATAGGAGAAAGTACCCACCTCCTCAGTCACCACAGAGCCACCAAAGATTCTACATCCCAGAGCTTTCTGTAGCAGACTTGAAAAGTCCTTGGCCTGGGCTTTGGGCATGGTAGTAGATTGCAACAGGAAATAGCCAGTAGCGCAGAGCTAGGAGAGGCACAAGAGTGAGGGAGACCTGGATGCTGCCTTTTTTTTGGAAAGGGAGCCAAGCTCATACCATCTTGGCTGATACTACAATCATATTTTTCAGGGTTAAGGTTCTTTTCTATTACACTTTGGTCATTGTGATGCTGGGGTAGAAAGTAAACAATAGCAGTGGCTCCATTGTGTCATCTTTCCCTTCTATAACATAATTTATTTGAAATTTAAATCAAGAAAAAATACTGAGCTAGGCTGAAGGTACAATGTGGTAAGAATTGCTAGGGGAGCTTGTGCTGAGCCCACGGTTGCCTGCCTGTCTTCCACAGCTGCATCTCAGAAGTGATTCCTCTGTCTCCCCGGGTTCCCCGGCACAGCTGCTCTCCCAGCTCTGGGACTTTCTACCAGCACTCTCCTTTGCACTTGGTGGTTTGGGAGCTGAAAATGTGTTTTGAACTGTAATGTAAGCATCTCAACTTGTTGCCTCTCATACCCCTCTATCACTGTGGCTTTTTAAAATCATGTAATTTTGACTTAAGTAAAAACAAAAACAAAACAAAACAAAACAAAAACCCCTTCAGCCTAGCTAGGCTTTCCCCTTTCCCCTTGGAAGAGTGATTCCCCTCCCTCTTTCTTTCTTACCTAATTCTTCCCCAGCATTCTACCCTCATTGCTCTGTAATATACTTCAGGCTGTGTTGATTGGACAGAAGTTCATCAGCTAACTCACCTTGAATTGGCAAGATGGTAAAATTAGTGATGTAGTGGTGTCACTGAAATCCTAATCACACATGACCTATTGGAGGAAAGAGAAATGTTTTCCTTTATGGACTTGCATATTCTAGTTTTTTTGAGGATAAAAAGAAACATGCATTCAAGAAACAACAAGATATAATTTGTTCAGAATTCTAAAGAATTTTTATTAAGGTTTTTCAGTTAAAGCAACTTTAAAAACACCAGTTAATATGAGATATGGGAATATTTTTTCATTCCTAGGAAACAACTTGGAGACTTAAGAATAAATGTCTTTTTGGAGATAATGCTAACAGGGGAAGTTTCCTGGAGGTGGATGCTTGGTTTAACCTTACTTAAGGTTTTTATAAATTACCCGAAAGTAGGATATTATAATGCAGTAAAATGTCACTACTTTCAGGTAATGACAGGTAAGCCAGAAGGGATTTAAAAAAACAAAGCAAACCACAGAAGGCCCACAAGCCAGGCTGTGACAACTCAAGAAAATGACAGGTGAGGTTCAGTCTAGACAAGTGTAAAGTAATAGAAGAATCAGCAACCAGCAAGGCAGCAAGCTCTGTTAGAACTCAGCAAAGTAACCTCACCATTGCTGAGGGGAAGGAGGGGTCAGTGTGCTGGTCTGGCTCAAATGTCCCACCTGCATCATCAGGAAGGACTCATGGAGACAATGAAGAAAACAGGACCTTATAGGAAACCATTTTACTGGCTCAAATTCTCTGTGCATTTCCAGTCACCTTTATCTCCAGAATATATGATGAAGAGATGAAAGGTCCAGAGAATAGCAAAAATTATTGGGGGTTGGAGATACTCCCACATGAGGATACAGGTTTAAAATGCCAGCTCCAGCTCTGGAAAGGTAAACGCTGAGAGTAGTGTGAGATGGGATATCCAGTCAAGGGGAAGGTTGTGTTCTCCTGCCATACCCTAGCTCTGGAGCTCAGCCTCAGAGTGGTAAGGACAAGAAAGCACTTCTCCCAGCAAATCAGAAACTTCAGGAGCTCACTGACCAAGAAGTGATGCTGGCAGAGGCTATGTATGGGTGGCAAAGGTTTAAGAGGAATCCTTATATGATGGCCTTGCAATGGAATTACGGAAAACTAGGGCTATTTGGTGAGACACAACTCAAGAGAGTAACTGTGTGTCCCTCCACAGACTCCCCCCTTAGTGCTCCTTTGGAAGGCATAATGTTGAACAAAATGAAATCACTAGACCTCTCAACTATGGCCTTTCTAATGTTGTTACAGGAGGCCTTGAGGAGGGAGATCAGTAGCCAGAAAATAGAATCATTCAAACTTAGACTCATCTGAATTGGTTTAAAATCACATTCTGATTCTCTTTCCCTCCCCTCCTGCTCCCCACCCCTACCCCCACCACCCCCACCATATCCCTCTGGTATCCCTCCGTGCAGAGAAAATGCCTCGTGAGCCTTGCTTGATAGAATATCACTGTAAGCTTGTGCTTGCTGGTAGGCAATAAAAACAAATCTGGCAAACATTCAGGCTAACCCCTTTAATGGCCAGAGTTCATTCAGGTTTCTAGGCTCTCTGGAGTTCTTGTCCAGGTGACAGATGGAGCCCTAGAATTTCTGACTCTCCTATGTGGCATCCTTGGCTATTGTTATTTTGAAATCCTCCTGCAGGAAATGTGGTGTAGGGGTCATCATCCCAGGAAATTTTAGTTCACAATCATCTTGTATAACTTCATACTCCTGTTGATTGGGGGAAAGACTTGCATAATGAAGAAACGTGAACTGGTTGGTAGTTCTCAGGATAAATGTAAAGAAAAAAAAAAGGAAGGAAAATAGTGCTTGGACTGCTTACGATTTCTGCCTTGGAGCTCTAAGACTCTGTGAACAAGAAATAATACCTCAAGAAAATGTCTGGAGTGATAGCACCACTATCCTTCAAAGACCTCAGCTGCTGCACATAGCCATTTCAGCTGTGAAGCATTTACAACTTTGTATCATCTATGATTGTCGAGATTTCCTGTTTACACGGATGTACTGGAGATCGGCTTTAGTGCATATGGACTGGTTTAAATTCTGAGCTGAGCTGCAGGGACGTTTATTGATCTCAAATTTGTGTTTAACTCGCTGGAATAATTCACCTCACTTCTTTGACTTAAGACTGAAGGAATGGGTTCTATTCTTGTGACGGCTGCTTTTGCTGCTTTCTGTAATCTAACCCTCATTTTGCCATGGTCCTCAAACTTTATATACCCTTTTCATGGTTCTGAAAGAACAGTTTCTGTATATGGAATGGACAAGGGATAAACACTACCCTACAACACCCCAGAATTTAAATGCTTCCTTTGAACCCATTTAACATGAGTTTCCCCTTATTCTAGTTCAGGGGGGTAATCGAAAGCAGGTAGTTTCAAGTATTGCCATAGTGATAATGGAATTTACCATTCTAAACCTTTGCACTAAGGATTTGTTTTTTCTCATTTAACACTTGTCTAAACTTCTAAAATCAGTTATAGTAACATCACAAAACAGTGGAAACAAATGAATATTGCTGCAATTCTAGTAGAAAGACGTTTGGTTGAAAACTACGAAAGCTGTCCTGACCTAGTGATTTACCATAGTCATTAGTGTTTCAAGAGAGGCTGGTGTGATGTACCATCCTTCCAGAGACTACAGCCCTCATCTAGATCATCTCCCACCTTCTACCAGAGTAGGAATGTTCCCATTCACCTCTGACGGGTACGGATGGTAGCTGTTGTTGAGTGGGGATTTTTTCCCCCATCTCTAACAACAGACACAAGGAGAAACATTCTCGGAGAACCTTAAACTGTGAGGCTTTGCTAAATGGCTAGACTTGTGATGTACTTTCTCCCTCATTGCTTGTAAGTTTTACCCTTTTCCAATATCTCAAACTGCAATAGGTATAGTTCCTGTAATTGTTTAAAAAAATTTCTGTTAGAGCCGAGGGACTATCTGCCCCCACCTCCTCCCCACCGCCCCTCCCACCGTTTATTATCCAGTCAAGATTTAGCTTGAGTCTTACAGCATTTCTTTCTGGGATGCCCCACTGAAGTGTCTTCTTCACTGGCTAAATATATGTTTAAAGCCATGGGTTTTAATGTAAGATACTAAAAGTCAGATCTGTTGAACTTTGTGAGTCCAAGCTGTTTCCCCTCCATCAGGGTGCTGAACAGAACTGACATCTTTTAAGACATGCTCAGGAAAGCTTCAAAAGAGAACAGCTTCAAAACTCTTCTCCATATGACACTGAATGACCGGGGAAAGAATTCTGGGGATTGCCAATTATATACGGTAGCCTTATTACTGCTAATCACTGTCAATAAAAGGTCACTCCATTCCCCTCTTTTTGAGGACAACAATGAGAATGTGTCTGATGAACTGGAATACTGGTCAGTGTTGAGAAATTTTAATGTTACATTATCTAATCAAACCTTGAGTGTACTGGTTCTGTGAACCACCTGAAAAAAGCAAATTAAACTTACTAAACGCTGGTTGTGGTCTGTTCATAGGAACCTGAAATATATGGGCTTTTACATTATTGTTAAGTGGTTTAAGTACTCTTTTATGAGATAAAATTTTAATGATTCTAATAGAAAATGGGAAGGGCTCAAATTTTCAAAAAAAGCCAAGGCCAGTTCTATTCTGACACCAGAGAAGAATGATGAACTACTCCCCATTCCAACCGGCCAGACAGAAAATGAATACACCTATGGCAAGTTGGAAAACAGTTTAATGATCACTCACCAAAATCCACAGGAGAACTTTACATCTTTACAGGGACTAATTTTTCCACTACTGTTGCTATCACTGTGTTCTTCATGGTAGAGTGTCTTAAGTCATAATTTCTGGTTGTTTCATCTACTTAAAACCAGAAGGAAGAAACAACCTAAGTCATAGCAACTTCATGCTTCAGTGCGAAACCATTGAAGCTCTCTTGGAAAGGTTTTCTCTCTGAAAGCAGCTTCCCTGTCTAGAAGATGCTTAAGGCCCATGTACCTTCTTCCAACTAGTCAGAAACAGTTAAATGCCTCAATATTTAGACAAGGCAGGTATGAAACAGGCTGCATGCCTTTAGATGTGATGAGTATCAGAGTTCCGAGAAAGACATTAAAATCACCATGGAATCCTTGGAGGACCAAGATAAGAAAGCACCAGTGCGAAAGTCTCATGCAGCAGCAAGTCTGGAACCAGCACTATTCCCTTCAGTACCAGGCCTTTCTAGGCTTTGGTCTAGAAGAAGATGATTTTTTTGTGCTTTGAGTTGGGGATCTGCCCCTTCGACTTTAACCTCCGAACAGCCTCCCTCATATGTTTGGGTTGTAGTGGTGGCATTTCTCCCCACTTCTCACACACATCCAGTGCTAAACAGAGGACAAAAAGAAAAGTTTCATTGTCACACAAGGACATCATATCACATAATCCCCATAATCCTTCTTAAGCTTGCTGAGGGAATAAGCCAAGATACTGTCCCTTCTTAAAAGAGAATGCTATAAAACATACCACGTTAGCTTTAGTATAATGGGCAACAGTTTAAAACATAACTTCTGCTTAAAAAGAAAAAGTTTAACTGATGGGATTAGCAATACACAGCAGCTAGGTTCTTCCCTTGACAGACAGAGGACAGGTCCCATAGGTCGTAACATCGGGGACAACTCCTCATCATATCACACTGGTCAGCACCCAGTGATTGCTTTTCTTGTGTCTTTAATTTGGCAAACAGAAATGAGCTAAGTCCATTGGAGAAAAATATGAAGTCCACTTCTGTCACCCTGGCCTGAGGACAGGAATCCAGAAAGGAGTTTTCCCAGATGTTTCCTTGCCTCTGAGTATTAAAACTTTTGAGGAATAATGGTCATGCTCTCCAGAATACAGGTGCCCCACGTGGTCAACTCCTAGTGCAAATGCAAACTCCCACAAGTGCTTTACCAGGTCCCTTAGTATAGATAGTCTTGAAAGTAAGACCACCAGAGGTTCAATCTCATGTGTATCAATAATAACTCACCTTCTTCTACCACCTCCCCGACGAAAACCTTGGAAATACCAGACATAGCAATAACAACATTCTGAGACACAGAGGTGCCCGTGATGGACTGGATCAGCTTAAAAAAGGACAAAAGATTATGATTAATATAGGCAAGAACTAGCTTTGGAATATGGTACCGCTAAGAATTTTTTTTTCCCAAGAAAGCGGAAAGTGTTTGCTAAAGGCTGGATGTTGAAATTAAGACAATTAAAACAAGGATTTGGGTGTATACTGACCTATATGTTGAGACCCTATCCCTGGAACACAAAACTCTCTCTGATAATTGAAGGGCATGTTATTTTTATTTTCCTGCATGAATGATCCACCACCTTGACTAACACTCCACTCAGAATGCTTACGGACATAGCTCTCAAGTCTAGTTCAGCTCTCATAACCAATGTAAATCAAGTATAGCTGTACATCCTTACCCTCTTAATGGCTGCCTTAGGGAAGGCTGACCGGCGATACATTTCGTAACGGTTCAGCTGCTCCTCCGAAAAAGAAGAAACCAGGATTCTAGACAAAGATTCAGGTAATTGAGTTGGCTTACAAGAACAAATACTTAAGATAAATTATCACTTCACTAAAAGCAAATCTCAGACAACTAGGAAAAGAATTTTCAAGGGGTCAATAGCATTAGGCTTGGTGCTTACAAGGAGTGAAGATAAAGCATTTTTACTTTTTTAAAAATTAATTTATTTGACAGAGAGAAAGCACAAGCAGGGGGAGCAGCAGGCAGAGGGAGAAGCAGGCTTCCTGCTGAGCAAGGAGCCCAATGTAGGTCTCGATCCTAGGATCCTGGGATCACAACCACTTCAACTTATGAAGGCAGATGCTCAACCAACTGAGCCACCCAGGCACTCCAAAGCATTTTTACTCTTAAGGAACTTGAGAAAAAGTGAAACACAACTTTCCTTCTACTTTACTAAGAACAAAAACTTAAACAACAATGTTGATCACAGTATACTACACTATCTAGATTCCATGAACTGTGTTTTCAGCATGTGGCTCTCTCTCCCCGTTAACTCTACCTTACCACACATTGATGGTAAAATTTTGATGCATAAATTTTATATTCAAACCAGTAGTTTTCAACATTAACCCACTTGGGGGAAATGTTCTTAAAATATATGGAAAAGAGTTAATGCTCTTAATACTTTCAAATAAATAAAAAGCTGTATTAATTTAGAGAACGAGCAAAGGACACGAACAGGGAGTTTACAAAAATACTAATGGTGAATTCAGGGGAAAAAATAACTACTATTAACTAAAGAAATGAAAATGAAACACCGGGGCACCTGGGTGGCTCAGATGGTTGAGCGTCTGCCTTTGGTTCGTGTTGTGTTCTTGGGGTCCTGGGATGGAGCCCTGCATCGGGCTCCCTGCTTGGTGGGGAGCCTACTTCTCCCTCTCCCTCTGCTATTGCCCCTGCTTGTGCTCTCTCTCTCTCTGTCAGGTAGATAAATAACATCTTGAAAAAATAAAAAATAAAAGGATAAACTAAAATAACATTTTTCATGAACCAGACAAGTTTTTTTTTTTTTTTTTTTTAAGATTTTATTTATTTATTTGACAGACAGAGATCACAAGTAGGTAGAGAGGCAGGCAGAGAGAGAGGGGGAAGCAGGCTCCCCGATGAGCAGAGAGCCCAATGCGGGGCTCGATCCCAGGACCCTGAGATCATGACCTGAGCCGAAGGCAGAGGCTTAACCCACTGAGCCACCCAGGCGCCCGAACCAGACAAGTATTATAAAGAATGGTATTTAGTAAGAATAGGAGGACACAAACTCATATCTGCTGGTAGAGTGTGAAGTATAACAACTTTTCTGGAGAAGAATCTGGAAATGTGTATGAAGAGCCTTTGAAAATATTTATACTGTCTGAACTGGCGATTGACTTCCAGGAGTTTATTTAGGAAATAAATGGACCAGTATGCAAAGATGTGCTCAAAGATACTCATCTCATCAAAATGGTGTCAAGAGAAAAAGAGAAAAAAAAAAAAAGAACTACAGGGACTGATTAAATAATTCATCTGCATGATGGAATATAATGCAGCATTGCAACTGATGATTTATGGGCATATTTACTAAAAATATTTAGCTATACATATCAAATGGTAAAAACAAGTCTGAAAACAACAACAACAATAATAACAAAAAACAGCCAAAAAACCCCAAATCTGAAAAAGTATATAATCAAATATATACCCGGGGTTAACTCTGGGTAGTGGGATTATAGGTAATTATTTTTTCCATTTCTCTATATTCTCAGAATAATTTGCATGAGCCCATACTACTTTTACAATCAGAAAACACCATGAGGGGTGCCTGGCTGGCTCAGTCCAGTGGAGTGTGTGACTCTTGATCCTGGGGTTGTGGGTTTAAGCCCCATGTTGGGTGCAGAGATTACTTAAAAATAAAATCTTAAAAAAAAAAAAAAACATAACAAAAAAACCCCACAATGAAGCTATTTCATTTTTTAAAAAAGTTACGACCTAGATATATAATTATTGACATGGAAAACATTCACCATACATAATGTGAAAAATAGGTTACAAAGAGTAACATCTTTGAAAAAAATTTTTTCTAGATATATATGTATAGAAAATATCTTAGAGCCCATACACCAGAATATTTAGTTTTTATCTCTGCTGATGTTATTTTTACTTATTTATATTTCCTTAAATGTAACACAAGATATTATTTGCTTTATTATTTTTTTAATACAAAAAAGGAAAAAAATTTAAAGGCCAAAAGAATTTATTAACTTTGTGTGGTCAAGTTAGAGTTCTGACATGGGGGAAAAAAATCAGAAAGTGACTTACTGCATCTTTTGAATCTCATCTTCATCCACTTTTTGCTTCTTCTCTTTCTTTTCTTTGGTATCTATTTTCATTTTTTTGGCTGCAGGAGTAAGTAAAGATGAGTCTTCCCTTTCAACTGCTGTTAAATCTGAGATGTCCTGACTCTTGAGCTGAAAAGATGAAAGAAACCCCATTATATATGTGACTTACTTTCCAGCCTTGGGCATGGTAAGACCTCATTCTCATTACAACACAACAAATCCATTATTCAATAGGTTTTTGATTCCAGACACTGGCGTGTACCATCATCATGAGTAAGATGCACTCTCTCCCCTAAAGAAGTTTATATAGCCCACCTGTGGAAAGAAAACCAGCCAAATAATCCAGTTTTCCAGTTTAGCTGTGCTCATAGCTCTAGTATGTTTACAAAAGAAATGATGTGCCAAGAATCATGAAAAACACTCCCTCCCCTTGAGCCCACCTTCCTGACCTCATTCTTTAAAGGGGATGAGAGAAAAGTCCTTTCCAGCCAGCCAGCTCTTTTGCCTCTAAATCTATAGATCTCTTTTTTGCTGATGATTCCATCTGTAAAGAATATTAAAAACGAGGCACCTTCTCATCAAAACAGTGTTTCTTTGGATTTGGAACTTGAAATAGTTTTTTTTTTTAAAGTAACTTCTACCCCTAGCATGGGGCTCGAACTCATGACCCTGAGATCAAGAGGCACATGTTCTATTGACTGAGCCAGCCATGCGCCCCTGGATTTGGAATTTATAAGTGAACTTCTCCCACATGTAGTGCTCATTTCTTCCTCTCACTGTATTGTATCATGCACATATTTATGTTCCATTACTAGACTGAAAACTTTTTGAAGGTAGTTTGACTCTTGTTATTTATCTCTCCCCACATAAGCCTTTAGCATAGGTTTACTCATGCTAGATGTTTAACGTCTGTTTAATAGCAATTAAAATCAAAAGACACAACAAACCTCATTAACGGGATTTAACCTGTTTTTCCCAAAGAGGAACTCACAAAAACTCATACAGGAATATGACAGGGTTGAGGTGGGGTGCCTAGGTGAAAGTGAAGGCAGTATACCTTTATTTTTTTTTTAATTTTAAAAAGATTTTATTTATTTATTTGACAGATTACAGGTAGGCAGAGAGGCAGACAGAGAGAGAGGCGGAAGCAGGCTCCTCGCTGAGCAGAGAGCCCGATGTGGGTCTCTATCTCAGGACCCTGAGATCATGACCCAAGCCAAAGGCAAAGGCTTAACCCTCTGAGCCACCCAGGCACCCCGGCAGTATACCTTTAAAAACACTTTTCAAGTTCTTCTCTAGTTACCTATTTAGTACAAGTTTTCTAACCTCTCTGTGCTTTAGTTTTGATGATTTATATTTCCCCCCAAATGAGCCATTTTTCTTAGATTTTCAAATTTAAAAGATTTTGTTTATTTAATAGAGCATGAGTTGGGGGGTTGGGGGCCCCTATTTTAGAAGGGAGCCTGCCTTGGAGCTGGATCCTGGGACCTCGGGATCACAACCTGAGCTGAAGGCAGACACTTCACCAACTGAGGCACCCAGGAGCCCCTGTTGTTCTTTTTCTGGTTTCTTGAGTTGGGTGCTCATTTTCAGCATCTCCTGTTTATTAATAAAAATATATAAAGCTATGAATTTTTCTTTAAATAAAGTTTTGGCCACAGGATTTAATGTACTGTTCCCTTTGTTTATTTCTTTAACCTAAAGCCTACTTTAAAAAGTTTAAAATATCCAGGTGCTAGTTTTTTTTTTTTGGGGGGGGAGTGAGGGTGGGGAGAAGCTTTGCATTATTAATTTTAGGTTTATTGCACTGTACTAACAGGATGTGACGTGTTTTGATTTCTGCTTTTAAGAGTTTGTGTTTTTCTTCGTGGTATGGTATGTGATCACTTTTTAAAAAAAAAGATTTTATTTCATCTTTAGAGAGAGAAAGAGAGCGCACGCGCCAAGTGAGCACACAAGAGCAGGGGGAGGGAGAAGCAGACTCCCTGCTGAGCAGGGAGCCTGATGTGAGGCCAGATCCCAGGACTCTGGAACCATGACCTAAGCTGAAGGCAGCCGCTTAACAACTGGGCCATCCAGGTGTCCCTAGATGATCAATTTTTAGAAAGTGTTTCAGATAAAAAAAAATTTATCTTCTGTTGGGTGCAACTAGTGAGCTCTTTATGGGACTAAGCCAATTATTCACATCTTCTCTGTCCTTCAGATCTGTTTTAAAGGTTCCTTCTTAAAATAATTTCATCACATTTTTCTTTTTCTAAAAGTTCTTACTTTATCTTGATGCCACTTAGTGCTCTGAAAGACTGTTTCTATTTAATCCAATGTCCTGCCCCATGATCTCTTTAAGTCCCACAGAAGCTCTAAGACCCCAAAATTCTATTTCTAGAAATGGAACTGAAAGAACACCGACATCCCCGATTGATGCTCAGTTAGGCAACACTGCTGAGCTCTTCGGGTGGCACAACTGATGGGTTTGGGGTATTTATGCTGTAGAGACCTTTGGACATTAACACCCAGGTCACTGGTAATAGTTAAATATCCAAAGAGGGTAAAAAATGGCTAATCCAGTAACTTCCTCAAAGTCTCCCTTGAAAGATTCTGCAGCATATAAATGTAAGGACCTATTTAGCCAGAGCAACTCCATCTCGGTTAAAAGCCATTTTGTTGTTTGTGCAGTGAACTTAAATTGACCCTGCCTCCCAGAGGAACTTACTTAGAAGCAAGTCTGGAAAACCAGTAAAATGTAGTAAGCTAGTTCCTGATAGCAAAGCCCAGAATACAAGGACGAGTCAAGCCAGATGGAGACATCTAATCAGTACGAAGTACTGTTTGTAACAGTGAGAAGGTCTTGCCCAAACCAAAATGACTCCATCTTGGGAAGGACCACCATCTTATTATTCACACTGAATAATTAACTGACTAAGCCTTCCTAGAAAGTACTATTTGTAACCGGTTCCTGGTATGGGGTAATCTTAAATAACAAGTCACCAGACCAGATGGAACTAGCCAATCAACAAGAGACACACAAACCCGGTGGGCTAAGATACCAAGATATGGGTTGCAGTTTCACCCAATAAAAGGCAGCCTGTAAGATTGGGAGAGGTCGCTCTCTTCGGAGGCGGCCCTGACTGGTCAGTCAATTCTTAAGCCTGTAGCCTGGGGGTAGTCCGTCTCTTCGAAGGCGACCCTGACCGGTCAGTCAGTCAATTCTTGAGCCTATAAGCTGGGGGTGGTCGCTCTCTTCGGAGACGGCCAGGGCTGGTCAGTTTGACTTCTAATGCTTGGCATAGAATAAAGCTTCGCATAACTTTCACTTTGCCTCAGTCTCATTTCGTTTAATAACGGACCTAACATAATGACAAAGTTATGCTTGAGGAACATCTAGGAAAAACCATATTTCGGTCAAAGGGGTACTAGGAATCCTGGGTTCTAGCTCTTGGGCTAAGTCTTAGTGTGACATCTGATCCCTATTTCCTCACCAGAAAAACCTTGAGGCTATGTCAGAGTCCCTTAGGGGCGCCTGAGTGACTCCCTGCATAGACCAAGCCACTCCTGATTTCACGGTCGTTGAGTTCAAGCCCCACCTTGGGAATAGAATTTACTTAAAAAAAAAAAAAAAAAACCCTCCCTTAGAAGTAGCCTTGATATCTAAGGGGAGGGAATAAAAGTATTAACCCAATGGCTGGGTGTCTAGAACCGAACCAGCATTACAGTTTTGTTTTGTTTTCTCCCTCTCCCCATCCACCTTCGCAGATCTGGAAGGAGTCATGATGAGTTCGAGTTAGCTTGGCAGGGACCAACCAGAAAGCCGGTCCAGCAAGCAGTAACAATCTCTGGCCTCATCAACACTTCTCTCCCTACCTCGCTTTCTTCGGCAGTCGCTTCTTTCAAGTCCCCATCTCCGTCCCCGTCAGTTTCCTCCGGGATTCCGTCCGTGTCGGTAGCTCCTGGGCCCCGGGGAGCAGCGGCCGTTTCATCTGGCTCCCCTGTTTCTCCTCCTTTTTCCGTGGGCGACTCGCAGGCATTATCCATAGCAGCAAGGAAAAGGGGAGAGATCGCAGTCCTGACAGCTCTGGAGCTCTCGACCTAGTGTAATACAGCAGCCCGCAAGCTTACTTCCTGTCGTCGCGCTATGATAACATCACTTCTACGGGTCCTCGGAGGGGACAGTTTGAAGCCCGCGTAGTAGACTTCGGGGCTCCGTTTTAACTCTGAATTGGTTGGTGGCGAATGGAAAGGGAGGATTCAGGGTACAAAATTCAGTTTGTGGATTTTCCTTCCACGTTGGGAAATCAGCATTTGTAAAGGATAGTTGTATTGTTTACTGAAGGACTCCCCCGCTTCCCCGAAACTTCTGCCTTTCTAAAAACGTAGTTAACTCCTTAATCCGCTTTCTTCAGAGTAAAGTTTGGGGACGGGAGAAAACTCAATTCCGTCATCGCCCGTGTAGTGGGATGCGGCTATCTGATAAAACTTAGGCAGGGACTCAACCTCGTACATTTCAGTTGGGTAGAGACCATGGGCCTGTGTGAGTCTCCAGCATTTCTCTTCGGTTCTTTAAATACCTTAAAAATAAATAAATAAAAATAAATAAATCATATGGTTTGAACAGAATTGATCCAATCCATTTGAATCCAATCCACAACTTTTGACCGCTTACTTCGAGCTAGGAACAGTTCTAGTAGCAAAAACACATAGTTTCTACCCAATAAAGCGAGTTTTCCAGTTCACCAGTCCTCAAGATTGAGGTCGGTTTCACAAACGTGACTTCTTATGTCAGTTTAGTTAATCTTATCAAAAGCAAGAGGAAGCAAATCCTGCTGGGAAGGGAGGTCTTCTTCTTCTTCTTCAACTTTTTTGCACTATTCACTTTAACAAGCCATTTCAGAGACTGGGGCCATGAAGAAGTAGAGATGTTTCTATTTAAAATTCTTCCTCTCTTCCCTCATTGAGGTACGGGGCGGTGCATTTTATTTACCTCTGCATCATTAGGTCTCCACATTCACCACATATTTAACTTACACGTGCTGAAAGAATGGGCTTGGAAATGTAGGTGCGCGTTACCATATTTCTCTCTTTGTTTCTACGCTGCCTGGGTGAATTTACCGTATTTCCTGAGGGCTCCCAAAACCTTTGGGGAAGGAGCGCACTTTGGTAGGCGCATACAGGTGGGACCCGTTTGCCCCCTTCCACCTGTACAGCGGGTATCTACAAGGCGTTTTCCTCTTGCCCCCGGAGGCCTATCCCGCATATCCGGGTCTATTTCCCGCAGACCAAAGACACCTGTACCCGCCGGCCGAGCCCCGCCCAGCTAGGTGGGCAAGGGGGCGGGGCGCGGGGGCGCGGTGACGCGTGACGCCAGATCCCGGAAGTGACGCGCTCTTGGGGCGAAAAGGCGGGGGGGAGGGGGGTGGTGTCCCCGGCCGGTTTGGGGGGTGCGTTGCCCGGAGACGGAAAGTTTGGGAGCCGGAGCGGGCTCGGCCGCAGCCCCGGGAAGGGGGTCCAGGGGGCGGTGGCCCTGGGGATGGGGAAGGAGCAGGAGCTGCTGGAGGCAGCCCGCACAGGGCACCTCCCGGCCGTAGAGAAGCTGCTGTCCGGGAAGCGGCTCTCCTCAGGCTTCGGGGGCGGCGGCGGCTCCTCCGGGAGCGGCGGCGGCGGCGGCGGCCTCGGGTCCTCGAGCCATCCCCTCTCCAGTCTGCTCAGGTGAGTAACGCCCCGGGGCTGGACGGCCGCCCGGAGACCCCCTCTCCCCCGCCCGTCTTCTGGGTCTCCAGAGAGGTCCGCGCTTCTGAGACCCGACCGGGTGGGTTTGCTGGGTGCCCCGGGTCGAGGGCGGGCGGCCCACGGGGCGAGGAGCGCGGGTGCGGGTCTGCGCGGCGCCGGGCTCTCGTCTCGCATCCTGACCCAGCTGAGGAGAATGGTGGGAGTGCCCAGGTGGCAGCCGCCGGCCGCCGCATGGCACAGCCCGGCTTCACCCTCGCCCGCTGTAGGGTGCCAACTGTTCTGTCTCACAAGCCACTTCAGAGCAAAGAAGTATTTATTTCAAATATCCCTCACCTCCTGCAGAATCTTCCACGCCTTGCAGAATCTCGCCGCTCACCTGGAGGAAATTCTCTTGATTCCCCTTCCACCACGCTCCGCAGGACCTAGCTTTTGTTTATATTAACATTGTGTCTGGATTTATTACGTTCAAAGTATAACTTTAGTCCCTCTTGTGTTTAAAGCTCAAATTCTAGCTCGTTGTAGTGAACTTCACTGGATTAGTCTGCTAAGTGGCATATGCAGGATTCATTAAGGGGTTTACTCGTCAAGAAACAAAGCTTTAGAAAGCCTGGTTTAGGAAGCTCAGGGGTGCTTTAAAGTTCTCTGAGACCTGTTGTTAAACCCTTGAATCTGGAGATGTATCGATTTTGAGAGAAAAAGGTCACTTTTGCATGGCTTGGAGGGGGGAATTGGATGTGCTTTGTCAGTGTGAGTAAAATGTGTTTGTTCAGCAGCACTTTCATTGCCTGTTTTCTTTTCCTTCCTTGTTCTTTTGAGGTTTTTAAGAAGTGGAAGTTCATTTAGAAATGGCTTTGTTGGCTTTTGTTCCCCCTTAGTTTATGTAACTTCAATTTGAGTGAGCTTGGACCAAAGCAGCCCAAGGGCCTGATATATTGTTAGGTATTAAGCACTGAGTACAAACCGAGGTCTACACAGGAAGATTTTTAAAAAGCAGTATAAGAGAAGAACTGTCCCCAGGAGTTCTTTTGGGGAGGTTAAAACCAGTGCTCTTTGCTGCCCTTTCTCCAGCTCCTAGAACAATGCTGTCACACAGTTGGTACTCAGGATTCATTGAATGAATAAAAGTATCTCTTAGAGGATGACAAATTTCTAAATAGGCTGATGGTGGTACTGGCAGTAATTGTTAGTAGTTCAGAGAAATGAGGCATAACTTTGGGAATGAGATAGAGACCAGAGCTTCCAGGAGGAGGACTTCAGCTGGCTTTGAAGGATGTGAAGATTTAGATAGGTGAAGTACAGTGAGAGCATTCCAGGCTGGGAAGCCATGATCAGAGGCAGAAGCAGGAAAGGAAACTTATCTGGTGCTAGTGGGGCACTAGAAGAACTTCCTGCCTGTAGCCTCAAGTGGTTGGGCATGATAAAGGGTAATAATAATGAATGGGGTATACTATCATCTTTCAGAGTGACTTAGTCTTTCTTAAGTTTATAGTCCCAGTCCCTAGAGCAGTGCCTGACAACTGATGGGTATTCATTAGATTTTTTTTTAAGATTTTATTTATTTATTGTTGAGGAAAAGAGAACATGAGCAGGGGGAGAGGAGCTGAGGCAGAGAGAGAAGCAGGCTCCCCACTGAGCAGAGAGCCCAATGCATTACTTGATCCCAGGACCCTGAGATCATGACCTGAGCTGAAGGCAGATGCTTAACTGACGGAGCCACCCAGGCACCCCTTAAAAGATGTACTTCAAATGCATACATTCGGTTTCATATCTTCCCTGGATTACTCCTCCGCCCAACCCCTGCATTACTTTGATATATCTGTAGTTCTGATGTCTGAGAGATGAGAGAAAGACTATACAAGTTTGGAGGTGACTATCTTTAATTAGCTGAATAGTGTAGCATTTGGAGGTTTGCCAGAAATACCTTAACCCCTAGTATATCCTGCTGAAGTGAGAAACTTTCAAATACCTCCCACCTTCAAGTACGGATCAAATTACTTTTACGGCTCACACTCAGAGACTGTTGAAATTTTGCTGAGGATTTCGCTGCCATGTAGTTAAGCAAGACTAGAAATCTTTGTTGACCACAGCATTTTTACTTTGGGCCTCATGCTAAAATGTCCAGTCTCTTGTCATAAAGTGTGCATGTATCTCCATTTCCTTGCATAAGACAGCTGACCCCTGACTTGCTCTTGTGTCTCTTATGGAGATGGTAGGTGGCCTAAGAGCAGCCCCAGCCTGTCATCCCTGGGATTCCTAGGGGCAGGGAGGCTCTGCAGGCACTAGTTACACTAGGTGTGTCATTAATTAGAGGTGATTCTTGTTCAACCTAGTGAAAGATTTCTGAGCAGCTGACACTATATTTAAATAATCCCTAGGTCAGCATGTCCTCCCTTTTTAGGTTTGGGAATTTCCCTGTCCCACACTCCCCACCTCCAAAGACCCTTAACAAGAGCTGTGGAATCATAGCTTCAGATCTGGCCTTTACATTAGCTGCCGTACCCCACCCTCACTAGTAGTGCCACTGCAACATGTGTCTGTCCAGCTGTTTGACCAAGAAAAGCTGGCACGAATGGGAGCTTACAGCTGCAGTGGATATAAATGTTCTAAACCAATATGTGTGTTTGCCCCATTCATCTATTTATGAGCCCCGCCCCCAGTTCCACAAAGGTTTTATGTTTATTCTTAAGCTACAGAATGCTCCCTCTCTCACCCCATCTCTTTATTCCTACACTTCTTGGGCTTAGGTCTTAACTTCTTAAAGCCCTCCCTAATGACCCTAATACACACAGATCTCTCAGGCTTCTACTTGTTTGGAACCCATCATCTGGAGTGTACAGTAGCTCACTGGCTTATACTTTACTTGGCTAGCTTTCCTAGTTTATTGCTTTGTCCTGTTAGTATAATAGTTACCTATAGTAACACTCACCAGTTGAGAATGTACCAGAGAATCAGAAAGTCAGCAAAAACTTTTAGGGAAAAAAAGTTGTTATAGGGACACCTGGGTGGCTCAGTGGGTTAAAGCCTCTGCCTTCGGCTCAGGTCATGGTCTCAGGGTCCCGGGATCGAGCCCCACATTGGGCTCTCTGCTCAGTGGGGAGCCTGCTTCCCCCTCTCTCTCTGCCTGCCTCTCTGCTTACTTGTGATCTCTCTCTGTCAAGTAAATAAATAAAATCTTTAAAAAAAAAAAGTCGTTATAAACTTCATGTCTTTTGGACCTTCACGTATTTACTACATATTTATTCCAAGGCAGTACAGTATATTGTTCCGCAGTCCGCCTGCCTGAATTCACAGTATACTCCCCCCAGAGACTAGCTGCTTGATTTTATACAAACTATGCACCTGCTTGGAGCCTCAATTTCTACATCTGTAAAATGGGGACAGTATTGTTTGTGTTGTAAGTATCATCTTAGATACTGTGTGTAAGATACTTCCATAGTTTCTTGTGGAATGCTCGTTGTAAATGCTCCCTGTTAACCATCCTCAGGTCAGTTCAGCCCGTGCAGTTTTGCCATACCATCCCTGCTGTATGGAAAGTACCATGCCAGACATATTATAAATGAGGTTCTTTAACACTTCAGAGTGTGTTTTCTGGGCTATGGCAGATTAGAGATAGTACATAAGGGAGATCGCCTGCTTAGGTAGGCGCATTAGTGATGTTCATTTATCTAGTGTTTACCTGTCATCTACTTTGTGCCCAGGCGGATTGCTATGTGTGCTGCAAAGTTTAGCTCAGACCCAGGACATAGTAGGTACTTAAAATTAGCCCCTCTCCTGATACATGGTCTGTTTCCTTATGGCATTTATAGCAGCATATGTCTGTGTGACCAACTGACAAAATAAGAGTAAAAGCAATTAAAATCTGTCATAATTTTTCCCCACTAGTAATTTGAGACTATTAACTTAGATGTGCATAGCCCTACACACTTGCTTATGCCCCAGGCATCATTGTACTGTACCTTAGTGCTTTAATTTCTGTTTATTATGACTCTTAGCCATCAGATACAGATGAAATTATATTCAGTGTAGCATGTTAATGGAAGTAGGAAGAACATATTTTAGTTTTTTTTATCCAAAATGATTCAAATATAATTTTTGTTACTTAAAAAAGCAGCAACAGATTATTTAAAAGCATAGTTACCTGAAATGTCTAGTCCTAGAAAGATTCTGGGTGGCATGAATTTTGCTTTATATAATATGATTTTCATTTTCTGATTGTTGAACAGATGTATGCCTTCAGTCAGTACCTTGGAACAGGCACTGTGTTAAACTTCTGTTTAACTCATGGTGTTTTTCAGCCTGCGCACAAATTCTCATGTAATGCAGAGTTTGATATGTTGGTGGTCATACTGAAACTACTGATTTCCAGGAAAGCAAATTCTAGATGAGAAGACAGTAAGATTTGGGTGGAAGTGAATTCTATCTACTAAAGGGCAAAAAATACCTGAGAAAAGGAAATGTTGTAAGAAAACATCATATATTAAAAGTATATAGAATTATGAGGTAAATACTGATATATGTGAACGATATAAAGTGAAATGCAGGGGCCTTTGGGTGGCTCAGTGGGTTAAGCCTCTGCCTTTGGCTCAGGTAATGGTCTCAGGGTCCCGGGATCGAGCCCCGCATTGGGCTCTCTGCTCAGCAGAGAGCCTGCTTCTCCCTCTCTCTCTGCCTGCCTCTCTGCCTACTTGTGGCCTCTGTCCACCAAATAAATAAATAAAATTAAAAAAAAAAGTGAGATGCATTTCTGAGGGTTCAGAAGCACAGAGAAACTAAACCAAAGGCTAGCATGAAGGAATAGATTATATCATGGTTTAGGGGAATTCTGTACTTAATTTCTCAAGCTTAAGAGTGAATAAGAAAAGAAACCAAGGAGGCTTACTGGAGAAATCGGAAAATTTATAGACCTTAGCATTAAATGTGGCTATAAATTGGGTTTTACTCTACGTTTTGGGTGGTGGGGGAGACTGTCCAGAAATAGCTACAGTTTGCCAAAATAAGAAATACTTTTTGAAATAAGGAATGAAGAATGAAAGCTTTTGAAAAATGGACCCCACTTTGGGGAGAATAAAAAGTTCTTCCAATATCAGAAGATATGACAACTTATTCATTGGTTTTTAAGAAAGATTCCTAATATTTATGTCAGGAATTCAGACTTAAAAAAAAATGGTTAACATAACCATTCCATTGAAGTGGTCCTTCAAAGTTCACTCCCCAGAATGATTGTGTAGCTTGGCAAGACAGCTTTTCTCATGATGGCCCTGTTACTTTTGTCATCCCATGGAGCCAGATTTCTTTTGAATAATACCTAACTTGAGCAAAATGATTTTAACATCCTAAGGAAGAGGACAGTGCTGACTAAGGACTATAGAATGCAAGGTCCTGAAGCAGGGTCTCATGGGTTTGTGTGATCTAATTTCTCGTTCTTTCCAGTGAACGCAACAAAATAAAACCAAACACAACTATCCGTTAGGATAACAGTTTTCTAGATCTTACACTAAACCCTCTTAATTCATTAAAAATGGTTTTTAAAGAACTTCTTAATATATCTTTTAAAGTATGATTTTATTGGGATAGCGGTCCTTTCCCTTTATTTTGGAATTGCTGTATATTTTTGCTTTCTGTAAAGCAGAATATGATTTTTTGTGTGGTTATTTTATATCTAAAAATAATGCCTATCTTAAACTAAGAAAGGCATGTACTTGTAGAAAAAGATAAATTTAACAGAAGTTTGAAAAGTCAGACATTTCCCTTTTTCTGAATTCTCCCAATTCAAGTTCGGTTTTTACTGTCTTAGTTACGAAAATTAGAGACTGGACACAGTAAAACAGTCTTGTGGTCTGAAGAATTTGATTTGTATCCAGTCAGCTTAAACATATTCACTTGTCCTGGAAGATTGTGGTCCCAGTGAAAGTTGCATCCTTGGCCAGAAAAATCCCTTCAGAAGGCTCTTTTTTTCCTCTTGGTATGCTCACCCCAAACAGCTTTGAATTTTGGTTTGCAAAAAGGAAATTAAGGCTGTTTCTACCCTAGTTTACAGGAGGGAAAGTAAATTACTGGGTTTTATAGCCCAGAGACACCAAGGAAACCCCAAAAGTAGATAGTGGAGAGTTTGTTCTTGGAAATGTCAGGCTCTCCTGTGGGTAGGAACTTGGTCTCTTCTGGACAGCTCTCAGAAAATGTTCCACACACTGATTTCCAAAAGATTACTGGGAGATTTTCTGTGGTGTAGAAAATTACATTGTTACGTTGATAGAACATCTTCAAATAACTTTGGTGTGGTTAGAGTTAATGGTAGTAATACTAGGAATTATATGTTATGGCTTCGTATTTATCTTTTCTTAGTAATTTGTAGATCAAGTTTGTTTAGTTTACAAATCAAAAAGAGTTTTTAAAACGAGTCAGTTGTCTCTGCTTAACTTGTGATATCATTACCACTATTAAAAGTGGTGGAGAAAATCCAGGAAGCAGAACTGCCCCCTGACTTGCTTAACTAGCGAGGGATATAGCATGGCTCCTGAAGGTCAGGGTCTGATGCAGCTCTGCCTTGTGAGGTAGGCAAGTTATGTAACCTCTCTGAGCATCTGTGTCTTCATATGTATGTGTATAATGGGCCTGGAATAGTATGTACTTCCTGAAGCAGCATCACATGAGCTAAAATATGGAAGGCAACATAATGCCTGGCACATGGCCAAAGACTTGGTAAACCTTGGCTGTAAAATCATCTGATGGGAGCCCAGTGCTTGCCGCCTTTGATTAAACGGAATGATTTCTATTGATGCCATTTCAAAATGTATAATAATTGATAGCAGAAGCTCCCAGACTTTTTAAATGTGAGTCCCATTTTTAGAAGCAAATGGTAATAGTGGCAAATTACAAACTGATACAGATCCTCAATCTTTTGTCTGAAACTGTGGGGTTTAGTATCCAAAATTTTGGGGTTGTTGGAGAGTAATAGCAAGCTGCTAGTAGAATCTGGGTCAGCACTCTGAAACGTATTACCACAGTGAAATCTGTCAATATTCACAGTAAAAGGGATAAATTTGAAGAAGCTCTGTATCAGTTTAAGGCAGGTTTTATACCTGACTACTTTGCCACTAACTTTAAAAAATTTGTTTTCAGAGATTTCTAGATATCTGAATTGTAAATAAGGGATCATAGATCTTTGTATTTATTATAAAAAATTGCTAGATACGTGAAAGCACACAGAAGGAAATAAAATCTTCTGTAATTCCACCACCTAAAGGAATTAACTGTTTCAATTTTGGTGTTCATTCTTGGTCTTTTTTTCTGTAAAGTTTTTTTGTTTTTTTGTTTAGTTTTGTTTTGAGCAGAAATGACATTGTTCTGTATGTACTTTGTCTCAGAACTTCATTTAATATATTATAAACACCTTCCTATCATTTTCTCTTCAACTTCATTTTAAATGAATAAGTGGTATTCCACAGTGGGTATGGACTGTAATTTACTTAGTCCCTCTTCCGCCATTAGACATGCATTTGTTTTTAGTTTTCTGCTATTGGAACAGTACTGGGATGCACTGTCATGTATATAACATTTTGTGCACACTCATGCTTATAACATTTATATACTCAAAATAGTAGATGTAATTTGAGTATTCAACCATTGCAAAAACCCCATATGCCATTGTATTTGAGGACTCTTACAGTAATTCAAATGCCCCTTACATCTCCTGGGTCCTTCTGATTGGAAAGTAATGAAGTAATGTACTGATCTATGGCTGCTAAATGTTACTTATATTTAGAAAGTTACCTTTGTGCAGGCATAAGATTTTTAATGGTCAAGTTGGGGCCTCTCGGGTCCTTCTTCAGAGGCTAATGTTTAGTAGAGGGCCATTAATAACACAAATGCAAGGAACAACATGCTCCGAGAAAAACAAGACAAAAGCCATTTTCTTTTGTTCTAGTTTTTATTATGGGAAATTTCAAACATATGGAAGTCAAGAGAATAAAATAATGGATCCTTGTGTACCGTGTGTATTTGTAAGACAATTACCAGCTTCTTACCAATTTTGTTTCTTTTTAATCAGGTCTCCAACTTAATTATTTTGAAGAGAATCCCGTATGTCTTATTACTTAGTACATGTCTTTAAAAGATAAGGACTCTTTAAATATTCACAATACCATTGTCACATCTAGAAAATGGCAGTTTCTTAAAACCATCAGATGTTTAGTTACAGTTCAAATTTTCCATATTGTCTAAAATATTTTATATTTTACAGCTGGTTTGTTCAACTCTATATCCAAACAAGGCCCAAACTTTGTATTCATTTGCTATATCTCCCAGTCTCTTTAGCTCTCTGGGTTTCATCTCTGTAAATTTTTTCTTCAGTTTATTTGTTGAACAAAAAAAGGTATTGTGCCCATTTCCCACAGTGTGGGTTTTGCTGATTGCATCTCTGAGGTATCACGTAACATGTTCATCTGTCCCTTGTAGTTCCTGTAAGCTGGAAATCAGATCGGGAGACTTGTTTTCATTCAGGTTCTGAGTTTTTGGCAAGATTTATTCCTGGGGGTGCTGTGTACTTTCTTCATTTAGTCTTTATTTTTTTCGTGATATTGGCAACCATTGGAGATCACTGCCTTGATCCATTTTGCCTTCACTTATTAACTAGAAGACTTTTTTTTTTTAAAGATTTTATTTATTTATTTGACAGAGAGAGATCACAAGTAGACAGAGAGTCAGGCAGAGAGAGAGAGGGAAACAGGCTCCCTGCTGAGCAGAGATCCCGATGCGGAACTCGATCCCAGGACCTTGAGATCATGACCTGAGCCGAAGGCAGGGGCTTAACCCACTGAGCCACCCAGGTGCCCTAGAAGACTTTTTTTTTTTTAAGGGAGAGAGAGAATGCAAGTGGGAGCAGGGCAGGGGCACAGGGAGAGGGAGAGAGAATCTTAAGCAGGCTCCATGCTCAGTGCAGAGCCCGACATGATCTCATGACCCTGAGATCATAACCTGAGCCTAAATCAAGAGTTGGACACTTAACCGACTGTGCCACTTGGTACCCCCAATAATAACCTTTTAAAAATGTGCTCTAAGACAAGACTGACAGCTTTACTTTAGTATGAAAAGAAATTGAATTGGTTTATAATGAGTAGGTGTTATGTGTGTTTGTGTATTTTACTTGAGTGATATTTCCTAGTTTGCGCTGGTTCATCTGGCCATTTACAAATCATGTGTTCTAATCTTTGAAAGTGTAGATCAGCTAGCTTCTAATCTTTGTTCTCTCTTTAGTTTCATGCTGGCTGTGGATGGTCCTATAGATGACAAAGCCTTAAAAAAGATACTGTAGGGGGTGCCTGGGTGGCTCAGTGGGTTAAGCCGCTGCCTTCGGCTCAGGTCATGATCTCAGGGTCCTGGGATCGAGTCCCGCATCGGGCTCTCTGCTCAGCAGGGAGCCTGCTTCCTCCTCTCTCTCTCTCTGCCTGCCTCTCTGCCTACTCGTGATCTGTCTGTCAAATAAATAAATAAAATCTTTAAAAAAAAAAAAAAGATACTGTAGGGATAGGGACTTAAGTAATCAAATTTTCTTAGGTTGCGCTTTTGGAAGACCAATTTTATTTTATTTTTTTAAAAAGATTTTATTTATTTATTTGACAGATCACAAGTAGGCAGAGAGGTAGGCAGAGAGAGAGAGGGGAAGCAGGCTCTCTGCTGAGCAGAGAGCTCCATCCCAGGATCCTGAGATCATGACCCAAGTCGAAAGCAGAGGCTTTAGCCCGTTGAGCCACCCAGGCGTCCCCTGGAAATGGTTTTCCCACCAGCTTTATGGTTTGGCTCTAGATAAGGAGGTGGATGTGTCAAGCTGAGTTGCTATTTAGATTATTCAGTCTCATTTGTTACTCTGGATATGTTTTATGGTGGTACACTTTCTACATGAGCATTGAAGAATCCACTGAATTGTCTTTCATTAAATATACCAGCACATTTCTCTGTGTAATTATTGTTGATTTCTTTTATCGCATTGGGAGTGTCCGTTCACAGCTCTGATTTTGAGTTCCTGTTCTGACATCTGTGTGTTTTCTTTGCTTGGTTAGGAGCTCAACTATATACAAAAGCATTTCTTTTGTTACCTTTTTGTCATTGATTTTATGTATTTCAAGTAGGGGTGGGTGGTTCGGATCTGGGTCCTTCTGCCTTGGCCCAGATTCCCTCCTTTGACTAGCCATACACACGGTGCATTGTGGAGTCAATTTAAAAGTGATAAAAGCAGCACATAGAACCATTTTTTTTTTCTTTTTTCTTTTTGACAGTTGCTGGGACAGTTAGCATTCTACTTTAGAGATTTTGACCTCTCTTAGTCAATGACAGCATCCAGCGCTATTATACTGACTGATTTCCCGGCATTTTCACGTTGGGCTCTCAGATTCCTTAGAGAGCATTTTCATTAGTTAAGATGAAAAAATGAAAATAAAAGTAAGAGAAATAAACTGAACTTCCAGCATGGTTGAGTTGGATGGTGCATGGTTCTTACCAAGACTGAGGCTGTGGCTCTGTCTCCAGGTGATGGGATCCATCCTTTGTCATGATAACACTGCATGCTTATCCCTGGCCGTGGTGACTAGAGGCAACATGATATATGGGATTAGCCAAGCCTTTTACTGTGCCTGGAAAAGCCCCTCCAAACCACCTATAATACCAGTAGTCAGCATACATCAAACTTTCACTGATAGTGGAGTAGTAGCATTGATTTTTACATTTGGAAGGCATTATCAAGTGCTTGTCTTTCCTAGGATTAAGGAAGTAAAAATTTCTTATTGTCCATCCTGTTGTGCATTTTGTGACTTTCAGCTTTGCACATGTACAGTTAGATCTCCTAATTAGAATCGTTTTCAGTCACAGCAGAAGTTTAAAGTCTCAGGGATTTTTATTTTTTTTAAGGCACATTCTGTTGTTAAAGATTGGAATGTCTTTAGTCTTACCTGTGAAAGGTAGACAGAGTGGTACTGTTACTTGAGGTATCAGCCATTATAGAAAACACAAGCTAGTTTATTTGGAGGTGGTACTTTATTTAACCTCAGAAGATCCTTCTTAAAGGGTTTCTCTGCTTGTGTCACAAGCCTTCTTCTCTGAGTAAACCAACCTGTTGACTTTGTTTCCTTTCACCTGAGTAAGCATTCGTTGTGATTTTCCATTGTTTCCTTTAAACACAACCCATTTCTCTGGTTATTTTACCTTTTGAATTATTGTCAAGATCCACTAAAAAGAATTTCAGTGACCAGGAGAGTTTACAAAACACATCAGTTCAGGGCTATTTATGTGAATCATTGTAAGATTCTTAGGCCTTCTTTGTTTGCTTTTAGATCTTTAGCTCTTCTCTGGGCCTGGTAAGGAGCCCCTAGTCCTGGCTCTGTTTGTAACTCTTCATGCATTGTTCCCTGCTCTTCCTCTGATCCAATTTGACAAAGTCTGTGCATTGAGTGGCTCTTACTCTTATCCTAGTTGGGTCTGGCTACCCGATTCTTGCTTCTTGAGGTTATCCCCCTGCCATGATAAAATTTGGAAAAATCCAGCCCACATTGCAGTGTCTGGGCTAGTTAGCTCACGAGTGAATTCCCAACAGCTCAGAGTTGCTGTAAATTGTACTGCAGGTGGGTATGCACCTGTGTATTTTCTCAGTCTACCTTTATAATATGCCTAGTAGATAATTATTGTTATTCCCGTTTTGCAGATGAAGAAGCAGAGAGAGGTTCGGGGACAGGTTAAAGTGACCAGCACAGGGCCACACAGAGGGGTGCAGAGCCAGGAGTCTCTCTGACTCTAGAACTGTAGCTTGCTTAGCACTCCGTGTGACCACTTGGAGAATTCACTCTCTTTGGAGGAGATTCAGACATTACAAACTATATGCTTAGGTAATATTTTACCAAAAAAAAAAAAAAAAAAGATGAATTTGGGGTTTATTTATTTTAATTTAATAGGTGCTTTTATAACACTTACTTTGTGCCATCCACTTTCCTAAGCACTTTACAAATACTAACCTTTTTGTTCTCATGAAAGCTCTTTGAGGAAGCACTAGTATCTTTGTCATTTTATTGAAGAGAAAACTGAAGAACAGAAAAGTCACGCACTACCTTGCGCCAGGTAGTAAGGAAGTGGTAGAGGTTGATTTTGAACCCAGGCAGACTGGCTCTGGAGTCCTTGCCCCTTAGTTTTTATGCAACTGGGGATTCTTCCTTTTATCCAAGAATGTAACACAAAATCCCTTTAGAACACTTTGACTACATAAAGTGAGAGACTTATTTAAAAAAAAAAAAAATTGGCAATTTCCTTGGAATATAGGAAAATTAGATGAGGGGAATGTCTTTAAACTTATGCCAATAATATATTAGTTTAGAGGATATAAGGGAATGCCCCGCAGCTCACAAAGAGGAAAAATCCTCCCATATTGCTTCTTTCAGACTTTTCTTCTAGGAAATTCCCATCTTCCTCTCAGGCAGGTTAATGCATTCATGAATTTCATCTGGGAGAAAATTCAGCCTCCCCCATCCCCCTTCCCCAAGTTCAAAGTGATAAAGGTTTGTTTTGGACACATGACTGCCAGATGTACCACCAAGGTCAAAGTGTGTGCAAGAGAAGTAAATCTAAACAATTGGCAAGAAACCAGAGGCCTGTGTATTTGAAGTTATTTCAAACTCTTGCTCTGCACTCTGCTTTTTAACAGTTCTCTCCACTCCTCCTACCTCATTGGTGATTGATGACCACATTTTTTTTAAAAGATTTTATTTATTTATTTGACAGACCAGAGATCACAAGGCCGAGAGGCAGACAGAGAGAGGGGGAAGCAGGCTCCCTGCTGATCAGAGAGCCCTATTCAGGGCTCGATTCCAGGACCCTGAGATCATGACCTGAGCCGAAGGCAGCGGCTTAACCCACTGAGCCACCCAGGCACCCCATATGACCAAATATTTTATCTCAAATAATAAATTTGACAAATAAATTTGTCCATAAAATGATTTTCAGAGAATATTATCTGACCAGTTCAAATGAGCTTTGATACTACTTTGAAGCCTGGGATTTGAGGATAGGAGAAATCAGTTACGGTAATCCTAGGTGCTTTAATCTTCACAGTTCTGTGACAGAGGTACTGGTGACCACATAATTGATGAGATTCAGAGAGGTTAAGTGACTTGCGGAGGACTAAGGTTTTCCATTTGGGCCTTTAGAGTTTATTTAAAGAAAGAAGTCTGAGTCCCCAGTTTTTAGAAGTAGAAGGGAAATGTTGTATTCTATATTCTAGTTATTTAACAGCTCTGAGAAGACCTATGGGTCCTATATACTTAGCAGTAATAGAAGAGCTCTATTACTTTTTATCTACTATTGCAAATACCTCAGATACTGAAATTGGCAGAGATTCCAGATTTGCTACTTCTTAATCTATTGCTATCTCCATAATTGTATGTTTAAGACCTAGCTGGAGAATAGTTTCCTTGCTAGTCACTTACCAGCAGCCCTTTTGCCATCTTTAGCAGACCCAGAGCAGACTTTCAAAAAGGTTTTTAAGTAAATGATCCAGGCTTTAGTGCATCCTTATAAAGTTTAATGATTTGGTTCATTTTTTAATTTTTAAAATTCTTTAAAATTTTATTTATTTTTTTAACATTTTATTTATTTGAGAAAGAGAGCACGGATGGGGCGAAGGAGCAGACGGAGAGGGAGAGAAAGAATCTTAAGTAGGTTCCATGTCCAGCGTAGAGCTCAACACAGGACTGGATCTCATGACCCTGAAATCATCACCTGAGCCCAAATCAAGAGTTGGAGGCTTAACTGCTTAACTGATGGAGCCACCCAGTGTTTTGTTTTTTAAAGAAAGAGTGTATAAGAAATTAGGTTCCAGTACTTTTACTTATTATGCTTTGTCAATCAAAAATTTTTTTTCTGTACGAACTAAATTGGCAAATTAAGCAGAGGTTTAATAGAGACGGCTAGCCCTTGAGATCCTTAAGGGTGGTGCTGATTTCTGTCTTCTCTCCAAAATGGGATATACATATGTGTGTGTGTGTGTATAAATTAATCCCCCCCTTTAAAGATTATTTTTTGATTTGTCAGACAGAGAGAGCACACACAAACAGGGGAAGTAGCAGGCAGAAGGAGAGGGAGAAGCAGGCTCCCCTCTGTGCAGGGATCCCAATGTGGGACTCAATCTCAGGATCCTGGGATCATGACCTGAGCCGAAGGCAGATACTTAACTGACTGAGCCACCCAGGCATCCCCTTAGTCAATCAAATTGATAGAGCTTTTCTTAATGTCTTTCCTTTACCCATTATGATCTGTTAGATGCATAATCTTTAGTTACCATCACTTCTGTTTACCTCTCTTTAATATTTACTCTTTTGTGAACTGTATCATGAATTTACAAAGAGAACTGAAGAAAATTGTAGCCCAGGTATACTTTAGCTTCTGCTTATTCAGTAGGCAGGTATTTATGAAGACCTAATTCTTTTGAGTAATTTTTCATAATCATTTAAAAATGCCTATGTTTGGGGTGCTGGGGTGGCTCTGTGGGTTAAAGCCTCTGCCTTCGGGTCAGGTCATGATCCCAGGGTCCTGGGATTGAGCCCCGCATTGGGCTCTCTGCTTGGCGGGGAGCCTGCTTCCCCCCGCCCTTCTGCCTACTTGTGATCTCTGTCTGTCAAATAAATAAATCTTTTTATTTTTTTTTACTAAATCATTTTATTTTATTTATTTGACAGACTGAGATCACAAGTAGGCAGAGAGGCAGGCAGAGAGAGGGGGAAGCAGGCTCCCAGTTGAGCAGAGCCCGATGCGGGGCTCGATCCCAGGATCCCGAGACCATGACCTGAGCCGAAGGCAGGCTTAACCCACTGAGCCACCCAGGCGCCCCAAATCTTTAAAAAAAATTTAAAAAATGCCTATGTTTGCTGAAAGGAACACATACGTAATTGTAAATTTTGTATAAGCTGATGGTACTAACATAATGATGTAGTAGAAGCTAAACCCAAGACTTATTTTGTGTGTGTGTGTTGGGGAGAGGGGAGGTCCTGTTGTAATTTATAAAATTGATTGCTTATAACTTGTTTGTTTTTATCTTGATATCGATACTTCCCAATTGGCTTATTGTAGCCTTTGGTCATCGTTCTAAAAAACCAACTACCCATAAGCCACTTCTTTAAAAGTCAAATCACCAGGTAGAAATACACTTTTTTTGGTGGATCAAATCAGCTGTGAGTTCAGACCACGAGTCTGGGTCTTTGAAAAAAATGTGAATGTTATCTAGAAACATAATGACCACCATTTAATTTATTTATGTGTATATATACACATACATAATTTTTTTTGAATGTTTTCCTCTTGCTAAGATGTTACCTGATTTTCTTTTGGTGATGAATTAATGAGGTTATTGGAGTCGTCATATGATGAATCTGGCTGGCATCAGATTTCTTCATTAGCAGGTACTAGGGACTTGTGAGATTTTAACACCGATAGGCTTAACCTGCTGCTTTTTATCATTGTTTTAATTATGATTCATAATTTTTTTTATTTACTTGAGAGAGAGAGAGAGAGCACGCACGAATAGGGGGGAGGGGCAGAGGGAGATGAGAGAGAATCTCAGGCAGACTCCCTGATGAGTGTGGAGTTGATGTGGAGCTCAATCCCATGACCCTGAGACCAAGAGCCGGCCAGTCAACCAACTGAGCCAGCGAAGCACCCCTTGAGTCACATTTGTTTTAACCTCTTTGTTTCTCACGGCACACACTTGGTCTGGTCTTTGGGTTCGTGTGGCTATCTCGGTTTGAGTGGAACAATATCTAAGTCTTATCTCTCTCCCTTCATGGATTTTGGTTTTAGCCTTTTATATGTTGTTGTAGATACCTGGACAAAACCTGTAAATTAAGCTTTAAGTTCTTCTTCTTTATAGAGTTCTAGCTTGCTCTAGGGCTTTCTAGATCCCTGGAATTTGGAAAGTACATAAGTCTCCTACTTTTAGCCCCAAGTCTTTCCATGTGTGAATTCTGAAGGGAAGAGGACATGGGCAAGACAGAAAAATCAATCTGCAGGAGACATTGTCCCCAGGAACCTTCCTCTTTCTGAGTGCACCCTGCCGCTGGGACAGCGCATGGAAGGGCAGGAGACATTGTCCCCAGGAACCTTCCTCCTTCTGAGTGCACCCTGCCTCTGGGACAGTGCATAGAAGGGCAGTCCCTTGAGGCCTTCCACCTATTATCACTTCAGCCACACTCTAGCTGAATGACCTTGGGAATGTTTTATCATTTCACTTGTATCTCAGTTTTCCCATCCATAAAACAAGGCAGTGTTTGCAGCGTGTCCTGTCAGGGGTCTCAAGGAAGGAACATCAGCATGTCATAAAGCAGTTGCAGAGTCAGACCAAAGCTTACTGTCCTCATGCTGTGTGCTGGAACTGGGCCAGGCCTTTGGTGTACCTTGTCCAGAAGGGTAGGTCAGGAGAGGAGGAAGTCTGTCTGTCTGTGGAGTGTAGAAGTGGGCCATTGCTCCTCCTGCTCTTGAAACTTTCATAAACAAACACTGATCTCTGTATGTTATACATACTGCTGTAGGAGATATTTAGGAATACAAAATCTGTCAGTTCCCTTAAGAAATTGGCCTGATTCATGGGCTGTCACAACTGTTGGGTTTTCCATTAGGCCAGAAGGATATTATTTTATATTTATTGTATTATTGTAACCTGAATTTTACCACCTAAATGGAATGCTCACATGTTGCTTCCTACGTTAAAATATTTTTTTGTTAGGAATTTGTCGTGTTGAACAACATTTTAACATGGAAAATTCCATTAACCATGTGAATTTTCGCATGTTTCAGAAAAGTCAGTAAGGAAAATATTATATGAATATATATTGATTCTCTTGAAGCTTTTAACTTCCCAAGAATTACTGCTCTCTTGACTGGGATATACTGTATTCATTTAATCTAAAATGAGCCTGATGATACTGTAAGCAAATTTTATTTGTTGTTTGTTGGTACTTTTTATTATATGACTTTCTCTGAAGATATATATTGATGGGAAGGTTGTTTTCTTGATTAAAAAAAGTAACATCAAGAAAAAAAGGGAGGAAGGGAGCGAGGGAAGGAAGAAGGAAGGAAGGAAGAAATTGGTTTGATTAGAACAATGTTAAAATGACCCTATCAACTCCTCATAGAAATGGTTGATTCCAGGACTGGCTCAGAGAAAAAAAAAAAAGACAGGGGCACATCAAAGAACACGGAAGCCAGCCTGGAATCACTCTTAACAGCCAAAGCTGGAATTTGAACAGCAAAATAAATAACAGTAGTATTAGATTATAAACCAAAGAATAAAATAAATATCCACAAGTTAGTGATATAAATGATTGAATAAATAAATGGGGGTGAAGAGATAGCTCATCCTTTCAGAAGAATTCCAACTAACAAATACAGAAGGAATAGAAAATAGAATAGAAATAGAAATCACCTTTAGTACACCGTAGTAATAATTGCTGCAGGCAAGATCTTCAATGGGGGCTAAAATTAGCGAGTAAAAGCTCAAGGAGAGACAGGATATTTGCATGGCCTTAAAGCTTCTTCCCTAAAATATATATTGATTACTGTTTTGCTTTCAACCCATGTCCTCATATTCTTCAAAACTTTTCTCTCCAGGAGATGGAGTTTAATTCCTCTCCTTTTGAGTGTGGGCTGGACTTAGAGACTGGATTCTAAATCATAGAGTATGGAAAGGGAAAAGCAATAATTTTATAGTGGAAGAACCTGGCAGACACCACCTTAACCAAGTGGTCAAGGTTAACATTACTGGTGGTGAGTCATGTTGCTATCACTTACCCCTGATAGGATGTGGTGAGGACACTTGACCTCCTATTTTCTCCCTTCCAAGTACTAACCAGGCCCGACCCAACACTTGACCTCCTATTTTCTTCCCTGAAATCGTCCCTGTGGTGTAATCATGAGAAAACAGATAAACTCAAGTTGAAGGACATTCTATAAGATACCTGACTAGTACTCTTTAAAAGTGACAGGATCATGAAAGACAAGGAAATACAGCAGAACTGTTGCTGACTGGAGACTAAGGAATATGACTCCAAAGTGTGAAGTGCAATCTTGGGATAGGAAAGGGGCCTGAGTTTAGTTTAGTTTAGCAGTTTAGTTAATAGTATTGTACTATTGGGGCGACTGGTGGCTCAGTGGGTTAAGTCTCTGCCTTCAACTCAGGTCATGGTCTCAGGGTCCCACATTGGGGGATTCTCAGAAAGCCCACATTGGGCTTTCTGCTTTCTACACCACCCCCCCCCCCCCCGCCCTCCACCTGGCTCTCTGCCTACTTGTGATCTCTCTCTCTCTCTCTGTCAAATAAATAAATAAAATCTTGAAAAAATAGTATTGTACTATTACAATATACCATATGCAATACAGTGTTGGTATCTTATATTTTGGTCAGTGTACCATGGTTATGTAAGGTGTTGACATAAGGGGAAGCTGAGCCAAAGATACACAGGGACTCTGTACTATCTTTGCCATTCTTTTGTAAGCCTAGAATGATTTCAAAATAAAAAGTAAATAAAGTCCGCATCAGATAGTGGCTCTGGAGTCATATTGTCTGGGTTCAAATCTTGCCTTTGCCACCTACCAACTGAGAGATAATAAATGACTTTCTTAATTTCTTCCTTCATCTGTAATAATAGTTCTCCTTAGGTACTCAGCATGTAGCTATGGAGGTAAACTGTGTGCTCAAGGATTTTGTAATCGAAGAAGATGGTGGCAGGGTAGGGAGACAGGGTGATAGTGGCAGGGTGAGGGCAGACCCCTCCTCCCATACCATAGCCTCCTGGCAGGTGAGGCTTGAGCCCCACCCTTGAAGAAAGCCCAAGACTTAGCTGATGGGAGTGTGGTGTAGAGGAGGAAAGGGAACAGCTAGGGGCAAAGGTAGAGAACCTATATTGGGAAAGGTCTGGTGAGTAGTGAGTAAGCCTTGCCAGGAGAGTGCAGACTACCTGTGGAACCAGTGAAGGGTGGGTGGGTGCCAGCTTGGATGCTGGCTTGATCAAGTTTAGACTTCAGCTCTAGGCCTGAGGGAGTTGGGGAGAGGAGGGAGGGAACGAGAAAGAGGGCAAGTGGGGGAGGCAAGAAAGGGAAGGGGGAAGAAGGAGGGAAAGAGAGAGAGAGAGAGAGAGAGAGATTATTTCAAAAATTGTCAGCCCCAACAGGATTGTGATTGCACTTGGAGTATCTGTTAATTGAGGAAATATGTTATGACAGAATGACTGTGAAGGTAGTAATAATACTCTGCAATAAATGTGCTTTATTAAGTATGGGAGTTTCTCTGTACTTTTGGGACATTGTAATATGTGTGAATGAGACATTTATTCTGCCTGCTGTCAATGCTTACTGACCTTTTATAATAACACTTTGGCCCCAGGGCTAAGAGCTACTGCTGTCAGTGACCAGGATCCTTCAGTGTACAAGCAAACTCAGACTTCAGAGCCTTGTCTTTGGGTTGTCTTCCATCACACACAGAGAGAGAGTGTGTGTTTCTTTTATTAGTTAAAAAAAAAATCTTGGTGTATAATTTATATACTGTTGAGTAAATCAGCATTAAGTGTATAGTACAATGTAGTGTTATCCGTGTATACATCTGTCTAGTTATCAACTAGATCAAGACGTAGAACATTTCAAAGACTCCAGAAGGCTCTCTTGGTCACCTGCAAGCCAAAAATGCCCCTCCTTGAAGAAACCACTATTCTGCCTTCTGTTGCCATCAGTTTTTGCCTGGGATTGTATTCCTTTTTCTCCCCCATTCACCCAAGTCCATGTAGTACAGTGAGCCTAGAACAGGGATGGGGTCTCTTTGTGCCTAGTACTACACTAGACAGAAGCCCAGACTTAAGTAAATTCTCTCATAAAATCACGACCTAGGCTATGTGTTATTTATCTAAATGCAATCCCATATCTCACTGAATCCTTGCTTTTTCCATGATCCCATGCTCTGTGCCTTCAGCTGACATTTACCATAATCATCATCATCATCATTAATGTAAAGTCACCTTAGTAGTTTTTTTTTCTTTGAATAGTTTACAGGGTAGTCAGCAGCAGTTAACCCCCAGACCCCCTTCTCTTCCCCTTCTGTGCATTTTTTTGGTAACCCTTTTGGGAAGTAGAGAGAGTTGTGCTGATTTGGAACCAAAAGAAGACGGCAGTTTCTTCATTTATTAGGTGCCAGACCATGTGCTAGCCAGTGGAGTTAGAAAAGAATCTAAATCCCAGGCTCTCATTTTGTAATGGGGGACACAGATAATAGTGTGATGAGTGCCGGGAAGCAGGTGGATGCTGGGGGATCACAAAGGCATTAAAGGACAGAGTTGGAGGTGGGGGCAGCGCCAGGTGTGAGGGAACCATGGGTCTCCTAGAAGTGAGGTCTGAGTGGAATATAAGGGCTTGTAGGAGCTGTGCTGGCAATGAAGGGGGAAAGCGAGCGCTCTTGTAAGCTGGAGAGAGAGTGTATGGCCATGCAGGGAATGAATATATGGGAAGCAGGGCACATTCAGGAAACTGCATGTGTAATTGCCTGGTGAGGAGGGTCGTGGGGTGCTGTGGAGTGGGGAGAGACGATCTGAGATACAGAGGCATAGGCAAGGCCATCATGCCCCTGTTAAGAAGGTGGATTTTGTACTGAAGGTAATGATAGATTTGCAGTTTCAGAAGATCAGTTTGGTTTTTGGGGAAGTGGATCCAGGGGTTGAAATTGAGTAAGAGTATAAAAACGATTAAGGCTAGTAACAATGGGGAGGGAGGGGAGGCCAAATTGGAGAGATACTTAGGAGGCCGCCTGAAACAGGACTTGGTAGTTGTTGATTTTTGGTAGAGAGATTGATAACTAAATGGGACTTAAATAGGATGTTACAGTGGAAAGAGAAGAGTGGGTTTTTATGGGACTGGATTTTTGTAAGTCATAATTGAAATTACTGCTTCTCCCCCTCTTCCGCACAAGGATGATGTTTGCTTTAGCACAGCCCCGTTACTTATGGGGGTGGGGTCACAAAAGTTTGTAGATGGAGGCCTGCGGTTGTATGGTAACTTCCTAAAAGTCCGGCAGATAAATCTGTGTTTTGGTTTCTTTTACTCTTCCTTTGTTTATTGTGATGACAGCTGAATCTCCTAAGTGGGTATTTCCAGAGAAGACCCGTGAACCCCTGAATGGAGGGGGCACTAGTGATAGGAAAAAAAAAGGCAGACCTTACTCCTTTCAGGCTTGGCATTTATTTACCGAGACATGTGCAGAAAGCCAAACCAGAACTTCTTGCAAAATGGTGTCCAGATTTGATTCTAAGGGTTTTCTACAGTTTGGAGCTAAGCCTGTCTTTGCTTTGGCCTGTGCTCTGCTAAAATGAGCTCCTCTGTGTGCACAGGAGAGCAGTGAGGGTCATCCTGAAACCCACAGGGCTATTGTCTAGGCGCCCAGGACTCCCTTGCTCACAATCTAGCTTCGTAGCTACGGGAATGTGTCCTCCTGAAGCTCAGGGATTAGGTGCCTAGGACTGGACACTAGAAGAGGCAAAGGCAGCATAATCTGCGTGGGCCTGGTGATTGGCAGTGTTGGGAATCCCAGCCCTGCCTGGTCATTGAGAAACCCAAACCACACCCTTTGGGCTGAGAGGAAGCTTTTCTCTCCAGTCAGCCAAAATCCAGCCATCTGCCTGCCCCAGCTCCAAATTTCCTGTTATTCCAAATCCTTGACAGTTTAGAGTGAAGGACAGTGGTGTGTGGGGCAGAGAATCCTTCCTCAGATGAATAGAAGAGAAAGGGCAGTTTAGCTACAGAGACTTTGATAATAAAATTGAAGATACATTTCTTGCCTCTGGAATCTCTGTGTAGTGGTCTGAGCCACCACAAATCTCTGCTCTTCCGGTTCTCAGGTTGTGCCCAGGGACTGTTTAATGCTTTTACAACAACACAAGTTCTTTTCTTTTCTTTCTTTCTTTCTTTTTTTTTTTTAAGATTTTATTTATTTATTTGACATACAGAGACCACAAGTAGGCAGAGAGGCAAGCAGAGAGAGAGGAAGGGAAGCAGGCTCCCTGCTGAGCAGAGAGCCCAATGCCGGCCTCCATCCCAGGACCCTGGGATCATGACCTGAGTCAAAGGCAGAGGCCTTAACCCACTGAGCCACCCAGGCACCGCAACAACACAAGTTCTTGATGTTCATTTCAGCTTGAACTTGTGAGTAAACAAGCATGCTAGGTGTGAAGCAGTTTATGGGTGACTTCAATGCAGCTTTGTGATGAAATCTAACATTCACATGCTAATCTGATACCTTTAATGATACACCTAATCATTATTGTGCTGCATGGTAATTAGGTAAGCAGCTCATACAATGGACTGTAGTTAGTATTAAGTTTTACATGACCAAATCAAATTTTCACGGTTTCTTATCTATTAATTTGTTGGTTCTCCAGTATCTATAACTAGCATCAGCGTCAGCATTTTGCATTGCTAGCTCAGGTGGTCTGAGCCTCATCACTGGCATGTTCTGGTTCTCCTGTGTTCAAACACACAAGTCTAGGTTCTCTTCCATAGAGCCCCCTGGCGGTAGAGGGTTGTCCTCAGCCCCGTTCCCTCTCCCCACCCAGCCTTAACCTCAGAGCAGCTCCTACGGCTTCTCCCTGATCTCAGGTATCCTGGAACTCCAGGGTCTTCAGGGTGGTGAAGCTACAGATCCTGAGACTGGGTGGCCTGTCCAGGGGTAGAAGAGCACACTGTTGGGGTGGGAGACCCCTTCACATCTGAGTTGAGTTGGCAACACATTTTATTAAAGAGTAGGACTGAAATAACTGAAAATTTCTCACTTAGCAGATAGTTAGGCCTTAATAGACATATATTTATTGGAGTATCTTAACTCTACTGCAAAGAGGGTGCTTGTAAGAATAGTTTGAGGGGAGCCTGGGTTGTTCATTTGGGTAAGTGGGTGGCTCTTGATTTCGACTCCTGCCAGGGGCAGTGAGATCCAGTCCCGTGTCAGGTTCCGTGCTCAGCGGGGAGTCAGAGCCTGCTTGAGCTTCTCTATTCTCTCCTTCTGCCCCTCCCCTGCTCACATGCTGTCTCTCTTTCTCACTCTAAAATAAATAAATAAATCTTAAAAAAAAAAAAGAGAGAGAGAGAGAATACTTTGATATCTTGGTTAGGGGTTCATTGAAAAGAAAATGGTACATTTTAGATGGACTGAGAAATAGAATTGGTTTTGAGTGACACTTTTGACCTGCCCTGTGTATCTGTGTGGCAGGCAGTGATGGGTGATGGGTGGTTCAGTTTTGTTGGTGAGATGCACAGCCTTTTATTGTGATCCTGCTGGCTGAGTGTGTATTGCGTATTTTTATTGTGGTTAACCTGACCCACCATTTGGTTCCCTAAGGTTAAGTTTCCTTTCCTGTACTTGATGAATGCTGTCAGCTTCTACAGAAGTGAACTTTGTTCTTTCTTCAAACATTTACTGTTTCTGCCCTGTGGTATGTTATGTAATAGGAGCCAGATACATACAGAAAGATGATCAAAATCTCAGCTTTGCCTTTTCCTTTGTAATTTCATTTGGCCTCACTACCCCTTTAAAATGCAGAAAGACTCTTTATGTACCCCCAGTACAGATAAGTAATCACGGAGTGATGAACCAACTTGTGTGAGGTTGCATATCATAATCACTGAGATAAAGGCTCAGTCTCTTGACCACCAACTATTCACTACCTAGGAAAGACTAAATAAAACAGTCTTTGAATCTAAAATCCGTCAATTGGGAAGGATGGCGTCTTCCCAAAGAAGTTTATGCAGACATTTAAAGAATTCATACAAATGATTCTGAGACCATACTTCTTGAAAATTTGATAATTAAAAACACTCTGAATTTAGGGGTATCTGGTTGGTACAGTTGGCTGAGTGTCCAACTCTTGGTTTTTGGCTCAGGTCGTGATCTCATGGTCATGAGATTGAGCCCCATGTTAGGCTCCACGCTCAGCATGGAGTCTACTTGGGATTCTCTCTCCCTCTGCCCTTCCTGCTTGTGTGCTTGCTCTCTCTCATAGATAAATAAATCTTTGAAAAAAAATTCAGAATTTAAATAGTAAATTCTAAGGACTCATAGTTTGCTCAAAAATATATTCCTCACTTAGTAAATCATCCTAATGAGCTTAGAATGATTTGTCATCACCTTTTGATTTATGTGGTGTTTTCAGGTAGATACTGTTCAGTGTATTTTTAAATTGATTTGGTAGGTAGTAAGATTTTTCTAAAGTTGGGAAGGAAACGGTTTTAAAAATTCTGTTAGCCAGTATTGAGTTGGCCAGGATGAGAAAAACAGAGGTAAGGTAATATGCCTGCCTATTTTCTAGTGCAGCTAGAAATCCTCCAGGGCCTAATAGCCATTTTAGGTTTATTCTGTGAAAAAGGCCTTTGGGCTCCTGTGTTATTGACTGTTTGGCAGTTTCTGAAGACCTTAAGTAGGAAGATTTCCTCACAAGTGAAGTGAGAAGAGAAGCGCATTATAACATTGCATTGTGGACTCCAACAAAACAGTGTTTATTGAATGTAGGCCTATCTGAAGGCTCAGAGTATGGCAACAGAATGTGCCATTGAGTTATTTCTTCCTGGTGCTCTTACTGAGGGCGTCTGGCAGCGGCATTAAGAGGGCAGTGACCTGGCATGGTCAGAGAGTGTGGATTTGAGGCCTTGCCAAACTGAGGTAGGTAGTTGTGTGATCTTGGCAAATTGCTTAATGTATCTTATTTTTTCAGCCATAAAATGGGATGATCTTTTACTCTAAAAGGGAATTTTGGGAGGCGCTTGGGTGGCTCGGCGGTTGAGCATCTGATTCTTGATCTCAGAGTTGTGAGTTTAAGCCCTGCATTGACCTCCACGCTAGGCTTGGAACCTAGTTTAAAATAAATAAATAAAGAAAATAATAAATAAATAGATAAATAGATAAATTAAAAAAAAAAAGAATTGGGGGGTATCATGTATCTAGAGGGTCCTGTTTGGAGTGGTAGGTATTAGATAGCTCTTTACATACATTTATTTCTGGGATCCTTTGAAGTCTGTCCCGCCCATCAGAAATATATGTTCCATGAAGGCCAAGGCTGTATCTGTCTGATCTTTGCTAATGTGTATCGCTGTCCGTATGGCAGTGCCTAGAGCTTAGGAAAGACGTAGATACTTGGTGAGTTCCCGCAGTTAGCACTGTAGCAGCTGGGGGGAAATGTAGACATGCTGGCCATAAGCATAGATCTGCAGCTGTTAACATGTAGGAGCGTCAGGTCTAGACAGGTTTTGTTTTGTTTTTGTGTTTTTTAATTAATGAAGTATAGTTTGGGTTTTTGTATTCCCAGGATTTCCTTGCAGAGGGCTTTCTTCTGTGTCAGCTTGATTGATGACAGTGTAATAATGAAGTGAAAGACAAGGTGGGCTGTGGTTGTGTTTTGGGGTGGCTGACATGTTCTCAAAGCCCTGATCTCTGAGCCTCTCAGTGTTGTATGGGGTCCAATCTCGGCTTAAGGCAGAGCTGTTTCTCTCCACTGCTGTCTTCTCAGAGAAAGTTTTTGGTTGCAGACCTGAGCTGTTTTCCTTCTTACAGTCTGTTAAAAGCCTCTGAAGGATTTGGGGGTAAAGGACCATCATGTCTGCATCTAACTTGTTGACACATTAAGGAAAATCTGTACACGGAGATTTATGAAAGGCTGAGGCCGGAGTCAAGCACAGGACACCTTTCAACACATATTGCTGAATTGGAGTTAAAATATTAATTAATGTGAAAATGAAAAATTACTTTGGATTGAGACTGCTGCTTCATCTGTCTTCTCAATGGAGCCTGCTGTGGAAGAATAATTAGACAAAATGCTCTCTATAAAGCCTCTATTTTAAGAAGAATGATTCAGAGGGGAACCCAGGTCCAAGAAATGTTCATCAACAAACAAAAACTGAATTGCCAGGTTTGCCAGATGTCTCGTTTTAAAGAATTTTTTTCCTCATTTGGTCTCTTGTAAAAGTCTTCCCTTTGCCTCTGAAATATGCTCTGCCTCCATGTGACTTAAAAATAAAAAGTTTCAGAATATTCAGAATCCCATTTCTGTCGGGCTTATAATTCTGTGGGGTTCATCTGGGGATTGCATTGCATAAAAATAAGGGCAAAAATACCACATTACTGGACTACAGAGTTCTGGGAAATTTTCTTTAGTTATTTATTGTATCTGTCTTGGTCTTTCGCTCAATATTTGTTGAGCACCAACTGTGAACACTGCTCCATGTTCTTTAACGCAGCAAGCAGCACCCTCATTCTGTCCTCATTAGATGTGTACCCAACAGCCCCCCTATCTTATAGGGGTAGCAGGAGAGAATGGCTGTAGTTAAAGGCGCTGCACCCTTTTACAGTTAGAGATGCAGGTCCTTCTCATGGGCATCTCTTTGGGGGGCAACATCAAACACTCCTGTGGATTCCTTTATTTGATCCACCCTTGAACCTCTCCTTGCAGGCCCTCACAGGGTCCTGTGTGCACTGGTAGAAGAAGGAGCAAGGGGGAGAAGGGCGAGGGGTTCAAGGGCTAGTTCAGCAGCCTGCCCCTGCTTTGCCTGGGCCTGGCAGACAGATCTGCAGGTGGAGAAACGGGAGCAGGCCCTTGGCTGAGTGAAGAGGCTCTTCCTGTGTGGTCTGTGGAAAGGCAGCTTTCACTCGAGGTGCATTTAGATGTCAGTCATGTTTTCTTTTGCACCTTTTCAGCTGTGTGACCTCTTTGTGTCGCATCCAGCCAAGCTCCCCTGCCCCTCGCTCCAGTGTTCCAAATTACCTAGCAAAATCCCTGTAACCACTGTGTAGCTAGGTTTGACTTGGTGGTAGATAATCAGAATTCACATTACAGTGCAAATGAAGTGGCATTCTTCCCTGGCCCACTCTGTTCATCTGTTCAACTAACCAAAAAAATCTGATGATGTGCTGCAGGAAAAACTCCTTTGAGGTAGAGCTGCTTTGCTTTCTTCCAGCTGGGTGGAGGGAAAGGGATATCCTGTCCTACATGATCCACTGCAGACTGCTCTGTACCGCCTCCTTGCTCACTGGCCTCTTCTCTGGACGTAAGGCCAGGAGACCCCTGGCCCAGCTGGGTACCCCCTCTCCACCCTGTGGTAGCCCTGTTTAGGGAATTCTAGGTGTTTCTACTGTGGTGAGGATCACAACAGTTTAGGAAGGTGGACCTGTGGGTGGGAGCTGATAAGGAACTTCTAGAACTCGAAAACTCTGCAAACTCTTCGTCTTTGCATAGAGGATGGAGAGAGGAAGAGGCTGCCCTCCCCACCTGGTAGCAGATACTGGCTCTCCTTAAGGAGGATTTTTTGTTCCTGTCAGTTTTGCTGTCTCAGGCTTACTCCAGAATTGTTTTCCTGTTTCTTATTCTACCCTCTCTGCTCTATATCTGGAACCAGCCCCCGACTTGTTCCTTCCAGAGACTGAGTTTAGCCATCATTGACAAATTAAAGCCTTGAGAATTTGTGGGTGTGGAACACCTTCTGCTAGAGAATCACAGGGTGTGGAATTCCAGCCAGTTGGAGCTTGGGATGGGTGATGGTCATCTTGAAAGCAGGTGTGACCTGGGAGAGGCAGTGTGCACCGTGCTCAGGAGTACAGCCTGTGGGACCACTCAGCTTGGGTTCAGATGCCAGCTCCCTGCATAACAGGAAGTTATTTAAACTCTCTGGGCCTCCGTTTTCTCACTTCCCAAATGGGAGTAATAATAGTATCCACCGCCCTCTTAGTGCTCTTGTGAGGATCTTTAACGTAAGAGAACGCTGTGACAGCACCTGGCCCGTGGTAGGTGTGTGTCTGTCAGTGTAAACTTTAGCACTGTTTCACAGGGTGAGCTTGTGGGGCTGCTGAAGTGGCTGCTGACAGCTTTGGCCCTGGCCTGGGTATGCCTCTTTCTACGCGTGTGCTTTCTATGTACAATATCATGATAAGGACAAGAAGGCAGCAAAAGGTATCTCTGGGTCAGTTTCACAAATGCCATCACCCATGTTGGCACGTTGTCTCCAGGTCTCCTCAAAGATGGCTACTAAATACATTTCCTGACTTTTATAGTCTCATCCAAAGTTTTCTGTTGCCTTCATACCTGTTGAAAGAAGTTGACTGCAAGTGTGAAAAAGATTTTTTTTCCCCCACAGAACACCCCATAACTATAGCATATTCATTGTGAATCGGCCAAGCTACGGTTTCATTTTGAACTTTATTTACGCCTTAAAACTTGATCCCAAATGAGTATCAGGTATGACTGGTAAACTTACAAAGTTTCTAGTGCTGTAGACAGAAAGCTAGAAGTTAGTCCCTTGGGAAAGTTCCCTCAGGAGACGATTGTTTCTAGAGAAAATTAAATCCTGGCTTGGAGCACCTTTTCAGAAGCATGGGCCCTTGAGTCGAGTCTCTTTAATGTGTCTTTGAGGCTTGTGCCTTCTGGCTCATTTCTCCTTCATTGCTTAGTCCTGGTGGCTTTGCAATGGGTGCCTCACTGTGACTTAATTTAACAAATATGAAATGCCCACTTGCAGTTCCCTGTGCCGACTCGCATCTAGAGCTGTACACATGCCTCTGCCTGCAAAACATAATATTCTGATGTTTGATGGCTTCCGGTCTCATCTTAAAAAAAGCAGTAGGTGTGGTGGTTAAGTGCCTGGACTCTGCGGTCAGGTAGTGTGGGTTCAAGTCCTGGCTCTGCCCCTTCTAGTGGTATGACCTTGGGGAAGGTTCTTAACCTGTGTTTCATTTTTAAAATGACAGTAATAGGGGCGCCTTGGTGCCTCAAATGGTTAAGCGTCTGTCTTCAGCTCAGGTCATGGTCCCAGGGTCCTGGGATCAAGCCCTGCATTGGGCTCCCTGCTTGGTGGGGAGCCTGCTTCTCCCTCTCCTTTTACTCCTCCCCCTGCTTATGCTTGCTTCTCTCTCTGTCAAATAAATAATTTTTAAAAAATAAATAAAATGGCAGTGATAGTGGCTCTCTTGGACTGTCCAGAGGATTGCAGGAGGTGATCTATAAGGGCACTTAGCATGTTCTAAGCACATAGTAGCTTCTCAGCAAGTGGTAGCTATTATTATTGTTGTTGTTGTCGTCATAGGTCCTTCCTTTGGGAAGTCTTCCAATTCTACACGGGAAGAAGGGCCCTTCCTTTGTGCTCCCAGAACCTGTTCTGTAACTTCTGGTGTTGCTTTTATTATGCAGTTTTGTAATTTCCCACTTGCTTGTTTCAATCCACTGCAATCCCTTTAAAGGTACTCAAGGTCTCTTTGTTGGCTACAGTTGTATCCTCATTGCTTGGTAGACATGATTTCCTTCCTCTCCTGGCTCTAACATGTTAGGGTAGGTGTTTTCTTTTTCTTCTTCTTTTTTTTAATCTTAAAAAAGGAGTCCCTAATTAAATTGCTATTGATTTTTTTAAAAATTTATTTATTTAAATGATCTCTAATCTCTACACCCAACATCGGGCTTGAACGCACAACTCCAAGATCAGGAGTCTCACGCTCTTCCGACCAAGCCAGCCAGACGCCCCAGCTGCTGTTGATTTTTGATGAATGGGTCTGCTTGCCTGTTTTGTCATGAGCCAAGAGGTACAAGTGTTTCCCTGTTCCTTCATTAGGGCAATTTTTAAAAGATGCATCAAGTTTGGGGATGAAAAATCACTAGACTAGCCTCTTTCTGATATTGTGCCAGGCTCTTTAGATACACTCTGACTGAATTTTCCTTCAGCTCCTCTGAGGTAGGTGTGAAGAGACCCATTTAAGAATTGGGTCATGGGCTCAGCATCATTCGACTTAGTAAACATCCTTGTTGGGCTTTCAACCTAGTCTGCCTGGCCTCATGGAGCATGCTGGTTTTGTCCTGTGCTCACTGCCTTGCAGAAGATTTATCAGCTGACTGTTCCCCAGCCCACAGTTACCGCCTCTTCCCCAAATATCAGTCCAAGTAGACTTCAAAAGTAATCATTAAAGGGATTGATTCCTTTGGTTGGGAAGATACTGCATTGGATGTCATGTTATATTGAGCAACTATAGTGCTTCAACAGCATAAGATGTTGAGACTGTCGTGCAGGCAGATGAAGATTCTGGACAAAGACAAGCCTGGGAACATTAGGGAGGAGAGAGCAGAGAAATATCTATTTTTATAGCTTTATTTCTTAGTTTGTCCAAAAGTTAAAAATAGAGTTAATCATACCCTCTAGGCCACCTGGGTCTCTGGCTGGTACAAAAAAACTTAGTGTATCCAAAGGCTAGTCCTACAAAGGCATTCTGTCTATCAAAGTAGGCCATTTGTCAAAGAATAGGTTCCACCTCCCTTCTGAATATCTTTTTTTTTTTTTTAAACAACAAAACTCGGAAGGACTCAAAACTAAGGTTTAGTGGGACCAGAGATGATTTAAGTGGTAAGATAAGCTAATGAACCAGAATAATACAGTGTTTGCTTTTTACTTCAGGAAACATTAGGGTACCAGCCTTTTGTAACATCGTTACATTTTAAATTTCTATTTGCATGTTTCAGAAAACAACAGAGTGGGAATGGCAGGCTCTTAGGTGGTTAATTAGCGCCCATGGGCTGAACTGTTTCCAGGGTAGTAGGCCTGGTCAACCTGCATGGCCATCTAAGGACTCCCCTCCTCCTCTGGTTTACTCAGTCCCTCACCCAGACTGATGGCACAGGGACGACTCAGAGGAGCTTCCAAATGTAGTTGCTGTTGAAAGCCTTGGCTTCAAAAATATTGAAGGCTCCTTCTAGCTCTGAAATTGTGTAAGAACTCTGAGAATACAGAAGAAAGTGGAGAGATTCTTTGTTAATTTTAAGTCCTTTGAAAATGGTCACATCTTTTAAACGTTCACATCTCCAACAAATGTTATTTAAAATCTTTTTCTAATATTAGGTAATGTGTGATGACTTCTCTTCTCAAAAAGCCCAAGCATATTAAAGCTTTCTGATCAGAAGATGGTGTAGGTAATGACTTCTTTAACAAGACAACTGGTAGTTGGTGTTCACAACAGCTTGGGACACTTTGGGAAGTTCCTTTTGGGACGTGGTTCCATCTGGTCAAACTTGCAGACTCAGTGTTGTTAGCATCTGTTGGCTAGGAAAAGAATCAGGCACTTTTGTTTTGTGAACAAGTGTTATGGGTGTTAGATGTTTGTGGGGAGACTTAGAAGAACACATCCAGCTCTTCTGAAGAAATGGACACCCTCCACCTGGTTGTTACATGCAGATCATTAAAACATTGTTCCTTGCTCTGTTTCCTATGTGGATTATTCCCTGTTTGTGTAATTTACATTCTTTTTTTGGCTAAGCCTGTGTATGTAAGTGTAAGGCAACAGCAGCTGAAATTTCAAGCACACTTACTGTATTCGAAACACTGTGCTAACGCTTTACAGTAACTCTTCCCAAAACCGTATGAGTGGGTACTCTTATCCTCATTTTATAGATGAAAAAACTGAGGCACAAAGAGACTAAGTAACATGTCCAAGGCCAGAGAGCTAGTTCGTGGGTGAGTCAGGATTCAATGTGTCTCCAGACCCCAGTTCCCGTTGGGGCTGGAGTCGTCATGAGAAATGTAGACATTTGTAAACCTTAAAATAAAAATGTTATTTTCAGGGGCGCCTGGGTGGCTCAGTGGGTTAAAGCCACTGCTTTCTGCTCAGATCATGATCTCAGGATCCTGGGATCGAGCCCTGCATCGGGCCCTCTGCTCAGCAGGAGGCCTGCTTCTCTCCCTCTCTCTCTCTGCCTGCCTGTCTGCCTACTTGTGATCTCTGTCAAGTGAATAAATAAAATCTTAAAAAAAAATGTTATTTTCATAGATTGTTTTGGCCACAGACATCACCTTCCCACCGGGATCAGCACACCCAGCTTTGTGTTCCAGCAGCTTTGCAGAGATGAACTCTGTCCTCACAGAATGAAGGTTTCCTTCACACGCACGTGAGACTGCTCAGGCCCCCTCACAGTTGGCCTTTGTAGCTCCGAGGCCCATCCCCAGTGGAAGATGGTGAGGTGCGGCTTCGATCAAGGGTGACCGCAGCCCCTGAGAGCAAGTATGCACTGAGGAAGAGGGGACAGAGTACTGAGCCCCAGGCGTCCCTGGAGGGAGCAAACAGAGAATGCCCCACAGGAGGAACCAGTAAGAGCTAAAGGAGATGTTTTGGAAGGCCGTAATAGGGTGATCAAGGGAAAAGCCAGGAGGGAGGGTTGGATCAACTGTATCAAGTGCTTCAGAGATTATGGGAAATGAAAACAGAGATCAGATGAGGGGATTGTGTGGGTTGCCGATCTCTGAAGATATGGTTCCATTAAAGTGGGGGAAAGCTGACCCTGGCCTTGCGGGGATGTGCTGCGTGTGGGCAGTGGGTCCGCGGTGGGCCTGTTGCGTACAGAACACTGATTTCCAAGTATGGCAAGAACAGGAGGAATTGAAATAGGATGACTTTGGGGGCTGTGAGACCTAGTGAAGCCCTTCTCTCTTTGGTTCTCTGTTCTGACCATATTGGAAGGCAGTGGCAAAAGCTGATGGAAAGGGAGCAGTCGAAAGTGCTGCTCAGTCATGTTTCTCTCACACATTCAACCCTTGGTGCTGAGTGTATTTCCTGTCGTGTCTTCTTTAATATCCCAGTTATTCTTACTTAATAAACTTAAAGTTTAAGCCACTTGCCCACACTCCAAGTGCTACTAAGTTGTATAGTTTGAAAGTGAGATCAGCCAGGCTACATCGTGGATGTAATGGAGTGATAGGGGAGATGGAGTCTGAGAAGGGAGGTGCCTTTTTAACTCTGAGATCCTAGGAAGGGATTCCTGAATTCTGGTAGAGAGAGGAAGACGGATCAACTCTCTCACTTTCAGTTAACTGTGTTGTGCCTAGTGGCTGGCTCCATATGCTCCTTACAGCTTCGTACTCAAAGAGCCTGCAAGCTGTTTGGAAGACATCTGCTTCTTTTTTTTTTTTTTTAAATGGTCCAAGTCCTTTTGCAGAGGCAGGATCTTTAGACATCTAGAGGAGGTTTAAAAAAAAAAAAACAAAAAAAACGCACTGTGAATGTTGGCTTGGGTCCGCAGCCTCCCAGGATCTATTTGTACTTGGCATTGAGTGGAGGGTTTTTTTGGTGTGTGTATTTTCTTTTCTTGTGTATTTATGGATGTTAATATGAACCATTCAGCCAGGTCTATGAAGTCTGACAGAAGTTGGTCAGGGTTTGGTTTTAGATACACTTTCCTCTAGCTTTTCTTTCAACAAAATCTTTATGCCTTTATGGGTCCCAGAGACCTGTGTCCTCAGTACTCACTATAGTCCTCATAAAATCATTGAAGATTTGTACACATTTTTTACTTCAGAAAGCCTCTACAGTGGTGAGCATAGTTGCTTTCAATAAAAGCTTCTACAAGTGCAGTTTCCTGTTTTTCCCATCCTTTAACCCTTCCTAAAGGAAACATTCTTTAGGGGCAGATTGTTGAGCTTCGAGTTTCTCTGCAGCACTGCTATTTCTGTATGTGGTTTGGCAACCACTGACTCAGGGCCTTTGGGTTTCCAAATTGGTGGCTCCTGCCATTTCAAGAAAATCTGTCTGAAGCCATCAAGGAGGTGGAGGAGGAGGCAAAATGATTAGAGAGACAGAGGCATAGGAATCTCTTCTTTACATTTATCAGTATTATCTGATCATAGAAGTGTCTTAATTGCCTCTAGTGTCATTCTTATGGTTCCTACCTGATTATGTCGATCTTTATGTCTCTTTGTTGTTGAAGATTAAGGTTTTAAAATTGACAACACAGCAGTTACTTCTGTGTTTATTTCTGTTGGTCTTTTAAGTATTCTCCTATTTCTTCCATGCGTTTATTTACAAGGAGACATTTAATTCTTAGTACCTTACTGGTCTGTGTCAAGTGTAGTCTCACATTACTCTTCTTTTTCTCAGAAACCTTGCCTATCTTAGCAGACTCTTGATTTCTTTCCTGTCCTCTGTAAATGATTATTTCTTAATAAAACCCATTTGTTTGGGGTCTTCAGTAAACCCTCTTCATATATTTTTCACCTTCTAGTTTCTGCTTGTGGAATTGCTTTTCTGAGGTCCTGCATGACAGACAACAGCAAGGGTGCAGGAAAAAGGAATCTGGTTAGTCTCTGGCTGTGATCAGATAGTGAGCCTGTAATTAGGCCTTAGGGCAAAGGCCTTCCCGCACTGTGTGTGATCGCAGAGTAAGCCCATGGTCCCAGGGGTAACAGAATAAGAAACTTCGAACTTTTCTAGAGAAATAGCTGAGAAACCATGGAGGCTTAACTGCTAAGACATGGAGGGAAGAGCCCTTTTACCAAGAATTAGAGAATTTTACTCACGGTGATTTTGTCCATAAAACTCTGGGGAGCTGTGTTTGGGGATGGGAGAAGTGAAGGAAAAGTGATTTCAGCTTGAAGCTGGGTTGGGGAGGGTGCGGTCTAGGATTCAGACCAAATGGAGCTGTCTTAAGTTTCTTTAGAGCAGTGATTATCCATCACCCAGGGCTGATCCTCCCCATGCCCTGACATTGATGATATTTGCTAACACAGCCCGGGGCTGGGGAGCGTTGTTACTGGCACCTGGGGGATGCAGACCAGGGATGCTGTATACATACACAATGCATGAGACAGGTTTCCCCAAACCAAGGCTTATCTGGCCAGAATGTCTGAAGTGTTAAAGTTGAGAAACCCTGCTTTAGAGAGAGTCGAGGGATTTTCATCTGGAGCGGATTAGAATTAGGGAGACCAGAGGAAGCTGTAAAAACTCTCTGCTTTTGTCATGTGTATTAACATGTTCAGGATGACAGGAAGCACAACATGACTGAGGTGGTATTTGTGGAGTCTCCCTAATCAGGTGTGGTTTGTGTCTTCAGGTGATCACAAGTCATAGTAAAGCAACCCTGATGTTCCCAGCCACTGGTGTGCTACCTGGCAGAGGACACAGGTGAGGTCGCCAGTGACAGTGGCAGAACATTCTGGAATCTTGAGTTCTCCAGGCCCTTCTCTGGGTGGTCGCAGCTTGGGAAACTTAACCTGTGGTAGATGAGAAACTTATTTGAGGGCTTCTCATGGCCTCCCTTGACCATCTCTACCTTCAGTTGGATGTGTTTAAGGAAGGGCAATCCCTTAGATATTTCTTGAGTCTTCTGAAGGTACAATGTTCCTAGCCTTTTAGAGCCATTCTTCTTGGGGCTAATGATATTAGATGCACGACCTCTGTCCCTGCCTGACTGGCACGCGGGTGGGGTGGGACCCTAGAGTGTTGATGGTGTCCAAGATCCTTCCTCTAAGGAGATAGTATGATTTTTTTCATAGTTTCCAAAATGGAACCTTTTGAATTTTTTGTGATCGCTTCTCATTTGCTTCGTGTAACTTATTTGGATACTTTAAACAAATATTTCTTGCTATAGAATCCCAGACCCCAAAGTCGTGGACTTTGAGGTGTAGGTAGTGTGTAGACAAAGAGACAAAGTGTGTTCTGTCTCTGTACTTGAGCTGGATTTTTATATTGGAACACTCACATTAGCCAGATGTTAGTTTAAAGGGTTTATGGCTCACTCACAGCCCTGTTACCCCGGCCCCAGCCTCCCAGGAGGAGACAAGCTCCTCTTTCAGCTGCTGCTAGGCACCAGAACTAGTCCCTGAAGGGGGGGCTTGACCTTGTTTCTTGTCATGGGTTACCGGGTATTAGGTAGTGTGCCGCTTTGGGGATGGGCTGAAGGGCATGTAGGCATGGATCCTGCTAGTGAGTAACTTACAGTCGTGGTGCAGCATGAAGCAGTATATAATTATTACGTAGTGGCTGGGAGTGCCGGCTCTGGCATCAGGCTGAATCCTGACTCCAGGGCTTTCTGCTCTGGATCCTGGGCCATGTAGCCCAACCATGCATCCGTTTGTCCATTTGTGAAATAAGAATAATTCCATCAAGTTGTTGTTAGGATTAAAGGATCATAGGACATTTGGGACAGTGCCTGGCACATACTAAGTGTTCAGTTATTTTTTTGCCATGTAGTGGTGTGCTACAGAATACAAGTGCCCAGGAATTCAGAGGAGGCAGAGGCAGGTTGAGGGAGATGTGATCAGGAAAGGCTTCATTGTGGGCCTTGACAGGAGCTGAAGGTTTGAGTCAGGCAAAGATAACAGTGCATAAGGGTGCAGAATTAGGAAGGGACATGATGGGTTCTAGAAACTATAAGGAAACATTAAGGTAATGGGAACTTAGATTGGGTTATGTGATATTTGTACATGGGAGGTGGGAGAGATTAATAAATTCTAAAACAATTCTAAAGGATTCTTTTCTGTAAAGGGGCACCAGGGGCGGTTTGAGCCACAGAGGATTTCTGAGCTCTGGAATGTCATAAGGACCTAGAAATTCAAGGAGATGAGTCTCCGGTAGACTGAGTGGCTTGGTAGAGGGTTGGTAGAGAGAGTGGGTTGAAGTGAGGAGAGAGACAAGTGTCAGAAAGCCAACCAGGAGGTTGTTCTGTAATTCATCTCATCTGGGTTGGGACTAAGTGATAGCCATGGGATTAAGGAGGAAGGAGGTAGTATACGTAGTCTTTTGAAGTAGTCCTAATACACAGGGTTTGATGACTGAGGGAGACACAGGGAGATCAGTGTGAGGTGAGGTCTTCAATCCTGTATGAATGGCTGTGCAAAAATCTGATCAGAAAGAGAATGGAGAGGAGGAGCAAGTTAGGAGAAGATTTCATGGCAAATGAGAAAGTCATCAACCCTCACAACCAAGAGCAATGCAAGAGCAGCCCTGTTCCCCAGACTGAGAGGGCTTCCCTTGGGCCGCAGATTGAATGCAGGAGCAGTGGGCGATGTTAGTCTTTCCCCTGTTCATTCCTAGGGTGTCTGGTCTACTTGGTCTGCTATAGGCCAGGCCCAGACTTGGCACTAGCTTCTTAGTGGCTCCTGTTCAGCTTTACTGCCAGTTCCCGCAGACCCTCTGGAGCACTGGCTTCTCGGAGAATTGGGCAGAATTTGGGCCACAGCACTGTTTTTCCCAAGGAAGCCTCTGAACCTTGATCAGAGTTGGAGAGACCGTCTCCCCTTTCTTCCCTGTGTTCACAAACCACAGACTTCTGTTTCAAATCTCTGTCTAGCCCTCAGGGACCATGGTTAGGTGCTGGCGGCGATGTGATTGCTTTTGAGATTGCAAAGGAAGAAATACACTGGAAAACAAGAGCAGCCTTACAGAGCCACAAGCACCATGGGATCCTCTGGAAGGACTCCTCCGATTTTCATGCTTGGCATCACGCTGTCAGGAGCATTCTGTCACAGGGAGGATGCTGCAGTGGGACAAGAAGGTAGAGCCCCGGCTTCCGCCAGGCCAGGGCTTTAGCTCAAAAGCCCAAATAAAGGCATGATCCCAGCCAGGCGGATAGGACTGACCTCCATGTCTACCTTGTTTTAGTGATTGTTTTTTGAGCAGGTTTTTATTTTGTTTTGTCTTTGTTTTTTTTCTCACTGCTTTGTGTCAGCCAGTGTTCAAATACTCTCCAAGTATTGGCTTATTTATTTATTTATTTATTTAAATTTTTAATAAACATATAATGTATTATTAGCCCCAGGGGTACAGGTCTGTGAATTGCCAGGTTTACACACTTCACAGCACTAACCATAGCACATACCCTCCCCAATGTCCATAACCCCACTACCCTCTCCTAACCCCCCTCCTCCCAGCAACCCTCAGTTTGTTTTGTGACATTAAGAGTCTCTTATGGTTTGTCTCCCTCCTGATCCCATCTTGTTTCATTTATTCTTTTCCTACCTCCCAAGCCCCCCATGTTGCATCTTCACTTCCTTATATCAGGGAGATCATTTGATAGTTGTCTTTCTCTGATTGACTTATTTCGCTAAGCATGATACGCTCTAGTTCCATCCATGTTGTCGCAAATGGCAAGATTTCATTTCTTTTGATGGCTCCACAGTATTCCATTGTGTATATATACCACATCTTCTTTATCCATTCATCTGTTGATGGACATCTTTCCATAGTTTGGCTATTGTGGATATTGCTGCTATAAACATTCGGGTGCACATACCCCTTCGGATCACTACATTTGTATCTTTAGGGTAAATACCCAGTAGTGCAAGCTGGGTCATAGGCTAGCTCTATTTTCAACTTTTTGAGGAACCTCCATGCTGTTTTGCATGGAGGTTGCACCAGCTTGCATTCCCACCAACAGTGTAGGAGGGTTCCCCTTTCTCCGCATCCTCGCCAGCATCTATCATTTCCTGACTTGTTAATTTTAGCCCTTCTGACTGGTATGAGGTGGTATCTCATTGTGGTTTTGATTTGTATTTCTCTGATGCCGAGTGATGTGGAGCATTTTTTTTTTTTTAAGGTTTTATTTATTTATTTGACAGAGAGAAATCACAAGTAGATAGAGAGGCAGGCAGAGAGAGAGAGAGGGAAGCAGGCTCTCTGCTGAGCAGAGAGCCCGATGCGGGACTCGATCCCAGGACTCTGAGATCATGACCTGAGCCGAAGGCAGCGGCTTAACCCACTGAGCCACCCAGGCGCCCCAATGTGGAGCATTTTTTCATGTGTCTATTGGCCATCTGGATGTTTCTTTGCAGAAATGTCTGTTCATGTCCTCTGCCCATTTCTTGATTGGATTATTTGTTCTTTGGGTGTTGAGTTTGCTAAGCTCTTTATAGATTTTGGATACTAGCCCTTTATCTGATATGTCATTTGCGAATATCTTCTCCCATTCTGTCAGTTGTCTTTTGGTTTTGTTAACTGTTTCCTTTGCTGTGCAAAAGCTTTTGATCTTGATGAAATCCCAATAGTTCATTTTTGCCCTTGCTTCCCTTGCCTTTGGCAGTGTTCCTAGGAAGAAATTGCTGCGGCTGTAGCTCATTTATTTTTAACAGCAATCCTTTTGGAGGAGGGTACACTTGTCACCCTATTTTGTAAATGAAGAAACTGAGGAACAACATGGTCAAGCACCTTGTACAGTCACACACCTAGTACTGGGGCTGGGGTTAGAATCCTGGCAGCTGGCTCTTGGGTCCCTGCTCTTCGTTACCTTGTTTCCCTGTCTCCCATCGGTTAGCCGGGGCCACCATTTTTAAGGTTGGCATTTTCTGTTTCCTCTTTTTAGAGGAATTTGTTTTAGGAATGCCACATGGTATGGGACTAGGTGCTTTCTTGAGTCCTGTAGGCCTGCTGCAAACACTAGCTGTGTCTTTTTATTCACTGTGTAACTTTGGGCAAGTCACTTAACCTTTTTGACCCCAGTTTCCAAGTCTGTGTAATGAAGAAAAGACTTGTCATGAAGATGCAAGACAGGCTTTGTAAAGTAACTGGTACTTAGTGGCTGTGGGATTTTGGGCCCATAGAATTCAAACCCCAGCTATAGTCCTAGGTGTGCAGCTCAGGGCAAGGTGCTTAGCCATGCTGTGCCTCAGTTTCCTCATCTGTAAAATAGGACAACAGCTATACCTGCCTCATCAGATGTTGTTGTGTAGAGAGGGGGAGAAAGCTCTCAGTGACAGATAAGTAAAAAAAAATCTTTCATGGATTTCAGATGTCCTACAATAGCAACACGGAGAGTAAGCTGGAACTATATGGGGGAAAAATAGGATAAAAGTAAGGCCTACTAGACAGGGACATTTTAGGTGTTGGGTCTCATAACTAGAAGTAATGGTTATATATCCAAAAGGAATGTAACATTGTGTGGCATCTGTATTTCAATTAAGAAGACTTTTTGGGTGGCTGGGTGGTTTGGTCGGTTAAGTGTCCGACTCTTGATTTTGGCTCAGGTCATGATCTCAGGGTGGTAAGATCAAGCCCCTCATTGGGCTCCGTGCTGAGCTTGGAGCTGGCTTAAGATTCTCTCTGTCTCCCTCTGCACCCATCCCCATCGGGTATGTGCACTCTCTCTCTCAAAACAAAAACAAAAACGAAGCTTTTTAAAACAAATGAAAGTAGTGGTTAACCAGTACAATCTTTACAAGAAAGAGAGAGGTAAAATATTTCGAAAGGGTAAAGAAACATGGAGAAAAAAATTTAAGCAAACTGGCAGATGGCTAAATACTCCAGGGACAATGGTAAAAACCAGAACTGCCCCCACTAGAATAGACATCTGGATGGTTGCTCTTTTCTTGTTACTTTTTGGGGGAGGATTTAGTGAGGGGGTGGTCCGTGCATCTCTCCAAGGCTGTGTTTGGAAGGCCAACAGCATAAGTAGGTAAAGCACAGGAAAGGAGTGGAGAGACAGAAGTTTCCGTGAGAAGAAAGGTAAGTGGTGGTTCTGGAGCAATGCGAGCCCAGTGGAACAGGGTTCAGACTGCTGCCCTACCGGGCACACTCCGTGGGTGACCCGGGTGGCTCTTGAAATCCCAGATTCCTGTTGTAAAATAGGGATGCTGATAGTTACTGTGCACAATTGCATTAGGGTTGATGGAGATGACCTAATTGTCTCTCCCCCTTCTTTTGGCCTTTCTCCCTGTTCTTCTGCTTGTCTCTAATGAAGCCAGTTTCTCTGGCTTTGCACAATTTCCTGTCATGGAAATTAACAGCAATTTTGCAAACTCTTAGGAATGTTATGTCTCCTAAGAAGTATCATTTCTTTCATTCCCGTGGTGGCAGCTGCAGATTATAGTAACTGAGTCCCCTTCCTGTTGGTAAGCTACCCATCAGAAGTGACCCTTCTTCCTTATTACTTTGGTCCAGGGGAGGGTTTTATGCTTATCTCAAATAAAGGCCTTGGACCTTCATGTTCTCATAGCTTTGGGATTTCTCAGAAACAGGTTTTATCTTTGTAAAGAAGAACTCCCATCCTCTCCACTTCAGCTTTTTTTGCTCCTAACAAATGGGATTATTTCACAGAGCCACCAAGTCTTAAGAGGTATTTATTTATTTATTTATTTATTTAAAGAATTTATTCATTTGACAGACAGAGATCACAAGTAGGCAGAGAGAGAGGAGGAAGCAGGCTCCCTGCCCAGCAGAGAGCCCAACGCGGGGCTCGATCCCAGGACTCTGGGACCATGACCCGAGCCGAGGGCAGAGGCCCAACCCACTGAGCCACCCAGGTGCCCCTTAAGAGGTATTTAAATCTTATAAACCTGGGTGATGTAAAATGGTTGAAGGAGGGAACTGCTCTACCCTTCCTTCCAACCCATCGGGCATGAGGATGAAGCCGATTCGCTGAGTTCTTTTTCCCCTCCTTTAGGACAGTCCCATATAGTCTACCTGCAAGCCTGTGAAAATCCACAATCAGGTGGTTGTATGATGGATGACACCCCTTTATGTTCTGGACACTTCCAAAGAGCTTAAGGGTGGGAAAATAGTTGCATAAGAAGCACAAAATAGTAGAAGATTAATAATAAGTGTGAGTGTCCTTTTCTGTATTCAAAGTTTTTTTTTCCCCCTATAGGGTCTCTTTTTCACAATAACATATTTATATGAATGAATCTGTTGCATTTGTAAAATAGAGACTAGGGAAAAGCACCAGTCTTCATTTCCGCAATTCCACTATACGGCTTCTATGCAGAACAGGTAGTGTTGAATAATAATGCTCAACATTTTATCATTCTCATACTTCCAGATAATGTGCATTCATCTTTTCCTCTCCATTTTGTATGTTACTTTCCAACTGAAGAATCCTTATGCATACCTTTTAGGTCAGAGCTTTGGAACACTGATACAATTTGAGTCTGTATTTGAAGTTTTTTGTTTTTGTAAGATTTAATTAATTTGATACACGTAGAGAAAGAGAAAGAGCATAAGCAGAGGGAGCGGCAGGCAGAAGTAGAGGGAGAAAAGCAGGCTCCTTGCTGAGCAAGGAGCCCGAACTGGGGCTCAATCCCAGGACCCTGGGATCATGACCTAAGCCAAAGGCAGTCACTTAACCAACTGAGCCACCCAAGTGCCCATTATTCGAAGTTTAATGAATATACATTGCAGATACAAGAGAGTGTTCACCTAAAACAATTGATAGCTTCTGGAGAAGGGGTGAGTAGCACTGTTTGATAGCCTGTGGTATCCAGCAGCAAGTTGGGTGACCCTGGGTAGTTCTGACAAAGTTTAATGTACAGAGAAAGACTGGAGGATCTGGCATGGGATTAGGCCTTCAGTTGTCACCTCAACTCTGCTTGTAGTTGGAGTCATTTCTCCCCTTTTGACTGTATTGTTTTCATATATGAGGTAAGAGAGTTGGTTTGGATGTTTTCTTGTGTCCCTTCTAGCTCCAAAGCTTCTGATTCTTTGCATTCTGCTTGTGTTAGAGACAAGACAGATGCAGATTCATAGGCCATAATTGTGTGTGTCATTCTTGTCTTTAATCTGGTCATATCGACTGGTCAAATTGTGTGTGGTGGGGTGGTTTTTTTTTTTTTTAAAGATTAATGAAATATATTTCACACATTATAAAATTCATCTACTTAGAGTGTACAGTTTAGTAGTTTATAATATAGCCACAGACTTGAACAGACATCACCGTAGTCTTCTTTTTAGGACATTTTTATCACCCCCAGAAGAAACTCCCATTTACATTTGAATTCACTCGCCATTTTCCTCCAGTCTCCCCAGGCAACTACTGATCTTTTTGTCTCTATGGATTTGCCAATTCTGGACATTTCACACAAATGGAAGATAAAAACAGATAAAAGAAGAAACCTGGGGCCACCTGGGTGGCTCAGGGGGTTAAGCGTCTGCCTTTGGCTCAGGTCATGATCTCAGGGTCCTGGGATGGAATCCCGCATTGGGCTCCCTGCACAGTGGGGAGTCTGCTTCTCCCTCTCCCTCTGTCCCTCCCACCCCTACTTCCACCCTGTGCTCCCTCTCTCTCAAATAAATAAAGTCTTTAAAGAAAGTAGGAAGGAAGGGAAAAAGAAAAAGGAGAAATCTGAGCAGCCTGTTTGAAATAACTAGAAAAAGTGATCCACAGCAGTCTGGGCTATGACTATAGTCTTAGTGTAATATTTTCAAGGGCATCTGTTATAGTGAGTATCAGTACTTCATTGTTTTTTATTGCCAAATGACACTCCATTATATGGGGATGTCACATTTCACTTACCCGTTCATCAGTTGGTGAAAATTTAGATTGTATTCATGTGTTGGTTATTATGAATAATGCTACTCTGAACATCAATATACAAGTTTTTATGTGGGCATATGCCTTCACTTGGAGTGAGTTGTTGAGTTCTCTAGTAACTTGATTTACCTCTTTCAGGACCTGCCAAATTGTTTTCCAAAATGGCTGCACCATTTTGCAGTCCCATCAGTGTTCGAGGGTATCGTTTATTCCCCATCCTTTATTGTCCATTTTATTTTGGCCATCCTAATAGGCATAAAGTGATTTTTTAATTTGCTTTCCCTTCATGGCTAATGATATTGAGCAATTTTTCATGTGCTTATTAGCCATTTGTATATCTTCTTTGGAGAGCTATCTTTTCAAATCCTTTGGCCACATTGGAATTGGTTATTTTTATTGTTGAGTTAGATAAGAATGTGTCCTTTTTGAAAGTTCTGTTTGGCACTCTGGAATTTAAATTTGTGTCACTTACCATTCCAGCACCACTTTGATAGACTAAATGTCACTGGTTAAATGGATTTTTTTTTTGAAGTCCGCTATTAGAAATAGAAGCTTGAAAAGATTTTAAATGCGGGGTAGCAGAAGGGTCATGCAAAGAGTGACGAGAAGAAGGTTGTTTTGGGTTATACATGGAAGAACTGTAAGTTTTCTGGAAGTAACTGCCCTTCCTTCAAACACTTGACTTCTTTTGATACTGTACCAGTGCATGGTTTCTTCCAATCCTTTTGTGGCTTTGACTGGCATCTTCCAAAAGAGTTTTCAGCGCTAATGCCTTTGAAAAATACTAATGAATGAGATGGAAATTAATGCAATTAAACATTATTTTCATTTGAGGATATTGTGGGTTTTAAAAAAATTATGGCAATCAATAGTTGGTATTTTATGGATGTTATTTCAGGAATTGTGGCTCTAGACTACTGTATGATGGTATTTGGAGGAATGAGCGGAGAAAGGGAGAAGAATTAAAGAACCAACCAAATAACTGTATGTTGGAAAGTTAAAAGCTTTGTTTTTTCATTTATTCTCCTTACAAACTGAAGCATTTTCGAGGTCATTGAGGAAGGAGTTGATGAGGAAGGAAGCCCTTATCTTAGTTCCTAGGACACTTACAACACTGGGTAATGGGTTTTTTATTCCCTGAGGTCTTTGGGGCCTGTGTAGAGCTTGGTTAGCTTTCAATTATTTTGGCCTTACTCAAGAACCCTGTCTAGTTTTTGTCCATTTTCTCATTTGCATGTGCATATAGCTCAGGAGTCTTCCCTACATCCCCTCCCCCTAGGCTTACCACAAAGGGTAAAAAAAAAAAAATCCTTGTAATTTTGCCTCTTAGTGAGTGTTGGAAACTGGGCTTCAGGACAAGTTGGCTCTGAACCAAGCTTGCCTTGCTCTTACGCATGTGAAACCTGTTTCTTTTGGCTTAGGCATTTAAAGGGGAAAAGAAGTGTCTACATCTCAGCTCTAACAGTCTTGTCTTACTCTCTTCTCTTTCCCTTACCCCGCTTCTCTTAACCTTGTTCCTCTTCTTCCTTCCCATTTCATTTTATAAGACCGCTGTGGATCACTTTTCCATTTATTTCAAACCCCAGGGTGCTCAGGTTTCTTCTGTTACCTGTTTTTATCTCACTCAGAGCAGTAGCCACGTGAGGCCATTTGCATTCACACTAATACAAGAAAATCTTTGGAATTTTTGTCCTTTTGACATGCTGAGGAGATCTGACTCTGTTTTCATGCTTCTCTGTATGGCGTTGGCTGGTTTACATTTTTTTTAATGCCCATCTTCCGAATCAGAAGTGAAACTGCCTAGTATTTGCATTCAAAACTGCCAAGATTCAATATGGGCCTGGGACTTTCTGACATTGTTGGACTCCATTGGTTTGTACTTGGGTTTGTGAAAGGGAACTGCTTTAGCAGTTGAGTTGGGCTCCTCATTCCTGGGGTGTTTGATGTCTCCTGTGTTTAAATCCTGGAGGCATAAAAAACACTTTAAATGAATATATTTTGTTAAAAGTCCCATGGGGCGGGGCAGGGGGGCACCTGGGTGGCTCAGTGGGTTAAAGCCCCAGGGTCTTGGGATCTAGCACCACATTGGGCTCTCTGCTCAGCAGGGAGCCTGCTTCCCCCTCTCTCTCTGCCTGCTTCTCTGCCTACTTGTGATTTCTGTCTGTCAAATAAATAAAATCTTAAAAAAGAAAAAAGCCCCATTGGGTAAAACACACACCAACATTTTAATATTAAAAATGTCATTTAGGGCACCTGGGTGGCTCAGTGGGTTAAGCCGCTGCCTTCGGCTCAGGTCATGATCTCAGGGTCCTGGGATCGAGTCCCGCATCGGGCTCTCTGCTCAGCAGGAGGCTGCTTCCTCCTCTCTCTCTCTCTGCCTGCCTCTCTGCCTACTCGTGATCTCTCTCTGTCAAATAAATAAATAAAATCTTTAAAAAAAAATAAAAAAATAAAAATGTCATTTAAAAAATGTCATTGATACTTCCTGTATCTCTCTGGCCACCAGCTGTGTAAGGAGAATCTTGAAAGGTACAAGTTACTTACTCCCCCGTGAAATGGTGATGTGGTTAGCCTGTCCCCAGGAACTGGGAAGGGGGCTTTAGGAACTTGTTTCAGAGTGCTGAGCAACCCCTACTCTGTACTGTGCATCGGAGAAGTACACACCTTAGGGGGAGAGGCAGGTGAGGAAAGCATGAAAGGGGAAGAGGCTTCTCATATCTGGAGAAAGGCTGCATTATGCCGAATCAATGCGGGTATGAAGCAGTAAAGAGGGAAGAAGGAATAGAAGTAGGTAAGTTGTGGCTGGACCATACAAGTCATCAATCCTTCACCGAGTCATTTTGACCTTATTTTGAAGAATGAGGGATGCTGCTGAAGGTTTTGGAGTAGCTTAGTAATGATTAGACTCTGGCTTTAGGAAAATTAACCTGGCAGCAATCTTTACAGTGTTCATGCCGGGGTGGGGTGGGGGGCTAAATTAGGATGTGGTGTTGGGGCCTAAACTAAGTTGTCTTATAGCCTCTCCTGTTCTAGAACTTGGTTCAATATGTATCACGGACACTTTCCTCTGTCATTGAATTTTCTTTCTTTCTTTCTTTTTTAAAGGTTTTATTTATTTATTTGAGAGAGACAGAGCAAGTGACTGAGCGAGGCGTGGGGGCAGAGACAGAGGGAGAAGCGCAGGGAGCCCTACCCTGGACTCAATCCCAGGACCCTGGGACCATGATCTGAGCCACCCAGGCGCCCCAGTCATTGAATTTTCTAACACATCACTGTTTTAAATGATGCTTTTACATCCTCCTTTCCCACTTCAACCTACAGCTCCCTCTGCAGTGACCTCTCTGGCTTAAGGCACCTATTGACCTCCTTTTCTCTTTCCCTCCAGCTAAGCTGGGGAAGCTCTGATGTTACTTATTCATAATTAGATAAAATGTAACAAATGCATTTCTTCTCAACCCTTTTATTAACCCTTTATTAACATATAATGTATTATTTGTTTCAGGGGTACAGGTCTGTGATTCATCAGTCTTAAAATTCAGAGTGCTCACAATTCTCAACCATTTTTAAAGCATATTTTAAGCCATTTATTTCTAAATGCGGTTTAATAGGCTTTTTTTTTTCTTAGAAGAATTTCAGTCATCAAGTAGATTGGGAACAATCCTTTTAGGCCTATTCATCTGACCCTTAAAAAAAAATCATTCTTATTTGGGGTTTTTTAGAACTAGGGGCAGGGGAGGTCTCCAGGATCTTCCCCTAAAAGAGCTTTCCTTTCCCTTGGGGAATGGAGTGCAGTTGCCCTGTGGAAAAGGCCTACGTCATTGTCTTTGCCCTGATACAAATCATTCTGTTCTCATTTCCACAGACATCTGCCCCTCAGTGGACAAATGTTTGTCACATCCTTTCATGGCTGTAGTCTGTGCCATGCCTATAACATAACTCATTCTTTCTCTCTCTTCCCCAGAAGTGTGTTTCTGTCACATTTGAATTTTTATTTTTTACTTAGTTTTCTTTTCTGACTCCTGGGATACCTTAATTTTTACATTGTCGTTGTTCCTTTTTTTTACACTCTCTGGAAAAAAGAGTTTGGAAGAGTCTGACAAACAAATGTGTCTTTGAAATGCATCTTGTAAATAGCTGCAATATTAGAGTATAACTGGTTTTGAATGTAGGTAATTATATAAGGACTTAGAGCACTGCTTTTAGGTTCTTTGGAGGTGGCTTTTCTGAGGTGTAGGGGAGCCAATTAAAGAATACCTATCTCGGGGCGCCGGGCTGGCTCAGTCCGTTAAGCCTCTGACTCTTGGTTTCAGCTCAGGTCATGATCTCAGGGTCGTGAGATCCAGCCCCAGGAGATCCAGCCCTGTGAACCTGCTTAAGATCTCTTTCTCTCTCCCCTTCTCCCCCTCTACCCCTGCCCAGCCACTCCAGCCTGCACATTTATTCTTTCTCAAAAACAGTTACCTGTCTTTAGTAGTTTCTGCAATGATCGAAAAGAGAGTGAAATACACACGGTCAGACAGATGTAGATAGAAAGACCACTTTTATTACCAATAAGGTGATTGATAGTTGTGGCCTTGATCTGCAGCCAAATGAGCTCACTCACTTTAACATCTGAAGTGGGCAGGCTTATAGACAAGCAGAATTGTCACAGGAACCATTCCCTGAAGGGCAGGCTCTTTACTCCTTGGGATGGGACAGTTCAGAGAAAGCATACCTCCTGTAGCTGGGCATGTAGGTCTCTTCGACAGCTTCACTGGAGTGAGTTCCCAAGTCTCAACCAACTCACTTAATTGGATCCTGTATGTTTCGTCTGGTTTATGGAACTTGCTTGCAGATCTTGATTCAGGGAGCATCTAGGTTGTAATATGCATTTTGATACATATTATTATTACCAGTTAGTCCAGTCTGCCTTAGCAATACTACAGTAGGGGTGAAGTAAGCATTTCGTTGCCTTCTGCTATTTACTGTCAAACAATCAGAAATAAAAAGAATACGATAAGGGCAGTAAATGCTTTGCGTTTATTCTTAGTACTTGTTAATGGTTTCCTATTCTGCTTCAAAGAAAGTGCAAAGTATATGACTTTGTACAAAAGTCAACCACAGCAGGCTTGAAGAGTCCGGAGTATTTTGTTTGTGTGGACTTTCTGTGTCTTGCTCTAGTCTAAGAAACGTATGTGACGGACTGCTCCCAGCTTTTGTGGGTGGTGGCTGAAGCCACTTGAGCAGGCTTTGGAGGAAGCGCTGTGGTGTAAGCATAATGAGTTTTAGTCAGCTTGATGCTGGCTGGATGGTCACTAATGCTCTCATTTCCAGATTTGACTTCACAGGGTCTATTGACTTATCTTTTGAGCCAAGAATAGTCCTAAGATAAGCAGTTATATGGATTAAGAACAGAGTGTATTTTGTACTGTCTGATGAGCACTTTGTGTCTCTAAAGTTGAGATTCCACAAAGGGAGCCCTGGAAAACAACTGTCCATAAACTTGGAAGATAGTGGAAAGATTAATTATACATTCCTTATCTCACTGAGCACCCTGAGTTGACCGATACAGTTCACTGACCTGGAGACGGATCCAAGAAGCCTGGAATGTGTTGTTTCACATTGTTTCTCTTAAGAAATGTATTTAATCAGTGTGCAGAATACTGGGGACAATACACTTGGTGTGACCTTTATGCTTGAGGCACTGATGGGAGTCTGCATGTGACACACACAGCGAGGATGAGAATTTGGAGGAAGAATGGAAATGAGGTTATCTAATTTGTTATCAGTCTATATAACTGAGAAATATCTTTTTCTGATGATTCTCAGTAGATAGTCTTTTCTATACATTTGATATAAAATTGATCCAAGATTATTGGAGTTCCTATATTGTATTGATCCTAATTTTTCTAAAACAATATAATTTTAAAATTATTAAAATAATACATCTTCATGATGGAAAACATCAATATAAAAATCTATAATGTCTGTTCCTCCCTTCTATTTCTCCAGCAATTCTGTGTATATATTTTTTAGATTTTTTTCCTAGTTTTTTTTCACTTAATATATTATTGACATTGATTAATTGAAGGAGTTTTTTTTTTGAATCACCAATGAGTATTGAGTCAACAAATGTTTTATATCTAATGAAAGGAACATATGATTTTTCTTCTTTAATATGTTAATGGGTACATAAGGTTTTCCAGCATTCAACACTCCTGACATTCCTGGTATAACTTTTGTCAGTTCTTAAAATTGACAGCTGCTCTTTCTTTAATGACATTTCAGAGATGTCACCAAGCAGCAGTGTATGACCTGGGCTAGGAAACCTGAGAGGGGCGTATCTGGCTTGTGCAGGGATAGGACTGTGCACACACTGGGAGTAGAGGAATTGAATTAAGATGACACTTGCGCACACTTTTCTCAGTATAGTCAATGGTGGTTAGAAGTGATACCTTATTAAAAAGAAAAAAAATGGAAGAAAAGGAGTGATACCTTATTAAGGATTAATAATATAATTAGTCTACAAAGTATTGGCTTCTAAGTAACCTTAGTTGTAATCTTGAGGAATTTGCATACAGAGAGATTGTAGCACTATGACTGCTTTCAATTTTTGGAATTTATTATGTCTCATTTTCTTTCAGAGTCCTTTGGGGATGTTTTAGTTGTCAGGTGGAATTTGTCATACCATTCTGCAATTAAAATATTTTGGTGTCTTTTGAGTACTAGGTTACACCTTGGTTTTCTCATTTCTTTGAGGAATCAGATTCCAAGGGAAAATGTTCTCTACCAGCTCTCTCTAGAACAACTGATGACTTAGCAGTACATGACAAAGTAATTGGAGATTTGCTGTGAACAGTCATCACAAGTGGCCAGAGCTCAGATACTCTTGGATTTTTATGGTCTAGGTTTTGAGGTTAGTAGCTTGAAAGAGATGTGATCTGTTGGCTTCTCGGAGCTAAGACAGCTTAAACACTTAGGTTTCATGCTCCCAATCTAAAGAGTGAGTGAGTGAGTGGGTGATCTCTAGTTTCTTTTATCTTTATAATATTCCAATTTTGTGTAATTACATCCACTTCTCTTAGATTCCTCACTTGAGAACTGAAGACTGCAGGCAGGGGGTGGAAAGTTCGGATCTTGACTTGTATTTAAATTGTATCACCTTTGTTGGCTTATGCCTTTTTTTATTCTGATGCTGATTTTTGTCTTCCCAGGTTTTGGACTGTACATCACACATTGCTATTTCTGGCATTAGTGTTCATTTTTGGGGAGTGTGGAGTTTTTTGATAGACTAAATTTTTTTAGAGTGACTTTAAGTTTATAGAAAAAATTGCTTAGAAGGTACAGAGTTCCTATATACCCTTTCCTCTCCCTCACCCCCACAGTTCCACTATTATAAACACCCTGTATGCATGGTATGGACATCCTGACTGTGTGGTATGCTTGTTGTACATGATGAACCAATATCGATATGTCATTCTTTTTTTTTTTTTTTAAAGATTTTATTTATTTATCAGAGAGAGAGGGGGAGAGAGCGAGCACAGGCAGACAGAATGGCAGGCAGAGGCAGAGGGAGAAGCAGGCTCCCCGCTGAGCAAGGAGCCCGATGTGGTACTCGATCCCAGGATGCTGGGATCATGACCCGAGCCGAAGGCAGCTGCTTAACCAACTGAGCCACCCAGGCGTCCCTCGATATGTCATTCTTTTTTTTTTTTTAAGATTTTATTTATTTATTTGTCAGAGAGAGAGAGAGAGAGCGCGCGCAAGCACAGGCAGACAGAGTGGCAGGCAGAGTCAGAGGGAGAAGCAGGCTCCCTGCGGAGCAAGGAGCCCGATGTGGGACTCGATCCCAGGACGCCGGGATCATGACCCGAGCTGAAGGCAGCTGCTTAACCAACTGAGCCACCCAGGCGTCCCTCGATATGTCATTCTTAACTAAAATCTGTTTGGGCTCACTTTGTGTTTTACAGTTCTATGGGTTTTGACAAAAGCATAATGTATATAATCACCATTACAATATCATACAAGATAGGTTCACTGACCTAAAAATAGCCTGTGTTTCATCTGTTCCTTCTCTTCCACAATCCCTGAGCCCCAGGCAACCACTGATCTTTTACTGTCTTTATTGTTTTGCCTCTACTGGAGTATCATAGACAGTTAACCTTTGAATCACATGAGGGTTAAGAGCACAGACAGTTGAAAATCTGTGTATAACCTTTGTCTCCTCCAAAACTTAGCTACTCATTGCTCACAGTTGACCAGAAGCCTTACTGACAACATGAACACTTGATAAATACATAGTTTGTACATTATAGGCACTGTACGCTGTATTATTACAATAAAATAAGCTAGAAAAAAATAAAATGTTGAGAAAATACATTTATATTATTGTACTGTATTTATTTTAAAAATCCTGTATAAGTGGACCTGCTCAGTTCAAACCAGTATTGTTCAAGGGTCAGCCGTAGTTGGAATCTTACTGTGTGTAGACTTTCCAGACTGGCTTCTTTCACTTAGTGATATACATTTGAGTTTTCCTCTATGTCTTTTAGGCTTGATAGCTCATTTCCTTCTATCAAAGAATAATTCTGTTGTCTGGATGTAGCACAGTTTATCTATTCACCTACTGAAGGACATCTTGGTTGCTTCTAGGTTTTGGCAATTATGAATAAAGCTGCTGTAACATTCATGTGCAGGCTCTTGTATGTACATACATCTTCAGCTCATTTGAGTACTTCAAGTGCAATTACTAGGTCGTATGGTAAGCCTGTGTTTAGTTTTGTAAGAAATTGCCAAACTTATCTTTCAAAGCGGTTATATCACTTTGCATTCCCACTGTCAATGAATGAGAATTTTGTTGCTGTACTTCCTTACCAACATTTGATGTTGTGTTTCCGATTTTAGCCACTCTAATAGGTATGTAGTGCTATTTAATTGTAGTTTAGTTTGTAATTGCCTAATTTCCTAAGCCAACATGTGATGTTGAGTATCTTTTCATATGCTTCTTTACCATTTGTGCTTCTTCTTTGGTAAGGTGTCTGTTCAGATCTTTTGCCCATTTTTAAGTTGCATTGTTTGTTTTCTTATTATTGAGTTTGAAGAGTTATTTATGTTTTGGATATATGTCCTTTATCAGGTACATGTTTTGCAAAGATTTCCTTCCAGTCTGTGGCTTGTCTTTTCCTTCTCTTATGGTGTTTTTCACAGAGCAGTTTGTTTATTTCAATGAAGTCCAGCTTATCAATATTTTCCTTCATGGTTCATGCTTTTGGTGTTGTAGCCATAGAGTTGTTGCTGAGCCAAAGCTCATCTATATTTTTTGCCATTGTCTTCTATAAGTTTTATAGTTTTGCATTTTACATTTACATCTACAATCCATTATAAGTTAATTTTTTAAAAGGATTTTATTTATTTATTTGAGAGAGAATGAGAGAGAGCACAGTGGGGTCAGTTGGGAGGGGCAGGGCCCCACATGGGCCTGCATCCCAGGACTCCAGGGTCATCCAGGACTCTGGGACCATGACACAGGCTAAAGGCAGACACTTAACCAACTGAACCACCGGGTGCCCCTAAGTTAATGTTTAAAAAAGATGTAAGGTCTGTGTCTAGATTAATTTTTTGCATTTGGATGTCCAGTTGTTGCAGCACCATTTGTTTTAAAGGCTCTTCTTTCTCTATTGAACTACCTTTGTTCCTTTGTCAAAGATTCATATATTTGTGTGGGATTATTTTGGGGCTCTTTGTTCTAATGATCTTTTGTCTGGTTTTGGTTTTGGTTTTTTGGTTTTTGGGTAATACCACACCATCTTGATAACTGCAGTTTTAGTAAGTCTTAAAGTCTGATATTGTCCGCCCTCCAACTTCGTTCTTCTCCCTCTCAGTGTTGTGTTAGCTGTTCTGGGTCTTTGCCTTTCCTTATGAACCTTAGAATTAGTTTGTTGGTATCCACAAATACCTTGCTGAGATTTTGATTGGGATTGTATTGAATCTATAGGTCAGCTTGGTAAGAATTGATCTTAATGATATGGAATCTTCCTATTCATGAACATGGAATGCCTCTCTATTTAGAGCTCTGATATCTTTTATCAGAGTCTTGTAGTTTTCTTCATATAGATCTTATTCATATTTTGTTAGATTCACACTAAAGTATTTCATTTTGGGTTGCTCATTAATGTAAATGGTGTTACATTTTTAATGTCAAACTTCAGTAGTTCATTACTGGTATCTGGGAATACAATTGACTTTTCTTTTTTAAGATTTTATTTATTTATTTGATAGAGATCCCAAGTAGTCAGAGAGGCAGGTAGAGACAGAGGAGGAAGCAGGCTCTCTGCTGAGCAGAGAGCCCTGATGATTCTGATTTGGTAGATACCACATGCAGCATGGCCATGCTTTTTCAGTCAGGTGTTTTGCCAGGGTTCTTAGTCATCCACAGTGAGTGCTGATTTTTGGCCAGACTTCAAGGACAGGGTAGGAGGTGCTTTGTGGGAAAGCTAGGAGAGGACTTGGGCAAATAGCACAGATTTGGGAGGCTGATTAAATACAGATCTCGGTGGAGTTCCTGAGACAGGCCTGGGGATTAAAATAGATTGAAACATAGTGCAGAGACCGAAAAGTGAGAAAATCTGGACTTAGTTAAAGCCAAAAGTTTTGTTGTTGTTATTTTGTTTTTAATTTTCCAAAGTAATGTGCCTTGTTCAACTGTTTCCACTAATGGAAGTTGCAACTAGGTGGCTATAGCACTTACCAAATTATGGAGAAATGACTTTAAAAATTAGTTTAAACAGAAAAGCATAACACAGCAAAATTTGGTCTGTATAACCTGTAAGTATGTATTTTCAGAAATAATTGCCCTGTTTTCTTTAAGAACAGAATGTAATTTTTAGAAAGGAAACCATCTGCTTGGGGCAGTTATCTTGGTTACATAAAACAAAAGCAGAGAGAAGGTTACTAGTAAAATGATTCTAAGAAGGGGGTGGTTACTTGTATCCTTACTTTCCTTAGTTCAGGGTAAATGGTGGCACTTGAGTAAGAAGTCTTGGCCATGGACTAGATGCTGGGAGGCCCACGGTTAGCCTCAGCCGGGAGATCACTTGCTACGCATCAGCCCCTTTAGAAAGTTCTAGCTTCCTCTGCAAACTTCATGGACCTCCTTTCCTTTCATGACCTCACAGTACCAGAGTGTTCCTTACACCAGGATTTACCCATAAGCAGGATGACTCTGAGCCTTAAAATGAGGGTATTTAGCTGTGTGCTGGACGGATTGGGTTCCAGCCTTTCATAGGTCACCTCACGAAGAGAAGAGTAAGGGGAGAGGGGCAGGGAAGGTAAGGTGATGGAAGGAGAGAGCTGAGGACAAATGTCATATGAGGAAGGAAGGAAGGTTTATCCTGCCAGGTGGTGTAGTAAAAAGAACATTTCACAGGAAGACAGAAAGCTTCCAGTTCAGTCTCATTCGGCCTTTTACTAGCTGTTTCTTCTCCTCAGTGTGGCTCAGTTTTCCCATCTCTAAAGTAAAAGTTTGGAGCAAGATGGGTTTACACACCGGTGATTGAGAGAGGAATAAAACAAGGCTCCTATCCCCGTCATCATATTCTAGTGAAGGAAACAGGCTTGGTGTAAGCAAATAATGAAAACAGTAATTGTAACGTTTTAAATAGAGGACTATGCTGTGGATAGTTAATTCAGCCTGAAAAGTGGGATGACATTTTGCTGGGGCTTTGAAGGATGTTGGAGATTTCGCAGAGATTAAAATAGGGTGAATCAGAGAGAATAGCAAGCACAAAGACAGGTGGCAGATAGTGAGCGTCCAGGGTGTGCACGGGAGTGCAGAGGGATGGAGCCAGAAGGGTAACTGGGGATAGCGTGGGAAGATCCTTACTGCATGGTTGGCTAGGAAGCTTCTAGAGGCAAGAGAGAACTATCAAAAGCTCTTGGGGAGAATACCTGATTGTGTATTTATTTTAGAGAGTTAGTAGTGCCAACATTGTAGAAAGTGTTTTTTTGGTTTTTGTCAATGGAAGGGAGACCTCAGGCAGTCGAGATCATTTTGGAAGTTATTTCAGGAATAAGGCGGCGACTTTGGAAATGGGGAGGAAGGGACAAATTTGTGAACTGTTTTAGGATGTGGAATATCTGGGATTCAGTAACCCCCAGTTGACTCACTCACCTGCCCTAACCTCACCATCACTTATACCAGCGGTATATAACCCTTATGGGCAATTCCTATACCGTCTTCTAAAATCCACTAGCCTTTGAAATCACTGACCCATTTGGTCCCCTCCCCTGGGGACCGGTCCTGCCCTCATTTGGGCAAGCTTGTTCTTAGCCTCTGTAATTGAAGAGCTCCATTCAGAAGCAAATGGGAATAATTGATTTTCATCCTCCAGAGACTGGAAAAAAAAAATCAAAGACCACAAGAGGTTTTTTAAAAAGGAGCCCAATTCCGGAGATAAATTTTCTCCATACTCCTTCTTAAAAGAACTCTTAAGAATCTCATAAATAGAAGCCTGTGTCTCTGGAATAGATCTGGCTTCACTTTAAAAAAAAAAAAAACTGTGTTTGTGTGTGTTGGTAAAAATCATTCTGACCGTTGTTAAAACAGTAAGGACAACTATATTTAAGACCACTGCAGAGGGAGAGAGATGATGTTTCCCTCTGAATACAATAAGGACAAGTAGGGATTTATAGCCAAGGAGCAGGGTAAAAGGTCAGGGAATGAAAATTACTAAGAGGAGACAGCAGGGTAGGGGGATCCTTGCTAAACTGACCTAACAGGATTCTTGCTAAAGGCAGGCCAAGGACTTAGACAGCAGAGGTGGGGGATGAGGAACTTTATCAGATGGGGCAGGGTGGGGGGAGTTCTTGTTAAACTTACTTAACAGGATTCTTGCTAAAACTTGGCTGAGCCGTCCAAAGACTGGATGGGGACCAAAGTCAAGGGCTAGTTGAAAAGAGTCCTCAGAGTAACCTGAGTAAAATTTGGTCAAGGAGATAATCTTTGTCAGTTAGTGTGTGTGTGTGTGTGTGTGTGTGTGTATTTGCAGGTTTTATTCTAAAAGTAATGCATACCTCACCACCCCAGAACGCATCGATCTTAACAGTTTGGTATGTAGCCTTCCATGTATGAGCAGAGGCTTAGAAAAATACACCATGAAATGAGATCATACTCTACATACTGCTATGCAGGTGCATTTCTCACTTCATATATCTTGCGTGTTTTCTCATGTCAGCACGTATATACTGACTGTTCTCAATCTTGAGAATGCCTTGCCTCACTTGAGATACTGATGCCAAACCATTATATTTTAGATTTCCAGTGTAAAGGTTTTTTCACATACATTCTCCCATTTATTCCATAAAATAACCCTCTCAGGTTAGGGGTAGGGCAAGTGACATCTCCATCTGACATAGAGATTAGGTGATTTACTAGAGATTCTGCAGCTAAGATATGTCAAGGCTTTACATATATGGGTCAGTTTTATATGTGGAAAAAAAAAAAAAAACCTTCAACGTTCAGCTTCCATGTGAGCTACATTCATAATACCGTTTTTGTTTGTGGTGCTTGGGGTATTTAGGAAATGTATGTGGTGCAGATGGGACCTGGAATCTGCTAATAAATTTCATTTGAGGCTTTCATCCCTTTTGTGTGTATTACTTACTAACTTCTATATTGAAATTTTCTGTCGTTTTAATTTCCTTAAAACAATAAAATAGTCATCTTGAATACCTTAAGATTAAATGAATTCAGTTGGTTTGTATCTTCCATTATAATGTTGATACTTTCGATAGTTAGCTTAAGGAATGAAGTTTGTCACTAATTGGATTTCTGGAAATGTTAATGGGAGGCTTTCAGTTAACTACCTCTACTCATTTCCCTCTGGGACCCATTTCTTACCTACAACACAGGGCCTCTCTCTCAGCCCTCTTTATTGGTTTCCTCTGACCCTGGCGAGAAAGAAAAAGAGTGAGACAACCTAAATGAGGAGTGAGGGACGTGAAGCAGGGTGGAAATGAGAGAATATGAGCTATGGGGGAGTCATATTATTCAGGAATGAGAAAAACAGTGGGGAGAGAGAGGTGTTTCAAGAAGTTGCATATAGCACCGTGGTTAAGATTTCGGAGTTAAACCCAGGATCACCCATTCCAGCCTTATTCCCCTGGGTAACTTATTCACCTCTCTACTTGTCCATTTCCTAGGGTTCTCCAATAGGGTTCTGGTGAGAAGTAAATAGTATGTTATTTAATCCACTTCATTGAAGTATACTTGGGTCCTGGCAAACATTTAATGTTAGCTGTTGTTTCTAGGCCTTTTAGACTCAAAATTTCCAAGAAATGGGTCTCAAAGTCTGGATGGAGTAATGTGACCATATAATTTTTTGTCCAGGCCAGGATGCTGTTAATAATTATTCTGGGACAATAGATATAAGCTAAGATTTATGGTTTCCCAAAGGCAAAGGCATCTTTGTCCCCAAACATGACTGATTAAAGGTACCTTGCCTTCCTACATCAGCCCAGTGAAGTCTCTGGACTTTGACACACAGGAGAGCAGGTTTTTCTTATAGGCTCTTCTTCAGACACACGCATAAACACACATACACTCACTATTTCTTTCAAGGTAACATGTTATCTTAGGGTGGAATGAATCTACATGTATATTTAGTAAAATTTGTGTAGTACTTTTGATCTAAGAAATAACTTGACAGGATATTTGAGTTCTTCCAGTTCCTGTAATCTAAAAACTGCCATACCTCTCTTTGAGAAGCTCTAGGCCCCCTCCTGCTGCGAGGTGTCCATTTCTCTTCCTCCCTGAGCCATCCGCGTATGCCAGGTACAGTGCTCTCTTGGCAGTGAGCATCCAGGGGCAGACGTGGTTGTTTGTGTTCTGGTGAGAAAGACCTTCAAATCATGACAGAGAACACGAAACCAAATTGTAATGAGGGCAGAGTAAAAGCAGCTCCTGAAGAGCCAGCTGTGTCTGGCCGGGGAAGGAAAGGAAGGAGTTCCCTGAGGAGGAGAGCTTTTTGCTCATGTTGGATAGGAATTGAAGAGGTAAGTTGGAATTGGGGCCGTTGAGGAAGAGGCAGGAAAGAGCCCAGTCTTCCAGGACAGGAGACCTTGAGTGAAGAAGGCAGAAAACCACAAAGTGTCTGCTTTTCCAAGATCACACACCCTCCCTGCCTTCTGCAAAGTATGTTGTCTTGCTGTTGGAATGCCTTTCATCCCATCCTTCCTCCGTGTTCCTTAGCATTGGCATAGTTCTTTTAGAACACATGTCACTTCTCTTGATAATTGTTTCTGTGTCACTCAAGTTCTTTTGAGCAGGGACTTGGTCTTTCTTATTGCAGCGTGCCTAGACTAGCACAGCGGCGTTTTCCCTTCTTTCTCTGGGTGCCAGATACTGTGTAGTTGCTGCTGGGGAAGGTGGCACAAGACAGACCCTGTCCCTGCTGTCACAGAGCATACAGGCTGACAGCAGTTTTGCTCTGTGACTGAATGCATTGCTGGATTCACCAGTGAGAATCAGAATTTTGAATTCTGGAGGTCATTGTCATGCAGTTCAGTGGTACCTTTTTTGCAGGCATGGAACAGAAACAGGGTTAAGAAGCTATGTCAAGGTAAATTGACTCATAGAGAAGATAAGCGCCCCCTGCCAAGTAATCATGGAAACCATGGGGGAAATAGGGCTTGTAGAAATTTGATTTATACATTGGTCCTCATGAATACCATGTAGGAACAGCAGAGAACTCCTGTATTGGTGTTCTCTGCGGGGTAGCGTGCCTCCCACATGGTCACGTCCATGTCTGTATGAAACAGCAGTCTCGCCGTGCACCCTTTCACGCTGCTGCTCAGATTCCTCTTCCCTGCTGTAGGCACTGGATGGGGAGGCTGCGCTAGGCTTGCCTAAGGTAGCAGTGACTGAAGATAGTCGTTCCTACGGTGACTGTCCAAGGGCTCACAGTCTCCCCCACTCTCCAGCAACTTGCAGCCCTACATGTGTGTGGTGTTGGGTGTGTCCATACCAGTTACCAATTAGAAGCAGAAGGACCAGGAGGAGAATGCTGTGGAGAGCAGGATGGAATTTAAGCAGTGTGTCTATTTTGGGCACCTTTGTCCTTGGCAGAAGGCAGGGAAGCACTCTGCTGGCTTTGTGGACCGAGGATGCCATCCTTCCAAGTTGATTGTGTGAGTCCCATCAGCTGTGAAGTTAAAAGGGCACATTGCCTTTCTGCTTGTGTTTTCTCTCATGAGGGAATAAACCAAACCCTTCAGAGTTGCTGCCTCTCATCATGCTCGAAGCACAAAAACACATGGCCGTATTGGCGGGGGCTCATCTGTCACATAGTGGCAGAATTGTTTCTTATGTTCTTACTGGAAGGCCATGGATGCACCCCAGCATTCCTTTCCAGGAAAGCAGCCATTTCCAGCTCTTAGCTCTCTGTACCTCTTTCCTCCATATTTTGGATTAGTACGCTTATGCTGCTGTTTCTTGGTTTTTAAGTTTTAGGCATCCTCTACCAGTCTTTGTTATGAAGAGGTTTTAACTTTGTTGCACTCTTTCAGTCCACTGCCTCTCCATCCTTGAGATGGTTCACAATGTTTAGTTCTGCCAGCATCCCCTGTTTGTATTACTAAGGCTGTTAGTACTATTCACCTGCTAACCCAGTTAGTATACTACAGTCTGATCTTTTTTTCCCGTATAATACATGAATTGCCTCTCTCATTGGTTTTCTGAGCTTCCAATGCCCAGCTCACTCTTGATTCCCAAACTACAACCACAGTTTTGAAGTCCTTAAATGTTATTCTCCACATCCCAGGCCGACATATCCGTTGACCTTGTCAGTTTCATTTTCTCACGCAGGCAGGCCCCTGGAGCCCTCTGCTCTCCAGCCATGCTTCAGGCTTGCTGCATGACTGCTCTCCTTTGCCTTTTTTTGGCCCTGTTTCCTGGATGCCGGTCTTCTTCTTTCTTGGTTTGCTCATTTATTTGGTAGAGCATATCCTCCAGTCACTTCCTGATAAAAGGGTGTGTGGGAGGTAAAATTTGAGACCCTGCATGTCTAAAAATATCTTTATTCTCTTTTCACACTTGACTGATAATTTTTCTGCTATAGAATTCTAGATTGGAAATCACTTTACCTCTGAATTTTGAAGGCATCGCTCTTTTGTCTTACAGCTTCCAGAGCTGCTATTGAAAATTCTGATGCCACTCGATCCTTTGTGTGTGAACTTTTTTCTCCCTGGAAAATGTGTTCTCTTTATCCCGTGACTTCTGAAATGTATTCTGAAATTTCACAGTGTGCCTTGAGGGGGATGGGTCTTTTTAAAAATTATTCATTGTACTAAGCATGAGATGGACTCTTTCAACTGGGAATTCATATCCTTCAGTTCTAGGGGCATCTCTCAAGTTGTTTCTTTGATAATATTCTCCTCTCTGCTTTTTCTCTTTTCTCTGGAACTCTTGGTCTTCTAATCTGCTTATCTTTTCTCTTATATTTCCCATCTTTTTCTTTGGTTACACTTTCTGGGAGATTTACTCAGATTTATCTTCTAGTTCTTTGATTGTGTTTTTATCCCTACTATCATTTTTTAATTTCCAAAACTTTGCACTGATATTGCAGTTCTTTCTAATCCTGTTTTTGTGTGATAATGGTTTGTTGTTGTTGCTGTTGTTTTGGGTTAAGATTTTATTTGGTTTTCTGTTTCTGTTCCTCTGAGTCCCTTTTTTTCTGTATTGTGCTCTGTCATTTCATGCTGAACACATTCCTCGAATGTATAGTCCTCTTTGGTTGTCATTTTCATTTAAGAGCGGGTCACTAAAGAGCCAGTTGCATAGTCTGGGTAGAAGTAGGAAGAACTTGCCAAGGATGGCTTTTATATCATATAGGGTGATTGGGCTGGACCCCACTTGCTTTGATGGGGAGTCTCCCAAAGTCAAGATCTATTGAATTGTTCTGTGGAGTGCTTGGTCCAGCCTTCTGTTTGGGGGTGGGGATGGGACCGCCAGCATTCTGGGAGCAGAGCTGAGATCACGTCCTTCAGGATCTTTTAGGGCTTCTGTTTTCAGTACAGTGCCTGCCTCTCTGCTTTCTGCTGTTCCTGATGTCACCAAGGCTGGAGCCCATCTAATTCAGTTTCTTCACTGAATAGATCCACATTCTCCTGCCTGGACATGGGGAGTCATTGTCTACAAGCTGCCCTCGATGGGACCAGAGATTTAGTGGTCTGATGCCTCCTTATAAACAGAATTTGTATCAAGTTCTTGTTTTCAGCCCTTCTTTATCCCTGGCCTCATGTTACCACCTGGTACCTCTAATCCCTGAGCCTCCTCAGGGTACATATGTGTGTGTATGTAGAGGCTTCCCAGGGTTTATATGTGTGAAGGCCAAAAAGGCATCCCCTCGTATGGCCACAAGGTTTCACTTTCTCAGTTCTGCTAACTTCTCTACTTTCCATTTTCCAAAAATGTTCTCTTTCTCCTACTGCTTGTTTCCACTTGCATTTTAATGGGGTTCAGGGCTTAGCAGAAATAAAATACATGTACACTTTTCCCCAGTTAACTAGATTTTAGAGGCGGTTGCACTGTTTTGGAGGTTTTGTATCTAATTATTTCATGTTGGTAAGTTTTGTCTTTTTCCAAAGATCATAAGCTTCTTTGACAATGGGGACTTGTTATCTCTTGTTTTAAACCTCAACAGTTAACTATGTAGAAGGCATTTTAGTAAGGATGTGTCAAATTTGTTTGAGTAAGATGAATTCTTTTTAAAATAAGACTGGCTTTGGATAGTGTTTCATTGTGTTGGAAAACTGCCAGCCCTTCCTGAGGTTCAGAAAGAAATCTGCTTTTGCAGGGATAACTCAGAGGAAAACAGTGAAGGCCTTTGGCAGAAAAAGGCTGATGAGACAGACTCTTTAGACTGTAGTGATTTCATGAAACTGGATGGAAAACTTCTCCGAATCTCTCTTACCCCTCATGTGTCTTGCCATTGCGCTCTCTTCATAGAGCCGGTGCTAGAGAAGGCCCTTTCCTGACTTAGTGCTCTGAGAGTCTTTAACCTCCTGAGAATCAGTGCAGGGGAAGACCCACAGAACTCCAAGTTGTTTTCTCTCAACAGTCAAGTCCAAGATCCTAGATAAACTGGAAAAAAACATGCACTAGCTGTCAGACATGGAATTTTGTTTTAGTACCACATGAATTAGCTGTATGATGATTAGCAAGTCAGTCAAACTCCAGTTTTCTTACTGATAAGATGGAGACAACACTATGTACTTTCCTACTGCATAATATGGTGGTAGAGGTCAAGTATGGGGAACTTGCATGCATGTAAACACTTGAACATTATCATTTTAAACTATGTAACCAACATAGGGCATTCTGGACCCTCATTATGCACCTGCTGACTGGACATCTACATGTGGGTGTCCAAATTCATTTCAGCGCTGTCTAACCCAACACAAAACTTTCTTTCCCTCCCCTATTTTTCCCCCTACCCCACAGCATCACCATCACCAAGCAGGGTAACCCCAGTTTTCTTCCAGAATTTACTCTCTGTCTTCTGAATTTTTCACTTCTCACCCACCTTATGCCCCCACCCTCATTTAGTCACCAGATCCTGTCTTTTCTGTTGATTCAATCCTTTTTCTTCTTTCCTCTTCATGACTGCCTTCGTTCAGGTTCTCACTTCATGCCTGAATTTTTGACTTCCAGCTGAGCTCCTTGGATCTAGTCACACTCTTTTTCCTCTTCATTGTCTACACAACTGCTTAGCAGAATTATTATTTTTTTTTCAAATTCTGAAATATATCAGGCAGTCACAATAGCATGGTGAATAACCAAGTAGCCGTCTAGGCTCCCATCTCCCAGCTGTCAACAGAAGGATTTCTCCAAAATATACATCTGATTATTCCCCACTCAGAACTTCAGTGATTTCCAGGACTCCCTTCCTCTCCTTGCCTACATCCACCGTCCTTTCACTTGTGTGCCCCAGCCACTCACAGTTAACTTGCATGTGCCCCAGTTTGTTGGGACGACGTGGGACACCTTGAATTTAGGTGTTTCCTCTTTGTTTCTTTGGTCTGGTGGATTCCTTCTGAGCTTTAAGGTTCTGCCCCAATATCTCCCCTTCTGCAAAGCCTCCCATATTTCCATTTCCCTATAAGCTACGCTTTGCGCACTTCCTTTTCCAGAATGTCACACACTGTTCGGTCTTTGTCGTTTGTTTACTTGTTTGACTTCCCCACTCAAGTGTGGAGACTGGGTAGCACCCTGGCATATGGAAGATAGGGCATAAACATTTACTGAATTGAACTGGATTGGGCCCTCTGCCGGCCTGTTGAGATGCCATGACTTGTCTGTATAAAGTAAACAGTTAAGTAACTGGGCAATCATGTGACACATAGGGACTGCTAGCAGAGAGCCGCTTTAGGTTATCATTGGGTCCTGAAATCGGATTCTGTAGAGTAATCACAGATGAAAATGACTAGGCAGTTCGGTTCTACCTTAGGGTGCTTCTGTCTCTGTGTTTTATGGGCAGACATCTCAAATGCAATATTGGTCTATGCCCCATCAAGAGATCGTTGCCATTTTTAATGGCCACAGGTATAGTGAGTCATAGAGACCATGTCACATTTAGGTAGCAGGTTGGTAAAAACCCAGTATTAGAAGTTGCATACTGATGGCCCTAAGCCAATTCCCTGCATAGTGCTGTGCTCTTGAAAACATGAGGGATTTCCCTAAAGAACTTAAAATATATGGTGTTGATGAGCGGCATAAAGAATTCACAGTGGTTCAAGGTCAAATATGATAAATTGGTCAAATATAAATTTGGTCAGATAAGATAAATTTATCATAATTCATCGAATATGATCAATTATGGTGAAGGTGTCATCGATGATCTGGAAAATCTGAGATGGGTGAGATTAGTATCAGCCCGTGCAGTCAGGAAAGGTGTCAGGCCCCAGTGTGTATTTGAACATGGGCTTCTTTCTGGGTCTAGAGTAGGTGTCTCCATGTGTTTTCTGCTGTTCTTCTTTGGTTTCACAGAGACTTCAATAATTTTACCTCAGGTTTGTGCCTGAGTTTTGCTAGATCCAGAGGGTGATATGTAGATTTAAATATGGGTGTTCTCGATGGACAAACGAAATTTAGGTATCAGGAACCCTGGTTCCCTTTTAGAGATTTAGTGTCAATCAACATGGTTTGAACTTGAGAGTCTATGCCCCTTCCTCTTGCTTGGCAGGTGCCGCCCCTCTTCAGTATGGACTTTGTGTCTTTCCCCAAAGCCCAGCCTATAGCTGAAGCTCCTTTGGGGGGCCTCCCTAAGCCTGCTCCCTGCAGGCAGAGTGCTCTGCTTCTCCTCACTCTCCAGCCTCATGCCAGGCCTGCTCCTACTCTGGCTGCTGGCATCTGATGTTCTCTCTACCTGTCCTCCCCAGACACCCACACTGCTCTTTCCTTCACTTTGTTCACCTCTCTTCTCCAGGGTCGCCTTTTTAGAGAGGTCTCTCCCGAGGACCTTATTTAAAGTGTCGCCCCATTACATTTTACTCTCTTACTCTGCTTGATCTGTTTGCTTTGTTTCTTTATGTCATGGACCGTTGCCAGCTACCATATTTCTATTTATTTGTTTATTTGCTCACTGCCCCCCCCCATTCAAGATTCACAAAGGCAGAGACTTCGTCTTTTCCCATTTGCATTCCCAGACCGTGGAAGAGTGCCTGGCACATAGAGGGTACCCTTGACTTATCTATTGACCGCATGCACAGGCAGCTCTCACTCAGCACCTGTCACATTGTACAGAGTGGGCTGTGTCTGTATGTGTCTGTATGGCTGGCCTGATCTTCATCATTGCCTCCAGATCCAGCCTGCCACCTGCAGTGGATCAGGGTGTAGTCAGTTTGTAAATGGACGGAGAGAGGCCCTTGAGGTGGGATTCAACAGCCACAGGTTCTCATCAGCCCTGTTCCTCCTTGCCCTCCGGTGTCTTTAGATGCCTTCTCCAAACGTAGGTGCTTCTGAGTCCCAGACAGCACGGCTTCCTGTGCTCAGCATCATGTCTGTGTGGTTGGGTTGCTGTGACACGTCTTAGGCTTCGCAACCCTAATGCTTTATCTCCTTCAGCCACTGAAGCACTGGGGAGCCTATCACAGTAGGATTTGCAGATGCAGAGGAAGATCTGAAGGACTAAGTCACTTGTCCTACAACTGACAAGTGGCGGAGGCAGCTAATGAGCACCTCAGCTCTTAACCTGGGTCCTGTAGTTGCTTCCCGTGGGGTCGCTGGAACCCCTCGGAGACCTGTCAAGGGTGGAGTGAGGGTTTGTTCTACGAATCAAGGGCAGCAGTTGCATGTCTGTACAATCTCTGTAGGTTAGACTTGGTTGAAGAATCTCCTGGGCTGTTTTCCTTTCCTCTGGTTTTCTCGGCAGTTTTTGTTTTGCTTTTGTTTGTTGGTGAGCAGTCCTTATACATTTACTGTCTTAGAAAAACCTATTAGGACAGCTGTGATGTAGAGGAAGACCCCGATTGTCAAAAGCTCTTTTCTTGGGCTGCCAAAAAGGAAGAAACTTGGGTGGAGGGGGATATGACTACCATCCTGTGTGAAGCGAAAATTCTAAGCAGGGAGATTCAGTTCTCTGTTTTCATTTAGGTGTTATTTAATATATTCCCCATTCCCCCAAATTTCTAGATGGGCGCTCAGAGGAAATGCTAGTTAGAGAAAAAGCAGGGGTTGGGGGGTTCGATCTTACTGGTTGGAAATGTTGCAACTTTATGCACAGAAGGCCTTGTCTTTCTTCCTCGTCTTTTCAGATTATTTTGAGGGTGTTTTAGTGCTGGTAAAGGATATCCAAGTGGCGGTAAAAGAGAGTGAAACAAGGCTTGCTCAGTCTTGCCTTTTTTTTTCTTTTTCTTTTTTCTTTTTTTAAAGTGAGGGCGGTTTAAGTCTTAGTTTTCAGGTTACTTTGGGACCTGGCTTGAGATCACTGCGGAGCTAGCAGATTCCTAATGGAGTCCTCAGGGCGGACAGACCTGTGCTCCTGACTGCCTGACCCAGTCCTGGTACTTTCTTTTTCCTGGCTCCTGTTGGCATCTTCTCGTCATCTTGCTGTTGGATTGTTATTCCAGTGCTGTACCACTACATCTTTACCTTCCCTTGTCATCCCAGTTAGATCGTAAAGTCCTTGTTCAGCCAAGTGCCAAGAGCTCTATAAACGGGAGTTTGGGATCTGCCACTGCTTTGGGGCCAAGAATTTGTTTTTTGATTCTTAGTGTCACCTCTTTTTTGATAGAATGACGATGTTTCATCTGGTGGGTCAGTTTGAAAATGAGTGTGAAAACTACCTCCTAGTTTTTCCAGACCCGTTTTCACTTTCTGTCCTTCTCTTCGTTGCCAGATTAGAGGCATACAGTTTTTGATCTAGAAAATGAGGTTATTGTACACATGTGACAGACATAATTGCTTTTAACTCTTTGTTTGGAGGGTGCTGTAGGAATCCCAGCTCAGTGGAGGGTGGGGATGTCGGGATATACCTAAGGCTTCTGACTCTGTCACCCGCCTGCTTAATGGACAATGAATGAATAGCCTGGATACCCCAGCATGTGTGTCTTCTCCTTTCACTTAAATTTTGTCTTCAGATTTTAAACTGAATGTAGACCGCTCATTATAGTGGCCCAGGTCACATATATACAACCATTTAGCAGTAACAGTTTTAAGTTTTTTTTTTTTTTTTTTAAGATTTTATTTATTTATTTGACAGAGATCACAAACAGGCGGAGAGGCAGGCAGAGAGAGAGGAAGGGAAGCAGGCTCCCTGCTGAGCAGACCCAATGCAGGGCTGATCCCAGGACCCTGAGTTGGTGACCTGAGCTGAAGGCAGATGCTTTAACCCACTGAGCCACCCAGGCGCTCCCTTCCCCTTTTTCTTTTAAAAAATTATTATAAAAATACATGAATGCATCCTCATTGTGTTTTAAACAGTGTGGTGGAATACTGAGCAGAACATGGGAGTCCCTCCTCACCATCTGTAGTGTCCCCCAACACACATTGCTTTCCCAGAGGTGACCATTGGCAATATCAGCAAGCACTCTGCCCGTCACCATCTACCATATGGGCGTGTATGTACACACTTCTAAAGCAAGGGCTCCTGTTTTGTGTGCTACACAATGACCACTTCTTTTTTTTTTTTTTTTTTTTTAAAGATTTATTTATTTGACAGAGATCACAAGTTGGCAAAGAAGCAGGGAGAGAGAGAGGAGGAAGCAGGCTTCCTGCTGAGCAGAGAGCCCAGTGTGGGGCTTGATCACAGGACCCTGGAATCATGACCTGAGCCGAAGTCAGAAGCTTTAACCCACTGAGCCACCCAGGTGTCTTAACACAATGACCACTTCTTTTCACTTATCCATAACACAGTATGTCTTGGGAGAAAGCTTTCTACGTCAGGACACATAGGTCCAACTTGTTTTCTTCCCTTTGTTGTGGTTGTTGTTGTTAATGGTTATGTAGCAATTCATCGTATGGGCATACCTGGTATTTAAGTGCCCAACTGTTGATGGAAATGAAGTGTTTAGTTTTTGCTCTCACAGTGAAGCAGTCCTGTACAAGCGTGTATCTTTGTGCATGTGTACGAATGTCTCTGCTGAATAGTTGCCAGGAAGTGGAAATGCTGGCTCAAAGTAAATGCCTATTTTTGGTTTGGTGGATGCTGCCAAATTGTCTTCCCAAAGGAATTCACCAGTTCAAACCCATGCCAGTGGTATATAAGAGTGCTTATTTTCCTCGTCTTTATAAATACTTCTTATTCTCATTTTTGTCAGTCTGGTTGGTGTAGAGTAGTGTGTGGTTGTTTTTGTTTTAGATTTTATTTTTAAGTAATCGCTGCACCCAGTGTGGGGCTCACTCTCACAACCCTGAGATCAAGAGTCACATGCTCCATTGACTGAAACAGCCAGGCATTCTTAAACAGCTTTTTTTTTTTTTTAGATTTTATTTATTTATTTGAGAGAGAGATAGTGAGAGAGAGCATAAGTGAGGAGAAGGTCAGAGGGAGAAGCCGACTCCCCGTGGAGCTGGGAACCCGATGCAGGACTCGATCCTGGAACTCCGGGATCATGACCTGAGCCGAAGGCAGTCGCCCAACCAACTGAGCCACCCAGGTGTCCCAACAGCTATTTTTTTTTTTTTTAAGATTTTATTTATTTATTTGTCAGAGAGAGCACAAGCAAAGCAGCAGGCAGAGAGAGAAGCAGGCTTGCATCTGAGCAAGGAGCCTGATGTGGGGCTCGATTCCAGGACCCTAAGATCATGACCTGAGCCAAAGGTGGACGCTTAACCAACTGAGCTACCCAGGCATCCCTGTACAACTATTTTTTAATATTTTTCTTTAAGGAAAAAAATAAGACACTTCCTTTACATGGTACAGCGTACTTACCTCACACCAACTGCCAACAGTAGAGTCATTCTCATTAAAAGCAAGAACAAAACAACATTGCCCTCTACTACTTAATATTGTTTTAGAAGTTCTGGCCAAGGTGTGCCTGGGTGGCTCAGTCAGCTGAGGGTCTAGCTCTTGAGTTCAAGTAAGGTCATGATCTCAGGATCATAAGATCAAGTCCTGCATTGGGCTGTGCGCTGAGTCTGGAGTCTGCTTAAGATTCTCTCTCTCTCAAAAAACAAAACAAAACACAGCAGCAGCAGCTCTGGCCAGTGTAGTAAGGTGTGAAGCAGAAGTAAGAATTGGGCTTTGAGGATTAAGTTAGATGACACTTCTGCTTCCTAGTACGGTATTTCTGATTCAAATAAAGCACTCAAGTTCTAGATCTTGTTATTTTCTTTCTTTCCTTCTTTCTTTCTTCTTCTTCTTTTTTTTTTTTTTTTAAGCAATAAGACATTCAGAAAGAAAGCCTCATTGTCTCTTACATCTTAACACATGTGTCCTGGTGCTTTTATTAATGTGGGTTCTTTCGTCTTGGTTCTGGCTGGTTAAATCATCCGGATTATCTGTAGGTCTGTGTTGAAGTCTCTCTTAAGTCTTCAGTCACCAGAACACCACCAGAAGTGGGTGTTCAGTACCTGTGACTGACTGAATGGTTGGTTCAGTGATATTTTTGATGACCTTTCAGTGAAGTGTTCCAACAGTCCCGGGAGTGTTTAGAGGTACGTGTCCCATATTGAGTGAATAATGTAGTTAAAATTGAGAAGGGTACATGGGGTACCTGGCTGGCTCAGTTAGCATGCAACCCTTGCTCTTGGGGTTGTGGGTTCGAACCCCACATTGGGGGGAGAGCTTACTTAAAAAAAAAAGACATGAAAGAAAATGTAATACTTCACTGGCTTATTGTAGAGCAGAATTCAAACATATGCCTAAAGAGAAAATGGATTCAATTTTTAAAAATTAAAAAAAAGAAAAAGACGACAATGGTACAGAAGAGCAAGCTTTTAAACGCTTACACCGTTATCTGGACACCTGTCCACCTGCTGAGCAAATGCCTGCCTATCATGGGGGTTATGCATTTCTGTAGTAAAGAGCTGCTGTCCTTTCTCAGGAGTCATGAAGATATAAATAGTTTGGTTCATCACCACCAAGAACTCTTTTCTAAGCAGTTAGCTGGCTCTGAATTTGGTTTGAGACTTCAGTCTTCTTTTTTCTTTCCCCCCATAGCATCTGGAGAGGGCCCAATGTGAACTGTGTTGACAGCACCGGCTATACACCACTGCACCATGCTGCTTTGAATGGCCATAAGTAAGTATCCATGTGCTGTATTCCCGCCCTACCCTCCAGAACTCAGGCCTTTGGATCGTCTTTTTTGATTTCCATACAGAATTACTAAGCAGTAATGTTGAGGAACAGCAAAGAGCAAAGGAAATTCAGTCCATCCAAAGTTCCCAAGTCTCTTGTTAGGATATAATTTAAGCACCCTTCCCTACTCCTCTGCCTATATACCTTCAACCAAAAGTTAAATTTTACCTTTTCTTCTGTTTGTCCTTTTCTTCTTTAAAGCGGCACAATGCCCTGCAGTGATCTGCTTGTGAAGGTCACGTTTGGGACAGCCAGATATAAAGGGGCTGGATAATCTCTTAGGTAACCAGCACCTTTGTAACCTGAAGATAGACTGAGTGGTCATAAGAAACTTCCCTTCTCTTAAAGTACTTATTTATTTACTCTTTTGGCTTGCCACTCTTCCTCATACAATTAGCCTGGTAGACAACAAGAACCTTTTTTCAGGGGAAAAATACATGATCATATGGCCTATTTTTTTTTTTTTAAATTTTATTTCTTTGTTTGACAGAGAAAGAGAGCAAGCTCAGGAACACAAGCAGGGGGTGTGGGAGAGGGGAAGCAGGCTTCTACCTGGGCAGGGAGCCTGATGTGGGGCTCGATCCCAGGACCCTGGAATCATGACCTGAGGCGAAGGCAGATGTTTAACCATCTGAGCCACCCAGGCGCCCCTGTACGGCCTATTTAATTCTCTCTAGGTATTGGTTAGTAGTTGATGGGTGGGATTTGCATGGAAAGTTTTCTGCAGAAGCTGTGCTTTGGGGGGGTGGGAGAGAAGATGACATAGGTTTAAATGGTTTGGCAGCCTTTTCCAGGGGGCACTGCCCTCCATATGAGAGAGAATGTGATGGCCCAGCCCAGAGGCAGGCAGAGCCAGGGAGTACAATGAGTGGATTTGCCAGGATGTGGAAGAATGGAACCCAGAGTGTAGCAGCACAGAGCGTGGTAAGGAGAGCTTGAGGCATCATGCTCTAGGAGATAAGAGTAGAAGTTTAGTTTTCATAAGGTGGGATTATCGGAACCATTTTGGATTTTGCTGAGCAAGGAACAGGGCCCTCCGCCCCCGGTGGTATTCTGTATCACCTGTACAGTGTTTAGCTCAGCCTAATGGAGTCTGTTGTGCCTGAAAGAGGTGGTGGTTGTTTCCTTCTACATTAAACTTCTCTGAAATATATTGAATATGATCCTTGTGTCTTTTCTATGGTCATCTTGGACAAAGCTAAACATGGACTCTGTGGAGACCCCTTCCCCCATAACTGGTGGGGTGGTGGCCTGAATTAAAGTAAATCTTATACTTAAATGACTTTAGCTTGTTAGCCAAGTTTATCCAGATGCTGTTTTTATTTACAGTGGGGATTTTCTCTGACCTCATGTGCATGGGGATAATTATACATTTGTATCTGCTTAATTAGTAGTGTCACCAAGGAGAAAGCCAAGCCCTTCTTTCTGGATGTATCAAATGATACCATATGTGTCTGGCTTATGTTTGCAGCAACTTTAATTCCGCTCTGCCTGTCTGCTTTTAGCTCCCACATCACTAAATGCTCTGAATAATGTGGTGAATAACGATATTTGTCTTGCATGACTACTTTCATGTAAATTTTATCCCCAAATGCTGTTTAAACATCACAAACAAGGCAACATTGTAAGGTTTAGACAAGGGAACCAGACATTTTCAAAATAATGGAATAGAGATGGATTGTCTAGAAAGCCCAGAGAATGGCAAGGTGATGAGTCAGTGTCATTTGGCTCAAGATGTTTCAGCCGCCTATCAACAGCTGTACACGTAGCTCATGGAATAAAAGGAAGAGACTGGGCAATGAGCTCAGGTAGAGAGAGGGGGGCCCGAGTGAGATAATATCTGAAAGGGCTTCAGCTGCCCAGATGTGAAGTGCTGTAAGTAGGAAAGCCTTCTGAGTTCTGCAAACTCATGATTGATTTTTGCCTTCTAGGGATGTGGTTGAGGTTCTTCTGAGGAACGATGCGTTGACCAATGTGGCTGATTCCAAAGGCTGTTACCCTCTGCACTTGGCAGCCTGGAAAGGAGATGCCCAGATAGTGCGGTTGCTCATCCATCAAGGGCCCTCACACACCAGAGTCAACGAACAGGTCGGAAGGAAGAGAAGCATTCTTCCCTTCAGCTATAGCCAGACCATGGTGGCCTCCCGGTGCTGTTTCAGTTCCGCAGCACAGATTGCAGGGAACCAGCTCTTCCAGGCCCTACAAATGCTTCCCCTCCTCCCAACACTACTCCTCCAAGGGCATCAGGGAGATCTCATACCCCAAGGAAGCATTTTACATGCATCTGAATCGTGCAGATTTGGAGTAGTGCTATTATAAAGATCTACATACCTCATGTGCAAAATGGGAAATAGCACAAATCCCATAAAATTGTTTAGAGGCCATTTCACAGTGGCAGGCTTAATTAATTACAAGCAGTGCTTATGCCACCGGCATGGCGGAGTGGCCTTAGCCGATAAGCGGTGTTCTCCCTCCATCGCAGCTGGCAGAAGTGGAAGGACTCATCCCGGGACTGAAAAAGGAGCTCATTAAAAACATCTGAGTAAGCTCAGAGGCCAGAGGTGATGAAGCAGAATGAAAATCATTTATATGCTCTCTCCTAAGGTCAATTTAAGAGTGACCCTGTTTTGTTAAAGCAGAGATAATTCTTAGAAAATAAAAAAAAAGGCAGCAGTTGAGCAAAAATACCTTAAAGTGGCCATGGATTTATGTTCTCTGATACCATTCTTCCACTTTTTTCACCTTGATTCCTTTGGAAAAGTTATGCTTGCATTATGCAGGTTCTAGACAGTCCTCTCATAAAATGCAGTTTCTTGTAGTTTGAGTCTGAGATCGTGTATCCATTTGAGAGGAGATGGGCTTTCCCTGTGTGACAGGCCACTCTGTTTTCCTCTCTGCTCTGAACTGAAGCAGGTGCTTTTCTTAGTTGCTTGAGTGAGAGAGATGCTGCTCTTTCTCAGTAAGCCCAGGACTGTTTTTCTAATGACTTTACTGAGAGGAAAGTGTTAAATTACCTGTAGGATTAGGTCAGGGTTTTTCCTCCAAAAATAGGAAATCATTCTCGTGAGCCCATCTATCAGCAGGGCTCTGCACCCTCTCAGTGAGCAGTTAGGACCAAGACTGACTCAGAGAAGGGCAGCTTCACCCTGAGGATAGAGAAAATTAAAACAATGCTCCCAAATCTCTCAAATTGGAGATTGTGTGTGTATAGCTGGTAATCAGCTTCCCTTTTGCTTCTCAAGCTGTATTTTCTGGATAGGTAAGCCACAGAAATTTTAAGATGATCCATGAGGATGTTTGTGTCATAACATTAAAAATGAAAATTGTCTCTGGAATTGCTGCTTTAGAATCTAAATGCAATTTTACTCCTCCTGGCTAAAGTGATTGTAATTTCTCTTAACCGGAGGAAATTTATCAGGAAGTTTGCTTTTAACTCCTATTCCTCCATGTTGAACCAACTAGTCACCCATTAAAGTCCTTCTCATTTAAGAAATTTTCGGCGACCATTTCTAATCCTGTCTTTGCTCACTTTTGCCTTGAAACACAGCTGCTTGGATTTTTGGGCCACCTGAGTGTGCTAGCTTGTCCTGCTCACTGCCACCTCCTGCCTGGAGTATCCCTTGATAGGGACACCAGCCCAGTGTTCTGAGTATCTGGCTGGCAGCTGGGTGGGGCAGGGGCTGGGCAAGACTTCCGCAGGAGCTGGAAGAACCTAACGGCTCTAGGTAGTAGTACCACATGGATCTACTTAAAAACCGTTAATGTGGTTCCAGTTGGATGGTTGGATAAGAAGGGGTGATGAGTGCTGTGCCCTCGAGCCTGCCTTCCCCCATTAACTTCCTTTCCAGGCTCCCAGAGGGCAGATCCACATTGTTCTCCTGTTGGACCCCCTCGGGGCTGGGGATTGCTTTGATATTTTTCATCCATTTTATCATCACATTTTCTTTTCCTCTCCTTTTTATAGAATGCTCTTGAGATCAAAGAATTCAAAAAGTACGGCCCCTTTGACCCTTATATCAATGCCAAGGTGTGTACGTTGCTGCCAGGATTTCTCTGCATCATTTCTCCAAGCTGCACTCCCTTTTTGGTCCTCTCTGGCTTCCACTCTCATCCACTCAGGCTCCTCATCTTCACCCTGACTATTGTCTGCTTCAGCCCATCTGCTTTTGGCTTGTCTGGGAATGGGAAATTGCAGCTTCAGTGAGTTTGGGTTTTATTTTTAAAACCCATGCTAATTCTGGAAAGGTTGGGTGCTTTTCCCGGAATGTCTGAAAAGCTTAGAAATGGCCGAAATGGGGAAAGAGAAGGAACCATATTATATGCATATTTTACCATTGTGATTGCTAAAAATCATTTAAATTTGAAAAAGAAAAATTCAATTAAGAGATGTCAAACATATTAGCTTACTTTTTAATCAGCACAGAAAATGATTAAATTACACTAACTGGATTTAAAGATCTTTTTTACACTGCTTTCTCTATTTCTTTTGAAGTGGAATCTCATTTTCAATAAGCTAGTGGTGGAGGTGGTGGGGAAGGGGTATGGTGACTCCATTTTACTCTTAAAAGCTGTCCCTTTGGGCTCATTCCTCACTTCCTTGAGTTCGTGCATTTCTGCCTGGGACTTTAAAGCCTCAGTTGCTTCTCCCCAACTCTCAGCTTCTCTCACTGCTAGGTCACTCTTGCCCCTGGGAGGGGGTCTGAGATAGGAAATGAAGTCACAGGGTCAAGCAGGACACTGGCCTCGAGCCTCCCTCCCTGTGAGGCAGGGGCAGGTTAGGCTGGTGATGAACGGCACAGTCCATCCCCCCCCCCACCCCCGCGCCGGCCTTCACCACACCAGGAGGCAGAACTGTGGGTGCTGGTTAGCCTTTCTCCTCGGTGCTCTCACCTGCTGGTTTTAACCTGAGTTTCCACTCAGGTGAGGTTTGCCTTTTGGTACCAGTCTGGAGTTTGGTTAAGTCAGTGCAGTTAGTCACATTAGCTACCTTTCCCTTGCTCCGAACACAGTAGCCTCGGGGAAGGGAAACGTAAGGTACTTCTACATGTTTCCAAATGCAAGGCAGATATTCTTTGAGAAATGCTGATTTAGTGAGTGAAGCTCCACGTGGGCCATGCTCTTCAGCTGTTGGGACTTGATGGCGGAGAAGCAGTTTGATTCGGGGTAGTGGAATGCATTAGCTTTTGCTTGGCCCTCTCTGTTTTCTAATTTTCAAAAGAGCAAGATACCATATCTTCATTTTCTTTCTTTCCTTTTTTTTTTAAACTTGTTGTAGCAGTGGAGAAAACTTTTATTAAAGGTCACAGCCTTTCAAGTCAAGCCTGAGTTTGAATTCTGTGCTGCCCCCCACTGGTTTTGTTGACTTAAATAAGTTACTTATGTTCTGTGAGCCTTGGTTTCCTCTCCTGTAAAGTGCAGTATACCATCTGGAGTTTAAGTAAGTGAATGCACATTAAGTACAACTATCTGATAACTAGTAGTATTTGAGATCTGACTTCTGAAGGGCATATACAGTCTGCTCTTTCTGAAGTGGGACTTTGGAATTTGTTCTTTGTTACTGGTGGATTGAAGCTTAATGAAACATTGCTCAATTAGTCTGGTCAGGGTTTTATTTTTGTGGGGAGGTGCCTTGAAGTGATTGTTTTCGCACTCGGTGGTTAGTTTAGTTAGCTTATAAAGCTCTGATTAAAGGGTAAGTCTTTGGGTCTTTAAAGCACATTTTCTTATCCCTTGATTTCCTACACAAAAAAGAAAATTGGTCTAAATGGCATAAGAACATATTTCTCTTTTTGGAAACAATGCCCTTTACCTCCCCCCCACCCCTGCCTCCTGCCACCCCACGAAAGGCTAAATGATGCAAATTGCACTAAGGGCTAAAGCTGTTTGGATTTTGCTATGAATGCAACCTCTCTTTGAGCTGGTTCGAATTGAACCTCCCTGGGTTTTATCCTGATTCAGTGGGTTTTTATTGACCTGGATTGTGTCTGGGAATTGTTTTGTTTGCTGAGTCCTGTCAGGCACCTGTAGAAATTAAGAAGTCCCAGGTGCGGGGCGCCTGGGTAGTACAGTGGGTTAAAGCTTGTGCCTTCGGCTCAGGTCATGATCCCAGGGTCCTGGGATCGAGCCCCAAGTCGGGCTCTCTGCTCAGTGGGCAGCCTACTTGCCCCTATCTCTCCTTGCCTCCCTCTCCACCTACTTGTGATCTCTGTCTGTCAAAAAAAAAAAAAAAAAGTCTCTGGTGCCTGTTCTGGGAGCAGGGATGGTTTTCATGAGTTTTCATCTTCCTCTTTGACATATGGAGCCTTTCCTTTTTCAACAAGTCAGCATACACCAGTCTCAAATGTAGGTCATCTGTAGCTATGGTGGAACTATTAAAATCGTTTATTTGCTCCCTTTTAAAATAATTTTAAATTAGTCTGAATATTGTAAGGTGAGCAATGGTCAAATTAGTTTTAGGGTATATCTCTTTCCCTGTCCACATAAAAATAATTAAGTTTCAGAGCTGGAAGAGGCCGGAAGTTGTCTCAACCAGTTGTCTCCACATTCTGATCAGCTTGACTGGTTGCATCTGAATCACCCAGCAAGCTTTTGTAAAACTTTATCTTGACACAATTTTCAGTGTATAAAAAGTTGTAAGCATAATGCAGTGAACTGCATTGCACTCGTCATCTAGATTGACCAGTTGTTAACATTTTGTCTCATTTGCATGCACATTTTCTCTCTCTCTCTCTCAAATGTGTAGATATATTGTTGCATAATTGATGATGAACTGTTTGATACGTAGTCATGGAGATCATGACCCTTTGACCCCAAATACTTTGGTGTGTATCTCCTAAAAACAAGGGCATTCACTTGTACAACCATAGTACAGTCATCAAATTTAAGAAATTCAACATTGATACAATACTGGAATCTAATACAGAATCTGTGTTCAGATTTTACCCATTTCCCCAATAATATTCTTTAGAGCAATTTTTTTTTTCCTGGTCCAGTCCAGGATCATACATAATTTGGAACACTTCCTTAGCCCTTCTTAGTCTTTTATGACTAGGAACCACGAACATGACATCCCTGGGTGGGACCGAACCACCAACCAACCATTCAGCGAACAGCTGAATCCACTAAGCGATTGCCACAGAGACCTGCAGCATTGATGGTATTGAAGAATACAAACCAGTCATTTTGTAAACTATCACTCAGTTTAAGTTTGTCTGATATTTTCACATATTTCCCGTTATTTCCTGAATCTGATCGATTCAGGCCCTATAGTTTTAGCAGGAAAGCTGCAGGAGTGATGTTATATTTCGTTCCTTCACGTTATGAGGCACGTGATGTCAGTTTGTCTCACTGTTAGATGAATGCTTGGTCAAGGTGGTACGGGCTAGGTTGTTAAGCTTTTTAATAATAGTCTTCCTGGGCTTTACCTCTGATGTGCTACCTTGGCAAGTCTGGAGTGGGACTCAGTTACTTTTAAGCTCCCTTGTAATTCCAAAACGAAGCCAGTTTGAGAACCACTGATCTAGGCCAACTTTGCATCCAAAGCAGGAATCCTTTTCTCTCACCTGAAAGGTGAGCTGTCTGCCCTTTGCTTTATTTGGTTGTGTGTTTCTCTTGGTAACAACCAGTCTTCCTACTTGGCAGCCTCTTTTTGGTATATGTGCTGCCGAAGCGAGCACGGCAGCCTCTTTTTGGATTCCACTAATTTTTGGTTTCTTACGCTTGGCTGATACTTGTCTTCCTAAACTTTCCATCTTTTGATCAGGTTTCTGCCTTCCAGAGCATTTACAGAGTAAGTCTAGCTCTTCTTCTACATGGACCCAATTCTCATGTTTCTGCCATGTCTGCTAAATCTCAGGAGGTCCAGTTTATCCTTTTGTTCCAATTTTGGTAGGTTTCTGAAGCCTACACCATTGTTGCTACAGAGAGCTGTAGCTCAGTTGTTTCCAACTTTAGTGTCTATCAACAGTGGTCAAGAGTATAGTTGGGCTGCAGTCTAAGCACTGGGAAGTGTTGGCTTAGAATAGTTTCAAGAGGAGAAAAGCCACCAGAATGTTTCTGTATAGTTTTCTGTTGCTTGTAGTTTATGTCAATGTGAGATAGATAGATAGACATAAACATGTAGATAATATTACATAATGTGTAATATTATATAATATGTAAATCAAATGGATTTACATATTAAATGGGGTCTCCATACTTAAAGAGTATTGGGGTCTTTTTTCTTAGTGGTACTGACTGTAGCAAGGAGAAATGGAAGTGAGTCTCAAGACAGGCAAGACTGGAGAGTGTGCAAAGACTTTGGAGGAAAATTGGGGTGTTCACTCTTAGTCTTCATCCTCAGTCCAAATACATAGCAATATGATTCTGGGAACTCTTGAGGTGTGAGGAGTGCCTGTAGTAGGATTTGGAAGATGTGAAAGAAGGATTCTGGGTCCCGAGGAGTCGGTACTCTCCTTGGAATCCCTCCCTTTCTTGTGGGTCCCTGAATCAACACTAATGACTTCCTGCGCTGGTATTTGTCACGTCCAAAGGGGAGCTGGTAGGAAGAGCTCATTGTGATGGCCTGTGTTCAATAGTCGAGAGATGGGGTCACCACAGACTTCAACTTACAAATATTATAATGATCAGACCATGTCTGGCAAGACTGAAGCATGAGAGATACTTTCTACACTGTTAATTTGAATATGACATTCTGCAGAGACGTGGTTAGGCCGTTTTTAACAGAGGCAGGAAATTTGCCTGGTAGTGATCAAGACCTTGCTTTCAGTAAGACAGCTTTGTGGTAGCTGCCTTAGTTCTAGCAAACAACAACAACAAACCAAGATTTCTCTTTTTTTTCCTCCTGCTGGCTAGCTTAGAGTTTTACAATTCTTCGGACCTTAATGGCATACTTTTTACAAAATCGAGGACAGAGTATTCTGGTTGTTGGGAGACAACTTGAATAGAAAAGAGACAGCAGTGTCTGCCTCAGAGTGAACAAGCTTTTCTGGACTGGGCTTTTAATGAGAATAAGCTGACTTTCTCTGCCCTGCTAATTGAGATGTAAAACCCTGAGAATCCTCTTAAAATTTCTTTGGGTTGCCACTCTGCCCTCGAACAACTGTAAAGCAAGCCCCTGTGTGTTTTGTTGATGAAGCTGTCTCTCATTGCAAGAACATGAAGTGACAGCTTTGAGTTGGCTTATTTGGGAATGGGCATTCCAAATGGGTATCTTAAGTGGTTGGTTTGGCACAGGGAACCCCAAAGATTTGCCTTCTGCCCAGAGCTTCCCCTTCCCTCCAACCTTTTAGGTTAACATGGAATCCACTCCTTGGGCCCAGTTGTATCGCAGGAGGCCATCGCTAACGGCTCTGTCCCGTGACCAGCGAAGGCTGTCCGCACTTCAGCTGCTGATCTCCTTGGGCTGTGTTTGAGCTCAGTGCTGCTTCCTCTGTTTATCTGTGTGCATTTATCTTCGCATGTGGCTCCTGCTACCACCCTTTCTGTCCTTATTTCATCAAAAATTTTTGTTTTGCTATCACTCTGGCCTTTGGGGGCCTCACTCCCAGCAGCTCTAGATCTTTGTGGTGCACTTGGTGTAGCTGGAAAAAATGATGCAGTCAAATGCCAGATCAAAAGCAGATGGAACTGCATGCATGTTTGGGTAACTCCTGGTCTGTTACTTTTAATGTAATTAATAGAATTAAAGCGATTGTGGAAACATTTCACTTATTACCTTTTGGTCACTGAGAGGTGCACAATATTGACCTGATGGACACACCACCTCATCCGCTTGGTTCCCCTAAAGTGGCAGAAGCCTCCTGGATCAATTTAGGAATCTCAAAATCCGGTGGGAGAATTATTTTCTTTAGTGCATCCAAAAAAGGAGAGGTCATGGAAATTACTTTATTCCTGATCTGATTATACATTGTCAGTAGTAGTTTAAAAAAAAAGAAGAAGAAGAAGCACAACTGAAATGATTAGCATTTTGCTTCCGATGGTGGACGGAGCACAAACTTCTGTTTTGTCCCAGGTTCTGTCTTTAGTTTGAAACACAATTGGCATTAAAGGACCCCGGGATTGTGAATCTGAACTGATGGTTGTATTATAACTTTGAATATTTTGCACCTCTCACAAAACATTCCTGTGTCTCACTGAGCCTTTGGAACATAAGCAACACTTCCTCGTGTGGCAGCTTGCGCATGCGTTCATTGGTGCAGGCTCCTGGGGTAGACACAGGGTGACAACAGGGTCCCAGGCTCCTCTGTGACTGAGCTCAGGTGCCGCCCTCCCCGGGAGGTGGCTGTTGGCTGAGATCTCCGAGAGTAACTTTTGGTGCTCTGCTCTTTTACTTTGATTGTTGGCTGGTTGATTTGCATGCAAGAAGCTGTGCAGATAATAAACTCTTTCAAAAAAAGCTTGTCTGTAAGGCACTGGACGGTCAACAAAACCAGAATCAGAAAATCCAGGGTTGATGGAACATAAATTGTAAAACCAGTTGAAATTTAAAGTGAATCAATGGCAGTGATATTATCAGCATTCATGTGTGTGGGGGCCTCTGCCCGGGGCCCGCCGCGTTCCCCCATTCACTCTCCTTGCAGCCTGCGGACACTTCCTTCATGGCGCACAGGAGATGGTAAATCTGAGGGGCACCCCAGCCCCTATTCTGGCAGTAACTGGGGCACACGGTGGCTGATCGGAGTAGCCGGCCTCATTTGTTGTCTTCATTCTGACCGGCTTCTAGTAGTCCCCAAATATTGCTGCTATTTTCTCATTTAAATTTCAACAGTTTTCCGGGTGTGCTTCCCAGTCATAGGCCAGTCTGCCAGGTGCCCTTCTGATGGGATCTGCTTGTCAATCCTTTAGAACAACGACAACGAGACAGCCCTGCACTGTGCTGCGCAGTACGGCCACACGGAGGTGGTGAAGGTCCTCTTAGAGGAGCTGACAGACCCCACCATGCGCAACAACAAATTCGAGACACCCCTGGACCTGGCTGCTCTGTATGGGAGATTGGAGGTGGTGAAGATGCTCCTCAACGCGCACCCCAACCTCTTGGGCTGCAACACTAGGAAGCACACGCCCTTGCACTTGGCGGCGCGGAACGGCCACAGAGCTGTGGTGCAGGTCCTACTGGATGCTGGCATGGACAGCAACTACCAGGTAGCCGGGCAGTCGCTTCCCCCACCCCCTAGGCTCCAGGGGCCGCATTGTGGTGGGAGAGGCGCAGGGACCATGCTGCTGGGCTGTGTTCTTATTTAGCACGTTTCACATCCTGTCTCAGATGCTTCCATCCGTTGACTCATTTTCATGTGAAACTTCAGAGACAAACTCCTCAAGTGAGTCTGTTACTGATTTGTTTTTTTGTTTTGTTTTGTTTTGTTTTCCTTTTCAGGGGTAATATATAGTCATTATGCCCTGAAAAGATGTGCTCGTGGACTCTCTCTCAAAATTAGAAAAATTTCATTATCTTCCTATATGGGCGTTCCCACTGCTGCTCTTTGCCACCTGCAAAGTCCCATGGATTTGATCTTGCCAACAAGAAACTTAGCGTTTCCCTGCGTAGTTAGCTTTGTCCATTCTGATGAATGACTGCTCCTTAGCTTTTGCATCGACCCCAAAGCACCAAACCACACATGAAGTTAAGATGTTGGTTGTTTCCCACCCACCTCCAACTCTCTTACTTTTCTTCTGATTTTTCCTCCCTCCACCCTTCCCCCTACTGGGAAGGGCTGGAGCCTGAGGAGCTTCACCAGTAGGTGGCTCCTGGAGTTGCTACACAGTTATTCCTGTGTGGCCTGATGGTGGCATTTCAAACACACTTCACGTCCGGGCCACGACTGTGGTTCCAGAATCCAGACCAGAAAAGTGGGAAAGATAATGACAGAGGACTTTGTGTGGTTAATTTTACACTCCTTCCCATTGTCTGTATTCCATTTGTCGTGTGGAGCCAAGCCAAACCTGGGTCACTGTTCTGATGACATGCTGCTCTGCGCTCTCGTTTGCCTTCCAGACGGAGAAGGGCAGTGCTTTGCATGAGGCTGCTCTGTTTGGCAAGACTGATGTGGTGCAAATCCTGCTGGCTGCAGGTGAGAGGTCGGCCGCGCTCTCGTTTACACGGCATGCCGGGGTGGGCTTGTTCTCCCTAGCCTCCCCAGAGGGGGATTATTGCTGGCTGCACTTGAACCCAATGTATGTATGTCTCCATGGGTTGACTGCAAGTGTACGAGTTGTTCTGGAAGAACTGTATTTATTAAATGGCTTTGGATGAAAAATGTTGGTTGTGCTACTGGGGGCATTAGGAGTCCGGGAATTTGACCCTCTTTGAGGCTGACTTGCAACTGCTCACTCCCCCTGGTCTACCTGGTGTGCTTTTCTAGGAATTGATGTCAACATAAAAGATAACCGTGGCCTGACTGCCCTAGACACTGTCCGGGAACTGCCTTCTCAAAAGAGCCAGCAGATAGCGGCGCTTATTGAAGGTACCCGTTCATCGCCTGTTGGGGCGACCTGGGGACACACTGACCGAACCATTTGCATTTGCATTTGGTGCAGCTCTTTTTTGTCTTTCCATGTAGATCACATGACTGGAAAAAGAGGTGCGAAAGAGGCCGATAGAACCCCCACGTCTCAGGGACCTCTCATCTCCAGTATGGTTTCCGTATCCCAGGAGTCTCAGGGTAAGGTGGCCTTTCTGTGCCAGTCAAGGAGCTCTCAGCTTGAAGAGATGAATGGTCTTTGGTAGAAGAGAAAAAGCTTAATTTAAATAATAACTTCAGGGGATTGGGAGTGCTTAATAAGTTCATATTCACATTTATTGTTTCCTAGCTAGTATCTGAACTTTTATTGGACAGAGCTTAGGCCTTTTACTTCGGACCTCTTCTTTCCTATTTTATCTTATTGTCACTTTTATAGTTGGCTCTGTGAGGTCTGTTCGGGGATGTGGTGTAGGCCAGACGATCTCAAGGTAAATTCAGATCTCGAGGAAAGTTTTCCTAACACACACTACCCTGCTGTAGGCATAGCTGGCCCTCAGTAAATACTGAGTGAGTACCACCTGGTTGGTAGACGTGTAGATGGCAGATTTTGGTTCTGTATCACTTGGCCAATAGATGTGGTCTGGGCACCAGCTTGGGCAGTCCAGCCTCCCCATCATTAACCACAGTCTACCCTTTCAGATTTATTGAGCAACCTTCTGGGTCCTAGGTATAATGAATGAGACAAACAGAATACTGATGGACACCTCCCCTCCAATACAAAGCATAGCAAAGAAGGCCAGAGGAATAGCACAACGTACCAGTCCTGAAACAGGAAAGGGATTTTTCAGAGGGGTGCAGACGTATCAGGTTAAGGTGTGCTCGACCTGTCTTCACTGTGGAGTCCTTGTCTGCCCCCACCACTGCCACCCCTGCTTTTTTTCTTGACCTTATAATCCACTGGTGATGGGCTTAGTAGTTCACTAAACTCTTAGCTTTCAGGGATTTTACAGTAACGGTTTTGACTGTTTGCCAGAGACCCAGAGATCTCTGGTCCACAACAGTCTGTAACTTTTCAGCGTCCCATGTTTGAGTCCCAGGTGGTCTGGTGTTCGTATTCTCTGGTAAGTTTAACCTTGCACACCGCCTCCGCGTTAGAAAGACTTCACCATCCCCTCTTTTGCTTGAGCACATGGAGGTTTCTGCTAAGAATTTGAAAGGAATACTTAAGTTTCCAGTTATACTTTGCCACATTTTATGGTTTAAGTTTATGCTATGGCGGTGTTGAAGTTCTTGGGAATTTTTAAGGTCTTGGAGGGAGGTATCCCTCATAGATGTCAAGGGTTTGCTACATTGAATTAGAGAAAAATCTCTTTGAGTCTCAGGGTATAAAGAGCAACTGAAACTCTATTTATTCCTATCCATGGAGCAAAGCAGTTGTTTTATTTTCCTGCTCTCAGTTACGGTTTGTCAAGTTCAGGTTGACAAGGAGCTTGAGGTGGTTGGAAGGGGGTTGGGTAGTGTTTGGAAATCTGAGATTATGCTCTCCATCCATTGACTCTTGCTCTCTAACCTGCTCAGGTGATGTGGAGAAAGCAGTGACTGAACTGATCATTGATTTTGACACAAACGCTGAAGAGGAGGGTCCCTACGAGGCGCTGTATAACGCTGTCTCCTGCCATTCGTTGGACAGCATGGCCAGCGGACGATCATCTGACCGGGACTCCATGAACAAGGAGGCCGAGGCAGCGGGAGTGAAGACTGCTGGAGTGAGGCCTGTATGTGGCCTAGGGCCCTCGACAGACAAACGGGGGCTGTGTTGTCAGCCTGTGCTTTGGTGGAGCGCCAGGAGAGGGAGTATGCACCGAGTGCCTGCTAGCTTTCCAGAGGCCTGCAGCCTACTCCCCTTGTTCTCCTGGGCCTCTGCCACATCTCTCTTGCTTTTTGTGGTTAATCTATATAGATCCCCTTGAAGTAGAATTTTGACTTTTCTGATTTCAATATAACATGTCTGCATCATTCTGTTAGTTTTTGATATTAGAGCAAATTGAAGCATTTTTTCCATTTAGCCTTGTGCGGCTTCTGTCTTTGGGGTCTTTGCTGTATGTTGATAGTTTTCTCTCCTGAGAGCTGTTCTACAGTGGAAGAGCTCACTGAAGTAAGTTCTCGTCTCCCCTGAGTGCATCCTCACCTTCCATTTGCCCTCAGAATGGTATCCATTTGGATCTGGACGGATTCTGCATTCAGCAGGGTTGTAGCAGGACTTAATCGGATATCACATGTGTTAGTATGTGGCATTCCTGTTTTTCCCAGTTATAATCTCTCTAGCCATTTCTTGGTCCACCTTCCCATCTGACTGCTCCTTTCTCCAGGGCTTGCTTGCTTCTGCCTCCAGTCTTGTCCATTGTTCTCAAGAGGTTTTACTCCCTTTTTCTACCTTAGGGTTTTACTCTGAGCCCAAACCTGAATCACTGTTCCCCTGACCAACCTTCCTACATAGCCAATATAATAATCTGAGGTTTTGAGCACTGCATTTTTATTGAACCTGCCACTGCTCTGAGTCCCAGTGATCCCAGCTTGAGGCAGATTTCCAGGTGTATATTATTCCTTCTTGTAGTAGAGGCCAGCCTTATCCCTTTTGGTCTGAATCTGCCTTATGACCATTTAGATGAACCTTTGGCCACTGGGTGATCCTTGGGTTTTTCAAATGTGCCTTGGGAATGACTTGGTGTTTCTTAGTGTTCTTTTTTATTAGGCTTAGTATTGTTTTTTGTTTGCCTGGTCCTAGAACAGTGCCAGCATTTCTGTATGAGTTTTGGAAAGGCCAACCAGTCTTGTGGTATCCTACTGGAGTGGGTATTCTCAAGGACTGGTAAGACTCCTTGTGAGTAGGGAAGCGCGTGCTTCTGTGGACAAAAGTGATTTCCTGTGCTTCCGCCTTAGGTGCAGTGAAGCAAGCAAGCCGGCCTGTGTGGTACTTACAGGTGATGTCCATTAGAGGGAGCCGGAGGCCTAACCAGAGGAACACATGGTTCCTGAAGCGAGCTCTGAATTACCAAGTTCCTATGGGCTTTGCCACTGATTTATAGTCTCTTTGTTCTTTCCCACCCCAAGAATCTGTCCTCCGGTGGACTTGCTAACTAAAAACTGATGCATCTTGGGATGCGTGCTTTGCCATTCTTACTTGAATATGTGGTGGCTGTGCTACCTGCCTGGCTCTTGGTAATGAACCTTGGTCAGGGGACTGTTTGTTCTACACCTTACAAATGCTGTGGATGGTGAGCCTAACTCAGCTCTGCCCTCGCAGGCCCCTGGGCCAACATTCTCACGTTCAGGAAAAAAGAGGCTCCTGCTTCTCTTTCTTTCCAGTATCTCTGGTGATCAATTCTTGCGCAAGAGGTTTTCATCTTGTTCTTTCTAGGCTCTTTTAGTCTTGAGAAGGTTTCTGGGATGGGTCCTTTTTGTCGTTGTTGTGTTTCATTTTGTATTTCCCTGGCTGTTTTTGTCCCAGGGTTGGGTAGCTGGTGTAGATGACAGGCCTGCTGCCTTTGCTAGTCCCTTCCATACATGGTGCCCTTTGGAAGGAACCAAGCTTGTTTCTGTGCTGCTGTAGGAAGACTGGCTAGGGAAAGTGGAACTCACTGGGAAATGTGATCTCATAGCCTTGTTTGGCTTGAAAAGACGAATCTGTTTTAAGGTTGTTGCCATTAGGCATCCATTGGGTTCCGGGGAGTGTAGGAATGACTGATTTATCAAGATAGAATCTGGAGGGGTGAAGTGTATTTGAACAGAGGGAGGTCATGGATGCCAAATGCTAACCTAATGCTACCTAACGCTGGCTGCTCCTGCTGCTCCTGGGACATGGATTTGTCTTCCAGACTTTTCCAAGGCTCTTGTGTAATTCGCCATGTTCCTCCACCCTTTCATAAATATTCTTGTCCTAGCAACACTGTGAACTAACCTACGAGGCCGAGGCCGGGAATGAGCCTGCAAGCCAACTCCTGGGTCAGGTTCCCACTCCCTTCCCTGTAGAAACATTGATTATGGAGCAGGATTAGGATTTTGGACTGTAAACAACACTGCCGGGTCCCTTAGGTACTATGGCAAGCCTCTCCCCAGCCTTCTGTCACCAAAGGTGGTGTGTATTCCTGAAACTGTCAGCCACATTTGACCTCCCTAATCCCTGCTTCAGGGTGTTTCTTGCTCTAGGGCAGGGATTGGCAAAATGTGGCCCGCAGGCAGCTGCCCATTTTTGTGAATAAAGTTTTATTGGAACACGGCCACACTCATTTGCATATCTTCTTTGGCTCTGTGGTACAGCTGTGGCAGTAGTGGGGCTAACTGCAAAAGCCTAAAATATTTACTCCATGGCCCTTTAAGAAAGAGTTCACCAATTCTTGCTCCAGGGCAGACAACTGGCAAATGTTCCTTTTTGAAATAGGCAGGGATGAAAGGTTTTAGTATGTGAGCGATGCATAATACTAATCATTGGGGCGCCTGGGTGGCTCAGTGGGTTAAGCCTCTGCCTTCGGCTCTGGTCATGATCCCAGGGTCCTGGGATCGAGCCCCGCATCGGGCTCTCTGCTCAGCAGGGAGCCTGCTTCCTCCTCTGCCTGCCTCTCTGCCTACTTGTAATCTCTCTCTCTGTCAAATAAATAAATAAATAAATCTTTAAAAAAAAAATACTGATCATTGAAGGAGGTGACCAAGAACTAGATAGAGACCAGTTCTGAGCTTCGATGAATAAATGGGGGTAACGTTAAAGTTTGAGCAGGAATTGACGGTTTTTGTCCTTGATTGCTTTCCTCATTACTTCCTTAATAACATGGGTTTGTTTGAACTCTGACAAGTTGATTGCTTTGATTTACTGCTGCTTCTTTTTAACCAGTCTGAAAGTTGAGCCACTGGCTTTTCTAGGCTAGAGTTTTATTATGGGTATTGGACATTTTCTGATAAGGCAGTGCCATGGTTTCAGTGCTATTTCTCACTGTGGTCTAGAATATGAAAGCTGTGTTTATACTTTCTGCTACAAACATCAGAAAGTGAAGAGCATGCTGGCTGAAGTGTGTGTGTGGGGGGGGTGCGGGTGGGGGGTGGGGGGTACAGATACTAAACCATGTGTTTAGATACTGATCCTTGAGTTTAGTCTCTCAGGGGAGTTCTTTACATTCTTTTTCATTTCCAAGAGTTAAGATAAGAACAGAAAGTTAGGTAATCGAAAAAGAGATAGTAAAATACTTTTTGAAAAAAGAGATAGTGAAATGCTTTTTCTCTTCTACAGAGGGAACGGCCACCGCCTCCAGCAAAGCCACCACCTGATGAGGAGGAGGAAGACCACATAGATAAGAAGTATTTTCCCTTGACAGCTTCTGAGGTAGAGGGTTGAGGGTTTATTGCCATCACTAAAATACGATTTTTTGCAAGTACCTCGATGTGTGCTTAAAGAAGACTTTTCTTTCTCATTTGCTTATCGCCTTTTTGGATTAGTAAATTTTGTGCATATCAGTAATCTGGAAGAAGACCTTTCCAACCCATTCAGAAGTACAAAGGAAAGAATTTTAATGGGGCTGTCCAGCAGACAGGCCAATTATTGATCCACGTTGCACACTGAAAGTAAACCATGCACATTCCTCCTGGCTCTAGTAGCTAAACAGTTTGACTTCTTGCTTGTTTTGTTCCTATGTCCTCTTTTGATACAAAACGTGGAGTATGGCCTTAATCGCTGTTCTGTAGATGATATCCTATAAGCGAACTTTGGTGGTTCTGCCCCAAGTGTCTTATTTCTGTTTTCACATTTTTCTTCTTCATTTCACATGAAGAAATCCACCAGGACAAACATGGAAAATGTCATGAAGACTCATTTTAGAAGAGAAATAGGAGTCGTGGGGGTGGGAGAAAGCAAAGAAGGTTATTTGAGAAGACTAATCCACCTTTTTGTTTTGTTTTTTTAAAGATTTTATTTATTTATTTGACAGAGAGAGATCACAAGTGGGCAGAGGCAGGCAGAGAGAGGAGGAAGCAGGCCCCCCTCCTGAGCAGAAAGCCAGATGTGGCGCTCGATCCCAGGATCCTGAGATCATGACCTGAGCTGAAGGCAGAGGCTTTAACCCACTGAGCCACCCAGGCACCCCACTATTCCACCATTTTAAAGAAGAATTATTATCATGGGGCAAATAGTTCAATCTTACTTCTTGGTTGTATGAAGAAATCATATTTTCTGTGAGCTTTCATTTTTAGAATGCTCCTTTAATCCTTACCACTGTGCAGAGAATATGTTTATTCAGTATTTATTCAAAATCTTATATAAATTTCATTATTTTGTTGCTCATTCAGTGGTCTGTTGTTCTTTAATTTAAAAATCAACTGATATAAACTAGTCATCTAAGTGTCATTACTTTATCCCTAGAAGGTCAGATATTGCCACAGACCATCCAGTGAGACAGGTTCTTTTACTTAGTAGGAACTCATGGAACCAGAAGGAAGGCTTTTATTTAACAAAATGGATAATTAAATACAAGGATACCCTTTTAAGAACATAAAAGTCAGTGTTGGAAATAGGGGAAGATGTTTATGCTAGGTGTAAATTCTGTCCCTATTTCTTTGTATGCCTTCATTACAAAATGCTTATTATCAGGTTTCAACTAAAGGGTCTCTAGATTATAGCCTCTAAGGTGATAATACATTACTAGCAGATAGAAGTGCATGTATCATATCCCTGCATATTTTTAATATGGAGATTTGCTTCCTTACTCCATTTTTATAAGGAGAACCTTTACTTATATTACTTACAGAGCACGTTCAACTGGGGCTAGGTCTCTATAAATGCCTTATGCCACCTCTTTAACAAGGACTTAGACTAAAATTCCTAATGCCCAAGGATAAATGCAAGGCTCTTAAAGAAATATTAGATAATGAAGACTTTCTGTTCTCCTCAGGCTTTTCAGAGAATGTGGTTTGTTGATAATAATAGTGTCAACAGAGGGGCACCCAGGTAGCTCAGTCAGTTAAGTGTCTTTCTGCACCTTAGGTCATGATCACTGGTCCTGGGATCTGGACACATTGCTGGGCTTCCTTTTCAGTGGGGAGTCTGCTCCCTCTGCCCCGCCCCCCCACCTCATGCATGCACACACGAGCTCTCTCTCTCAAATAAATAAATAAATAAAATCTTTAAAAAAAAAAAAAAAACAGTATCAAGAGATAAGGGGAGAAATTTCCATATTACTCTCCTGGATGTGGAGACTCTGAGATGATGCTTCTAGGACTTGCTTGTGAATAGTCTGAAATTCTGGGTCAGTTGGGCCACTGCAGTCAGGAGTTGAAAGACCATGAGAACCCCAGCTCTGCTTACTTAGTGATTATAAGTAAATAAGTACAGAAGAGATGTGGCTATGTCATTATGCTTTTAGTGATCAAAGCAGATTTTCTTTGCTGTAGTTGAAATGACTAGGTCTTCTCCAACAGTGAACTTTTATTTCTTTTTCTTTGACTCTAGTCTTTCCTGTTTTGATTTTTTACTTAGTAGGCTTTACTACCCTAACCCTCGTGTCCTAGGAAGCACTGGCTCATCACAGTTGACTTTTATGTTTGGCAGGCCATCTGCTTCAGTGTTTGTGTCCCATTCCCCAGGCTTGTCATTGTCAGGTGACCCACGAAAGCCTTTAAGGGAAGCTGAGTATAGCTGTCTCCATGGGAGCTTATCAGATTAATGACCAGGTCATGAAATGGGCTTAAAGAAATTAAACACATACACATGTGTGTGCACACAAGCTACTGAGACATTTTTGCCCCGCCAAATGGGCTGTCAGCTGCATCGGACTGACCACAGCCTTCTCTGTGTTCAGATGTTTTAAACATTCATGGGAAGGCGCAGCTGCCGTGGTATCTCTTCCCAGAAAACTGCCCACACCCCTACTGGTCATTCTGTTGGTCCAGTTAGGTGGTGACTGGTAGTAGCTTCTCTTTGCAGCAGAAATGTTTCTTTCTACATAACAGAGAATATGGCTTTTTGGCTCCAATTTACTGCCGGCCCTAGAAGAAAGGGGTAGAAAAGATTAAGGAATAATCTGGAAAAGAGCAGAATCCTTTCTCTTGAAAATCAGTTATTGCCATATTCACTGCGACAGGGGGCTTCTTTTTTTTTTTTTTAATTTTTTATTTTTTATAAACATATGTTTTTATCCAGAGGGGTACAGGTCTGTGAATCACCAGGTTTACACACTTCACAGCACTCACCAAAGCACATACCCTCCCCAATGTCCATAATCCCACCCCCTTCTCCTAACCCCCTTCCCCCCAGCAACCCTCAGTTTGTTTTGTGAGATTAAGAGTCACTTATGGTTTGTCTCCCTCCCAATTCCATCTTGTTTCATTGATTCTTCTTCTACCCACTTAAGCCCCCATGTTGCATCACCACTTCCTCATATCAGGGAGATCATATGATAGTTGTCTTTTTCCGCTTAACTTATTTCGCTAAGCATGATACGCTCTAGTTCCATCCACGTCGTCGCAAATGGAAAGATTTCATTTCTTTTGATGGCTGCATAGTATTCCATTGTGTATATATACCACATCTTCTTGATCCATTCATCTGTTGATGGACATCTAGGTTCTTTCCATAGTTTGGCTATTGTGGACATTGCTGCTATAAACATTCGGGTGCACGTGCCCCTTTGGATCACTACGTTTGTATCTTTAGGGTAAATACCCAGTAGTGCAATTACTGGGTCATAGGGCAGTTCTATTTTCAACATTTTGAGGAACCTCCATGCTGTTTTCCAGAGTGGCTGCACCAGCTTGCATTCCCACCAACAGTGTAGGAGGGTTTGACAGGGGGCTTCTTGAGTGGGAGTTAGGAAGGCTCAAAGCAAAGCAGTCTCTTGCTTTATTATGAGATTTTAATCCCATAGCTGGCAGGAGCCAGGACTAAGAGGAAAAGATCACCCGAGAAGTTGTCTGGATATGAGCAGGGTACTCTCACCAGAGAGTCTAAAGGAGGGAAAGAGTTCCAAATTGGATGCAAAGTCTTATATCCCAGGGTGGGTGGCGGGGAATGAGGACATTTGGGTCCAGAATCAGGGGAAGTGAATTTCATGGCCCTGGCTCTGCTGGTTGCTCTCTGTAACCTTGGGCAAGTCCCCAGACCTGTTTGGGAACTCAGTTTGGGCATCTGTGAAATGAAAGAGCTGGAGCCAGGTGTTCTCTGGCTGTGATTGGAACAGTTCAGGTCCCTTCCAGCTTTAGCATTTGCTGGTGCTGTGCTTCTCGTTGTTCCTGAGAGCCAAGCAGAGTGACCGAAGGTCTAGTGGGCCCCATTTTCCAGATGGAAGTCATCAGCTGTCCTCTTTGAGAAGAAAGGGTATTATAGGCCGAGTATCCAGACTGTCACATATCTTTCAGAAGCATGCTTGGGGCTATACAAGGGTCCTTGCTGTGTGCAGAACACTCACGGAATCGGATTTCCAGGGCTCTGGCTAAATGATAGCTATGGGTGTGTAAACCTGCAGAACACAAATTCCTGTCTATAATGCCTGTGTATTAACTGTATGAACTGCTTTAATGGTCCCTCTTTGTTCCCTTAATTGTGTTCCTACGAAGAGGTGAAAGGAATAAGTAATACAGGCAAATGGCTTGTTGTCATGAAATAGCTTTTAGCTTCTAGGTGGCTTTCAGTAAAGTGGAGGTTCCTGCTGTGCTTAGCAGAATTTTGGAAAGAGACCATCATTCTGCCTTTGGAGTGGCAGCCTTTTTACCAAACAGGAGCCATGGCCTCTCCTTTATTCTGGAGCTGCCAGCCAGAATCCTTGTTGTCTCGTTAGGCTGTAGCATAGTGAGCTAAGTCTCCAAGAAGCAAAACCCTGATGAATCACAAACCTGATTTATCTCCAGTGAGCTGTGGGACATGTCTGAAGGAGGAAGTTTCTGCGTGTACCAAAGAATCATATTTGTAAGGGTACCATTGTTTGTTGGGTGGACTTGGGAATTCCTCTGAACCCCTCTGTTCATGATGTATCACTCCTCCTAGCCAAACTGCTCAGGAAGAGATTTTGTGCTTTGGCTCACTCCTAATAGCTGGTACATGATTATTCTTAATTTGTCTCTGAAACACATTGGATTCTTAGGACAGATGAGCCAGAACGATCCTCTAAATTGAGGATCTCCATTCTTTCTCTTGGTGTGACTGTGGCACTAATTTAAGGTGTTTCTGGCCTGGTTTGCGGAGGCAGCTTGGCCAGCTTCGTACCGTGACTAGCTGTGGCCACAAGGCCCTTAGCTACCTAGACCTTATTGGTGGGTGTAGAAGCCAGCTCTGGTCCAGTTATTTCATCAAAGATGGCTACCTGGATCAGGGATTTCTCCACAGACAGAGCTGCTTTGTTCTCTCCAGTGAAATTCATACTGCCTCACTGTTTGACTCCTCTCAGAACAGAGATTGGTAGAATTAATTTAAACTCATAGTACCATAAATGTAGCAGGAAGCTGGCGTTTGAGAGAAACTTCCCTATAACCCCCAGGACCTGTGAAGAAAGGCTCACCAAATAAAGAAGGGTGCATAGAGCCCTTTGTTTCTGGTAAATGGCAGTCATTCGGGGTCAGTCAGAAGTCATCTGATCCCCTCTTGAAAAAGTGGGAAGGATTCCAGCCTTGGGGTAGTGTGTGTGCATATTGGGGAAGAATTGCAGAGAAGGAAGGCCTTCGTGAGGCACCCTAGCTAAAAACCACTCAGAAGCTACTATCCATTGAAAAGAGACCATGCAGAACACTGTGATGTTGGGAGAGGCAAGGGAAGGAAGGATTTGGGAACTTATTGATGGCTTTTTGAAAGATAAAATGAGGTAAGAAAAGGCGAATGTTTTACCCAAAAGCCACTGAGATCTGAGGTACAGGTGTGTATCCAGAAAGGCAGCTGTGGTACCACGTGATGCTTGAGCTCTTTACCTCCTCTGCTGACCCCCCTTCTCTCTGGCAAGAAAAGAGCCAATAATCTCAAATTTGTGCTTCATAACCTGTCCTGGCATTAGGCACCCACACGAGAAAGTCTGTGGTGTTTCCTCTCCTAGGTCTTGGCCGTGAGACCCTGGATTCAGGGAAGCACAGCCCAGGAAGAGGAGGAGCATCCTTATGAGCTGTTGTTAACAGCAGAAACCAAGAAGTTGGGATCCACGGATGGGGATGGAAAACCAAAAGGTACACACCCACCCCTAGCCCACTCTGTGCAGAAACAACTGCAAAAGGATTTTTAAAGTTTGTGATCCTGGGCGGGAAGTAGAGGGTGATGTTCCTTGGGGTGGGGAAGTTGGGTGTCACTCCCATGGGCGTGGTGGGAGTGTTGTGACCTTTTGTTCGCAATGCCCTGCATTAGCATTGGCCTGCCCACCCTGCCCCCTCACACACACATACCACCCACCCACCCCCCACCCCCGCCTTCAGCACGTGAAGCAGGGAAGTGGTCAGGTCAGACCAGGCCATGGCTGTGGAAGGGGAGACAGCCTGTGGTGTGACCGAGATTGATTTGGGGTCTCAAGTCAGAAACCCTCAAGTTCATGTGGTGGAAAAACAAGCCCAACAAGTCAGTCCCTTGGGGTTCAGGCTGACGGCACAAGCTCTGCTTTGAGTCCTGACCTCAGAGTGAGACACTCCTGGGGAGGGACCCGTGATTGGCTGCCACCCCGTAACTAGAGTGCTCTGTCGCCTTGGCCTACTTTCATTGCCTCTGCGAAATTCCGTTTCCTCTGTGAGGGAGCGAGTGCTGCAGGACAGAGAGCAGACGGTGGACATGGGACAGACTCTGTGCTAGGAACAGCAGCAAGGGGCAGTGCCGTTCCCACTGCACGTGAAAGGGGACTCTCCCCGCTCTTTATAACTTTCAGGTACTAGATCCTTCATGGGGTATGATTAGTGCCTCCTTTCATTCCTGACTGTCACGGTTCCGGTAAGAAGTGGGGGTGCGATGGCTTCTTTCGAACCACCCTTTGCTGGGCCTGTTGGAGGGTGGGGGGTTGGGGAAGAGAACATGTACGCATGTGTCTGACATTGGAGACCTGATTTTTTTTTTTTTTTTAATTTTTTATTTTTTATAAACATATATTTTTTATATACATATATTTTTATCCCCAGGTCTGTGAATCACCAGGTTTACCTGATTTTTAACTATCTTGTTTAAAAGATTGCTCTTCCAGCACACAGAAACTTTGTGGTCATTTTTATAGTAATTGTTTTATTTTGTTTTGTTTTATGGTTTCCATTTGGAGCTTTCTGGGGGAAAAAAAAGTTACAATTTAAATATGGCAAACTTTACCCTTTTTGTGTTCAGTTCTGTGAGTTCTGACAAATAATGGTTATATAACTGCCAGTCTAGTCTAGGTACGGAATGGTTTTATCATACCAAAAACTCTCTCGTGTCCCTCTGTAGTCAGTTCCACACCCTTCCCTTACCTCTGGCAACCATTGCTTTTATGTCAGTCCCAATACTTTTGCCTTTTCCGGAATGTTCTATCAGGGGAATCATACCATATGTACCCTTTGAGTCGGGCATCTCACACTTAGCATAATTCACTGAAGGTTGCTCCATGTTGTTGTGTGTATTGGGGATTTGTTACTTTGCATTGCCAAGTAGTATTCCATTGTTGGGGTGTACCACAGGTACCCATTCTCTAGTCAAGGGGTACTTGGGTCACTTATAGTTCTTGGCAGTTACAAATAAAACTATAAACATTTGTAGGTTTTTCTGTAAACATCGGTTTCATTTCTCTTGAGAAAACGCTAGGAATGGGATTGCTGGGTCCTAGGTAAGAAACTGCCACACCATTTCTGGAGTGGTTATGCCATTCTGCTTTTCCATCAGAGTCACAGTTGCTGTGTATCCTCCCCTGAATATTGTCAGGTTTTTAAAATTGTAGCCCTTCTATTAGGTGTATAGTGATATTTCATTGTGGATTTAATTTGTATTCCCATAATGATTCATGATGTGAACATCTGTTGGTATGATTATTTGCCATCCGTATAGCTAATGAAGTGCCTGTTCAACTCTTCTCCTCATTTAAAAAATTGGGTTGTTTATGGTCTTATTATTGAGTTGTGAGAGTTCATTGTATGTTTCGGACACTCTTTATCAGATATGTAATTTTCTCTTAGGCTGTAATTTGTCTCTTTATTCCCTTATGCCTTGTGGAGAGCAGAGGTTCTTAATTTTGATGACAGTGTATCTTTTCTTTTCTTTTATGGATAAGTTCACAAGTATTTTTTCCTATATTTTCTTCTAGAAATTTTGTAGGTTTAGGTATCCATTTAGGTCTATGACCCATTTTGAGGTAATTTTTGAATATGGTGTGAGGTGTAGGTAGAGATTCACTTTTTTGCATGTGGCTATCCAGTCGTTTCAGCACGATTTGTCAAGGACCATCCTTTTCTTGCCTATGTCACTTTGTTATTCTTTTTCAGAATTGTTTTAGATATTCTTTCCATATAAAAATTTAGAGTGAGTCGGTTGATTTCTACAAAAAGTCCTGCTGGATTTTTATTGGAATTGTGTTGAATCTATATAGCAATTTGGGGAGCTTTCTTAACTGTATTGAGTCTTCTAATCATGTTGCTAGGTTTTTAATTCAAATATTTAGAGAGAGTGAAGAGTAGAGTATGAGTTCTCTAGTTGTTTAATAATAAATCATACTGAAATTAACCCTTAAAGAGCAAGTATTTAATGCTCTGTTTGAAAGTGGTTCTTAGGAAAGAATTTTTAGCATCAAGGAGGAAGGAGATTATAATTCTCTCTTTCGAAGGCTTGATCTGGACCCACTCACTATGGGTTAACTGGCTTCCTTTGGAAGGAAGAAAAAGTAAAAGTCAAACTTCATAAATGGGTCTGGTCTCCTTGGCTGCCAAATGCAGGAATTTTCTTTTTTTTTTTCTTTTTTTTTTTTTTTTTAAGATCTTTATTTATTTATTTGACAGAGAGATCACAAGCAGGCAGAGAGGCAGGCAGAGAGGGGGGGGGCAGGCTCCCTGCTGAACAGAGAGCCCGATGTGGGGCTCCATCCCAGGACCCTGAGATCATGACCTGAGCTGAAGGCAGAGGCTTAACCCACTAAGCCACCCAGGCGCCCCCAGATGCGGAATTTTCTGTCCTCAAGTCAAGAGATCTCCAGGTTAAGGAGTAAACTGCCCCAGATTACTTAAAACCTTGTATCTCCTCCTCCTTTGCTTTGGTTCCTTCCAGCTCGGCAATACTGGGCTAACTGTTATGAGTAGGTGGTACAGGAAGCAGATCTGAGTGGACCACAGCATGCGGGATGTGCATGCCTCCAGGCAAGCTGCTTGAATCGCTCAGAGAGCTTTCAGACAAAGGAGCTGAGACATTAAAGATGAAAATGGGCTCTGTTGGTTTCTTGTGAGCCTGGAAGGAATGCCTGCTAGAGTTGGTAAATGTGAGACAAGTCAGCAGATGATGTTATGGATTAGTACACAGTCTTTTCTGCTTTTTCACTAATGTCATTATCCAAGGCAGCTTTTATGGATTAATTCATCAGTTCTGAAAAGGCGGTGTTAATGAGACTACCACAGCTTTCGGCTCTCCTTACTGTAATTTGCAAACCTGCCGCAGAAGGGGTGGGATGGGGGATTATTTAGATTACATTTTTAAAGTAGATTTGTATTATCTCCCAGGAAAACAATTTAAACAATACAGAAGTGAATACAAGTAAAATGTCAAATCTTCTCACCTCTCTGCTACTCACAGTTGCTGGAAGTGACATAGTTCTAAGTGTAGTATCTGCTTCAGGTTGTTTGAGGTCTTTCTTTTTTTAAAAAGTGACTATGGGAGACCATTTTGTTTGTTTTTAACAATCTAAAATGGGATCATATTTCACAAATGATTTTGTACACTTGTTTTTTTTTTTTTTAAAGATTTTATTTATTTGTCAGAGAGAGCAAGCGAGAGCGAGCACAGGCAGACAGAGTGGAAGGCAGAGTCAGACGGAGAAGCAGGCTCCCTGCGGAGCAAGGAGCCCGATATGGGACTCGATTCCAGGACGCTGGGATCATGACCTGAGCCGAAGGCAGCTGCTTAACCAACTGAGCCACCCAGGCGCCCCTGTACACTTGTTTTTTTAACTTACCTTATCTATAAACCCTGGGTTCAATTTTGTTTTACGTTCTTAAAGATCTACTTTACTGTTTTTGAATGGTTGTTAACTATCCCATGACTCATTTTTCCATTGTCTAGTGGATGGTTGTTTACATTGCCTCCAGTATTTCTCTATTATAAATGAAGCTGTTGTGGACATGCTCTACACATTTTCTTACATGCTTATAAGAGTATTTCTTAAAAGACTTTGATAGAAAGTAGAATAAACCAGTCTAGATTTAACTGGTAAAGCTGAAGTGCCCCTCCCTTGGTGGTTAATGAGCACACGCTTTCCCTTTCCTTCACCAGTGTGCGATATTAGCACTCTTTAATGTTTTTCACCATGATAAGCCAAAGAAGTGTCTTTTGTAATTAGCCTTTGCCTGATCTAGTGAAACTGAGCATCTTGGTCATTAATGTTAGATGGTCTATGAGTGCCTATCTTTTTCCCTCCTAATTTTCTACTTAGAAGTTAATTAATGGTAGTATAAACACTTCATATAAATACTGATAATATTTGACCAAAGTGATACTCAGGGGAAGTTTATATCTTTAAATTTATTTGTTATAAAACAAAGACTGGGGCACCTGAGTGGCTCAGTCGATTAAGTGTCCAACTCTTCATCTCTGCTCAGGTCTTGATCTCAGGTTTGTGAGATCAAGCCCTGTGTTGGGCCCCATGCCCAACATAAATAAATAAATAAATAGACTAAAACTTAACCAAGAGAAAGTAGCAGAGAGAAATTAATAAAGATAAAAGCAGATAGTATATTTCATATACTTTATAGTATGCTTGTTATATCTCAGTTAGTAAAGAAAAAATATAAAAGAAATAATGAAGTAAAAAAAAAAAGTAGATTTGACCATTACAATGAAAACTTTTTTTTTTTTTTTTTTAAAGATTTTATTTATTTATTTGACAGACAGAGACCACAAGTAAGCAGAGAGGCAGGCAGAGAGAGAGGAGGAAGCAGGCTCCCCGCTGAGCAGAGAACCCGATGTGGGGCTCGATCCCAGGACGCTGGGAACATGACCCGAGCCGAAGGCAGAGGCTTTAACCCACTGAGCCACCCAGGCGCCCCTGAAAACTTGTTTTTTAAAGATCTCTGATAATTCTGGTCAAGAAAAGAGGAAAAAAAGTAACATAGAGTAATAACATAAAGCACACATATAAAGCACAAATTTGGAGATTTTAAAAATTAATAATAGTTTATAGAAATAAATTTGGGGGGTTAGAGTTGCTGCCATCCCCCAGGATGAATTGTCTGGGAGACTTATTGGTCCATCACAATGAATGATAGCAGTGGGGTTTCCGGTGGCATTTAGTGCCTGGTGACTAAGCATCTGGCACTATGTATGATAATTCTGCAGTTGTTAGATTGCCATTTATGTCAGTAGATATAACAAAAACTGACAGAAGTTGAAAGCAGTCCACGAAGTAGAAAACTCATCCCTCCGGAAAGGTCCTAGGCATGGATGGTTTTATGATAGTTTTATCTAGCTAGGTATTCCTCTGTTATTTAAATGATTCCCACCATAGATGTCCTCCAAAATCATTACTCAGGACTAGCATAATTAGCAATGAGAGCAGTGTTCCCAGTTTCATGTAGCATAGTCACTTATTTCACTTTAGTATTTAACTCTTTGCCCACTAGACATTCTGGACATACTGTTGAAGTGGTGGACAACTTTCTAGGTTTGACAGCAAATGGGAAAGTAGCCAAGAGCTCTGAAAATCATTGTTCTCTGTGGTGCTTCTCTGCAGCATCCACTAATAGGCATAGGTCCAGGTGAAGCGGTCACTTAGTGTAGGACAGTGGTGCATAATTATCTGAAGAAAGTGATACATGTGGACTGTTTGGCACACAGCTATACTCTGAGGTTTTTTAGAAGCAAGTAAGTCAGTATTCCTGAGAGCCACGCATTTAGAGCTAAATGAAGTTTATGCATGAGCATGAGGGGAGGGGAGGAAGATGTTAGCTTCTCCCTCTTCTCCCACATCCAGAGCATTGCCAATTCCTGAGCCGTTAGGGAATTCTGTAGTGTAAGCCTTTGCTTTTCCCTTTGCCAGCTTGGGATTGATTCTCAGGTGTGCCTCCAGGTGCAGTCCCAATTTTACATTTGGTTTAGTAAGACTTCAGGAAGATCAGATCAGTACCTGTGTTCAATTCACCATCTTTACCTGGAAGCCTAGGTCACCTTCTCATGGTGGATGCCAAGGAGTAAGTTTGGATGCTTTTCCCAAAGGCAAAAAAAAAAAAAAAAAAGTAAATGAGACAGTTTAATAATTAAGCCTTAGCTTCAGCAGTTTCCTCTTCTCTCACCTTCTCACGTTAGAGGAGCTCCTGCCAAAGTCCTACTGTATAAGTGTCATGCTCTTACGAATTTATATTTCTGAGTTGGAATAGTTTGCTTTTCTTTCCATTATGGAACAAGTCCAAGCCTTGTGAACTATACATCTATATTTTTCTCCCACAAAATGTATTGACAGCCGTTTACATACATATGTATTTTTGAGACATCTGTAAAATACATAAAAGGGCAGAATATGTTAAAATTCTATAAAGTGATATAAAGTAATTTTGGAGTTCAAAAGAGGACTAAATTATTTAGTGCAGGAGATCAGGGATGACTTTGTGAAGGAAGTAGCATTTGAGCTAAACCCCAAAGCAGAGAATCCTACTGGCTAGGCAGAAGTAAGGAGGAAGGCCAGGGCATTCCAGGCAGAGGAAGTGGCATAAACATCAGTAAGGTGTTGGGAGATGATAGCGCTTCTGTTTGGAGAATGGTAAGTAATCCAGTTTGGCTGGAACAAAGAACTGGTTGTAGAGATCGGGATCTCCAATGTCAGTCATCATTCCAAAGACTGTGCAGTGTTGTTGAAGCTTTTTGAGTGAGATGGCAGGAATAATTGTGGAATCTTAGATGTGAGCGACTAGAGGCAGGAATACTTTGAAGTCAAAGTATTCCTTCAAGGAATCTTTTGAAGGAAATTAGGATCCAAACTATAGGAGGAAGTGATAGGAAGGGAAAGTAGGGATGGTAGAGGTATAGAGGAGGTAGAATTCGCAGGACCTTATAGTCAGATGTGGAAAAATCAGGAAGAGAGGGTGTTAAGGATGATTCTGAGGTTTTTGAGCTTGGGAAAATATTGTGCATCTAACAAATAAGGGATTGAGGAGGGACATGACTGAAGGAAGATGTTAAGTTTAGTTTTGACTATGTTAAGTTTGAGGCGTTTCAGGTACTAGGAGAATATCCAGGTAGAGGTACTCCATAAACACTTAAAAATGTGGGTCCTATTCAAGAGAGGTAGAAAGATTAGAAATGCAGATTCAAGAGAGGTAGAAAGATTAGAAATGCAGATTAGAAATGCAAGTTGAGGTGATGGGTAACATGAAATATTAATCAGTTGCTGAGGGAAAAACTAAAGGGATTGAAGAAGTCAAAAATACAACCATATTGAGAAGCACAAGGGTAAAGAAATAAAGGAAGATAATCAGGATAAAGCAGTGCCATAGAAGCTGAGGCTGAATGTGACAGAACCCCAATATACCTGTTGTTTAAACAAGATAGGAGTCTAGGGCTAGCATGGCAGTCCATGATTGTCAAGGAACCTGTCTCTTTCTGACATCTCATGGTTCAGGGTGACTATTCAAATTCATGCTGTCAGCACAGGAAGGAAGAAAGGGGAGGAAGGAGGGCGCTTCACAGATAGCTCTCAAAAAGCGTGCGTACTACTTTCACTTATAACCCATTGGCCAGAATTTGGTCATGTGACTATGCCTAACTACAGAGATGTTGGGAAGTGTAATCTTAATGTAGGTGGCTATGAGCTAATTGAAAAAAGTCCTATGACCAAGGAAGAAGGGGAGAGTGAGTCCCAGGGATAACTGGTAAACCGTGTCAAGTAATACAGAAAGAGCTAGACAAAGGAAGTCTAGAAGAAGGGTTCAGCAGTTAGAAGGCCATTGGTAAAGTCAGGATAAGGATACACCCCATCTTGTAGGGTAGGCGGGAAGAGATCCGATTATCCCCACTTTTTGATGTGGCATTGAGAGTAGCTGAGGTGTCTCTGACCTAAGTCTCGTCAGGAAATTGTTGTGATTGTATCCAAAAGTATAGGTACTGCAGGAAAGATGACAGTCTGAAAAGAGCGGGAGAAATGAGGAATCCATTTTAAAATGACACCGCAGTTTTCAAGAGATGAATGAAATGGTAGCCCGGCCTGGTAGTCCACTTGGACTCTTGCTCTACCGCATACTGGCTGGTGACTGAGGAAGTCATTTAACCTCTTTAAGCCTGACTTTCTACATGTAAAGTTGGGGTACATATTCTTACCTCATGATTGTTGTGAATATTAAAAAAGAAAATGGTTAGCAGCATGTCCAGCATAGAACAACTAGTACCCAACACAGTGTGGCTGTTGGAAGCCAGCTGAGTTAAATAAACTGGTAGAAGACTCAGTCAGTTGTTTCTTGAGTATTCATCGGGGCTCAACATTCCAGCAACTGGAGAAGAGAAAGCAAATGGTCGTGAATACCCAGTGTTGGAACTGGCAGAAGATCAAGGGAAACAGAGATGTCAAGTGTGCTGTTAAATTAGACACGGTTAAGTATCATGGCTGGTCGGAAAGTGAGCCAAGCAGAGCTGGTATAGTGAATAGGAAAATTTGGGGGGCCAGAGGTCCAACAACAGGGAGTAAACAGACTGTCCAAGAGAAATTTAAGGAAATGGGGGAGCTATAAGGTAATTGGAGCCAAGTCAAGGTAGAACAGCCCTGAGTCCCAAAGCTGGGCTGTAACCCATGCGGGCTACAGTAGAAACTGGTTCTGACCTGAAGATTCTTCACTGCACGGCTACATGTTACCCTGCACCAAACTTGCAAGACTACTAGACCTTCCCTGCCGGTGGAGTTTTCTACAGTCTAATTTATAGGGCCACTTAGAAGAAACCAGTCTCCTTTTACAGAGTTTGGGAGAAAAGAAACCAGCCTGTGTGTGCAGCGTGAGCATGAAGAGCAGTTTGGAAATGGTTGTAAATGAAGAATGATGATAATGATAGCAGCTACTGTTTAATGAATGCTTCTCAGGGGCGGCCATGTGCTGAGTCTGTGGTCGCTGATTAGGTCATTGTGTATCTTATGACAGATCTTCCGGGTAGGGGCTATTTTTGTCACCGTGTAGTAGATGAGGAAGAAGTTGGGTGTTTGAGCTGGGTCTTAAGCCCTAGTCTGGCTAAATCCAAAGTTTAGCCATGAGCTTGAACCGTTTTTATCCAGGGCCCTGCTGCTCTTCACATTCTTAACACTGTAGAAGTGGAAGATTCGTTTACCTAATTGGAATCAAATCATAGTAAATCTTAGTCCTAGAGAATGTACCCCAACTTTGCTTTGCTTTCCTTTTCTTTCTTTTTTTTCTTTTTTTTTTTAGAACCAGAAAGAAAGAAATCACAGGGCCGGGACTATAATTTGGGCTTCCTGAATCTGCCAGTTCAGGTCTCTGCTTCTCTGATTGCCATGGCCCAGAGAATGGACTCTAGGTCTTCTTGTCTTATCAGATCACAGTTGCCAGCAAGTGTCTGCATAACCTAGTCAGCACCTTCCTTCTTAGGAGAACATGGGGACTCTCCACAAGTAGCCATGTACGTAGGAGTTCTCCTGGACACACATGGTTTCTGGTGCTCACTGCAGTGACTGGAGAGTTGGAGGGTTCAGGCCTTACAGAAAAAAGAGAGCAGAACAGTCTGGGTAACTGGAGTTACTGGGTTCTCTGGGTTGTAGGGTTGATTTGACTTAGCAAGTTCTCATACAAACCACAGTTTTTAGCCCTAATCTAAACAGACACGGGGCGCCTGGGTGGCTCAGTGGGTTAAGCTGCTGCCTTCGGCTCAGGTAATGATCTCAGGGTCCTGGGATTGAGTCCCGCATCGGGCTCTCTGCTCAGCAGGGAGCCTGCTTCCTCCTCTCTCTCTGCCTACTTGTGATCTCTCTCTGTCAAATAAATAAATAAAATCTTAAAAAAAAAAAAACAACAGAAACTGACTGAAAATGTCTAAATGTTAAAATGTTATTATTCAGAAGCCCTTGAGATCCCTGTGGATCGTCGTCATGAGCATTAAAATGCAGCACGGAAGACCCCTTGCTTCAGCAGCTCACAGGGTAAAAGGAAAATGAACACCCAGAGTGAATAAAGATTGAAAGTTGAAGGGGCTGAGAATTAGCATGCTGGTGTGTGCTGCTCAGTCGAGCAGCTGGCCTTGATCTATGGGGGGAGTAAGGAAACAGCTGTCTCTGTGTCCTAGCCCCTTGTTTCTCTCCTACAAGGGCAGGTTATGGAGTGTGCTGATGGCAGTGCGGGAGGAGGATTGGAAGCTGTATGGTTCTAAGGGGGCAGTGCAGTGATTCCCAATCAGAGGGAAAGCCTCAGGCCTGACAGTTCTTTTCTGTGAGTCTGAGAATCCATGAGTGCCCAGGCACAAGGTTCATGGTTCTGCTTTTTAAGTGTGTTTCCACTAAACATTAAGCCTGTCAAGGCTTTACTTCTTCAGCGGCCAGCTCAGAAGCTACCTCTTCTGAGACTCCTGATTCCAAGTAATCACACTTTCCTTCCTGCTCACTGTGCATCTGATTTATACTTTTCTTAAGGCATCTATTAATTTTTAAATAATTAATTCTAGTCATTTCTGTGTATGCTAGTTTCTTCCGATAGCTGGTAAGCCCATTGAGAGGTCAGTGTCTTCAAATCTTGGGTGCCTCTTGAAGGCAGACATTTTGTACCTGCTTATTGGTGGAATGGGTATTCATAGCCACAGTTCTGGGGCCCATCTCTCACTCCAGCCTTCTCACTGTATTACCTTCTGTCCCTGCCTTCTGCTGTCAAGAGTTGTAAGGATAACAAAGGCAATGGATATTCGTACGTGTCATGGATGCTGTCTTTGGTGATCTTTCCGACAAACCTGTGAGCAGCCCACCAACTAGCAAACTAGTTGGTAGGCTCATCTGTGAGTGAAGCACTTTGTAGTGGATCCTGTGTGGAGAATAGTATTTGTTAACATCTCTTGAGAGCTGACATGTGCCAGGTGTGGTTCTAATTGCTTAACACATATAATTTAATTCTCACAACAATTCTATGAAGTCAGCACTCTCAGGACCCCAGAATTATGGATGAGAGTTCTGGGCACAGACAAGTTAAGAATTTGCTCAAGAGCTGGCTTGTGACCAGTACATTATATTGTTACCACCTCGTCCCCGAGAGGCCTAATACTATTCTGACTTTACAAGGGACCACTGAGTAGTTCTTTCCCTACTTGTTGATTTGCCAGGATATGTAGCTTAGTCTTGGATATGTTTGTTTTTTTTTTTTAATTTTTTTCTTATGGGGAAGAGAACACTAGCTTATTAAGATCCTGAGGATCTTCGATCTTGACAAGCTTTTCAACCACCAAGGTGTCTTTCCTAGGGAATTGCCTGGGTGAGTCATGTAATCATAAGAATTCCTTTTCATGATTTCTTTTACTCTATAAAGTATTGGTAGATTGTGTTTTCCCTCATGGGATTATGGCCCTCAGAAATTTTTCCTCTTCACATATTTCCTCCTTCCATAAGTTTCCATTCTTTCTTTCTGCCCACTTCCTTCCCCAGGCATCTGTCTGGTATTGAGCTCTTGGCATGTGTCTCTCTTTCTTCATTGATGCTAGCATGAATGGGTGGCTGTTAGACAGGGCCTTCACTGTCAGCTCCCACAGCAGCAGTCAGAACATTCTCTGTGGCCTGGGTTCCAAGGTCCACCCAGGCAAGCGTGAGCCAGGCTAACTCCCAGTTCTGGATTCCAGTGTTTCTCTTTTGTTGTTGGATTCCCCTCCCTCCCCAAAATATTGTGAAATAAGGAGCCAGATGCTGACAAGAAGAAATAGAAGCCCGCATTCCCGTTACCAAAGTCTTCTTTTTGTATTCAGATGCAGAGGAATGGCACCTTGGGCCGGAATCTGTAGGAAACTGCCATGTGGATATGGTCTGAGAGGTAGCAATTTTGACTCTCCCCATCTGGCTGTCTTAGGTAGTGCCATTGGTCTGAACCACCAGTAGACAGTCACATGTCATCCTCTCCAGCCCCACTTTGCAATGCTACGGGTCAGCTCTGTTCGGGTGCCCAGTTGTCATATGTGGAATTCAGAGTCCTAAAGTCATGGCTTGCTGGGGCTGAGTTAGGCTGGATGGAACTCTTACGTACGCGTTTCTTCTTCCCTAGAGCAGTGATTCCAATTGTTCAGTGCTTGTTTAGTGCTCTAGACCTGACCTTTGGGGTATAGAGTTTGTGAGTTAGGGGTATGAAAATCCCAAAGCAGTCAAGTGTAGAGGAAGGAGATGCCAGAGTGCATACTTCTGGCCTCCTGTGGATAAGTAATCAGAGCCATAAAGTGCAGCTAATTGGCTACCCCTTACAGCCTCAGCAGGCTTGCCAAAAGCTGAACAGACTTTGGAGACTGAACCATTCGTCTTGAGAAAGTAGGGTGAATGGAACCGTGTCCCTGCTCAGAACTTAGGCTGATGGGCTCAATATGAGAACTGGTTGTTGGGATCCTTCCTGCAAGACTGTCTTGGAAGAGCATTGTGGGACTTCGGCATGGTGCCTGGGGCAGTGAAGACTGTGTTTTCGTGCATTGTGTTTATCAAAGTGTACCCCTCCTCACCCAAAGACCAGTCATGGAATTGAGCTTCCAGGGGCCTTGAGCTGCAGGCACGCTGGTGAGGGAGAGTGGGTGTACGCAGGTGGTAGCAAGAGAAGCACCCAGGCAGGGATCTGCAGCAACCCACTAGAGGGAGAAGTTTGCCATCACAGTGTGGTGGAGACTTGGATTCTCATCACCATTGTAACATAAAAGGGATTTTTAAAGACTTCGCAGTCCATCCTACTTATTTTAGATACTCAAGCCCCATAGGGTAAGATCAGTGCCAAGGCCACACAGCTGAAGAACAGCACAGCTAGGACTAGAGCCAGGTGTTCCAAAAAGCCTAGGTTAACATCTTCTTCCCCACCACCTTAGACAAGATAGATTTCTCATCTGTAAAAATAATTGAACTTGATCCTTTGGGTTCTAAGACTTGGGAGCTTTGGGCAGACTAGGGAACCATTTGTTATCTATACCGTTGATTCTACTTATAGAGATAACGACATTGAATATTAGCTTAGGAATGTGAGCTAGTCCTGGGCGCAGGGTGGTTAAGCTATCCTGCAGATGTTTGTGAAAATCTCTAACAGGTCTGAGGTCACAAAGGGCGAGCCCCTTGGGTGTCCCGGTGTGATACTGATGTTGGATTCTGATTTAGTCAATTATTTATGCCACTCCAGGGCAGAGGTGTTTGATATCTTGGGTGAGTATACAGTAGTGGTTGGCCTCATGAACTGGTAGTGTCAGATTTCTGGGCTGTTGAGGAGGTCTTAAGAGAACTGCAAATGTCTTCTGGCATTGACAGATTAGACCATTTTGTTTTCAGTGGATCAACTGAGGTTAAACTTAAACAAATAGGAGCAGCTGGGAAGGAGTGAGATGTGCACATTCTCCACAAAAAAAAAAAAAAAAAGAAAAAGAAAGAAAGAAAAAGAAAGAGAAAAAAAAGAAAAAAGAAATAAAAGAAAAAAAAAAGTGAAAAAAAAGTGCTCCCTGAGGAAGGAAGGATGAGGCGTGGAACCCTGCACAACCCCCATGTGAGGAAGGAAGCGGTTATTTCTCTGCTGTTTTGTTTTGCACGCTTAGTTAAAGAATTCCAGAAGTTGCAGGTTGTGGATCATGACCTCCATTTTTTTCCCCTCTGTTGCTGCTTGCCAGAGGAAAGGGGGGGTGGTGGGTGGCTCTAAATAACACTTTGGCCTTTATGGAAATGTATCAGATGTTCCAGGAGTCTCGCCTGTTCACTGGCTCACTTTCTCTCTCTCTCTCTCTTTCTTTCTCACTTTTACTCCGTGTTTGCTCTCTCCTTACTCGTGTCCTTTCTGTAGGATATAGCTAGCACTTCTCGCCTTATATAGCAAGGTCTGGTCGTTAACGTTAACAGAAACCTAACAACAGGGAAGGCTGCCAGATAGCATTAATCAGGCCAGTGTTTGGAATTTCATAAATGCTCTGACTTTGGGTACAAATTGAACATTAAGTACAATACGAAACTGTTTTCTTCCTTCCTCTCTCTTCTTCTCTCCCGCTGCCCTCTCCAGCCTGTCCAGCTTGCTTCTCTTTCTTTCCCTGTTGTTGAATTCCTCAGCCCTGCCGTCTGCTCACTGCATTGGAACTTTGTTGATTTTTGCCACGTTTAATTTTTGATTTCTCTGTTTCTCTGTCCACTCCAAGACCACAGGCGGAGCAGCAGTAGCCGGAGCCAGGACTCTGCGGAGGGGCAGGACGGGCAGGTCCCAGAGCAGTTCTCAGGTCTTCTCCACGGCTCCTCCCCGGTGTGTGAGGTGGGACAGGACCCTTTCCAGCTGCTCTCTGCCCCTGGCCAGAGCCATCCAGAAGGGTCCCCTGCACAGGGCGCCTGTCACGAGGCCAGCATGCAGCTGGAGGAGACGGGTGTACACGCTCCTGGAGCCTCCCTGCCCAGTGTCCTGGACCAGAGTAAAAGAGCAGGTTACCCGGCTGGCCTGCCCACCACCAACAGCCAATCGCACCCCAAAACTTTGACTCACACGGCATCTCAACACCCTGGTGGTGCTGAGGAAGAAAGAGACCGCAGTGGGGCTAGGAGCCGAGCCCCTCCCACCAGCAAACCCAAAGCTGAACTCAAACTCAGCCGCAGCTTGTCCAAGTCTGACTCTGATCTCCTGACCTGCTCACCCACGGAGGACGCTACAATGGGGAGCCGGAGCGAGTCCTTGTCCAACTGCAGCATCGGGAAGAAGAGGCTGGAGAAGTCGCCCTCCTTTGCCTCGGAGTGGGATGAGGTAAGGCCATGTGATGTCAGAGGGAGCTGGGCTGGCCACAGCCCACCACGGCTCCCCTGTGCGCCGACTCCTGGGACCAGGACTTGTGGGCCAGGCTTGCCCTGGTTCCTTCTCACTGTGACCAGAGTGTTTCTGACAGCCGTGATGAGGCAAGCCCCAAGTTGCCAGGCAGGGGATCTCATTGCCCAGATGGCAGAGGAGAAGTCCCTTCATGGTTAAACTGGAGGGTGGTGGCCCCAAGCAGAGTTGTTCTGAGGGAGAGGCGGTGCCTAGAAATGACATGCTGTTTGGAAATATTTGGATCCCCTTAGCCACTATCCAGGGAGTTGTGCTTATCCTGGAGATTCTTACAAAGAGCCAGAAAACTTTGCATCTTCAGGAGGAAGAGGGAAGACTCAGTCAGCTAGGACGGGGTCAGTGGGTGGGCTTTGGGATAAGCTACTGAAAGGGGATCAGAGGGGGTTTTTCTGTTCTCCGCTCCTCCGTGACTGTTCCTGCTGCATTCCCCTGGAAGACCAAACTGCCTCTCCCAGCAGAAGCATTCCGCCTGGCCCACATTCCCGGGCTGGTGAGGCAGAGGGCTAGGTGGTTGGAAAAACAGAGATTAAAGAAGAGAGAACATTGGGAGTCTGAGGCCCAGGTTAACTTGCATAACCACTGTTCTAGAATAGTTAGAAATATGTACCCGAATATTTTTCAGTGACCTGTGACATGTCTTGCTGGGCACAAGAATTTGTTTCTCGAAGATTGGTAAACACCCAGAGAATGTTAAAGTGCTACCCTTCCAGGCTTCTTGTGGAGAGAGAGCTGCCTTTGAAGGGAACTGGGTCTGTCTCCCAGGAACATTTTCAAGAGATGAATTTAGCTTGCGAAGAGGAGGGCAACAGTGCAGCTGACGTGCCTGTTTGAGTGATCTGTAGACTAAATGCTCTACCCAAGTCTACTCAGGTTGCAGCTGCAAAGTTATAGAAACCAAAGTGAATCCCATTCCAGGCGTGGGAACAGGGTGGGGGCAATTCCTACAGCACTCTTATCTCCAGATAAGATGAGCTTAAGAACTCTTGTGTAGTCAGACTGAAGAATTCTGTGCAGTACAAAGTTTTCACTTTTCACTCATTTAGAAACCAAGGTGGAGTGGGTGAGCCTGGATTAGACGCTAGACCACTTAAAGGAAAATCAGTTTGAGTGACAGAGCTCCTGGCCAGTGGGAGACTACCCACTAGGATCTGTGTGTTTGTAGGAATGTGTGCTTTGCTTTTGCTTTTCAAAACGCGCAACATATGGGGTGCCTGGGTGGTTCAGTGGGTTAAGCCTCTGCCTTCAGCTCAAGCCATGATCTCAGGGTCCTGGGATCAAGCCCTGCATCTGGCTCTCTGCTCAGCAGGGAGCCTGCTTTCCCCCCTCTCTCTGCCTACTTATGATCTTTCTCTCTCTGTCAAATAAATAAAATCTTTAAAACACACACACACACACAACATAGAGTTTTACTCATTTACAGTCAAGTATAGGATGAGGCAGTTCACAAGTAAGAGAAGTGCTGTGTGCTCTGAAATGGAAGGAGGGGCAGATGGAGGAAAAACATCAGTGGGAGTGGGGAAGGTGGAGACGGAGAGTGGGAGGGGACTTCAGGAAAGATCCCAGAGACTTGGAATGAAAGAACCAAATGTTTTAGGGGAAAACCAGATTTAAGCTAGGGGATGAAGAAAAGGCACTTGTGGAGAGAATAGTGTAAGGGAAGTTGTGGAACTGGAGAAGCTTAGGTCATTTGGTTTCTGTAAGTAGAGTTCGTATAGGGGAGCATAAGGAGTAACGGTGCGGGGTGGGGGTGCGCCTAGCTGGCTCAGTCAGTGGAGCGTATGACTCTTGATCTCAGGGTTTTAAGTTTGAGCCCCACGTTGGGTGTAAAGATTGCTTAAGATATAAAATCTTCAAAAGAAATAGGGTAGAGAGATTGGGATCACATAGTGGACTGAACACAAGGCTAAGAAGTGAGTGTTTGGTTTGATAGCAAGGCAGTATATCAGAATCCTTCAAATGGGCTGGCAGACAGCTTTACCTGTCTTATGAATTACCTCTTCTTTTTGGTTCCATCTCCCCAGCGTATCTTGCACCCAAGAGGTCAGTAGTGCCAGGTGATTGGCCGCAGGATTTTCATGCTCTGTTAACACACATCACGGCCAGCCCGTCTGTCCCATGGCCTCCACCATTTCCTCCTGGAGGAGGAACACAAAGTCACTGGAGCACGGCCCAGTGTCATTGAAGTGGGCTGTTTGGGCTAACGCACTAGTTGTCTCTTGGCCCCTTAGCTACAGGAGGTTCATATGCTCCTGTTTTGTTGCAGGTAGAGCTTGCGGGTGGCTACCGTGAACTCGGGGGCTGCTTGAGGTCTGTGTGTCCTGGGCCAGTCTGTGATGTGACTGAATGACTGGAAGCACTGTTGCACTTTAGATTCAAAAACCTAAGAGAACTGAGCCCTTATTGGAAGGAATTCAGAAGATCAAGATTTGCTCCTTTGGAGATGATTCACAGGACCCTTCTTGCATGATCCTTCATCATTGTTTTTGAGTCATATTATACATGTTTTTCGTGGTTACCTCTGTCAAAAGAGAAACTTCAGAAGTGTTTCCCCCAGTGGTTGGCCCTAGACCCAAGCCTTTGGCAGACTTTACCAGAACGGGTCATTAGTTAATGGCTGCTCCCCACCCCACCCCTGACAGGTGCCTGAAGGCTGCTGTGCCGTATCTTGCACTTGATTTCTTTGTCATCACTTGATCCCCAGGAGGTTGGGGAAAGCTTCTCAGAAGGAGCTTGGTTCCAGCTCAGCTCCTCACTGTGGGGCCTGGGCACTTGTGATCTCGGTGCAGATGGATATGTGGGCTGGTCTGCCAGACCGCTCCTAGAAGGCAGTGCGGGCTAACATGCAGGGCTCAGGATCCAGAGTCAGCAGACCCAGCTCTGAGCCCTGGCTCCACCATCCACTCCTCCTTGTCACAGGAGTGGACTTGGGAAGCCTTAGCATTGTTAGTAGTACTTGTGAAACAGGCAGTCAGGTCTGTGTTTCAGAGGTGTGGTTTTTTTGTTTTTGTTTTTGTTTTTTGTTTTTTGTTTTTTTACCAGTTAGACATATGTTTAAGTGCCTAGCCCAGTCCCTACTATGCATAAAGTATTGAATAAATGGTAACTATTCCCATTATTATTATGCCTGGAGCTTTGGAGAATGGGACCTGAGGCACAGAGTGTCTTCAGAACTTAAGAAAGGCAGAACTTTGGGGGGCTTGTCTGGTGCTGCAAGGTGACAGGGAAGCCATGGCGTTCAGGCCCCTTGCCTGGTGAGGTCCTGTATGACCCTGGCCCACCCCAGGACAGAAGAGCCTGCCCAGCTGGGAGGGGAGGGCAGTAGCCCCACCCCACCCCATTCCACCCCACCCACCCCCGCTTTGCTCTTTGAGAAATTCACGAAGCTTCCTGCTAACTCTGGGAGAGGAGAGAAGTTGGAGCGAAATGTGCGGCTCTTCCTACTGTTTATTTTTCAAATGTATTCTTCTATATCATGGCCAACAGTGGCTAGTTGATGGGATGCTTGTCAGGGCTGTTGTTCTGTAGCTGGGGGACATGCACAGCTGACAGACTGGGAGTTGCTTTTTCCAAATACAGACAGCTCCTTACAGGTGCTTCGTGCCGCCCTTGGGTGATTCCCCAGAACGAGAGGACTTCGGAAAGTTGGCCTGATTAAGGGGAACCTCTGAGATGGCATCCGTTATGACACTAGGATTCTCCCTAGTTTCCATTAGATTTTTATAAGCAAAAAAAAAGAATTTACTTTGAAAAGTGCTCCGCCTAAGAGGAGATCAAAATCCAAGCTTCAGTAGATGCTTTCTCTGTTCACCAGTCAAAAATCAAAGCACTCCTTGTTATCTTGGTGATGCCTAATAGAATAGGGGCATAACAGAAGGTAAACTGGACAACTGTCCATCAGTATAACTTTAAAAATACATAGATTAGGAATGGGAAAATCACCTACATCTCTCTACAGGTTAGTCTCTGTTAACATTTGACGTGTATCCAAATTTGGGGTATGAGTGTATTTACCGATTTATAATTTCTGTCTTACCAGTTACAGCAACATCCATAAGACCTGGATTCAGACCTGAGTTATGAAAGGCACAGCGTGGTATTGTGTGGCTGTGTCAGAGGGCTGGTTTATTCGTTGGTGTTGAAGCTGTCTTCCAGGTCCCTGTCGGACACCTTGCAGGGTATCTTCCAACTGCCCTCAGGCATGTTCCCTCTCCTTCTCTACCTGCCTGTGCCCCAGAAGGCTCATCTGTGTGGCCTGCATTGCGAGGCCAAAGGAATCCTGGGTTGGCTGTGTCCCCTCCTTGAAAGACCAGCTCTCCTGTGGGGGACCTTTCCCGAAAGCTGCTGTCTCTGGGTTCTGATAACAAGTCCCTCCCCTGGATGCTTCTAGCCTGGGGCTCCTGGCTGTGAGTCCCTCTCCTTACTTGTTGATCTCTCTGTACCCTGTCCAAATGTGTGTAAATAATCCCCTTATTAAGCTTTTTTGGTTGCCCGGTGTGCATGTGCCGTCTTTTTCCCGAGGGGACACTGATCCATACGGACATTTTGTAGTACTATTTCTATCCAGCTCAGGCCAGCCTAGATGGCTATGTGCTGGAGCAGTAAAAACAGCTCGTGCATGTAAATTGTAAATCTTCATTTGCAGACGAGCCAGAGGTGTGGATATCCAGGGTGCTAAGAAGCAGAAGAAATTGATCATCTAACTTGAAGCCTCTCCCATGTAGGAAGCCTTTTCTCTTTTCTAGAGCTGGTGGTACATCAGTGTCTCAGCTGTGTGCCCCAGAACCACCATCTCCTAGATGCATTTCCATCCCATCTCTGCACTGTGGGGCGCACCCACAAGGGCACACAGCAGTTAATGTCCGAATTAAGTACCTCCTAAGAAGAACAAAAATAACCTTCTGGTCAGATTGTGGCTTGAATGTATGGCGTCCTTGGGGTCAGATAGGTCTCTCCCATAGCTGCCTTTGAATGAGATTGAAATTTATGAAAGACAAAAACTGCAGAAGGCCGCTTGTCTACTTAGCATAAACATTTGAGTAATTTCAAACTTGGCTGAAAGCTTAAATGATAAATTTGTGTTTTGTAATCAGTTTTCATAAATATTAAACAAGTGGGAAATGGATAAAGAGCAGGGATGCGTGCTTTGTGTGCATTTTGTATGAGCTGAGAATAATTTCTGGCAGGGGTTTTGGGGCACCGTTCGGTTCCACCTGAAATGAATGGTAGCTGAGAGGGGACCCTTGGCTCTGGGATCCCTCAGTGAGCAGTGAAGTGGCAGCAGCACAGAGGGCACCCTTCCAGGCCCAAGTGCCCTGTCCCAGGCACCCCACCCTTCCGCCTGTGCTGTCCAGTTGGAGGCATGATGTCATCAAGGGAAGAGCTGATTGGTTCAACTCCACAGAGGCTTGGGTTGATTTTAACCCTTGTGGGTTGGGTGTGCTAGAAGAATGGCCTCTGCTGTTAAATAAGGAGAGTGGAGCTTGAGTTTGTGCTGACAGTGGCTAAACTTTCTCCACCACAGTCTGCAGTTTGTCTTGTTCTTTATCATAGAAACAAGCATACTGTGTAGTCTTTCTGGCTGAGCATGGTCAGCCCACTCTAGACAAGAATGTGAGGGGCTCCTGGGTGGCTCAGTGGGTTAAAGCCTCTGCCTTCAGCTCAGGTCATGTTCCTAGGGTCCTGGGCTCAAGCCCCACATTGAACTCTCTGTTCAGCAGGGAACCTGCTTCTTCTTCTTCTCTCTCTCTCTCTCTGCCTGCCTCTCTGCCTACTTGTGATCTGTCAAATAAATAAATAAAATCTTAAAAAAAAAAAAAAAAAAGAATGTGATATACTCCTATCCCTGAGGACAAATCAGAGCGTGGACCATCTATTTCGTTATTGCCCCTGTGTACACAGGAGTCACAACTTTTGTTCTAGAACCTCAAGGTTTCCCTTGGTTTTAAGTGGCCTGTTAAGATTGAGGGCTTTTTTTGTTGTTGTTTTTATTCCAGTATTTTAAAAAAATCTCCATTTATAGGCAGTCCAGAAGAAACTGTTTTGCCTTCCTGTCTGGTAAATCCAAGGGATTTTGGTGAGCCCTGACTTAAAAAGATGCATATGGGCATTTCCATGGCCTTGACGGTAACAGAACCCCATACACAGTATTATGAATAAGCCAGTGTTAGTCCTGGCTCTGTAGTTAGTGAGGAGAGGCCTGGTGTTCTTGACCCCTGCCACATCCCACCAGACGGTCCTTGGTGACATCATGCCTCCCAGTGGACAACCTGCCAGCAAGGGCGGGGTGGCTGGCACCTGGCCAGGAAGGGCGCCCTCCCTGCTGCTCCCTCTTTACTTTGCATGGGGTTCTGGGGGACCTGGCTATTATTGTCCCTGTCTGCATCTCCCTGCTTCCCTCTCCTCTCTAGCTTGCTTCCTGGCTGCTTTCCTACCTCTTGACTCCTCCTGCTTTTCTTTTCATTTCCTTTTTCCCCTTTGCTGGTTCCTCCTTGTTCCTCTGTGCTCTTTCCTGGCTTTTTACTTCCTCGGTACTTTCATTTACTTTACTTTTCCTCCTTTTCCTTCCTGGTGGCATCAAGGAGAGGTTTTTCTGATAGCCTTTCCTCAGCCTTCTCTGCCTGAAGGGTTTTTCTTGTCTTTTGTCTTTTAAACCTCTCACCCGTGTTCACTTGTTGTTACATTCTCCAGAGCATTTTACTGCTTATGGTCTTAGCTCTGCTTCCTCATCCCCATTACACCCATCCACACTGTCTGACCCCTGTCCTTTCAGAAACGGCCTGGTTCCACTTAGCCCCATCAGCACAGCACCATCAAGGACCAGGTAGGGATTTTGTGGTATTTGTGAAATTGCCAGAAGATGAGAACTTCCCTCTTGACTCATTTTTGTTTCCTTATATTTTGTTGTTTTCAAACGCCAGACCAAAAACTTGGGTGCCAGTGGATCTCAGTGAATATATGAGGAGAATTTGATCTTTAATGACAGTGCATATAGATGTCAAGAATCACAGGAACATTTTCTGGGACATTCTTTTTATGTACTTGCTTCTGGTTTTGTATCTGTCTTCCTTCTTTTCTTCTAGTAATGGCATCAGTTAGATACAGACGGAGTGATTTTATGTAATTTAGGCAATAGTAGTTATATTATTCTAAACAGTTGTGTTTGAGAGTCAAGTAGAGGTATTTTCACAGAATTGACAATAATATAGAATCAAAGCATATTTTTATTAGAATTTTTCATTCATTCAACTAATTTGTTGAATACCTGCTAAGTTTGAGGTATTCTGTTATTCCAGTAACTGGGGATGAGCAGTGAACGAAACAGACAAAATCCTGTGCCTTGTGTAACTGACGTTCTAGAAAGTAGAGGGGAAAGAGAAGACAAGAAGTAAAATCAGTATGCTGGTTGGTGATAACAATGCTAATGAGAAAAAGCTGAGAGGAGGGATACAGCCTGATGGGGATGGGGGTTGGGGCTGCCAGGGTGGGGCCCTCCGGGGAAGGAGGGGGCGGGGTGGGGCGTGGCCTGAGCTGAGCCAGCAAGCTGCTGTTAGTGATTAATTTCTCCTGTCAGACAAATTGGAAATTCCATTCTACGCTTACATTGTCTTACAAATACATCTTAGTACTTGACTTTTACTTTTAACTTCCTCTTTTTAGCCACTGGCTTCTTTCCTTATCTTGGTCCCCCCCCTTTTTTTCTAGTAATTTGTGTTGGGTGAGTTTTTATACATATTTGCGTACATGCATGTGTACATATGTGCATATTTATGTACAAACATACATATATTTTTTAAGCTACGGAAGTAGAATGAAATCTGAATTTGCAAGAATTTCTCAGACTTGCAGGTGCCTGGCTGGCTACTTGGGAAGAGCATACAACTCTTGATCTGGAGTTGTTGAGTTTAGGCCCCACGTGGGGTGTAGAGATTACTTAAATAAATAAAACTTTTAAAAAATTTTTCTCAAACTTGTTCACTGTCGTTGTCATCCTGGGCAAGGATCATTGAATGGGTTGTGGTAGAAAGATTAGATTCTAGGTCATTGTTTTAGGAAATACATTTCCATGGACACATCCCATTTTCAAAGTGGAAACAAAATCTAAAAACCAGGATTATAAAGCAAGGGGAAGGAACTCCAAAATTATTTAGACCAGAAGATGGCCAAGAATCTAGAGAACAGAGATCCTATGAGAGGAGGACAGATGATTAGGTATTCGAGACGGGGCAGAAGAGTCTGAGTAGCCGCACCATCGTTGTTTTGAACTCAGAGATGGTGTTGGTACCTTGAAAGGCATCTTAAGGGCTGACGGCCTGATGACTCTGAAATACTTCCTGGTACTAGTCAAGCCCGCAGATTCCAAACAGGTCATTGTTGCTGGTTAGAGAGGGAGGTGCAGGGGGCCTCAGATATTGTCTGACCCAGGGTGGAATTGCAGAGGTCAGTGGACAGGGAGCTTCTCAGATCCCAGGTATGGAGTTGGTGTTTATGTGTATATGTGCACACATGTGTGTACATATAGGCTCTGTGTTATTTCACATGGTGAATTGTGTCCTATTGGGGGCGGGGAGGTGTCTCAGTTAGCCACGAGCAGGGACCGTGGCTGCCCGGTTAGTGAATGCGTGGTACATGCGGGCTTGGGTCTGGTTGGGGTCAAGATGCCAGGCATTGTGATGCCTCTGGTCTATCCGTGCTCCTGCCCAGATGACCTGCCACTGACTGCTCTAGCCCTCATCATCTCTGGCTCACACAGAGCCCCTTGACGTGTAGCAAAACTACTAGCTGGCTTCCCTGTCTTCTCACAAGACAACTATGTCTCTGTTTGGGGTTTTTTTTTTTCCCTCCATGAAATGAATAGGCCCCAGAGAACTTTAATTTGTTTAGAGATTTGGTGTGCAGTCAGAGTGGCAGCTAAGTCATTACCGGGCAAGAGAGTGAGGGATGGGCTTTTTTTATTACATAAGACTGGAAGAAAGCAACGAATCTGGACCTCCCCTGCAACACAGAGCTCTTTTCTAGCCCGCAGTGTTTTCACCAGCACCCTGAGATGTGCTCTGTGCTCCCCCCTCTGTTTTCGTGGATGGCTGCCCTCCCTGCTGAGGGTTCCTTTACTTTTCTTTTTCCTGCTTTTTCCCATGGATATTCCCTTTTGAATGCCTCCAGGTGAGTAGCCTGTGGGTGAGAAGGATACTTGTGGCCTGAAGATCATGGGCAGAGCCAAGATGCTAAGCAATCTGTCTCAGGATCCCACTCCGTCTTGCTCACACGCTCTAATGACCCGGTCTCCGGCGCCACAGGGCCCACCTGTCCATAACTCAAGGCAGTGTGTTTATTTGTCTGGACAGGTGGAAAACTGCCTAAGCTCGCTAGGGGCCTACAAATGACAATTTGTCTGGCAGTCTGTTCTTGCCTGTCCTGATTTAAACAGCCAGGAAGCCATCGTAAACTCAGTTGAAATGGTGTGGTTTGTGTTTGTGTTGGGGTTCCTTTCCACTTTGGAGCTAGTTATTTTCAGCAGGGCCTGCGCCAAAAGCCTCGTGAGAGGGGTGCCTTGTATCGGTTATGGGCGGGCAGTGCTGGAGTTCACTGACACCTGGAAGATGGATAACTCTGGAGAAGTTTATCTCTGGGCCTGGCTGAGCCCTCTTTGCTGACCCAGAGGATAGGAGGGACCACCATGGAACCTGGGGTATGGTGGCAGAGTACTTAAAGGATAGAAATTGCCAAAACCCAAGGAGTTGACCTGTGCTCTGAGAGGGAATAGTTGATTTAAATAGCCTTCCCATCCAACTGCATATAAATGTTTAGGCAAAGCCAATGCTTGAAACGGAATTTTTGTACACTGGGGATTTTTTTTAAGTTATAATATTCAGTATTATATGGCTGAAATTTAAAAGGTACCAAAGAACATATAGTTTTTTCAGACACCCAGTTCCTCTCCTGAGTTTTTTAGTATCTTTCTTAGAAGTATTTGTGCATTTGTAAGCATTTTAGCCCTGTCAGGTATTTTTCTTTTCAAGACAAGTGATGCCATATTCTGCATACTGCTTTGAACCTTTTTTCGTTTGATAGTTTATTTTTTTTAAATAATTCTAATTAAGTACATAAAGTGTTTACTTTTCTTTTTTATATTTCATATGATTCTACAGTATGGATATACTAATCATTTATTTTAAAAGTTTTCTCTAGATAGATATTTTGGATGTTACTCAGTTTCTACTAATTACAAGTAAGACTACAATACGTATCCTTATACAGTGTCATTTTAAGATAAATTTCTTGATGATCAGCATCTGTGTTAAAGGGTTTATTATGCATGTTAAATTTACTCTCACAGTCATAACTCCTATTAGGAGAGCCTGTTTCTTGATACCTCACCAACCTGGGGGTGGTCAGCTTTTTAATCTCTTTTTGGTTAACAGATTGGTAATGTTATCCTGGTATAGTTTTAAAGGGGGTGTCTTTTTTTATTATGAGTGAGGTCGGCATCTTTTCATATTTTTAAAAAACTGTTTTTCTTTTCTGAGCTGCTTGTTCCTTTGCTTTCTCTTTCCTCCTTTTCTTTGTTTTGATTGCAGTTGTTGATTTGATCTGTTTCTTTGAATTTATAGAAGCTCTTTATGTTTGAAGAAAATAGCCCTTTATCTATAATATGCATTGTCTTTTGGCAGGGTTTTAAAAAATTACTAATGAGGTATTATTGACATACAACAGTATGGATTTTTTTTAACTTACAGAAATTTATTTAGTTTTTTTAAAGATTTTATTTACTTATTCGAGAGAGAGAAAGAGAGGGAGGAAGAGAACAGAGGGAGAAGCAGCCTCCCCACTAGAAGAGAGTCTGATGCTGGGTTTGATCCCAGGACCCTGTGATCACGACCTGAGCCCAAGGCGGATGTTTAACCAGCTCAGCCACCCAGGTGCCCCAATATACAGAAATTTAAAATTTTGTATAGTTGAATCAATCTTTTCTTTAATGACTTCTAGATTTTGTGTCTTAGTTTAAAAAAACCTTCCCTACTCAGTTTATAACACACACACACACACACACTCTCTCTCTCTTCTCTCTCTCTCTCTTTCTTATTTTCTTCTAGTACTTTCAGGGTTTTATTTTTCAGGTTTAAATCTTTGTTTCTTCTGGAATTTATTTTTATCTAAGGAGTGATAAGCATCCTGTTGACTTTTTTCCAGCTTTATTTGAGGTGAAGTAAAATTATAAGATATTTAAAGTGTATAAGGTAGTGATTTGATTTACATATATGTTGTAAAAGGGTTCCCCTCATTGAGTTAATTAACACATCTATCACCTCACATACTTCACTCCTCCTCCTCCTTCTTTTTTGTGAGAACATTTAAGTTCTACTCTATCAGCAAATTCCAATTACACAATACAGGGTTATCAACTATAGTCATTTTGTTACCTATTAGATCATCAGATTTAATACAGACTGAAAGTTTGTACCCTTTTACCAGCCTCTCCTTATTTCCCCTCCCTGCAGCCCCTGGTTCTGTAAGTTGGAGGTTTTTTTGGTTTTGTTTTGGTGTATTTTTTTATGAGTCCACATATAAGTGATAACATACAGTTCTTATCTTGCTCTCTCTGGCTTATTTCACCCAGCAGAATGTCCTCCAGGTTTTAGGTTTTGTTTTGTTTTGTTGTGGGTGTTTTTTTTTAAGATTTTATTTATTTATTTGATAGACAGAGATTACAAGTAGTCAGAGAGTCAGGGAGAGAGAGAGGAGGAAGCAGGCTCCCCGCTGAGCAGAGAGCCTGATGTGGGGCTCGATCCCAGGACCCCTTGACCATGACCTGAGCCGAAGGCAGAGGCTTTTGACCTACTGAGCCACCCAGGCGCCCCTTTGGTTTTGTTTTTAATATGCTCCAGGTTTATCCATGTTGTAGCAAATGACAGGATTCCCTTCTTTTTGAAGGCTGAATAATATTCTAACACACACACACAGACATATATACATACTATATTATATTTACATAATTATATATAAATTATATGTACAGAAGTTATACATACGTAAGTGTACCTTATTATATTTCCTTACTTTATCCATCAACAGACATTTAGATTGTTCCCATACTTTGGCCATTGTGAATAATGCTGCTATGAACATAGGGGTGCAAATATCTCTTTGAAATACTGATTATTTCCTTTGGACATATAGCCAGAAGTGAAGTTCCTGGGTCATATGGTAGTTATGTATTTAATTTCTTGAGGAACCTCCAGACTGTTTCTCCATAGTGGCTGCACAGTTTGCATTCCCACCAGCAGTGTGCAGGGCTCCCTTTCCTCCACATCCTTGCCAACACTTTTTATCTCTTGTCTTCTGATCATAGCCTGAGTGGGCCGATCACTCACTGAGGTTTGGATTTGCATGTTGAGTGAAGTGGAGCCTCTTTTCATGTACCTGTTAGCCATTTGTATGTCTTCTTTGGAAAAATGCCTCTTTATGTCTTTTGCCTGTTTTATTTTATTTTATTTTATTTTATTTTATTTTATTTTATTTTATTTTGAGTTATTTAGGGAGAGAGAGAGTAAGTGAGAAAAGGAAGGGGCAGAGGGAGAGAGTGTCAAGCACAGGCCACACTGAGTGGAGAGCCCAGTGCAGGGCTCAACCCCACGTCCCTATGATCACAACCCAAGCTGAAATAAGAGTTGGATGCTTGGCTGACTGAGCCAGCCTAGGCACCCCTCTTTTGCCCTTGCCCGTTTTAAATTGAATTGGTGTTTATTGTTTGTTTGTTTTTGGTTGGGTTTTTCTTGTTTTGTTTGTTTGTTTGTTTGTTTGCTCTTGAGTTTAGGAGTGCCTATATATTTTGGATATCAGCCCCTTATCAGATATGTGGTTTGCAAATATCTTTTCCCATTCCATAAATTGCCTTTTTATTTTCTTGATGGTTTCTTTCACTGTGCAGAAGCATTTTAGTTTGATATAGGGCCATTTACTTATTTTTGCTTTTGGTGTCAAATTAAAAAATCGTCAAGACCAAACAAACATCCTGCTGAATTTTAGCAACTATTTGATCTAGTCAACTACTTGATTCAGTTTTCCAGGTAAGGAAACTAAATTTCTAAGAATTGAAGGGAGTTATCTAAGGTGTTAGAGTTGATAAATGAAGAAGGCCAGTTGAAGCTACAGCTTCTAAGTCTTGAAAAAATTGAATTTAAAAAAGAAGTGAGCCAAAAACCTCCAACATACAGGGCCTGCAGGGAGGTGGAAATAGGGAGAATAATTAATAAAAGGCGTTAATTTACAATTACTGTTCAATTCCTCTTGTTTCTACCCAACTTATCACAGGACTTTCTTACTTTTCCTCCCCAACTCCAGATGAAAATGTTGTCATGCATGTAAAGGAAAGTGACTTGGGAGAGGGAACTCTTAAGAGAAAATATGAGTTTTTCATTTCACTGTTAAAGCTCAAAGCATTTCTTCCCCTTCCTGCTGTCCCAGATGGAGGACTCTTAGGTTTGGGATCTTTTCTGCTTTTGCTTTTATTTTGTCTCGGACTTGCAGAGTGATGTGGTGATTTCAAGTAAATTTGCCAATTAAGACATTGGAGGAAATCTGAATTACTGTGCCATCCACCTGCCTTAAAGATAGTCACTTTTGTGTCCTCTAAAAACACACTTCTGGCTCTTTCTTGGAAACTCCCAAGTGACCACCTCCATGGTCTGCCATTACTTGTGTGAAATCTCGGGAAATCCTTTCTCATTTCCATCTAAGATCTGTGCCTTCCACCCCATTGGTTCTGGTTCTCCCTTGAGGGTCAGGCACACTGTCCTGCTTCCTGGTTGTTCAGACATTTGAAGCTGCAGTTATGTCCTCCTGCTCTCAGACCTTGTTTCCTTACCAGGCACCCGAGTTCCTTCTCCTTTTCCTCAGATGACTTGTTCTCAAACTGCATCTGTCCCGACCGGTTGATGCATGCAGGTCAGCAAGTCCTCTGGAAGTTGTGTGACATCATTACAGATGACATTATACAGCACGATGAGATTTTACTTGTCACACGGCGCCTGATAATGCCTCATCAGGGAATGTGATTGCCTCTTACTCTCCTGAAAAATTAAGGGGATAAATGTGTCAGTGAGCCCAAATCAAGAACTGTACACGTGACCCCTCCAGAGCCCCTCCACCCTCATCAGGAGGCCTTCTGCAAAGCTGCTCTGCAAAGTAACGGAGAGTTGCATTCTGCCTCGGGAAGCTTCTGCCTGTGCTTCCTGCCTGGGAGATACAGCTGAGCCTCTCCCCTGTTGTGCTTTTTGGTAGAACCAATGTAGGTCTTCCCTGCACCCCAATATGGAACAATGCCTGTGACTACTCTCCACCTACCAGCAGAATAGCCCGCTCTGGGTCCCTGAGCCTTTCTTGGGCATTGTTTGGCTGCTGCAGAACTCACCATGCCCTTAATTTGCAGAGAAAGATGTTTTTGTACCAGCTTTTCATTTAAAATCTATGGGAGAGATGGAAACTAGGAAAGCTTGTGTTGTCTACATGACCCCTAGCCAGGCCCTGTAAAGAGTGTCTCAAACCCTCACTTGTCCTTGACCCTGAACTCTTCCTCCTCTTCCCTCCTGTGTCAGTCCCAGGTTTCTTCCCACAGTCTCAACCTTCCATTCCCACCCACCTTCCTTGTACCCCCTCAGCAGCCACTGCCTCCGCATTCTCAGGCTTGCCTTTGGGCTTCTCCTCTAGTCCTTCTTACCGGGAGCTGCTCTTCATGATCTTAAATATTTTGTATTCCCTCCTCTAACTAAAAACCACCTTTGGTCCCTTATTGCTACAGTCCACATTCTTGGGCCTAGAGTTCATGATTCTCCAGAGAGAATAATCCCAGGGTCTAGCTTCTATACCTGGCTTTCTCTTTCATCTTCTACTTCTGGCTCCAGGCAATTCCTTTACCCTCGATTTTCATCTACACTTTGGTTTACACCTTTTTTTCCCCCTGTTGGAATGGCTTTCTTGATTTCTTTTTGTTGAAATTCCACCCTTCCTTAATGGCTTGCTCATTCATTCATTCAACACATTATCAAGAGCCTGTTATACACCAGACATGGGTCTAGGTGCTGGGTGTATAGAACTGAAAGAGCAAAAAACCCTCAGCTTTTCAGGGACTTATAGTCTAAGGGGAGAGGCAGATATTAAACAAGCACAAACAAAAATATTTCACAAATGAAAATAAGTGCCCTCAAGGAAGAACATAGTGCTATGAGGGGTGGGAGGTGAGGTAGGCCCCATTTAGATCGAAGGACTTAGCCGGTCACCAGTGGCGGGGACCAGAGAGCTCAGTTCCCAGAGCGGAGGAGGTCCAGTCTCCACTATAAACCCGCCTGGGGGCACCTTGAAATTGCAGAGGCTTTTGTCTGGCTGCTGACGACTCGGGCACCAGTTGGCACTATGGGTATTGCTGATCTTGGTTTTTTGTGCATGGCCTGTCTCCCTCACGAGATCAGAGACATTTCAGGGTTAGTAATCACGGTTCATTTTTGTAAGCCCTTAGGTTCCCCTTCCCAGACTGGGCATTTAGAAATGTGAGCCAATGACTAAGGAAGGACCTCAGATGTTCGAGGTCCTGAGTCCTTAAAATGTCATGTTCACTCCAAAAAGCTCAAGGTTTAGATTGCTAAACACCTTGCCATGCTTGGGTATAGATCTCTTTCTTTTCTTCTCAAGGGAAATGTAATAATTATGTCCTTCTCCATCTCACCCTTAAATTCTGAATTATCATTTGCATGTAATAAATAATAGCTCTTTTGTACCACCACTGAGGGATTCTAGAAAATATGTAGTATAATTTGCTTCGCAGATGCGAGCATAGAAATTTATGGGTTTTAGGAGAGGTTTGTTGCTAATGTTCTGGGATTTCTCAATTCGGTAGATTAGCCCCTCCCCTAAAATTTTTTTTAAGTTGGAAACATTTTACTAGAACATTCTGATTTTGAAAGGGAAGTTTGACTTTGACATTTAAATGCCAATATAAGTTTTACTAACTCCATTTACTGCCTGCCCTCTCATACATAAAATAGTTAACATTTATAAAGAATGTTGAGAACAGAAGCCCCCTTGGAAATGTCACAGTGGCTGTTACAACCCTTTCTGCTTTCAAGTAGCATATATTTAAGTCAAGAACAAAAATAGGTTTGGCCTGTTCTTGGCCCTTAATCTTTTAAATTAGATTGAGAAGAAAAAAAGAACCAAACCAACTATAGAATATTTCAGTTAAAATACCAGCTCCCGCCCAGGTAGCTCCATCTGTCCCCGTAGGTCTCCAGAAGGGCTTGCTGCGGTAGAGTGAAGGCATAACTAACCAAATCCTTAGCTGAGGCCATGTGTTTAAAGCCATTTACAGGCTTTATAGACACTTATTCCATGGAGCATAACAGTTAGCATCTCTGACATATATGCAGGCTGGTGGAATTGATTTGGCTAAGGAGAAAATTTCCCAAAGCCCATTTTTTAAAAATCAGAAATACTTCTGCTGATCTCGAAATAAGGTCCTTGATGAGTCTTCCCCGTTGGGGTATTAACCCGGAGATCTGGCCGTGCTCCAGTTCAGATAATGCTATTTCTCTGTGCTAAATTCCTCCTGAAGGTTCAATTAGATTTGGCCTTTATTCATCCTGGGCACCGACTGGAAAACTGCCAGTTTCTAAGGCCAGAGCTTAGCGATGGATGCATTTGTTTCACTGCTGACAAAGGTTTCAATGTAAAATGTCCCAGGCCCTCGAGGGTGGAAACAGAGACTGATCTTGATGAAGAATAAGTCTATTGGCCCTCACGCTGAGATGGGTTAGCATCTCTCTCTGCTCTGGAAGGGGTTCCTTTGCCGGCATGGGCCCTGAGCAGACTGGACTTTGCTGCCTATTCAGACCCCTTTCCTGGGAGAGAGGGCTATTAATTTAGGCCTTTTAATTTGAAGACATCAGTGGTGTTAACACCGCAGTTCCTTTGGTCAGTCATTACACAAAGCAATATTTACTGGGTCTTGACACGGCTTGTGGAAAACACCACCTGCATTTGGGGAGCATTGTGTACCCCTACCAAATTTGGGGCTACACCTTTACTGAATTTAGTTTAGACTGCTTGGATTAATTAAAATATATTTCCAAGCCTTCAGAGGCTTGGCATGACTTGGGTCATTGCATCATTTGCTAAATATTATATACTATGATAATTGTGTCTATATTTCCTCGATGTCAAGCAGAAGGAGGAAATACAGCATCATAAATCGGAGGAGAGCTCAGTTAGAGGCAGTCAAATCTACAAAGGTGAGGGATTCACATTCAAGGATGGAAGCCTGAGCCGAGAGTGGGACTGACACCTGTAAACTCACAGAAGGTTGACAGAGGCCATTCCTAGCCCTGTCCCCAAATCCTAACACAATGAAGGAAAACACAGATGTAGAAACTTAAAGGGTGAGTTAGAACAAATAAAGGAAACTGCTCACTTTCCCGTGAGTAGGTGGAACACGTTGACCTAGGAACTGTCTCCCTGTGAGTGACAGGCGAAAAGGCATTGGCTGGCTTCCTTGGAGCGCCGTTCCCAGCCACAATGCCAGGGGCTGTCCAGACTGGCTGAGAGAGTGCAGTCTATCAGCAGGTCGTTCCGAGATGCCAACTATGTGTCAGGCATCATGCTAGGTGTTGGGTGCAGGGGGCACAGATGAGGACACCACTCTTTCTCTTAGGGAGCTTTGTTGAAGGACATCGGGGGTGGCTTCTGAATTCTGTTGTAAGGAGAGGTTGGGGGGCAGTATCTGATTGGAAGTAAGGGCTTGTCTTAATGATACACCTCACTGTTTTTACTGAAGTTTTATGTGTTAGATCAACAAAAATCATTTCTAAAGATGCTTCTGTTTATACCTTATGTGAGACTAAGAAAATGTTAGTTGTTTATATATAAAAGAGTCTTTTCTTTGGGTTGGCTTGGCAAGGGACTGTTGAGATTACAGGTGGGTAAATGTGCCCCAACCCCTGGTGTCCCTCTTTGAGGTGGCATTGCTGGACTCCATTTCCCCCGTGTAATTTTTTTTTTCTTTTTAAGATTTTATTTCTTTATTTGACACAGAGAGAAAGAGAACATAAGCAGGGAGAGCAACAGGCCGAGGGAGAGAGAGGAGCAGGCTCCCTGTGGGTCTCGATTCCAGGGTCCTGGGATCATGACCTGAGCCAGAGGCAGACATTTAACTGTCTAAGCCACCCAGGTGCCCCACCACCTGTTTAATCTTAATGCCATGTGGACACAGGGGTCTTGAGGTGGTTGTTTATTTTACTGAGTTCCTTTCTACCTCAAGCCTGGCTGCATACTGACCAGAGGTTGCCAGTCTGAGTCTGTTGGAGGTCCAACAGCCTCACCTGTCTTCCCAGTCCCACAGTTTATTTGTTGGTGATTTTGAACAAATGATGGTCCTCCCTGGTGAGTTTCTCCTTACATAAAATAAAATAAAACAAGAAAGTTTCGGCAGGTTCCCTGTGGAATCGGGAAGGTCAGTGGTTTGCCTAGGATCCATCAGGAGATGCGTTCAGAAGCCCGGCCTCTCAGAAATAGAGTGGTGTCATCCGAGGCTGCCCTTCACAGGTGGCTGCCCCGCCTCTCCCCGCTCGTGTCCTGCTTTGCATTCAGAGCAGGAAAGCTGTTAGCACAAGGCTCATTTAAAACCTCAGTTGAGGAGGTTATCATAGCATCCTTAATTCTAGTGAGTGGCTCCCATTTTCCCCTCAGCAGTCGGAGTGATTAAATGTCATACTGTGTCGGGGAGTACCAGTTAAGAACATGGTTTTCATGCTGGATGCTTGCACATTCTTTGGTTGGTTTTGGGCACCATACTGACCTACCTTGGCGGCCCCTTTAATTGGGGCATTCATTGAATTGAATCGGACTGACTGTCCCGAAGGCTCTTGGGGCCAGGACTGCTGTCAGGGCCTCACCTGCCCTGTCACAGTCGACCCACTGGAGCCGCTAAGCTGTTGTCCACCTTTCTCATCACACTGCCCAGACGGCCAGGCAGAAAGGTTTTGCTTTGAGTTTGAGCCAGCATGCTGCTCTGCTTCATTATAAAATGTCTGAGCTGGACTATTGCCCAAACATGAGTTCTGTCCTCACAGGTTAGTAAATTGAGGCTCACTGAGGACATGACCATCCCAGAGTCTCACAGGACCTTTGACAGTGCCCAGACCTCTGTTGTCCAGAAACATCTTTGGGACAGAGTAGGCACTGTTGCTTGTTGACTAAATGAGCAAACCCAGATCTCCTGGGATGTGTTTGAGTAACAGTTCTTTTTACATTTTTTGGTTTAGACTGTCAGCCTACCAAATCTCCTTTGGGTTCATTGACTGATCTAGAGTGTTACAAGATTCCACCCGTTTTCTTGAAACAACCACCCTTTCTGTTGCAAATGCTGGCTGGAAAGTTTAGCCTCCTTGTTGCTCTTTCCCTCAGTAGAGCACTTGAATGCAGGGTGTGACTACAGACCACCAGCGCCAACCGCACGTAGGGACAGGACAGAAATGAGGATTTTCGGCTACTGAATTTGACCTTCTGGGTCAAAAGTGCAATGGGCTCTCCAGGTGATCCCCTTGCTGCTGGAGTTTGACAACCACTGCTTTTAGCGCCATCTTGGCAGGGTTTCCTCCAGCGTGGGGTTGTATAACATTAGTAATCAAATAAAATTTAATGTAAGTTTTATCTGACACATTTAATATTTCCATGGTAGTTATTGCGCTAGCGGTAATTAGGCAAATGAAAAGCAGTTCTTATAAATGGCTATTAGGAGTATTACCCAGGCAAATCAAGTTTTTAATAGTTTTTTTAATCCCTCTGTTAGCTCTCTAGTATCTGCCAGTGGCCATGCCCTTGGCAGTTTCCCTCATTACAGATACATCCTTCAGACACCCACAGAGATAACGCTCATCCATATTCAGCTCTAATTTCCCAATTGTTGCGGTTCCCTGTGCCCATCTATCTTAGGTTGAGTTCCCCCCAAACATGGGATTTAGTTAGATGCAGATCGTCTATTTGGGAGGTGATCTCTGAAAGTACTGGTGAGGGAATGGGGTCGTGAGAAAGAAAGGAAAGCAATAAAGGGTTTGTGATCATGGGGTTACCTCTCTGGGCCCTGGGGCTCAGCCCCACTGGGAAACTCTGACAGAGGGCCTCAGGTATCCCAATGAGGGTAGAGGGGGCTGGGCTGTTCACCACCCATCAGTGGTCCCAGGCTTTTCTGGATGCACCCCTGCCCCCGCCCTGAGGTGGTGGTGGAGCACCACCACTATCCCTGTCGGTACTTGCCAGGGCAGACCTGCTCCTGAGGTTTTGGTTCTGGAGGGGAAGTGGCAGGCAAGTACTCAGTGTCAGGAAGAAGGGAGAGGGTGCCATGGGAATACTCTGGATCTTCAAGTCTGAGCCAGCGAGAGAGCAGGGTGCAGCAAATGAAAAAATCTGGTGCTGTAAGTGGCTGGCATTGGGTCTCTTTGGTGAAAGAAGAAAAGGAAAATAAGAGGATTCTGGGCTCTGGTAGGAGTAGAAGGCAAAAGAGAAACTTAAATTTCTTGTCGGCAAAGCCTGGCATGCCCTTTCCCCCAACACCAAATGATACTGTCAGCCTGCCCACTCTGGGGTTCTAGTCTCTCGAGGCTGCAAAGAATGGTCGGAAGCCAGCCATGCTGAGAAGTAAGGGGGCTGTGTGCCAGGCCTTCCTTTGGGTGGATCTGCTGGCACGTTATGGTTGCTTGCCAGGCTGCAGAGGATAGAGGAACCAAAATCTTGCATTCTTACTGAGGTCACTCTAACCCAGTTTTGACAGGTCCACGATAAAGGGAAATTTAATCAAGGACAATGAAGAGTGTCACAGTAGCACCACTGGGGTTTGGTTACCAACTGCCTTTATTCTGATTATGTCTATTCTTTCTTTGTGTCTCATTGTCCTTTCTAATATAAAATGAAGAAGGTAATTTTCATGTTAAGTTAAAATTCTTTTCCCTTATTCAGATTTTTTTGTTTTGAAATAATTATAGATTCACAGAGAGTTATGGAAATAGTACCGAGAGATCCTTTACTCATTACCCTTCACCCAGCCAGTGCTGGTATATTCCATAACCCTAGTACAATATCAGAACTAGAAAAGTGACACAGGCATAACCCACATACCTTATTCACACTCCACCTGTTTGACACAAGCGTGCATGCAAGTGTGTGCGTGCATGTGTGGTGCCGTGTGGTTTTATTAGCTGTAGTCCATGTAACCACCAGCACCGCCGAGTTCACAACCAAACTCTCCCTCATACTTCCATCGTGTTCATTTGTTAAAGTCCTTATTTGCCATGATGAGAAGTTGGCAACTGTCTAACGTTGCTGCGATCCCAGTTAGGAGGGAAAACGGCCTACAGACTTGCTAAGTTAGGGACCACTGCCCTGTGTCCCGTTGTTGAAGTGGGACCGTGCAGTACTCTGCACAGAAGCCGTTTTCCTGAGAGAGGGGAGGGCCAGGGACACAGAGAGCTGAGGGTGAGGACACTTACCTCTCCCTGAGGGCCTTTGCCTTTAGGATCCAGCCTCCGGAGGCCTCAGTATCTTCCACAAAGGCTGCTCCCCGTGCTGCCACTTCCAAAGGCTTGCAAAGTCGTAGGGTATCTCAGCAGAGAGGCAAGAAGCAAGGCTTGGGCTCTCTTCTCCCCCTCTCATTGCCGTGGGCAAGTTCCTTAACCTCTCTGAGCCAGCTGTGCCTTCTTCATTGGACTGAGAGATGCATCTGTGTCTTCCCATCCTTTGTTGCCAGTGATGCGATGATGAGGGTGCAGGGGCCGAGACATTGCTCCTTGTACCAGCTGGACTCACGTATTCCCACTTCTGGGAGCAAAGCATTCTTGAAAAGGAGGTTAGGGGTTCTGTGCTTCATGATTTTGACTAGAGCCATCCTGTTTATTTTCAGCTCTGTAGGAGCATATTTGAGATTCTGATGCTTGTGCGTGCATGCAGAGACACACAAATGCCCAAGCTTAGAGATGTTTGAGAGAAATGGATCTCTTGTTGATCAAGGTTACAGTGGACGCCATGCTTCTTCAGTCTAAGCTTATACCTTCTCTACGCCAGTTCACTTGCTGCTCAAGCCTTTGATTCGATAAGAGGTAGAATCTTAGAAGACAAGGCTCCTGTACCTCTGTGAACAGTAGCACCAGGAAGCCTGGGGCCCCTGGCCTTTTGCCAGGGACTCGTGGGGGTCTTGATAAGCTTCCCCTTCTCCCACTTATTCTCTCCTCTAGACTTAAGGGATTGGCACACTTGTTTAGGCTGCCCGCCCCCTGATTCTTCCGTCTCTCCTTTTGGCCCAGCACTCTGTAGGAAAGGACAGAGTTTTCCAGGGGCTCCCCAGTTTTGCTGTAACTGAAATAGACGCACAGGCCCCTTTTTACTGCTTGTCAGACAAAACAAAAATGGGAAACTTAGAGGCGAGAAGAAATAGCCCGTAAATAGCTGGCGGCGATGTTGTAAAGTTACTGGAAATGTTAAAGCAGTAATTGTCCTGGGTCTTCCTCAAACATTAATAAACTAGGTCTTTCCTTAGCTCCTCTAACGTCTTCCTCATAATTTGTTGTCTTGTGGCTACGGCTCCCTGCCTCCTGGGTGTGCATGCAAAGCCCCTGGAGAACAGGCTTGACAGTGACAGATGCTTGTGAAAGAGTTGAGGCTGGCATGTCGTGGTTGCTTGGGAATCCTGGTGCAGGCCGAGGCTGGAGATGGTCTTTCGGTGGGTGGCCCAAGGATCTCCCAGTGCAAAGGTTTCGCAACATGGAGAGGGCAGCATGTCCATCTTGTCTGCCTTTCTTTTCCCGGTGTGCTGCTCTTATTGTTGGGCTTCCTGAGGATATGCGTGCAGTCTGCAACTCCAAGCCTCCCTTGGTAACAGGCCCAAGAGCACAAGTCCACAGGGGTTCTCCTGGTGCAGGCGGTCTTCACTGAGACTGTTTTGAAAATGCTGTGTTCGTTCTGGTTACCCGATGTGGTTGTGTACTTTAACGTGAAGCTTAGCCCACAGCAGTTTCGTGCTGCTGCCCATATAGGGAATGGCTTCTCTCAGGAGTCCCAGAAGACATGTGACCCTGCCCTGCCAGCCCCATGAGAAGCAAGGCCTTATGGCTCTCCCTTTACCAGTGTCCTTTCTTCAAATGCCAGGTCCTTTCCATGGCCTCTCACTCCCTCTGCGGTCAAAAGGAGCCCCTGACCTTGAGCCCCGGGCCCAGAATTTAGTGGGCTAATTCAAGAATATCAAGTTGTGCTTGTGAGATGGCAGCCTGCATTGTTTAGGAATACTGACATGGATGGTAAACTCCACAGGAAAGCAGCGGGGTGGTAGCATTTAATCCCAAAAGCCAGTGGCCTCAGAGGAGCATGGAAGGGAGGCGATGACCTACGAAAGCCATGCTGTTTGGTGGCTGTGTTCTGTTTCCTGCAGTGCATGGTGGGTTTCTGGATGGGTCACATCTTACTGGTGTTTGAAATCGTGTTATAAAATAGACCCTTCGGAATTTAAGAAATACTTCATTTTTTTCAAGATGAAAGAACACAGTTGCTTGTGGTTGAGGCTAGCCTAGGGCTGATCCTGGAGCTTGTTGACTGAGGGACTCAGCAGTGAGACAGGGAGGATGCAGCTGGAGGCGTCTTACATGGAAAAATCCCGCACATCTGGGAAAGCCACCACTTTCCCCCTCTCATTTTCTCTTTGGGGAAAAAAAATCTCAGATCCAAGAAAGTCGTATGTCCTAAACATATCTCTCCCTAAGAGTCGGTTAGATGTACCCACTTTCTCTTCGGGTGTTTTTCCACTGGGTATTGGCTAAACCCTTCCAGTGGGAAGGACAAAAGGAGCTGAAGGGGCGTGGCATGCACCTGTGGGAGGACCAAGGGATCGTCCTTGGGCGATATTTATGTGAGCGTGTTTGCTTTAGTGTAGTACAGCTGGGCTGTCTCTGCCCCAAGGAACCTAACACAAAGACCTTAGATGCAGTCAGTCCAGAAAGGGTGCTGGCAGGGAACCAGTGCTTTTCAGACACCTGCTGTGTGCCGGCCACTCTCTCCACTGCAGTTAATCCCCACAGCGCACCTCGAAGCAGGTGTCGCCATCCCTATTTACAGACGAAGTTCAGGTAGGTTATGTATTTTGCCAGAGGGACAGACAAAGGATAAAGCCTTGTCCGACCCCAAAAACTTTTCAGTGTTAGACTGCACACAGTGTGGAGGGACACAGGTGACTTGAGCTGGTCCTGAACAGAATTACAGGGTAAGGATTTGGGGGCTACAGATGAGGCACAGACCTGCCCGGCTTGGGCTTATGATCTCAGGAGCAGCGGGAATGTGGGTTGGTGGGTAAGGTGCAGTAAGAGGTAGGCACAACCATTAGGCCTCCAGTGGGGGCCACACATCCCTGGTGCACTATTGTCTCTAGCTCTGCCTTCCTACCCAGAAAATAATTAGCCTCCACGTACTTATTCTCACAGAGTATTTCCACATGTCTTATCCTCCGTAAGTATATTTGGGGGACATAAGGATGCCATTCCCATAGATTTTTATACTCCATGATGGGTGGGGCAGGGCACAGACTAGTTCCTAGCTCAGGTGTTTTGTTTAGGGTGACCTTGGATGCCCTTAAACTTCATAACACATCTGGGAGACTTGGAGGACTCCAGTTGCTCTGCCTCCCTGCCCCATGGTCTGCCAGGGCAGATAAAGGGTACCATGTGGAGGGGGAGGGTCTTAGTTAACCTCTGGGACTCTCTGTCTCTGTGCTTCCAGCTTGAGATCTGGGCTTACAGGAGTTCCCATTACCAAGTGCTGTGTGCGAGTGAATGGCAGCTGGAAATTTGACTTGCATGAGGTAGCCCCTGAGTTTGACAGAATATAAGAGCCCATGACTTGCTAATGCTTTTGATCACGGGGCCCTGGCTGGTTGACCCTGGCCCCTGGGAGTCATCAGTGAAAGCGTAGGGCATTGTGCTACCAGAAACTACAATGAGGAAGGAGGAAGGGCTGAGAGTATGCTGGGATTCACCCAGGTTTATTTACCAGCCCTCCGTGGAGAGGCTTTTCAGGAAAAAGAAGCAAGAGAGGAGTTCTGTATCTGTGTAAGTTGAGACTTACTTGATAATGTAAGCAGTTTGTGAATTTCAGTGTGGCTGGGCTCACTGTATCTGTGACAGGCTAGTGTTTATCGAGCGGTGCTGCCAGCTCCCCACAGGAGCTTTCTAGGTGGACACTTGGGATGGGGGTTATTTGGCTAATTACAAACCTCTGTTAAAGGAGGAAGTCATTTTTAAAAAGAATACAAACATTTTAATTTCACCCTAAATGGATAGGTGTGTATCCTGGTCTTTTGATGTGGAGCTAGGGTCTTTTCTTTCCCTGTCGACCTGCTAATCTGGACTTCTCTGTCCATTATTTATGAGCTGAATCACACCCATGAAACATCATTGGTTAAAACTTCCAGTTTGAGTTTCTTAGAAGTAAAGCAGGAACTTAGCCACTTGTGAAAGTTGGAGTACGGAATCCTTTTAGAATATTTTATAATTTATTTCTCCAACGACACCTAATCCAAAAGCACATTTTTAAAAAATGATTCTGTTATTGAGTCTCCTCATAGCATCTCCTTGGTTGTCACGGAAACTGCTCTTTTTGTGCTTGTTTCATCATTTAGGTAAAGTTTAATCAAATTTTCTGTTTTCATCAACAAATATACAACCATCTTAAACAGTTTTGGAAATGATCCCAGCTGATTCCTGAGAAGCAGAACACCCATTGGGTAGAATCAAAAGACCCACGGGTGTGCTCGAGAGGGTCGTGCCAGCTGGGAACATGGGCATGAGTTCCCGGAGGGAGTAGATGGTGTGCAGTTCGGTGAGCTAGCTAGAGGTCATTACTGGACTCGCAGGCTCGGTGCTGGGATCCCTGTTGCAGATGGCCCTGCTCGTTCCACAGTCTGCCTCTCTTGTTGCCTCTCGACCCTGCCCTGCAAGAGCCAGCTCTCTGAGGCGTGGGGCATGATGGCAGCACCCCGGCCTCCAGGCCTCTCCTTTGCCTCTACAAGGCTGAGTTGAGACCCTGCTTCCTCTCCTCTCTCTGGTGTTATCTTGGGTTCTCCATGTTCTTGCCAGGAGCTGCCTTATAGAAAAGCGGCACCTCCCTCCCATGAAACGTCTTGTCCTGAATGGAGAAGCAGCTTCCAGCTGAGTATCCAGGAAGCGAGCTATTGTTCACACAGCACGTTCTAAACATTTTCTGCCAGAAGGAAGCCCTTTCCCTCTGGTTTGTCCTTTAAAAACAAACAAACAAAAACAAACAAACAAAAAACCCACAAAAACAAAAAACAGAAAAACACAAAGGAACCTGCGTTTTGAATAACTTGTTTTTAAGGTAGAATTCTCTTTATTTTGGAACCAGATGAATGTGAATCATGAGTGCAAATCCTTTCTAATCTTTATAAATTGAAAGGAGCAACAGAGTAGGACCTTGTGGGCTGTTTGCCTGGCATTGCTGCTCTTTGGAGGCCCAAGGAAGTTTCTCAGTGTAAGCAAGACCTCCATCTGGTCAAGGGGGCTCCTAAGTGAAAACTAAATGACTCTTAGGCTCAACTCTATTTTTTCGAGGACTTCTTTTTAAAATGTTCCTTACTGCTTTCTGCTATGGCCCCAGGATGTGGCAGGTATACCAAAAGTTCCCAGTAACAGGGACAGACAGACGTTGCCTTTGGAGAAGGAACAAATCTCTTCTGTGCTTAAAAGTAGCAAGAGACTTGTCTTCACCCACAGGGTGAGGTCTTTCAGGGAGTGGATGAGTCCCACGAAGAGCCCACATCTTGTAGACAGTGTGGAGCTTGCTCAAATGTCATAATCCATGAACTCCTCATCACAGCTGCCTCTGGGAACCTGACTCTGCACTAGGACTTCTTCTTCTTTTTTAAGATTTTATTTATTTATTTGACAGGGAGAGATCATAAGCAGGGAGAGAGGCAGGCAGAGAAAGAGGGGGAAGCAGGCTCCCCGATGAACAGAGAGCCCGATGTGGGGCTCGATCCCAGGACCCCAAGATCACGACCTGAGTGGAAGGCAGAAGCTTTAACCCACTGAGGCACCCAGGCGCTCCTGCACTAGGACTTCTTGTACATTATCCCACAACTTTACAACGCCCTGGGTTATATCTCCATGTTGCCTTTAAAGAAACTGAGGCCTGAAAAGGAGTTGAGTCATTTGCCCATGGCAGTGATCCCATGAGCAAGGAATCTGTCCACATTTAATGGAAGAGGAAATTGAAAAAGAAATTAAATGGCTTGTCTAATGTTCCACAGCTTAAGAGTTTAAAGTCAAGTTTTTTTATTCCAAAGTTCCGGTTCTTTTCCCACTGTGCAGACCCTGTTCGGTGTTCCCAACCCCGTATATTTGAAATTGTGCTCTGAGCTTTAGTAGAGTAGAAACTAAGCCCTAAATAAGCTGGACATCATGTGTTATAAAGATAATGAGTTGGGCACTGCGCACGTATTTCTAGGACTCGGACTATGGATGCTATTTAACTTCTCTAGCGTTTGGTTTCCTCCAAACCACACTGTGAAGTGGGCAGAATCAGAGCTCTCGCCTGGGCTGGATGTGAGGATGAAATGAACCCCTGGGAGGGCACATAGCTGGTGCCCAGTGCATAGTGCCCCACTGACAGAACCCATCTCTGGAACCTGATAACCCCAGAAGGCTCGAGTGCCAACGGGTATGGATCAAAAGTATTTTCCAAGGAGAAGGGTACCTTGCTTTGAGCACCTGAATTTGATTTTCAGGAACAGTGACCTCCCGGAGTAGTAAAGGGATAATTTCATTTCCTAAGATCTCAAAACAGTCCACCCATCTTTCCCTTGTTCCCTCAGTGCTCTGAGGGTGGATTTGATCTCCTTTTATTGATCTCGGGCTACGGAGGATACAGGCACATTCTCCTAGCTGAGTATTCTGATGTACTGCTTACCATGCTGAAGCCAGTCACCAATGGAGGGATCAGTGTCTTTTGAGTCAGATTAATATGAACCAGTTTCCCAGGGTTTGTTCATCCCTGGGAACACTGATAATGGAGTTTTCAGACTGTCAAGACTGGGGTTAGCCTGGGTTCCAGGATAGAGAAAGCCACCCTACAACAGAGAAGCGATGCTGAGAGCCCTTCACCCTGAAAGCTTGGTGACACGGAATAATGGTAAAGTCAGCTTTCCCACATTCCTTTCTGTTTGTTTCCTTTGCCTGCTGGGCATTGTCCCTGCTTATTAGCATGTTGAGCAGAGTTCATTACTAATGATGAAACACAAATCAGTGTTGATCTTATAATTTATTTGATCCCCAAAGAAGTATTTTTCCCAGTATTTTATTCTGAAAAATTTCAAACATGCAGAAAACTTGTAAGAGGCTTGAATAGTGGATACCTATCTACCTATCTATCCACCACCCAGAGCCTAGATTCTCTAATGCCTTTTACTCGACTTGTTTTATCTCGTATCTGTCCTTCCCTTGGTCCACTTAGAAATCTGTTATTTTTTGGTGTATTTCAAAATAACTTGTGGACATCATATTTTTCATCCTTGAGCAGCTTAATTATGTATACTATTAAATAGAGTTTGAAAGATATCTGTTCATAGGGTTTTAGGGGGAGAGGCAGTAAAATGTATACAAAGTGAAATGCATAAGACTTTACCAATCCCTGAGTTTGGGACCCATTTTGTGACCCAAATTCCTATCAAGATGCAGAATACTGGGCACCTGGGTGGCTCAGTGGGTTAAAGCCTCTGCCTTCAGCTCAGGTCATGATCCCAGGGTCCTGGGCTCTCTGCTCAGAAGGGAGCCTGTTTCCCCCTCCCTCTCTCTGCCTGCCTCTCTGCCTACTTGTGATCTGTCTGCTAGCTAAATAAAAATAAAATCTAAAAAAAAAAAAAAAAGACACAGAATATTGCTCTATACCCAGAAAGTTTCCTCATGCCTCCTCCCAGTCACTCCTTACCACTCCCTTAACCCCAACAACCACTCTTATAAAATTTGTCCTCTTCCATAGATTAGTTTTGCCTGTTTTAGAACTTAATAAGTGGAATCAGGGCAGTATGCATGCTTTTGTGTAAGCCTTGTTAAAAAGAAAGCCACAGACCCAAAATGGCTTCCATTAGGCCAAGTCACCAGACTGGGGTTTAATTAGCCTAACTGAATTGCACTTTCAGACCCCACTAGAAACGTACCCTTCACAGGTCAGTCTGGAATTTTTCTGGTCAGCATCAATAAGGTAATCTGTATGTTCCCCAAGGAAAGATGAGGTGAGGGGCACCTGGGTGGCTCTGTGGGTTAAAGCCTCTGCCTTTGGCTCAGGTCGTTCCTGGGATCAAGCCCCACATTGGGCTCTCTGCTCAGCAGCTTCCCCTTCTCCCTCTGCCTGACTCTCTGCCTACTTGTGCTCTCTGTCAAATAAATAAATAAAATCTTTTAAAAGAGAGAGAGAGAGAGAGGAAGATGAGGTGATCTACCTATGAAGACCCTTTTGTCCCCAAAGGAAGGTGACTTCACCTGAAATAATCCTTTTTTCCTGTTTTTAACTTCCTTGTCCTGCCTTTAAAATCCTTTCCCTTTCTGTAGCTCTTTGGAGCTCTCCTCTACTTGCTAGATGGGACGCTGCCTGATTCATGAATCATTTAGCAAAACCAATTAGATCTTTAAATTTACTCAGTTGAATTTTGTTTTTCAACAGGCTCATCTGAAGGATTTTAACTAGTGCTTTATAATGAATTTGGGGAACTCTGTCAACGTCGCTTATCCAACTCCCTCCTAATTCGCAACTTTAGGAGTGGCAAGTTGCAGAAAATCTCAAGGTAGCAGATGCATACTGATAGTGTATTTCTATTAAATATATATGATTTTTGGGCGCCTGGGTGGCTCAGTGGGTTAAGCCGCTGCCTTCGGCTCAGGCCATGATCTCAGGGTTTTGGGATCGAGTCTTGCATCGGGCTCTCTGCTCAGCAGGGAGCCTGCTTCCTCCTCTCTCTCTCTCTGCCTGCCTCTCTGCCTACTTGTGATCTCTCTCTGTCAAATAAATAAATAAAATCTTTTAAAAAAATGTTTAAAAAATATATATATATATGATTTTTTTTAACACCTTAAGTATATGTAATTTGGCTTTCCAAGTTTTACATCTGACTCCCCTGATATTATGAGGCAGATGTTCCCCAGCCAGATCCGAGGAGCCCACAGATGTGGGACCCTTTCCCAGGTCACCCTGCTGAGGAAACCCACTCTGAATGGAGATTTAGGGTGTTTTCTCAGGGCTGATTTAATCGATAGCCAGGCTGATAGTGCAGCCGGTGTACCATTGGGGAAGAACAAGAGCAAGGCAGGGTTACTTGGTGGTGGTGGCCGTGATGGTATTAGAAAAACCAAGGAAGGTCCACAAAGCCTGCTGCCCGGTGCATGTACGCAGGAGAACCATGGCCCGTCTGAGGTGTGTGTGCTTCCTCCTCATTCCTCCTCACTCGCTGCAAGCAAGCCTCCTCCTGGACAGAAAGTAGATTGCATACATTGGAATAGAACCCAGATACATAATCCTCATTAATCTTTCAGATTCTTGTCCCACTTATTAAAGCCAGTATTTGGCACATAACCCAGAGTTCTGTGGCAAGCAATGATAAAGGTAATTGGAATCTAGGTCTCCCAACTTTTTTCTCCTTTCAGCAGTTTCTTGGGGCTTGCAGTTAAAGATCGCCTGGGTAGCAGACTGCTCTAGGGTGAGAGGGGCATTGGCAAGGGTGGTTGTTGGCCCACAAGGTCTTCCTCCCTGTCGAGGGGCCGAGTCTGGAGCATGTGCATTTCCGGGCCAGGTGGGCGAAGTGGGGTGGGAGCTGCTTTGGGGGGGCCAAGGCTCAGGCAGTAACCCCAAAGGTGTGTGAAAGCTAAAAATGAGGAAGGAGGAGGGGGGTTTGGGGACTGAGGTGCCATGGGGAAGCAGGAGTGTCTCTGACTTTCTCGTCCCTCAGCCTAGCCTGGGGCAGGCAAATACCAGCTCTTGGCTCTCTGCTCTCGTGTGAGACTTGACAGCCACACAAGCACAAAGCACTTTGGGAACAACTGCTCTGTGGTTCTCCCAGCCTGGGAGGGAGCGGGGGATTCATATGGGGGTACAGCCGTAAATACCACAGCAGTCTGTGTGCCCCTTGTGGTGAGACACGGGAAGCCCCCACCAACAGTGTGCTCTGGGACCAAGAAGCTCCCCATTGTTAACAGAGCCAACACGGGAGCCCTAGCCTCCTCCTGGCCTCCTGTCTGCCTCCTCCTGTCTTTCGGTCTGCCTTGGAAGGCCAGCCCTGAACCTCTTGGCAGATATTTATTCATTTGCTGCCCTCCTCTCTCCTCCCCCACCCTCTCCCACCTCCCTCTCCCAAAAGCAGTTGACAAGGTTAGAAAATCAGGACAAATAATTTACTTCAATCCATCTCTGTCTTCCCGAGGCCTTGTACAATTTGCTCGGGGGCGGGGAGAGAGAGAGAAGAATAACCCCAGACCCTGGTCAGTGACCCTTTTTCAAATGTGGAATCAAAGCCCACTCTCGCTGCGAGTCTGTCTGCTGCGAAGCGGCAATAAGACAGAGGTGGTGATGAATTCTGATGCCGCTCCTGGGCCCGGGAGTGCAGCTGTCAGCAGTCTTCAGGGCTCCTTGCCCAGCTGGAGGAGCCCGCCGTGTGCATCAGCGGTCACCTGATGGCTTGGGCACAGCAGCCGGGGACACTGTGGTGGTTAGGGCTCCATTCCTCAGCCCTGTGCTCCAAGGAACGGAGAGTGCCCACTAAGCAAGGCCGTCTGCCCTGAGGAGAGGCTCTGCCCCTTGGTGCCCCAGTGCAGGAAGCCCGAACTCCCTGGGGGAGCAGGCTCGGCCACCCATGGCACTTTGCAGAAATGAGAGCCGCACCGGCGGTGAGAAGTTTGGGAGTCTGCCCACAAAGCAGAGCTCTAGTCCCCTCACCTGAAAAATGGGATAATACATTTGCTTGGCAGTGAGTTGAGGCCAGCTGGTCATCGTAGGGTGTGAGATGCCCATGCCAGCAGCCCAGGAAGGTTAGAGAAAGACGAACGTGAGGGCAGGGGAGTTGGAGAATCCAGACTGGGGTCCAGAAGTGTTGGCTGCCTTTCCTCTCTTTCTGTAGTAGTGAGGTCACTAGCCTGATGGGGGCATTTAACAAAGTGTAGCTGTTCCTCTTTGTCACCAGCCGCCTCCATCGGGCCAGCTCTGTCTGCGCATTGGACCGTGTGGGACCCAAAAGACACAGTGTGAATCAGGGTCCTTACCCTTAGTGGTTCTCTAGTGTGTCTGGGACTCAGCCTAAAACAGTGAATCAGAAAAGTCAGAATGCAAACCAAAGGGTGTTTCTGGGCTGATAAGGTATTAAACATTGGGGCGGAGAAGGAGAGACAGAAGGGGTCTCCAGTCCTCATGGCACAGGCCCAGGGAGACTGGTATGTATTTTCCAACTGGTAGGTGAGTCCTAGGGAGCCGAGAGCTCCCCAAGCAGCAGAAGGAGGATTGGAAGGGAATGCCTGACATCAAGAGCGAAATTTAGTGGCTGGTGAATTGCAAAAACCTCTCCCTTCATGAACCTCTCCCTTTTGGGAACCTGTTCCCATTTGCCCCCAAAAGAAGGTGGGGAGATGATCCCTTTCCCTTCTTCCTCCCCATTAGGCACCCCTTTACAGGCATGTTGACCAGACTGATTACTGCTCTCCCAGTATTTGGCTACAAATGGGAGCCACTGAACATAGCCATCACGTCTAACTTGTACTCCCTTCTGGAAGGGAGGTTTCACATAGGCCTTGGTGCCAAGTTGCACCGAGGCTCGTGGTTCTTCTGTGGACTCTGTGCCTGAAGAAGTAGTTCTGCCCCCAGCAGCTGTCTTCTCCCTTCCCTCACTCTTGATAGCCAGTGAAAAGGCTAGTGTGATTGGATTTGTTCCTGAAGCCAGGGTATAGTGACAGGGAATGGAGGCCTCTTGATCTGTAGACAGACTGTCACCTCCCGCTGCCAGCCTCTGGGCACCCAGGCACCTGTCAGCAGTCCTGGCACCTCAGCAGCTGTGTCTTGAGTGTTTGTGTTTCTTCTAGCTTCCAGCCACATGGGGAATGTGTTTTATACATTCGTGGCAGGGGTGGGAAGGGAGAGACTAAATAGAATAACCCTGAATGCATTCTGAAAATGGAGCACTTCCAAGCATTTTTAAAATACATGTATCCATTACAGTGATAAATTTCAGGCCTTACTTTACCAAACACAAACAGAAGTTCCCTGTAGAGTTTATGTGAAGTACAGGAGCAAAGTGCGGGCTTTGTCCATCTCTCCCCCAAGATGTCGCTGACCCTACGCAACAGAAAAGAGAGCATTGAACAGTGCCCTTCCATGACATTCCATCTGCCTCTTTCTCCCCTGAGATATAGAACATTTCTGGGAAAACAGCCTGATCAGATTGGGTTTTTTTAACTCAAGCCTAAATGGTGAAACTACACAAAGTATATGGATCAGAATGGTATCTGTTTTCTCTGACAGCTCACTCCTCTTTGTCTAGACTGAAATGACGGTATTCTGTCTCCGCTGGTTCTGGGCCATGGAGGTTGTGGCTGAGCCAGAAGATGAGATCCAGCTCCTTGCCGTCTCCCCAGCCCAGGCGGAGGCGCTGGGTAGGATCACAGCCCCAGACAGCTCAGTGCTTACGGAGTGAGGCTGGGCACCTCCCAGTCTGTGCTCACACAGGACCTCCTCACTGCTGCGTCCCTCCTAGCCCTATGTCTCCACCAGGGCAGGAAGGGGAGCTAGGTTGTAAGTTGTCCGTAAACTGCCAAGTACTTCTAGTTCCTCTATAAACTAGAATCTTCTCAGCTTGACTTAGATACTACAGTTACAGGACAGCAAAGCATCGTGTATAGTTTCGATGAAACAGTTGTGGTTGTCCCTGCGTACCCCGCCAGAGGGTGGGTTGTAGAAATGTGGGCCATGCCTGGCCCTTTGTAGTTGGTGTGAGGGTGACTCCTGGGGCAGGCAGGCAGGAAGGAACAGAACAAGAAGCAGCGGGGTGTTCTACTCAGTTCACTGTGATTTCAAAAGGCCCTTTGGCAAAATCTCCTGAGTTTGGCCAGGAGATGTTGATTGGTTAGGCCCGCTGGGGCTTTGGGTTTCGGGTGATTATGAGGACAATGAAACGTATACTGTAGGTGACTTGACTTTATATGAAAAGCTACCTTGGGGTCATCCTCCATTTCAGCTCTCCCCCCTGCTGGCATTGGGAAAACAGCTTTTCCACTACTGGCTCTAAGTAAATGGAAACTTCCCCCACCCCCACTTCCTTTCATTCATTCAGTAAGTTGCCTGTTTAACCAGAACCAGGCCCAGGAGGAAAATGGCAAGTAAACCACACTTTTTTCCAACCCTCATGGTTCTTACAGTGGTCATTCTCCCACATACACTCTCTTTGGCCTCAAAGATAGACCCATAGCCTGGTGGAACCATTCCAGGGATAAGGACCCATCCTCTCTCCCTGCCCCCATATAGGAAAAAGTTTTCTCACTTTGAGGATCTTACTTTTTTTTTTTTAAGCTTTATTTATTTATTTGAGAGAGAGCATGAGCAGGGGGAGAGGCAGAGGGAGAGAAAGACTCTCAAGCAGACTCCCCACTGAGCACAGAGCCAGCCACGGGGCCCTGTCTCAGGATCTTGAGATCATGACCTCAGCTGAAATTAAGAATTGGATACCTAGGGGCACCTGGGTGGCTCAGTGGATTAAAGCCTCTGCCTTCGGCTCAAATAATGGTCCCAGGGTCCTGGGATCGAGCCCTGCATTGGGCTCTCTGCTCAGCAAGGAGCCTGCTTCCCCCTCTCTCTGCCTACTTGTGATCTCTCTCTCTCTGTCAAATAAATAAATAAAATCTTTAAAAAAAAAATGAATTAGACACCCAACTGATGGAGCCATCCAAGCACCCCTGAGTGCCCTATTTTTCTCCTATAAATATAGAGAAGGACAAGGAAGGCACATCAACAGATGTGTAGGGAGTGCTTGCTCTTTGCCCAGCTTGGAGGCTTCTGTGATTTGAGTGAACCAGGCTTTGGGACCTGTGCGCTGAGTATCCTTCAGTGCGGCTGGGGGTGAAGGGGCGCCTTGTTGGCCCCTCCACAGATAGGAAGAGCTCTCTGCAAATATTACTAAGCCTTTCCTGAGGAAGAGGATGAGCTCTAGGGGAATAACCAGACCAGTGGCTTGAAGTTGGATAAGAAAGCTTCGGATGTATGAAAAGACTGATGTTATAAATTGGTGCTTTCTGCAAAGAGAGCGAAATGACAGGGAGAGTTAGCAAGTGCCCCGTCTCTGGACGACCTTTAGCAAAATTGGACGTGGGGGTTGGAAATGGGATTGTATGATCTGTGGGGTCCCTGGCGTGAACTCAAGATTTTGTGCCTGGAAGAACTGTCAGGAGAGAACTAGGATTTATCCTACAGATACACTTGTACATGTGTACAAACACGTCTGTAGAACAGCGTTCGTCATGGCGCTGTTGGGAATACGGAAAGATTGAAAACTATGCACATGCCCACCAGGGGATGGGTTAAATAAATAGCCCCACACCAAGTGACACAGCTCATCCATTGGGGGAGAAAAAAAAGAATGTTCTTATAAACTGTGGAGGATCTCCAAGATGTCATATTAAATAGGGGGCAGGATATCTTTCCATGTTTGCTCACAGGAAACTGCAACTCATCTCCAAGCGTGCTGGAGGAACTGGTTATACTGGTTGCCTGCAGGGAGGAGAGCTAGACAGGGACAGGGAGATTTTCCTCTGAGTAACCTTTGTACCTTTTGAACCTTGAATCATGGAGAAGGAGGACTTGTCACAAAATAGAAGTGAAAGTGTATTTTTTTTTTAACTTTAAAAATAAGGAGGTTTTACTCATTGGAGCCTGAGAGAAACAGAGGGGGAATGGAAAGCAAATGAGCCTCTGACCGGGCATCTGCTGTGAGCACAGATTACTTTCAATCCTTTATACACAACAGCCCATTATAGGAGGCAAGACCCATTCCGCTTTCTGTAGACATAACACTGTGGCTGGGAAAGGGTGGAAGTACTTGCCTATCCTCACGGGTGGACCTTGCTCCAAGCTACCTGTTGAAGGAGGCAGCTCTTGGAAGGGGGCGGGGTGGGGGGTAGGCCAAAGAAAGGGATGTACGAGGAAGGGAAGGAGGAAGGTGGTTTCTTCAAGGGGCAGGGCAGACCCACTCTAGTGTTGCCCACTTCGGTGCCGGCCCCTGAGTGGTGGGGCCAGTAAAGCCGAGGTGCACCAAAGCTTGCTCCATAAGTCAGCTATGTTGTGTTTCCCTTGGCTTTTGCTGAGCTCAGAAATGGAGTTCACAGTGCATGTTAACAGGCAATCAGGTGATGGCTGGAGCAGGCAGGCATTTCTGTGGCAGGAGAACAGCCTCAGCTCTCGGCTGTGAAGGGAAAGATGTGTTCTTCTGCTGAGTGTCAAATGTGCCATCTTTGTCTGCCAGCTGGAGACTGGCTGGAAAGTTGGTTGTGGTGGTTTTTTTGTTTTTGTGGGGGTTTTTTGTTTTGTTTTGTTTTTGATAGTCAGACCCAGGCTTACTTGCACTTAGAGAAAAAAGCATCCAAGCTCTGGAACAAAAGGTTCTCTTTCCCTTTTTTTTTTTTTGGAAAAAGAGCCATGAATGAGCTCATTATCACTGCAACCCAAAAGAGGAGGAGGAGGAGAGGAAGAGAAGGAGAGAAGATAGCCTCCTCCTCACTGCTCTGCCCTGCCCCTGCCCAGGTTTCCTGGAGTGGGGGGCTTGGATCTGGCTCAGGGTGACCTAAGCCAGATGGCTGGAACAGGTGGTCCATACAGGGGGCAATGCTGGAGACCTTGGATGCTTCGAGACTGGCTCACTCTGTCTGCTATGATCCAGAGGAAGGATACATGTCTGTATCTTCAGGGAGCAAAAGATCCTCTGATCAGAGTTGTATGCCTGTTTCACTCTGACTTCTGAGAGGCTCCCGTGTTCATGTCCTCTGCTTGTCTTAGCTCTCGAAATCGTCCTCAGATCTCAGAGCTGGCAGTCAGGCAATGTCAATTATCTGTTGAATGCTGGAATTTGCCACACACGGCTTTAGGCTTTAGGCATTTGGGGTGTCACAGGGAACCGAGTTGGCAAAGTCTCTGCTCTCATGGAATTTAAATTCTGGTGTGAGCAGTGAAATGTGCCAGGTCTGGCCTGCTGGTAGCCCCTGTGCCCCGTCTCTGCTGGGCTGGGGAACTGCCGCAGGGAGTGATACATAAATGCCACGGAAGGAAGATTCGCCAGCCTTTCCAGCAGCTGAGCACAGGTGGTCTCCCACTCGCTCTCCTTGGAGCCTTTCACCCCGTTTGGCTGTGGTCACAGAAGGGCCTCTCTTGATCTGAGCGGCAAAGAGTTCTGATCTGTTGCAGGTTGGTGCTGGACCTTGGAATGATCTGGAAGAGACCTGGAGGGCCTCCCCCGCCCTCACACCCCTGATGCAGGTGCTGATGGTGAGCTGGCAATGTTTAACCCGAGCCTGACAGCCTCTCCTTTTTGTCCCTCTTTTCTTTCGTTTCAGATTGAGAAAATCATGAGCTCTATTGGCGAAGGGATTGACTTTTCTCAGGAACAGCAGAAGATCTCAGGTATCGTACCAAGCAGCCATTTTTCCCCTGTGGAACGCAGACCTTTGGCTCCTTTCTGGCTCAGGTTTTTTTTCTCTGACCCAGAAGACGACATTAGATGGACGAGAGAGGTCAGCCTCTGCCCACCCCATGCTGCTGCAGGTCAGATCCTCATGGATCTGTATGGCCCACCGAGCTATTATTTCAGACTTATGACACTTTTTACATATTGGAGGGGAAATTGCATTTTAGGCCTGCTTGTTAGGAAGGTGTTGTTGTTTGTTGGTTGGTTTGTTTTAAAGTTAATGGTTGTCACTTATCCATAATTATGTGTGTAAATGTAGGCTGTCTCTGATTGGCTTAAATTGGAGTACACCTCAGCTTGGTCTCTCCAGCTTCCCAGACAGCTCTGGCACTAACTCTTCATGAGAAATGGGCTCTCGCTTACCTCCTCCATGCCAGCGGCAGAGCCTTGGAGTTGATCAGTGGGGTCAGACCGTTAGCGGATATCTCCTGGAGGGAGTGGCTTTGCTGCTCCTCCTAATGTCTTTCTCTGCATTTTTCCATTTACTTAGTCATTCATCATTTTTACTCTAGATCACTGCCACTCTGGGCTTGCTTTTCTTTTCAAGGCCCTAGGGGTGAGATCGGCCTCCATTTTCCTTTGTTTGAAGCCGGCAGCCAGAGAGACCATGTCTGAGTTGTTTTCCTTGGTAATAGATTTGTGGTTGTGTTACTTTTCTCAGATGAGGTCACATTTCTAAAGGTGCCTCCTCACTAGAACAAGTCTCCCACCCCTTCTCCCAAGCATCTGCAGACCCTCTGCCACCAGAACTCCCAGGCTGAGAGCATCTGAGAGGGGCCTGCCTCTCCCCGTCATCGTGGAGAAATGCCTCTCTAACCAAAGGGGTGGGGTTCCCAGAGCTTCCATCCAGGATTGGCCTCCTAGCCCAAGGGATACCTCTAGCTCTTCTTGCCCTGTCAGGAAGGCTGTTGGGTGGAGACAGGTGTGCATCTCAGGGAGAAAAGGGCTGCCGAGGCTTCGGTGCTTGTGGAAAGAGCTTGGGCTCTGGAGACTCAGCCCTGGGTTCAGATACTACTTCTGGATACATACAGGTCTTAGGCGAGTCACTTACTTTCTTCTGAACCCATAGTTCCCTATCTACAAACATCTAAATAATAGAACCTACCACACAGATTTGTTGGGAATGAGTCCTAGATACAAAAAATTGAGCAAAAGAGGTAAATGGTGGCACTGCTCATCTTTTGTCCATGAAATAATTACCTAATCGTATTGAAAAACCTAAAGAAGGGGGGGGCATCTCCCCTAGCTTGTCTCCCTCCACTGCTTTTCCAGCTGGGTTCCTGGAGCCTCCTTTCCCCAGCAGCCTTGCTGCCCTGGCCCCCAGCAGAAGGGCCCCAGCCCACTTTGGTCCGTCCCAGTCCATCTTAGATGATGCTAGGTTCTGCAGAGTTGGCTCTTCTGGCTAAGAGTTTGCGGCTCTGCTTCCACGTGCTGGCTCCACACTCAGGCAAACAATCTCACACTCTGTTGTGGTGTGTGGGCTTTTATCGAGAGTCAGGTGTTTGTTGGGAATAGATGTTCAGTACCAAGACAAACACTGCTGCCAGTTTTCAAAGCTGTGCTTTGGGGACAGCCAGGAATGGGATTGATAGTTCAGCTGAAGTTGCTTTCTGCTTCCCTGTACCCCTATGTCTGAGGAGTGCATGTGCTTGAGAGTGTGGGTCAGAGCAGGCCATGACGTCTTCACCTTGATAAATCAGGAGATGTGGCAGCATCCCTGGAAAACACATTTCTGGAAGAGCCCTTCTCCTTGGGGGTGGTGACATGGAGCTATTTCCTTGCCCTGCGGGTCCCACCCAGCCCTTACCCCCCATAAACCCACGTGAGTTTGTGGTCCGGCTACCGCCCTGCATCTCCGAATCCTGTTTTGGCACCACTGCATTGAGCCGTCCTCCATACAGCAGCTTAGGGGAGAGTCCAGGGCAGGCCGGTGAGCACGGCCACCTGGACAGAGAGGGCATCCGCCCGTGCTGCAGAGGCCAAGCCCACTGTGTCTGCGCTGCTGCCAGGCCAGGAAGCTTAGGAGAGTAGACTCAGCTCCACCCGTGAACTCTGGCTTCTGCCCGATGGGGCAGGAGGGGGCTCTCCCCAGGACCTCAGGGAGCACCAGCCTTCACCTCGGATCAGAGCAGAGTTCTCGTTTGTTCTGAATAGTCAGTAGCAGGGTTCAGATTGTCCTTAGGTTTCTGGATCTGGAAGAGGAGGCGTGGGCTCTGGGGTTGCCAGCCTGGGAGGAGGAGGAGCCGGCCGCCCAGCAGGCAGCCATTAACCAAGCCCAGGCTTGCCCAGTGTGCCTGGTTTCACAGAGGCACGTATCCTGAAGGGCAAGACCCTAGCTGGAACTGGAGTTTTATTCTTGTCTTGGGCCTCGGGAACCTGAGCTTCCAGCACAGGAGCCACTTACCTGAATCCCCGACAGACAGGTTTCACAGCTCATTCCACTGTCTGGAGCCCTGAGAAGGGAAGTCTTCCCACTGGCCCGGGCAGTTCTGGCTGCTTTGAACAAAGGCCTGTCTGTAGAGCAGCGGAAGAGATCACTTGCTTTCTTTTGCTAAAGCCAGCCGTTGTAGTAGCTGTTCACTGCAGGCTCCTCAGGGGCCTGATCTCCCTGCACACAGAGCCCCCTTCTTCACCAGGGACGTCTACAGTCTGCTGAGCTATAGGCGTCCCCTTGCATGTTTAGAGGGGGCCATGTGGCTCCTGTACATGTTACATTTTCTGTCTTCACAGCTGTACTTGGGGTTCAGGCTTCTTCCTTGGTGCCTGCCCCCCTCCCATGCGCTCCTCCTCTAGATTGTGAGGAGCCTGCTCTGGGCCTGGTGCTTCTCCCCTGGGCTCCAATAGACCCAGAGGGAAGCCTCTTTCCAAGTTGTTGAGTACGCTTGCTCACCTGAGGAATATTAGGTGGAACGTCTTTATTTCATCGCCTGTTTCTGTGACGCCCCATGGCTTATCCTCTTGGCAGGGAGGTACAATCTTTCTTACGTGGTGAGTGGGGGTGGGGGCGGTCACTTCACCTGTGGGCTATGCCCTCAGGGCCATGTCATTCCTCTGTCCCCTTCTCTGGCTGTCCTAGAAACTGTTGGCCCAAACTGTAGGAATGTGCCTTCTCTGTCCCCAATAAGCTGCTTCCAGCCCCTTGAGCGGCAGGTAGAGTCTCCCCGTCTCCGCCTTTCATACGCATGTGTGTCGGCTGACATGCGATGCTGGGGAACCTGTCATTTTGCTCTGGTGCTTGTGCTGCTGTGTCCTTCTCCCTGGGCGGTGGCAGCAGCAGCAGCTTCTGCTCCGATGTCCGATCCCTGATGTATTTTCCTGAGCGTGGAAGGGAGGAGGGTGGGGAGGGGAGAGGGGGAGGGCCAGACATTATGAGAGCGAGCGAGGGCTGTGGGGCCGGCAGCAGGCAGCGTGGAGCCCAGGAGCCTCCAGACAAAGCACTCTGCTGCGGTTCTGTGAGCGCACGCATCCGCCGGGAGCAGGCAGGACCACAGCTGCCCGGCTGGGGGATTACAAGCAGGAATGAATCAGCAGCCAGGGACACTTGACTTCTTGGGCACACAAGAGCCCGCTGCCTAGGTTCCCTGGAGCAGACAGCCCCACTCAAGGAAAGGGGACCCAGCGTCCTGGAGCCCTGCTGCAGCGTGCATCAGGAAGCCACCGGGTCCCTGAACACCACCTCTTCTGCAGAGGATAGAAGAGGGGAGCCCTAGGACAGGGGCAGGACGGTCACCGGGGGCTCCTAGATAACCAAGCCAGTTAGCCTTGGACTGCCTTGAAGGGCAGAAAGTGCTGAGAACAACAGAATGACTTTCACCGTGTCAAGAGTTCTCTGGAGGTGATGTTTTCGTAGTTGGTTCTTCTTTTTCCTCCCTTCCTCTTTTTTTTTTTTTTTTCTTTTCCTCCTTTTATCTGTTCTTGTCCAGGAGAACCAGAGAAGTAGGTGGGGGTTAGGCGCTCAGCTCAGGTCTGCCGGGAGGGCTAAACTCTGTTCCTCCCCACTGTGCCACACGCCCCTGTCCTGCGCGAGGAGCAGAGTAGATACATGTCGTCCCTTCCCCGCTGGTCCTCCAAGGAGAACGTCAAGAACCCGAGACCCTGGGAAGACAGTTGCTGTCTTTATCACTCAGCCAAAGAGAGAACAGCGCCGAACGTGAATAGACTTAAGCCGCCGCAGCTCAGCTGACAGAGGACCGCTTCTTTTTCCCCTTTCTTTCATCGGGCTGGATTTTGTCTTCTCTAGCCAAGAACTGGATCCGCCTGCCTGTTTTCCACCTGAGCAGGCAGGCGAGTCACAGGCACAGCCAGTACCACAAGAGGAAAATGAATGCCCAGCCCTGGCGAGAGAGCCCAGCCCGGGAAGGCAGCCGTTCAGCCAGCACCCTGGTGCGGGAGACGCCCTGCTCACCAGCAGCCAGAGTCTAGCTGTGGACTGAGCTCCTGGCCCCGCCGGCCGCACGGCCCCCAGGAGTGCGATGTCGCTGTCACAGCTGAGCCACACCTGAGCTTGATTCCTGGGCAGCTGCCCAGGCTCTGCACCCTCGGCCCCTCTGTCTTGAGCCTCTGAGCACAAAGGGCCAGTGGCCATGGTTTGCTTATTCCGGGACTGCTGGGGGAAAACAAGTAAAAGTCTCTTTTCTCCCCCTGTCGGGTTCTGTGCTGCTTGCGTTGCATGTGCCGGGTCCCTGTGACCAGTCACCGCTGCTTCCCTCCCGGAGCCCTCGCTGTGTGCCTGTGTCCCTCCGCTGCATGAAGAGGCGTGCGCTCTCCTGACTGGTGTGTGCTGCAAGGTCGCAGGACTTGCCCCTCGCCCAAGGCCCCGCAGGGGCTCCAGAAGTTGCATGGATGAGAGAAGCCCCCCAGCCCCTCTAGTGCCTGTGGGAACAGACTTCCTGAAATGCCTTAGTGCGAACACTGACGAGGAACTGCCCCGACCTGTGCGCGGCGACCGTGCATGTGCCACCGTGGCCCTGGAGCTGCTCGGACTGGGGGGCTGGGGGGGCAGGTGTGTGTGTGTGTGTGAGCAGCCCAGGCTGTCCTGCCCTTGACCTGCACCTGGAAGAGGAGCTGCAGGTCCTCTGCTCTCTGGTCTCTTGTACATAGTCTGGCTGCCCTATGGTAATGACTATGATGTGGCAGTGCCATCTGTCTTCCTCTGAGTGCCGCTGCTACCGCCTTAATGGTTTTTCCCTTTTCAAGCGTCTGCCGATTCCTCTCTCGTCAGGTTCGCGGACGCTGGAGCAGAGCGTCGGGGAGTGGCTGGAGGCCGTTGGGCTGCAGCAGTATGAGAGCAGGTTGCTTCTGAATGGCTTTGACGATGTCCGCTTCCTGGTAAGTGCCCGGAGGCCTCCTGGGGGAGGGCTGCAGCCCCACGGAACCCGGGCTGCTCTGCTCTCCTGTGGCCCTCACCGGAGTGTGAAATGGTACGTAGACCCGCGTGCCAGCGAAGCGCCGGGTGCAGTGACTTAGACATCCAGGAAGTCTGCCGGGCGTCGTGCGCCTTCTTTCTAAACTCCACTCCCAGAAATAGTTCTGTCGGGAGAGCTGTTTGCAGGTCCTTTTCCCGAGAGGCTGGGTCCCTGCCTGCAGACCTTTGCCCCTCGCTGGTCCCCCTCTCAGGCCTCAGACCATGTGTTGTGTGGTGAGGCCTCAAGGCCCTTTCATTCCGGGTCAGACACCAGGAGTTTTGGTGGTTGGGACAGCTAGGTTCCCTGTGGTGCCTCCCTGTCCCGTCTCTATTGGATACCAGAAGTTTCCTTTATTCCCCAGAACGCTGCTATGAAGCAGGTAGTCACTGAAGCAAGGAGCCTTGGCCAGCAGAAAGGCTCTCCCCTGTATATTCCTGGCCCAGCATCCAGGGTGGGGAATGTGGCCATGCAGCCTCAGGGAGTCCTAACCTCAGGCATGGCTTAGAGGAGAGGCTGAAGTGGCAGTCTGAGGAATCAGTTGCTCTTCTGAGGTACCATTTTGTACTGTCTTCTTAAACAATAGAAGGTGTCAAAAAAAAAAAAAAAAAAAAAATCTAGGTGTCTCTCCTCATGCTGCCTGTGGAGTCCGGGCCTGGCTGGGACCTGGGGTTGGGATCCAGTGCTCCTTCTGTCCACCCAGAAAGTAGCTCAGGCAGGGTACCCATGAGCCTTCCTCTCCTGGAAGCCCTCCAGGATATGGTAAAGGAAAGGGTTCGGATTCAGTCAGCCCAGAGCTTCTAGCTCCAGTATGGGTCCCGTGGGTTTCCCACCGATGGGCTGGCATTTGGTGCTTTCTGAATAGCAGCTTGCCCAGGGAGCAAGCCTGGGGCTGCCGGGAGGAACCCTCACTAGGACAGGCTCCATCTCCAGGGCAAACAGTAAAGTCTGTAGCAAACCACCCTTCCAAAGCCAGTTTAGGACCAGTTATTTTAAATAGCAGTTTGTTTGTTTTTTTAAGTTGAACTAGGTATATTTATGGTTCTTTTTTTTTTTATTAATGGTTCTTATAACCTAATCCCTGACTCCCCATGGTTCTGGGGGAAGGCAGCAAACCCAGGATAGAGGTGGTGGTTCAGCCCATGAGTTAGGGTAGTTGGCCCCTGGTGCTGAGTGGCGAGGGACTCTCCCTCTCCCAGCACAGCCCCTTTACCAGACCAGCTGTCAGACAGGCAAGGGCGGGGGTGGGAGGAGGCTGTGGACTTCACAGTGTTCCCCTCCTTGTGCTTTAGTATTTTAGAGATTGAGCTCTTGACGTCTCACCCCTCCTTCTGCTGACTTTGGAAAGGGTGAGGTTTCCAGCCCTCAAACAACATTTAAAGACTCCCTTAAAACCGCTTGCCTGCCTCTCCCCATGCTTACACCCAGAAAGTAGCTGGGCGGGCAACTTGGTAAATCTGGCCCTGAGCCAAACATCCAGACAGGATGCAGGGCTCTATTAGAATGTGTCTCTTTTCTTTCTTTCGTGGAAGGACACTCATCACAGGAGGCCGGGAGCTCAGTCTTTCCAGGAGCCTTCTAGGCCCCTCCTGTTGCCCTGGGTACGAGCTGTTCCCTGTGGCCGCTCTCCCATTTCCGGCTGGATACTGGCGGGCGGAGTCTGTGCGGGAAGGAATGCTGGTTACACCTCAGTTGAGCATGTTTCTTCTGATACCTGGAGTGGCCCGAGTACCCATGCAAAGCATCCTGGGTAATTGCATGTAAATTGCCAGATGGACTGTAAGACTAATTGTTTTAGCAACCAGAAAAAAGGCAAAAACACACAAGAAGGGGGGGCATTTTTATTTAAAAACATTCGCTCGCTGCATATGGTATAATTTCCATCTTGCTAGCTGTGGTATCTGTCCATGTAATTGGGTTTTCAATAGGTTACACATGTTTTTCTTGATTCTGAAAAGCCTGGGAGACTCTTCTTCAAGATGCGCAAGTGGGTCCCTGGGAGCTGGGCTTTAGTTGTAGTGGGAGCATATGGACATGAAGAATGTTTCACAGGCAGGCTGCTGCTAGAGCCTGTCCCCATGACGGGCTCCTACAGCCCCCGTCAGGGTGGGAGGGCCTTCACCATTGTGTGGTCTCATCAGCTATGCCTCAAGCCCTTCCAGATTAATCTTGGCTCCAATGCTCTCCAGTGTTGGGGGATTCACCACCTTGCAAAGTAACAGCCGGTCGTTCTTTGTGTCACTCAGGCTGAGCCAAAATCTGTTTCCTTGTGGTTTCTGTCCCCTGGCCCCAGGTTTACCTTTTGAGCCACAGAGAACACACTTCCGCCCCTTAGAAAATTGTCCACTTTCTGTCATGCCCTCCTGGGTCTTGTCTTGTGTAGATCCAGCGTCCTCTTACTCTGGGCTGTTCCTCCTGTGATGTGGTGACTGAGCTGGACAAGCATTGCACTTTAAACTTTATTCACCCTCCCACGCCTGTGGGCAGAGAGCATCTTTGATCTGGAGGGGTCAGAGGAAAGGCAGGGGGTGCTGCTGGGTGTTCTCTCGGCTGATCTGGCCGACACCAGTCCCGGGGAGGCAGGGCCCAGGAGTCGGGCTCCTGCCTCTGCTGGCCGGCCCACCACACTGACTCACACATCACAGCCAGTTCCATTTTTCACCCTGAGTCTTGTCCACGGGAAATGGGCTTGCCTAGGAGAAGGGAGGAAATGCATTTGATCAACACTGAAGGAAGGTGGTTGGTGGTCAGCGAGTGCAGGTCTCCCTGTCTGGGGACTGAACCTGACCTCTCTTCCTAGGATGGCAGTTGAGTCAGTGATGGTGCTCCACATGCCAGAGTGTTAGGTAGATGTTAAAAAAAGTTTTTGAAGAACGTCTGATACAGAGAAACGTTCACCTTGGAGTGTTGAGTGAAAAAATCAAGACACAAAAATCCATGTGTGACATGATCTTAATTTTCAAAAAAGAAAACCTCTCTGCATGAGAGGTTCAAGGGGGTCGGCCAGAACATTTCAGAGGTTATCTAAGGGGGACTGTAGGTGGCTGACTCTCTTTTGGAATGTAGTAGGTGTTGTGCCTTTGCTACCATGAATGAATGAATCTGAAGTCAGAAAAACAAATAATAATATGTGTCTGAAGGAACCTAATGGTCCAGCTGGGAAAACAAGCACACAAAGCAAAGCAATGAAAACAATAGAGCAGCCTAGTGGTACGCGCTATGGTGAGGCCTGTAGGTGCTGCAAGAGCACAGGGGAGGAGAACCCCGCTTCCCGGATGCAGACCGTGTGCTAGGCGAGGAGCTGGCTCACGGCCCTAGGTGTATTGTTGGGTCGAGTCTCAGCTGGGGCTGTGAGGCCCAGAGGGCGGAGTCACTACCAGTAAGGGGCAGTGCCGAGATGCTAGCCCAGATCCGTGCAGCTTTGAACTTCTGGATCACACGTGCTGTCTAAGGGTTTGCCGGGACTGTGGGGCCTGGAGGAGGGGCGAGTGTGGAGCCAGAGTGGTCTGTGGGGAATAAGGAGGTCAGTATAGTATAGTATAGTGTAGGGTAGCATAGACAGGATGGAGGGATGGGCTGGTTTCAACTATGAGCAGCCTTGACGGCCACGTTATGGGGAGGCCCTCTGGTTGCGGTCCTCATCAGGCACAGAGCCTCTGGAGTCGGGGTATACCTTAGATGATGGTGCACGGTGGAAAACGGGCACGTGGTGGGGGCTATGCTGGGGGGACAGACAAACGGAAGAGAGAAATGAGTCTGGCAGCCAGCTCTGGCTGGGTCAGAAACAGACCGAGCCGCGGGCCCGTCGCCTCTCACAGCCAGCATTGTCATGGAGGCCTCTTGCTCCTCCTGTCCATTTATTTCTCCACAGGCTTCCGCCACGTGCAGATTAGCTCCTACTGCTTTCCTGTCTGTTTCTGAGGCCATGCCAGCTTGTTCCCGTGTGTTGGGGAGGGATGACAGGTGAAGAGGAGTGAGCCCTGAGAGGGCTCAAAGGCACAGGCTTGGGGAGGAGGGCATTCTTTCTTGGCCTCTGTGAGGTTTCCAGCCAGGTCCCCAGACCCCAGAGCTTCTCTCCATGCTCTGTCTCCGGATTAGCTTCTCACTCCAGCCTGGGAAGCCAGTGTTCTGTGCACAGGGAGGCCACGCCCTTGGGTTCTTACCCTGACTTCCCGTGCTCCCTCCCTTTGCCTTCTTCCCCTGAGGCTCCACGGGCCCCCTTTTGGCCCGGGCCTGCTGCGGCACTGCTGTCGGGACGCCTCCTCCCTGCCTCAACTTCTCCATCTGCCCTAGCACCCTCTTCAGCTCACAGAGCACTCTAACTGCTGGCTGCTCCTTCAAAATTTTCTGTGCCCCAATGCAAAGCAGGGCCCGATAGGGAGATTTTCCTCAGCTAGGGGCATTGGAGGGTCCACGGAGCTGGGACCTGGGCTTTGAAAGGAACACTCTGAGACTGTGCAGATCCCGTCTCCTGGGCTGACTCATGGCTTTGGTCACCTCCTCGGGGGGCCCCAAGGGTGGCTGCACCACCAGATGCTTCCTTGCTCTGCTGGACCCTTTCACCTTGGGAGAAGGCAGGCTTACTTCGGACCTCTTTCCAGGCCATGCTCTCTCTTGCTCTCCCTCTTCCTTTCTGTCTGCCAGACTGTGTGGAATTGTTCAGGGTCAGGTGACAGCAGCTGCAGTCCGACTGTTGTTTCCCCTGGTACTGCTCTGGCCTTTTCCAGTCCCTTTGACAGGGAAAGGAGCTGAGAACTATCTTCATGTCTGTGAGATGAATTGAGTTCACTTGAAGATGGAGTTGGACTGTTCCTTGGCTTCTGATTTTGAGCAGCAGCAGGGGTTCTGTGCCAGCATCTCAAATGTCTGAGTGGTCATATATTCCAACCCTCAGCAGCACCCATGGGCAGGGCCCAGGGGCCCATGTGTCTCTATTAGACGCACAGACCTCCTCACACACCAAGTGTCAGTTAAAATTCACATGTTCACAGGCATCCCTGGAGCCCATCTGTGGACTCCTGGGGCCCATTGAGTCCACACTGCCGACTCTCGGATTAAGTCACTTCCCCGAGGTTGCTCCGCAAGCAAATGCCTGCACTGGCACTAGAAGCAGGCCTCCTGGGCCCAGAGGCGTGCTTCCGCCTCCCACTCTAGTCTCCACACCTTTCCCAGGAATGTGCTATGTCTGGGGCTTGTACTCAGCGCACCCCCTCAAAGAGGGGCCGTGGCATGTGAGCCAGTGAGTGAGGCTGGTGCTACATGGCCTCATTGGCAGGTGCAAGTCTGGGTCAGGCAGACATTCCATCTACCCGCTGCGTGGGGGGCGGGGGGGCACTCTGCAGAAGCCTGGGCAAAGAAGCTGCTGGGAATCAGACCCCAGTAAGCTTGTGGCTCTGACTGGGGGGCCCACCGAAGCCTTCTGGCTTTGTGGCTCCCACCACCACAGGATTCTCAGTGAAGGTCCAGTGCTTGCTGAGGCCACGGTGAAGTCAGCTGGAGGGAGAAGGGCTCAGAGGAGAAGTAGAGGTTCTACGTATTTGCAAAGAGAACCAGACTGGGAGTGAGGAGATGTGGGTTTTCCTCCAGCACCCCCCATAAGATTTTGTGCCCCCTTGTTTATCCCCTGTCCTATGGCATCTCATTTGACTGCTTACTTTATGGGGACATAAGTTCTGCAGGGGACACACTGTTCCCTGTTGTGACACATAACACCCACTGAGACTGGCCGTGAGCTCAAGAACGTAAGGCGGTACGGTGGCACATTCTCCACACGGAGCGCAGGCAGCGGCCTTTCTCTGCTGCACACACACTGGCTTTGTCCACAGGTCTGTGGTGTAAAGCTTGTTTGGGGCGATCTTAGAACTGAGCCCTTTGACTCCAGTCTGCCTTGGGCCTTGCTAAGTTCCACTGCTGATCTGGAGGGTGGATACAGCTCCTTGACCTCAGAGAAGGCCTCAGAAAGGCAGGTGTTTGGGGGTGATGGGTAGTAGGAGGGAAGGGTGCTGGGCCTGGTGTGGAGAGAATGGGGATGCCAGGAACCTGCTTGGGAGAGCAAGGATCACAAAAAGGTGTTGTTGCCACAAAACTGGGAGATGAGTCCTGACACTGGTGCTTTCACACCATCCGTGGGAGCCCTTCGGAGATTGACAGGTGGCGAGGGCCTCACCAGTTCAGAAACAGAACTGGTGACAGGTGTGCCTCTTCCTCCTCTTCTATAGAACTGCTTGCATTGGTCACTGTCAAGTTCTGTCTCTCTGGGTGGGGACAGGTCTGGGCTGCAGTGGGGTCAGGGGTTGCCAGGAGAGCAGGGGGCGTGGTGCAGGGCTGAGCTGGGGAAAGGTGTCCTGCCAGAGGCTCTGTGACACAGCCCCAGGGCAGGAGCAGGTTGGCTGGGCCAGAAGGCAGCGAACGCAGAGACACAAGAGCGCTCCCCGAGCGCTGGTTCCTGCCAGCAGCAGGTCAGTGCTCAGCGCCATGGGATTCCTTATTTAACCTGCGAAGCAGGGGAGCTTACTCCTTTTTATAAGGTTCTAAGTTTGTAACAACCTTGAGCAACAAAGTCAGAATTTGAACTCAGTTCTTATTTGAACAGGTTCTTCCCCTGCGCACCACATTGCCTTGTGTGTGGCGGCAGCGCGCAGAAAGCCCTCAGCCCCGAGGTGAGAGAATGCATGTGTGCTTCAGGGAGTGAGGCTTCTGTTTTCTGTCATTATTAACATTTGGAGCCACAGCATGAGCCACAGAGCCCTGCCCCCTCTCCCAGACATCCTGCTCCCCAAGCGGTGGAGGAAGCCACCATGTCCACTGGCAGGTTAAGTCGTGGGGTGCCGTGGACCCCAGTGCGGGCAGTCGCTGTAGCTAGTCCTGACAGACAGCTGAATATCACCGGCATAGGTGTTCATGCAATACAGGAAAATTGGGGGGCGGGGGTGATAAAAGCAGTTAAAAGAATAACGTGTATACTGTAAGCCCAATTTTGCTAAAAGTTTTTAAATAAAAGCTTAGAAAAATACACCAAAGTGATAGAACTAATTGCAGTTCTACCTTTTAAAAAATATTCTCTTAGAAAAGAATACTAGAATGGTACCCCTTTTTTTCTCCATGAAGTGATGAATCTGTGAGTTTGCTTTTACATTTTTCTTTGTGCTTTATTTCTTTTTTAAATGCTCTATAGTAAATTTGTATAACTTCTCTACTCAGGAAAAAAATTGGTTTTGATGTGGGAAAGACAGGCAGGGCCCCATGGAAACCAACAACGTTCCTGAAGGGACTGCAGAGTAAATAACCCGTGAGGCATCTGAGGCCTGGAGGGCTGAGTCCAGGCCTCCACACACACGGATCCGGCGGGGGTGGCGGGGGGTGTAGGCCAGACTTGCCCTGGATCTGACCAGAGGGGGATGTGTATGCAGGCCTCCCACCAACTGAGCCCCTCATTTGTTACTGAGCTGTGGCAGGTCCCCTCCTGGGAAGTGGGCCCACAGATACGTGCCCGGAGGGGCATGTATATCCCACTGGGTGCCCTCGGGCTGCCCCTCCCCCCAGTGCCCTTCCCCACCCCCCAGTACAGGGCAGCCTCAGGAGCATCCCTCCTCACGGATCTAGGCTGGAGAAGAGAGGGACATTAGGTGCCAGGCTTTCTCCAGAGGCAAAATGTGGCCAGGACCACAGCCCTGTTTCTCATTCTGTCCCTCAAGAGAGGTTTGAGTCCTTGCTTTTTCATGACCGATGGCAGGAGAAATGACCAAGTGATTGAGGAGAGAGCGGCCACAGTGAATACGGAAATGAGGCGGGAGGGGCAGGCCAGTCCAGTGCTATTCTGCCAGGAGACATTCTTCTATCAGAGGGTGTCTGCCTCCGTTTGAGTGGGGGGCCCGATCCCCAGGGGGCCGACATCTGGTCACGGATAGGCCTCGAGGTGGAGTGCCCAGATGCGTTGTCCACAAGCCTGACTTTTTCTCATTCTCCTGTATTGCTCACACACCTTTGCTGGTGACATTTAACTATCTCTCAGGACTAGCCACAGTGGCTGCCCGCACTAGGGTCCAGGGCACCCAGTGACTTAACCCACCATGGCTTCCTCCACCACAAGCAGGCTTTTGCGGTTCCTAGGGCACATACCTGGCCTCAGTGCTGGGCCATCCTGGGCCCAGTCCCCTGGGGTGCACGTGGCTACACACAGGACAGGGCCCTGTTCTGAGCCAGGAGTGCCTTTCTGAGGCTGGAGTTGTACTGACACCTGTGCATCCTTGCAGGTTGGCCAGGAGGGAGAGGGCAAGCAGACCTGGGTGGTCCAGGGTGCAAGGGGCCCGCCCAGGGGGAGCAGGAAGGACCTCTGGGAGAGAGGACAGAGAGTGAGGAGGGACAGGGGTCTGTGGCTCACCATGGCCACAGCAGTCTGGGCTTCCCCCCAGGCCACCTGTGGGCCTTGCCCTGCTCTGGATCACTCCCACAAGGGCTGAGTTTAAGCGGGGTGGCGAGTTTGGAGTATTTTCCCTTCAGGGACTTGACCCATGCACGGACTACTGGATCCTGGATTCCCAGAGGCAGGAGGAGCAGGACCTGCCAGGCCCGGGAGAGGCTAACTGACCTCACAGTTAGCCTCAGGAATTGGGGCCCTAGCAGAGGCAGCCTCAGAGCTGGCGCCAGCACTCTGCCCAACACCTGCATGCTGAGGGCTCGTCTCCTTCCAGGAGAGGCTGAAACATCCGTGGCCTCTCGTCTTACTGGTGGGCCCAGCCTAGAGCCCTGGCCTCGCACTTGGCGAGGCTTGCTGTAATCGCCCCTTTACTTGCCCTGAGTGCTTGCCTGTGCACAGGAGGTGGGCAGAGTGCCACGCTTTCATGGCGGGCAGGGGCTGGGGCTGCTGTCTATCGTGGATGATCAGGCCTGGAGTCAGCTTTCCAGCCCCTGTCCGGGCCACCGGACCCGAGCTCAGCTCGCACCTCCCCATGCTCAGACCCTTTGTCGAGGGACTACTGAGCCCCACATGCCTGGAAACAAGTCAGGATTGTAGGGTGATGTTCAGATGACTGTGCCCTTTCTGCTTTGGTTCTTCTCTGGGCCGGGGAAGAGGCATCTCTGTGAACCGAATAGAGCAGAGACAGCGCTTTGTGACCTCAGGCAGGTTAGTCCTTCACTGAACCTCCGCTTCCTCGTGACTAAACAGGAGAGCTTCTCTCTGTCCTGGGCAGGACCAGCTGACTCCCTGGCACAGCCCCCAAGCCCAGGCCCACCTCCCCGCTCCCACCACCCGGAACTTCTCCCTGCTCCTGAGGCGGGTGGCGTCTATCCCGTGCTATTCCTTAGCTGGGGAACTCTTGACCCACTTCTCTGCCCTCTCCCCACATGAAACTCCCTGCGGATCCTGCCACCACCTACCCCTAAGCTCCAAACATCCTTGGGGCTCCCCTTCCCTACGCCAGCATGTCCCCACCTCTCCCACACCTCGTCCTTGTCTCTCTCAGAGGACTCCAAAAGACCACAGTTGTGAGGTCAGCAGCATCGGTTTTGGCTTTTCCGACTTTTCTTTTAATGGGGTCCCCTCCGACCGTCAGTTTCCCTGGTCACTCAGCAGATTGGTGTTGCATGTGGACAACAGGCTGGGCATTGCCCTAGACTCAGGTGGCAAAGCTGTGAGTGAGATGGGCAGGCGGGAGTCTCTAGCCCATAACAGCCTTGGGGCCCTCAGCAGGCAGCTCAGCCGGCTTTCCTTTTGCCTGAGAAGGGCCCACACCAATGTACCACATTCCCACATGTTCCTTCTTAGGCCTTTTCCACCATTTGTTGAATGAAGACATACCCAGCAGTTAAAGAAATTTCCAGCAAAATATTGACAAGTGAGGTATGTCTCAAGATGCAGAAGGATCTTTTCTTCTGCTAAAATCACAGGGTCAGGAAGACTCTGAAGATAATCAGAGCCCTGGAAGGCCAGGGAAAGCTGGGGAGAAAGAGCCGTGGGGCCTACAACAGCCGTTCCCTCTGCCTCTGCCGGACTCTCCCCTGCACTCCCGGGGGCAGGTCCTGCTGTCTGCGCTCCGTCCTTCCCGCGGCCCCTGGCTGCAGGCCTCCCTCTTCCCCACTGTCCACATATCCACTGAGCCAGGCCCAGACTCTGGCCCTTGGAAATCCCACTTGGCACAGATAAGCCACTGCTCTAGGTACCACATTCTGCGCCCATGGGTGAGGCCCAATGGCAGATACTGGCAGGAAGGGGAAACCGTGCCTAGGGAAAATAAAACTAATTACAGCTGCCACAACAGGCACGGCCTCTCGGTTATGCCTTCTCGAGGAAGGATGCCCAAGAATGATGGTGTGTGATTGTGCAAGCCAGTTCCCTGAGCAGGTTCATGCTGCCCTGCCCTGAGCTCTGGCAGGCCGACCTCAGCCCGCCCCAGGCCCCTTGGTGCTGAGAGCTCTGGGCTCAGTGCTTGGGCTTTGTATGCCGAGGCCTGGGTATCCAGACCCTTGCTTCTCCCTCACTGTGAGGCCTCCGCAAGCCCTGCCCTCCTCAACTCTTAGCACCCTCCAGGGACCCATGAGGTGCTAGGAGTTGGGATTCTGTACCAGTAAAAAGGAAATGCTGCCCCGCCCCACCCTGAGGTGGAGAGCAGGCAGTGGGAGGAAGGTTCCGCGGTAGGGATGTTAGTCCCAGAGCCCAAGTGCGCCTCAGCACTGGGACGGATTCCCTGCCCTGGTCTCAGGCTGCTGCTGCTGTAGCTTCCACACTTGGCTACAGCAGACTCCCAGCTAAGCAAGTAGAGAGAACCTGGAGCATGAGATAGTAGTCTAATTGTCCCTTTGTCATTCACAAGTTCTGTGACCTTGGATAAGTCACTTCTGCTCTGTGAGCCTGTTTCTTTGTATAATCAGGCAGTTCCTATCTCAGAGAGTTTTTTTCCAAGCGATGAATGCACGGTGCCAGGACGTGGTCAGGACCCATATCACTGGCACCTTTGTCATCTCCCCCACAAAGGGAACTCTTGTTACCCATAGTGACCCTGAGGACCACTTATTGTGCTCTTCCCTGGAGAGCGGGCCCTGGCCCAGAAGGCAGGATCCCAGAACCCCCACTGGCCATGAAGCCTGAGGCCTGGCCTGCAAAGTAAGGCACAGGGTCAGCGCCCTCCAGGTGCTTGTGAGGGTGGGCTGACAGGACAGCGGGGGCTAAAGCAGAACCTGGGGCAGGGATGCCCTGACACTCTGTCCTCCTATCCTCCCGTCCTCAGGAACTGAACCCAACTGGCTGAGTGTTGACTACTTATGTGTTTCAGATTTCTCTTACACTCAGACACTTTTTTAATCTAAGGAAGGTTCTAGTCACTGAAATGCTTAGGCCAAAGAGCTGTTCTACTTTCTTAGCTCTGGGACAAAAGTAGCCCTTGGTATAAACATCAGTGTGGTAGAAGGTAAAGTAGAAGGTCTCTCTTCCCCCATTGCCCTCCTCATGAAAATGGTTCTAAAAGGCAGCAGTCCCATTCTTCCTTTAGTAAAGAGGGTGTGGAAACTTCCAGAATGTTTCTCCCCTTTGAGGATTTGGAGCACCTTATAGTCCCCACACAAGCTGATCCAAGAGGATAATGTGGCACATGCAGGAAGTCAGGAGACCCTGCCTGCTCCCAGGACATGCTCTGGCAGCTTCCTGCTTTGATTTTCCATCACATCCTTTGGTTTTCCTTTGTTTCCCTCTGCCTCTGTCTCCTCACAGCTGCATACACAACGCCACCACCCCTCCTCCTAACTGGGTAATGAAGGCCCACTATCCAGCTGGATCTGGGCTTTCTGGTTGTCAGCTCTCAGTTCAGTACTAATGTTGCCCAAAAACCTTGCAAAGGGTCGGGAGTAAATGTTGGGGCTACAGTAGGACTTCAGAAACTTGCCAGGGTGTGCTTTTGCTTTCAGCACAGGTCCCACTCGTGCCCTCATCCTCGGGGAGGGTGTCTATGCAGGCGGCCGCCCCTTGCTGCCTTTCCCATCCACATACCCTACATTTGGGCCCACAGGACTGCGGGAACTCCAGGTGATGACTCTGGTTTCGTGGTGACCTAGTTGCTGGCCTCAGACTTGGAGGGGTACCCTTGGGGCAGGGGCCTTCTGCGGCTTGAGCAGAGAGAGCTGCCACCCTGGCTCTCTCTGCCTGGGCTCCCTGGAACGTACGGCTTAGGAGGCGTCCTTTGTGGAGCAAAGGTTTGGTCACCACGTACAGGCCCTGGGGAGGCTACTGTGCCAGCGTTTACTGAGCTCGGGTACAAAGGTAAGGCCACCAGTGATGGTCTGTATGAGGTGGCATGAGTTACTCAACTTCTTCATCTGTAAAGTGGGCATAAGGAATACCCACCTCAGTAGAATAGAAAGTACAGAAAGAGTCCCAGAAAAACAGGAATTTAGGACACATCAGAGGTCATCTCAGATTGGTAGGGGAAAGGTAGCTCATTCAAAAAATGGACAACTTGCCACCTAGAAAAAAAATTAACTGGATCCTAGCCCTTAAACCATACATTTAAAAAAAAAAAAAATTCCAGATAGATAAAAGATTTAATTGTAAAAAAAAGAAGAAGCTAAAATTATAGCAGGAGAATATGCAAGAATTGTTTTTAAAAATCTTGGCGAGGGGAGGTCCTTCTAAGCCTGACAGAACTGAGGGAAGCTCTACAAGGTACAGACCAGTACATTTCCGTATGGAACAAAGCCAGCAGGAAAGTCAAAAGAGAAATGACCTGGAAGAAACAATTGTCTAACACTGTTGACAGATAAAAGGTGTTCATTTCCTTATTTTATAAAGAATTTCTCCATATGGAACACAGAAAAGATCAGCACCTGCGTAAACACACAAAATCTGGAAAGGGGTGATTCCTGGAAAAGGAGCCACGATGCTCCCCGCGCCTGTGGCCCTAGAGTGTACGGACAGGAGCACTGGGCAGGATTCTGGCTCCAAGCTTCCGTTTGAGGGCCCTCCTCCAGGTTATTCCTGTTGTCTGGGCCTCAGCTACCTGAGCTGTGAAGTAGGGGTAACTGTAGTCCCTTTTATTAAGCAGGTTAGCGAGTATCAAGCCTGTGGAATGAATGGGGTGGGAATTGCTGTGTAAATACTTGGCCCATAAAACCTGAAAAGATGGGGGAGGGGCCGTATGAGTGCGATGCTCTTATGATAAGAAGTGTGGTGATAAGCCATTTCCCTGCCCTGTTGCTGACCATGGGAGGAATCTAGCACTCATATCATGATGGAAGAATAAGTGTGTGTTAGACTCCTGAATGCACATACCCTCTGACCTAGCAGTCTTTCTTGAATGACCATCCTAGAGATGAAACACAGATGAGGGTATTTGTGCGGTACTGTGTGCAGAGCTGAAACGGGAAATAGCCCTCCTTCAGTGAGGAACTGGTTAAATAATTTGTCATATAACCCCTAACCTGGATGATCAGGCAGCTTTGACGAAAAGAGGCGGATCTACCTGTACAGATGGCAGGGCAATCTTCTGGATACGGACATGCCTCATTTTATTGCATTTCCCTTTTGCACTTGGAAGAAACTGTATTTTTTGCAAACTGAAGGTCTTGTAACCCTGTGTCGATCGGGTCTGTCAGGGCCATTTCCCAGCACTGTTTGCTCATTTAATGTCTCTGTGTCATATTTTGGTGATTCTTAACTTTTTTCATCATTACATACTTTTTTAAGATTTTATTTATTTGAGAGAGACTGAGAGTGAGCCCAGTGCGAGGCTCGATCCCAGGACCCCGGGATTATGACTGGAGCTGAAGGCAGATGCTTAACAACCGAGCCACCCAGGCACCCCTCATTATTATATTTTTTATGGTGATCTGAGATCAATGATTATAACTCATTGAAAGCTCAGATGGTGCATTTTTAGCAGTATTTTGTAATTAAGGTATGTATTTTTTTTTAAGACATAATGCTATTGCACCCTTAACAGACTGCGGTATTGTGTACGCATAACGTTGATAAGCCCTAAGGAAGCAAAAAATTCATTTGACTCATATTTTATAGCAGTATACCCTTTATTGCTGTGGTCTGCAACTGAACTCGGAATATCTCTGAGATATGTCTGTGTATTAAGTCCTAGGAATAGGTGTCAAACGTGTGCAAGAATTCTAGGAAGCTGGCTCAGGAGGGACAGCTGGGAAGGCAGTAAGTTGCCTCTGGGGACACGCTGTGGCTGAAAGCAGGGCAGAACCTCTGAGTTCTCGTGGATCACAGTCTGACAAAACCTACCTGGAGACACTCCTGTGAGGAATAAAACGTCATAGAGGTTGGGGGGCAGGGAGCAGCCAGATCTGAGCACCACCGCCTGACACACGGCCTTGGCACAGTCCTGACTGGTATACCTCTTTTTCCTCACCTATAAAACGGGGGTGAAGACAGTCCCCTGGTCGTGAGCGTGAAATGGGGTGGTCTGAGTCAAATCCCTGAGGCGCTGTCGGCAGGCTGGCCTGCAGGGGCGATAGCCCCCCACCCCATCACATTCAGTGGTCCAACTCTGGCGCTCCCCAGCTCCCGAGCCAGCCAGAAATCTTCTGACATTTCTGCTTTGGGACTCCTCTCCTCCCTGGGATGAGTCTAGTTCCTTGGCAGATCACCTAACATGGCTGCTTTCGCGTTCGAGTCAGGAAAGCAGGTCTGTGAGGAGGCTTGGAGAGTCCCCCTCTGCTTCATCTCTGAGGCTGTGGACCTGCCCCCAAGAGGAGCGGATGCACATGGGGCTGGGCACCCTGCGTGCCCCGGTGCTGGCCAGCTCGCCTGGGAGCCGCTCAGGCAGGAGTGGGCTGTCTAGGCAGACTTGTCCGAGGGAGCCCGGGCTCTCTGTACCCCTCGGTGCCTAGGGTAGAGAAGAAGAATTTGGTGAGGGGCCATGGAGGCTTCCACCAGCGCCCAGCTCAGGAGGGTGCTCACGTCCATCTCTCTTGCTTTCAGGGGTCTAATGTGATGGAAGAGCAAGACCTGCGGGAGATCGGCATCAGTGACCCACAGCACCGGCGGAAGCTGCTCCAGGCAGCGCGATCCCTGCCCAAGGTAACTAACCACTGATGGCTCTGCAGCCTCGGCCGAGGCTAGGACCCTCTCCCGACCCCGCCTAGACCCAGAAAAGGGAAAGAGCCTGGCTCCGGGGCATGTGGATCACTGCAAGGTGTCCGCCCCGCATCCTGGGGGACCCAGCAGGCAGCACAGAGGTCTGTTTACTGTCTTGCCATGTCCTGAGGCCCCAACGAGTCAGCAGAGACTAGGGACTGCTGAGGACCCAGTCTGGGCTCCAGAGGGAGACCATAGGCCTCTGCCCAGCCCAGGAGCTGGTACCCACAGGCTTGACCTGTCACCTGGGGAGCCAGGGGCTGGTAGCCCCAGCCCCTCCACTTGACTCGGCTGGCCCTGGGAAGTCCTTGTACCCTTGTTTGTTCCACTCACCCCAGAGCTCAGGAAGCACAAACAAGTCCCGACAGTGAGGCCAATGCCCACTTCACAGGTCCCACCAGGTCCATGATCTTGTCAGAGCTCAGTGGGAGCCCCTCTGTGAACCCTCCCTCCCATCTAGCAGTACCCACTGGGGCTGTCTTCCTCAGACCTGGAGGGCTGCGGGGGCCCTATCTCACAGGTGGGGGTGCTGAGACCAGGCAGGGGCAGAAAGGGCTGTGTGAAGGGAGGGGAGCCTGGTCTCCTGGCTGCAGCCCCAAGAGGGCTGAGCTGTCAGTCTTGCCCCTTCTTGCCCCGTAGGTGAAAGCACTGGGCTGTGACGGCAGCAGCCCCCCATCAGTACCCTCCTGGCTGAACTCCCTGGGGCTGCAGGACTACGTGCATTCCTTCCTGTCCAGCGGCTACAGCTCTATTGACACTGTGAAGAACCTCTGGGAACTGGAGCTTGTCAACGTGAGTGCAGCCTGTGCTCAGGCCAGGCCTGGCCTCCAGGGTGCGGTCCGGGGCCCGTAGGGGCCTGTGGGAACAGGCACGGCTGATCACCCTCCCCCGCCCCCGCCCCCATCCAGGTGCTGAAGGTCCATCTCCTCGGCCACCGCAAGCGCATCATCGCCTCCCTGGCAGACAGACCATACGAGGAGCCGCCTCAGAAGCCCCCGCGGTTTTCCCAGCTGAGAGTGAGTAGGGCAAGAATGGAAAGGGCTCAGTGTGTTCTTCGTGTTGCTGGGAATTAGAGACTGCTTGAGGCATTCTTTGGAAAGAGCATGACCTCCGTAGGAGAGATGGGAACAATCTGTCCCCTCTTGTCTTCGGTGCCAGTGTGCTGCCAGGGCCCGGAGAGTGCGAGCAGCAGGAGTTGTTTGGGCTGGTTTTGTATGGATTATGTGCCTCCTGCCTGCATATTAGAAGCCCGGTGGCACGTCTAATAAAGACTCCAGTTTAAGTAGAAAATAACATGTCAGGAAAAGGGAAAAAAGGGCAGCAAGGGACAGTGGGGGGCAGTCTGCGGGGAACCCGGACGCAGGGCAAAGCTGGAGCTCCGTGGCAGGACCTGCGCCCTCCCTAGGTCTTCTGAAGTAAAAGCCTCTTGGGGTGGGTTCGAGATGCTTTGTGGCTTGGCCTGCTGACCCCAGACTGCAGATCAGACTCCATCCAGCTGCAGAGCTGAGGCCTGGGACCAGCTCCGGCTGGAGCCTACTAGCTAAGCCCCTGATGGGTGCGGAGCTCCAAGCAGGGCCCCGAGGCTCCACCTGCTTACGGCCACCTCACCCGGAGGGCATCACTCTGTCCTCTCACCTGAAGCCCCTGTGACACTGAGGGACCAAGAAATGCTGACACTTGGCATAAAAACTGAGGCGATGGGATTTCGGGGTGCCGATGGGCAGCGCTGTGTATTTTTTCAAGAAAGGGCTCTGGATTTGGTCACGTGCCCAAGGAGTGGCAGTGAATCACGGCAGATGATTTGATCGTTGATGAGCAGCAAAGCAGCTTCCCAGCCCTGTAACCTCCTCTTTCCCATTCGGCTCCAGGCCCAGGAGTGTGTGAGGGACGTGGGGGTGCCCGTGGTGGCTGCATGCGCGCAGGACTGGGTCACCGGGGCTTCCTGGCTCGGGGAAGAATTCGGTGGCTTTGGCCCCGCGGCCAGGGTCTTCCCACAGGCTTGTGGGCCAGTGTGCCGTCCGTTTGGTGCCTGCTCCGTGTCTGTTCTCACTGATCCACCTGCCCCTGTTGGGCCCTGGGCAGCCCCAGAGCTGGCTGACACCCATAATCCAGGGCTGGCCTGGGTTCCAAGTGTTCCCTGGATTTCTCCCCACTGCAGTGCCAGGACTTGCTCTCCCAGACGTCGTCCCCACTGAGCCAGAATGACTCCTGCACTGGCCGCTCTGCAGACTTGCTACTGCCTCCAGGGGACACTGGCAGGAGACGACACGACAGCCTTCATGACCCAGCGGCACCTTCTCAAGCTGAGCGCTTCCGAATCCAGGTGGGGCCAGGGGGGAGCTGTGAATGGGGGTCCCCAGACCCCTTCACTGCCCCTGTGTCCCTTGAGTTGGCAGCCAGCGTTGGGGAGAGGGGATAGGAGGCCATTGAACTGCAGGTGCCTGGATCACCAGCAGGAGGAGGACCCTGCTTCCTCCCCTCCCTGGGAGGGCCTCCCCTGCATCTCAGCCTCTACATCCCAGCCCCTCCAGGCCACCAGCCCCGTTCCTGCCCCACTGTCAGCTTGCTTGCCCTGCCTGTTCCACAGAGCAGCTTTCTTCCGTCCTTGACTCTGCTCCCCGAACCCCGCCTGCCCAAAGAACCAGGAGGGCCCCAGTCAAACTCTTGTTCCTCCTGCTGCATTTCTGCAGCCCAGCATGGGATGCAGCTAGGAGACCTATCCAGCCATGCTGTCTGCCTTCCTAAAGGCCACTCCCCTCCCCCCATGCAGCCTCTGCTAGGCCCTGGGCTGGCCCCAGCCTTCAGTCCTCGGTCACCTTCTCAGGGCCTTGCATTCCGGCCTCCTGATGTATTTGTCTGCCCGGCCTCCTGCCTTGCACATAGGTTCCTGCTTTGCGTCTGGTTCTCCAAATTGGCCTACTGGACACAAGATCGACACATTTCCCTCACCGCCCCCCCTGCCGCCCTGGGAACTCTAGTTTCACTGCTTTTTTTCTCCTGAGTTACACTCACCTCCAGCACCTGGGGGTGTCCTTCACCTCCCCACAGGCACAGCCTTGAATGTCACGATACGAAAAGCATGTTGTCTAGCCGCTGTAGTCGCTCCATAGCCGAAGACTTCCTCACAGTGCTAGGAATGGAAGTCATAATTTCCTGACTCTCTTCTCGCCTCCCCATTCTTCCCACCTGGTGAAGGCTCCCATCACCTGGCCTAGATTTCAGTGGCCTCCTGCCCCTCTGCCCCCACCCAGCGGCAGCCTTAGGAACAGTATAAAACGCTCCCTCCTTGGACACCTGCCCCACCCAGAACCAGCTCCAGGGCCCCAGACTTGGTATACAAGGCTTCCGCGGACCTAGGTTCTGCTCCCCATTCTTGGTGCTTCATGCTTATTTTCCCCCTCTGGTCTTGGTCCTGTCCTGTCTACCTTAGAGCCTTCCCCACTGAGCCTGCCCTTAGGGGACCTGGATCCCTGCCTCCCTGCCTTCCCTCTGGCATGGGTGGGCCTCACCTCCGGCCCCAGTGTATCTGCTTGACTTTTTGTCTCCTGCCCTTGAACCCCTGTAGTGGGCTTCCTTGCCCTTGGGTGTGCTGGAGCCCCGAGTTCCTCTGAAATGGGCAGGCACACCTGTGACCCCACATGTTCTACAGGAAGAGCAGCGTGAAGCCAAACTGACCCTCCGGCCCCCCAGCCTGGCTGCCCCCTATGCCCCAGTGCAGAGCTGGCAACACCAGCCAGAGAAACTCATCTTCGAGTCCTGCGGTTATGAAGCCAACGTGAGTTGCCCCTGCCCTCCCAGCCTGGCTAGCCTCCCTGTCACCCACCCCTCCCGGCCAGCTCCAGGCCTCAAGTGCTGTTCTCCACTCCTAGGACACCCCCAGCACCTAGGGGGCAGGAGGGCCTCCGAGCCAGGGTAGGGGAAGGGAGTTAGGAGAGGAAACCACCTGACTATGGTCCCAATTGGTTGGATCTCCCTGCCTGGTAAGGCAGGACATCCTAAGCCCAGTTACTGCCTATACCCTCAGTATCTGGGCTCCATGTTGATCAAAGATCTTCGAGGGACAGAATCCACACAGGACGCCTGTGCAAAGATGCGGGTAGGTTGTCTGGGTGCGTGCTGGTGGGGGGCGTTTAGTGGGGATGGGAGGCATCAACGGGGCACCTGCTGCAGCCCCTGGGCCCTCCCACACTATGTAAGGTCAGGGGGAGGCTGGGGCCTGTGGGATCCAAGGGGCTTGGCCTGAAGAAGGGGCATTCACAGACCTACTCCGTGTTTCCTCTAGAAATCCACTGAACACATGAAGAAGATCCCCACTATCATCCTGTCCATCACATACAAAGGTGTCAAGTTCATCGATGCCTCCAACAAGGTGTGCTTCTCACAGCACTGTTAGCAGGAGGGGACACTCTCCCCACCCCCTCCTCTAGGCTGCCTAGAGTGTCTGCAGCCCTCTCTGTTCCTCTGTACTCCTATCCCTCAGCCAGGCACTTGGCTCTGTCGCCAAACATCCTGATCCCAGGGGCCTGCCCTAGTGACAGGCACCCCTGGTCTCCTTGAGCATGGGTTCCATCAGCCCTCTTACCTGTTCTTGGGCCCTTGGTGGTGTGATTCTCTTCATGAGCAAAGGACTCCCCCCATGCCCCACCCTTGGTACCTCACCTGCCTTGTCCCCACCCTGGAGGGCAAAGGGGCTGGAGAGCTGGTGGTCAGATGTGAACATTTGACACCCTCTGTTGCCATGGTTAAGGGTGGAGACCCCTAAGCCTATACTGGCAAGGCTAGACACTGCCCCTGTGCCCACTGAACAGGAGAAGTAGCGGCCTTGGGCTAACAGCCCAGACTGGGAAAAGGTGGCAGTGGTGGTGGCGGTGTAAACGGGCTGAGGTGGGCCTTGGGGCCGAGAATTCCAGACCCTGCTTTCCCCAGCAGAATGTCATTGCGGAGCATGAGATTCGGAACATTTCCTGTGCAGCCCAGGACCCAGAGGACCTCTGCACCTTTGCCTACATCACCAAGGACCTGCAGACCAGCCACCACTATTGCCATGTGTTCAGCACGGTGGATGTGGTGGGTGGAGCCCTGCAGCTGGGCACCGAGGGAGGGGACCTGCCATCCCAGCATGTGGGTGGCACCTGGCTCATGTCTGGTTTGGGCCGAGGCCCCAGCAACTGTCTGGGCCAGTTCCCTTTATTTATTTTTTATTTTTTAAATTATTTTATTTATTTGAGAGAGAGAGTGTGAACAAGAGAGAGAATGCACAAGCTGGGGGGAGGGGCAGAGGGAGAGGGAGAGAAGCAGACTCCCCACTGAGCAGAGAGCCCGTTGTGGGGCTCGATCCCAGGACCCTGGGATCATGACCTGAGCCGAAGGCAGACCTTTAACCAACTGGCCCCCCAGGTGCCTCTGGGCCAGTCCCCTACAGATGAGACTGAAGCACAGAGGAGAACAGGCAGCTAACTAGGCGGCTCCTCTGGTTCTGGTCAGGGGTTCCCTCCCCCAGGCTACTTGTCAACCCACCATGCCCCCCTGGGACCCTCAAAGGACAGTCTCCCTGAAATGCCCTCTACCTTCCTTGGGGGCAGCAGTGCCTTCCTGACAGGAGGCTGCTTTCTCCCATACTCACGCTCCGGCTGGGCCCACAGGGACTGCCTCTGCCCTGAGACAAGGCCCCAGGCCCTCTCCTCAGCCCCAGGCTTCTATCCAGATCCCTGCTGTTCCAGGGGACAGAAGCTAGTTGCCAAATCCCTGTGGCTTCTGGGGCACAGACAGCCAGGCATTCTCAGCCCCAGGAAATCCATGCTTACTCTGGGCCTAGCATCAGACTCCTGGCTCTGCCACTTGCTGGCTATGTGGTCTTAGAAAGTCACTGTCCCCGGCTCCGTGGCTGAAAAGCGGCTATAACAAGAGCAGCTTCGTGGGGTTGGTTTTGAAGGTAATGGGGTCATCTGCCCTATACTCGTAGCTCCTGACACTGTGAGCTAGAGCTCCCATTTTCCACAGTCACTTCTGCTGTAACACAACATATGTGCTCCCAAAGAGGAACATGCTACATAAAATCACGCAGTAAAAGCCAGGTTTGTGGGAGATGGGGCTGGGAGCACCACACTCAGAAACTTGCTCAGTGACATGTTGAAAAAGAGGAACCTAGCAAACCCTGGCGCTGCTGTTCCTGGGCAGTGGTTAAGAAAGTCAGAGCTGTGGCAGTTAGGCCGGCCCCCTCCCCCTGAGAGAGCCCGGGGCGGGAAGGGGAGCTCAGGGCTGGGAGAGGGACAGCACCACAGGAAGGGAAGCCAAGCTGCCGGGTCCCCTGGTGTTTGTGTCCACATTGACATCGTGCAGGGGAAACAAAATCGTGTGACGGTCAGATTGTTCCCTAATATCTCAGCCACCTTGGGACAAAGCAGTGCTTTGAAAACAAGTATCCTGGCAGAATTGACCACACTCTCGTTAGCCATCCAGGTGCCCCCAGAACTGTGCTCAGGGCCGTGAGGCCTGGTTGAGGGGGGCAGGGCGAGGTTGGAGGGGTTCGAGCAAAGGGGGGAGGTGGCTCCTCGGTCTCAGTGCTGAAGTCATGCTCTGTCTTCTCCCAGAATCTGACCTACGAGATCATCCTGACACTGGGCCAGGCGTTCGAGGTGGCCTATCAGCTGGCCCTGCAGGCCCAGAAGTCCCGCTCCCTGGGGCCTTCCACCGCTGATATGATTGAAACAAAATCTTCCAAACCGGTGCCTAAGCCTCGGGTCGGCACAAGGAAGTCAGCAGTACGTGGGCCCCAGGCGCCCAGACCCCCTCTGACCCCCTGGGCTTCAAGGGCTTGGGGTGGAGCGGGCACCGGGAGGGAACCGGCTGTTAGTGCCTTTCCTGTGCCCCATGGGCTTCAGTCCCCTCCCTCGCCAGGCGCCCCCGGGTCCTGGCCTGCAGTGAGCCCCCAGTAACGCCACCCCATGTCTGTGTCTGCTTTGCTCTGCACCCTAGGTGCCGCCGCCCCCCGATAGTCGCTGTTGTCACTGTCACACCTGCACCACCCATCGTCCTTCTTACCTACCGCTGCCGTCTGTTAGTCCTGGAGTCAAGGTCTTTACACCTCCTGCTGTCTGTGTGTCAGTCTCCCTGAAGTGACCGTGAGCTTTCTGAGACGCTAGTAGCCTCCCCCACCCCACATGACATTCTTTCCTGAGCCACCCTCCTGCCATCCCTATCTGTGCTTTAGCTGTTTCTCTGTGTGTCCTCTCTGCAGAGGCCTGGGGTGCCCGCTGTGGTCTGGCCTGGGATACGCCCACAGGCCCCACCCAAGGGACCCAGAGGCTTGGGTTCCCCAGCCCCGTATCCCCTTCCTGGCGCCATGAACAGGTTTGGGGCTCAGAGCACGATGCTCAGGTCAGTCAAGGCTCCTTTACCTGAGCAGCTCTGAGAAGCCCCTGGGATAAGTCGACTCTGAAGAGGCCCGGAGGTGGCATTCTGATGCTCTGAGGAGGGTGCCACTCTTGCATTTCAGCCCTAGGGGGCTTGCTCTCTGAGGAGAACCAGGGCCGCCCCTCATGTCCCTCACGCTGGCATGACACCAGCACAGCCCTGCGCAGGAAGAAGGGACAGCTGGGTCCTGTTGCCCCCTGGCCAGGCACGGCACTCCCTCCCTGACCCCTCACCCTTCTTCCTTGGCAGCTGGAACCACCTGATACAGACCCAGATGCCCAGTCCCATGCCAGCGTCTCCTGGGTTGTGGACCCTAAACCGGACTCTAAGCGGAGCCTCAGCACCAAGTATGAGACCACTATCTTCTAACCGCTCACTCCCTGTCTCCACTAGTCTCACTGTGCCTTGCCATCCGACCTCTGCTCTTCTCAGCTCTCCTTCCGGCTGCTGACGCCAAGGCCCCAGCCCCGGGGGGCCCTGCTCTCCCTGCTGGCAGCCGCTCTAGGCACCACACTCACAGCTCGTACCCAACACCACCGGACACTGTGAAGTCCCCCCTTGGGCGAGGACAGCCTGGCGGGGGTGGGGGTGTGAGTTGTCTTCCAGGTGAGCACCAGGAGGGCTCAGCGGGCAGGCACTGTGAACCCTGGGGCGGGAGGCAGCCCTCGAGCAGAGCCAGACAGCATCCGTGACTGCTCCCTCTGACTAGGCTGGGCTCTTGGTCTGCTCTCCTCTCCCGGCTTCTGTGCTGAGCTGCAGCTGGGTGCCGCTGCCAAGAGCGAACTGTCTTTTTGCACCTTTCCTGATACAACCAACCACTGTGACCACCCGGTGCCAGAATCCCCTTGCTCTCCGCTCATGGCTGGCCTGCGGCCCCAACCCTCTGTCCTCTGCCGTCAGGTGCTGGCCTCCCTCCTGCGAGAGCCCGAGCTGGGCGGCGCAGCTCGCCTAGGCTCACACTGCGTTCTATGAGGGCCCGAGGTCCTCAGGCACATGCCTGACTCCACAGCCTGGAGCTCTGAGCATCTCAACAGCCGCAGGCTGGCTTCCCTGAGCAGGTCTCTGGGTCCCGCTGAGGCTTCCACTCCGAGGAACGGGATAGCTGGTGTGTGGTCGGCCACCCCTGTCTTCACCAGGGCGTCACGAGGCTGTTTCTGGAGTCTAGCTCACCGAGGAGGAAGGCCTTTCTGTAGCAGCCAGCGCGAGGGAGGCCTGTGCCCTGCGCGCACACGGCCCCTTCTTCCCTCACAGCACGGAGCTGCTCCAGGACAGGAACCCGGACCGAGCAGCTCCCCCCTTGTCCTCCAGGGGGGACTTTCTGACACTGCTCCACGGTGTGGGGGCTGGAGGTAGCCCCCCTCCACCTCTTGAGTCCCCTGAGGGGGATAGTCCACCAGCTGGGATCATGGAGCTGAGGCTCTGAAGAAGCCCTCCAGTGTCTGGGGAGGGCCGAGGAGCTCAGAGGGCAGGAGACAGGCAAGCGGCAGCTCCATATAGGCCCATAGGGAAGCCAGGTGCTCCAGCAGTTCCTGGAGAGGCACAGCCCAAGGTGGTAGCGTGGGGTGGGTGCTCCCGCCCGCCGGCCTGGCCTCGTGCCTTCAAGAGCAGCCGTGCTGAGCCACAGGTGCTGGGGGAGGCTGTGAGGGATGTTCCTTGGCTTCCATGCTTCCTTTCAGTTCCCTCCACCCAGTGCAGGCCCCTGTGGTTAACCCTTTCCTCCCCCCATTGTGTTTGCTTCTGCCAAGCTGAGCCACTGAGGAACCAACTGTGCTGCGGAAACACAGACGTGGGGAGCACAGGCTCTCGCCGCCACCGCCACCACCGCCACCACTGTGTCACCTGCAGCTTTGAAGACCCAGGCCCAGCCTCTGCCAGGAGCAGCTCCTTGGGGCTGCCTGGCCTGGACCTGCCACTACCAGGTCTTACAGAGCAAGCCACACGCCAGACCTTGAGTGGAGGAAACTGGAAACTCCAGAGAGTCAAGAAGTGACTTGTCCAGAAGACATTTTTTAATAGAAAAAAAAATTTTTTTCTATAAAATGAATTTTTAAGACTTGGCTCAAACCTCTAGGTTAAACTGCCAATCTTTAGACAGATGGCCTCGGGATCGGAGGACAGCGGGCCCAAGAGTGGCTCCGAGGCTGGTCTGCGCAGCCTTCATCCCTGGCACGGGCTGCTGGTGCAGTCGGTAGGTTGAAGGGGAGGCAACAGCCTGTGGGGGAAGAGAAAGCGGGCCCAGATGGGAGTGGGGTTGTTCAAGTCTGCTTTCAGACCCAGCCAAGTCGGTTGCTGCTGTTCCTTACGAACTGCACAACTTCTGTCCCCATTTGGAGCCAGATGCCACCTCTGCAATAAGAACAGCCTTAGAGGCACCTGGCAAAAACAGACTCCCGGGCCATTCCCGGGGTTCCAAATGTGAAGGCGTGCAGGCCAGGCAGGGCTGAGGGAGCCATTCCTGGTGCCATGCAGTCTGGGCCGCTCCTTGGCGCCCAAGCCGGCGGTGGTCAGGGCACCGGCCCCCACACGCATGGGCGACCTCAGACCTGCCTGTGTTCAGTCAGAAAGGAGAAAAAGCAGCTTTGTTTTGGGCATTAACGGGTAGGTCAGCTAAGACGGCTACCTGCCGATTTGTGATTTGTCTAATCAGGTCTGTGTGATTAGGACTCGCTTTGATTCTCTGAATTACTAGTTTGACTTTTATTTTTGGCTGCTGGATTCATCCCGGGCTCCAAGTGTAGAGAAGGCAAAGTAAGGTGACCGTGGATTCGGTTCTCCCCCGGCGTTGCCTTCAGGGCAGACTGGGGCCCTGGCATACCACTGCCATTTAAGGCTTCCTGCTGGCTTGCTTCACTTGTTAATTTGGACTCTTGCTCTGTGCTCCCGAGGGCGGTGGAAGCCAACGGGAAGCTCTGAGGCTGAGGGGCAGAGCCGGCTCTGCTACTGGCCCAGCCCCTTCCAGAGTAGAGAGGAGCCCTTCCTCCATGGCCAACTCAGCAGCAGACCTCATGCTTCGCTGGCATGGGGTGGGCTGCTCCCAGCCCCCACATGCCAGGCTTTGAAGGGACTTCCTTCTCAGCAAAGGCTGTGAATTGAAATTCCCTGTGGGTTGGGGGCACGGAGAGTGCTCTTGGGCACACTCACCACCCTGTGGTTTCCAGAAAAGGGAAAGCCCGCCATCCTCCCGCTGCCTTGAGGCTGGGCCTCCTCTCTGGAGCAGGGCCAGGGAACCCCCACCTCCCGGTACTAAACCAGGACCTCAACACCTGAAGTCTGGCTTCACTTCCTGCTTCTCCCAAAGCCCGGGAGCCTCCCACCAGCTTGCACCACACATGTTCTGCCCCTGCCAACCCATGAGAATTGACCAGGGAACCAAAGGGGTCAGTACCCTTCCTTCCCCTAACAAGGGGGGCCTGGCCTCAGCTAAGTGCGCCTCCCCTCTCGGGGGAGCCGGCAGGTCCAAAAAGCAAACTGTAGACACTACAATGAGCTGCTCGAGCTGCCTTTTTGTTTTTAAATCACATGTAGGTCTTTCCTCCCCTTGAAGCTGCTATATCTTTATTTATTCAGGGTGTTGTCATATTGGAAAGCCTTGGCTAGTCTGTGCTGGCTCTGGGTTTGCTTTTGAGATTGGTTTATTTCTGGATAGCTGAGAAGGGTAGGGACTGGATCTTTTTTTCTTTCCTTTTTACTTCTCCCCGGGGCAGGTACTCGCTCTCCCTTCGAAAAGGGTGTTGTGATTTCAAGGACAGGCTTCAAGCAGAAAGCCGCCCAGTCCTGCACCTGAGTTCGGCGGCAGGGTCTGAGCTGTGCAGGGCCCCTCTGGGCAGCCTTTTGAGGGAGTTGTACTTTCCCCAGACTGGGCTTCTCTGCTTGCCTCCCTTCTGCTTGCCAGCCGCTCCGAGCCGTAGGAACCCTACTGCCAGGCTGCATGTCTGCCACCCTCCTGGGTCTCTAGCCTCAGATTCTGGTGGGAGTTCCTCCAGAAGCCTCTGGCTGAGCAGGCCACAGACATGGTGGCCGCCGTGTCGACAGGAGAAAGCTGGTCCGCCCTCAGTCGGCCTGCGGGAGGCCAGATCTGCGAGATGACAGTCGGAAGCAGCTCGTGGAAGTGGTGTTGCTAACGGGGTGGCAATGGGACTGAATTGTAATAAAAATGTTATTTAATCTTTGTCTCTGTATTTTGATACTTGAATGAATTCCCCCTTTATTTTACTGTACATAGAACTGTTAATCTGTCTGATTCTGTCCAAATTACAAACATCTTGTGGTACCAAACATAACGAATATGTGCGGAACATAGACTGACCTCACTACGCAAGACAGCATCAACATTCCTGGGCTTCCACCTTCGGTTCGGTTATTTTCATAACTGTACAACGTAGAACAGACTGAATTAATAAAAGAGAAGCAACATGAAACCAGCCTTACTTTTTGGGAGTTTTTGAACTGGAAAGCTTCCTGATGGTTCTCTGGCAGAAGCGCGGGCCCAGGCTGTAGGCTGGCTGCGGGTTGCTGACAAGGGTCCCGCACTGTTTGGGATGAGTGTGGGGGTGCCACTGTCTGGCACACTTCCAGCGGGAGGCTGCCCTTGACGGTCTGTTCATTCATCCTGTTTAGTTGCGAGGCCCCCGTGATTCCCCTTCCCTTCCTTAGAATGTCTCCTCCAATCCCAAGCAGAGACCACATTCTAGTTATAGCCACGGCCCCTCTGCACACCGGCCTGAGCTTGCTGACCCACAGACGTACATGGAATGTCTGTGTACAAGGCTGTGCGGCAGGATGGAGAGCTGTGGAAGAAGAGTGTCCCCCTCAGGGAACTTTATTCGATAACAGAGGTTTCGCTTGAGCCGTGCACAGCTAGCCACTGACCCAAAGCCACACTGAGGCCATACCAGCTGGGCCCCTGGGCATCCAAAGGCATGGGGTGTTCCCAGAGCTGGCAGACTAGGGAAGGGGAGGGGTTGGTGTTGGGCTGGTATTTAGAGGAGAGGGTTTGGAAAGACACGAATGGTACCACTAACCCCATCCCTGACAGCACCTGTGCTCCAATGCCTGTTAGCAGCTTTCCAGGCACCCACTGTGTTAGCTCTGACAGCCTTCTGGTGTGATCTCTCTAGAGGAAGCAACCAAGGCTCAGAAAGTTCACCACACCTTCCCAGGGCCAGCTGGACGACCTGAAAAACCATCCCTTCTGGTGGCTTCAAGCCTCCTTAGAGGCCCTTAGAGTCCCATGCTTGCCTCCACCCAAGCTGCCTAGTGCTGAACACTTATAAAGACTTACTAGAGAAAGAGGGGGGCACCTGGGTGGCTCAGTCGTTAGGCGTCTGCCTTCGGCTCAGGTCATGATCCCAGGGTCCTAGGATCGAGTCCTGCATCCAGCTCTCTGCTCAGCAGGGAGTCTGCATCTCCCTCTTTCACTCCCCCTGCTTGTATTCTCTCCTTGCTGTGTCTCTGTCAAATAAATAAAATCTTAAACAAAATTAAGAAAAAGAGAGTATGAAGGGGAAGGGCAGAGAGAAAGAGAGGGAGAGAGAATCTCAAGCAGATTCCATGCTGAGCACAGAGCCAGACACGGCTTGGGGCCCTATCCCATGGCCCTGAGATCATGACCTGAACCAAGATCAAAGGTAGAACGCTTAACTGACAGAGCTACCCAGGTGCCCCAGCATCGAACACTTTCCGTGAAATAATTCCGTTTGTCAAGGGTGTTAAAAGTGAAAATCACTGGGGCTCCTGGGTGGCTCAGTCTGTTAAGCGTCTGCCTTCGGCTGGGTGCATGATCCCGGGGTCTTGGGATCAAGCCCCATGTGAGGCTCCTTGCTCAGCCAGGAGCCTGCTTCTCCCTCAGCCTCTTTCTCCTGCTCCCTCTGTTTGTGTTCTCTCACTCCGTCAAATAAATCTTAAAAAAAAAAAAAAAAAATCACTGGTTTAATCTAATACCCAATCATATTTATGAAGAAAACAAGGCCTACAGTGGGGAAAGGTTTTTCCTAGCCAGCCAGCTAATAGACCAAATCCCAGCTTCTTACTCCCAGTTAGGGCTTCTTAGGCCAGTTCATGGCCATTGAGTAAAGAGAATGAGGCCCAGTCGTGGAGGGCCTCACTTTCAGAATAGGGTTCATCATCCTCACACCCCTGTGCTCTCTGGCCTTGGCACTCTCTTCTAGGCAGAAGAAACCTTACAGCCAGGGAAAAGGGTATGGCCATGATTAGTGTCACTATTGCTCTGGAATAGGGTACCGGGACACATGCCACTGTCCGGGTCCCTTTTGGCATCACACCAAAAGCCTTAGCAACACAACTCAGGCTGCCCAGCCCCAGTGCTGCAGTGCTGATGGGGCTTTGGGGCCTGCCGGAGGCAGGGGGAGGGTGGTTGCAGAGGGACCTGGGGGAGGAACAGACTGAGTCGTGCGGGGCACCCAGGCCTGCCATCCGGGCCACTGGCAGTGCCGCACCTGGCCAACTTGGCAGGAGGTGTGGGTTGGGGCAGCTTCAGAAAAGGAACGGATGGGGCACACTCAGTGGGAGTGCATCTGCCCAGCCTGGCCCGCCTTGCCTTCCCGGTTCCCTGGGACTCTGTCTAGAACACACTCTACAACGTCTCCTCAGGACCTGGAGACGGAGCCAGCCAGAGTGCGGCGCAGCTTTCTGCTCTCATCTCAGCTTGGAGGGTGAGATAGGCCCTCACAAGCCACTCCATGCAACCCCCTCTCCCCCTTGACACCCCCATGTCTCAGCGGTTCCCCCCACAGACACCGTGGTCCAGGAGGCCAGGGGGCTGGCACATTCCTCCTGTAGGCTGAGGCAGCTCACCCAGTGGCCGTGAACAGGGGACTGAGGAAGCGGAGTGCAAACTGGAGCACTGTCCAGGCTGGCTCCAAACACTCTCTTAGCCCTGGCCGCCTCTGGCTTCCTTCACCTACAGGGTGTGCAGGTCCCACCAGACCCCAGCACACAGGGCAGGCAGGCCCTTCCAGATGTCCGAGGTCCACGCTGTGTTGGCTCACACAGCACTAGCTGTCATCAGCTCACACCCAGGGAGGGCAGAGGTGTCAACTAGCCCCAACTTGAGGCAGCACCTGAGTGACTCTGTCACTCAGGACTCGGCTATTAGGACAATTACTTTAAACAAGGCTTCGTCAAATGAAAGAGTTTCCCTAACACCACAGAGTACATGTTATCCGGTAAATGCGCCTGGGACAAAGGCGTAGCCACAGAGGTTCGGGACAGTATAGGGATTCCTACACCTCCTTACAGCAAAATAAATACCAGATCGCTCACATACCTGCATGCAGAAAATATAAAACCCCAACAAAGCTAGAAAAAAAAATGGGGAGATTTTTTTTTTCATAATCTTGGTATGAGAAAACTCTTTCCAAACATGCTACAAAACTCTGAATCCATTTTTTAAAAGATTAATATATCCAACTATATAAAAATCAAACATTTCCACAAAGCCAAATGAGCCATTTTTAAAAAAGAGCCTGGGTGGCTCAGTCGTTAAGCGTCTGCCTTCGGCTTGGGTCATGATCCCAGGGTCCTGGGATGGAGCCCCTGCATCAGGCTCCCTGCTCAGCGGGAAGCCTGCTTCTCCCTCTCCCTTTTCCTCTTTCCTTCCCCCCTGCTTGTAATTCTCTCCCTCTCTCAAATAAATAAAATGTTCAAAAAAAAAAAAAAAAGTAAATGGGATCTTGTTTCCAGGAAGATCAAGTAGACAAACTTTCCCCTATTCTTCTTGCTAAGTACAAATAAGCTGAGACACCGATAGCACAGACAAAGCCCAACAGCAGTCTGCTCTCTCTAGCCAAAGGACCAGAAAAGAGGCAGCCTGGCAGGACAGAGCTGCAAAGACACTAACTGCTTTACCCCATCCATACACAACCACAAAACAGTTGTGTGCCACCAGCCTAAGGCTAGCAAAGGCCTCACATTCCACACTCACCAGGCTAACACTCTGGCCCACACGCCCACTGGAGCACTACCAGAGGAGGCCTAGTAGAAACTCACTCTCGGGGTGCCTGGGTGGCTCAGTCGATTAAGCGGCTGCCTTCGGCTCGGGTCATGATCCCAGGGTCCTGGGATCAAGCCCCACATTGGGCTCCCTGCTCATCAGGGAGCCTGCTTCTGCCTCTCCCTCTGCCTACTTGTGCTTTCTCTCTGACAGATAAATAAATAAAATTATAGAAAAGAAAAGAAACTCACTCTTGCCCAGCAGTAAGGAGGCATGCCTGAAAAATGCAATAACCCAAACTGAAATCTCCATGGATGGACTCAGCAGCGGAATGGACGGGAGAGAGACAGCATCCACCCACTGGAAGACAGAACAATGGAGACGGCCAATCTGGACAGAAAGAGAAAACAGACTGGAAAGAAAATGAATAGAGTCTTGGGGACCCAGAACTCTAACATAAGATCAAACATTTGTGTCAGCAGAGTCCCAGAAGGGGAAGGTAAGAGGGCTGAAAAAGCACCCAAGGAAATGCCTGAAAACTTCCCACATTTGGCAAGAGACATCAACCTACACATTTGAGAAGCTGAGTGCACCCCAAACCAGGTAAACCACAAGAAATCCATCACACATCATATCCAAGGTACCTCACAGTTACATTTCTGAAAATGAAAGACAAAAACTTTCTGAGCCCATCAAGAGGAGACCCTTACCTTGTCTACAGGGGACAAGTAGTGTGAACGACAGTGGATCTCTCGGCAGAGCTGTGGAGGCCAGAAGAAGTAGCATATTTCTTAGGAACTGAAAGAAAACAAGCCTGCAAAAATATCCTTTGAGAATGAAGAGAATCAGGGCAGCCTCAGATGAAGGACAATAAGGGACTTACCTGCCAGCAGACCTAACTTAAAAGAATGATTTTTTTTTTAAAGTTTTCAACAGAAAGGGAATTATATAAAAAGGAGTTTGGGAATATCAGAAAGTATGAACAAACATTAAGCAAAAATACGGGTAAACCCAATAGACTCTCCTCCTCTTCAGCTTTCTAATGTGTTTCATAGTTGAAGCAAAATCGTAACACAGGCGCATCTGGGTGGCTCAGTCAGTGAAGCGTCTGCCTTCATTCAGCTCAGGTCATGATCTCCGGGTCCCTGGCATCGAGCCCTGCTTCAGGCTCTCTGCTCAGCAGGGTGTCTCCTTCTCCCTCTGCTTCTTTTTCTATTCTCTCCTCTCTCTCAAATAAATAAAATCTTTTTTAAACAAAATCTTAACACAATCTAATGTGTTTCAAAATATGTGTAAAAGAAATATTTTAAATGATTATATTTTAAATGGGGCTGTGGGGAAAGGGACGGAAAGATGATGACACCAGTAAACTATGGCAAGTGATGCATATATGGAATACCTAGGGAAGACACCAAAAAGTCACATAAAGAGATAGACTCAAAAATGCTATCGATAAATCAAAATGGAGTGTTACATTTTTTTAAATTAACTCAAATGGAGACAGAAAAAAGTAGAAAATATGAACAGAATAAACAGAAAACAAAAAATGGCACATGTAAGCAGTAACATATCGTAATTACATTAAATGGTCTAAAGCACCAATTAAGAGAGATTGGCAGAGTAGATTTAAAAACATGAACTATATGCTGTCAAGAAACACACCTCTAATAATAATATAAACAGGCTGGGAGCAAAAGGATAGACAAAGCTACATAATGCAAACATCAATCAAAGGAAAGTAGGAGTGGCAATATTAGTATCTCATAAAGCAGTATTCAGAGCAAAGAAAATTACAAGAAAGAGAGGGACATTATACAATAATAAAGACTCAGTGTGCCAAAATGACACATCAGTCTCTGTGTGTGTGCCAAACGACAAAATTGCGAACTATGTGAAGCAGAGACTGAACTGAAAAGGAAAATGGACAAATCCATAAACATATGTGACTGAAGTATGTCCCTCCAAAATTCCTATGTTGAAGTCCTAACCCCACTGTGACTATTTGGAGATAGAGCTTTTAGGATGTAATTAAGATTCAATGAGCTCATAAGGATAAGGTCCTAATCCAGTTGGATTGCTGGCCTTACAGGTGGCGGGAGGGAAGGCGGGCGGGAGAGCTCTAGATACAGACACAGTGGAAAGACCATGTGAGAACATAGGGAGAGGGTGTCCATCTACAAGCCAGGAAGTGAGTCCTCACCAGAAACTGACCCTGCCAGTCCTTGATCTGGGCCTTCCCAGCCTATTTCTTATTTATTGAGAAATAAATTTTTGTTTTTGAAGCCTCCCAGTCTATATTTTGTATGGCAGCCTGAGAAGACTAATACAATAAACAGAAACTTCAGTTGGAGACTATCAACAGCTGATAGAACAGCTAGAGAGAAAACCATCAAGGGTAAACTAGAACTCACCACCACCATCAACCAACAAGATCTCACTGACATTTAAGAGAACAATCTGGCCCACAACAGCAGAATGCACATTGTTTTCAAGTGCCCATGGAACACATACTAAGATAAACCAATCCTGGGTCATAAAACAAACCTCGACAAATTTAAAAGAATTAAAATCATATACGTGTTCTTGAACCACAACAGAATCAAACTGTGAGAAAGGATATTTCTGGTTTTGTTAAAACATTCAGTTTGTGCTAATTTGTTACAGCTACCATAGGAAACTAATTCATCCCTAGAGCCTCATACATCTCAGCCCACATCTTAATTTTAGCTGGTAAGATCCATGGTGGACTTCTGACACCCTGAACTGTAGATAATAAATTTGCCTTATCTCAAGGCATTAAATTTGTGGTACTTAATACTTAATTTCTTCAACTTGATTAAGAACATTTACAAAAAACCTACAACCAACATTATATTTAATGGTGAAAAACTGAATGTTTTCCCCTTAAAGACTAGGAACAAAAGAAAGGATTCCATATTACCAGTCTTCAAATTCTGAGAGCTCTAGCCAGTGCAATAAGGCAAGAAAAGGAAATAATAGGCATCCATATCAGAAAAGAAATAAAACTGCCTTTATTTGAAGATTACATGATTGTCTATATAGAAAATTCCCCAAAATCTAAAAAATATATATATTATTAGAAAAAGTGAGTTAAGATCACAGAATACAAAATAAACCTGTAGAAGTCCATTCTATTTGTACAAATGAACATGTGGACACCAAAACAAAAAATAAAACACCATTTGTAATCACTTAAAAAAAATTCTTAGGTGTAAGTCCAACATGTTAAAGTCTTATATGATGAAAACTATATAGTACTGGGACACCTGGCTGTCTCAGTCAGAAGAGTGTTTGACTCTTGATCTCAGGGTTGTGAGTTCAAGCCCCACACTGGGTATAGAGATTACTTAAAAAAAAAAAAAACAAAAAAAACTTAAAATCTGCAGTCCTGATGAAAAGACTCAAAAAATCTAAACAACTGGAGAGATATACTATATTCATGGACTAGAACTTTCAACTTTGTAAAGATGTCGATTCTCCCCAAATTTATATACAGGTTTAACATAATATCTATTAACATTCCAGCAAGGCATTTTTTTTGGTTGGTTGTTGTTTTTTTTTTTTTTTTTTTTTTGTAGATGTAGATAAGATTAGCCCATGGAAAGGCAAAGAAACTAGAATAGCTTAAAAAAAAATTTGAAGCAGAAGAATGAAGTGGGAAGAATCAGTCTACTCAATTTTAAGGCTTAATATATAGCTACAGTAATCAATACTGTATTGTATGGAACAGAGACTGTCATGTAGATCAGTGGAACAGAACAGAAAACCCAGAAGTGACCCAGACAAATATGCCCAACTTATAAAGTGCAACTGGGACACCTGGACATCCACAGACAAGAGGGAAAAAAAGTACCTCAACTAAGTCTCACACCTTACACAAAATTAACTGTAAATGGATCATAGACTTAAATGTAAAACACAAAACTATACAACTTTTAGCAAAAAAAACTTAGGAGGAAATCTTGGGGCTCTAGGGCTGAGCAAAGAGTTCCTAACTTGACAGCAAAAGCACAATCCATAAAAAGAAAACCTGGTAAGTTGGACTTCATCAAAATTAAAGCTTTTATGCATCAAAGGACACTATCAAGAAAAAGACTATCCACAGAATAGGAAAATACATTTGCCAATCATTTACCTAACAAAGGTCTACTATCCAGAATGTATGAAGAACTCTACAACTCAACAACAAAACCACCCAATTAAAAAATGGGCATGGGGCACCTGGGTGGCTCAGTGGGCTAAAGCCTCTGCCTTTGGCTCATGATCCCAGGGTCCTGATTGAGCCCCCATTGGGCTCTCTGCTCAGCAGGGACCCTGCTTCCCTCCTCTCTCTGCCTGCCTCTCTGCCTACATGTGATCTGTCAAATAAATAAAATCTTTTTTAAAAATGGGCAAAGGACTAAAATAAACATTTTCCACCAAAGAGATACAAATACCCATGAAAAGATACCCAAGACCACTATCAGGGAAATGCAAATCAAACCACAGTGAGATTTCACTTCACACCCACCAAGATTTCTGTAATAAAAAATAAAGAAAGAAAACATCAGGAAACCTGAGTGGCTTAGTCAGTTGAGCATCTCTTGGTTTTAGGTCAGGTCATCATCTCGGGTTGTGGGATTGAGCCCTATGTTGAGCTCTGCACTCAGCAGGGAGCCTGCTCAGGATTCTCTCTCTCCCCCTGCCCCGCCCCTACTCATGTGCACACACACTCTTATTTCTCTTTCTCTCAAATAAATAAATCTTTAAAAAAAGAGAGAAATAAAATTTGTTGAAACAAAGAGCAAAGTAGTGTCTGCCAGAGGCTCGGGAAGGGAAGAATAAAAAGTTAACAGGTATGTGATTTCCTTTGAAGTGATGAAAAGGTTCTAGAAGTAGACAGTGGTGATAGTTGACCGATATTGTAAATATACTAAGTGTCACTGATGGCAAATTTTATATTATGTGTATTTTCCCTTAGTGTGAAATATATACCCTCAAGCCATGGACAGGATGAAATGGAGGTCAGGATCCCTGTCTCCTCAGTGTGGAAGCACAAGAAAATCAACTTGAAATTTCTAAGAAATGGATCATTCCAGATTTTAATTATGAAGTATAAAGCAAGATTTTACTGTAAGCTCAGTGTCTGCACCCATGACCCAGGCAGTCCTTTTCACAGAGGTCCCTTTAGCACACCTCTGTCTCGAAGATAAAGCAGCTTCCAAAATGTGGACTTTGAAGAAATTCAAATTAATCATTGCAAATCAGAGAAACCATCTAGGCAAGCTTCACTACTTCTCAAACATGCCCTTTTTCTGGACTTCCCCATCCTGAGAATGTCTATCCAGGCCCTCCAGGGTTTCTAGTCATGGCCACACTGCTAACCCAGCTGTGTCACCCATCTCTCTGGAAAGGAAGTCAGTTAGGAACAAACCCAAGTGTGATGGAACTCAAATACCCCTTCTGTCATTCTTCCCAGATTCTGTGTATTCCAGGCGGCCCCCTCCATTCCCCAAATGCTGAGAACATTGTTTCTCTTCCCATTACCTTGAGAGCACATAAGTGAAGGTTCATTTTCTTTTGTCCATTATTTATAAAGGGCCAGATAAGGAACATTATCCTCATTTGGCTTTACTAGGTTGAGCTGGTGTGTGGCAGTCAGCCTGAGGAGGATGGGTTGGGATCTCTAGGATGCCAGGAGGCATGCCCAGGCCCTTCTCAGAACCTCTCTCATTTGTGATGCCAACACGAGCTCACAACCCCCAACTGCCAACGGAGTCCTGGATGGAAGCAGTACCACTTCTAAATGCCCACGTCACTTCTGTCGGAGCAGGGTATCTAAGCTCAGAGATGAGGGACCAGGGAGCTCACGCAGCTGGAGACCAGGATGAGCAAGAGACTTGATGAGAGTCAGTCACTGACCAAACAGACCAAGCCTCTCCACCGGGGACTGGAGAGAGAGAAATCCCCTGAGCCCCCAGACTGCGCTCTGCAGAACACTTGCTCGCAGCCAACACCCACTTCCCTGCCGCCTGTTTGCCCAGCCCCGCCCTTTCAGACCTGGCCACAGAAGCAGTAGCTACTCTATTTTTTGACTGCTTGCTGCATCATTTGAAACCTTCAGGAGAATGTGACCCTGGATATGAAGTTTCTAATAACTTTTTCAACCATGCCCATGCCTGCGCTGAACTGACAAAACAAATTTGTGACTTCCAGAGAAGCCCTTCTACTCATACTTTGGATAATTTTACGGGCTTCTCAGAGCCTCAGAGAAATGCCTTACCCTTAGAGAAATAATGCTAACACCTGAGTGTCTTGGCTTCTCAGCTCTGTGTGCTAAAGGGAGCTCCTAGCCCATGGGAGCACACTAGGGGTCTTCTGGCTTCTCTGCTAGTTGGGGGCCCAGAGCACGGGGCCCAGACACAGCCGCGGCACAGGAAGAGCAGAGGACAGCTTGCAGTCCATAAGTTTATTGGTGAATGAGTTTGAGCCAGTTGCTGCTGACATGCTGCTCACTTCAGCCCTGGTGGACTGCCCTCGGGAGGGGAGGAGGGCTTCCTGCTCTGACGGTCGCTGGTGAGGTCACCCCAGGAGCAGGCCCAGCTCTCGCCTGGGTCCGAGGGGCTGGGGCTTGGAGTCCGTGCAGTCACAGAGACTCCACCTCATTTTCCAGGGCCTGGGCTGGAGGGATGAGGGTTTTTAGGATCTCCGTGTAGTAGGGGCCAAACACCTTCTGATTGTGATGCGTTAGGCTGACAAACTTTTGGCCTAGTTCTGCCAGTTCTGCTTCAATGACAGTAAGGCCTCCGGGGAGGTCTAACAGGGACCGCTGCACACCAAGGACCAAGCAGCATTTGAGAAACAAATGGATCCGCTGATCTGTGAGCAGGGAAGAAGCAAACAACTTTCAGGGAGCAACCTAGCCCCTCTGCTCTACTTACTCCAGTTCTAAGCTAACCGAGATATTTACTAGCCCACCCACTCACCTGGAGATAAGAACATTCACTCTGTTCAGGAAGGAGGCTTTGATTTCGCTCCCAAGGACAAGGCAAAGATCACAAACGAGTGAGCTAGTAAATTTCTGACTACTCAAAAGATGACTTAAGCCTTCAAAGTAGATAGATCCTGGTGAGAAACTACCATGAGGCTCTTAGACCTATTCTTTAAATGGCTGAGGTTAAGAGCAAGGTCAAGTTCATGCCCTCCATTCCAACAGGGATGAGTCCTTGCTGTGGGAACATGTCCTCCAGCCAATTCAGCACCAGCTTCTTATTGCTGGGAGGTTGGGGGTAAATGTCATGACTTGGACTACAGTTAGAAAATGACCCAGAAGGCCACAGATGACTTAATTAGGTTAGGTGGACAGGATCTCTTAACCAGAATTCTTAAATTCCTGGGTACAAACCTTCCTTAGAACCAGAATCTCTCTCTAAACTGAAAGGAATATATTTTCAACCCAGTATTTTGAAAAAAACTAAAGCCTGAACAGCAATTTGCCCAGTGACCCTGCTTTTCATAGTTAAATGGTTCAGTGACTGACTCCCAGGGATGGGATGTACCTCTCCCCCAAAACATTCCCACCACCCCAACACGTATGCTCACCAATAACACTGCGGACACAGTCCTCCTTCTTGGCAATGTTCTGGAGTTGTCCAATCAGCGAAGCTGTGTTGTCACTGCTCAGAGCAGCAAGCCCCATGTTCTTGAGGCTTTGATGGATTTCCTGAGACACCTGTTCACTCACAGTCTGCATAGCCTCTTCAGGCCTAGACCATGAAGAAGACCATGGCACCCAGAGGATGGCCTTGGAAGCTCCACACCAGAAGCTGGGCCCACTTGAGGGAGACTCGCAGCCCCCCTCCTACCCTCCCCCCAGTCCCTGGTAGCAGCAGAACCCAGTAGGCAGGCTCAGCGTTCTCACTGCTATCCACGTCCCGACTATTCTCTAGATAAGACACCATGTTCTACTTCTTAGAAAATAAGATAAACCATAAAATCCACCCTGGATAAGTTTGGTTTCAATTCTTCAGCCCCATGGAGTTTATTTATATAATGTATATGCATTTTTAAGACTTTGTTGGACATTTTCCACAGTCATTTGTCCTGTCACCAAATACAATAACAAACTAGCCTTCTGATTCCTTTTTTCCTCTGGTGTGACACCCTGCACACAGATGCTCGATTAACATCACTGACTGATCGATCAAATCCCAGATATACCTCAGACCAGCCCACTGGCATCCCCTCAAGGAGAGAACAATTGCTTTGTAGCAAACAAGGTCATGACTCATTTTGTAGTAAACTACCCTCCAGACTACCCTTTCTGGAGGAGAGGTTTAACTTTGTCACAAGTCTCAAGACCATTATAGAAAGACATCAACAATCCCTGTGGATGGTTCCAGTCTTTGTGGCCCGTGGTGGGATGTAAGCCATCATTCGTTACCAAGCTCCGTCTTCAAAGCACTCGTGACCATCCCTCTAGAAAAGCTCTACACAGCTCACCTGGAGTCAAACTCCTCTATCAGGTCTTTGGTCATACGTTTCAGCTTATCCACAAACTGAGGTGAGCCAAAGAGAACACTGCCAGAGAAACTACTGGCCACCAGCAAGACTGAAGCCAGGAGGGTCAGCTGGTGCAACTGGGACTCCAGCTCCCGAAGACGGGTCCTGTCCATCAGCAGCGTCTGGGGAAGTGAGCAAGAACAGGCTGTCAGGAGGGGAGGGTCCAGACGGGGGTCCCAGATACAGAACAAGGTGATGCCCTCCTCGGGCCCACCTCAGGGAACTCTTCATTCTCAGGGTCCCAGAGAAGGAGGTTCAGGAAACCCTGGGACAGCACCATGGTGGGGCTGAGGGGCTCCGGGCTGCTGACTGTCTCGTTTGGAGAGGAGCAGGCCATGGTGGTGGAGTCAGAAATGTCCAGGCAAATCGGAAGTGGCATGGTAAGGTCTACAGCCGCTTGGGTCAGCCACTTGGTGGTGTGGTCAAGGAGGCCTAGGACAGGAAGAGAGCAGGGAAGCATCTTCAGCACCCACATCCCTAAAGCTTCAAGACTAAGGTTCTTTTTAAGATCTGTTCCTGGTCAATAAATAAATGCTTTGCTTGGGGGAAAGGGGGTCTGTCTTAGATAACTCTTCCTTCTCCCTCACCCTACCTGAGGAAGAAACTTTCTGTTCCCAAGAGATAGAGCACTCTCTAACATCACAGAAGTCAGATCCAAACAAGATCCCGTCTTCTCACTCTGGCCCTCAAGTTATGTACATACTTGGCTGCTTATTGAGGAGTTCCTGGAATGTCGCCCGTTCATGCTGGATGGAATGTTCCTGCAGGTGGGGTTGAAGGCTCTGGATAGTGTAGTTCACCATGTCCATTTTCATCAGGCCCAGAACCTGGAAGATCCCTCTGACATAAGAGAAAATAAAATATACTATGAAAGGAAATCTAGTGAGAGGGGACCCTACAGAAAGTGTCATTAAATCACTGTGTTCCAGAGTGAGGAGGAGCGTTCCAATGAGTCCCATCTCCAGGCCACCTGGGTGGCTCAGTCGGTGAAGCATCTATCTTCAATTCAGGTCATGGTTCCAGGGTCCTGGGATAGAGTCCTGAGTCTGGCTTCCTGCTCAGCAGGAAGCCTGCTTCTCCCTCTGCCTGCCCCTCCCCCTACTCATGCACATGCACACGCACACACACACACTCTAACAAAGAAATAAAATCTTTAAAAAAAAAAAAATAGTCCCATGTCCTAAATTTACAAAAAATGGCACTGTGACTAAGACTCCAGGCCTAGAATAAGTGAATGGCAGAGTGAGAAACAGAGAAGTCTCCGGACCTCTAAGCCTCCAGGCTAGCTCTCTTTCCACATGATCATTCTATCATTTTTTTGTTTTTGTTTTTGTTTTTTTAAATGGTAGAGTCAGTAAAAGGAAACACACCAGTATGCTAACGAATCTTTCTGGGAAGTGGGACTATAGGTGATGCCATATCTGAAGCAATTTCTGGGCCACTCTTTTCTTCTCTTCTTTTCTAACTTCCTGCGTCTTAGTTTCTACAGCTGTTAAATAGGGATAACCTGCTATCCCTGTCCCCTCACACTGTGTAAAATGCAATGAGAAAATAGGGGAAAAGGATGTTTGAACTCCTTGGAAGGATCACATACTCTAACGTTTTATGATATAATGGTATTTATATAGGAGGCCCAACCAAACTAAGGTCATCTTTGGTTGAAAAGGAAAAAAGCTAATAGGTCAGCAAGGACAGGATTGGTCATGTCTTCAACAGGGAAGAGCCAACAAAGATGGGGCTACAATCGCGTGTCCGGCCCCACTTGTCCTGGCCCGGGGGCTGACGTGGGCTTTTGAGGGACAGCAGTCAAGTTTCCCACCTCAGTAACTGAACAGGGTCGGTGATGTTCTCCAGATTCTGCACTGCTTCGTCCCGAATGGGTGCACACAGCAGAGTCATCATGTCGAGAATGTACTTAGAGAGAAGAGAGACATTCAAGGCCCCGTGTTCTGCTTTCCGCTTGAGGAGCTCTGTGTCCAGTGCTTCTTCGATCTCTCCTCGCAGGCGGCTCTGGCGCGGTAACAGCAGTGACAACAGGATCTGCCCAGGAGAGAACATCAAAGGCAGTTGCTTTCTGTGTGGAGCCCCAATCCTTCTCTAATGCACAACCCTTTGGCCCAAGACTGTCTTTTAGGGCCAAGAAATGGTTCCCTAAATTTTCCAGAAAATATGATTTATCTGTATTGAGAGGCTGATGAGAGTTCAAGGTTTTAGGGGATTAATACAGCCACGGCGCATCCTTTTCTAGGCAGAAGGAGATAAGGAGACAAGTAACATCAAGGAGTGTGGATAAAAGATATGCAAAGTACAACAAACATAAAATACATACATCACACAGTGATGAGATACTTTAAATTTTAAAGAGTGGAATTTATTTGAGAGCGCAAGAGAGCGCGTGCGTGATGGAGGGAGGGGCAGAAAGAGAGAAAGACTCTCAAATAGCCTTCACACTGAGCGTGGAGCCCAATGTAGGGCTCAATATCATGACCCTGAGATCACAACCTGAGCCGAAACCAAGAGTCAGACACTTAACTGAGCCCCCCAGGTGCCCGAATGCAGGCATTTTTTTTAGATTATTTTACTTCAGAGGGCAAGGAAGAAATAGGCCAAGGAACAGTTAAGAAGTACTGGAAATAGCCTATTAACCCCAAATGTAAGTTCCCTGTGGAGACAAACTCTCTTATTCATCTCTGTGTCTCTATAACATACAGAACATGTGTCTCCATAACATACAGAACATGTATGTGGGGGGGCGGGCGGGTGTTCGATGACTAGTGTGTTGTCACAGCAAGAATCCCGGCTCTTCAGCTTCTCTGCACTCTATTTAAAATGGCAAACTATGGGCGCCTGGGTGGCTCAGTGGGTTGGGCCGCTGCCTTCGGCTCAGGTCATGATCTCAGGGTCCTGGGATCGAGGCCCACATCGGGCTCTCTGCTCAGCAGGGAGCCTGCTTCCCTCTCTCTCTCTCTGCCTGCCTCTCCATCTACTTGTGATTTCTCTCTGTCAAATAAATAAATAAAATCTTTTAAAAAAAAAAAAAAATGGCAAACTATACCTGGTCCGGGCTGGAGGCTCTCAGAGCTCACTCTGCCCTTCAGGGCCTATGCCCTATGAGAACGGAGCCAAGCCCTCCAGCTGTGTTTCCTCCGCGGCCAGGCACATATTAAGCTTTGTTAGCAGAGGGGGTGCGAGAGGATCCGTAGGCCTTACAGGGAAGAGGCCCTCCCCGCCTGGCTGGGGGAGCGCTGGCACTGTGTCGCTTGGCTCCAGTGACTGCGGGGCTCCTGCTCCTGAGTGGCCCTGACTGACAGGAAATCCGCACCCCCGGCGGAGGTCTGACTAAAGGCCCCGGCCCGCTGGACCTCACGAGGGGCTGGATGAGTCCTTTAGAAGCCTTAGGACAGTGTGCAACTACAGGCCGGCAGACAATCCCCACAGGGTGTCCATGGCCTGTTACCTCAGTGAAGGTGCGAGGCCTCGGTGGTCCGCACCTTGTCAAGCCAGTGCCTCCGTGGAGAAGACGGCTCGCTGAGCCGCCAACCACCCGCCGCAGAGAGAGACCCACGCCACTCACAGGCCTTCCTGGATTGCTGAGGCACCACACACTGCATCTGAGTTTGGGCCGGCCTCGCTCATTTAGAGTCCCTCATGAGGTTTCCTATCTCAAGTGGGAAGCCCGGCAAGACCAGGCCCTGCAGCCAATCCAGGCCACACACAAGCTGCGACGCTATCTGGGCCGTGTGATCCAGCAGGTTCAGTGACAGCATGTACATGGGAAGTAAGGGCTCCCTGACATGGGCCTCTGGAAGGCGCCGAAGAGAGCACCATAGCAAGACCTCTTGGATTTAGGGCAAATCTATGTTCTCTTCCGCAAACCACTATTTGCCTTTTGAGAATTAGTTTCTGGCTTGCTCCAGGACTTCTGCAGAAGTAAACACCTTACCAGAGGACGCACTGTTGGGCCCACCTAACCATGAGATGATGCTTGCCCCACAGCCATCTGGGGCCAGATGAAAGGGTCCAGAGACCAAACATATACAGAGATAGGACAGACCTACAGAGCAGACTAGAGTAGAGAGCCCAGAAATAAAACCTGGAGATGTGGTCAAATAACGTTTGAAAACGTCAAGACCATTCAATGGAAAAAGGACAATTTCTCCAACACATGGTGCCAAGAAAACTGGGTATCCACAAGTAAAAGAATGAAGTCGGCGGGCACCTGGGTGGGTCAGTTGAGCATCTGAGTCAGTTCATGATCTCAGGGTCATGAGACTGAGCCCGTGTTAGGCTCTGCACTGAGTGCAGAGTCTGCTTAAGAGTCACTCGGCATGAGGTAAAAGGAGAGGGAGAAACAGGCTTCTCACAGAGTGGAAGTTCCTCCGGCTCAGGTCATGATCTCAGGGCCCTGGGATCCACATGGGACTCCCTGCTCAGCAGGGAGTCTGCTTCTCCCTCTTCCCCCATGCTCATGCTTTTTCTCTCTCCCCATTAAATAAAATCTTAAAACAAAACAAAACAAACAAAAAAACCCTCTTTCTCCCTCTCTTTGTCTCTCCCCTACTCTCTAAAATAAGTAAATCTTTAAAAAAGTAAAGTTGGACCCTTACTTTATGCCTTATAAAAAATTTAACTTGGGGCACCTAAGTGGCTCAGTTAGTTAAGTGTCTGCCTTCAGCTCAGGTCATGATCTCAGGTTCCTGGGATCAAGTCCCGCATCAGGCTCCCTGCTCAGCAGAGTCTACTTGTCCCTCTCTCCTACACCCTCCACTCGTGCTCTCTCATTCTTTCTCAAATAAAGAAAATCTTTAAAAAAAAATTAACTTGGGGCATCTGGATAGCTCAGTCAGTTGAGTGTCAGCCTCTGGCTCAGGTCATGATCCCAGGGTCCCTCTCCCTCTGCTTTCCCCACTCTATGGGAAACCTGTTTCTCCCTCTCCTTCTCTTGCCTCTCACCCTGCTTGTGCACTCTGTCAAATATATGAATAAAATCTTTAAAAAAAAATTAACTCAAAATGGATCAAAGACCTAAACAGAAGAGCTAAAATTCTAGAACTCATAGAAAAAAACAAGGGGCTAAATCTTTATAATCCTGGATTTGGCAAGACAGGACACCAAAGGCAAAAGGAACAGGCTAGATCAACTGGACTTCATCAAGAGAGAAACTTTTGTGTACAGGACACTATCAAGAGGGTGAAGGGACTACTCACGGAATGGGAGAATATATTTGCAAATCATCTAATAAGGGGCTACTATCCAAAATACATAAAGAACTCTTACAACTTAATAACAGAAGACAAACAACCCCATTTGGAAACGGACAAAGGACTCCCGCCGACCTTTCTCCAAAGACGACACAGAACATTGGCAATAAGCACAGGGGAAGGGGCTCAGCACTGCTAGCCACCAGGGCTGCAGAGCAAGATTCCATTCCATGCCCACTAAGGTGGCTATAATGACAAACAAAAAGCAGCATCAGGGAAAATGTGGAAAAGCTGGAACCTCATACCTTGCTGGCAGGAATGTACAGTGGTACAGCCACTATGGAAAACAGCTCAGTGGCTTCTCAAATTCAGCAGTGCCACCCCTGGGCATATGCCCCAAGGAGCAGAAAACAGGTGTTCAAACAAAATTTTTGTACATGAATGTTCACAGCAGTACTACGCGCAGTAGCCAAAATGTGAAAACAGCACAGATGCCCATCAACAGACAAGTGGATAAACAAAATGCAATATACCCACCCAATATATCCATACAGTGGGATTTTATTGGGCCCTGAAAAAGGAATGAAATTCTGACCCCTGTTTACAACACAGATTGAGCCTGAAAACATTATGCTAAGGTGAAATTTGCCACATACAAAAGGGCAAATATATGATTCTCCTTATATGAGGTGCCTAGGGTAGCTAAACACACAGAGACAGAGGTGTAACAGAGGACACTGGAGGAGGAAGGGAAGGAAGGGAATGAAGAGTTACCATTAACGGGTACGGTTTCGGCTTGGGAAGGTAAGAAGGTAAGAACATTCTGGAAATGGATTGTGATGGTCACACAATGTTGTGGATGTACTTAAATGCCACTGAGTTTTAACACTTAGAAATAATTAAAATGGTGGGGTGCCTGGCTGGTTTGGATCTCAGGGTTGTGAGTTCAAGCCCTACATTGGGCATGGAGCCTACTTTAAAAAAGAAAATAATTAATGTGGTAAAAATTTTGTTACATATGTTTACAATTTTTAAAAATCCTAAAAGATATTAACAACTAAGCTACTAATACGGTGCCATTCCCCAGGGAGGATGAGCCAGCCACCTGGCAGCAGGTGATTTCTTTGAACTGCTTCCACTGTGGAGGGGGCAGACTTGCCATCACTGGAACAGACACGTATTCTGGATACGGATTTGTCTTCTCTGTCTGCAGTGCTTCCAATCAGCCCCAACATTTGTCCTTGCAGAATGCCTTACTCATCGTCCCGGCCCTGGCATGTCGCATACCATTGCATCTGATCACAGAGCATTTCAGAGCAAAGGACGTGCAGCAATGGGTTCATGCTTGTGTACCCCTAAATTGACAGGCCTTAACTGAAAAGTGGAATAGTCTACTGAAGACTTGATTACATGAGTTGAGGGACACTATGCTGAAGGGAAGATGTTCCACCTTTAAGATGCAATATATTCTTTGAATCAAAGACCATTATATTGTGCTGCTTCCCAAAGCTGGAAAACATAGTCCTGGGAATCAAGGGGTGGAAGCAGGACTGGTTCTTTTTACTTTTACACCTACTAACCTACCTGCAGAATATTTATTGCCCATCCTTCCTACTTTGGGCTCTGCTGATTTGGGAGGTACATTTGCATTGGGCCCCGTGAATGAGAGGAGGACACAGTACTTTGGTCATTTAGGGCTCCTTTTACCACTGAACCAAGATGATGAAAAAGGAGTTATTCTAGTGGCTAGAGTAAATGATCCTGAGGTTACCCCTTGGTACTTGCATACCCAGTGATAAAGGTTACTGGAAAACCACAGCAAGCAAACAGCAGCAGCAAAATCCTGAAGGACTCAGATTCTTTGGCAGTGAAGGTTTGGGTCACTTTGGCATGTAAAGAAACCCATCAGCTGAGGCTACTTGGGCTGAGGACAAGGGAAATAAGGAATGAACCATAGAAGGAAGCCATGCAGGTCCACCATAGCCATGTGACCAAGTACAGAAGCAAAGACTCTATGTTTTCTCTTTGCCTGGCACAGGCACAGGTTTATTTGTCAATGCTGACCTATTTCATCTTCTCTCCTCCTCTTCCTACTATCATTTTACAGATTGGTTGCTGGCAGTTAACTTTACAATTAGGCTTTAAGTAACAGAATATTCAGTGGCACTGTGGCTGAACTTGATAGCAACCAGCACAGTAGCTGCTGGAGCTGTGAGTCTCCTTGTTTTATTGAAAGAACACGAACCTGTAAGACAACTCTATCTGAGCAGGTAGAAAGAGAGATCTTTTCAAAAACTGAAATGTGTGTAGATGGGTGCATCTGGAAGCTAAGCAGCCCAAGTAGAGGAATGTTACAGTTACCAATTTATTGTCTCTCAGTTCCAAATCCATCATTCTCCCATCCAAGTACTAACCAGGCCTGACCCTGCTTAGCTTCCGAGATCAGACGAGATCGGGCGCATTCAGGGTGGTATGGCCGTAGACCAAATCCATCATTCTCTTCTCTGCTCTGAGAACATGGAGTGGAGTCCTTTAGATATTCTTCCTTCAGCAGGTGGCACAATGGTTAAGCTTCATCTGTAGAGGGCACGATTCGTTTTCCGGGCTACATACCAAATTACCATAAACGTAGAGCCTTCCAATAGCACATACATTTCTTAGCTCACAATTTCTGTGGGGCAGGAGCCCAGCTGCAGTTTCACTGGGCCCTCTGCTCAGACTCTCACAAGGCTGCACTCAAGGTGTTGGCTGGGCTGCATTCTCATTTGGAGGCTTAACTGGGGAGGACTTGGCTACCAAGCTGATTCAGATCGCTGGCAGAATTCATTTCCTTACAGCTGTAGACTTGACGGATGGATGCTGCCCTCAGATCCGAGGGGCCAGCTGCATTTCCCTGCCCTAGGACCCTCTGCAGGGGCCGATCACTGCATAGCTGTCTGCTTCTTGAAGGCTGGCAAGAGGGTTTCTCTAGTCTGCAGTGAAATGTATTTCTAGGTGCAACATCCCAGCACCCTGGCATACTGCTTAGAGGCAAGTTACAGACCTCATCCATGCTCAAGGAGAGAGGATTATACAAGGGTGTGAATCACTGGGGGGGGGGGGTCACTTTCGGGGGTACCCACCGCATACTACAAAGATATCACAAGAGGCAAGAGCGTCTCTTCCTGGTTCTGAAATACTAACTTGGCATGAAGCAGTATGCTTGTGCAGCCTGGCCAGAGCTGGCTCTGGCAGAGCAAAGGGCTCTGGGTCTGATGTCGGGCTGCTCCTGCATGGGTATCAGCTGCTGTCCCTGGCCCTTGCATGTGCGTCAGCAGCACACACAGGACAACAACCTCCCCGGCACAGCTACGCCCTCTCCGAGTCCTTGCGTCTTCTCTGTGGGTCCTAGGGGTATGGCATATTCTCCTTCTAGCTGATATTTTTGTCTACTTTAGAGTTTTCTTCGCTACTTATTAGCTCGAAGCTCTTGTTTCTTCAATTCCACGTTATAATTTTTATATTAAAACTTCCTTGTTGAAACTACTGTGTGATTTCTGTCTATGGATTAGACTTTCATTGATTCATGGACCATGTTCAGTTAGGATCTGTTAGCCACTGACATTCCAATGACTTTGGGGATGTCTAGGAAACTTACATCTATGGGTGGAAGATAGGTCACTCACCTCTTTAATTTCTTTCAGAAGTTCAAGAGCACAACTGAAGTCTGGGGGAGTAGCTGACAACTGCTCTTTGAGATGGTCCCAAAAGGCATTGTGCATTGTCTCCTTGACCTTGCCTTCCAAACTGTAAGAGGATTAAATGAACAAATTACTTTCTTTACCCAAAAACTGTTAGAAGGTCATTATCTCCTAAGGCCCCAAAAAAACCCAGCATTTGATATGACAAAAGACCATCATACTGACAGGAAAAGACCAGGAACTATGTTTGGACTGCAGCAAAGTTGAACAAGCTGGGCTCAGACTTGGATGTCAAGGGCATGACCAAAATCTCTTAGAAGGGCTCCTCATGATTTCAAGTAGCCCTCCCTCTGTAGGAGGAAGAACCCTCCAAGGAGATCAGGCCAGCTTTAGCACCAATTTGCATCTAGCCTAGGTAATATGTGACTTTCTTGCCATTTATGCATACACATAGCCATGAACAGAAGGATCTTTTATTTTCTAATAGTCCTAAAATCTAGACAAGGATTTTCCTTCTTTGATAATACTCAAATATCCATAGGGATTTCCAAATCAGCAGGTCTAAAACTCAATTCAGTATCTTCCCCTTCCAAACCTGTTCCTCCTATCTTCCCAATATCAGGGGCCCTACCAGGTAGCCAGTCATGGTAACCAGAAAGATCAGACATTTCTTCTCCTTAAAAAAGAAAAACAGAATCAAAGGCAGAATCAAAGCCTAGGTGGCTCAGTTGGTTAAGCGACTGCCTTCAGCTCAGGTCATGATCCTGGAGTCCTGGGATCAAGTCCCACATCAGGCTCCCAACTCCATGGGGAGTCTGCTTCTCCCTCTGACCTTCTCCCCTCTCATGTTCTTTCTTACTCTCTCTCAAATGGATAAACAAAGTCTTAAGGAAAAAAAGAAAAACAGAATCAAAGGCAATTCAATTTAGAAAGGAGAGTCTCTTCAGCATGTGGGGCTGGAGAAACTGGACCTCTGCACTCAGAAAAGTGTATCTAGACACAGGTCTTATACCTTCCACAAACAGATCACAGACCTAAATGTAAGAAATAGATAACACAGAAGATAATGTAGGAGGAAACTAGCTGATCTTGAGTTTGGCAATGACCTTTTAGATACAACATCAAAAGCATGATGATCCATGAAAGAAAAAAACTGGTAAACTGGACTCCATTAAAATTAAAAACTTGTACTCTGTGACAGAGACACTGTTGAGAGATGAAAAGACAAAGCACAATCTTTGCAGAACAAATATCTGATAAGGAACTAGAATCCATGGGGCACCTAGGTGACTCAGTCAGTTGAGCGTCTACCTGTGGCTCAGGTGAGGATCCTGGGAGGAAGGCCCCAGGTCAAGCTCTCTGCTCAGCAGTGAGTCTGCTTCTCCCTCTCCCGCTGCCACTCCCCCTGCTTATGCTTGCACTTGTTCTAATAAATAAAATCTTAAAAAAAAAAAACAACTAGTATCCAAACTATACAAAAAACTCTTAAAACTCAACAAAAAGAGAATAACCCAACTTTAAAATGGGGAACAATCTGAAGAGACTTCACAAAAGTCATCATTCAGATGGCAAATAAGCCTATGAAAAGATGCTCAACATCCTGTCATTAGGGCACTGCAAATTAAAATAACAATGACATACCCATGAATATCTATGAGAGGGGCCCAATCCAAAAATTCATCACCACCAAATGCAGGAGACGCTATGGAGCAACTCTAAGAACTCGCATGCATTGTTGGTGGGAATGCAAAGTCATAGCTGCCCCAGCTTCTTACAAAACTAAACATACTCTTGTCATATGATCCATAGACTGTCCTTTGTATTAAGCAAATGAGCTGTACACTTGTGTCCACACAAAAACTTGCACAGGGAGGTTTATAGCAGCTTTATTCATAATTGCTGAAACTTGGAAGCAATCAAGATGTCATTCTGTGGGTGAGGGGACAAATAAACTGTGGTACATCTGGACAATGGGCTATTACTCGGCCTTAAAAAGAAATGAGCTATCAAACCCCAAAAGACATAAAAGAATCTTAAACGCATATTGCTAAATGAAGGGAGCCAATCTGAAAAGGCTACATATTTTATGATTCCAACTATAGGACATTCTGGAAACCAATGGAGACAGTAAAAAGATCAGTGGTTGCCAAGGATTCATGTGGCAGGAAGAAAAGGGTGAACGAGCAGAGCACAGGGGATTTTTAGGGCAGTGATATCACTCTGTAGGTTACAAAAATGGTGAATATATGACATTGTACATTTTTCAGAACCTATGGAATATACAAAAAATGAACCTCAATGGTACACTATGGACTGGAGTTAATAATAATGTATTAATACTAGATCATCAGCTCTAACAAATGACCTCACTATTAGAAGATATAAACAATGGGGGAATCTGTGTCCTGCAGGGCATGGGCTCTGTGGGAACTCTGTACTTTCCAATCATTTTTTTCTGTAAAACAAAAATAGTTTTTAAAAAATGTGTATTAATTTTAAGAAAGGAAATGACAGGAATTAAGTTTCCTCTCAAAGTTTATTTAAATGATATCTCTAACCTTCAGTGAGACTCATAAGAGAAAAAGAACCATTCGAAAAGTTTGAGGTTAGACCTAGTCATTGCCAAGTAGCTACTGGTTTTCTTGAATTAAACATCTCCCCCTTAAAAAATACAGTAGTAATGTATGTGCCATGTAAAACAAATAACAAACAAGCAATATGAAAATGAATAAAACAAAAGTCAAAGTTCCTCTCCCAACACACCAGCCTCAATCATCAGAGGTAACGATCAGAGGTTATCAGAGGTAACCAACTATAATCTGTCATCAGAGGTAACCAACTATAATCTGTCCAATGGTGTAAGGTGTACTAGAATTGTTCTCAACTCTTTCTCCTCATCCTATCTATCTAAACCATCTCCAAGTTCCACAAACGGTGCTTCTTAAATGCCTCTGGAATCCA